>NC_056679.1:100917002-102167002 GCF_018350215.1 Panthera leo | reverse complement strand
TGTCTCTCTCTGTCTCAAAAATAAACATTAAAAAAATTTTTTTTAAAAAATAAATGAAGACTTTAGACATGAGTTATATACCAGGATCCTGGCATATATGACAACTGCTAATAAATTGAATAATTGACTGTAAAAAAAAATGTTTCTCTTTTCCTCTCTGCTGAAACCTCCTTTTAAAAAACAGATACAGAGAGCATGGATAATACGAACATTGGATAATCCATTACAGGACAATCAATAGGTGAAAGTATAAGCAAATATTAAGGATTTTGTTTATCATCACTCATCAAAACTCTGTCTTTGAACTTTTCAGTACAAGTGCATTCTTCTGTACATGTACTCACAGGAAAGTGAGGCTCCCATGCGAATCCTATAAACTACTTTTTCCAGAAGCAAATAGGGAAAGTGTCTTTGGTCACAGGGAGCTCTTTATGGGTGAAGGTCAAAGGCAAAAAGAACCATCGCTGTAAAGAGTACTTGAGTGTTTACCTTGACATAAAGCAAACCCAGTTTATGATATAATTACTCTTGGATCTGGATTTTAGAACGGAGCCTGCTAAAATCTGTGTGGGGTCCTTATACAACCATTTCTACTCTTGCATTTTTGTCACATCATGGGTTTTTGTTCAAAAGATCTCTCAAGACCCGTAGTCTGGATGTTATCCAATTCACATACTGAAGTATGGAGGTTATTTGGAACATTCTAATGGGCTCACAGATACTGTAGAGCATCCTACATGCCCTCCTTTATCTGCATGTCTAATCACCTTAGTCCTCTAACATTTGTGCACCTGGTGGTTGGATTGACCTTTTATGTCCTTTACCACCATGTTTGTGGCCAGTTGGGTTGATACTAATTTCCTTATCAGAAGATCAATCATGACTTTAGGATTTTAGCATTACTGGTCCAGATATCCAGAGGCCCCATCGTTGCTGTGATTATGTGGTCTAGCCTGAATCATCATTTTAAATTCTTTCTGGCCTCATTCTTTCCATATTCCCTCAGTGTTCTTTGTAACTCAAATATTTCTATGCTACTTAATTCTAAACAGTATCTCATCTTGGGAAAAGAAAAGGAAAAATTCCTTGGCATACCATTCTACATCCTTCACTCTTGCATTCCAAAGTACTCCTTAGAAAGTTTCTGATTCCTGACCTTAGGAACCCTATGGAAAAAAACTGGCCCGGGCTCCTCACCATTCCTAAAATAAGGCCCTTAGCTGTATGTCCATTCTGTCAGCTCTGCCTGGAGTGACCTTCTCCTTTCCAAAACCCAAAACTCTGATTATTCTTTCAGGTTCACCTCAAACATGGCATCTTCTGTAACCCTTTGCTTAATCACCTGCAGAATTAATTTCCCCAGTTGTGGTTGGATGTCACTTAGTTCATATATTCATCCCTCTGGTCCGTTACTTATAGTCTGAGGTGTCCTATATTCATTGTGCTGTGACTGTCGCTTCCAGTAGAGTATGAGTCTTTTGGAGAAAGGATTGATGTCTTACTCATCTTGGAACCCTCTGCAACTGGAACAGAGTTCACAAAAAACAAATGCATTGAATTAATTCAGGCTCCTATGAGAGTATTTGGAGATGGGCTGGAGTTTTAGTCTCGGTTGTAATCGATGCTATAGGAGAAACTGGAGAATGAATCTTTCTTGGGGGTACTTAGTGACTGTGTTATTCTGAGGAAGTTATTTATTGCTAAAGTTCAGTTTTATCATTGCTAAAATGATTTCAAGATGATTGTTGTTGTTCATGGATTTCCTGATTTTTCTCTAGTTCTGTGGGTACGATTGCCTTTATTAGCCCCTGTGTAGGTAAGAGGACTCGTGTGTCCAATTCCGGATAGTGATTTGTGAAAGGAAGGGGCAAGCTTTACTCTCTACCCATATCTTTAATTGTTGGTTCAAAGTGCTCAGAACTTTCTCTTCTTCTTGTCACAGCAGCTGGCAGCATTAAAGATGGTGGCTGCTTCATAACTCAGGAATCCTCAGTAACAATGCCAAAAAGCACTTTGTTTTTCTCTCTTCTTTGTTCTTAAATGCCTGAAATATAGTCCTTGGAGATCAGCCTAATTGAGATCCCTTGGTCAAGGAAAGGTCTTCCATATTATCCTGAGTTTCCCCCGTTATGAGACTCATCCTTCTTTGTAAGGATTTGTTCTTACACACATAGATCCATATGGTTGGCTGGCTTTTTTCCATGTTTTTCCTGGACCACATGTGTCGGCATCATCTGGGAAAGTTATCAGTACTTTAGATTCCAGGGCTCTAGCTTAATACAAATGAATCTAATTCTTAGGAGGTGTAGCCAAAGAATCTGTATTTTCAATAAGTCTTCTCACTGCTGTTACAAATTTTATGCAGTCTGATTGGTTGAATTGAATCAAATCGGAATGTTAGCTTTTGGAGGGTAGGGCCTTCTTTATCTTGTTTCCGTTCTGTTCCAGCCACCAGCACCGGGGTGGGCACACGGTGGCTTGGGTAATTAATACATATTTACTGGGTGTAAGGGGAAAGACGACTATAATTCCTGTCTCTCCCATCTTAGGGGCATAAATGAGGGTAAAAAATCATAACGTATGTGAAATCACTTTGTGTACAGAAAAGGAATATGTTATCACACCAAACTACACAAAGTAATCACTTGAAAACATTGTTATCTTTGGAGCGTCCGGGGTGGCTCAGACAGTTAAGTGTCCACCTTTGGCTGAGGTCATGATCTTACGGTTTCTGAGTTCACGCCCTACCCTGGGCTCACTGCTGTCAGCACGGAGGGTCCACTTTGGGTCCTCTGTCTCCCTCTCTCTCCCCCTGCCCCACTCATGCGTGCTCTCTTAAAAATAGGCATTTAAAATGAAAACACGTTATCTTTAAATCTCTAATGACTTACCTAGAGCTAAAATTAATTGACCACTTACTGTTCGAGAGAGAGAGAAAGAGAGAGATAGTGTTATCCACCACCTCCTTCCCCCAGTTTTATAAATGAGAAAAAAAAGGCCCAAAATTATTATCATGGTCAAATCATATAGCTGGCCCGTTCTTGGTGAGTGCTTCTTAAACCTTAGCAAGCTCCAGAAGCACCTGAAGAATTTCTTAAAACAGATGGCTAGTCACCATCCCTAGAGTTTCCAATTAAGTGGGTTTGGGGTTGGGCCTGAGAATTCATATTTTAATTATGTTCCCTCGTGTTGCTCAAGCTCTTGATCTTGACTATAGTTTAGAACCGTTGTACTACAGCTAAATTTGGATCCAGGAATTTTGCTTCTGGGCCTCTGTTCTTGATATTTTCTTGTTTTATTACCATTCTTGTCCTTAGGAATATACTCTTTTTTTTTTTTTTTGTATGATAGACCTTTCTTAATTTATTTTTGATTATGGATACTAAGTATGTAGAGAAGCTAGAAAGTCAATACCAACTACATTTGGACATTTCTCATTACTGTTTTAGAATTGGGAAAATGGATCTCTTTCTCATGGAATCTCTATAAGTGAACTACCTTGGAAGATTTAAGAGTAGATATATTTTTGGAATTTGAAGAGTTATTTTTGGGAATAAATTCCTAAGTAGGGTTTGCAGCTATATTTGTTGCCCTTGGTCTATCAGGTGCATCTGTCCTATTCATAGGATGTCTTCCGCGTAGATGTGTTGCTTTGTTGCGTCCACGTGTTCTAAGCGTGAGAAAGCTCTGTGTTCTAGAAGGTGAAGGAGACATTAATAATGTGGAGTTAATTTGGCAAACTTTGGAAATTCCACCTGAATCCTACACTATGATATAAAGTGGAATTTATTTCACATTCTCTCTTTTCCTCAACGAAACAAATAAGGCACTAATTCAATGAATAGCTTCTATATCAGCACGGCTGGAGATAAAAATTCAGGATGACCCATTTAAATTTAATACTTAACAATGGGCCTTTGTTGATGGTAAATGTCACCAGATGTATCTGCCAAATTCAACTTCCAAATAGAGGCTTCAGTCTTCTTTGCAGTGAGTGTCTAAGAGAGTTCAACTTCTATGCCAGTACACATATCCAATACTCTAGCTGTATGTTGGATCTGGCCTTGCTTGTTTATAAGTTGTAACGAATTTAGGCACATGATACACTGTGACTTCTTACCATTCTGTGAAATCAAACTTCTAAAATAATCATATCATTAAAAAAACCAGAATGAAAGCCAAGGACAATTCGTTTCCTTAACGTTTTCTCACAGTATCCCATTACTCAGTACTGAACAGCAGCCTTCTGACAGAGAGGCCAGTCTGCCCTTAGGTCTTGAGACCAACACTCCAAAGTGTTTTGTGGTTCTAAGACCACAGACTTCACCCATTTAAAAGCCACCGCAAGCATGTTTCACAGGAGGAGGCATTAAAACTCTACAAGGTGTTATAAGGGAAGTCATTTTGTTCAAAGAAACTGGAAGTGTAGGAATTGAAAAACTTACATGTTTCTAAAATGTATTCATTTTTCCCCAAATGACAGGACTTAATTTATATTTTCTGCATTTCCTGCTATTGGGGGAAAAATCTGTTTTTAAAGTTAAAACTGATTTCTGCAATAGTTTTGATCATAACTTTGACCAAGTTCAGGGAGAAAAAGAGGCTTTAAGAGGGTAGAATATGAAAAGAATGAACTTGTTGATTTATAGTAATATGTTGGAATCTAAGAGTATGATTCACTTTAAGAAGAGAAACAATTTGAAAAAAAAAACAATTTGGAAAATGTTCGCCATCAATGGAGCTAAAGTTATTATCACTGTGTTTCATGTAATTGTGTAATTTGTATAATTAAAAATAATTTGTATAAATACAAAAAAATGAAAGAAAACATTATCTCTTATTCTCTTAATCCTTGTTTTTCAGTTTATAGTTCGGGACAGCTCAAAACAAGGCAAATAAAACAAAATAAAATAACAATGACAACAATTAAATAACAGTACTGGAATCTGGGATTCTGTCACAATACCAGTTCCAATGGTTAGGAAGAAAAAGAAGCATAAACATGCAAATTACTTCCACATTACAGAAGAATGCTTTAAGATTTTTTTTATAAGTGAAATAAGTCAGAAAAAGACAGATACATGTTTTTATCCATATGTGGAATATGAGAAACTTAACAGACCATAGGGGAAGGGAAGGAAAAATAAGTTACAAACAGAGAGGGAGGCAAACTGGAAGACACATTTAAATACAGAGAACAAACTGAGGGTTGATGGGGGTGGGGAAAATGGGTGATGGGCATTGAGGAGGGTACTTGGGATGAGCACTGGGTGTTGTATGTAAGCGATGAATCACGGGAATCTACCCCCCCAAACCAAGAGCACACTGTATACACTGTATGTTAGTCAACTTGACAATAAATTATTAAACAAAATTTTTTAAATACTTATTTTTGAGAGAGAGAGAGGGAAAGAGAGAGAGAGAGTGAGCACACGTGGGGGAGGGACAGAGAGCGAGGGACACACAGAATCTGAAGCAGACTCCAGACTCTGAGCGGTCAGCACAGAGCCTGACGTGGGGCTCGAACCCACAAACTGTGAGATCATGACCTGAGCCATAGTCGGACCCTTAACCGATTGAGCCACCCAGGTGCCCCAGAAGAAAGTGTTTTATAGTTTACCCCACAGCATTTGTTAAATGCATGAGTTAGAGTGTCATTTTCATGGTAAGACCAAGATGATTGAATCTGTAAAGACAGTGCTTTTGAGCATTGCCAGGTACCTGACTGTCACCAGAATCACCCAAGTTAGAGACACTGCACAGTTAGGATTGCATTTCGTTGCAAGTAACAAAGTCCCCTATTCAGCAGCTAAAACATATCAGGGTCAATATATGCTTCATGGAACTTGACATCTGAGGGTAAATAGCCCAGGAGTGGGTCAGTGGTCGTAGATTCAGAGCATGAGACTTCTAACTTCCTACTCTGTCATAGCACAGCTTGGGACTTTTGTTCCCAAAGATACAAGTTGCCTGCTGCAATTAAAGGTATTAAGTCCTTGTTCCAGGCAGGAACAAAGAAAACGAGTGAGAGAAAGACGGTGTCATTGAGCACAAATTTTACTTGATAAGGTACATTCACCCATGGGCTCTGCAGGTACACTGGCCAAGGCTGTGATTCATGGCCACCCCTTGCTATGGTGGAGTCTGGGAAAGTGATTATGTCAGTTCTCGAGCCTGCTCAATAGAGGAAGGCAAAGGAAAAGGGAGTTCTGAAGGGCTTTGAATGGTTGCTTACCAATTTTTTTCTTAAAGTTTATTTCTTTTGAGAGAGAGACAGGGAGAGAGCAGAGGAGGGGCAGCAAGAGAGAATCCCAAGCAGGCTGCATGCCATCACCCCAATGTGGGACTTAAACTCATGAAGTGTGAAGTTATGACCTGGGCTGAAATCAAGAGTCCAATGCTTAACCCACAGGGCCACCTAGGCATCCCACAATTAGAGCGATTGTTACTGGAGATAGTTATGTTTCCTGGAAACTTCTGCCAGTGACGTCCCTGTATGGGAACCTTTTATGACGGGCGCATTTGTTGACGATACCTTGGTAAATGACAAGAGTTCAAGAGAGCTCTCTGCAAGAGACAGAACTTTCCAAGATACTCTTGCTTAGATACCTCTGCTCTTGTTACACCAGGCACCATTAGGGCAGTTAAACTCAACACACATATACATACCTGGAACTCCCAAGGGCAAAAGTGAATTCCCATAGACACTGCAGTCTGAACTCCTTTAGTGAAAGTGATTTTTCCTACTGTGGAGTTGGTACTTCACATAATTTTTTTTAAATTTTTTTAAACATTTATTTATTTTTGAGACAGAGAGAGACAGAGCATGAATGGGGGAGGGTCAGAGAGAGAGGGAGACACAGAATCTGAAACAGGCTCCAGGCTCTGAGCTGTCAGCACAGAGCCCGACGCGGGGCTCGAACTCACGGACCGCGAGATCATGACCTGAGCCGAAGTCGTATGCTTAACCGACTGAGCCACCCAGGCACCCCTGTACTTCACATAATTATGGACAGCAAAATTATTTCTCTTTCTTCCCTTCCTTTCCTTTCAGATTGTTAAACTAAAGGCATTCCCGGTATAAGAAATGGCCCGTGGCTAAGCCACTTCGACTGTAATGACGTCTCCTTCAAATACACAAAGATCTAGTCCAAGCTTTGAGATTACTGTTACTAACTATTTGATAGGATTTTTAGCCACGGGCCTCCAACTCCTTGATTCCTATTTGGGGTAGGTGTGTTTCTTTTTTTTTTTTTTAATTTTTTAATATTTATTTATTTTTGAGAGACAAAGAGAGACAGAGCATGAGTGGGGGAAGGGCAGAAAGAGAGGGAGACGCAGAATGCGAAGCAGGCTCCAGGCTCTGCGCTGTCAGCACAGAGCCCGATGCGGGGCTCGAACTCGCAAACCGTGAGATCATGACCTGAGCCGAAGTCGGACGCTTAACCAACTGAGCCACCCACGTGCCCCTGGGATAGGTGTGTTTCTTATTCCCCAAATTACATCATATTTCCCTAGTAATGTTTATAATTGTCCATCCTGCTTAGACACATACGAGATGAGAGGACTCTTTGGCTGATCTCATTCAAGTGTTGTAGTAATATTTATCAACTTTTTGGCTGCCCAGCGTCTTCCTATTTGAGACAATGTCATCACGTGTAAGTCTTGATGGGATTCAGAAGTCTGCATCCAGCCGGAGGGAGCTGGGATTCCATGGTAACATTCAAAACGCTAACCAACTAACTCATGTGGCATTGACAGCACCCAGATAGAATAAACCGTGGTGACAACGGTGTTCACCAGCGGGAGTCTTGTCTCAGGGCAGGGGCTCCCCACCTCTCCCCCCTAAGGCAACTGGAAAGTGAATACGTGGCTTTGGTCAGCCAACCGGATTCTGTTTTGAGTGAATTATAGGCACAGGACTGCTTCGAATTCATACAAACAATAGTGTCAGTGTCCGGGGGGACACTCTCCAGTAGCGGCTGGTATCCTACAGCCGCCTGACCGTGTCCAATGTCTGTTTGCATGGCCAAAGTGTTCTGGTTGAAAAGATCATTTCAGGGCTTCCTGGGTAGGTCTGTCGGTTAAGCATCTGACTCGTGGTGCGGGCTCAAGTTGTGATCTTACGGTGCTTGAGATGAAGCTTCATGTTGGGCTCTATGCTGACAGTGTGGAGCGTGCTTGGGATTCTCTTTTCCCCTCTCTCTCCCCACCCCCCTCCTGCTTGCACACCCACACATACATGTGCTCTCTCTCTCTCTCTCTCTCAAAATAATTAAACTTAGGGGGTACCTGGGTGGCTCAGGTGGTTAAGTCTCCGACTTCAGCTCACGTCATGATCTGTGGTTTGTGAGTTTGAGCCCCGCATCAGGCTCTTTGCTGACAGCTCAGAGCCTGGAGCCTGCTTCGGATTCTGTGTCTCCCTCTCTCCCTGCCCCTCCCTTGCTTTCTCTCTCTCCAAAATAAATAAACATTAAAACAATTAAAAGAAATAAACTTAAAAAAAAAAAAAAAAAGATCATTTCAATGCCTGCTGCCTCTTGGTCCTTCACAGCTGCCTTAGTTCCTGCCATTTTCCAAGCCTGCTTCTACCCTCTTACTGTGTCACTAATAGTAAATAATTTGGCTTTTGAGGATTGATTGGCTAGAAAATATTTACCGAAAATTTGGCTATTGTGTGTTCTTTACTGTGTCACCCAGGTAGATAATCCATATAAAAATTACTTCTTTATCCTCCCATTGTGACAGAGAGGATGCATACACTCCATAAAAATAACATTATTTTCAAATAAGAAAAATGAGGTTAAGGAAAAATGTACACGGGAATGAAAGGAGTGCACAAATGATCTCCCAAGAAATCCTACATTTACTAGAAGTGAGCCATGAGTTCTGCAAGTCATTTGTGGAACAAAGCATAGTGTGAAACGCATATTAACTTACCAAAATAAATTTAAAGATTTAAGTAATAGATGTTTCTTAAATAGACTGGGCAATTGGTTTGCCTTTCCCTTACTACTTGGTATCTGATAACTACTGGCCATTAGTATTGTCTGAACATTTTCCAGCTCTGTAATTTTCACCAGGCTGAAACTTTTTTTATGATTTAATGCTAGTATGGGGGAGGAGCTTTAAACATCATGAATTAAAATTTGTTGTTCCAGTGTCCTTTCAGGTGATTCACACATTCACGTCTGTTGTATCAGATTTCTGTGAGGTTTTGGCAAGTCTGATAAATGAACATCACTTACCCGCCCCCCCCCCCCCCCCCCCGCCCCATGAGAAACCTACAACTTAAATCAAGATCACAATTATTTTCAAATTTTAGGCATTTGTTACCTCGTTTAAGCTGTCAGTTAAAAGTTACATTAACTTATGCGAAAGTCACTATATTCAGCAACACAGTTGTTTTTTGAGAAGGTTGTAATTTAGTCTGAATTCCATCTATGTGAGGGGTGCCTGGGTGGCTCGGTCGGTTAAGCGTCCGATGTCGGCTCAGGTCATGATCTCACTGTTCGTGAGTTCGAGCCCCGCGTCGGGCTCTGTGCTGACAGCTCAGAGCCTGGAGCCTGCTTCGGATTCTGTCTTCCTCTCTCTCAGCCCTCCCTTGCTCATGCTCTGTCTCTCTCTCTCTCTCTCTCTCTCTCTCTGTCTCTCTGAAAAGGAAATAAACATTAAAAAAATTCTTAATTCCACCTGTGTGAAATAGTTCTAACACCCTGACTAGAAGGACCCCACCATATCATGCTCCCTGGGGCTAGGGTATGCGGTATGGCCTTTGCCAACTGGCAGTCCTGGGAACGAGTTCCTGTGTGACACAGGGCAAGTCACTTTACTCTCTGAGCCTTGGTTTCTTTGTCCATAAGTGGGATAATAATATATACTTCAGAGAGCTGTGAGGACTGAAATCACTAACACTTTAAAAATTGACCTCACACGTAGTAGGTGCTCCTTGGATGTTTTCTTTTTCTCTCACCCAAGGGAACAAACCAGCTCCTTCATAGCTTTCCTGACACCCAATGCTGTGGTTCTTTTGTGAAGAGACTTTAATTAAAATAATAATAATTATTATTATACAACAAAACCACAAACCTCTCTTGGGGGTGTGTCCTCAAATCTGTGCAAAATATCTTCAGGTGTGTTAGCATTGTCTCTTACGCTGGGAATGTAAACTGATCATGACAGTGGGGTAAAAACCTTGGATGAGTAATGAACAAAAGATGCGTTGTTTCATTAAAACAGTGCCATTTTATTCAGCTTTTTGTGAACTTTAAAATTGTTCACGGGCGTCTGGGTGGCTCAATCGGGTAAGTGTCCGACTCCGGCTCAGATCATGATCTCGCAGTCCGTGAGTTCGAGCCCCGCGTCAGGCTCTGTGCTGACCGCTCAGAGCCTGGAGCCTGTTCAGATTCTGTGTTTCCCTCTCTCTTTCTTCCTCTCCTCCATTCGCGCTCTGTCTCTGTCTTTGAAAAAAGAATAAACGGCAAAAAAAATTGTTGGTCAGCATAAGGTAGAGTCCTTGGCTTGTGTTCTCTCTCTCTGTGTTCTGAAGAGATGTTATGTGTTGGTATATTCGTTTTAAATGTCTAAAGGATTTTTTTAATAATTTATTTTTATTTTCTCAATGTGTATTTATTTTTGAGAGAGAGAGGGAGAGCACAAGCAGGGGAGGGGCGGGGAGAGAGGGAGACAGAATCTGAAGCAGGCTCCAGGCTCTGAGCTGTCAGCACAGAGCCTGACGTGGGGTTTGAACTTGGAAATGGTGAGATCATGACCTCAGCCAAGGTCGGATGCTTAATCGACTGAGCCGCTCAGGCACCCCTAAATGTCTAAAGGATTTGAAAGTTCTAGGGAATTCTAGCAGCATTCTGAAGAGAAAAATTGATATCAAGGGTGAGTGAGTAACAATACTTTATTTAGAAATCCTTCTTTGCCCCAGTCTGTGTATCGGTAGACGCCGACCTTGGCTGCACAGTGGAATCACCTAGAGAATTGCTGGAAAACAGTGATGCTTGGGCCTCATCCCCAGGGATTCTGATAGAAATGGCATTTTAAAAGGGCATTTGAAAATTGTAAAACTCTTCAGGAGGTTTCTTGAGTGCAGCCAGGGTTAGAATCCACTCCCACATATGTTTGTGATTGTTTATTCTCTTTTGTGTCTCTCGCTTTCCACCTGATTGAAGGAACCCTCTGTTTTTCAGAAGCTTATCCTGCAAACACACACCTCTCCGAGTGAGACCGGGCCAGGCATCTCTGTTGTTGGCTTTCCTGGGACCCTGCACTCCCCCTTCCAAGGCATTTAATACATTTACTCTGATTGGTTTTTCCATATGAGGCTCTAAGCTCCATGAAAGGAGGGTCCCGACTGACTTTATGTTTCATCATCATCTTCCTGGCCGTGGAGGAGAAACTAAGTGGCTCCTTATTGATGTTTCTTGCTGAATAATTACTTAAAATGCTATTTTCTCAGTGGGCTCAAAGAACTGCCCCGTGTCTTCAGATATTTTCAGACTGGATGCCGAGGAAAGCGAAGAGGGGGTCGAGATGTGGATAGGATGGGGAGGAGGAAGAATTGGTGGAAGGACAATTGGAGAAAGGTTTGGGGCATTTACTACTGATATGTCTGGCTTAGAAAAATAGGGTCATGGGCAGAAATTCCTTATTAATTAACCTACAGTGCTGGAAACTACACTTTGTATTCTGCAGAATGAACCCTATAGAGACTCCCAAGATTTTTTTGCGTCTGTATCTACATTTGTGGTGAATTAGGATAGAATGAAGTAGTGAATTTTTTATTACCTGCCTAGGTGCCTCTCAATATGCTGATTTAGAATGTAATTAAATCTGTTCCACTTTACAAAGGAGTCACTGGGGACAACATCAGTTTGGTTTATTAGGGACCTTGGTGGTCTGTTTGATAGTCAACTATTGACTCTCTGTCATCAGGAGATTGAATTTTGAATGTCTCAGTTTACCTGTTTATAAAATAGTCGTATTTGCACGTAAGCTGTGTAAAGCCAGTTCACTGTGGGCAGCATACCCGTAGATCTTCTGACAGGTTCGTTCAAAAATTGAATCACATTTTACTGATTTGATTGCAATTTAGCAGCTACACATTTAACACTTCAATTATATTAATCAAAATGAAAGTTTGCACAGACAGTTTCAAGCCAACAGTCTGAGTATTTTGAACCTCTTTCGCCCTCTTCATTAGTGTGTAGAGTTTGAAACTACATGGTTATAAAATAAAACTAGGGAACCCTGAGTGAGAGGTTATTTTTTTCTTTTTTGCTTTCATCCAGCTCTTCTGAGCCAATGCACGTGTATTTATGTTTTGTCCATGGAGGAAAATAATTCTCTTCCTCACTCTTGTCACCCTCGTCCTGGGGTGCATGGCTTTTCATGCTTTCTATGCACATTTGTCTTGCTGACTAACTTAGAAGTTTCTCTAGGCAGTGTTTCATATTATATTTATTTGCTTGAGTGAAACCTGGAAGTCCACATTCCACTGTGGATTGCAGTTACTTGAAAGTTCTGTCTTTGCTTCCCTTGGTGGTTTTCTCCATTAGCTTTTGTGTGAACAAGGGTACTAAGATCGAGGCATTTGATAAACCCAGCTTCTTGGGCTGACACATGACATGGTCCAGTGGACTGTTTCTCCCATCTCCTGGTCAGCCAGCCGAGCCCCCCAATTATACCAGTCTGCCTTTCATTCTCCACACAGCCCCTAAGTCAAGCAGTTTGCTCATCTTATTCCCACTGCCTGGAGACTCTTACCCTCTTTTCTTTGCGGAATTCTAACTCCCCTTCATCACTCAACTCAGTTGTAATGTCTTCCACAAAGCTTTTGATGTTTGCCACTTCCAGAAACCCAGGCCAGGTCAAGTGAGGTCAGGTCAGGTCAGGCCAGGCATCTCTCATCACACAAGTGCATGCCATTGACTACACTTGACATATTATACAGAAGGCATTTGGTTGATACAGCTCTCTCCACCATCAGGTTATGCCTTCTTTAAGGCCCTGAACCCCAGTTTCACTCCTCTTGATATCCCTAATGCCCCCATGGAGTTAATAAATAAATGTTGAAATAAACTAGCCCTGTTATCCAGAGTCTAGTGTAGTATCTCCATTAGTATTCAATAACTGAAAGTTTTTAGGTGTGTTCATGTTCATATCATAGAAGAGAGCTTTCTTAAAAGGAAGGAAAATGTCATCAGCAATGTTAAAATAAAATCTGACGTCCACTTGTAAGGATCAGTGTGGGAACTCTATTGGAGAAGTTCAAGGTAGATTAATCTCTGGTCTCCACTACTATAAAATTCTAAGGGTTTTGGAACATTCCAGATTGGAGGATATTAAAGTCAACTATTAGGCTGTATCTCTCATATTAAGAATAATGTTAAGAAAAGATCTAACAAAGCCCTTGCACAGGTGGAGTAAAGTGGACCCTGTCTCCCTCTTCCTTCTTGGCCCATCGTCCATCACAGTCCCCTTGCTGCTCTGCAACCCACCGACCTTTGTCCTTCAGCCTTTGGTGTGCTTCTTTCAGCCTCTGAAATACTGGTATTTCCCTCTCTTGATTGTACGTGTTCCTTCAAGAGATTCTCAGCCATTCTTCTGGCATCAGCCAACACTTGCACATTGGCAACTGCTCATTCTAATGCCAACCCCACATGTCCAGCACAGCACAAGGTGGATATTTAACTGTCTCTGTCAAGTCCCACAGGCACTTCAAACTCACCAAGCTGGATTGTCACCTCCCCCCGCAGACTTTTCCCTCCTTGTTTTGGTCCCTGTTTTTGTGAATGGGAGCACCATTCCTGTGACTTACTTCCCTT
This sequence comes from Panthera leo, assembly GCF_018350215.1. NCBI lineage: Eukaryota > Metazoa > Chordata > Mammalia > Carnivora > Felidae > Panthera > Panthera leo. Next base: position 102,153,167 of record NC_056679.1, on the reverse strand, counting down.
CTTTCCTTTGCTACACTAGAGTAATTTTGAAGTCTATTGATTATGTCTCCTTAACCTTTTAATATCCTTAGAGTATTATGATGCCAGGGGTTGTAACCTGGTGATCCTCTGGCTAGTTCTGGCTCAGAGACAAGTTTAGTTTTAAATTTGTGTGTAGGTGTCTTCACCTTGGTGGGTGCTTTTCTGCTTGCCACTGGCCCTATCGCTCCTTGTGGGGTGACCCCAGCCCACTGTCTGCAGTTACTCCACATACCTGGTCCCTTTAGCTTTCCCCTGGGTAACACCCATTCCGTCTCTCCTGTGTGATTTCTGAAAACCAATAGAATGGTCAGATGACCCCACTCTCCTACGTAACACCTGTCAGAGCCTTCCCAATTCCCTAAACAGTGGTCTAAACCTCCTCTGTGCATCTGAATTATCCAAGGAACTTAAAAAAATTATCTCACCCCCGGCCAATTAAATCACAATCTGCGAGGACAGTATCTGTATTGTTAAAGTTCCCAAAGGGATTCTACTTTGCAGCCGGGAGTAAACCACGGGCCTAGAGAATAGATTCTCAGTTCCCAAACGACTCAGTGGTTGGCCAGACTAGCGCCCACACACACGTTCCAGTATCGTCTTTGGATATCTCTCATCCACCCTGACTTCCGTGTGGTTTCTAAGAGCGCTGAGTTGTTTCAGAACTGTACGAGGTCTGGGCTCAAGCTTCCCTTCTCCATAGATTACCTTAACTTGTCCCCCCTGGCAAACATCTGTACCTAGCATAGGACTGAGCTCAGGCATTATCCCCTATGAAACATTTCTAAAATACCTACTTCAAGTGGGGAGAAGTCTCTTCAGCTACCCTCATCCCCATGATACTACTGGCTGGCTACACATCTGTGACAGTACTGTTTTGCAGGGCTTCTCCAGCTTTTAAGTGCACACATGTGCACATTTCTTAAATGCAGCTTGTGATTCAGTAAGTCTGGGCTGGGGCCTGCCATTCGGAATTTTTAACAAGCTCCCAGGTGAACTGCATGTTGGGTAGTAGGCTTTACTTAATTCACTTGTTTTTATACCTCTCTTTGTTGTATAATTCCTGAGGACAATGACACAATCTGAGTTCAATGCCTTACACATAGCTGTCACCCAGTAAGTACTGCATGTGTGAACAACCACATGATGAATGGTTGAGTGAGCTAGGGATAGGTGGATGGCTGGGTGGATAGATGGATGAGTGGAAGAAAGGAAGGAAGGGAGGATGGAATGAAGGAAGGAAAATAGAAGGCAGGAAGGCAAGTGGTTGTTATGAATGTCTCTTCGTTTAGGCAAATCAGCACACCTCTAAAATCAAACTTTTGTAGAGCCCTTTCAGCAATATTTTGACAGTCATGCCAGAAATTATAATCCCTCAGAAAGCAGCTTCTTTCTGCCCTTTGACGGAAATAGTAGGAATATTCCTGAGAAAGAGGTACCCTGCATTATGGAAACCAAGGACATGAGGGCAGGAGATATTTTATGGCTCTGGAGGAAAAGTGTTCATTGTAAGAAAACGGAATGGTGGTAAGGTATATGATGATAGCTCACAGCCAGGCAGCTACATGGCCAGCATTTTTAAGGCAATGCATTCATTTTCCCTGAAAGAGTTCCTCACCTACTGTGTGTTTATGTGGTCAGTTGGGAGCTGGTGAGGCTGGGTGCCTAAGGGCATCAGCTTTGGTGATCCTGTGTGGTTTTTGATTGAGCAGATTACTACCTATGTGACTCTAAGCAACTTCTTTTACTTCTCCAAGCCATAGTGTCTTCATGTGTACAACAGGATAGTATAACATCAATATTAAACATTTAATATTAATGACTTTAATAAGTATCACATGAGATACTGCACACAAAGGGATTAGACCAGTGTTCAGTATATTTAAAAAACAAAAGAAAACTTCCAATAGACCCTACGATGGTAACTGTCTGAGACCACACTGATTTCTCATTCCATGCGGACACACTGGGGGCACACTTCAGTTGAAAATGCGCAAGAATTGGGACAAGGAAAATCCAAGTTCACGTACTAATCTTTGCTGTTTATTCCCTATATGACCGTGAGGCAGTTATTCAAATTCTCTGAACCTCAGTTCCTTGACCTGTGCATTGGACAGAACCTTATCTACCCTGCTGAGTTGTTGCTAAGGTTTGATTTATTTGTGGGACTTAAAGTTGCGTCAGAAAAGTTGAGATGTCACTTTCTTGCTTAAGAGAAACACCTGAAAAGTAAATGCATATTATACTACAATTATATATATGTAATTATATGCAATTATATAAATGTATACATATACACACACATATATATACATGTATATAAATAATATGACATATTGTAACAGATCATAGCAGAAAGTGTATGTTCAATACGTAGTGATGATTTTAAATGATTAGCCACTCTGATAGTAGATACACTAGTAACATTACTTGTGATTACAGGGCAATGGAGATCTCTGGGGAACTAAACTAGGAGTCAGCAAACTATGGCCCATAGGCCAAAGCTGGTCCACCCCTTGTTTTCATAAAGTTTCATTGGAACATCACCACATTCATTCATTTATATATTGCCTATGGCCACTTTCTTGTGGAAAGGAAGAGCTGGGGAGTTGTAACAGATTCTGTCTGGTATGCAAAGCCTAAAATGTTTACTGTTTTCCAGAACATTTTGCTGGCCCTTAATCTAAGTTAGTACAGTACAATGAAGTACTTCCGTAGCCCAGAAAATATGTGGTTTATAAACATTTTAAGATTAAAATTCCCAGGACAGTGGTGTTTCTTCAGCAGATCAAATGATGTAAGAGCCTTGGAACTCTGCGTGGGGACTTGACCCATCTGTTAGAGACCCTGATTTTCAACCTGTCTCAGAATTCTTCACATAAAGACATGTAAAATCTAGATACAGAGAGAAATAAAAAATGAATAAAAGGCTACTATCCTTTTATGCTGCCAGTTAACGAGAAGGGACAGGAAAAGTTTTATCTAGCAGAGAAGTTTCTATGAACCTTCCAGTTATTTTCTGATTGATCTGTTAATAAGGTAGGAATCATCCTCCCCTCTCCCCACCCCGGCCTCAGGCACCAGATTGCCTTTTATGGTTAATTCATATTAATCTAAGATCTGTCCATAAATAAAAAAAAAAAATCAACTTCCTAAAATCAGTACTCCTGTCACTTAGAAGTGACTTCATCCTTTGTGAATAGATGTTCATCATTAATAACAATCGGGGGAAAATTAAGTTTGAAAAAGACAGTTTTTACCCATTCATTTGGAAAAATTAAAGTATCCGACAAATCCCAAGTGTTGGGGAGGTTTAGAACACCTGGATCTTTCATGCATTAGGGGTGGATACAAAGATTGGCACAGTCGCTCTGGAAAATGCATTTCTCCTAAAGTCATTACTTGTGACCTGGCAATTCCACGCCTGGGAACAATATTCCAGTGAAAACCTTGCATATAGAGAGCAAAGTAATGTTTGTGGCATGGCTGTTCACAGTAGTGGATGAAAATAGCCTGGAAACAATGCACTGCCTTTAGAAGGACAGTAGATGAACAAACTTTGGATATAGAACTCTATAGCAACTCAAAATAAATGCAGTGCTGTGTCATGCAAAAAAATGCAGGCATTTCTTAACAATGGAATAAGTAGAAAAAAATTCCATACCGTCTCATAAAGTGAAAAACAATAATATGAAAATGTTGTTTTTAGGTATAAATATTGAACAAAATCCTATGAAGGGAGAATGAGGGGCTCGTGATCAAGGAATTCAAGGTGACGTTTACTTTCATTTCATGGAGCTAGGAGAATGGGATGGGAAATCCCATAGCTAGTATTTGGTGCTTGTCAAGGACTTAGCTTTTGTTTTTTTTCCTTGAATGGTGGAGTTACAGGTGCTTCTTTGATTTAAAATAAATCATCAACTAAGTAAGTACAAAACAGGTACCCAGTTGGACAATAAGAATATATCAGGAATGATAATTACCCATTCTGTGCACTTAAATTAGAAAGATAAACCTGCAAAATGGTTAGAGCACAGTCTGGGTCAAGTGCTGACATTGGACTCCACAAAGAGCAGGTTGCCACTTTGCAAGCTAAAGATTTAACTAAAATATAAAGTATTTTATACCTGAATTTGGGAGCGTATTTCCCATGCCTGTCCCCCACTGTCTTTTCTGCCTTGTGGCAGAAGGCCCCCTCCCAAAAAGTGAATATAATAGAAAGTTGAGGGAACTCAGGCAGTGTTAAAGAATGTTGATTCTTTCGATTATGTCTGAACTATCTCTTTGAACCTGAATTAATGATGACCTTAAGGTAAGATTGTCTGCACTTCCAACCTCTTTCAGATGCATGTCCCAGAACGATCAGAATAATGTCATTTTAACATCTGTCATTTCAATCAAGTGCAAGGCTAGGGTACATCATGTGGTCTTGTAACCATCACTCAGTGTTACCCCTCCTTTAGCCGGTAATGACTTACATTGGCATTCTGTCAAGAAGGACACAGAGAGTTTAGCTATGAGACATGCATAAATACTTCCTACATTAATCACATCAATTAAAGAATATGTCCCAGGTTTTTAAAGTAATAAGGTATTATTCAGCTTGAGGTGAACAGAAAGCTGTACACATCTCACTGGAAATGTCGCTTGAAAGATTTTGGTACTTAAGTTTCTGACATCCTTTTCTGTCACATGATATTGCAGTATCTTATGAGCAGCAACGCTGTGGCTTTTAAAATCCATACCAAATATTATCATCAGACAGCAGATTTAAAACCAGTGAGTAGTAGCTGCTAACGTGGACTCAGCAGCCAACCTGACTGAGTTCAAATCCTGGGCCTACTCCTTCCCAGCTTTTGATTAGGAGCCTGGTATTTAATTCTCTGTACCTGGACTCCTTATTTGTAAAATTGGATAATGATACCTGCCTCATCTGGGGCACCTGGGTGGCTCAGTCACTTAAGCATCCGACTTCAGCTCAGGTCATGATCTCATAGTCCGTGGGTTTGAGCCCCGTGTCGGGCTCTGTGCTGACACCTCAGGGCCTGGAGCCTGCTTCGGATTCTGTGTCTCCCTCTCTCTCTGCCCCTCCCCTGCTCATGCTCTGTCTCTCTCTGTCTCAAAAAAAAAAACAAAAACAAAAAAAACACCTACCTCATCCAACTAGTCTGAGAATCATCTGAAAAAAATATATATATACACATATATGTATATGTATTGTTATATACATTTGAATGTATATTATATATTATATGACAGTACACGTTAAATGTTTACATATATTGTACGTGTGTTTATATATGTATATGTTTATCTATATGCCTCTATATTACTGTCTAGTGCTCTATCAGTATTATGTAAGTCTTTGTTGTTATTGTTGTTGTTACTGTGAAATATAAGGTTCTCTTAGCTACTAAAGTGTAACTAAAAACAAATATAAGGATGGGAAAATTCCCCTCTTTCTAGACATACCAGTAAAGCAATGATAACATGGATCTATGGGAAAGAAACTGATGTTTGTTAAGTACCTGCCATGTAGCAGATACTGCTCTGAAGTCACTTATATTGTCTTAGTTAATCTTCCCCACCATTCTGTAAAATTGTAGGTATTACACCTATTTACATCTGTGGAAAAAAAAAAGAAAGCTATAGAGGAATTGTGGCTGTCCTCGGGTCCTATGGTGAGTTAATAGTGGCATGGGCATTTTATGACCCGAAATAGCCAGATTATTAAATCGAGCATTGGTTTTTCTGTTTTTGAAAATTAAGTTTCAATCACATTGTTATTGTCATAAGGAAGTATATAATTGAGTGGCATTTTAGCACATGATATCTGAAGTCAGAAAGAGAGATCACTGAACTGTGGAGGTTACTGGCCCTGTGAATTTGGGTACATGACCTATTTTCCTGTGCCTGGTTCCTCACTTTTGAAGAAAGCCACTAAATCCATCTTAGAGGGTAGTTGTGAGCATGACATGAGATAATACATGTAAAGTTCTCAGCGTTGAACTTGAGAATAATACAGAGTACGTGGCAGCTGATTCTCTTCTTTTATTATCACTCTCATTTCTGCAACTTTGTCTCTCAACAAGTATCTGCAGAACCAGTCATACGTGTATATATGAATGCACACGTACACACGACCTCTTCCATGAACGTGGAAAACTCGTGCCTCGTAGGCACAAAAGAAGTAAATAATACAGTGTTGTGCTCTTGGTGGGGAAAGATGTGGAATGGTGGATGAGAGAGAAGTTGACAACGTCAGTGACTACTATGCACTAGAACCCTTTCCAGTTCTATTAAGCTTAAAAGCTGCTGTTTCTCGCCAAAATCTACGGCTGAAACTATGTAAATACTTTATTTTGGAAAAATTTTAGTTTATGGGACACTCGCAGAAATAGTACAAAGAGTTCCCTTATATTCTTCACCCATTTGCCCCAGTATTAACATTTATATAACCGTAGTATATTTTTTTAAGACGAAGAAGTTAATATTGGTACAATACTATGAACTAAACTATGGATTTCATTTGGATTTCAACTGTTTTTCCACTACTGTACTTCTTCTATTCCTGGATCCAATCCAGGATCCCATATTGCATTTAGTGTGGTTGATTTTGATTCATTCTTTTCCTTTTATCTCTTCCTTCCTCCTCCAAACCACTTCCTGGCTTTTCAGAACAGAGAGTACCCAGTGCAGAGAGAGAGAGAGTGTGTGCACACGGCACGCTCAGATTGAAGAGGTCCTTCCCGAGAAGTAGAGAGGTAGAACTAGTGATTTGGGTTGCCTTGATGTTGCAGTTTTTGCTGCGGTGTGTTAGGAAGAAGGCTAGCTTGGACTAAAGAAATGTGGTTGAAATGAGGTGGGGGGACAATAATGTAAATATGAGCAATGCTAGCTATTTGTAAAGTTTGTTTCAACATATGGATTAAAGAAGTCTGTGCGTTAGTTTATAGTTAATTTCTTAGCTTCAGCAAATATACCATGGTTATATAGATGTCAACAGTAGGAAAAAATATGAAACTCAAATGGTTATATAGGCAAGTTATATTTAATAGTCAAGTTTCTGAATGTTTCTCTGTTACATAAAACCTTCCATGGCATGGAAGCTGCAGGAAAAGCTTCTCAACCCTTTCTGTAAGGGTACTGTTACATGCACACACACTCTAGGCCAATCTCACTGAAGAACAAAGATACAAATACTCAAATAAATTATTAGCAAATTGAAGAATCACTTCGTAATGAAGTGTTTTTGAGGAATGTAAGAATGGCTTAACATCAGACAACCTATAAATGCAATTCATCAATTAATAGATTAAATAGAGTATTAACTGGAAACACCCATTTGATGAAATAGATTCCTAAATAACTTCATTTGATAAAATTTAGTTCTCATTTTTTAATTAAAAAATATCTACTAAGGAGTAAATCAAACACATTACCAAAGTGTAGCAACAAGTATCTACTAGAAACCTATAGTAAGAAAAATATTTGATGGTAAATTATTAGTAGCTTTCCCACTAAAGTCAAGATGTACAGAAAAATACCTATTATCACCCCTCGTTTTCAACACTGTACTCGAGGTCCTAGCCACTGTAATAAGAAAGAAGTGTTGAGGTAATGATGTTGGAAAGGAAGAAAATAAACTCTCACTATTTGCAGACATTAATTTTGGACCTAGAAAATCCATAAGGTTGAAAAAAGTACATTAGAGATAGGAAGAGAAGTCAGTAAGTTGCTGGATATAAGATGCATATACAAATACAACAGTTTTCCTGCTTGTCAAAAATAGTCAATTTAAAAATGTGCTGCAAAACAAGCCTATTTATAATAAGCCAAAAAACCCCCACCAAATATCTGAAAATAAACCTAACAAGCAAGTTGTAACATGTGAGGAAAATTATACTTCTTTGTATTGATGGATAGTATCAGGAGCTGATGATAATGTAAGGCCTAAAAGAAAACTTGAACAGATTGAAACATTTTTCCTTTTAAATATTAATCCCCATAAACTTTTGTATATGTAATGCAAACCTAATCCAAGTCCCAACACTTTTGATAATGAATATTGGCAAATTGATGAGTTTGTATGTTAGAGAAAATATACACAGTCAGTGATATATTTTTAGATTCAGATAGAGTTGTCACATAACATTAGTTTTAGGTATACAGTATAATGATCAGTGTTTGTATCTATTGCAGAATGATCACCACAGTAGTCTAGTTAACTTTCATCACTATTCATAGTACAAATTATTTTTCTTGTGATTAAAAATTTTAAGGTTGACTCTCTAAGCAGCTTTCAAATATACAGCATTATTAACTATAGTCACCATGTTGTATGTTCTATCTCGTGACTTATTAGTGGCACTTTGTACGTTTTGACCACCTTTGCCCATTTCATCCACCCCCTACAGTCCGTGATATTTAGAAAGATACAAAGTAGAGGAATTGTCCTTGCAACTATCAAAACATACTTTAAAATTAGAGTAATTACAACAGTGTGATCTTGGTACATGAATAAATATATAGATCATAAATGGTATAAACAGCCTGGAAGCAGATTGTGTTGAAATAATATTTTTGAAAAGTGTAGCATTTCATATCAATGGGGACCAAATAAAATACTCAATACATAATTTATGGCAAGTGGATAGTAAAATTAGGCCTTGAGTTTCCTCTTCACACAAGCAAATATCTGATGAATAGAAGACCAAAGTGTGAAAAGTATGAAAAAAATAACATAAAAGACTATCTAGGATTAAAAAATACCATTTTGAGATGTATATCATCTTGAGTTGATAAAAGATGGTAAAAAAAAACCTTCCTAAGTAAGGCAGAAAATCAGAAAATATGATAGATTTGACCTGACAGAAATATGAAATTTCTTCACCGAAACTACTGTCATCAACTTAAAAAGCAAGTGAGAGATGGAGAGAGAAATAACCTCCACATAGTTCACAGACCCTGGATTAATTTATGGAATATGATAGAACTCCAGAAATACCAACTACAAAAAGACAAAAAAAAATTTTTTAAGGGACTGATGATTCAAAGTGCAAGTTGAGGAAAAATTACAAAGAAATGGCACACCTATACAAATTTTTCTCAACTGCATTTGTATTCACTGTAATGCACATTAACAATAGTGAGTTAATGACACCGTTGTATTGATGGATAGTATCAGGAGCTGATGATGACGTAAGGCCAAGTGCAGCCCTACAACACCATTGATACGATAGGCAAAGCCATTCTGCAGAAAGTCAGAGCAGCGTCTATCAACAGTTGGAGGCTGTGACTCACAATTCTAGCAAGCTCTTCTGTGGAAAACCACACCCTGTAAATGTATTCCCAGAGCTATTCAGATGATAGCATTTGTCTTTTCAGAACCATCGCTTAGGAAGGACTGGCAAAGAATTAGAAAAATTGTAAAAATACATCAATAGGGATTAAATGCCTTCTTACATTTCTGTATTTGAAATAATACTCCATCATTAAAATAATGAGATTGATCTTTATGTGCTGATGTGAAAAGACATCTGAGGCATTAAAATTTAATTGAGAAAATGTCTACAGCATGATTCTCTTTAAGCTTTTTTTTTTTTTTTTTTTTAAATCCTAATGCTTTTGTCCAAAAGAAACTTCTAAAAAGAGGTTCCAACTGAAAGCAGCATTTTGATGGGCAGAGGTGTGGAGGGGGCTTCCATGTTCAAAACTTTCATGGTGAGAGGGTATTTCTGTAACTTATTCCTTATATAACTTTCTAAATGTTTTTTATAAAGCCCTTTATACTTTAGAGCTACCATAAAACCAATTTTTCCCATAGCCTGTAGTCAAGCTAAGACCTTTCCAGCAGGGTGGTGGAGGGAGGGAGGGAGGGAGAAGGTTGTGTGTTTCTTTATTTTTATTTTTAAAACTTTTTTAATGGTTGTGTATTTTTGAGAGAGAGAGAGAGAGACAGAGCACAAGTGGGGGAGGGGCAAAGACAGAGAGGGAGACACAGAATCTGCAATAGCCTCCAGGTTCTGAGCTATCGCACAGAGCCCGATGTGGGCTCGAACTCAGGAATGGTGAAATCATGACCTCAGCTGAAGTCGGATGCTCAACCCCGGCTGAGCCACCCAGGTGCCCTGAAGGTTGCATGTTTCTGCATACTCCCTGGGGGCAGAATTCTGAATTTGTATTGGCATCCATTGATAACTTTCTTTTGCCTTATTGGTTACCAAGTGGAAGTTTTCTGCCCAGTTGAGTTATAGAGACATGCACAGCAAAATATGGATGTCTACACATGCGGGCTATTTTTCAGGTATTTGAGGGTTTTTTTTCCCTGTTGCAAAGATGCAACTTACCTCTTAGCAAGGGAGGATTGCTTAGGTATGTTTTACTTAGGAATTGTGATCCCGTTCTGTGATCTGATGTATTTCCAACAGTCTCAAGATTTTACCTGGTGGTGCTGCTTATTCCGAAAACTCTGCGATAGTAGACTTTTAATAAATTCAGATCAGATGTCTTATTCACCCTATATCTCCACCAGTGCCTGCTAGCTGCACAACAAATATTTATTGGATACATGTTAGTGAAAAATTGAGTAAATGAGGAGAGGTGGATAATGGAACCTTAAAAAATGGATTTGCAGAATATAAGTATATAAACATACATATTAGCTCATATATAACAATGGACATAGTTTACGATGTTAGGTGAACTGTGTACAGTTGATTCCATACTTATTGTCTTTCAAAATCACATGTAAAGAAGCCCTCCAGGTATTGTTAAAGATTGCTTCTTCACTCAGTTGTGTCAAAGGGAGAAGTGTTAAGCAAACCTCACACCTCGAGTCAAGAGCCCAGGTGGGCAATACTCCTCACTGCCAGGAACTGTGATACCTTCCAAATTAGCTGTTGGGTTATTTTATGCTTCGTAGATTTCACATTTTAACACTATGAATGTCTCCCAGATTAATATACCAGATATTTTCTGTTTTTCTGTTTTCTTCTTCATTTGAAAAATTTAACAAGACAGTATTTTCCTTACTTATGTTGGCCCTGGCAAAGGGAAGCAGGAGAAAAGCAAAGAAACCTGATGTCTAAGTTTTATTTCAAGATACCCGTGGGAAACATTTTGAAAACGGGGTGAGTTTACTTGTATCCCTCATCGCTTCTGCTTTAACATTTTATGGCCACGTGACCGCTTCCCTTAATGGATAGTATCACTAGCGGGCTGACTACTGCTTCTTAGATTCAAATCTGCATAGAATGCTTTTTTTAAATCGGATATTTTTGCCCCCTATGAATGGTTTTTGGGGATTCATTCTACTCACAGGCCGAGAGAGAAACAGTCATCAACTTAGACTCCCACCTAAAAACCCTGGATTGTTTGCTCAGCTCTCTGTAGCAGATAGGTACAGCTCTCTGTTTGCGAAGCTCTTTGTAGCAGATAGACCAACAGTTCTGTTATTTAGAGTGCTCTAGATTCTCTTAAAAAAAATTTTTTTTTACATTTATTTATTTTTGAGAGACAGAGACAGAGCGTGAGCAGGGGAGGGGCAGAGAGAGAGGGAGACACAGAATCTGAAGCAGGCTCCGGGCTCTGAGCTGTGAGCACAGAGCCCAACGCAGGGATCGAATGCACAAACCTTGAGATCATGACCTGAGCTGAAGTCGGACGCTTAACTGACTGAGCCACCCAGGCACCCTGAGTGCTCTAGATTCTTGTTCAAGGTTTACCTCTTACTATGTACATGGCTTCTGAGCTTTAGCTTCCTGTCCTATAATGGTAGATGGTAACACATTATCTCCTAGGATTACTGTGAGGGTTTACATAACCCCAAGGAGTTTTAAAGACCCTTGGTCCAGGAGTTTAGTTTTTAAGATCTTTGCTCTTGTTTTATTTATTTGTTTGTTTGTTTATTTTTGAGAGAGAGGGAGAGACAGGCAGAGAGAGCGAGACAGAGGGCGAATGGGGGAGGGGCAGAGAAAGAGGGGGACACAGAATCCAAAGCAGGCTCCAGGCGGTGAGCTGTAAGCACGAAGCCCAGAGTGGGGCTCAAACCCAGGAGCCGTGAGATCATGACCTGAGCCAAAGTCGGATGCTTAACCCACTGAGCCACCCAGGCACCCCATTGCTTTTGTTCTTGGCACTCCTTTGGCTGTAAGAACACAAAGTGGCCAACACCCCTCCCGTAGACCCACACCAAGCCCACCCCCAGCTCATAATCATGGGAAAGATTAGCCTGAACTAGTTGTATCGTAAGTTTATCTCTGTGCCCACCAGCCTACAAACAAACCCATGTATCTCTGCAGTATTGAGATTCATCTGAAAACATGAAGGATGTATGAGCAGATTTTAGTTCTGAGAAACTCAATAAACTCCTATTACTTTAGCTCAATGAAAAAGTCTAGGAAGCTTGAAGAGAAAGGTTTCATCAAGGGCAAGAATGCAGGCATTCTCTTGGTATAACACTTCTCACATTTCCTTCTGTCTCCTAAGTCATTAAAAAAAAAATTATTCATCAAGTTGTTTTGATCCATCTGGATAGGCTTTTAAAATATGTCCCAAGCGAAATCTTAAGATGAGGAAAGAAATAATCGTGAATTAGAATGATTTCAGAAGTCTTGTGGATGAGTAGCACAGACAGCAGAGTATCTAAAATGAGTATTTAATTGAGACTTCAATGGTCAAGGGCTCTAAATATTGCTTCGACAGCATTGATTATTAGGAATGGTTATTGAATTTTATTAAGTAATATATATGGAGCTATTTCTTAAGAAAGTGGAATTAGCCAAGCAATAAATACCTAATTAAATTTCTATGAATTTATAACAGTTGCATGTTTTTAGGCATATTTAATAAGTTAAAGGCAAATTAATGTAATGGAGTGGTATTCCTACTTTGACAATAGACGTGCACTGTTACATGCTGTTATGATATTGATGAGATTTGAGCTATATATGTCATGATTACATAATTTGGGATTTGCTACAGAGTAATGAGATTGGCCTTTATAACAATAATATCTGGGTGTTTAAACTTACTGGGTGTAACCTACAGCTGGTCCCATTCTAACATAATGCTTTAGGAGTCTGAACTCACAGTTGAGCCTTAAAAATGCACAGCACCTTTCTTCTTTTGGCCAATAGGCTCTTGTAATGCAACTCCCTGCTAATCTTTGCGTAACAATGCACAACATGCAGAGTACTTAAAAAATTCTTAATTAAAATCTAATGAAAATCTTGTCATGTAAACTTAAAAAATTTTTTTTTACTGTTTATTTATTTTAGAGACAGAGCACAAGCAGGGGAGGGGCAGAGAGAGAGGGAGACACAGAATGGAAGCAGGTTCCAGGCTCTGAGCTGTCGACACAGAGCCCGACACGGGGCTCGAACCCACAAACCACGAGATCATGACCTGAGCCGAAGTCGGACGCTCAACCGACTGAGCCATGCAGGTTCCCCTTGTCATGTAAACTTTAATCAACACATAGCATGATGCATAATGGGTATAATACAACCACAGCAAATGCCTCCAATAAAATATATCATACTCTAGTAATGCAAAAGTATTTTTATGTTGCTTTTATGAAATTTGCCTTTGTTTATACATATGTATGTATAGGTACATAGTAACATATTTACTGTATGGCTTGTATTCTCAACCTCTTTTAACCATAAGGTTATTTAAGGATTATGACTTACTCATCTGGGCATCTGTGTGGTTTCTAGAACAGTGTCTTCTCTGCTTTGGATTCTGTGTTTCCCTCTCTGTGCCCCTCCCCAACTTGCACTCTGTCTCTCTGTCTCTCTCTCAAAAATAAATAAAACATTAAAAAAAGAAAAAGGGGGCTTCTGGGTGGCTCAGTCAGTTAAGCGTCCGATTTCGGCTCAGGTCATGATCTCACGGTTTGTGAGTTTGAGCCGTGCATCAGGCTCTGTGCCTACAGCTCAGAGCCTGGAGCCTGCTTTGGATTCTGTGTCTCCCTCTCTGTGCCCCTCCCCAGCTTGCACTCTGTCTCTCTACCTCTCTCAAAAATAAATAAAACATTTAAGAAAAATAGAACGGTGTCTTCCAAATGGAGTTCAATGAATATCTCTTGAGTTGAATAAACAATTCAAAGTCTTTAAGAGATGAAGCTGTACATGTGATGGTCAAGGCAGAGGTAAGTACAGGCTACTTTGTAATCAGTGCCTAAATACATGTGTCTTTCATGGGTAGATTTTATCTTTCTTCCTTTAACATCATAATTACCACTGAGGCAAATCTGAAGGCATGCTTTCTAATGGTAGCCCTGACTCATTTCCAATTGTGTGTGTGTGTGTGTGTGTGTGTGTGTGTGTGTGTGTGTGTGTGTGAGAGAGAGAGAGAGAGAGAGAGAGAGAGAGAGAGAGAGAGAGACAGGGAGGGAGGGAGGGAGAGGGAGTGAATTATGGTATGTCTGCACATTCTATAAAATCCAGCTCCTCTGCTGGTTTCTGCTAATGAGGACTCTGAACACAGAAGAAATGTTTCTATAAATCCAACCGGAGAGTGATTTATTTGGAATTGATGCCTTGTTTTGAGTCTTTCCTCTGATGTGTAAAGCATCACCTTGTATAAGCTGCTGTTTCCTCCTATTGGTTGTCAGACATTCTCATGAGACTGAGCTCTGCAGACTGTTGGAGAGGAAGTTTCCCAAAAGTAGAGCAATGTGTTTCTAAGAGAGAGTGGGGAGAGGGTGGAGAGGAAGAGAGAATCTTATCTAGGAGACAGAATTTCTCCAATTAAATGGAAGACTCTCTTCCTCGGTGTAAAAATACACAGGTAAAACCTCTCAGCTACAGACACCCTTGGCTGATACCGTGGGTGCATTTCTGACAAGAAGAAACGAAGTCTGACGCAGGGATGACTTAGGTCAAGATCATAAATAATTAAGTTGATTTGGAAAAAAAAAAAACCTTTCTGTTTTTTCACTCTGTGAAACTTAACAGCCTTTCATACTTGACCACTCACTTCAGACACAGAGTCTGAACACGCACATATTTTCATGTCATCTGCCCAGAGGAAGGGGATTACCGTAAAACTGAAAAAGAGGCAGATGGAGTGATTATGAAATATATCACGTTCTTTATAAGATGAAGATTAGTCGTCACATGGAAAGTCACCCAAAAGGAGAGGGTAATGTTAGCACAAGTCTTGGCGGACAGATTAGATTATTTGCCGAAGAGTGAGCACGACACTCGAGACTGCTAATGAAATACATTCACATCCTCTCCACAAACAACATCGAAGCGTTGTTATTAAGTACCTGCTCACTTCTACTTGGCCACCTTTTTATCTGGTCACAAATAGTTCTGGTTGTTTTTGCCACAGAAGAATACAGAGCATTTAGAGAAAAGGCCCTTAAAAATACCCTAACCCACCCTAGACTGGGTACCACATGGTTCCGTGTTTCCATTCCTGTGGAATAATAGCAAGGCCCCCAAAGAGGACAAGCACCCTTAACGCTCAAAATAAACAGAGATGAGAACCTTTTCCTAATAAAAGCCTTGGTTCAGCTGCACTTGCTGAAACCAAATAAACAATCTCGAATTGACAGTCAGACAGAAATGTGTATAAATTATTCAGAATGAAATGTTCAAGTAATATTAACCTAAAGGTATAGTCATCAATTTTGCTCTGACGGATGGCATTGGGTAGTTAGTATTCAAGTGTTACTACATAAATAAAATTGATTTATGCTAACGGAGAAGCCTGAGAAAAATTTTTATCAGGATGCCCAAATTCTGTTCCTTCTGGCTTGATCAATCACCTCCCTACTGAACTGTGTATCGTTTTCTTGCAAAAGTCTTAGCCGAGAAATTGGGCTAAGGCAAAATGAATAATACATTTGCTGCAGTGTTAGACTAATGACCCTTAAGTGCTTTAAAAAAAATGAGCAGTGATGACTGCTTCCCTTATATGAACAGATTCTGGCTTTTCTCTTGCTCTTGCGCTCTCTTTTTCTTAGAAAGAAAATAATTAAGTCTGGAGTTGGCTGCCTGTTTTGGAGGTAGAAGTGATGAGAGGGTGAAGGAATCAATAAAGCCAATCAAAGCCCATATGGAGTAACAGCCATTGGGTTTCCTGTCTTGCTCCTTCCCCCTCCATTCTGCTGCCCCCCTCCCCCGCTTGCCAGGCCTATTTTGGGTTCCAGAGCTCTCGTTTGTGTTAATCATCTTCATATTTCCTTCTACTGTTTTTATAACGCTATTGTGTTATCATAAAGACATTGATCAAACAGTGACAGGCAAGACAGAAAGCTATTTACTTTGCAAAAGTAGAAGGGCTCTCTGACAGGGAATGCATAGTTAAAATCGGTGTCGGCGGGTGCTGGTAATGTGTGAACAATCTTCATCTCTCCCCAAGTGGGTCCCCAAAGAGACACATAGAGGCTCAAGTTCCGGTACCCGAATGTCTTTTAAAAATTTGCATAAAGCCACAAAGGAAAGACAAATGCCTATATTAAGCATGCCTAAAGAAAAGAGCTCGCACAAGCGTAATTAAAGGGAAAGGCAAAACCTCTGGCTGAATAACATAGGATTACTTTGAATTAACGTGTTCTAAAGTCACTGCAACAGCACTTGAGGTGGAAATGAAGTATTTTGGGATTTAGAAAGGAAGAGACGCAGCCCCCATCGTGTGTGTGTGTGTGTGTGTGTGTGTGTGTGTGTGTGTGTGTTTTGAGAATGCATTTGGGTAGGCAGCTGCTGAAAAAGAATTGTTCACTAAGAAAGTAGTCATTTACAAACTAGCGTGGGGTCAGGTAACCTCATTATTCCCTTTGCGGTTGCCATTAGGTCAAAATAACAATCCTCTTTCCACTCCTTGCCTCTTAAGAAGCATGGGCTAGTTTTGCCCTTTTCACTTGAGCTTTTCATTCTCAGGAAGGATTAGACACCCCATCACCCCTGTTTCTTTTTCATTTCATTGCCATTCTGTCTTTAGGGGAAATCAGCCACACACTGTGTGATTCTTAGGTCCCTCAGTAATGTTTCTTAGAAACAAAACAAAACAGATGAATCCTTTTCAGGGAAGCAGCCCCAGTTGGATGGAGCTACCAGTGTAAAAAGAAACCAAATAATTTCACTATTTGAAAAAGGCACAGGGCATTATGGCTGTCAAATCCCCAAGGTCTCATGGTGAAGTCATTGATGCATTATTATTCTTAGGCTCCTCTTCTTTCAAATAAAAATGTAAAGGAAATGATTTAAAGCCGAAATGACACAACTGGATAGGAACTAAAATACATGTCCTGTGTTCGCTAATGCTGCAGCTCATAAAACATATGGCCTAATGGCCATGCAGCCATCAGGCCTTGGAGTCCTCTTGGTCTCAGCTAGAAGCACTTATTCACAAACAGGCAGACAGATAGACATATACGTACACACACACGCCACTAAATACACACACAGCCTTTCAGGTGGGCCTACTCCCTCGTCTTGCCAGGGGCTACTTCCCCACGTCGTTCCGGTGCACGTAGAAGAGAATATCGGCAGGTATTAAACTGGTGGCATAATAAGACCTTCTAGCTACTGGTAACACAGCAACTGCCACCAGCCTGTCCACGGAGCTACATAAATGTCTTTCAAACACCTGTTTCCTCCTCCAGCTTTCTCATTTTCATCTGTCATTACGGTCTAATGATTTTATTGTAAGGGCGAGTCTTTCTGCAGAGGTCGAGTCTAAGTTACATATAATGATATCATGGTGGGGATGGCAGAAGTGAAAGTCCTAATATAAATGCATATTTTGGGAAATAAGAAAGATTGACTATTAGCCAGCTAAGCATCGTACGAAGAGGTTAAGATGAGGACCAACAACAAGCAACATAAGGCCAAAGAAAGAACAAGAAAGGAAATAATCAAACTCTGAACAGATCCTATTTTCTTCGTTTATAAGGAAAGCCACAGAGGAGGTAATCAGCTGAACCCAAAGCTAGACTTCAAAATATCATTAAAACAGACATTTTGGCAAGATGGGACCAGCAATAAGAAAAGAAACAACATGAGAAATCAAAATAGGGGAAATGAAGGATTGCTAGTAGGAGACAGGAGGGAACAGTCTGAAAAATTCTCTCTTGACTGTTCCACCTCTACAGACAGGATTGTTCCAATGAACGCTAACCTCCCACTCCCTGAATTTGTCTTGGAAAAACAGCAAGCAGCTTATTAGAAAGCTGTACCCAGCTCTGCTGCTTTTTAGACAACCCAGGCTAGCACAGTAGGTGTTAACCACAGAGAACAAACTGGGGCTTGATGGGGGTAACATGCAGGGACAGGGCAGAGGAGAAAATGGGTGGTGGGCATTGAGGAGGGCACTTGTTGGGAGGAGCACTGGGTGTTGTATGTAAGCGATGAATCACGGGAATCTACCCCCGAAACCAAGAGCACACTATATATACTGTATGTTAACCAACTTGACAATATATTATATTAAAAAATTTTTAAATAAAGAAATAAAACAGCAAAAAGAAAGAAAAAGAAAAAAAAGTGATGCTAGGAGTGATTGATTTACTAAAACCCCTTCCCAAATTCCAAACAGTATAAGTTCCTTTGCTGAAGCTATTACTGATGAAAAAAAACTCTTATTAATCTTTACTGAAATAAGTAAAGTATTACCCAGCTTGGTTAATACTTATCTATTATGAGACCATGTAAAACATCAGTTATATTTTCGTTTCTTAACGCCATTCTTTTTGGAAAGGACAGATTTAAAAAAAATTTTTTTAAGTTTATTTTGAGAGGCAGAAAGAGTGGGGCAGAGAGAGAGGGAGAGAGAGAATCTCAGGCGGGCTCTGTGTTGCCAGCACAGAGCCCGACGGGGACTCAGACTCACGAACCGTGAGATCATGACCTGAGCTGAAACCAAGAGTCAGATGCTTAACTGACTGAGCCACCCAAGCACGCTTGGAAAGGATAGCTTTTTAACCCGATAACAAAATTTTCAGTTCTCAGTTACCTCTGGTGACAAGAAAGCTGGGTTTTCTAAGTGTGTGGGGGGAGATATAAAAATCTGACATAACTCAGCCTTTCAGGGTTTGGTTTTGTGGGTGTACTCACCCGAGGAGGAGGAAGGTCAGTGGGTCTTCTCCAAGAATGGGAGAGATGGATGGTTTTGTCCAGGGTTTTATAGTGTTTTGTTAAAGGAACACATGATTAAATATAAATCACTGAAACCCCAAGAGATTTTTTGGAATTTTATTGTCATTCTTCTTGTAATTTTATCAAAGGTGTGTCCTAAATGAATATCTCAAGTCGTAGTGACTAGAATAGAGTTCTCTGTTTTTAGGGAATAGGATTTTAGTCCCTAACATCTAAGAAGTAGGTGTACCTGCTTCCCTCTTGTGGGGTTTTTTAATTGAGCCATATTTGATATATAGCATTGCGTACATTTAAGGTGTACAACATGTGGAGTTGATGCATTTATGTATTATAATGTGATTTCCCCATGGAAGAAGGCTATCCTGCCATGTGAGCAAACGCGGATGGACCTTGAGCATAGGATGCCAAGTGAGAGAAGTCAGAAAAAGACAAGTACTGTGGGAGGCAGGGTGTGCTGCTGAGACCGGCTGCTGGTAACGTGGTCGCTGTGCATTTCAGAGGAAAACTGACCTAGTCCCATGTGTTCATTTCCTCCCATCCCGCCGCGTCATGCAGAAAGTTCCTGTCGTAAAATATCTTCGTGGTAGCCATTACATGGGTTTGGTTGCATCTTATTTTCGCTTAGTGTTTCCTAGAGGGAAATTGCAAAACCTTCCAGTGTTGATAAAGTGTTGGAGATGCCTTCATCCTACCAGCAAAACATACACAAACCCCCTCTGAGCCCCTCAGTTGCTTTGCCTAAGGCTCATCTTTGCCACTGTGTGTTGAAGTTCATTGGCTTTGGTTTTAGAGGTATCTTAAAATCTTTGTGTCCGATTCAAAGGGCCTTCACTCTTGTGCCTAACGTTTTCCACTTTACACACAAACACACACACACAACTGTTAGAATAAATGAAATAAACAGAAAACCATGTGACGCTTGGAGGCAGAAAGACTAGCATCAAAAAGCATTGTTGGTATTCTTTGTGGATCAGGATTCAGTGCAGTTTTTTAACCTCCATGTGGCTTCTCCAGTTGAGATAACTTCAGCCTCCCACTGCTCTTTTCTGCATACCCAATTTTGCTGTTAATGGTCTCCAGCTGTAGTTGGCTTACTTGAACAGTTTATTCTTGTGCTCTCATCTCTCATCTCGGAAGTAATTGCAAAGACAATGGAACTTGAGACACTGCTTAAGTGAGGAATTAATGATAAGTTTGCCCCCTGGCTAAGTAGCAGGCCACCCTCCAGCCTTACCTGCTCTCATAAATTATACGAGAAAACAGAAGCATCCAAGCAAGAATTCTTGCTTGTCCTTACTCTGCAAAATAGAATGTCTAGCACTTTATTAATGTTATTGAGAACACATTTGGTTATGTGCATTCCTTTGACGGTTGTAAATTGAAGCTGGGCAGTGAGTGAGTATGGACGCTTACCCCAGTGGATGCACAGACGGTCTCAGATGTTTCTTTCATGTTTTAAGACTGCACACCATTGAACGTCAAGTTTTGCAAGCTTCTTTTTCTTTGCTCACTCTTGGAAAGTCATTGACTCTATGACTTGCACTTTTATGTGTTAGACAACCATTTATTGATGCTCCATCAAGGGTTAGGGACCATTTGGTGTACAAGTCCTACAGACATGAACCAGTGGCTCAAGAACCCTCCCCTGTGGTGGCTTATAATGTGAGGGCAGACAATGAACTAACCAAGTTGTAAATAAATACAGTGATTTCGGATAGCATTAAGTACCAGGGAAAAAATAAAACGAGCTGATGTTGCAGAAAGGGACTAGGGGGGATGGGGAGGGTCTACTTTAGATTGGATGGTCAGAGAAGGTTGCACAGAGGAAGTGATACTGAGAAAAAGTGACATGCGAATGAACAAAAGGAGGAAGCCAAGTGAAGATCAAGAGAGAGAATCTAGGTGTAGAAAATCTCTATGCGCCAAGAGTTTAAAGCAAGAAAAATTGGAATGAAAAAAGAAATAGGGCTTTCGAGGCAGGATTTTAAGTGGAGAGTAAGAGAAAATGAGGTGAAAGAAATAGTCAGGAACCGGACTGTGTCAGTCCTTGAAGCCTCGTTCAGGAGTTTTGAGTTCTACTTCAGTGGAAATGAAAAGCTATTGGAGTATTTTAAGTAGAGATGTGCTATGATCCTGAGTTAATTTGGAAAATGTAATGACTCCCAAGAGACTACAGGCTGATGACAGGCTATTGAAGCAGTCTGGGCCGGAGACGACGGTGGCAACCACAGGCAGTGAGAGTACAGAAAGTGAGTGGATCTGGGCCTGTTTTGGAGTCAGATTTCAGAGAAGTTTCGTGTGGTTGGATGGTGGTGCCATTTGCTGAGGGGAACCCTGGGGGAGTAACAGTAACAGACGAGGGCGGGGATCAAGACTTATTTTGAACATGCCCAGTTGAGGGAACTCTTAGGCACCTGAGTGGAGAGGCCAAGTAAGCAAGTGTAGAGACTGACCTGGCATATAGGAGATGAGACCCTTTTTAGGGGTTCTCTCAACTAATTCTGTGTATTTTTTCTTCACTCTGTGCCTAGCTTCCTCCATTGATACTTGGGATCCTACTGAAAATGCCTTTTGCCCATAAAGCTTTGTCTAGATTTAAATGGGAACAAAGTGGGGCGCCTGGGTGGCTCAGTCGGTTGAGCGTCCGACTTCAGCTCAGGTCGTGATCTCACCGCTCGCGGGTTCGAGCCCCGCGTCGGGCTCTGTGTTGACAGCTCAGACTGCTTCGGATTCTCTGTCTCCCTCTCTCTCTGCCCCTGACCTACTCGCATCCTGTCTCTGTCTCTCTCAAAAATAAATAAACATTAAAAAAAATTTTTTAAATAAATAAATACATAAATGGGAACAAAGTGTAAGTGGTAACTCCCTCTGAAGTCTTGATGACAGTATGATCGCTAGTCATCCATCAGATACCAAGACAGTAAGGTCTAGATACATGATAATCAGTAATTATCCACATGTCATGCCTTAAGATGGTCCAGTTGAGTATTTATATCCCACTCTGGGCATATTTCCTATTGCAGTATGTGTGTGATTCTAGTATGACTTGTGGAGACTGGTGCAGTCTTGTGTGTGAGGAAGGGTAATAAATACTATTTAATACAGACAGTGATAAATGAATCTAAATAAATAGCTTACATTTTCAAAAGGGCCTTCAAAATATTGCCTTCATCAAATGTAAAATCCAGTTTGTTTTCAGTATGCTTTTACTTTGAGTCATGGGTAGTTTTTATTAAAAGTTTGTACAATAAGAAGTCTTTTATTCCCACATTTGGAGGAACAGAATTGTTTTTAAGTTACTTACTAAAACAGTTGCTTACCTACTTTATCAAGTAACGACTTATTCCAAATCAGCAGGAGAATGAAAAGGACTGTACCACCTGTGTATTTTTATGAAGTTAAGCAAACTGATAGATTTTTTTTCACATTTTAAATTTATTAGAGAGCAATCATTTCTCCTGGTTCTACGGGCTTGCCTCATCCTTGCTGAGTATTTCTAATGAGCATCGTATGGATTGTAATCTTGTAATGAAGAAATTAGCCAACAACATTTCACCCTAATACAAAGCACACATCACTTTCAAGCTCTCTCCTTGCCCACCTCCTTATTTGGAAGGCTAATCTAATATGGTATCCTTGAAGAATGACCAGGCGGTAAAGAATTTCGTATAAATTTCAGCTTAGGCTGTTGTTGATGTAGTAAGAACTAGCCAAGGCAAATATACACAAGTAAAACACTTCACGTACAGGAGTGTGCGTTTCAACCATGGCAGAAGATAATGCCACTCGAGAGACAGTGCTGGAGGAAGTGAAATTCAATGGAGCTGAGCCACTCGGTGAAACAAATCATTTGACTTTCAAATAAACAGTCTGGTCTCATGACTTGCAAAGAGTTGCCGAATCTTGGAAACTTTATGGAACATAGATTTTGTAAAACCATTGTATTTAGTGCACATACTTGAAGCGATCGTAAGAATACTGGAAATGTCCAAGTGTCACAGTAGAAGGCACTAAATGTCAGGATGGACATTCTGAAAAAGATTTGGGGATCTGTGACCTGAAGGCAGCAGAGCATTTGGGTTAAGAGCCTGCATTTAGAGGTCTGCTTTTTTAAAATTTTTGTTAAGGTTTATTTATTTTTGAGACAGAGACGGAGCATGAATGCGGGAGGGTCAGAGTGAGGGAGACACTAGAATCCGAAACAGGCTCCAGGCTCTGAGCTGTCAGCACAGAGCCCGATGCGGGGCTTGAACTCACAGACCGCGAGATCATGACCTGAACCGAAGTCTGACGCTCAACCGACTGAGCCACCCAGGTGCCCCTAGAGATCTGCTTTTAAATCTTACTGTTTTCAGGGGCGCCTGGGTGGCTCAGTCGGTTAAACTGTTAAGCGTCTGACTTCAGCTCAAGTTATGATCTTGTGGTTCATGAGTTCGAGCCCTGTGTCGGGTGCTGTGCTGACAGCTCGGAGCCTGGAGCCTGCTTTGGATTCTGTGTCTCCCTCTCTCTCTGCCCCTGCCCTGCTCACACTCGGTGTCTCTCTCTCTCTCTCTCTCTCTTTCTCTCTCTCTCTCTCTCTCTCAAAAATAAATAAAAGTATTTTAAAAAATTTAATCTTAATATTTTCACTTACCTGCAGACACTCGTTCTATACCCTTCACAACTTCAGTGGCTCTCTCACATGCAAGGTGGAAGAAATGCTAGCACTTACTTCACAGATGTATATGATAGTTAAATTAAACGTTGCAATGAGTTGCCTATCACAGTGTCGTACACATAGCACTTATAAATGTTGTTTGTTACTGTCATCATTAATTATGCTGACCGGACACTATAAGAGGTCATTTTGAGAGAGAGAGAGAGAGAGAGAGAGAGCATGCGCGAATGAGACTGGGGGAAGGGCAGAGAGAGAGGGAGACAGAGGATCCGAAGTGGGTTCTGTTCTGAAAGCAAAGAGCTGATGCAGGGCTCAAACCCACAAACTCTGAGATCATGACCTGAGCTGAAGTCGGACTCTTAAACTGACTTGAGCCATCCAGGCATCCCATAAGAGGTCATTTTGAGAATGATCTTAAAGCTTTTGAGCTCTAAGAAAATATTTAAAAACTCTAGGTAGGAGACATTCTTTCATATACATGGTTGAAATGTTTTTGTTTTGTGTTTATTGTGGACTTAGCTCTTGAAGGTTTTCTTTGCTGCCACCAGAGTTGGACATGTATTCAGTTAACATCCATCTGCTGTGTTTATTAAGAAAGATCAAGCATTTATGCTTAACCTGAGATAGATCACGGTAATCCAAAAAAAAGCAGAACTGAGTTTCTTTATGTACGAACTAAGAGATGCAGAAGGAAATTATTTGAGTTATATGAGAAATGCTCTAATTCAAAATAAAGTGTTAAGGCAACACAGAAAGGCCAGTGCTTGATTAATTCTGCAAAGGGATGTAAAGAGAACCTTCCAAGGGAAGTGATTTTTAACCTGAATGTGGGAGTTTGCCAGGGAGATGAGAAGAAAAAGGCCATTTCTAGTAGAGAAAATATCACATCCAAAGGTGAAAATAAAAGCAAGTTAGTGGTTTGACCTAGCTAGAGTTAGGTGGGGAAGGAAGAAGGAAAACTGGAAAGATGAACAAGGACAGATCTGTGTTTTGTTCAGTAATTTCAGCTCTGTTCTGTAGCGACTGAAGATTTGAACATAGGAGAGACATGATCAGGAATGAGTCTTGGAAGGGGCATCCCGGCCCCCGAATAAAGCTCTCATAGGAGAGAAAAAACTAACAAACATAAAGAGACTAGCAAGGGAGTCCAGGTGAAAGTTCGTAAGATTCTAACCTAAGGCTCTGGTCGGAATGGTGGAGAAGTGGTAATTGAGATAAATTTAGAGAGGAAACAGACAGGACTTAGTCATTCTTCGTTTAAAATATTTGACAGAAAATGGAGAGTCAGAGACCATTGTCT
Organism: Panthera leo; assembly: GCF_018350215.1. Lineage (NCBI taxonomy): Eukaryota > Metazoa > Chordata > Mammalia > Carnivora > Felidae > Panthera > Panthera leo. The sequence goes on along the minus strand of NC_056679.1, from coordinate 102,128,077 downwards.
TCTTTGTTGGGTACAAGTCCAGCAAGTTATGGGAAAAATAACTTTATTAAAAATGGTTTTAATAACATTTCTTTAAAAAAATTTTTTTAACGTTTATTCATTTTTAAGGAGAGAGCGAGAGACAGAGCACAAACAGGGGAGGGTCAGAGAGAGAGGGAGACACACAGTCTGAAGCAGGCTCCAAGGTTTGAGCTGTCAGCGCAGAGCCCAACGCGGGGCTCGAACTCACGGACCGCGAGATCATGACCTGAGCCGAAGTCAGACACTCAACCAACCGAGCCACCCAGGCGCCCCTCTCTTACTCTGTAGACAGTAAGAATGGCAGGAAGACCCTGTTCCCCTTTGCCCAGATCCACTTCTCATTGTAAGCATCAGCCTGAACTAATGAAACTAGAGTTTTGGTTACTGTTTCCCCCCACTTTGCTCAGCCGTTATAGTAGACACATGAGCTATGCGTTTGGGCACAAGTATAAGGAATTGAACCAACACACAAATACAGTATCGAATTACGTACATGTTATTCACTAGTGAAGTAGGGGAAAGACACAAACCTTAACATCATTGACTCAGGGAGGTGAGGTGGAGAGTAGTGCCGGGATTCAAACAAAGGGGAACATCGCTGGAGAAGGCTCAGGGGGAGATGAGTCTCCGATAGCCTGTTGCATGGGATTCTGAGGAAAGAGGGAGGAGATCATTTGAGGCTTACAGATGAAATCTGTCATCTAGATCTAACCTCCCCCCCATCCCCCACCACAGACAGCCTCCATATTTTTCTTTGCCTCGCGTCTCTTTTGCCCTGAAACAACAATCAACTTGTGACTTACATTTCAAAAGGAATTGTACTAGAGGTTGTCTGAACCACTGGGAATTCCTGGGCTCAGCTTGCTAATTAAAGTAATCATAGGAGCGCCTGGGTGGCTCAGTCGGTTCAGCCTCTGCCTCTTGTTTTCGGCTCAGGTCACGATCTCACAGTTGGTGGGATCGAGCCCTGTGTCAGGCTCTGCATTGACAACGTGGAGCCTGCTTATCATTCTCTCTCTCTGTCCCTCCCCCACGCACCCTCCCCCATCAAAATAAAATAAATAAACTTTAAAACGGTAATCATAAACAATAAATACATTTACAACAGAGAGAAGTTGTAAATAGAGAAATGGATGGCATTGCCAGAAAATAAACGAAGGAACACTTTCCACTTTGTGTTGGGAGAAAGGAAATGGGTTAGGCCAAATTATTCCAGAAACTGGGACTCTAGTTCAGAACCACAAGGAGAGAATTAATGAAGCAGTTGGGAGCTGAGTACGATGGAACAGGGACAGAAGTACGAAGGAACTTGCTCTAAATGACCCCATACATGAAAAATCTTCACTGAAGAATTCCCAAAGGTTAACAGGCCGGACATAGTAGATGGTGAACACCTGCTCTAAATACTTTCCCAGAAAGTATGTGTCGCGCATAGGGATGCTTTCCATCAGCCTTCTCTCAAAAGTCGTACCCTGAGCAGAACTGTCTGAGCTACGGGACATAGAATGACATTCGCTGCCTGTCTCCAATGTGAAGAAAATTCAAGCATCTCTTGACCAAGTCATCTACAATGAGAATATCAAAAGTAAACAACCCCCTTTATGTATAAATAGACATTTAAGGTCTTAAGACTCACACAAATGAAAGCATTCCTAGAAAGTGGAGAGAAAAAAAAGTGGTAAAATACTAGGAGCTTATTACTTTCCAGAGTCCTACGTGGCTTCTGGGAATAAAAGCTCGAACACGGCAATAAACAGTACCGTGCTTGGTCAATTTTAACTGTTACTCAGATCTCCCCTTGGCAAAAATGAAAAAAGAAAAGGAAAACCAAAACCTTGCTTTTTCCGGGGGGCGTCTGGTTGGCTCAGTCGGTTGAGCCTCCACCTTCGGCTCAGGTCAAGATGTCGCGGTTTGTGAGTTCGAGCCCCTCGTCGGGCTCTGTGCTGACAGCTCGGAGCCTGGAGCCTGTTTCGGAGCCTGTGTCTCCCGCTCTCTGCCCCTCCCCCACTTGTGCTTGCACGTGTGCTCTCTCGTAGATACATACACATTAAAAAATATTTACAATAAAATAAAAGGTCACTCTGTACAGCGTGTTGGGAGTGAGACAGTCAGTGTGAAGCTCTGCCTCCTCTCACAAAAGAGGCAACAGATACTGATTTGAGCATCTGGAAATCCCACCCGGGGGAGACCATCAAAATGTTTTGTAACCTTAGACGGAGGGCAAGACGAATGCCCAAGAAAGTGCTTCTCTGGCTCGTGCAGCCTCACTCGGTGTGCGACATTGCTGACGGTGGCAAAATCTGAGGAGAAGCAGAAACACGAGCTCAAGGTGGGTGAAACGAACTCTTATTTCAGTCAGCAGTACTGAAATGATTTTCATCTAAAGAAATCACCCACCCCCACGACTCCTCCGATGCTTTTAAGGAAAGTCTTCGAGATGGTGTGTCTTAAGGTGAAGAAGCAGTTGGTGGCCTGTGTCCAAGTCTACAGGAAAAGTCCTCATATGCTCAAAAAGATAAACCCTGCAGAGGGAGAGTAGGTGTTCTGTGACAGTGAGATATTCCACAATTAAATGAGCGAACCACCTGATTTTCGAGTGGATTTCAACCACTAGATCGAGGTTGATCTTACCCCTCCCATGATAGTGACATCAGCCCAAAATTAAATGCCGTATTTCCATGAACACAGAGATTGATTTTTAAATTGCTGTCTGTATGAGTTATGATTAGCACTTCTTTGCGAGCTGAGAGGCATAAACTCAGGGGCAAATTCAAGTGGAAAATGCTGTGCCATTATGGTGAGTGTTGATTCGTGTCAGATGAGTGATTATAATGCCGCCCGTCCCACCTAATACTGCAGACTGTCAATATGGGGTGAGCGAGTTTTCTGTGGCTCCTGGGCCAGGCTTCGTCTGAGACACCCAGGTGGTGCCTGGCATCCATTTCACCATGAGCACGAAATGGTGGGGCTCCTGGGTATCAGACTGGTGATAAGCCACATTGTCTCAGTGACTCAGTTACTCCCTAACTACTGGTAGACAATGTAGGGAAAACAGTGCTTAGTCTTCCAGTTGACCAGGCTAGCATTTCAGCAGGTTTTCATTTGAGTAAATTGTCTTTTCCATGTACTGAATTGTACCCTGGGAGATTGGAAATACTGAACAGAGCTTTCTCAAAATGCCTTGTTGATAATCAAGTAGGAACCGAGACATTATAAGAACATGAATCTACCGAAGAGCAACAGAACCGAGGGGTTGCAAAGACTCGGTCCACTTGCCCTGTTTTTCCCACCTCCGGGGACCAAGAAGGGGTTCCCTCTTTGTCCATTCACTTCCTCACTTACTTGGCCTGTAGCTCTGAGGCATGTGGCTCTATAGCTAAACTCTCCAGCATTGCGTCCTGGTACCATTTGGAGCCAAGGCAAGTATTTATCTTACCTGTGTTGTGGTTTTCAACTGTGAGTAGAAATAAAAGCACATTCCTAAAAAAGTTACAGTTAAAACTAAACTCGTCAACATAGTGTTTGATGAGTGTCACCTGTTATCGTTGATCGACAAGGATTTATTGTGCACCGATGACACACATTTCCTGACAAATAAAATTTAGTCTTTAGAAGTCCCGACGGGTCTCTGTTCCGTCGTGATATCCATACCTTCTTTCATTTAAATGTCATCGTGTTTTAAGTAAAGTTTTAAGATATGTGTGATAAATGAGGTAGCCTGTCTTTGAAAGAATGTTATGTCTGATAATCATTTGGGAGGGGAAGAAAACTCAAGGTAGAACTTTATAACCGAATGAAAACTTGTCATTCCGATATTTAACGGTTCTCAAATAGTTGTGAAGTTTCCTGATAAGAGTCATATGATGGGAAGAAACAGTCCCCTTGTGTTGTTCAGTAGTCATGATCACTCTGTAGTTAAACACCCGGGGAGCCTTGAAAATGATCCTCATATAAATTTCTCTCCCTTCTATATCATAACTTACTTTTGTCCCTTTGTTATTTCTATTTTTACCTCTTTGGCCATGTGCATAGTTTTGTTACTTGAGGATCAGTTGGGATTCTTTGTGTTGCAAGGGGCAGAAAATTCAACTTCAGGACAGAGAGTTTCCTGTCTTAGGTACATGTGAAGTTTAAGGGCAGGGTTATTTAAGTGCCAGCTCATATAACATCACCAGGACCCAGGCTCTGTGCTGCTGTGAACTCTATTCTCTTCCATGCTGGCTTCATTCTCAGGCTTCCCATGGTGGCAAAAATGGCTCCCGGCAAATCTAGGCCCACCTCCTCCTAGATTTGGGTCTCACAAGAAAGACGGTGTACCTTTCTCCCAACAGTATCAGCAAAAGTCTCATTGGCTCTCCTTGGCTCTTTGGATCACATGTCCATTCTGAAGTAGGCTTGATGTTGGGGAAAGTAATCCTTTGGGTGTCATGTCCTGGTCACAGAGCTGCCCCTGGAGCTGGGGTTAAATGAATCCCACTGGAAGCATAAAGCCCAAGATAGGCGTAAGGAAAATTTACATAGAGGAAAACTAGTGTGTTGTTATCAGCAGACAGCCCGGTGGGCAGCAAAAGCAACCTTGACTCACCATATCCATCCTGTAGTTCCGATCCTGCTGAAGCTGTACTGAGAGCGCCCAAATCATCCTTCTTACCTCTTGCATAAAATCCAGGGTCTGTATGTGGCGTTCAAGGCTTTTGACCATCCTAATTTGTTTCATACCATATTGTCTCTTGCATCATGCCCTCTAGTTTGTTTCTTTTTTTATTTTAGAGAGTGCGAGTGGGGGAGGGGCAGAGGAAGAGAGAGAGAATCTTAAGCAGGCTCCATGCTCAACACAGAGTCCAGTGCGGTGCTTGATCCCACAACCCTGGGATCGTGACCTGAGCTGAAATCAAGAGTCAGACGCTTAACCGACTGAGCCACTTGGACTCTCCAAGGCTCTAGTTTATTTTTGAAAGATTTCCATCCTTTTTTGATTTTCGATTTCCTACCTGTCTCCCCCATTCATCTTCTTCATATCTTTTCTATTACACAATAAACTTTTCAGGTCAGAATGATTAGTAGTGTCATTTTACACAAGAGAACATTGAAATGCAAAGAGAGTTAAGGAACTTGGCCAAGGTCATGCTATCATCAGTCCTCAGGGTTGAATTTTCCTCAGGCGTTCTGGATCCATAGTCTTTCTTCCTAACTGCGCTCTTTTGCCTTCGTTAAATAAGGTGGACACCTGAATGATATCATATCCTGCATCATCATCAAATACACAAAAACATGTGTCATGTCTGGGACCTTGCTTACCTTTATTTTCTTTATAAGGACACTGGTATTTCTCACTGGTGTGATATTTTGTTCCTGTCTAGGCTCCATTTTGTAAAGTGTGACAGTCAAGCAGATTAGAGGGATCTGCACATGGGGTTTGAAAAATTAAGTTGTGGTCAATATTTTTAAATGTCCCCATTTCATCATTTTGAGTTTAAAGGTAAAAAATACCGTAGGGGTGCCTGGGTGGCTCCGTCGGTCGAGCATCCGACTTGGGCTCAGGTCATGGTCTTGAGGTTTGTGAGTTCAAGCCTTGCATCGGGCTCTGTGCTGACAGCTCAGAGACTGGAGCCTGCTTCAGATCTGTGTCTCCCCCTCCCTTGCCCATGCTCTGTCTCTCTCTGTCTCTCAATAATAAATAAATGTTAAAAAAATTTAAAAAATATTGTATAAACATTATTCACCATCAAATATTAGATGTCTACAGAGGAACAAAACACAGTCCATGGTCTGAAAGGCTTGTTGTCCAGTTAAGAAGACAGAATTATATACAAATTCAACATCCTGATTTAGGGTCATTCTTAAAGGTTGACAAAGGTAGTTGCTTTTACTCCTTAACTATTTTCTTGGTATTTGGGGAGGGATAGGTTTCCAGCACTAATAACCAAGATTTAAGATGCTTTTACTATTGTGAATGAACGAATAATTATTATAAACATTGGGGCACCTGGGTGGTTCAGTTGGTTAAGTGTCTGACTCTTGATTTTGGCTCCGGTCATGATCTCATGGTTCATGAGATCAAGCCCTGTGTCGGGTTCTGTGCTGATAGTGGGGAATCTGCCTGGGATTCTTTCTCTCTCCCTCTCTCTCTGCCCCACCCCCAGTTGCGGGCACTAGCGCTCTCTCTCTTGCTCTCGAAAAATAAACTTTAAAAAATTACTATAAACGTAAACTTAACGTTTGGTCATTTTCCATTCAACAACAATATCAGGCACCGTGCTAGGCATTGGATATTAAAGGATGAACTCAGTTGATGTGCTCATTGCCTTCATGGCACCTGCCTCTTAGGAGGAGGCCGTTAAGTAAGAATATTGCTGAATTTGTAACTGAACATTCTGTAGGAACTGCCTTGAAGGAGGACTGATAGAGAGTGCCACAGGGTCCATCAATATGTGGGGTCCTCGGTTTCCCAAGAATGACGTGTTAATCTGTGACCTGAAGAATGAGTAGAAAGAAACCAGCCGAGGATCGAGAGAAACAGAGTTCCACTTAAAGGACACAGGTGTGTGGAAAAGATGTTGATGCAACAAAGAGCCTTCAAGGAAGACCAGGATCTGTGGAGCAAGGTCGGTGTCAGATGAGTAGCTGGAAAAGAAGGTAGAGGAAGAGGAAGAATATGAAACACAGGGTCTTGCAGCCATGAGAAGCATGGATTTTTTGTTTGTTTGGTTAGAGAGAGAGAGCATGAGCCAGAGAGAGAGGCAGTGAGAGAGAGAATCTGAAGCAGGCTCCACGCTCAGTGCATAGCCCAACACAGGGCTCGGTCTCATCACCCTGGGATCACGACCTGAGCCAAAATCAGAAGTCAGATGCTCAATCGACCGTGTCGCCCAAGTGCCCCGAGAAGCATGGATTTTAAGTCCAGTGGGAAGCCATAGACAATTTGAAGCCGGAAGGCATATTGAGATTTTAACAAGATGATTCTGGACGCCAGGCAAAGGTGGCAAGCCTCCTGTCAAGAGGGAGTTGTCTAGTGGAGGGCTAGAAGTTAGAGGTGGACATGACTAGAGGTGGACATATTTGAGAACCATTTGAGAGGTAGTATCTAGAGTGATGTCTCATTTCTTATCTTTACTAGGAAGTTTGAGAGACCATTTACTAAAAACCATATCTTAAAGTAGTCACATCTTTTTTTTTTAAATAACATTTATTTAATTTGAGAGAGCGAGTGAGTGGGGGAGTGACAGGGCGAGAGAGAGAATCCTAAGCAGGCTCTGCATTGTCAGTGTGGAGCCTGACACGGGGCTCAAACTCAGAAACCGTGAGATCATGACCTAAGCTGAAATCCAGAGTCAGACCCTTACCTAACTAAGCCACCCAGGGACCCCAGGTCGAAAGATCCTTAATGAGTGGGGCAGGTAGTCAGATCCAAAGTACATTCATTTCCGAATGAATGTTCTATACTGGATTCCCCTTCTAGTTTTGAATAAAGACCACATGTAAGAACTTGTTCTCTGGCTCCTGGAGTGGAATATAATCTTTCCCAAACTGATCCTTTCCTGCCTCCACATTGTTTTCCTTATAATTTCCGGCTGAGAACCAGCTGGAGAAACAGATGCTATCTGTACTGAGAGGTTTCTCTTGAAAGTCATGACATTTACTGACAGTCCGCATATTAGAGTGGTCCACAGTGTTCCCATCTGCGGGCTTCCCCCAGAAGCAGCTGTCCCTAGGCTTCTTCCAGAAAGGTTAGTTCTTTGCTCTTAGGCACTCTGTGTTTTATCTCCTGGCTAGTCTGTCCCTGCCCAGTGGGAACAGGTGTGTGAAACTCATGTTTCAGCACGATTCTGAACTTGTAACCACACTTGGTTTGCACAAAAGACTGATAACCTTTCCTCATTTCCCTCATTGTAAAGATAAACCCTTGTGGATTTATGTTGTTCTGTCTGAGAAATTCTGATTTCATTTTAAGGAGGTATTGTGATTAGGACTCTGAAATAACATCTTCTTTTGTAACTGGCTCTGACTTTATAAGAGTATAACATTGTCAGAGAACGATGAATAATCCCAATATTGTGAAGTTTATAATTCTCTCTCATATACACTGTCATGTTCTTGACTATCTCCATAATAATTAATGGGAGATATTGGTATTACTAATTTTATGAGACATTGGAGACTCAGAGGGTCTAAGTGAACTGTCCAGTGTTATGCAACTATAAAATGTTGTCTCAGGTTTTAAATTCACCACCAACTCCAAGGTCCTTATTTTTTGTTTTGTCACAATAACTCATTTGCTGTAAGAGGTGAAGACATTTTTATTGCAAGGTAGTCTACATTCTATTTGGATGTCACGTTTTTTTTTTTTTTGGTTTTTTTTTTTTGTTTGTTTGTTTTAATCAAGGCCTCCAGAAGTATTCATAGCAATTGCTGTAATGGTTCTAGAACATTCAGAACATTGGACACAAGCTCGTAATGCCTAGAAGGGTTAGTTCATTTTGAACCAAGAAAAACTCTCTTCCACAAGCAGCATTCTTGACTCTTCAGATAATTATAAATTTGTTTCTTAAGTTATTACAAAAAAAAATAGGAAAAGAATGTAGGCTGTGTACTCCAGCAAACAAAATTCAGAGTACAAGCTTTACAGCCAGTAGGTGAAATATTTTCATGTAGCAAAGGCCACACTTCCCTTACCACATGTCACAGCCGCTACCTCAACTCACGGGAAACAGTAGCCATTAGGACAGCCTCTGCTGTAGAATGCAGAACATTGCTCCAGGGAAATCTCACCAACCCTCTTCCAGAAGTCTAAATTTTATTTTTGCTTTCCATGTTTTGAAAGCATGCCATATGAAAACACATAAACTCTCTGGAAATAAAGCCGCGTTTTGTAGCACCTCCGTACGTTTATGTTGTTTTTGCAACGCTCGAAAATTATTTTAATGTTAACAATTCGAGTAACAGAAATGTGGAGATGAGAGTCTGACTGGGATTGTAGAGATGACGTCATCTCCCTGAGGAAGAAGGCCGTGCCAGAAGTTGAGTCCAGGAATGCTGAGCTCCACTCGAGTAGCCGGAAGGGTGAGAGTGGGTGGCAACGATGAATATGTTAATACAGGTAAAGTCGATGTTAGTTCCTCAACTAGCAAATGGACATACCTGGGTGATCTCTTAACATCATTAATTACTTCTAAAGATTTTATATATAATCCACTTGGGACCCCCCCCCCCCCCCGCCCCGCCAAAGTGTCCATATTAGATTGAGAGGAGATACGTTTAGAATAACCAGAACTATTTCAGGAGAGTTCACCATAGGCCACGGTCAAGCATAATATTCTTTTTTCTTAAATGTTTATTTTTGAGAGAAAGAGAGAGGGAATGCGAGTGGGGGGAAGGGCAGAGGGAGAGGGAGGCAGAGAATTCCAAGCAGGCTCCATGACATCAGTGCATAACTCGCAAACCGCAAGATCATGACCTGAGCTGAAATCAAGAGTCTGACGCTTAACCAGCTGCATCACCCAGGTGCCTCTCAAGCATAATAGTCTAATGAAGCCTGTTTGTTACCACCTGTTGTGATGGTTACTTTTTGGGTGGCTGGGCTCTAATACTCATTTATGTAGTCAAACACTAATGTAGGTTTTTCGTGAAGGTATTTTATACATTTGGTTAACATCTACCTACCTACCTACCTACTTGTCTACTTATCTATCCTTTTCTTTCCCTGGAAACCTTAATTTATAAAGATTTTGGTACTAAGAGTGGTTCTAGAAGGACAGAACGTTGTCAAAGAGGAATTTTCTGAAATAGATCTTGAGTGTCTGGAATTGCTTCTCTAATGTGATTCGCTTTGAAGATGGTAATGACTGTGTCCAGTGGCAGAGAGGACCCTGATAGTCCATGGTTTCATATGGAAGTAGAGGTACACAAAATATCACCATTAGCTACTCCTGGTCAAACATAAAAGACAAGGCTCCAGGCGACTGTCGATCTCCTCAGGACCTATCCCTACTACCCTCCCTCCACACCTGCCTTTAGACCTATAATTGGACTCAAGTCCCAGGAGGTTCCAAAGGGTGAGATACTCCATACTCCAAAAAAAAAAAAAAAAAAAAAAAAGCGTGTTTACAATTTATGGAGGCAGAAGGCTGGGGAATATATGGGGGAATGGACACGAAGGGCGTGCAGTAATAGTGGAAGGAACGTAAAGTTGGACAAGGCTGACTTGATGGCTGTGGGAGCACTAGGCAGAGATTGTGAATTTAATGATGCAGCTTGGGACTGTGGCATTAGCATTCTGATTGGTTGGTGGGCTGGCTGAAACTTGGCACCGAAAGTTTGGTACACTGTACAGGAAGGGATTCAGGGGCTTAGGAAGATTGACTTTTGGAGTGGATTTACCATTTAATACCTGCTCACTCACCATGGAAGGGTTCAGAGGACACACCTCTCACTACGTCTGTGGGAAAGACATTGTGAAGGGAGCCCAGTATCCTTGAAGTGCTCCATGATCGCTCTTCTTGTCAGAAATTATAGTGGGAACTGCTACATCTGATTGAGGGAACCTAAATGCAGTGGGGTTAATTGTATCCCGGGGTGGTGGGGCCGAGTGGCAACAGTTGAGAGCCGGAGGCAAGGTGGACATAGTTTCTGGAGTGGACAGCGTAGCCAGACAACAGTGAGAATAGTCTGACCGATAAAGACCTGTAACATCGGCTAGTTGATCATGGTGTTCGTAGAAGTGAAACCCATAGCAAGCCTACTAAGCCCTTACTTGATTTGTATCAGTGGAACAGTTCTAGGTCAAGGCAACAAAAGTCTAACTTGAATCACAAAAACAGAGTCGGGGCTCCTCAACCAGTCCACCCGCTTGAACCAGTTCTCAGACCCAGAACCTCTTGAATAAAGGAGGGGGTGGGTCCCCTTGAGGAGGGACCATAATGTGCTATCAAAATGATACCGTTTAATCTTTATCCCCGCCCTCGCAAAGGGACCGGCAGCCTTTGACGAGTGACTGCGTACTGGGGAAAAGGGATCGATCAGGCCTTTTCCCTGTACTGCTAGATAGGGGCTCTGAGCTGACACTAATTCCAGGAGACCAAAACTGTCACTCTGGTCTGCCAGTCAGAGTAAGGGTTTATGGAGGTCCAGTGCTCAGGGGTGTTTTAGCTTGGGTCTGTCTCACAGAGGATCCAGTGGGTCCCGAAGCTCATCTTGATGCCTTCTAGAAGGCATAATTGGAAAAGATGTATTTAGCAATAGGCAGAATCCCCACATTGGCTCCTTAACTTGTCAGATGAGGGCTGTTAGGGTACTGGAGGCCAAGTGTAGGTCATTTAAATTAATTAAATGTTTAATTTACATTTACGTTTATAGATTACTTTTATGAAGGTTAGAGCAGTGTATTGTTCTGTCAGTGAAGTATATATCCCCATGTCCTTACCAGCGCTGGATGTTAGTTTTCAATGTTATGAATAAAAAAAGAGATCGTGTTTGTATTATATTTTGAATGTCCTTGGTGCCAGCACGATTGACCACATTTTCATGTGGTTAAGAGCCAGTTGATATTTCTTTTTGTATCCCTTGTTTCTTCTTTTCCTGTGCCCATTTTTTTTTTTTTTTTTTTTGCATAGTTCTACTTGCCTTTTTGTACAAAAGCAATCTCCAAGAGACTTTGGTCTTTGTTGAATATGGCCCTTCAGTCTACATAATGTATCCATAAGCATGAAGAAATCAGGTCAGTGTTTATGTAGATCATTGCAGTCTAATTGCACTGACAACATCCTCCCCCACCCCCCGCCCCGGTGAGAAACAAAAGGACCAGCAGGAAGGTGACGATGTGGACCTTGAAATTTCTGTTGGTGGCACGGCAACTAAAGAAATTCTCAAGAAAAATCATCTCGTCAACTTCCTCAAACCAGAAATGTATTTAGACTGCAATATAGATCTAATGCCCAGCTTGCAGAATTGCAGAATTTTCCAATTTGGTCTTGCTCCAGGTTAAAAAACGTACCAGCTGAAAAATGTGAATTGGAATCATTTGCCATCCGTTCGTAATGTAATGACTGATTTCCCACTCCAGATTCAGTGAGCTGCAGGCGGTGGGTTTGAACCGAGTCCAGGTGGAAGGGGGCCAGACATATTAAATTTAAGGCCTCTATTGCACAACTCCCTACAGAAATTGTGCAAATAATGTAGCTGAAGTGCTCTCTGCATGCTGTGTAACCCAGCTCTTTTGGCAACCTGATTAATTCCTTGCCCTTTTCTATACTATGCACAGTTAGGAAATATACTAAAAGGTGACAGAACCCATAATAGAATCTGTCAACGTTATCCTCTTAATTTTCAGTTTAGAAAAAATTTTTTTCGAAGTAGTCCTCTTGAAGCTAAGGTATAATCATTACCCACCAGCGCTGTCTGCCTTTGTTAATCCCGCTAATGTCGGTCACGTCCAAGTCCAGCCCAGAGCTGCTGGTTACTCTCCATTGATGTTGTATTCTACAAAGATAAAGATAAATAGACACCCAAGCTCATAAAACAACTGGCCCCATCCATATAAAACAGCTTTTAATTGGACTACTTGAAATTGGACCACCAACCACGTCAATGCCGATTTCTCCGTATAGTGTAAGCGTATACACACAGCCTTCAGAGACTGAGCTTCTATGAACCCTGACCCTGATTTTTGTGTCTTCTCTCAAAAGGAGGCCATGAAACAAGAGTAACTTGTGGGCATAAGTAATGAGATACATTTAATCCAAAACTTGTGGTAACTCCAGTGTGAGCCTTTACGAAGACGGAGGTGTTGATGCTTTCAAGGTTCCAGGGAGAAAGGCATGCCAGGAATGACCTACCCAACTCTCCTCAAGTCCTTGAAAGCTGAGGCATGTCAGAAGGAACTCATGTGTTAAGTGGATACATTTCTTCCCCCAAGTAGGAACATTTTAGAGGTGCCTTCTATCCTACTCCTTTACTTGTGAATTCTTTTCTAATTGCACACTAGGAACCAAGGGATAGTTCAGTATTTGGCAAATGAAGTCTAACATATGACTTAGAAGTCAATTTGGCAAAAACAGGGGTGCAGTGACTTGGTGCATTGGTGATCTGGGGTAATGAATGTCTTGGCAGCTCGACGGAGGATTGTGTTACAAGTCCTGGCGGATTTAGCACCATTGGAAGCTGAAGAAATGAGTCAGGATGGATTTTATTAAGGCGACCTGTAGTCAGAGTCCGGTTTTGCTTTTGTTTTCTGGATTTTGATTTCTAAATGCTTCCTTAAGAGCAGGTGACTTAGTTTAAATGGGAATGAACAAACAGCCCCAGGAATTAGTCACCAATTTGCTTTTAAGTGTCATATTTCATGTTACACTTAACAGGTATCACATGTTCTTGCCGGGCTTTTTTGTATATTGACGTTGCTTAGGGGGAAAAGGAATTCCAAATAATAAAGCGCCGGGACACGTTGAGATGGTGCGCATAAATCATGCTTCGCTGTAATAGCAGTGTATGTGTGAGATGTAATCATGCAGCATGCTACGAAATATTTGTGTGCGTGTGTGTATTGTGTGGGTGCGTGTGTGTATTTCATGTCTGAAAATGCTCTTCTTATGCAGTGTTCTAGTGGCGGCTTGCTGACCTAAGGAAAAACATCTGGCAATTAAATGGAAAAAATTGTAGGGTTAATTGATAGGGGAAGACTAATAGGATTCTGGCTGTGCTTGGGGTCAGAATGTGACCTCTGAGATATCATGAATTGGAAACTGGAAAACATTTTAGTTCTTGCACTTGAAAAAATATTTGAAGCAGCCCAACATGCCACAGCTAATCAGCGTCAAAATGTATTACTCCGTGTCTTACTCGTAGAGGTAAGAGGTAAGGGCATGAAAATAAGTTTGGTCTTTTGTTGTAGACGGAGTAATGTTCCCCGGCCCCCAGAGTTGTTGAAACCCAAACTCCCAGTGTCACTGTATTTAGAGATAGAACTTTTAAGAAGGTAATCATGGTTATAGGTAGGTTGTGGTTAAATTATGATAATCATGAGGGTGGTGCCCTAGAACTGGTGTCCTCATAAGAAAAGAAGGCGTGTGGGTGGCTCAGTCAGGTAAGCGTCTGACTTTGGCTCAGGTCATGATCCCGCGGTCCATGAGTTCGAGCCCCGCGTCAGGCTCTGTGCTGACTGCTCAGGTCCTGGAGCCTGCTTCAGATTCCGTGTCTTCCTCTCAATAAATTTTGCCCCCTCCCCCACCCGAGCTCTGTCTCTCTCTCAAAAATAAACATTAAAATACAAACTTTAAGAAGAGATGCTGGGGATGTACACACAGAGAAAAGTCCATGGGGGGACAGAGAGAGGAGGCAGCCATGTGCAAGCCAAGGAGAGAAGCCTCACGGGAACCCAGCCTTAGCCAACATCTTGATCTTGGACTTCTAGCCTCCAGGACTGTGAGAAAATAAATTTCCATCACTTAAGCCATTCGTCTGTTGTATTTTGTCATGACAGCCCTGGCAGACTGATTAATGTACCCCTACCCTTTTTTTTTTTTAATCTGGTTGCCTGAAAACAGGGCCTAAGGCACTATGGGTAAATAATAATATATTGAACTATCTGTGGTGCCAAAACAGTCATCTTGTGTTATGGTGAATTTTCTGGAAGCGGACACAGCTCTGGCACCCAGCTCGAAATTCTTCTGATAGTGTTCAAAGTGTCTGTAAATGTAGTCAGAGTAGGTTGAGTGGGCATCTCTGTTGTTTGCTTGCTCACATGTGCTCGGTTATCCCTGATTCCATCACCATGGCTTTCCTGTGAGGAATGGATTCTCGCTCAGTCTTAGCCCACATGATGTGGGTGTGGCTGATCCCACGTGATTCAGACCACTAGCCTCTTGCCGGAATGATTACTCGGGAGTGGATATGTGACAGTCACAGCCATGCAGCATCAGTCCACCCACTCGTACTGAAACTCCTGCAAAAGAGATGTGCACATTTTGCTGGATTTACTGACCCGGTATGTTATCAGCCTGGACCCACTGGTGGCCATTTCTCAGAGAATCAAGTCAGGGTAGAAGCAGCCCAAGTCAAGAGGAGGAGAAAAGTATGTTTCTGTTAGCATTCTTAGAGAAACATCATTAGGTCATTCCTGGGCTTAAACTTGGATTTTCCCATTACTGGAACTCATCAGTCAGTCTGTTTGTGAATAACCTGTTTGCGTTAGATTCCTGGCTCTCACCAACGTCTCAGCCAAAAAAGCCATTCTGGTCACTATTGTAGCTTCAGATGAAAAGAGAGATGTAAAGCTCTTGCCTTATATGTCCGTCTCCTTGGTCTAACTCATCCACACTTGCATTAAGCTCCTAGTAAGGCTGAGTTCAGGTTCCGTCTTTGCTTTGGATGGCCTCCTGTAGTCTTTCACCTCCTGGTACCAGTCTTGAGGTGCCCAGCCTATGCTCCCTTGCTCTGTTATTTTGTGTGTGTCGATGTCCTGAAATCCACAACCTAGAGTCTTGGAATATAGATAGCCTGGAAAATCAGCAGGGAGGCAGTTCTCTGCAGTTTACGGGGATGGTGGGCCAAGGACAGATGGAAAGGGAAAGCCATCACTGGATAGAAGAGGGTGTCCTCAGGGCCTACATGCTATCGAGTAGTGGAAGCAAAGCCATTAGAGGCTGATATCCACAGTCTTGCAGAAAATCAACGGGGTGTTGCCAGTGGAGGATGCATGTCATTAGTTGCCTGGATGTGGGGTACAGGAGACCTCAAGAGTTCAAGAACTCTTTACGAATAGACATGTGTACTTATTGTAGTGGGTTGAACGGTGATCCCTCCCAAATTCAGGCCTGCTTGGGAACCTCAGAGTATGATCATATTTGGAAATGAGGTCTTGGTAGAAGTCATCAAGAGGCTCAAGATGAAACCGTCCTGCATTTTGTTGGGCTGTAAATCCAGTGGCTGGCGTCTATATAAGAGAGGATGCAGAAACCCAGGGAGAGGACCATGTGAAGACACAGACAGAGGCTGGAGGGATGTTGCCCTGAGTGGAGGAACACCAAGAGCCAGCAGGATTTGGAAGTGGCAAGGAAGGAATCTCTCCTACAGCGTCCGGAGGAAGTACAGCCCTACCCAAACCCTGATTTTGGACTTCCGGCCTCCAGTGCTAAGCGAAAATAAACTCTTACCATTTGAAAGGCCTCAGGCTTTTGGTAATTTGTTACGGCATCCATAGGAAGTGGGTGCCCTCATGAACCTGTAAGCGTGGGAAAGTGGGAAGAAAGTTGGAGATGCCAGAGATGGCTTTTCTAGAGACGTAGGAGTTTGTGTCACATTTCATGAGCGCTGAGATCACAAAGACCAGTGCCGTTCCCCGTGTAAGTTCTACCTTGTGCAAAAAAGTCCTCGTTAATCAGACGCTGACAAGCCTTGTATGGTACCTGCTGGCCATTCCCTGAAAGGAGATTTGCTGGGCGCTTTTTGCACTTTTTGAGAAGGGGACGGGATCCCATGAAAGGGAGCACAGAGCACAGTGATTTTGCTGTGGACCTTCTGCTGTGTGCTCTGGCATCCTGACAATTTGGCCATCTGTTTGGTGGAGGCAGCCCAGCTCCATCAAAGAGACAATATAATTTCTGTCAACTTCTTAGAAAAGCACCCTTGTAACACAACAGTCATTTAGCGGGTTCATTGTATGGCGGCGTCCATGTGCGTGACTAGGGTCACCGTTGGGCCCCCTGGCCTCCCACAGTCCCAGTTTACAGGTGTTGTCTCTGCCTAATTAATTACAGCCCTCCCCGTTTCACTTGGAAGACTGTCCCTCTTTGGATGGTAAGTCACATAGCAACCTGACTTAGGACACAAGCCTTCATTTTTTGGAAAGCTCTAAAACTTCGCCATGTGCTTTTCTTTAGTCTTCTTGCCAGCCCCACAGATTACAGAGTTTCAGTGGTTTGAAAACAAAGATGGAGGGTTTTTTCTTTTTTTGTCTTTTTTTTTTTTTTTTGGAGGGAATTTTGCTTGGGAATGAGAAGAGGGAAGTTATGATTGATTTGTTTCCTGAAGACTGATGGGCTTCTCCAGTCCCCCGCTCCTGCCCAGCCCGGGTTCCTCCCTTACCTGCTGTTGGCTTTGCCCTGCCTCTTTCCAGAGGAATCTGGCCACTTCAGCAGGGTGGCCAAGCACACACATCCGTGTCTGCGAAGCAGGTGTAAGCTGGGCCTTTTGCCCAAGCTTGGCCAGACAGCTTCATAAATCCTGCCCTTCCTGCAGCCCCGAATTACTTTTCATGACACAAAGCCAAGCTGTGTTATTCACCTAATGCCCCGATTTACAGTTCCCAGGACAAAAGAACGTACAGATAGAGTTTCAGGGCTCCGTTGGCCTTCACGTTTATCTAAAGGTTAGTTTCAGGTCAGGCTCGAGAAGCCTGACAAATGGTGGTGAATAAACCTAAAAATAAATTACGTGCAAGTGGGAAACTGAAGCATTCCTTGTTCTTGTGCCAAAAGCACACTCAACCCAATTTACGTTCTTTTAATATCTGAAACAGGCTGCTGTTCTCTCATTTGTGGCGTGCTGGGGAATTAGCATGCTCCCCTTCAGCTCACGCACATGTGCACGTGCGTCTGCGCAAACGCGCGCATGTACGCACACACGCGGGTCTGCACAGTCTCCATTTGGGTGTTCATTCCTGTGTCTTCAAGGGCCTGACTCACTAGTGGCCTTAACTAGTTGGAACAGAGGGAGAAAAGCGCTTCTCTGGAAGGGTGCTGTTGGGGCCCAGGAGTGCCGCCCACTGTCCGGCCAGGGCCAGGAATAAGAGGACTTCAGGTTAGAAATCTCATTACTTTAAAAATAGGAACATCGGGGGCACCTGGGTGGCTCAGACAGTTAAGCATCTGACTTTGGCTCAGGTCCTGAGCTCGCGGTCTGTGAGTTCGAGCCCCGCGTCGGGCTCCATGCTGACAGCTCAGAGCCTGGAGCCTGCTTCGGATTCTGTGTCTCCCTCTCTCTCTGCCTCTCCACCATTCATGCTCTGTCTCTGTCTCTCTATCAGAATAAATGAACATTAAAAAATAAGTATCAGCATTGCTAGCCCACGTTTTGCTCACGTGTCTCGCTTTAGTCTCTCTCCGTCTCCTTTCTCCTCACCATCCCAGCTCTCAGGAAGCGTTCAGATGGTAAGATAATGAGAAATAGGATGTAATTGACAATACCGTATTAACTCATCTCTGGGCAGGGCTAATGATTTTCTAAAAGTAAATCAATGGAGGCCCTGCAGCCAGTGAGCCTCTTAAAATCAGTCTCACTGGCACGGGAGCATCACCAGTTGCAGATGCCCCTGCGGAGACCTCAGGAGCCCAACAGAATCCACCAGCAGGATGTCCACCCCCAAGGCGCTGCTAGGACAGCACTGAATTCTCCAGGCCCGGCTAAAGAGTATTTCTAAGAAAGACAGTAGCCAACAACAGAAGTCCACTTTCCCTCCTTCAGAAAACTGCAACCAACTTTGAGATTGATCCTACTACTGCTAATTTTTCTTTCTAGATGCATGCTTTCTCAATGATGTAAAACTTGCCTTGTTCCACAACCACACACCCCACCCTGCTTCATTTTTCTGTTCATGGGATTGGGATAGAAATCTCACTAAGGGAAGTAACACATTTGTAGGGTGTAAACGCACTGATCCCATCCGGATTTCACCGTGGGTTTGTAGATTCTAGCTTTCTTCATTAGAGAGCTACAGAATAAGCCCAAGATTTTTTTTTTTGATGTTTATTTATGTTTGAGAGAGAGGGAAGGGGGGGGAGGGACAGAGAGAGAGAAGGAGACACAGAATCTGAAGCAGGCTCCAGACTCAGAGCTGTCAGCACAGAGCCTGATGGAGGGATCGAACCCACAGACTTCAAGATCATGACCTGAGTTGAAATTGAACGTTCAACTGACTGAGCCACCCAGGGGCCCCCCAAGCTATTTTTAAAGTTTTATTTTGAGACGGCAAGAGCAAGAGCAAACAGGGGAGGGGCAGAAAGAGAGAGAGAGAGAGAGAGAGAGAGAGAGAGAGAGAGAAACTTCATCCAACAACCCTGGGATCATGAGCTGAGCTGAAATCAAGAGTCAGATGTTCAACCGACTAAGCCATCCAGATGCTCCCAGCCCAAGATTTTTTTTCTAAAGATCAGGTCAGGTAAAACGCACCACAGGCAAACTTCTGAGGCAAAGAGGAAGTGTGGCTGATAAAGGTGTTATAGTAGCTGGCTTGATAAATCTTCCCTGGGACTCGTGGACAGTAGCATTTGGAGGGAAAAGGAGCTTGTTGAGTGAATGGTGTGAAGGAAAGATGTGTCCCATGTAAAGATGTGTCCCATCCTGCACAGGCTGATGGGGTTCTACTGCAAACCCTCGTCTGTCCTCCTAACAGGTTCCCTTGATCCACAAACAGTACAATGAATGAAATCTCAGGGGAGCAGCCTTTGGCCTCTGGCTCGTGGTGGTTGGAGAGTGAAGTGCCCCAAGTGTGGATAACGGAGATGCGTTTTACACAGGCTCCTGACACGTCCCAGTGGGAGTGCATCCTCGTTGCTCACGACAGTAACTTGCTCTCTTGTGTGCCCTTGAGTGGCTTTTGTGCCTTCCCTGTCTCATTTCCCCTCCCTACTTCGGGAGCTTCATGGATCCCCTCACAAATAAAGTTCTGGTATTCATACTGTTGTCTGGGTCAGCTTCTGGAGGATCGCAATTAATGAAAACCCAACATATTTACAGAAGGGCGAGATGAGACCATGGGCCTTAGGTGGCTTGTTTGTGATCCTCATAGTAGATTTGGAAATGGCACAGAGGATGTGGTCCAGGAGTGTCTAAGTAGACGGGTAGGGGTTACACAGAATGTTAATTGCCAGGTCGTACCAATAAAAAGCCTAGTGTGTGTGTGTGTGTGTGTGTGTGTGTGTGTGTGTGGCGTGTTCACGGGCAAGCAGGAGCAGGGGGGGGGTCTTCTGGGGGGAGACTAGGTAAAGATTTCTAGTCTTCCACTATTAGCGCCATGACAGGGAAGACAAAGCATCGCTTTGAGATTTGTCTTTGTGTTTGAAAAGGCAGTTGAATGTTATTAATGTATTCCAGGAAGTACTGAACACCAACTTGAAGCTTTTATCAGCTTTTTCTTTGCCCTAATTTCTAAAGCAAAAATGCCTTCCCTCCAAATACTCTATTAAAAGAACATATGAAATTAATGAAACATATCATTACTTTTACAATGGCCGAATTGTAGATTTGTCACAGTACAGAGACAGAAACTCATTAAACCATTGTGCTTCTCCTTCACGTTTTATAGTGTATTAAAAGAAAAAGAATTTTCTCAACTCACCAAACCTTCTTTTTTTTTCCTATTGTTTCTCTGAAACTTCTTTTATAGTTTGAGCTGCAAATCATCTGACTTGTCTCTCCTGTGCTTTGCCTGCTGGGGGAACAGAAATTAAGAATGGATGTGGCTGAAAAGGAGAATCTCCATTTGGGCTTGTGGATTTCGTGGTTTATTTGAGAAGTAGGCTGGAGCTGACAATCCTTTGCGTCCTTTGAAAGCAGAGGAGGCTAGTAGTATTCTTCTTTAACAACCCGTCACAGCCCTTCCCTCGTCTTTCAGGTAAACTGAATAATTTATCCCATTGGGTTTGGGCGTTTTAGCAAACGTCAGCACAGTTGCAATGGAGCCAAGCTGATCAGTTACCCTCGACGTTATATTGAAGAGCACTGCATCTTTTGAGTGGATGCTGTGGATACAGGAAAGAGTGATAGGACAAATCAAATGTGAATCAAGGTGGAACCAGTCCGTTTTCCTTGGAGACTCCATCCCTGTACTTAACTGCAATTGAGCTCTTCGAAAGAATGTGAAAATCCTCTTAAACCTATGCAAACCAGGGCTCCTTGGTTGCCTTTTATTTGTCAAAGTCAGTCTGCGTTAAAAAAAGTGCAGCACACGAACAGTTTGGCGTGGATTACTTGTCAATATTCACACACCCTTTTCACTTTGGAAAAAAAAGAAAGCAAACAAAATTTCTCACGAGGCGCTTGACAGAAAAAGCATCTTTATGACCTTGATCATGGAGCTCTTCCTTCTTGTCTTATTCTGGAAAGTCATCAAGACTTTCAACAGAAGAAAGTTTCAACAGATCATTATCTGTTGAAGGAAAGTAAAAAAAAAAAATGTCCTTTGGTCTTTTTCTCATTCTCTGGGTGGCCTTCAGTTACTTTTTGTATCAGTGAGAGTTCTTCAGAGAAACAGCATAGATATAAACTGAGATATATAGTTATAGATAATATATGTGTGCAGAGATATATAGAATATATATAGATATGCAAACTATATCCCTATGTATCTCTTTGTCTCTCTGTTAATTGAGAGAGATTTAAAGTACTTGGTTCATAAGGACCAGGAAGTCCAAATTCCATAGAGCAGACCAGCAGGCTGAAAACTCAGGCAAGATTTCTTTGTTATGGTCTTGAGACAAAGTTCCTTCGTCTGTGGGAAACCTCAGTTTTTGCTTTTAAGGCCTTCAACTGATTAGATGAGGCCCACCATGCATGTTATGCAGGATCATCTACTTTACTCAAAGTCAACTGAATGTAAATGTTAATCATATTTACAAAATGCCTTTACAGAAACATCTAGACTAGTGCCAAAGCCTAGCCAACTCGCCAAACTGACACATACAAGTTACCATCACATTGTTTGTAAAACAAAACAAAACAAAACAAAATTTGCCTTTGTGCTTCATGTTGTGTTGGAAGAATATGGTACTGTGAGTGAGAGGGACTTGGATTCAAAAGCCAGGTCTGCCCCTTCCTGTATGTCCTTGAGCAAGTACAAAAGTTCCTTGAGTCTTAGTTTTCTTACCTTGAAGAGCATGCATTTCAGTTAAGATTCCTTCTATTACAAGTTACAAAAAAGCCAGTCTACACAGGCTCAAAAACAGAACAGGAAAGTAGTGATTGCAGATTTGAGTTGGCATGAATTTGGAATTCACTTTGGTCCAGCCCACACGTGTCACGGGGGCTCAGTTAGGATCCTGTTCATCTCTCTCCGATCTCAGCTCCCTTTGCCCTCTATTGGTTTCCTTGTCATACGTTTCTCTTGCTCTGGTGGTAAGCCATTACTGGCTCTTCAGTATACAACCCTTCAGGTTAAAGATCGCTTAAAGGGCACATTTATTTTCTTTTCTTTCCTGTTTAAATATAATTTATTGTCAAGTCAGCTAACATACAGCGTGTACTGTGTGCTCTTGGTTTCGGGGGTGATTCATCGCTTACATACAACACCCAGGGCTCATCCCAACAAGTGCCCTCCTCAGTGCCCCTCACCCATTGTCCCCTCTCTGCCGCCTCCCATCAACCCTCAGTTTGTTCTCTGTTTATTTAGGAGTCTCCTATGGGTTTGCCTCCCTCTCTGTTTTGAAACTATTTTTTCCCCTTCCTTTCCCCCATGATCTTCTGTAAAGTTTCTCAAATTCCACGTTTGAGTGAACATATATGGTATCTGTCTTTCTCTGACTGGCTTATTTCACTTGGCATAACACCCTCCAGTTCCGTCCACGTGGCTACACATGGTGGGATTTCATTCTTTCTCACTGCCAAGTAGTATTCCACTGTGTATAGAAACCACATCTTCTTTATCCATTCGTCAGTTGGCAGGCATTTGGACTTAAAGAGCGCCCCTCTGTGGTCTCAAGGCATGCCTGTCCTACCACCTTGTGTCCTGTGGCATGAAGCGTTTAGCATGGCAGGGCTTGGCTACATTGTTCGTTTCCTGGAGCTGAGCATAGAGCCCTGTCCAAACAGATGGCCTAAGCATAGGAAATGGCTGGATATACAGTGAAATTTTGGAGCCTGCTTGTCCGCAAAGGGAGAATAGGTGCTGGGGAGGCAAAAGCAAGTGTCCACTGCATGATGATTTTAATGCCTAACTCAGAGGGTGGTTGTCAGAATTGGATGTGTTTTGATAGAGCCCAAGGAGAATAGTGGGAATTCAGTGAATGGCTGTCGCTGTTGCGGATATGCTTCTGACAGTACAAGCTCGGGAGCCCTCTGAACTGGTACCTCTCAGCTCTGCCTCTCCCACATCATTCCCTTTCTTACTCCCCGAATGTCTTTCTGAGATATCTGGCCTTTGAAGTTCAGATTCCTTCCATCAAATCAGCTCCTATTGGCCTATATACCTCCCTAACTAAATATTCTCAGGCAACGGGGCATACTGTCTCAGGACAGGAATGGATTTTAGGGGAAAAAGAAATCTCAGATGTGTTTTTTAAAAGATGAGCTATTAGGGGATTTGTCTTACATAGTCTTACCGAAAGATGGCCAACATCATCTTGGTATATCATTTATGTGTAATCAACCTGTCCTCAAGAGAATGAATAGAACTGATTGGAAGTGAAATTTTGGCAAATTGAAGTGACAGTAGAGGATAATTTTTAGTTGCAATTGAAATGAAGAGAGTTCAAAATAAGAAAAAAAAAAAGTGCCATAATGGGAATTCTGAAAGGTTCTGTAATCAGCTTATCTTGAGTGAAAGAATTAAAAGCAATTAATGAAACAGATTGGCTCCTGGGGTAGAGTTAAACACAACGCCCACTGCGCTCAGCTCTGCCATACATTCTTTTACTTCGGTGCCCAAAGTTTGTCCCTACTTCTCCTCAGCAACTTCTTTTTCAGCATTTTTCCCTATATTCCACTTCCAGTAACACTGTTGGGCTTGTCATTGGCACCTACCCGTGCTTGTGACTTAATCTTATTTTGCCTCAAGGAGAAGTGAAGGGTGTGTGTGTGCGTGCGTGCGTGCGTGTGTGTGTGTGTGTGTGTTTGGTGATGGTGGTAGGGTCATATTAGACATGCTGGAATTAGAGATTCTGAAAATAAAAAAGTATTCTTTTTTGAGCACATTGGAGTGGAAAAAACAGTACGTAAGAATATTCTTAGAAATCGACTTGGGTAAGCACCCAGCCAAACCTTAGACCAAGAGTTAAGTGTTAATTTTAATGCAAAACAAAAGGAATATCAGTACTTGTTAAATGTGTATTTATTTATATTGAGAGAGAGTGGGGGAGGGGAAGAAAGAGAGTAAGGGAGAATCCCAAGCAGGCTCTGTGGTGCCAGCACACAGCTTGACATGGGCTTGATCTCACTGTGGGGCTCAGTCTCTCAAACCCTGAGATTATGATGTGAGCCAAAATCAAGAGTTGGACATTTAACCGTTTAACCCACTGAGCCACCCAGGCACCCGAAGGAGTGCACCATTTTTAACAAGTGCAGCTACAGGAAACAAAGGAGGAAGTCACTTTTAGAAGACAGGGAGCAAGTTGAGGTGGCAAAAGATGATCCATTCCTAGGAAGAGTTTTATGATAGCTATAGAAATTCTTTTTTTAATATTTTTTAAACATTTATTCCCTTTTGAGAGACAGAGAGAGATAGAGCGCAATCAGGGAAGGGGCAGAGAGAAAGGGAGACACAGAATCTGAATCAAGCTCCAGGCTCTGAGCTGTCAGCACAGAGCCCAATGTGGGGCTCGAACCCATGAATCATGAGATCATGACCTGAGACGAGGTCGGACACACAACCAACTGAACCACCCAGGCTCCCTCAGAAATTCGTTACTGACGTATTTCTGAATACTTTCTCAAGTCATCCTTTTTGTTTTGTTTTGTTTTCTGTGTTTTTCCCAGTTTTTGAGACTTGAGGCCATTTGCATAGTCAATTTTTTTTTTCTCTACTGTGCCAACAGCCTGGTCAGATGGGTGAGGACTACCCTTGCTTCCTGGGCTGCTGGCATCAGCCTTCCGGGGGTAGGGACTCACGTGCCCTGAAATACTGACTTGGAAAAAACCCTGGAGTTTTTTTGAACAAGTGTTTAGAAGCAGATCACATTTGAGTCTTCCCAGCCTTGGCAGAGCTCCATGTACATGCAAGTAAATTAAAATCGAGAATAAATCAAATGAGGGGAAAGGGAAGAAAAAGCGTTCAAGGAAAGAACTGTGTCGGTACTAGGGGAGTCGTATTTACTTTCTCGGGTACATCTTGAATCATAAGTAAACAATGATTAGTTTAAATTCCCATCCCAAAGTGTTAGTCGGCTAGCAAGCACTTCCAACCTTTTATTATTTTCTAAGTATCTCTGCAAGACCTTTTGTCCATCTGTCCTGTTCCAGGGCACCATTGTGAACATGTACCAGCTTGGCCGTGGCACCTTTCATTGGAACAAAGTGAAGAGGTCGGTGTATTGGCAATAATTGAATTTCACCATGATCGCAGCTGCTGTCTAGATGGAAAGCCAGAGAGATGTTTTATTTATATCAACATAAACAGTATTTATGGTGTGCTTCTTAAGGACTCAATGTTTTTTGTGAATTATTCTAATCAAGATTTATATCGACTATCTAACGTGATTAGAACTATCCCCACTGCTTCAGATGAATAAACTGAGGCCCCACTAGATGAAAGTGATCTGGCTCCTAACAGCGTTCTCTCCCACGACCTTCTGAATCCAAAGCTCATCTTTTTAACCACTCAGGCTATACTCAAGAGGAGACTTTAGCTAATACTTTGGTTTTTAAACAAATCGTCATAGTTGTGGCCTGATTTGGAGATGGGACAAGTAGGCACTTCGAGGTCATCACACTCTTCTTTAGCTGTGGAGGGAGGAGTGGAAGTGCCTTTTCCAGCTCACTCGAATGCTTTATTAGTCAGTTTACGGAGTATTTTAATTGTACCTTCCCCCAGTTGAGGTATGGTGACAGTGCCGGTTTTCTGTAATGAAATCTCGGCCAGATGGCTTGGTTTTCCAGATGTTTTGGTTTAAGACATTCTCAATTGCTATTGAAAATTCAGTCTTTTTCTGAATTTTAAAAAATTTTAAAAAATTTTAAAAAAATTTCTGAATTTTAAAAAATTTTAAAAAATTTTAAAAAAAATTCGTTTTTTAAGATTGGTCTCAAACTCATTCCCGTGCTTAACTCCTTCCCTGCCTCTCCCACCTTTTCTCATATCGCACCAGAGCCAGCCTTGGCTGTGGATATAGTGGGGGGAATGATGGCACAGAGGAGAGGCATGATCTCTTCCTCCGTACTTTCTCTAGTAGACATCGTTCCCTCCTCCCTTTGGACTCTGTCTTTCTGGTGCCCCCTTCTTGTCTCGTATCAATGAAAAACAGAAGACTCTGCTTATGAGGCCACAGCATCTCAACTATGGAAAGTGTCACCAGCTTCTTTGAGTTCAGTCTGGTCTGTTTGGTACTGGAGGCCACGATTGAGTTGCAGTCCCCTGTTCCATGGAACAGTATCCTTCTTTCTAGCCTCCCCTGTTGCTACAACCTGGAAGAACCTTCCTCACCTCAAAGGGGCAATGAGCTCCCTTTTGTCTCTGCCAAAGCCAGTTAGAATATGCCACAATCCATTTCCTGGATTAGGTGTCCATTTGCTTGACCTTGTGGCCACCCAGATTCTGCACTGTTCCTGCTCTGTCACCCTGAATTCTCTAACATAAGGAGGCATAGGAGGTATTTGCATTCTTTTCTGGGTTCTTCTGAGGCCAGTGAAAACTGGGAAGATGCCCTCTTTTTTTCAGGCACCTGACATTGCAGTTCTTTCAAATGCTGACAGAGTGAGCTACTCCAGCAGCATCATACTGGTAGACCTCCCTGGGCCAGGTTCTGTGTTCAACAATTCTCCAAAATGTTATGGTATAATTTCATGCCTCTCTTTTTCTTTCCACTGGGGCTGAGGGCACGGCATTTAGTTTCACTGGCAATGGACGTGCTGGAAACTGAGGCTTCTAAATATCTTTCCCAACATGGATGTCCTCATGCTCGCATCTGCTAGCTGCCCCAGGGTAGACCTATGGGTTCTGCACCTCAGCAAGCACCCTTCCAGGGTATGAGGTGCCAGTGTTCCCCTGCTTTCATTACCCTTCCTCTTTATGAGTGACTCTTGGCAACACAGGTGGTGATGAAGGCCATCGTGCTGGTAGTTGGAACAACTGGTCCCCTTGCAGTAGAACTCACAGGTGGATAGCTGTTCCTAACTGCTGGGGGCTCACTGGTGTCCTTCCAACTCAGATCGCGAGACAAGGAGCTTATTTTCCTGCGCCTTCAAGCCTCGTTCCCAATTAAAATATAATAGAGGGCTCCTGGGTGGCTCAGTCGGTTAAGCATCCTACTCTTGATTTTGGGTTGGGTCATGATCTCACGGTTCGTGAGTTCCAGCCCTGAGATGGGCTCTGTGCTGACAGTGTGGAGCCTGCTTGGAATTCTCTCTCCCACCCTCTCTGCTTCACCCCTGCTCGCATTCTCTCTTTTCTCTCCCTCAAAATAAATACATAACCTTTAAAAAATAAAAAAATAATAAAATATACTAGAAGAAAATCCAGTTTGACGTCTTCAGTTTCTGACAGTTTAGAAGATTTTCTAATAAATTACTCTCTGAGCCACAACCTGGTTGTTTTAGTTAGCAAATACTTACTAGATGTATGCTTAATGTGGGACATGTTTTCAGGGCCTGCCACTCTTTAAGGAGGATAACATTTTAGGGCGGTGGATGAGCCTAAATTTAACTGTGCTTTTTTTCTGTAATGATCACTAATCTGGTAATAGTGACACTAAGCAGAAGGGTCCCAGGGAGCTAGCATTTTGTATGATCTTCTTTACCCAAGAAGACTTTAACGTGCATCACTGACATAGATTTTAGCCCTATTCGCTAGTGGTCTTTATAGAGGAAATTCACCTATAATCGTTAGGCACAGTTAAATATGCATCTAATGTTGGTACTTTTTCTTTATTACGCTCAACTTCTACTAATGACCTAAGAAAACATGCTAAAGACTGTAGCCCTGTACTCCCAATGGCTTTCTTGTTAGATTTTCTCTATTATCAATATAAAATGATTTCTCTTGAAGCTTGTGAGACCTAAGAGATGGTTTCCCCCATAGCTTTCAAAGGTTACCTTCCACTAATCAAACCCTCTGTTTTTATTCTTAGAGTGAGCTAGAGCACACGCACAAGTAGGGGAGAGGGGCAGGGGGAGAGAGAGAGAATCCTAGGCAGGCGCCAAGCTCAGCATGTGATACAGGGCTGGATTTCAGGATGGTGAGATCATGACCTGGACCGAAATCAAGAATCAGATGCTTGATGTACTGAGCTACCCCCGCGCCCCAAACCCTCTGTTTTTAAACCACGTTGTTCCACTCTAGGCCATGAGTGTTTCTCTCCACTCTCTGCTTGTTCAGACTCGTTCTTTCCATGAAGGTACAGGTCAGGTGTGACCACTCTCTCTGCATGGTTAATAGAAACTACTTCTCTGATGAGGTTAGTGACATGTAAATGGAAGAGAAAGTTTAGAATATTTGTTGAAAAAAGGCTTTGATCAGTCACTGCAGTTCTTTATAAAGAAAAGTGAACATGTATATACCCTCCTGGCACTTTTGCCCTGTTGTTGGCGATAGTTTTAAACATGGCTTTGTAAAGCAAAGTATGACGGGGGTACAAAGCAATGCTTCAGATTTGCGAAAAGCTTCTGGGAAAGAGACAAGAATAAACTGGTCAAAAGACAGGAAGGGGGACTAAAAGAAAGAAGGAAACATGAAATGATAGCAACTACAAAGAAAGAAGAACTATATTAATTTTTATTTAAGTTGGAGTAAAGGTACCCATAGACTGAAAAGAGGCATTAGATAAAGTTGAATTTGATAGGAAAAAAAAAACCAGAAAAGGAAGTTATTGGACTAATGCTATTAATATGGAGCCAAGATACTTGGAAATTTCAAAATTGATAAATTCAAAGATTGGTACCTACACAGTAAACAGTAAAAGTCTTACCAACTATTTGTTTTTAATTCACAGAAAGAGATTTATTCACATCTAGGCATGGAACAAAAAAGATGTTGGAATGCACAGCTCACGATAACAAGGCAGAGACTCAGTCTGTTTGAGGGCTTGGACGGGGAGGAGATCACAGAAGTCTCCTGATTTCCGCAAATGTATCAGACCCTTGTCTTTGGGAATCCCTAGGGCCATCTTGTCTAGTGATTCTTATTTTGATTCCACAAATAATGATATAATGTATTTGAAGGAAACAAATCAGTAAGTTAAGAAAACAATGGAATTATTCTCAAATGGTAGACAGCAGTGAGCCCGAATCTCCAAAATGTCAACTGGAAACAAACAAAAGTATATTAATGTTTGAACAGAAGTAGGAGGAGGAGGGGGAGGAGGAGGAGCACATACTTGCTTTTGGTCAGCAACTTTCTTTTTTTTTTTTTAAAGTTTGAGAGAGGGGGAGAGAGAGGGAGAATGTGAACGAGCACGTGAGCTGAGGAGGGGCAGACAGAGCGCACTACAGAGAGAATCCTAAGCAGTCTCCATGCTTCAGAGGCCAACTCGGCACTTGATCTCATGAACCATGAGATGATAACCTGAGCAGAAATCAAGGATCAGATGCTTAACTGACTGACCCATCCAGGCACCCCTGACAGGCAACTTTCTTAACCCCTAGTGAGTATTTTTTAAAAATCTTTTTGGGGCGCCTGAGTGGCTCAGTCGGTTAAGCGTCCGACTTCAGCTCAGGTCACGATCTCGCGGTCTGTGAGTTCGAGCCCCGCGTCGGGCTCTGGGCTGATGGCTCGGAGCCTGGAGCCTGCTTCCGATTCTGTGTCTCCCTCTCTCTCTGCCCCTCCCCCCGTTCACGCTCTGTCTCTCTCTGTCTCAAAAATAAATAAAACGTTAAAAAAAAATGTTTAAAAATTTTTTTATCTTTTAACCCCCACCTGGGTGGCTCAGTCAGTTAAGCATCTGACTTGATTTCAGTTCAGGTCATGACCTCATGGTTGGTGAGTTTGAGCCCCGCATGGGGCTCCGCATTGATGGCACAGAGCCTGCTTGGGATTCCCTGTCTCCCTCTCTTTGCCTCTTTCCCACTCATACTATCTCTCTGTCTCTCTGAAAAATACATAAATAAATTTACAAATAAATAATATGTTATTAAAAATAATAAAATAAAAATCTTTTTATCTTTATGTATTTTTTGTTTGAAAAAATAATTCCCTTTATAGCGATTACAGAAAACCTAGAAATACAGTAACATACCATTTCCTCTCTGTAAAAATAATCTTATTTTAAAAGTTCTGCCTTCTGCTTTCCTTTCCAAATAATATTTTATAATTGTTATGCTCTCAAATATTCTGTAAAATTTAATTACATTGTCTTCCTCTGCTGTTTTTAGGAAATCAGTTTTCACTCATATTTAAAAAAAAACACTATCATGAACATCCTTTACTAAGATTCTTGTTTTCTTCTTTATTTCTAAAAGTTGAATTACTCAAAGATAAGGACATGAAAGGTCTTTAAAGCTCTGACTTTAGTTTGCCCACACTTTGCAAAAATCTTAATTTAGGGCCTGATTTGGAAACGTTGTATTCTTTCTTGAGAGTCTTCAGAGTAATTTGGGCAACCTAAAATACCCGAATTACACAAATAACTCATATTCCTGACTGCCCCTCTCTCTGACTCATCTTTATGTGTCTTCCCTCAGAGAAAAATGGGTTGATCAAGACTTTCTGTCCATCGGCAGGCATTCCTTCCTAGAGAAGGAGGGGTTGGTGGGTTAAATTAACCTGGACACACAATATATAGCACTTCCTCTAAATATTTTGGTTTCGTGAGTAGTTGTATCCACTGGACTCCAGGCTTCATGCAGGTTTTGACCCTCTCCCTTTTAAAAATGCGCTCTTGAGGGACGCCTGGGTAGCTCAGTCAGTTAAGCGTCTGACTCTTGATTTCAGCTCAGGTCATGATCTTGCGGTTTGTGAGATCAAGCCCTCCATCAGGCTCTATACTGACAATACAGAGCCTGCTTGGGATTTTCTCTCTCCTTCTCTCTCTGCCCTTCCCCTGCTGGTGCTCATACTCTCTCCATCAAAATAAATAAACTTTAAAAAAATTTTTTAAAAATAAGAATATACTCTTGATCATTTAAATGTAAATCTTGGAAGATGTATTCAGATCCACTAGCTTCCTATAATTTTCTCCCAAGTGAGGTATTCAGAACATAGGGAATTCAGTGATGTTAGTAAAACATTGTATCTTTAAAAGGTGTGTCCAAAAACTGAGTTATCTAACCAGATTGTAGGATATGGGCAATTTAAAATTGTCCATATTTGTTATTGGAGTCCTGACTTAGAAACTTCGAAAGGAAAAAAAAAAAACCCAAAAAACAAAAAAATACCAGAATGTGTTTTGGAACTTGGTTTTTCCTAAGATCTAAACTCAAAGATGACTTTGTAGACAGAACCTTCCATTTACCTCCTACTCTTTGACATATCAAATGCTGGCAAGAAGGCAGGACATTCTAGGATCCATTCTGTTAACTTTTCACGTCTGCTGTTCAGAAAGCTCGTGTCCTCTCGTCTGCTGTCTCTTACATATCTTCTTTTAGCCAGTTTGGCTTCCTGCTCTGTTCTTGACCTCTCCCACCTGTTTAGCTTTGCCCCATCCCTCAATCCCAACTGGCACGTTCCTCCAGACTCCCCTCTTGGCTAGTCTTCTTTGGAAAGCAGTATGTTCCCCCACTTTGAGTCCTCGCATGTGTTTTCTTTGTCCTATTCTGTGTGAATCTCAAGACCGTTGCAAAAACACTCTAGCCTTTTCTGTAAGTGGAGTAAATCATCACTAAGATGGACGGTGTCTGACCTGTCGAAGTGAAACCTAACTTGGGGAAGAACACAAGTCTCCTCTGAATGTTCTATCCTGTATTTATAACTATATAAGCAATTGTCTAGTTTCCTACCCTGGTTAAAACCAACATGTGAATTCACAAGGCTGTAGACGTAGCAAGTTACAAAAAACCAGGTCTCTGCTAAAATTAAAAGAACATTCCAGCCTGACCTGCTTATATCAGAAGAGTTTTAGTTTGGCTAGATGTAGTACCATGTAGCTTTGAGAGCATATTTTCATAGAACGCTTTGCATTTTTTATGTCCACCATGGGGGAACTCTTTCAAGAAAGCTGGCTCATAAGATTACCTCGGTGCTTTTGAAATTCAAGATGCGGAGCTAGTTTTGCCAAATAGAGCACTGTCTAGTTCAGTGATCAAACACCATGTATTTGAAAAGCAGAACTGAAAGTCTGCTAATTGTTTGCCTACATTCATGACAACCAGAGAGAGCGTCAGCAGAACCTTTTTTTCCATATGATGTGTTGCTTTCATTTATTCTTTTTAAATAATTAATTCTCTGCATATTTACCTGTACCATTTATTCCACCAAAAAAGGTGTTGATGAACGTCGTCACAGGCACATATCTTAAAATTTTAAGTGGTTGTAAATTTCAGGGCAGACTCGTGTGGTGACGTTCTGTTCTGCCATGGAAAGTACATGAGGCGTAGGAAAAACACATATATTGATTTACTGATTTTATGTCTGACTAGCAGTCCCTTTTTTGCAAATTAGTTCCTGTTAATTCCCTGTTCCACTTAATTTACATTCTTTCCTCAGTTGCTGAGTAGGTGTACAATTGTCATATTTAAGAAGCAAATCCTAGGGCTGTGGGTCGCAAATTGGCAGCCGATAGGTGGAATCCAGCAGATATATTTGATTTGGTTTGTAACGCATTTAAAATAGGAAATCTCCCAGCTTTGTCTTGAAAAATCCAAAGGTCTGTCGTCACTCTCCCCACCTCTCATGCATGCTGAGTGGCAGGTGCCTGAAACAGATAAAGGCAGGATTCTTCTGGTGACCCTCATGGGCCCTCACCCTGGCCTCCCTAGTCATTAATTGCCCATCTGTCTCCTACAGGCTTTGAATAAACTAGTTCTGATTTTGAATACTCGAAGACGCTTGGATAGAAGTCCCCACGAGATAAATCATGGTCCTTTAAATAGTCCAGGCTTTCCTAGCAAGATAGTGCTGATTTGGATCTTCACTTAGATTAGTAATTATAGTCCATAGCTACAATTTTCTGACCAAAAGTTTAAAAAAAAAATTACTTATTATTCGTGATTTGCATTGCAAATATTCATAAATACGTGGCATTCAGAGCCATGTTTTCTACATCTGTGCTCTACAATTAGAAATTGATTTTATAGGATGGGGTGCTGAAAAAATTTTGTAACTTTTTGAGATCTTTAAAGAGAAAGTTAGAAGCCGTGAAATATGATGTTCACTTGGGTCAAATAAAGCCTATGGGCCTTTAAGGGGGAAAAAAATCCCTATTCCCTGTTAAACTGAATCTCAAGTGTGTTTCGTGTGGAATGCTTTACAAAATACATCTGTTTGCTTTGGATAATAAGTTGCTAGAGAGCCTACTGGGCATAAATAATTTTGTACTCAGATATCCCCAAATCATTCAGCAAACTTTCATCTGGTGTGCCAGACGTTATCCAAGTTAATAATCCTTAGGCAATCCTATGGCTTTAGTCAGTACGTTGTGCTTTTGTTATTATTATTATTTTTTTATCAGTTTGTAAGTCCTGGAGGATATCCATCAGCAACCAGGAAATATGTGTCTGAGTGAACATATCAGGATGCAGGTGTATAAGTTTCAAAAACTAAAATAAACCCACACAAAATCAGTGGCTTTGTAACCAAAAATTTGCCTGTTCACGCAAGTCATTCCAGACTTATTGATAAAAATTTAAAAATGAGAAAACAGGCAAACTGTCCAGTAAGGGCTTGGCCACGTAAATCATAGTGTATTCTTAAGGTGAAATACTCTGTGTATTTCTGTTGCCGTGTAACAACATTAGCACAAACTTAGTGGCGTAAAACAACACATATTCATTATCTTACAGTTTCTGTGAGTCCGAAGTCTTGGCATGGCTTGGCTGGGTCTTTTGCTTGGGATATAATAAGGCTACAGTCAAGTTGTCAGCAGTGTCTGCGGTGTCATCTGAGGCTTGACCGGGCAGGGATCTGCTTCCAAGCTTACTCAGGCTGTTGGCAGAATCCCAGCTCTAAGACTGAGAGCCCCAGATGCTTGCTGGCTGTCACCTGGAATTTCACCCTCGGCAAACAGTGTCCACCCGCAGTTCCTTGCCACATGGGACACCCACCATGGCCGTGCACTTCTTCAAAGCTAACAAGGGAGAGAGACCCCTGAAAGATGGATGCTACCAAGTTTTGTAGCATCCTAACATTCACGTACGAGTAACCTCATACACCCTGTCAATTTCACTGTGCTTTATTGATTAGAATCAAGTCCCAGATCCCGCACAAACTCAGAGGACGCCTGGAGTGTGAACACCAAGGGATGGGGATAACGTGGGCTACACTTAGGGTCTGTCCACCGCACTCAGCAACATTAAAATTATGTTTTGAAAAAAAAAAACATGAGATGTGGCAGATTTCTCCAAGCATGGTACTAGGTTAAAAGAAAGACAAAACAGTAGTAAGAGCTGTTATGTTAAACATATGCACGAGTTTTATTAAGTATATACAAAAATTCAAGAGAAAGAAAATATACGTATACGTGCATACATAGCCAAGGCTCTTAACAACAGACATTGTTGATTACTGGGTTATAGGCATTGTTTCTTTGTATGTTTCGATGAATTCCACTTTACCTACAGTCAACATAAATTTCTCTTATAATTAGAAATAAAAAAAGGGGTGCCTGGGTGGCTCATCTGGTTAAGTGTCAAACTTTGGCTCAGATCATGATCTCGTAGTTCATGAGTTCGAGCCCTGCATTTTTATTGTAATTAAAAAAAAGAAAGAAATATATTCTTTTTAAACTCATAATTTTGAGAATTCAAGATTAAGTTCATTTCATTACAAATTTCCCTTATGTTCATTATCAAAATAGGCCAAGATTTTTATTTAGTTTTTATTTTTTTTATACTTATTTATTTTAGAGAGAGAGAGAAAGAGAGAGACAGCATGAGCAGGGGAAGGGCAGAGAGAGAGGGAGACACAGACTCTAAAGCAGGCTTCAGACTCTGAGCTCTCAGCAGAGCCTAATGCGGGGCTTCGAGCCAGGAACCACAAGATCATGACCTGAGCCCAAGTCAAACATTGAACAGACTGAGCCGCCCAGGAATCCCTAGGTTTCTATTTGTTTTTAAGAGTGTTCTTTTTTAGCTGGTGATAAAGTCAATGTACTTCTTTTTTTTTTTTTTTTTTTTTTTTTTTTTTTTTTTTTTAAGTTTATTTGAGAGAGACAGAGGAAGAGAGCACAAGCTGGGGAGGGACAGAGAGAGGGAGACATAGAATCCGGAGCAGGCTCCAGGCTCCCAGCTGTCAGCACAGAGCCCGACACGGGGCTCGAACTCACGGATTGTGAGATCATGACCTGAGCCGAAGTCGGACGCTCAACTGACTGAGCCACCCAGGTGCCCTTTAAGTACTTCTTTTAAGTGGAACACTTGCTTGATGGATGGAACGTGGTTCTTCCATCAACTGGAGCTGACTCCTTGTCAGATCTAGAAGCCTTTGTTTGTAGTTACCCTTTTTTTTTTTTTTAAGAATTTTATGAATCAAATAATTTTGGGGGCACCGGGGTGGCTTCATCGGTTAAGTGCCCAGCTTCCGCTCAGGTCAGGATCTCACAGTTTGTGAGTCCAAGTGCCACATCTTCCTGTCTGCTGTCACGGCAGAGCTCACTTCAGATCCTCTGTCCCCCACCTTTTCTCTCTCCCTCCCCCCACTCACATTCTGGCTCTCTCAAAAACAAGTATTTTACGAACTTTTCAAAAGAATGAAATAATTGTTTGAAACAATTAATTTCTTCAGTATGTGATCGTTTGCAGTTGCTGTTACCTCTTATTCCTTTGGGGGTTTCATCCTGAAAACAGTCACGCTGCCCGACACGGACGGGATCATGGGTTCCTCAGGCTCTTGTGTGCGGGACATAAGGCTCGCTTTGGAGATGGTGTCCTGGCGGACTAGAACCCAGGTTCCCTTTGTTTAGTAGCTGCTCTCAGAAGTGATGAGTACTTTTTTGATAAGCTACTAACTTCAGCCAAACCAGAAAGCTCCTATACAAGCATGGCGTCCTCGGGAAAGAGGTATTTCAACACCCATGCTGTCTACAGTAGATTCTTATCATGTGTTAGTGGTTGGGATCAGCTGACTGATAGACATGTACTTAGTGAATATCTTCAGTATTCTCAGTGACAGTGTGCAGGGGTTTTTTAAGGCCCTCTAGTTGCGAAGACAAAACAATATGTGATCTTACGAGATGATCGTCACAGAATCTCTATGAAAAGCTCACGAAACAAAACTGCTTTTTCTCTCCCATTTTTCAAGTTAAATGTTCTAGTCCTTAAATCTCAAAATTATTGCTTTATCTCCTGAACCATTAGAGTATTCATTCTGTGTACATGTCAGGAAAGTATACTTTGTTTCCCAAATCGAGATTTTGTAGAAGAAACAGTATTTTTTTTTAATGTTTATTTGTTTTGAGAGGGGGTCTCCAGAGATAGAAGGAGAGAGTCCCAAGCAGGCTGTCTCACAGCACAGAGCCCCACGTGGGGCTCGATCTCACGAACTATGAGATCATGACCTGAGGCAAAATCGAGAGTTGGAACTTTAACCGACTGAGCTACTCAGCTGACCCTGCAGAAGAAAGAATGTTAAGAAAAACAAAAAAATAAACAATAAAGAGAAATTCTTCTGATTTTATAAAAGTTTTTAAAAATGAACTCAAGAACTCTTTTTGTTGTTGCTGATGTTTTGGCTTTGAGATCTTAAATCAAGAGTTGTTACTTTCCCCCATAAGAACCTTATTAGAATGTCTGACCACAGTTCGTAGAAGACACGTTTGGTACCGTTTGGGAACTAACCTGTGTGTCAGAGCTTCCTGCCAAGTCTGGTTGTTCTTGGCAATAAAGCAAACAAAAAAGATCACTTGCGTGTGAATTCAGATTGAAGCTGGTGTCCCAAGTCCGTGGCCTACATTTTTAAGAGAAATCGTACAGGAACTAAAGCACCTCATTCATGGATCCGGAATTGTAGCATTTTCTTTTTAAACTGCAGACCGTTAGAAGAATTGCCCTAATCTATTTTCCTTATTTTCATGCAGTTCCAACTTTCTGAGCTTTGTAAAAGCCACAGTACAGGATACTGAATTCCAGTTGCTCACATATTAATGTTAAAAGGAAATTATCTGTTTGGTTTAAATTAATTTTTCTGTATAATTTTCATCTTAATCATGTCTGACTCCTCCTCAAGTAATTACCCTTTTCATGTGGTTCACTAGTTCCGTCACTGAGTTTTATGAATTGGGGGGCTAAACAGTAATAGTTGGGTAATATATTGGAAACTAAGGGCCACTGTTTTTCCAGTTGACTAGCATGTGTCCATGCTTGGCACATGGTAGGCATTCAATAAATATTTGTTAAATAGATGTTGAAAAATGAATGAATGAGTGAATGAAATTACTACTTGTGTAGGTCAAAATTTCATATAATTCCACTCCACAGGGGTATTGGAGGAATTAAAATGTCAGTTGGAAATTGTGTTGGCAACAGAAATGCTAGTAACATTGGCTTGAACAGTTAGGGTTTCATTTCTCACAACATGATAAGCATGGAATTTGGCAGCACGGGAGTGGGGCGTCTACCAGTGTGTGTTTAATATTTTTGGTTGCGAGACTGTGTGCATTACTACTGGTTAAATGAGAAGGAGGTAGCATCTCCTTTTTTGAAAATCTTTTGAGTTGGTTCCTGCTATGTCTCAGAGGCTGTTACTGCATATCATGGCCGTCCCTCGTAATGGAAGCTAGCAAATTAGGAGATTTTTGGTTGGACACATTTCCACTCCAAACAAAATCAGAGAATACTTACTGGCTGAGCACTTCAAATGTTTGCCAGCAGGTGAAATGCCCAATGGCTGCTACGGAATTACCACTGAGGAAATGGTACCTCTTATTCCTTATTCATCACCCAGTATTATTTCCTTCTTGCAACTCTCCCAGTCACCAAAACCAGAAGTCTACATTCCGAGATGGGTTCACCTCTTAACATTTTTGCCTCCCATCCATGAAATTCTGGGAAGCCAATGACATTTCTCAATTTAGCAAATATTGTCGATGTCTTTGCTTTTTCGTTTTAACATTGCAAATTATTTCAGGTGTTCGATCTTGTCACGCTTTCTTCTTTTTTAGAAAAAGTTATTGTATCCTTATTTGAACACATATTAAGATTCGGATGTGACAGTAGGTACTCAGGTACGTTGAATGTTGAGTAAGACGTGGCCTCTGTCATATGAGTATGGTAATCCTGTAATTCATTATCCAAACCGGACCCTTTGTCATTGAAAGAGGGAATTAAAATAATTATCCGGTGTTAACTGATCTGAACGGGAGTGAAACCAATACTCGGTCAAATCTGGAGGTAAGGTTGCCCTACTTAAGGAGTTCACAGTGTTTTGGGGGAGAGGCAGACATATAAATAACTAATTATGATTCAGTGGGTTAAAATCATAATATTGGCATATATCAGGTGCTACAGAAACACAAAGGAGGGAGTAAGTGATCCTCCCTTGGGCGATCAGCTTTCTCAGTCTAGACTTACTCTTTGTACAGGGCCAATTTCGGCTCTACTCTAGATGCACACATTTGCTTGGCTTGCTGGTGTAGCCCTGGAGATAAATTGCACTAGTTTT
Organism: Panthera leo; assembly: GCF_018350215.1. Classification (NCBI taxonomy): domain Eukaryota; kingdom Metazoa; phylum Chordata; class Mammalia; order Carnivora; family Felidae; genus Panthera; species Panthera leo. The sequence goes on along the minus strand of NC_056679.1, from coordinate 102,089,460 downwards.
GCAGAGGTGAATGCAGGTTTAGAAACCCTTCCCGCGGTGTTGGTCATGGCGCATGCGCACTGGCGAAATTAGCGCCCTGGGGCCTCTAGCTCATGCAGTCGTTACCCAAAACAGCCCAGAGACAAATAGATAAATATAAGGAGATCGACGTTCCAAAGGGCAGACTTGGATCGGAGGGAATCAGTGAATGAGAAGGAGCCATCGGATTTGTCCTTTGTCTTCCTTTCCTACAGACAGACTATCTTGAGACACAGTAGTGTGTAAGGCCTCTCTGAGAACCTCCGTCCCATTTGGGAAATCGCCTGCACCTGTTCTAAGGGTAGACAGGGAACTGTTCGAACCCTCACACGATTTCCCTCCTTTTCTGTCTCACTCCCCACCCCGCTTTCCTTTTGTTCCGTTCCTCTGGGATTGCGTGAAAGCTAAAATATGCCTGTCGTATTCTTTCTATTCTGCCCGTCAGCCCACTAACTCCTCCTCACTTTTAACAATCTCTCCCGTGCTTCTTTCTCAGAGAGGACCTTTTACAAGCAGTGCAAGTGCTTGTGGTAAATGAATGCATTTTCTTTGCATAACTGAGATCTGGAACTACCTGTAGGCACCCTCCTGTGGAGACACCGAGACAGGATGTAGAAGTCTCATAAAGATATAGATGTACATGCAATGGCTGCGCATCCAGATGGGTCTGCTCTTCTCCTGTAGTTTTAGATTCTGCAAATAGGAGAGACCCCAACAGTGGGAAGAGAACTCTTGGGTCACCGCGTGCCATTCTGAAGTGTGGTCAGCTCTGGAAGAAGCAAATTCAGCAAGCACGCTTTGACTATGGAAATGTTGATAACCAAGGCGGTTTCACACCACCCCCTGCCCGTTCTGGGCCTGACGTTCTTGTTGTTCACAACAGACAGTAACACTGGCTAAAATGTACTTCAGAAATTGGTGATAATGTAGGGCAACAAGATTAGGAAAAGCAGATGTCTAGTGGCTATGCCAATTTAGTGAACATTTCTAAAACTTGTTTTACCCCTTTGGCAAAGATGTCATTAGTAGAAATAAATAGCAAAAATTCAATATAGACAGATGATACAAGGTGTATGCAATATTTCATTGCCTTATATAACATGAAGTGTATGCTATTTACATAACTTTAAATGAATTCTATTTATAAAAAACAGGACATGACCTTGAATCACAAGGAACGATTCCTTCTTTAATGTGTTGTTCCAAGCCCCTGTTAAATTTCTGACTCGTAAACCTATTTGCTTTTATATGAAATGTGAACATAGTTGCCCCAAAGCATTTTACAATTTTAATCGGGAAGAGTATAATTGGTATAGTATAATCCTCCAAGAAATTTATATGTTACAGACTTAACACAGGCAACATTTCTTATCAAATATTTGAGAAGCAGGGAGTTGGTTGATTTTTTAATGGAGCTAAGCTCTTTTCAGTAGCTTCCAAACTCATGACAACCTGTCTGAAAAAGGAGGAGAAAGAAAAACAGAGGAGAAATCTTAATGGAGAAAATCAGAAAATTACTTTGAAACTCTAGCTGAGTTTTTTTCTACTTTGCAAGTAGAAAAAAAAGTGTTTGTACTTTGAAACACTAAGTGAAGAGACAAATATAGAAAAATAGGAGAAGGAAACAGAGTATTTGCTTTTAATTAAGACCGGATCTTCTTCTTTGTTACCTGGTGTATATTTTAGATTGGTCACATAGCTGAACTATTTTCCTGGTCTTGGGATCTATTTCATTGCTCGCAGCAAATTTCAGGGTGGTTGTAACGAGATGTATATGTCTGATACTGGAGCCACTGCATGTACATCTATATCTTTATGAGACTTCTATATCCTGTCTCGGTGTCTCCACAGGAGGGTGCCTACAGGTAGTTCCAGATCTCATACTGGAGGGGTTAACAGCCTCCTAAATTAAATTCTCAAAAAAGAAAAAGGAGTCCTTTCAGGTAAAATTCCATCTCATTTACTCACGGTTTTCCTTTTCTTAGTGAGAAATCTTTGCTTCCACAAGTTTCCAGTACTGTAGAGAAAAAGGTGATCAAAAAATTTACCTTCTTTGTGGTTTCTTCTCAATATCCTCTGCCAGAAATATTTCCATTTTTAGGTGTCACCTAGGATTTGCCCTAGGCTTGGGGTGTTCTTTTTTTCTTTAACAGTGGTTTACAAGCTGGAAATAACCAATTTGACTTCTTTAATGTATAATTTTCATAATGGGAAGGGTTTTTTTCCCCCACAGAGTATTTGGGAAACTGACCCCAAGAAAATGGGTGTGGCTTCCCTAAAGAGAAATTAGAAGGCTTTGGGTCATCATTGATTGGGGGAAAAGAATGGATTTGAAGTTCTTCCTAGAGTTTTCAGTTTCCTTCTCAAGGACATAGACGAATCCCTGATACTTACGCATTACCTGGCATGTAAGGGATTCTTGGTAAATGCCATATGCCTGGCGCAGGATAGATACTCAGGAAATATTTATTGAACATATGTCCAATGAATAATAAAAGATGAGCAAACATTTAGTAAGTGAATGCCCACAGCTTATTTCTTGCCACCGTCTCCTAGAGATCCAGTCTCTTGATCAGGGAAAAGATTTTGCTAGGGAGGACATTTCATTCCTCCTGAAGCAGGGAGTCTTGGATGGTCTTATTGTTTAGCTGGTTCTTCTGTATACCTCCACGATATTCTGTCCTTGTCTTCATCAAAGCTTTTTAGCGTCTCTTGTCTTTGCCGGAATATACAGGGGGGGATAGCTTGGTACGGGGTATGGTACGTATGACCTGGATGGTGTAGTGACTCCTCTCCCTTGAAGGCGATAGCCATATACTTTGAATCTGTTTTTCTCTCTTGGAAAATGTACATACTTTTTCCACTTAGCTGAAGACATCGTGAGTGTATTTTGTAATTTATATAGCTTCCTGTATTTTTCATAGAGGTGTCACATGTTCAGTGGTACAGTTTGGTGAGTGGATAGGGAATGAAGAGGAGGCGTGGGATTGAATTCACTCTGTGAATCCTCATTTCTAGAATGTCTTCAGGGTGGTTTTTATCTTTTGAATATCTAAAAACCTGTAACAAATTAAGTGCTCATTAAATATTTGTTGGATTACTCTTAAAAAAAAAAACAGATTGAAAAGATTTAAAGAACAGACGTTTTTTTTTTTTTTTTAATTGAGGACAAAGCCATGTGACTTTGGCCACATTTTCCTACACATTTGTCTTTGTGAATGAAACCCGTGGGATAATTGCCCAGCATTCTCCTTAGTTTTATCTGTGAAGACAGAGCCACAGTCCTCAGGAATATTATAGTGGTTATTAGTATTTACTTAAGTATTTATTTCCACTAAGTGTGATATAGATGAAGATAGTGGAAATACATGGACATAATTTTGGTTGGTAAAGAGGCAACTGATTCCACTTTCATTTCTCATGCTACCGAACTAGCCTATTTTTTTGGAGCCCTCCTACATCTCTCACTGTGAAAATTTGAGTAGTCTCCTTGTCAAGGTCAGGTTAAAAGACACTGCTAGGTTTTTATGCAGGCTAAAAAAAATCGTGGTCATGATGAAACTCCGATGTATTTTTCCACCATGAGTGGAAAAGTGAATGCAAAAACAGAGAAATTAACTAACATGATGAAAGTGGGGGAAACATGAAAAACACCAGATTGGAAAAAAATAGTTGAGCTGATGTTTTCAGTTCCCTTAACAACCAAGAAGGCAAGTTGATGAATGGTGCAGATTGCGGGCAATTCAGTGGCCACCTGAATGGATATAAGCAGATTATAATCATCTGACAAATTGTGGTCCAAACGAACGTTTGGCTTGCAAAATGGGAACAAGAGACATTAGACACCCTCGTTGAACCAAAGCACCCATTAACCTCAAATTAGACACGTAGAGAAAACAGGTTTAAAAACCTCCACGACACAATCTGGTTAAAATATAGTACTGATCTCCTGCCTCATCAGAAAATAAATTAAGAATAGAAATTGACTTGTAAATCAGAAGCCCCAGGCAGGAAAATACAGATTCTCATCAAATCGTTGCCCTCTTTCCCAGAAACAGGCGCAGGATTGCACTTACATTTCTGGATCGCTATTTGTATATGCTGTGGTAGTTGTTGATTTTGCTCTATTTTTATATTAGCAACCATTCATCAGAAGCTAAGGAGGCCTATTAATCATTTTCTCTGACTGCGAAGCTGCATCACGTATCAGTTGTCGTCTTGAAATAAAAATAAGATAAATGATTTGACATGAATCGTGGCCCGATGAACCAAGAACAAAGATTGGACATGTGGTAGATCTAATAACGCCTGCCTTATGTCTAAAATGCACATTTACCAGACTCTTCTGATTTGCCGTTTCCTTCGTATTGGCATTCTAAAAGAACTACGGATTACTGAATGGGGAAGTTAACTCCAAATTAAATTGCATATTGCTTGTAAAACAAGAATAAAAGTGCCGGCTAACAGTAACGCTATTCTTTTTACAGTCTTTTAGCCTTTCATGAAGGAAGTACCCACTCTTGCCTGTACAGAGTACATTAGAGTTATTATTGATCTTATGTGTGAGGCCGGCTTCTCTGCACGGTTACTCAGCACTGTGGGCTGAACGATGCATTTGACTGAGTGACCAAGGACTTTTAGTAAAAAAACCACGGTTTTGTCTGGGTAAGCCCAGAAAAGAACATGTTGCTATAAATACCTTTCAGAAGAAGGATTATTTACCCACTAAGGGTTTATTGTAATTGAATGGGCAATAAAAAATGATTGGGAGACCTTTAAAAATGTGAAAGTAAAACATAATGAAATAGCTAATTTACAGTGTCTAACACAAGAGGCAACATTTTTCATCCTGATTTGTGCAGAGGGCTAAACAGTTGCCCAATGAAACTATGACTTTCTCGAGCACCAACTTGGGTCACTGAGGGATAAACCAGAGTTGTCATTTTCTCATTCCCTTGATATTTTAGCACATGGCTGGTAAGTACATTTGCCACCATGTCATGCTTCTGTACCCACACACCGTTAATGATATTGCTAGGAGATTGTGACCTTGTTTCTCACTTAGCCCAACTGCCTCCGCATTTTTCCCCAAACACTCCTCCACTTGAAGCAGAATCAGCATAGGCTTGAGGGATCAACCCCTGGTCGTAGATTGTGATCTAGAGCAACAACTTTTTATGCCTCCATTTTTTTTGCATCTGGTACAAGATTAAGACAGGTTGTGATGAAATAAAAATATCACATGCAAAATGCACATATTCGGGATTTGGTGAAGAACTCAGAACCTACTCTTTGTGTCTCAGGTATAAAGGATTTTTTGTTGTCTTTGAGAGAGAGAGTGAGAGTCAGGATGAGGGGCAGAGAGAGGGGAAGAGAGAATCCCAAGCAGGCTTCATGCTTAGCACAGAACTCTACACAGGCTCGACATGGGGCTCGATCCCATGACCCTGGGATCATGACCTGAGCCGAAATCAAGAGTCGGATGCTCAACCAACCGAACCCACAGGTACCCCTAAAAATTTTTTTTTTATATTTATTTTTGAGAGAGAGACAGAGCATGAACCAAGGAGGGGGAGAGAGACAGAGAGGGAGACAAAGAATCTGAAGCAGGCTCCAGGCTCTGAGCTGTCAGCACAGAGCCCGACTCAGGGCTTGAACTCATGAGCTGTGAGATCATGACCTGAGTCGAATTCAGATGCTTAACCAACTGAGCCACCCAGGTGCCCCTAAAGGGTTTTAATATAACAGTTGGAGGCTTACATTGGAAGAACCCGAGAAGCAAAGATCAGAAGAATGATCTCTGATATCAGCCTGAAGTTATAAAGCTGTTGGTTCTCAACAACTCCCTGCTAAGCTGCTGTGAATGTCATCACTGTCCATATTTCTGGTTGCCAGTGTTTCAGGAGAACCATGCCCATCCTTCCATCTCCCACTCGCTTGCTCTCATGTAAAAACCACTAAGTTGGAATCATGGAGGGAAGGGAATTCTGGGAAATGTAGTTCCTCCTCTGTGATGCAGAGAGCTTGCAAGGTGTAATAATGCTTCTGAAATAAGGATGGCCTATAGTTAGACATTTTACCTCTCACAAAATAGGTACTCTGGAGGCATTTGAGTAGGAAGATCTGTGTGGTACGAAAGGCACTGAAGTTAGAGTCAAAGAGGTCTCTGTTACTATGTTGATTTTACTACTCACTACCTCAATAGCTTTGAACTACTGGCCTTAATTTTGTAAGTTTCAGTTTTTTCCATAGGTTACACTGTTAGGATTCAATGAGATAATGTATGGGATGCAGCTTGGTTTTGCTGTGTAAACACTGTCTATTGCTTTTCCCGATAGTTGGCAATATCACAGTACTTAAAATCACATTTCCAAAGGCTACTCAAATATTTTTTTAGTTTACATTCCTATTAAGAAACACTTCAGAGGCGCCTGGGTGGCTCAGTCGGTTGGGCGTCTGACTTCAGCTCAGGTCATGTTCTCATGGTTTGTGGTTCGGGCCCCACGTCGGGCTCTGCTGACAGCTCAGAGCCTGGAGCCTGCTTCCGATTCTGTGTCTCCCTCTCTCTGGCCCTCTCCCGCTCACACTCTGTCTCACTCTCTCTGTCAAAAATAAAGTTTAAAAAAAATTTTTTAAATTTAAAAAAAAGAAACACTTCAGAAAGTATTTAGTTGCTAGTGGCACTGCTGCCATGTTCTTTTTCTTTCATCCCTTCTTTTACTCCACAAGCATTAGCTCAATGTCTTTATGAGGCTTACATCTAAGAGGATATAGTTTCCTGTGGCGGCAAATAAAAGAAGGTCTGTTTCAAATAGATTTGTCACCTTCTCTCTGACCTCTAACTTCTGAAAAGTCAGTATTTGAGCAGAGGCTTGAATGAAAGTGAGAGACAAAAGCCAAGAGAAAATTTAAGGGGATGCATTTCCAAACAAGGAGAAGAGCAAGTGTAGAGATCTTGAGGGAGTGTGACCATGGGGTGTTTGCAGCATAGCACCCAGAAATGTGAAATATTCAGGATTTTTTACTGGAGTTATTTATACTCTCTATGGATAATACATAAATAAGTATATATTTTTGTAATTTATTTCTTCTTATTATCATTTCTTATCTTAGTTTTACAACTTAGAGCTTAGTTTTACATTTTAAAAGTAGTTGTCATTTCAGCTGTAACTAATTAAATTTACTGATGCATTTTTAATCAGTTTCTCTTTAACATTATTTTATATCCATTAATTTTTCACTTTATTTTTCTTCTTGCTAAAATACATGCTTTATACTCTCTTAAGTTAGCTGTTGTTCTTGTTGTTATTATTATTATTCTTTCTATTTTTCTTAAGTGATAGGTTAGCTGGGTATAAAATTTTAGGTTACTAGTTACTTTCTCTCCGCACTTTGAAGATAGTATTAAATATTATTAGATGGTCTTCTAGCCTCAACTGTTGCTGCCTGAAGATTTGCCCAGCCTTAGAATTATTCCTAGTACATATGCAGTCTTTTCTCTTTGGTAGATTAAGATTTTTCTTTTTTCCTTTATATTCTGCAGTTTTGCAATGTGTTTCTAGATGTGGAATTTATTTTTATGTATCTTTTTTTGGCATTCAGAATATGTTTGTAGTATAAAGATTTATGGATTTCTTCAGTTATTCGGCTATTTATCTTCAAATATTGTTCATCTGTAATTCCTTCCCTTTTTTTTTTTTTTTTTTAAAGAAATCAGTTTGGAATTACATTAGAGTCTCTCAGATTATCCTCTGGCTCTTACCTTCTCTTCATTTTCTTTCTTTCTCTGTAATGCACTTGAAGTGAATTCATCAGTTCTTAAAATTGTCTAGTTCTGCCTTGGTGATTATTTCAGCAGTTATACAGTTTATTGAGACTTTTCTGTTCATTTTTTTCATTCCTAAAGTTTCTAATAAGCTTTTTACATACCCACTTTTTTCATTCTTTATTTTTCCACATTTTATTTTATAATCTCTTCTGCACATCGCAAAAGATGAACCGAACATTTTAAGTCATTTTAATGACTGCCAACCAAGCTCCTACCAGATTAATTGTTTATAATGAACCATTGTTTTAGTTGTTGGTCTTCTTGGTTGTCAACAGGGATTTTCTTTGGCCTCTTTTTGTGATGTGTTTGGAGAGAGTCCTTACTTCAAATTCACTCTAGATATTAAGGTTGGCTTCTGCCTGCCATCTCTATTTCTAGACCTGTTACCCTTGATGGAGCCACGATTCTGGCCAACCTGTCCCAGAACCCAGAGATCATGGAGTTTCAGCTCTACTGCTCCTTTGTATTTCTCTAATTTGAGTACATGGAAATGTTTATATTGTTTTTTGAGGTGACTGATTTCTAAATGATTTTATCTGTCATTGATTTTTTTGGAAAAGAGGTTATGTGTTTAAGTGTGAACTTACAGAGCCATCTTAATGAGACATCTTACTGAAACTTATTTAAATGTCTCACATTTCCAAAATTCATCTTCTTTAGAGATTTTAATAATTCACGGTCTTTGGTTTCCTGTTGAATATATATACTGAGCTACACATATTCTGGGACAGTCTTGTTTTTAACTCCTTATTCCAATGAAGAATTCACATGTAGTAACTAAATTTGTTTATTAATATCATTCTTTTTGTTCCCCCAAAGATTTTAAATGTAATTTAAATGTGATTTAAGTTGCATTTCTTTCTTAGAATTTTTAAAATGAATTCAGAAATTAGCATGATTTCGTGAACTAGAATGATTAGACGGAGAGTATAGGGTTTTTTTGGTTCTGTAAAAATAACTTTATTTAAAATCCAAAGTCACACTACACAGCACTCATGCCCCAGACAATTGTTTTCTCATTGGTCACTGAAGTTTCAGCCCTTTCCACACCAAAATAACCCGTTAAGTTGAAAATGGGAGCGTCCCAATCCAGTGAGTGCATTGAAGTCTGCTGATCTTCCACTTCACCAGTACTGAAGCGTTCACCACTGTGAATCATGTGACAAACCAAACACCGCTCACTGGTAATAACTGAATTTGAAAACCTTTTTAGAGAAAAAGATTTATTTTCATTGCAACCCAAAAATTGTACATACTAAAATCCGGAAACGTGACGAGAGATTATTTGGGACCTCTTGGTTATTCTCATTTCAGTGCCCTGAAAAAGCAGGTACGTATGGGGGCACCTGGGTGGCTCAGTTGGTTAAGTGTCCAACTGCAGCTTAGGACATGTCTCATGGTTTGTGGGTTTGAACCCAATGTCAGGCTCTGTGCTGTCCAGCTCTGAGCCTGGAGCCTGCTTCAGATTCTGAGTCTCCCTCTCTCTCTCTCTGTCTCTCTCCCACTCTCACTGTCTCTCTATCTCAAAAATAAACAAACATTGAAAAAAAAATTTTAAAAGAAGCAGGTACATATGAGCACCTTTAATTTGTGTGAGTAAAGATGTCTACCTCATTTGGAGCAAGTCATCTGCTTTTGGATGTTTTTTAGGGTTTTTTTTTTTTGTTTGTTTGGTTTTTTTTAATCTGTCCTAAATCATTTAGGTCATTCACAATTTTAAAAAGGTAAAAGGTTTTCAAGACATGTATGTATGTCATTTGAGGTAAAAAAAAAAAAATTGCCATATCATTAGTTGAATGTGTAGCAAACTTTGACAGGCAAATGCATCAATATAAAGGGAGGGATGACTAGTTCCTTTAAAAAAAATGTTTGTTTATTTTTGAGAGAGAGACAGAGACAGAGACAGAATCCCAAGCAGGCTCAGCACTGACAGATACAGGGCTTGAACTCACAAACCATGAGATGGTGACCTGAACTGAAACCAAGATTCAGACCAACTGAGCCACCCATGCGCCCCTGATGTGTAATTTTAAAAACGTGTTTTGTTTGTGAAGTTGCTCACAATCATGATAAACAGAACTGTAAGATCTTAATAAGAAGGAATCAGGGAGTATTACCTTGAATTTCTTGTGATGAACCTGCATCCCAGCCAGAACTTTTGCCTTCATTCTTCAGTGTGTAAAATTAAGTATTTCCCCTTTTGAATACATATTTCTGATTGATCGTGGCCCAGGCTTTATGGTGGAAAAACCTAGCTCAGTGTCTCAGATTAAGGAAAGTGTATAGGATTTTTAGTTTTTTCATATCGAATTGGCTCGAGTGTCTTAAATGTTTAATGAGCGTAAAGTCTGAGGTAGAACAGAGCTTTGAGGAATCTCGTAGTGTATGTCCAGTGACCGTTAGTGACGGTCCATCATTTGTAGACCAGGGGATCCTCATCACTGGGCTCAGCGGGCCATAGGAAACTGCCCGGCCGATAGCATTTCTGTTATCTCTTTTAATAAAAACTTAATTTCCTTTCTTCCTTCTTACGCCGTCAGATACCGGCCCCTTATTCATTTTCCTGACAGCTGCCGGCCGGCTCGTGAGCACCCAAGACTCGCCTTGCCGATTCCCACGATTTCTTCTTCCCACCTCCCCATCCTCCTTTCCTGGCCAAGCCATGGGAGAATGTGAGTCTGGGGCTGTTCCCTGGCAGGGCCTGCGGAGTTTCCATAAACATATCCCAGCTTGGCACAAAGAAGAAGCTGAGGGAGCAGCCACAGCATGTACGGCCAAAAAGCACTTGTGGAAATCCGAGGAATGTGGACCAAAAGAATCGCCCCGAGTCCCCACACACTTTTCTCCCAGAACACTTAGCACACTGTGTGGCTGGACAAACGGCTCTTTCAGCTGCGTGGGGCTTTCAGCCTGTGGTTTGAAGCCTGACAGGATGTGGCAGTCCTGACTCTGGATAATGTAGTACGATGCAACAAAATGCATCAAATTAGAAAATGGAAACTTTTCTTTCCCCGAACTGTAATTTAGCTGTCACTTGGCTTTAAAGCAGCTGAAAACAATTTTTTGAAAGTGAATGTTTATTTCCTGAAGTTTTGTGAATAATTATAGGCCTATTCTCTCCATGTTCCACATTCCACCGCCTTTCCCATAACTGTCTGAGTGGCGGGTCCCAGCACAGGCATATGGCGGTCCTTTGCCTTAAGAGGCCGCCATCGAACACGTGGCCCCTTTGATCTGTGGCTTGTGACGTGCTTTACCTACAACTCTCTCATCAGACTAACACATTCTGTCAGTGTGTGTGTGTGTGTGTGTGTGTGTGTGTTTCCAAGTTCATTTTCTCAGTGCCGTGAGAAAGATCTACAGGGAAAATTGCTGATTTTACATCTGTCTTACCACAGGAAGAGAAGGGCAATATAATGAATTTTTTATGAGCCATGTTGCCTAGTGTTCACTGAGAAACCTTTGCCTTTCTAGGGGAAGCTTTTGACCCCACGTGGTGAGGGGGTTTGTAACCTGATGCTATTGTTAGAATAATTATAGTCTAAGGTTTTCCTGTCAGCACCCAAGTTAGCTCAGTTAAGGTTATATATTTTGAAATTCTTGTGCCTCGTCCTCTTAAAATACGTGCTCTGCAAAATTAGGTGGCTGAAGGCCAATGAGTTCGTCATAAAACAGCTTTTAGGTCGCCACGAGTAAAGACTTTCATGTATATGTTTGTATTGAGTTTTGCAGAGTCAGGTGATATATACATTTAATGGAATTATTGATGGCGCATTTATCGGGATTTCCTGATACAGAATTGAGTATTATTTCTGTTGAATATTAAATTAGTATTTGGAAATAATTATTATAATTAATAAAATAATTCATACCTTGGCATTGTATGGCATTTTAGGTAAGTATATTTTACCGGGGTCTTTAATATAATCTGTTTTCACTACCACTTTTCAGGGAAAATGTTGTTACTATTTTAATTTTCCAGAGGGGGAATCTACAATGCAGAGAAATTTCATAGGTCTTAGACTGAACGAGCACATGAGGAGATTTTCAGGGTGCTTCTCTTAAAATACTAGGTTGGCTTCCCAGCAAACACCTTTGGCATATCACCGAATCTTGCATATGATTCCTCGTGTTGTTTTTATGAAAAAGTGATGGTAGTTTCGTGTGTTTTGTTTTGTTTTGTTTTGCTTTGGCATCCCAGGACAGTAAAGATTTGTTGCTCTATCACGTGTTATTTAGGAACATTTTCTACAGCTCCTAATTATTTAAAGATAAATTTGGGTTCATACTTCCTGTGCTGTAGAGATAGAACTATTGACAAAGAGAAGGGGTTGGTTTGTATAACTCTGGAGGATTACAGGTACTTAAAATTGGCATAACTGTATACTGGCTTCAGTTGAACACTACCATCTTGACCTGGTGAAGTGAACATGTACATTTTAGAAAATCACTCCTGGGGGGCACCTGGATGGCTCAGTCAGTTAAGTGTCCGACTCTGGCTTAGGTCATGATCTCGAGGTTTGTGGGTTCGAGCCCCACGTTGGGCTCTGTGCTGACAGCTCAGAGCCTGGAGCCTGCTTCGGATTCTGTATCTCCCTTTTCTCTCTGCCTCCCCCCTGCTCACACTGTCTTTCTCTCTCTCTCTCCAAAATAAATAAACATAAAAAAAATAGAAAATCACTCTTGGGAAAAGGCATCCCTAACTTTTATTTCCATAACTGTGAACAGGAGCAGTGTTTTACTTTGACTCATTCATTTTACTCTTGTATCAGTGAAATTGATCCCATGGTAATACACTGGCATCCAAAACATACATGTTGTAGATGTATAACCTATATACATGCACATATATGTGTGTACACCACACACACACACACACACACACACACACACACACACACACGTACATACTTACAGGAAAATCTGATCTCTCTGCAAGTAAGATACTGGTACACAATTAGGAAAGCAGACTTTTGACCTTTGCTCAAGAACACCCGTAAAGGAGTGATGGATGGTGGTTTTTCATCCAAGTTACTCTCATAAGACCTACCACTTACATTTGCAGGGAAGTATCTTTCTATGATGCTTCATTTTATAGTACCCATTGCTTTGGAGAAAATGCAATTTGGAGAGTGGAGGGTCGGTTAAGACGTAGATTTTTTCTCTTTAACAGTTATTCACAATACAAGTAGAAGGTGATGAAATCCGATCTACGAGCTGTCTCTCCTCATCAGAACCTGGATGATTTCACACAAATTAGTGTGGACACCGAGCTGTCATATACTGTCGAACTACTTTGCAGTCAGAGAGTGGGTTGCTCTCGGCCACTCTGGTTTAACACCATAACCGTGCTCCAGCTGACATCTTAGATCCAGACTTCAGACTTGTGTATCTAATTCCTTACGTGATGTCTGTTTAGATATATATTAGAAGTTTTTAATTTAACATGCCCCGAATGGAGCTGCAAACCTTTCCTCTGCTATTGGTTCTACCTGAGGGGTCCCCATTGTTAGTTACATGGAGCCTGCAGCCTTCCACCTGCTCCAGCCAAAATTCTTGATGTTAATCCTTGTCTCCTTCCTTTTCTCCAACCCCAAGTGTATCTATCAGAGCATTTTCCTTTTTTTTTTTTTTTAAGTAGGCTTCATGCCCATTGCAGAGCCCAAATGTGGGCTTAAGCTCGTGACTGTGAGATCAAGACCTGACCTGAGATCAACAGTTGGACGCTTAACCAGCTGAGCCACACATTTGCTTGATGCTGCTTTCCAGAATATTCTTAGAATATCTAGAATCTAAACTCTAAACCTACGATCTAAGTGGCATTCCACTGTCACCAGGGTTCAAGCCACTCCCGTCTCTCAACTTTATAATTACAGTAACCTGTTCATTTGTCTCCCTGCTTTGATTTTTGCCTCACATAAATAAAGCAGGGTGAATCTTTTAAAATGAGAGTCACACTTTGTATTCCTCTGCTCAGAACCTTGCGTTAGCATTGGCTTTCCATTTCACCTGACTAAAACTTCATTTCTTGGCTTAAAATTTCAATTCTTTAATTACCTAACAAACCCACATGGTGATGTACCACCCACCTGGGCACCCATGCATGCACACACCCCTAATCAGTTCTCTCTGCTCTGCCTCTACTCTTTTCCCTCTTGCTGACTCTGCTCTAGCCACACTGGCCTTGGCCTTGACATCTCAGACTTGAGTATGCTTCAGGGGCTTTGCACTGATTGCCATCTCTGCCTAGAACACGCTGACACCAGCCTGTCACGTGTCTTTACCAGAGACCTGACATCTCCTGCCACTGACTCTCTCTGGTACCGTTGACCCTGTTTTTTCTCAATTCTCCTCCATAGTCTTCTGTTACATCTTGTAATGATTTATTATGTTTATGGCGTCATGTGTGCGTCACTGTGCTTCAGAGCGAGCTTCCCAGGAGGGGGAGTCGTGCTGTAAATTGTGCATTGATACGTTCTAAGCATCTAGGGTGGTGTCTGCGCATCGTAGGCGCCGAACAAATGCTAGTTAAATGAAAGAAGGAATAAAAACAAGCCTGGCTGGCTGAGTCATTTAAGCATCCCACTTCAGCTCAGGTCACGCTCTCACGGTTTGTGGGTTCAGGTCCCGCATCGGGCTCTGTCCTGACAGCGTGGAGCCTGCTTCAGATCCTCTGTCTCCGTCTCTGTCTCCCTCTCCCTTGATCACCCTCTTCCTCTTTCTCTCTCTGTCAAAAATAAATACACATTCAAAAAAAGTTTGGGCCTGTATTACTGGCAGTTTGGAAATTCCTGGCTAGTACGTTCCGTCACTATTTTGGTGACTATTTTTCACACTCCTCCTTACCCCCTGGCCGACATTAATTGTTCAGTAGATATGTGAATGCTGGTTCACAACTACACCTTTTACAGTGTGCCATATGGCGGAGATGTAAATTATGACAGGGTCCCTAGTCTTAAAGACAGACAGGCAGTTGACAGTCACAAACAAAGCGGAACATGCACTGTACCGTGCGGTGCGAAATTTTAATTTCTGTAAGGCTTCAAAGGCACATGGCATCGGTAATGGTTGGAATAATTCTGCAAGGCTCCCTGAACAGAAAAGGATTGTAAAGTTGGATCACACAGTACCTTATATAGTTGTTTTTATAAGGCTGTGTCACGTATTATATTTATTTACTTTGTTGTTTCATGCAACTTGAGTTTTTCATAAGAGGAAACTGGCTGGCAAGGGCCTCTAACCAGAAAGGAAGGCTTGTCAACAGATTGCACATTCTGCTAAAGTTACTGACTTCAATAATAAGCTGTGGGGGAGAAGCAGAAGGGTGTATGTGATTTTCATTTGGGTACGAAATCAACCAGATCGAAAGTCAGGCATATTGTATGGCAAGGGGTATAGGAACCTTAGGCATGTCAAGTGTTCCTTGGAGGGAAGCAGCTTCATCAGGCAAGCACAAAAGCCACATAATCACCATATTCGTGACTTTGAGTTCATCTCCGCTGGTATCGATTGGCAAGCACTTTCAAAGGGAAAGTAGTGAATGTCACTCTCAGAGAAAAGCTTAAATATATTAGCTAGTTAATTGAAAGGCTTCAATGCACACCAGGCTTCAGGCAACCCACAAACAAAACTGGTTGAAATGTATCCAAGGTGGAAATAGAAGCGAGTCAAGATCGTCCCCCAATGCTTCTGTTTTAGCACTTTTGCCTTTTAAGTATTCCACCCTGTTTTTTGCAACTCTTGTCTAGTGCGTACGTTTATGAACATTGCTGGAGTTCACTGTGCTTTAATCATAGAACCATTTGGAGCAAGAAAACGTGCCTCGAGAATAGCTGCCCTGTAGTCTTCATGAGAATGCAACCGTGAGAAATGGCTCAACTCAACCCTGCTGTATACTGGTGGGAATCACATGCTGCAATTTACGGTTTCCTGGCTAGTTAACCTGAATTTAAGTAGCTGGGTGACTCGGTGACCCACCCGAACCAAATGGCTATAATTTATTAACATCATAAAGATAGAAAGTAACTATGGACTTGATAGAATAGTAAAGATGCTTCTTGGCCGGGGCATAGAATACATGTCCCTTCATTTATTTATTCACTCAACTAATTTTTATTCAGGCCTTTCTTCTGCAACAAATGATTTGATAAATGGGGATGGGAAAAACATGAGAAAGTTCAAAGAAAGGATGAAGAATTAAACATCCTGTGGCTTAATGCGGGGAGTGTTAATGTTGTGAACAGAAGGGTGTCTTAAAGGTACAGTGAAGAGCCCAGAGAGGAAAGAGGGAGTCTGGATTCGGGGCAGGAAACGGAAAAGGCCAGGCTAGGGATGTAGCCCGGAGGGGAGAGGGAAGGAGGCATCAAACATAAATAGGCCATAGTCACGATTGCCAGAGAACAAGGTGGAACTCGTTTCTGCAAACTAGTAAGAACAGAAGCCCAGTTCCAGGATCTGGCAGGGATTATGGAGGCAGCAGATAAGGGCTGCTTATTTGAGCAGATCAGCAGCAAAAGGGAAAAAAAAATTACAGCAGTTATCTAGAGAGGGCAGCTGGGTCAAGAGAACATTTTCTAGGAGAAAAGAGAACTATACGTGTTTGTAGGCACAGGGTAACAGCTGTGGGCCAGGTTGAAGATGCCTGAGAAGGCAGGCAGACGGGCAGAAATTGAGAATTAGGGTCTTAATGGGACCGGAAGGAGAGGACCAGAGTGGCACAGAAAGGGGCTCTGAGCGGGGTGCTGGCTGGCTGAGTTAGTAGAGCATGTGACTTTGATCTCACAGTTGTGAGTTCAAGCCCCACTTTGGGCGTGGCGCTTACTTTAAAAAATGGATGAGGGGCCGCTTTAAGTTTACTAAGCATCCAAGTCTTGATTTTGGCTCAGGTTACAATCTCATGGTTCGTGGGATTGAGCCCTGTGTCAGGCTCCGTGCTGGCAGGATGGAGCCTACTTGAGATTCTCTGTCCCTCCGTCACTGCCCCTCCCTTGCTTGTACACACGTTCTCTCTCTCTGTCCCTCAAAAAAATAAAAAATTTAAATTTAAAAATTTTTTATAAAGAGGCTCTGAGCTTCAGGGGAGGAGAGGACTTGTTTCGTAAGATGGAGACAAGGATACCAAGTGAGAAAGTCCTATCCCTGAGTCTCTGTAACTCAGTGCACCTGCAGATGAAGAGCTGATCTTACCAGTGATAAAAATGCTAAAGGCAGTATCTCAGGGGGATAATAACTCTCTTCTATTTTATTACCACAGTATCATGACAACAAAAGCATCTTCTTAAGCCCATCCATAATTAAAATATATTTTTTCTTCCTTAGTTTGATTTCCACTGAATTTCTTTAAAAAAATTTTTTTTAATGTTTATTTATTTTGAGACAATGCGAGAGACAGAGTGCAAGCAGTGGAGGGGCAGACAGAGGGAGACACAGAATCTGAAGCAGGCTCCAGGCTCCGAGCTGTCAGCACAGAGTCCGACACGGGGCTCGAACTCACGAACCCGGGAGGTCATGACCTGAGCTGACGTCGGACGCTTAACCGGCTGAGCTGCTCAGGTGCCCCGATTGCCACTGCATTTCTAATTCTCTTTTTTACCGAAATTTGCTCTCATCAGCTGCCTTATTCTTTCTCTTCAGTTTTATCTGTTTGCCCAGCCAGCCGCCTCAGTCTCCCACATGCTGAGTTACCTCTCCCAGAGTCACCTCTCCCTCTCCTATGTTACTCTGGTTCCTTCTCTTCTGGGAAAGTAGTCATCCTGTCTCTTTAGATAAATATCACTAGAAATTAATGTAGTTCGATCCTCACCTGTGTTGTCATCTTGTCTTGATTTTCAATTTGGTTTGTCCTCGGAGCACAACATATTGAGGAATTAACAATCGCACTTTCCTTTAGTCATGTTCTGTTTTTCCATTTTCGGATGTAAGTCATGGCAGCCAGTTGGCTCCAGACTGGGGGCACATGGCCCAGTGGGTGAACCAGATGGAATACAGGAAGAAAATATTATAATGTCCCTCTTTGCTGTCTAAAAATAGGAAGTACATTAATTTTTCCTGATTTCCTAATCACCACGCTTGTGAAGTGACCCAGACCATCTTACCTAGCTCGTACGTCACACTGTCCTGTGTCACACATGGTGCACAGATGTTCATTGTAGTTTCTGTGTGCCGGGTTTAAGAAGTCCGTGCGTTCTACCACCCACTTTGTTGAAAGACCATTCTTCATTAAAAAGGGCAAGTGACTTTAAGAGGTTATGGCAGAAAAACCATGGAGTAGAAGTTGCAACTGTAATGCAGACCCCAGCAAACAACTAGACATTGGCAGAGGTATCACTGTTGCTTTTCAAGTGAGCTCAGCAGCCGCCAATATTCATTTAAGGAAAAACGCCACAAACCAGCCGTAAAAAGATCTGACAAGTATGTAGCCAACAAAATTGGAATTATTAAGAAGACGGTTTCAAATATGGTTTCATGCATATCGTTATTAGAAATGGCTGTAATCTCAAATGTATGTTCTGCCTTTAGATATGAGTTAATAATGATACTACATGCATATAATTTATGAATAAATCAATATGCATGTATTGCGAGTTTTTTCTCAGCATCGTTTTCCTTTTAGGCATCCCACTCCCTTTTGATGTTCATTTATTTTTGAGAGAGAGAGTGTGAGTGGGAGAGGGGCAGAGAGCGGCGGAGACACGGAATCCGAGGCAGGCTCCATGCTCCAAGTTGTCAGCACAGAGCCTGATGTGGGGCTTGAACTCATGAGCTGTGAGATCATGGCCTGAGCTGAAGTGCGGTGCTTAACCGACTGAGCCACCCAGGCGCCCCAACATCATTTTCCTAATAGGTATATACCGTAACAGTTTGGAGACCTCTGATCTAGTGTGATATTTATTGGCGAACGTAAATAATTTTTCTTATGAAAGAACGGAACATTAAGGTCCCTCTAGCATTAAAATGTAGGTCTGAGAATCGAATATTTTAAGAACTTTAAAAACTAGACTTACTTCTCCTTAAACTACTGTACAGCGAAATTCGAAAGCAGCCTCTCTATTGACAGAGATTAGTAAAATGCCCCCAAGATGAGGACAGACACTGTGGTGAACTACCACATGGCACAGGCACTGATTTTTAGGTTGGGTTACTATTCTGTCTGCATATCATAGAATGTTCAAGTAGCCACTGCAGAATGTGGGCCTTGATAGAAGGAATGATGAACACTCTTTAGAAATTTAATTTCCCTTCTACCGTGTTTTCTATGTCCTGATTCTAAAGTAGCATTCTTAGGTGCTTCAATAATAGATATGTTTATCTGTAGCCTCATTTTTCTCTGTGGAACATTGTCAAAAAAAAAGCCTTCTCAAGGGTCCTGCTGTGCTGGGTGACAAACACTCTAGTAATTTTGTCCTCAAAGGGAACAGAGCCCTTACCAAGACTACCAGGCATACTTCGTTTTCATTTTCCTGTGAGTTATCATGGGAGCAAAATCACACATGGGATTCCATGGACTACCATTGTTTTGAGTGGACTAATCATATCTCGCCGGCTTCTGTAAACTCTCTTTTTCCTTCCAAGATTTTAAAAGCTGCATGCGGGGTCCCTTGTGTAGATATCATTATAGTTTAAAATTAAAGTGAACCAGTTTTGTATTTTATTAGTGTTTTGTTTAGAAATGGAGACACTAGATCCATGAATCATTGGCTTGTTCTCATCTGCAGAGTCATGAATATTATACAATTGAAAAGACTATTAGAATTTTTTTAGTTATAAAAATAATGCTTAACAGAGAAAACATTTATGGAAATGACTGCCTAGATTTACATAGTTCCTTTCTGAAAGTTTTCAGGATACTTTAGAGACGTGTTAATTCTCACATTTCTTCCGGGAGTGAGTAATGAACCGACGGAGAAAATTGAAGCAGTGAAGTCACATGGCCCTTCCAAGCTTCCTTAGTAAGTGATGAAGAAGCAGAGAATATAATCAAGAATCACCTTGTGGCAGGGTTCCACTAGACCAGAAAACTTCCTAAGCAATAGAGAGTGTTTAAAATAATGATATTTTAATAATTCTTCACCTAATAAACCTAGTGTCAGCTGGCTTATGTACTGTCAAACCATCATTGTATGGATTGCATGATTTTTAAAGACAGACATCTTCTGAAGTACTAATGTGATGTTATCTCTGAATGATGACTCTGAGGCATATCCTATTAGCATAAAAATTTAGTTAAACAAATAAGATAAACCTCATGAGGCAGTCTAGACTTTTACATTCGACAGTTGGCCTCGCAGGAGAGCTCGAAGAATGCCCTCTCTGCCCAAGAGATCCAGGCTTTCCTTATCAAAAGTTGACTGTAAGTTGAAGAGCTAAAAGAACCAGTCTAAGTCCCAGAGGCCCATCATAAGTGTAAGTCCATCTGCTTTCTCAAGAGTGGAAGAAGGTGGGGGAAGGATTGCAAAATATCTCCTGAGGTACACAAGTCCATCGGTGGTAAGACTAGAAAGGAAAGAGACTCTACAGAGGAATCCCCCACATCTTGTAACTGGGCAGTAAGATAGGGTGTTACTTGCAACAGATCTGACAGCTGGTGGCTTGGCTGTGCGACACTGACATATCTGTGGAAAACTGTCAGTGCTCAGATCTCAGGTCCTGTTGATAAGAAATTGGTAATCCCACCCTCAAAATAGTTAGAGCCAGTGGTGGACTGAATCAAACTAAAGCAGCAGTGAAGCCCAGACCCAATAAGCTTGCCCAGACCACCTCCAGTAGACTGACCAAGAAAGGAGACTGCACCTTCTGAAAGTAAATATGACTTGTTTTAGATTCTTGTGTTTTCTTGTATATAATGTCTGGCATATCTTTAAAGGTTACAAGATACACAACAAGGTAGGAAAATGGCATCAATGGTCAAGAGATGAAATAGTCAATAGAAACGGGTCCAGAGATGGACCAAATGTTGGAATCATCAGAGAGTGGCTTTAAAACATATATAAAATGATAAAAGACATGTGCTCGCTTCGGCAGCACATATACTAAAATGATAAAAGACATAGTAGAAATGGTGCACAACATCCACAAAAAAATGGGAGATGCTGGCAGAAATACGAAAACTGTTTTTAAAATCAAACTAAAAAGAAATGCTGGAAAAGAAAAGTGTAACATCAGGAAGAATTCATTAGATACACTTGAGACCAGATTACACACAGTAGAGGAAGATTCCCATAAACTTGAAATAGTCAATAGAGAATACCTAAATTCACAAAACAGTAAAAAAGAAAAGCAAAGACCATCTGCGATCTGTGGGAAAATAACAAATCGTTCAAGAAGGAGAGGAAGAGGAAAATGGGATGGAAGTATTATTTGATGAAATAATAGTTAAGAACTTTGTAAAATTGATGAGAGATACAAACCACTTAGCAAATGTAAGCAGGAAAAATACAAAGAAAACCACATTGCAGTCAGTTACTAAAAAACAAAAATAAAAAAGCAGTGCTTAAAAGTTGCCACAGGGAAAAAGACATGTGTGTAATTGAACATCAGTAGACAGGATGGTTAAGTTCTCAACAGAAATAGTTGAAGCCATAAGACAAAGGAAAGACCTCTTAAAAGAGCACACAATATTGTGTGTGAACACAACAGACCTGTCAACCTAGCATTTTGTATCTTGCAAAAATATCCTTCAAAAAAGGAAGACAACATATATATTTTCAAGTGGGAAAAAGCTGAAATAATTTATCTCTAGGGGACCTTCACCACTGAAATGCAGAAAGAAATTCTTAAGGCTGAAGCAAATAATAATAAATGGAACTCAAGACCGTTTTTTTTTTAATCCTTTTATGTTATACTTGTGTGTATTTCTTTCTTTAAAAGACCAAGTGTTTAGTGCAAAAATAATAACAATGTATTGTGAGGTTTTTAACATATATTAAAATAAAGCAGAAAAAGTGATGGGGTGAGAGGTACATGGAATACTACTATACAATTTTCATACTCTTTATGAATTGTATACTATTATATGAGTGAAAAATATAACTTAAAGATGCATATTATATTTAGATCCACTATTAAAACTACACATAAAATGTATAGCTGAACTATCAGTACGTAAAGCAAAATAAAATTCTCAGTAATATCCACTTCTCCTCCAAAATGGCAGGAAAAGAGTTGCAGAGAGGTAAAGAACAAATGGAATAAATAGAAAACATAGAAAACAAATACTAGTTGGGGAAATTAAGGCACAATATTAATAGTGTTATTAAATATAAATTGCCCAAATGTTTCACTTAAAAGAGATTTGTAGACTAGATTAAAAAGTAAAACCCAACTATAAGCTGCCTACAGAAAACAAAGATATATTATAAGTGAAAGGGAATGAATGAATGTATTTACCATGTAAATGTTAAATATAAAAAGTTAATGCCTTAATGGTTAAAGACAAAGAAAATTACCAGAGATAAAGAAGGACATTCTATATCGGCAGAAAGGTCAAGTTGTTAAGAAGGCCTCATTTTTCAGGATAAAAATCATTATATAATAATCAATTACATTTCTGTATAATTGATATAAATTGATACATATTGATTCTATAAAATTGATAATAACATTGAAGTAAAAATGGAATTTATTGTAACATTAAAAGCATCAAATACATAGAAATTTACAAAATACGGAAAAGTGCTCTTCAATGAAGTTAGAAGACGTTGCTGAATGAAACTAAAGAATATTTACTTCAGAGGTGCCTGGGTGGCTCAGTCAGTTGAGCGTCTGACTTCAGCTCAGGTCATGATCTCACAGGTCGTGAGTTGAGCCCCACATCAGGCTCTGTGCTGATGCCTTAGAGCCTGGAGCCTGCTTCCAGTTCTGTGTCTCCCTCTCTTGCTGTCCTTTCCCTGCTCATACTCTCTCTCTCTCTCGCTCTCTCAAAATTAAACATTCAAAAAAATATTAAAAAAAGAATATTTACTTCAATGGAAACATACTACATGTTTTTGGATGTGTAGAAACAATATTGTTCATTTTCCATAAATTGATAAACATTCAAAACATTGTCAAAATTCCAGCAGACTAATTTTTTGGAAGAAATTAATAAACTGGTTCTATATGGGATGCAAAGTATCTAAAATAGCCAAAATAACACTGAAAAAATAATTCCAGAAAGTTACGCTACCTGATTTTAACATTTTAAAAAGCCATGACAGTCGAGACTATGTACTTTGGCACTATGTTAGATAATAGTTCAATGGGAAAGACCTGGAATTCCAGAAATAGACACATACACATATGGCAAATTGAGTTTTGATCAAGGTACCAAGTCAGTCCTAAAGGAATAGCCAAGTAATTTTTAACAGATGTTGCTGGGACAATTGGAAATGAACTGCAATCCAATTCTCATTCCATATATGAACATTCATTTGAGATGGTCCTACATGCAAAGGTGAAACTCAGAGTCCTAAAACTTTATGAAGAAGATAGTAGGAAAATACTGTCATTACCTTAAGATAGAGTGTTAATCACGCTTCCAAAACTCAATCAGGAGGAAATAGAAAGCTTGAACAGACCCATAACCAGCGAAGAAATTGAATCAGTCATCAAAAATCTCCCAAC
Source organism: Panthera leo (assembly GCF_018350215.1). NCBI lineage: Eukaryota > Metazoa > Chordata > Mammalia > Carnivora > Felidae > Panthera > Panthera leo. The sequence goes on along the minus strand of NC_056679.1, from coordinate 102,066,014 downwards.
AAATAAGAGTCCAGGACCAGATGGCTTCCCAGGGGAGTTCTACCAGATGTTTAAAGCAGAGATAATACCTATCCTTCTCAAGCTATTCCAAGAAATAGAAAGGGAAGGAAAACTTCCAGACTCATTCTATGAAGCCAGTATTACTTTGATTCCTAAACCAGACAGAGACCCACTAAAAAAAGAGAACTACAGGCCAATATCCCTGATGAATATGGATGCAAAAATTCTCAATAAGATACTAGCAAATCGAATTCAACAGCATATAAAAAGAATTATTCACCATGATCAAGTGGGATTCATTCCTGGGATGCAGGGCTGGTTCAACATTCGCAAATCAATCAGTATGATACATCACATTAATAAAAGAAAAGATAAGAACCATATGATCCTGTCAATCGATGCAGAAAAGGCCTTTGACAAAATTCAGCAACCTGTCTTAATAAAAAGCCTCGAGAAAGTCGGGATAGAAGGAACATACTTAAAGATTATAAAAGCCATTTATGAAAAGCCCACAGCTAACATCATCCTCAATGGGGAAAAACAGAGCTTTTCCCCTGAGATCAGGAACACGATAGGTATGTCCACTCTCACTGCTGTTGTTTAACATACTGTTGGAAGTGCTAGCATCAGCAATCCGACAACAAAAGGAAATCAAAGGCATCAAAATTGGCAAAGATGAAATCAAGCTTTCACTTCTTGCAGATGACATGATATTATACATGGAAAATCCGATAGACTCCACCAGAAGTCTGCTAGAACTGATACATGAATTTAGCTAAGTTGCAGGATACAAAATCAATGTACAGAAATCAGTTGCATTCTTATACACTAATAATGAAGCAACAGAAAGACAAATAAACGGATCCCATTCACAATTGCACCAAGAAGCACTTGTGTTTATACCTAGGAATAAATCTAACCAAAGATGTAAAAGATCTGTATGCTGAAAACTATAGAAAGCTTATGAAGGAAATTGAAGAAGATATAAAGAAATGGAAAAACATTCCATGCTCATGAATTGGAAGAATAAATATTGTCAAAATGTCAATACTACCCAAAGTTATCTACACATTCAATGCAATCCCAATCAAAATTGCACCAGCATTCTTCTCGAAACTAGAACAAGCAATCCTAAAATTCATATGGAACCACAAAAGGCCCCGAATAGCCACAGTAATTTTGTAGAAGAAGACCAAAGCAGGAGGCATCACAATCCCAGACTTTAGCCTCTACTACAAAGCTGTCATCATCAAGACAGCATGGTATTGGCACAAAAACAGACACACAGACCAATGGAATAGAATAGAAACCCAAGAACTAGACCCACAAACATATGGCCAACTAATCTTTGACAAAGCAGGAAAGAACATCCAATGGAAAAAAGACAGTCTCTTTAACAAATGGTGTTGGGAGAACTGGACAGCAACATGCAGAAGGTTGAAACTAGACCACTTTCTCACACCATTCACAAAAATAAACTCAAAATGGATAAAGGACCTGAATGTGAGGCAGGAAACCATCAAAACCCTAGAGGAGAAAGCAGGAAAAGACCTCTCTGACCTCAGCCGTAGCAATTTCTTACTTGACACATCCCCAAAGGCAAGGGAATTAAAAGCAAAAATGAACTACTGGGACCTTATGAAGATAAAAAGCTTCTGCACAGCAAAGGAAACAACCAACACAACTAAAAGGCAACCAACGGAATGGGAAAAGATATTTGCAAATGACATATCGGACAAAGGGCTAGTATCCAAAATCTATAAAGAGCTCACCAAACTCCACACCTGAAAAACAAATAATCCAGTGAAGTAATGGGCAGAAAACATGAATGGACACTTCTCTAAAGAAGACATCTGGATGGCCAACAGGCACATGAAAAGATGCTCTTCGTCGCTCCTCATCAGGGAAATACAAATCAAAACCACACTCAGATATCACCTCACGCCAGTCAGAGTGGCCAAAATGAACAAATCAGGAGACTATAGATGCTGGAGAAGATGTGGAGAAATGGGAACCCTCTTGCACTGTTGGTGGGAATGCAAACTGGTGCAGCCACTCTGGAAAACAGTGTGGAGGTTCCTCAGAAAATTAAAAATAGACCTACCCTATGACCCAGCAATAGCACTGCTAGGAATTTACCCAAGGGATACAGGAGTACAGATGCATAGGGGCACTTGTACCCCAGTGTTTATAGCAACACTCTCAACAATAGCCAAATTATGGAAAGAGCCTAAATGTCCATCAAGGGATGAATGGATAAAAAAATTGTGGTTTATATACACGATGGAGTACTACGTGGCAATGAGAAAGAATGAAATATGGCCCTTTGTAGCAACATGGATGGAACTGGAGAGTGTGATGCTAAGTGAAATAAGCCATACAGAGAAAGACAGATACCATATGGTTTCACTCTTATGTGGATCCTGAGAAACTTAACAGAAACCCATGGGGGAGGGGAAGGAAAAACAAAAGAGGTTAGAGTGGAAGAGAGCCAAAGCATAAGAGACTGTTAAAAAACTGAGAACAAACTGAGGGTTGATAGGGGGTGGGAGGGAGGGGAAGGGTGGGTGATGGGTATTGAGGAGGGCACCCTTTGGGATGAGCACTGGGTGTTGTATGGAAACCAATTTGACAATAAACTTCATATATTGAAAAAAAAGGTAGAGTGTTAATCATTAAGACAAAATTAATAGATTGGGCCTCCTCAAAATTAAGAATATTTGCTCACTGAAAGACACCATTTAAAATGTAGGGACTCTTGGGTGGCTCAGTCAGTTGAGCATCTGACTTTGCTCAGGTCATGATCTCACAGTTCATGAGCCCCACATTGGCCTGTATGTAGTCAGTGCACAGCCTGCTTCAGATCTTCTGTCCCCTGTCTCTCGTTGCCCCTCCCCCACTCATGCTCACTCACTCTTTCTCAAAAATAAATAAACTTTTAAGAAATTGCATAGGCAGTTCACAGACTGGGAAAAAACATTATTGCAGGAAAATTATCTGAGTACAGAAAGATACCCAGGATACCTAACAAGCACTTACAAATCAATAATAGAAAGACAAATACCCTCACCTCACTAATAAGTAAGAGAAGAACTTAGGCAACTTGACAAAAGAATGTGTGAATGGTCACAAAGCTCATGAACAAAGTCCTCCATGTCATCAGTCATCAGGGAAAGGCAGTTAAAAGCATCATGAAGTATCACACAAAGGACCAACAAAAGCTTCTAGAACTGTAGAGTAGTAGCTGAGATGGCTCCAATGCCTTACATTTTGATCACGTCTCTCAGTTGACCCGAGAGTCTGATCCAAAGGGGTCAATTGTTAAAAAGAAACCACAGGCCACATAGGTTAAGGTCCCCAGTCAGTAAACTGGGATTTAATATCTCATCTAATTGCAGTTCTCACCTCACCTAGAACTTTAGTCTCAGTGGTCAGTCAGGAATTTTATGGTGAGCGCCAATGAGTCTGCTACATGGGCCCTCTCCTACCCGCAAAGGGAGATGAGGTGATCCATATTCTAAGACCCTCTACCCCCAGGCCCCACCCCCAAGGAAATCAACCTTGCCTAAAATAATCCTTTTCTTCGGCTCATAACTTTCTTGCCCCAATCTCCTTGTAAAACCCTTCCATGTATAGATGGAGCTCTTTGGAGCTCTCTTCTTCTTGGTAGGTGGATTGCTGTCCAACTGAATCATATAGTGAAGCCGATTAGATCTTCAAAACATACACATGCACACGGGCCACCATTCCTAGTCACAAGAATGACCAAAATAAAAAACGAGAAGAGCATCTCTAAATGTTGGTCATTGAAACTAAATTAAATGTTTTTGTTTTATGTCTTTAGGTTTCTTAGAAAATAAATTGCTCATGTGTATGCTGAGGCAGATGTTTTAGCCTTTGCCCTACTTCATCAACCTCAGAGTTTCTTATCACTGATAAACAGGCCCGGTTAAAAATCACTGGAAGGTATTAATTTTGTCATTTTAACTTTTTAGGTCATGCATACACACAAAAGGAAACCATCTCAACATAAAAATGCCTTTGTTTTATTTGGAGGGTCAAGTACAGGTACTTTGGGGGCACCTGGGTGGTTCAGTCAGTTGAGCATCTGATTCTTGATATCAGCTCAGGGTATGATCTTGTGGTTGTGAGATCGAGCCCCACATCAGGCTCTGCACTGACAGCATGGAGCCTGCTTGGGACTCTCTCTCTCTGCCCCTCCCCTGCTCGCATGTGGGTGCACCAGCTCTCTTTCTCTCTCAAAATAAATTTAAACAAATACTTTGTCAAATAGGCAAAGTGAGTTTTAAAACCTCACAGGATAAAAATTTTACCAGAAGTTACTTAGAATTATTTTGTCTGTATGACTTATTTATCTGAAAAAAAAATATGTGAACTTTGATACTTTGCCCACAATGTACAAGAAGAATGGATGAATAAAATGGGGCAAAAAGTGGAAAAGAGCAGTAAATTAATTGTCTTAGAGCTTCAGAGAAGAAAATCAGAAAAAAATAAAAATCATTAAGAACTTAGTGTTTTTATGAATAAGATGAAGATAGAATCAAAGAAAAGAAGAAACCAAGGAAGACTTTGGTTTTCATTTATTCAGAATAGTTATCTTTCTCTTAATGAGTCCCATTCTCATCATTTGGGGGAACGACCTCTTAGTTGTTATCTGTAAGTTCACCTAGACAGTGAATCAAATCAGGGTTTGGGACGTTTCTCTGGTCTTGCTCCTTACAAGTGATCTACTACTTGACAAATAATCTGTGATGAGAAATATGAAGTATTTATTAACCCAGAGCTATTCAGAGTTATTGATGAAAAGGAAAGATCCATCATATAATTCCCAGGGCCCTGAAGGAGATTCTACTGTATTGATTCAGTAGTTAATACAATCAGTCATTTATATGACCTGTTAAAAATGATTTATATTTGAATGATGAATTTTATTTGGCCAATTTGAATTTTTTTGAAGGAAGGAAGGAAAACCTTTTGCTTAAAGAAATAATTTGTTCTTTTTTTTTTTTTTTTAAACTTGGTAGTGTAATACACATGACAAGAATGAGTTGAGCAGTAGTTACCACAGTCACAGGAAAGAAACGGGTCTTTAACAATCTTGACTTCAAGTAAAGGTGGGTAACCGGCTGCTGTATTTTGCTTTGATCGTAACATTCACCCTTCCTTTCATGCCTATCTTGCTTTTCATTGTATTAAGTACAAAAACTCAAAAGTGTCCCCAGTCCCACAAATACAGTATCACAGTGTTCTCTCACAGAAGTAGTTTTATCTATTTAGTTTCTCATACTAAAAAAAACGAGGTGATTTTTGGTAGATGTCTCTTATTTGTCATATAAATAAGCATCTAAATTTGGGTTAGGAGAACCTCCAGAATGTGCTCAAGTGTTGTAAAACAAAAGTTTAGAGCATGCACTTTGTTTCTAGGCAGACCTATACCTGCTTTTGACAACCGTGTCATCTTGGCCAAATCATTTAACTTCCTAGCTCTTTATTTCCCTCGTGTGTAAAATGGGGTCATTGTGGTTGGCTCCCCAACGCCATTCCACTTTTGATAATTCATCTGAGATATTTGTTGCCATGCAAGTTCCTTGCCGGTAATTGTTTCATGGATGGACAACCTGTGATACTTGAGGTCAACAAGGTACAGAAGAGTGGCTAGTACGGTGGGATGTGGACAAGGAATTATGCTCCATTGCTGGCAGCAGATTTCTCATGACCATGAGGGTGTTGGACTTTAGGATGAAGCCAACGTGTCAACGGAGGATAAAGACGGAAAGCTCTTTGTTGATGCTCTTGAGGAGATGAGAAACTTGAAGCCTTCTCTCTACTTCTGGTAATCACATAGTTTGACTTGTAGTATTTTTTACTTGGAGAAAAGAGCTTGTGAAGCTCTTAGCTTTATATAGTGTCTAATGCAAAGAAAATTCTCAATTAAATATAGTTGTTGCTATTGCTGTTGTTATCCAAGCAAAGAAAACTGGAAAAAATGGCAACTTCTGTCTGATTTTGGGAAGGGATCTCAGAAGAGGAACAGTGTTTCAGCAAGATCTAATCTGTTAGCACCTCTCTTCTCACTTGAAGTAGGACTCTCTGAGGTACCCTGTGATCTCACATCTTAATTCTTAACCTTTTCCTCTCTGTTCTGATATCCCTTGATTCCTACTGGGTTTTCTTCTCCCTAGAGTTTTAACTCTGTTAAACGTCTTGAGACGAACATGGACTGGAGTTAACGATGAAGAAATCAATCCATGCCTTTTCTTCTCTGCTCCATATTTTCAAAGAATTACAAGGTGATTCTCTCATCCAGGAGATGCAGGCAGGGCTGTGGCCCATAGATTCTTTGCATTTTTATGGGTTGACTTGTAGGGACAAGTGAGTGTTCCTGGGAGTTGTGTAGATCTGCTCCTGTATAACTGCCGGGGATCCACGCCCTCATTCACATCTCTCTGACCAACCTGTGTCATGACCTTGGAAGCTGGATTTCCAAGTCCTTGTGGCTGCGCTTGCCATGATACCAGCAGAGTCACTTGCCTTTATGAGAATCACATAAGCCTAAACAAAGAGCATCGCAATGGCAACCACCAAGACCTGCCATCAGAGGCCTCTCCACAATCTTCCTGAACACACACAAACCCTGAAAGTGCCAACAGGAAGGATACGGAAGTCATAAAAGAGTAACCTTTTCATGAACCTTGGCCAGTGGAGCTTGGAGATGGATTTGTGATTTATTTTAGAAATCGCAAGAGAGGTTACATTTTATGTACCTAAAATGACGTATGAAAATTCCTACCTGATTCAGAATCCTGAGGTGGCCTGGCCATCTAAAATCATCTAGTGTTTTTAGACTAGATGGAGTGGACAACTCTGAATACTATTAGTTTTTATTTCATTCTTTTTACTCTTATTATCTTCCTTTGTTATAATGACTAGAAAACAGTCAAAAGGAAGATACTGATTTTTTTTCTTTCCTTTTTTTCTGTTTTCATGTCTCTCGCAATTTATGAGCTAGAGTTTAGGATCAGATATTAGACAAACCAGTTTTCTGCACACTAAGTAGGAAAGCAGTTATTACACCATCAGTAACAGATTCCATCCAGAGCATCCCTCTCCCTGACAAAGTATTTAAAGAGGAAACACTTAGTGAAAGCTTTAAGAACAAAATGCATTTCAGCTAAGGCAGCGTGGTATGCCCTGCATCAAAATACGGAGATTAAAGCACACATCAATTCCTCTCTATCACAAAACTGTCCTACTTGTCATTTTAAGAAACTAGCCTATCACGCATATGCTTTGATCATTTCTAATAGATTCTTCCTGACTGGCTGTCAACGTGGAAATTAAAATGCCTAGTTGAGAAAGCATAACAGTAACTTTGGTAAAGAAAGATTAATCATTTGTTCCAAATAATAAAGCCACCTTCCCTAGTAGAAATCAGTCTAGCATCATTTGGAACTTCTGTTTTCTTTAGCAATCACATAGCACCTGTAGCATTTATTTTTTTTTTTTTTATTTATTTTTTTATTTTATTTTTATTTTTTAATATATGAAATTTACTGTCAAATTGGTTTCCATACAACACCCAGTGCTCATCCCAAAAGGTAGCACCTGTAGCATTTAAATTAAGGTAAACTAATTTTGTTTAATTGCTATGATGTCTTCTTCACCTATAGCGTTCGACTTTGACTACAATACATCAATGTAGTACATTTTGTGAAGATGGTAAATGACTAGTAAAAGATCCGTTCATGAAGAGCTAAGTTATTCACACGCTTAATTTTTATTGTTAAAAAATGATTACATCTCATACCTTCCAGTAAATTAAGGAAGTGAGGGAAACAAGATCCACAAACACAGCATTTAAGTATAGTCCTTCATTGACAGTAAACCTTAAATAATTTCAAAGAATTGGCTTTCTCCAATTTAATTCATGCATAGAATTTTTTTTTTAACTCAACAAAATTTTATTCACATACTTACGATATACCTGTGTGCCAGACGTGAGGCACTTGGGATAGTGAAACAGATTCCTGCCCACATGGAGTTTATTCTGTCTGTGCCAAAAGGAACTTTTAAAAAAAAAAAATGCAGTATAGTTAATGCAGTGTTATATTAGTTTCGGGTATACAGCATAGTGTGATTCAACAGTTCTATACATTACTCTGAGGTCACTGACATGAAATTTCAAATGTAAAGAAATGGCCCTACGAAGGAAGGAAAAACAACATCAGTAACATGTTCCTAAAGATTTATTGTAACAATTAGAAAGTGCAACACATGTTAGCTAGTTGATATAATCATCCGCAATAAAAAGCTACTTGATGAAGTTGTCGTGCATGTTACCTGTCACAACTTTTTTCATTTCATAATTTTACTCTCGCCCAAATGATTCACATCACAGCCCTCATTTTAGCACACATGATTCATAAATGATCAAAACAAATGGAAAATCTTGGTGTGTTTATGTGAACATAAAGCATTGGAAGTGGTCATCACAGAGAAATAAGGTAGCCAGCTATTTAAACGAGAACACAGAAGATAAGCTCAGTCACTTTGGAACACAACCAGATCCATCATTTTCCTTGCCATCAACTAGAGAGAGCATTTTATATTTTATACCTTCACCGCATGCTTTACCGTGTATGTTCTCACTAATCGAGGATAGAATTTCTTTTAACGTATTTATATTGGATATTAAACCAAATGCAGCTAACAGCTAATGAATAGTTTTCCCAAAGTAGAAAAGGTCAGAGAAGAAGTGTTGTTTTGTTTCATTTCATTTTTTTAATAGAGTAACACTTTCCAAACTCTGTGCTCCACATAAGTGTTCTCTGTTCAGAAGGATGCCATCCATGGTCAATGATGTTGGAGAAATGCTGTGTGACGTTTGCAATCGCAAGGAATTCACATTGTAATGGCAAGAAAAGTTCCAAATAGAGAAATGAAGATTTTAATGAACGAAATGACAAATCGGATGGGATCGAGTCTTTTTTTTTTGTTTGTTTTTTTGTACCTGAGCGGCTGTCTATTCCACACTGCCTTAAATCTATTAGCGATCTTAACAAAGTCTTAACAGCCGCACACTTGGTTTGATCTGTGCCCCAGGCACTGTTTCTGTTTGAGAGTCTTTCCAGAATGAAGGAAATGAAAATGTATTTTTTCCAACCCAACAATTGCTCTTCAGCCCCTTTTTAAATTTTTTCTCAAATATCTGGTCTCTCCCACACCTTCTCAGCTAAGAGAAGGCACCTGACACTTCTTACATTCTGCCTGAAAATCATCTGACCACGGTCCCAAGGTATATTCAGTTGACTTTATTTTCTTCCCCACTTCTGTGCCTTCCAGTTGTTTTGCCACAGAGGAACAGGGGGCACCATTTTTCTAACTTCGAAGAAACATTTTCTCAACCTTTTTCCAACTTTGGCTAGCACTTTTCTTTCCATTTTTATAGCCATCACTCACAATTTCATTGCTGTTGTTTCTAATTTTTTTTAATGTTTATTTATTTTTAAGGGAGAGAGAGAGACAGCACACGAATAGGGGAGGGACAGAAAGAGGGAGACACAGAATCTGAAGCAGGCTCCAGGCTCTGAGCTGTCAGCACAGAGCCCAACACGGGGCTCGAACCCAAGAACTGTGAGATCATGACCTGAGCCGAAGTTAGACACCGAACCGACTGAGCCACCCAGGCACCCCCACCCACCCATTTTAATGTTTATTTATTTATTTTTATTTATTTTCAGTTTTTTTAATGTTTTTATTTATTTTTGAGACAGAGACAGACGAAGCAAGAGCAGGGGAGGGGAAGAGAGAGGGGGAGACACAGAATCCAAAGTAGGCTCCAGGCTCTGAGCTGTCAGCACAGAGCCCGACGCGGGGCTCGAACTCACGGACTCTGAGATGGTGACCTGAGCTGGTCGGACGCTTAAGCAACTGAGCCACCCAGGCACCCCTATGTTTATTTATTTTTAAGAGAGTCATTGCTGTTATTTCTGTTCCCGCAGTTTGCTCTCTGACTATAGGAAGTTGCCTTCAGGTCTCTGGAATGCGGGGATATTCTCATCAAACGTCTCGCTTTCCTTCTTGCCTGGCCATTGGATGGTTGGTTGGTCGGTCCTCTTACATGTACTTTCTTTGCTATGTATCCTCAGAATGAATCCCATCTTTTGTGTGTGTGTGTATATTGACCACATAATTTATTGCCATAATTTATTCACACCTTTGAAAGTGAACGTAGGCACTATTCATAATTATTCTCAGGTAACAGGCAAAGAATGAGACCCTCCGGGGCAGCACAAGATGTGTGCTTACCACATTTTTAGGAAACCTGGTTTTCTTTCCCCTATGCCAACATTATAAATAGCTGGAGAGAAAATGATGAATATGCTGATACATTTTCTTTTTACTTGAGGGAATAAAGCTTTCGAATACGTGGATGCAGTTCAGAGCTAGTTAAGTTTTGAAAAAACAATTCTGGCTCTGAATCTTGAATATCTGGTTACGGATCTGGTTAGGGTTTCCTGTACACCTCATGAAAATCATGTATAATTTTGTACCTCAGCACTATTTTCAAAACTTCTGTTTGTAAGTAGTCAGGCCAATCAGGTTCTCTCCTTCTTTAGATACTATGTTTAATTATGAGGAAATCTAGAGATGATAATAAAGTCTGAACACATTAAGCTCAATAGGGTTAGCAAGAAGATGATAAGGCATCATTTACTGTATTAATAAATCTACTCAAGAAATTTAATTTTACCATTTGATTAACCTGGCTTGACTTCCTATCAGAAATCTGAAGATACGAGAGTAGAAGATAGTACCATGCGGAAAGAAAAGGCATGATTCAATCCAGACTTCCTACTGTCAGCATTCAGATGGCTCAGCAGAATATGAGAACTTCATCTGTTTAGAGTAAAATGAGCCAGCAGAGAGTGGATTCTCTATTCCCATCGCCTCTGTGCGGATGCTCAGTGCTCAGAATCCTTTTTTTCAGAAACTCTAGGAACTAAGATTGTTATGTAAGAGCGTATAACTTTGTGAGAACATTCCTAAAGTTGCTAAATGCATGATGGACCAGGGATTAGTCTGCATTTCCATGTTTTATTCTATGCCATTTGATTATAGTAGCTTCTGTATATGCATGTGGTGCTGGGAAATCCGTTGTATGCCTTACGTTGTATCAGTGCTTCCGGGTTTAGGCAAGTAAATATGCCGGTCGTTACCTGCTACAGGAAGCAATTTTGGCTGACAAAACAAACTGTTCTTTGAGGAGATGAATTTCTATCCTGGGAGGCGACCTGGACGCTGGAGAAAAAATAAATATGGAAGAACTTAAATTTAGGTACAAGTTGCCTTATCTGAGTCACAGCGTTACTCTTTCAGAGTGGCTGAGAATTAAGGGCTTGATAGTAAAGCATGGTCTATCTGTAGAAGCATGATTGACATGTAGTACCCTTCGAATTTCATCGTTGGATGTGTCTTTAAGGTTTTTAGGCACACAGAATGTGTGGTCAACATGCAGCGTCTTGGAAATGGCATTAGAAAGGGTACTGACCTGAACGCAGGAATCACTTAACTCCTCGTGGAACATTTACTCCAGTGACAAGTTTTATGTAATGTGTTGCATCGATGTTAAGTCAGGGGGCGTGGGGAACTTCGGAGAAGTGAAGTGCAGGCAACTATCAGTGAAGCAGTTTTCTCCTCTAAAAATGATGGCTCCCGAGACTCTTAAATACAGAGAACAAACTGAGGGTTGCTGGCACAGTGTTGGGTGGGGGGATGGGCTAAATGGACAATTAGCATTATGGAGGGCACTTGGTGGGATGAGCACTGGGTATTACATGTAAGCGATGAGTCACTAAAATTTACTCCTGAAGCCATTACTACACTACATGTTAACTAGGATTTAAATGAAGTTAAAAAAATAAATTAATTAATAAATAAAACATGATGTTGTTTTGTTTGACTTAATGACCTCACCGTGTCAGGCATGTCTGAATTTCTAAATTGTTAACGCATAGGTTGGCACACTTACTGAAAAGAGAGAATTAAAATCAAATCACATCATGTGGTTTTTATCTCGGCAAAGTATAAGTCAGTATTTTCTTTATGTTTCCTCCCTAGAAATGTACTCCAAATGCAGCTCATGTGTGTGCGTATGCGTAGCTATTAGGAAATATGATTATTTGCCCCATTATCTTTTCCTCTAAAAACTCCTTTTCCTTTTCTGGTTAACAGTGCAGAATTGATGTGGGAGAGGCCTGGCTCTGGGGTCAATCTGTTGCATAATTTGGATAAAATGGACCTTTTCGACAGGTAGGTGGAAGTCTGCTCATCTGCCTTACCTCCAGGGAGGTTACTGGGGAGCCCTTTCACTGGAGATGTTTCATTTTCTTGAGTTTATTCAGGAGTCAATCTTGGCTTATATGGATTCCCTGCTAAGGTGGAGCTATGTCCTTGGGGTTTACTCCGTACGAGTTACAGTATTTCAGGCTTTGCTTTTTGCTCTGAACAAGATTGCCAGGGCAGTCTCCAAAGACTCTGAAGTCCTAGAAGGATTTGGGAGGGGTTTCAACTTAAACTTACATGTTAACATACAAATCAGAGGGCTTTGTGCTATATGGTGAACATTAAGATGATTCTTCCCAGACAGATGATTGTCTGTAAACTCTGAAAATGATTGTCTGTCCACAAGCCCAGAGTCAGAGGAAAGTCAGAGCAGTCTCCATACTAATCACTAACATCCCCTAAATTCCAGTTACATTTCCCCCTCCCCCCCCCTCGCTCACACACACACACACACACACACACACACACACACACACACACACACACACACACACTATGTGCAGCCCTGTGCTTCACATAATCCCAAAAGCCAAGAGAGATTCAGAGAGGCAACTTGTCTAACATCATACTGCCCTGAGTTGTTGAGCTGGGATTCACGTCCAGGTCTCGCTGATTGAAAAGTCCAGATTTTTCCATTACTCCACACTCTATCTCAGGACATCTTGAAAAGGGAATTTTGAAGTCATCTAAGAAATCGTTTATCCCAAATCCTCCCTTCACTTCAAAGTAATGGAAAATGCAAGCCCTGCCCAGTGTCTCAGAGAGCAAACTCTAGACTCCAAAATGCTAAGCCTCAATTTAGTATCCTTTCACTTAGTGTGTGATTCATTGCAAAATTTCAGAAAAATGGAATTTTTCTTGCACAATAATTATTTTCTAAGCTGCTGTTTTCTAAGCTCCACAGTTGCCTTAACACGCAGCAGTTCTGTTCCAAGATTAATAGGAAATACAACCGAATGCAATTAAAATTATTATCACTCTCAGTGTGTGCGATTAAAAACCAACCCAACATTATGCATGCATCATTGGTGATTTTGCCCTTGGGATAATGGGGAGATCATTCAGATTGGAGAATGTCAGGCTCAGAAAGGGTCTCCGAGAAGCCTCATGCAAAATTGCACCTTGTGTAGGGAAGGAAGAGAGGCCCAGGAAGCTCATCCCTTAACGTCACATGAGGAGTTAGCACTGACGTGTACCCTTCGATCTTCCGATTCTGTCTCCCGCCCCTGTCACCACATCACCTTTCTTACCTTTTACTAAACTTACTTGTTTTTATCTCTGCACAGCCACCTCTAAACCAAACAAAACACACGCACACTAAGGGGGAAAAAAAACTGATACTGAATAAAAAAAGATAAGCCGTAGGGAAATACAGACACGGTTCATGTGCTGGCTCTAAATCTCAGTGCAATATGATTGCTGACCCCTGTTTCCCTTAGTGGAGAGTTGACCGAGAGAAAAGCCTCATATTAGAGATGTTCCTCGAACTTGCTTCTGGCTTTCCGGCTTCTCTTTTCAGTATCCAAGAAACAGTGACCGGTATTAACACCTGGATCTCAGGCTTGCTTGCTTGCTTGCTTTTTTTTTTTTTTTAATTTATTTTTTATTTCCACCAGTTGTGGTTAAGGCATTTTCTTTTCACATTAAAAGAAAAAAATTCTCTAGTGTGATAAAGCGGTCTGAAAACATTATTTTAAGAAGGATGCCTAAACCTGACCCTTTATTTTTCGAACACCCTATCCTTCCTTCTGCAAGCATCATACACGTTAAATCTTATCATGTCCCATCTTTCCCAGGACGTGTCACTTTTTTTTTTTTTTAATCTTAGCTTCTTTCTTTAGGAGAAAAGGGATCCTAACAGCTTTGTCTCACCTAAAGGAGAAGGTCTTCACGAACCTTACTAATAAGTAATAGTTATTGATTACCGTGAATGATGACTGAGTCCTTTCTGCATCAACAGAATTTATCTTCTTTGGGGGTGAGCATCTTCAAAAGGAGAATTACCACCCCCCCCCCTCATTCTCGGCTGAATTATTTTTTGTTAAGAAGGAAACTCCATACCTCTGCACACGGGCATTCACCCCCCTGAAGATCTGGTTGTACTTCATCCCACGAGGGCTCCTCAGCCCTCCTCTGACCTGGATCCTGCCACCTCCGGCCCTGGCCGCCACATTCCCCTTTCTCCTGCCTGTCATTTTCTCCAGACTCTTATTATCTGCAATACGAAATGCTGTGCGCTGATAGATATTGGCAGAACCTGGTTAAAATTCATTTCACATCGCTTGCCCTTACTTCAAAGGAACAAAGGTTTTCTTTTCTTTTTTTTTTTTTCCTTTCTTTCTTTTTTTCCTTTTTTTTTTTTTTTTTAATCCTAAGAACAGAAAACCAAGTTATCTTTGTGGTGTTAAGCATGAAACTGGGTCTTTGTTTGAAAAGCAACATCTGATGTTTCCTCTCTTTTCAACTCAAACAACTGGGCCCTTCTGTGTTACGCATCCCCGGTACCCCAGCTTTGGGATTTTGTCATGTCAGGAGCTGCTGACAGCTGACAAACTGCTGTGTGAAGAGCCATGCCTTCTCCTCGCAGAATTCCTGAGGCTGCAAGGCACAGAAAAGGCCTCTGTCTACAACAGGGAGAGGATGTTTGCCTCCATTCTCTTCTGTTTTCATGCACCTGGAATGTGTTGCAGGGTATGGTGGCTCCCTCCATCTCCGAGCAGAGCATTTATCTAGTACCCCTTTGTAACCCTCTGCTTCTCCGGGGCCGCGTAGGTGCTGGAAATCGCCACCCACTTGGGCTGCCCCACTCCCAATACATTTCCAGCCAATTCTGTATCCCTGGAGTTCAGCCTGTAAATAATAATTGAAAGTGTGACATTTGATAAAAACATCAAACCCCCAACACGTAACAGCTAAAACGTTTAAGCAAAGGATTCTGTACTGATTGGTAGGCGCGGGTTGAAATACGCGTCTCAGTTTGGGGCAGGATACTCGGCACAGACTTTTGCCTCGCCCTCTTCTTAGTGTGGTATGGTGCATTCGTGTGGGTCAATGGTTACAGTGCTAATGTCTAGCACATAGGAAGTGTGGACTTGCTTATCACCATCTGTCATTTAAAGAGATCTTATACGAACTCCACTGCTGTCGGCCTCATGAAAGGCTTAGTTTTTATCCTCAGCTTCTGGACAGAGCTAGGAAAGAAACATTCTTGAGGCATTTTTGATGGAGCCATTTTTGCCCCCTTCCTCCAGGAAAAAGATGGCCGTCTGCCCAGATATACTGACCACGTTGGACGTCCCGTCCATGCCACCGTGTCATCGAGCCAGGGCTGGACCTTCTTGAAGACGGCGCGATTCCCTGTTGATCGCTTGCTTTACGTTTGATGCTATGCAAAGCCGCGTGTGAAATCCTTGCAGCCAAATAAACAAACAAAATAAATAACAGGCTGCACTTAACGTGCTTACAGAATTATAGGGTTTTGAGAGATGGCCTGGTATCCTGCTAGAAGCCATAAAAATACCCCAGCTGTTACATAGTGTGCAGGAAATATATTGGTTTTACATTTTATAATTTCAAACTCTGTTGTCAACAGGCAACTTATGTTACTTTATATTCCACTCATCACAACCCGCCGTAATTCCTCATGGCAGAGCAAAGTAAAATATATTCCTCTGTGCTGACACTACTTATTGTTTTTTGTCTCCTGTAAATGATTTGTGGCCCTGCTTTGAATTTGGGAAGGAAAGTGCATTTCCAGAAGCTTTTATAAGAAACAGCACATTCTTCAGCACAGGAGACTCAGTCTCTTAGGAAACCGGAAAAGGCCATTTGGCTCTTCCTCACGAGCCATTTATGTTTTCTCCCGTTTCTTTCTGGCAGGGTCCTTCAAGCCTCTCTTTTCAGAGAAATTCATCAAGCAGCTGTTGAATGTATTAATCCCTTGCCTTTGTGACCATCAGCCTGCCTCTTCCCCAGGTAATCATTGAAAAGCCCTCTCTGCAGCATCCTCATAAGGCCCAGGTCAGAGTATCTCTTTCATTTTCATTTCATTGTCGATTCAAAGGCTATCAGGCGGTAATTGTCAAGAGCGTAAGAGGAGTTGACACCATTGTCCAGGAACCTTAAAAAGATTAGGAGCTCCTCTGTCTACTGGTTCTGAACATCCTACCCAAACACTGGCTATCCAAGTCATAAAGGAG
Organism: Panthera leo; assembly: GCF_018350215.1. Lineage (NCBI taxonomy): Eukaryota > Metazoa > Chordata > Mammalia > Carnivora > Felidae > Panthera > Panthera leo. The sequence goes on along the minus strand of NC_056679.1, from coordinate 102,049,449 downwards.
GCCAGAATGTTTTTTTTTAAGGTTTATTTTTATTTAGTTTGAGAAAGATACAGAAAGCAAGCAGGAGAGGGGCGGAGAGAGAAGGCGACAGAATCCCAAGCAGGCTCCCCGCTTTGAGCACGGAGCTGGACGCGGGCCTTGAACTCACAGTGGGATCGTGACCTGAGCAGAATTCAAGAGCTGACGCTTCACTGACTCAGCCACCCAGGTGCCCCCAGACGTTTTTCTTAAGAGGAGATTTGTACTTCTCGTGTTGAGATGTTAATCTTTGTGGAACTTTTTTGTGTTGTTGTTGTTGTTACTGAGTCCTGAAGTCGTAACCTGTTTTGATAGTGATGTCTACCCCCAGTGCTTCGGGTTTGTGTTGAAGGTAGGGATTGAGAATGGTGTTGTGGACTGTGGCTTGCAGGGGGCAGGCAGGGGGTCTGTCTGCTTCATGGGGCTGCTCTGATCGTCTCCAGAGATCCCCCGTGAAGCGGAGAACCCCACTTTCTCAAAATGGTTCGAAGTCAAGCCAGCCCTGTGTAAGCCAACTTCGTTGCTATTTGGGGCACTCGTGTTTACCTAAAGAAATAAAACCTTACGACCAAAGAGGTAATCACACAGACAGCCGCCCCCATTGGTAATAAAATTATGAATCACCATGAAAGTTTGCATCGGAAAAACATTTTTGAGTTTCCTTCGAATGACGTGCATTGTTTTAAGCTTTTTGCAAATTTGGTTAATCCTCCATCAATTCCGTAATGTGGGTATTATTGTTGGCCCCAGTTTTACAGATTAGGAGGTGAGGCCCACAGAAGATCAGTAACTTGCTGGAGGCCTCCCAGCTAGTAGTAGCCAAGTGGGGATTTAAACCCCTGCCCTGGATCCAGTGACTACACTTCTCCCACATGGTTACTGTGGTCATTCCTTTGCACTTTGCAAATCACCTACCGTATTTTACTTATTTCCTGGAATTTCCCAGTAAGTAGCTCCTTATTTTTTCACATCTTCATTTTTGATAGCAAACTTGTACTTGCAAGCAGGGTGGACAGCCTTTCTACCTGAAGCTGAGGGGTGCTGTATTTAGAAATAGAAACAAAAGTGGCCATTCCCTCTTAGTGTGCTGGAGGGCGGGGGCGGGGTTTGAGAGGGGCGAGAAGAGTCAGATTTATCAACCAGGGGAGGCAGGGGCGCCTGGGTGGCTCAGTCGGTTAAGCGGCCGAACGGCTCAGATCATGATCTCACACTCCGTGAGTTCAAGCCCCGCGTCGGGCTCTGTGCTGACAGCTCAGAACCTGGAGCCTGTTTCGGATTCTGTGTCTCCCTCTCTCTGACCCTCCCCTGTTCATGCTCTGTCTCTCTGTGTCTCAAAAATAAATAAAAAACAAAACAAAAAAACCTTATCAACCAGGGGAGTTGAGGCTGTAGGAATGTCAAAGAAACAGTAGAGAGGCACTGGCTCCCAGTCGTCGTGCCTTTACCAAACCCTCCATCCACCTTGTCCGTTTTAAATCTGCATTACAGGTGTTTGGGCTGTGTGTATTTCGCTCATTCTAAAACTAGGAAAAGTGAGGCGTTTTTTTACACGGCAGTAATTATCCAGTTTCACACCCAGGTCCCTCTGCCAGCAGAGCCTACCTGTCCCCCTCGCCCCATAGCGCCGCATTGCCAGCAGCTAGAAAAGAACCCACAGAGACACCCCCCCTCCCCCAAATACTCCCAGGTTCACCTTGCGGAAAGATTGCAAGCCTGAGAATTTGGTTTAAAATGCATTGAAGAAATGTCGTGCAATATATGGTAGCCTTAAATCTCCTGGGTGGGGAGTTATTTAGTTGTCTTCTCAAGGGAACATGTTCAAATTTATTTCATTAATCTGAGGTAAGCAGCTCATATTTTCACACACCCTCATTTCCATTCATTCAGCTGCACTGAAGCAGGTTTCTGTGGTTGGCTTCTTCATTGTTCGGGAGAGATTTCATCAACTAATTGAAAAGAACACATCTCTGTCCTCAGCAGAGCTAAATACATACAACAATTTCACCACCAACGCCAGACACATTATCAGTGTCCTGATCTTTGGCCTTTGATACTTTCAAGAGATGTCCCAGGGGAAATCTTTCGCTGGAATGTTAATCTGTTGCTTCTCTGACCTTCTACACATGTACCACATTATTATTACAACCCACATGCTTCTCTTTTCACGCTGTCATTTTGACAATAGAACCATCGGGCAATTCATCTTTGGACTGGAGAGCGGGAACAAAGTGCATACCAGTAAGTGAAATCAGATTGGCTAATGGTATTGTTTAAATGCAATAACATTTCTCTTCCGAAATCCTCCCAGATTTCAAATGATATGTCATTCCTGAGGGGGATGTTCCGCAACAATTAGCTACCGGTGATTCATCACAGGGTCCCAGGGTGGGGATTTCTTTTTAACTTTTTTTTCTGAACATGCTTTGGAAACATAAATTAGTCCCCGAATTGGATCGGTGTGGATTTATCACTCAAGTTTCCTGTCTTTACCTTCTTTCTTCTTTCATCTGGCAGATGTTTGTTTCATCTTCAGATTTACTGAAAGCAGTGTGGGGATCTGAGAGCATTTAGCAATACTGAAAAGCCATTTCTTTTAAGCCTCGCCTCGAATGTCAAATGTCACCTCCTCGGAGAGGACTTCTTTTAACCACCCCGCATGGAATAAACCTCACTCCTATCAGTATCTATCCTCTTTGTCCTGCTTTATTCATTTTATTCCTTTATTTGTTTTTTTACAACACCTATCATCAGCTGTCCTAGGATATGTTTATTCACTGTTTCCCACAGCCAGAAATGAGTTCCGTGAGCGCAGGGGTAGGGTGGGGGGTTGGCGATCTACCCATCGCAGTCTTCATTAGGGCTGAGACAGTGCCTGACTCCTAATAGGGGATCCAAAGATTAGAATTTGTCAAGTGATAGAGAATCTTCCACCATAGAGCAGACAGACAGAGACGATACTTTGGAGGCACAGAATCTGCAAATATCAATGATAGCCGCGAGTCGTTTCTCTGTTCCGGCTTTCTAATGAAAGCACAGGAAAGAATATGACACACAAATGATTGCTTGTTTGTAGCCCAACCTTATCAACTGAAGCTTTTGAAAAATATGCTGTTGGAAGGCTCTAGTCTGTTTTGTTTTATAGGTTCCTTTGCTGTACTGGCCATCGTTTTCAAACATAGAGTAACCAAGGTTTATCTGTAGACATTTTTCATGTTAGATGCCAGGAAGTTGTGAAACTGTTCTGGAAAGAGCTTTTATTTATATTCTTGAGCTATTATGTGTAATCATAATAACTGAAGAGTCTTCTAAGGTTGGAGCATGATTGTGTGTGTGTGTGTGTGTGTGTGTGTGTGTGTGTGTACAATTTCACCTTCAAGCCCCTCCCTTGTTACCATCCAGAGGCCTGTGAATTGACCTTCTGTGTCACTGCTATCCATTTGCTGACAACCCATAAAAGCTAACATTGTAAGCCCTATTTACATAGGCTCATGGGATATTATTTGTTTTTGCAGGGTGCCTTGGTACCCTGAAAGAGTTCGTTCGCCTTCCAAAATTAACAAACTTACAAGTAACAGTTTTTGCAGAGGAAGTACGGAATGCTTCGGGATGTAGTTAGGTGGGAAGAGTGTAAAGGATTCATCTTCCTTGGATCTTCCATAAACCATAGTTATTTTCTTTCCCTACTGAGAAAATGATCACTCTTCCTTTGTAGATGGGATAATTACTACATTGGCATAATAACAATTAAGGAGAGTTGCCATGGGAATGTATTGTGTAATCCTAAGTGGTGGAGAAAATGGGCCAGTGAAGGAGTCCCTAACAGGTGCAACTTTTGATAGCTGATTATAATATTTCAAATAATATTCCATTCCTCTATCTATCCACACACCTACCTACCTCCCTATTCTCTTCATCTCTTTCCCAAAACACTCCCTACACTCTCCTCAAAATATTTGCTTCAATTTCTCATCGAGATTAACGTCAGATTCTTACTCTCACTGACTGGAGGCAGTTAGAAACAAGGGAAGGTAAAGAACGTCAGGAAAGGCAGGAAGGAGACAGGAACTGTGAATTGTATTTAAAAATGTCATCTTCTTAAATACAGGATAAAATGCCTGGGGGAGGCAGAGAAAAGACGGTCCGAAACCACTGTCCATTAGAGATCAGGCAGCTTCAGGCAGCGCTCTTGAGGTTGGTGAGACATGTATCCTGGTCGGTAATAGAAAGGAAGCAAATCTTGTGCCTCAGTTCAAATCATCAGTCTCAAGAAAGGAAAGGTGAATGCTGAAGAATGACGAGAATTCTGGGCCCTTCCAACACTCCTGGAGGAAACGTCACACTCATTTGGACTTTATCACAGGGAACTGTGAGGGTAACAGCAGTTTCTTTGAACGTGGAATTAAGCGCCCCGGTTGCTGCTTTCAAAGAATGTCAGTGGGAGCAAGAAATGAACACACGGAAGACCAAAACCTCAGCCGCAGGGACTTTTCTTTTCAAGCAGGAGGTTGTTGTGTCCTTTCAAATCCAGCTACAATATATACTTTGCAGGGTTATTGCGTTTAGTCTTTATTGTTCACTCCCTCTAAAGAAATTTGTAAAAGTATAATGACAAATCCTGGAGCTGCTTCGACCTGCATGGAAAGCTTCTAATTTCTAATTCATCTCAATGGAGATTGAATTGTTCAGATCATCTTTGCATTCAAGGAAGACAGAAATGAAAGAAGGTTGGTTTGAATTAGTTCTTCTGCAGGGAGGAACTGAAATTCACATTTTAGTGTGCCCTTGAACTTTCAGTTCACGTGTCCGCTTTTGTTTTATGCTCAACAAAACGCATGAGAGGAAAAATATTTCCAGAGCAAATAAAACAGCCTTTAAAATTTGCCCTTTTGGGGCACCTGGGTGGCTCCATTGGTTAAGCGCCCAATTTTGGCTCAGGGCACGATCTCACAGTTCGTGGGTTTGAGCCCCATGCGGGCTCTGTGCTGACAGCTCAGGACCTGGAGCCTGCTTCCGATTCTGTGTCTTCCTCTCTCTCTGCCCCTCCCCTATTCATGCAGGTGCGTGCTCACTCTCTCTCACTCTCTTTCAAAAATAAAATAACATTAAAACATTTTTTTAATTTGGTGCTTTTGTATGAGCCCCTGAGGAAGTTGGAAAGACAGAAGTAAGATCATAGTGCAATAAAAAAAATTAATGCTCTGAATTATTAATTTATTCAGTATACATTAAGATGTTTTTCAGTTATTTATGTATTTTGAGAGAGAGAGAGAAAGAACATAATTGGGGTAGGGGCAGAGAAAAGGAGAGACGGAATCCCAAGCAGGTTCCACACCATCAACACAGAACCCGATATGGGACTCGAACTCATGAACCCTGAGATCATGACCTGAGTCGAGATCAAGAGTCAGACACTCAACTGACTGCACCACCCACGCATCCCTAGTTGGTACATATTAATTAAGCACCTACCGTATGTCAGGCATGGTTCTCGATTCCTATCACAGGTATGCTAATCAGCCATTTGGCAATTATCTGGGCCACTGTTGACCCTGTAAGGGCTGCTCAGTCCAAGCCAAGTGTGATCCCTTAACATAGACTCTGGATCTCACTCCCCAGCACACTCTTAAGGGGCTGTATCAGGTTTTTTGTGCGTGCTGTAACACATTATCACAAACTACACACATTTTACTGTAGTTCTGCAGGTCACAGGACTGAAATAGATCTTAGGGGACTAAAGTTAAAGTGCCCACGAAGCTGTTCCCTTCTGGAGACTGCAGAAGAGAGACTGTTCACATTCCTTGGCTTCTGGCCACATCACTCTGACCTCTGCTTCTGTGGTCATGTCCCCTCTGACTCTGACCCTTCTCCCTCCCTCTTGTAGGGACCCTTGTGATTATGTCACTCACCTTGATAATCTAAGATAATCTTCCCATTTTAAGTTCCTTAACTTAGTTCCTATCTGCAAAATCCCTTTTGCCACATAAGGGAACATATTCACAGGTTCCCAGGATTAGAACATGGACAGTATTGAGGGGCCAGTATTCTCCTTACTCCAGGGATTAAACACCGTGATTGATTTTTCCATTTCTTGTTTCATATTCAGCCTCATCCGAATCTCTCGCTTTCAGGACAGCTTTTGGCCCACTCGAAACAGCCCTCAAGCCTCCCAACCACAATTATTTCTTCACAGAAACTGCTCTTTGCGAGGTCACCTAGATTCTCCCCACTGCAATATTAACTTGAGGCATAATCTTTCTTAATATGTAAGGGTAATGCATTGATGACCATTCCTGCCTCCTTTTTAATAACAATCAGGCAGCTCTCATTATTTAGTGTTTACTAAGCTCCAGGCACTAAGCTGAACACTTTATACACATTAATCCCCTGGATCTTTTCCACGGCCCCTTGAATCACACCAGGGCTTGGCTCCTCAGGTGCTATCTAGAACTTCCTAGCCTCTGTGTCTGACTCCTGCTTTTTCTGCCAAGTGATAAATCTAGACAACTCACTGGCCCCTGGGTGTCTTCCTGGGTTGCCTAACACTCATCTAATCCTTAACCAACAGAAATGCTACCCGCTCACCTATGACCAGGCAGAAACAAGGCAGTCACCTCAGATTTCTCCTTCTGTCCCCATATCCCAGATGCCTGCATGCCCTGTTGATTCCATGTGCCAAGTATCCCTTGAACCCATCTCCTCATCTCCAGTTTGATGGCTTCCGCCTTAGTTTTGGCTTGCCTTGACTCCTATTGTCTTGTGTCGCTTACTGAACTAGCTTCCCAGTGACGTTGCACCCTGATGGTTCCCCTTTGGCTGTGTTCCAGTTTTTGCAAATTTATTTTGTACCTGGTCTCCAGAGTAATCTTAGGAACATGTCACTCTCATCCCGTCATTTCCATACTTAAAAATCTATAGTTCTTCTTCTCATTTCAAGTCTTGCCTTCTCCTCTCTCTGTACCTCTTTTCCATTTGTTCACTCTGTTCCACGTATCCTGGCCATTTTTCCCTCCTCTTCCCCCTGTCCCAGGAGACCCAGGACTAAAGGCATCAACTTAGGAATAAATGAATGAGCATTTGGACAATTTTTTCATACTCAGTAAAAAATAAAAACAATTTTGAGATGAAATTTTTTCTGATAATTGGAAAATTTGACGTAACAGCACCGGGAAAGGTTTGGCAAGCACGCACGTGCTGAGGTTGTTTAAGGGCATGTGACTTGGTTTTCCTTTTCTGAAAATCATTTTGTTAATATATAACAAGACCGTTAACGATGTACATTTGACCTTGTATTTCTATTTCTGTGAATTTATGCTAATACTCAAGCACTAAGTATCCAACTAAAGATTATAGTCTTGAATATAAATCTTCCTTTTCAAGAATATTTTGGCTTTATTCATTAGGAGAAATGTAGAGACATGTCCAACAATAACCAAATGATTAAAAAATGAAGATATACTCCGATATCCTAGGATATTTTCTACCCATAAGAAATCATGTTTTCTAAGGTGGTTTAGTCGGTTAAATTTCCAACTTCACTTCAGGTTATGATCTCACACTTCGCGGGTTTGAGCCCCACATTGGGCTCTATGCTGCCAGCTCAGAGCCTGGAGCCTGCTTTGGATTCTGTGTCGCCCTCTCTCTCTGCCCTTCCCCTGCTCGTGCTGTCTGTCTGTCTGTCTCTCTCTCTCTCTCAAAAATAGACATCAAAAAAAATGTTTTCTAAAGCATAGCATCAGAAAATATTCATAATACAATTTTAAATGGAAAAAGTAGAATTTTTTATCCCATAAAATATATATATATATATACGTATATATATGTATATATATACGTATATATATATATATGGAAACCAGGAAACAAGCCAAATAAATCCAGTAGGTCAGTGTGTTAACCTAATTTATTTTATTATAGATTTGCATTGGCTTCAAGTACTTTTTATATACTTTAGGTTTCCTTTACAGGTTTAGGGATGGGGGATGGATGAACAGACAGAACACAGAGGGGCTTTAGGGCCATAAAAATATGCTCTGTGTGAAGCTCTCATGGTGGTCACATACCATCACACGTTGATCCAAACCCATGGGATGTACACCAAGAGCGAACCGTAATGTAAACTCCAGACTTTGAGGTGATTATGATGTGTCAGTGAAGATTCATCATTCATAACACAGGTGCACCTGTGGTAGGCCGGTGTTCCATGTGTGGAAAGGCTACGCGTGTGTTGGGGTTGGGGTTCTGTGGGAAATCTCTGTGCGTACCTCTCCTTGTGGCTGCGAACCTAAAGCTACTCTTGAAAAGTCGAGTCTTTAAGACACTACTTTGTCTTTATACTTCTCCGCATGTGAGCATGGCCTCTGGAGACAAATGGTCTGGATTCAGATTCTTTTCCTAGTTTCCTTTCTTACTTTCTGTGTGACCACAAGCAAGTCACGTCACCTCCCTAAAACTCCATTTTCCCATCTGTAGAGGGGAAAATGTAGAAAAATGGGTATGTAATGTTTATGTAATATGACTCCTAAAGATCGTAGTATAGCATCTGACACAGTGTAAGTGCTCACTTGACTTCCAGCATGGCCACTCACAGGCTGTGAGACCACGTAGGAAGTTACTTAGCTTCTCTGAATCTTGACGAGTCCTTCTGGAGGGAATGCAAGGTGCACAGTCCATATACCTTGGTCAGTCATTGGTAGATATGAATGACAGTTAGTGCAAGGGTCTAGAGCTTGGGTTTCGGCCTCAAAAGTCGACTTATCAAACTCTGGTGTTGCTTCGTACTCTTTATCAAACAGGCAATCAATCAGTCAATCAGTGAATGCAATGTGTTGTAGCTTCAGGTTTTTGGTCCTGAATGGATACAGTATCTCTTCTGGAAGGGGATTGTGAAGATAAAATGAATATTGTATAAATGTATGTAGTTATTAGCCTGGTGCCTGAATAAGCCCTTAAAACCTATGGTTAGTCTTGAAATGACTGAATGAAACCAAATTAACTTGATGTAAAATTTTCATGATGTTTCTTAGTGAATTATAAATGACAGAGAGAATTCATAATTGATGATGAATTGGAGGTTAGCCAAACAGCAAAACATGTCCTAGAATAAAAGTGAGGAAATAAATCTATAAGCTTAGAGAAGTTACTAGTAAAGAGTTGCGGGGGATGGGGGGGTCAGTCTAAAGCATCACTCACTACAGTGAAAAGCGTGGATTATTTAATAAAAACATATCTAGTAAGTGGCCTCTCCAGGTCAACACTACTTTTAAATACTTCCCATTTATGGATTGCCTCCCACAACAAAGATGCTGAAAAACTCATCAAATGGATCTCCTGTCTCAAGGTTGACGTGAGACATGCGGTTGCTCTGGAGAGACTAATAAATTGGCACCTTTTATATCGTATTTTCATTCGTACATCCTTGTTATAGGGAAGCCAGAAGAAACTGATTTTTTTTCATTAAACCAAAACTGTATAAAAATAGTCACTTCCTAACTTCACGAGCTGCAGAAAGGTGACCAAAACAAAAACAAGACCAAAAGAAACCCTAAAATATATGTTCCCCATTTTCTGTAGTTTTCTCAATTTTTTTTTTTCAGTATTCTGGGTGAGACGATATCTTAGGCAAATCAAAGGATTTAACATTTAGATAATTAGATTAAATCGCTTATTTTTGGTAAGCAAAACAACATGTATTATTGATTTTTGAACTCAACTGACAGGATGCTCATGTGACATTCACAGAAGTACTCAACACAGACAGGTTGACACCAGTGAGGAGTTAACCCAATTTACATTTAGCCAATTTATTCCGGTGATGTTTCAGTTCCCCTTTTCGATCTCCATCCTCGGTGGATACCCAGCTTGCCTTCCCATTAATTTGGCTTTGAATTCTACTCTAAAATCTGTGGGTTGTTGAAACAGGATGAAAACATATTCCAGGGATGTGACTCTTCTAGGGAAAGTAATTCGGAAGATAACACTTCACAGGAAGTTCCTGCCATTGGCTGATCAAACGGCGCTGTGGGTTAATTGGCAGGAAGGCATTGGAGATGCAGTGACTTTTATGGTAAGCACAGTAATTAGGCTAGGTCGCTTGCCCCTCCACTGAGCACTGAGATGGAATCCACTGATTTCCGTGGTGTTTTCTTTCTTCCTTCCAAAGCTGAGCAGCTGAGTAGCATAATCTTCCCAAATGGAGGAAGAATATTCCTCATTCTTCGGACCACGTGCACTTAGGTCGGCCTTGTTTCCTTGGACAGCTTTGCGTTGCCAAGGTGGTTGGGGGTAAGAAGGAGAGGTTTGATGTAAATTTCTCTGGTGAAGGATGACTGAGACCGAATATGTTAAGCTTAGAAGGAAACTACGTCACTAGATAGATCTTCCTGTTACACTTTTTGAAATATTTAATAAAAGAATTATTTCCCCAAGGCTTCAGTGCCTATACACTACTCCTCTGAATGAATGTGCCCCCTCACCCCTATCGTTCAGGCACAGGAGGGGAAATCGGGTTCAGAAGATTTCGTGCTCGTATGTTTCCCACAGTGGAGATTGGGAAGGAAAGGGGAAAGGAAGTGACAACACTCTAAAACCTGTTTCCTAACGCCCTGAACTGTTGTAACTCAGTCTGCTCTGAGCTGAGGTTAGTACTCAACAGTCTTTTGTTGCTCAGGGAGATTCACCATTTTAAAGGGGAAAAAAATGATATTAACACCGGTTGTGCAAAAGAGGTAACAGGCCCTGGAAAGTCAACTGAATTATACACATTTTACACTAGCACATTTTCCACGGTCTGGTCTGACTCCGTTTTAAAATACTCATTTCTAAAGAACCTTTCTGCTTTTCAAACCAGTATGTCAGTTAATACGATCTTGGTTTACCATTAATTGTCAGCTAGCCTTGGAACTCTTACCCTGTGACCCGGTTTGGGGAAACAATTGACTGAGGGAGCATCACCGAGAGCTGCAATTAACATATCAGGGTCAGTAAGCCTCCACAGTGTCTGTTCTTTCTTTGTGAACTTAGTCTAGATTTTCTGAGAGTGAATTTGTTTTCATTCTTTTTACTTTTTGATACTTTCAGGACTGCGGCAAGGTGCTGTGACTACGAAACGTACAAGATCTGTTTTCTAGAAAGCCTCTTCCAGGGGTAAGAGAAGAAAAAATGTGTACCTGGAGACTACATTCTAGGAGACAATCTCTTACCAGACAGAAAGGATGAATAAGATAGAGACGTTGGGTCCTTTCATGTGGTTTTGTGATTTCTCTCCCAGTCTGAACAACTGAGGCTCTGCTGGTAGGAAGCAAAATTTTCTCTTTTGTGTCTTTGCTAAGTGATGCTGCTCTAGGATTTGCTTTCTCGGCTTCTCTGCAGGGCACTTGTGTCCAGCTGGTCCATCCCATGCAGTGCTGCCTTTCTGTGGACTTTCCGGTACCCACCCCGCTCCCACACCACCATCACTACCCCTCCTTCTGTGCTCCCCATCTCACACCAGTCCTGCCTCTGCTCTGGGAAGGAATCTGGGATCCAGCCAAAGTTGCTCTTTGTTCATTCCTGGATCAGCTCCCCTGAACTGATGTTCAGGGCTCTATAGTTCACGCTTGGGATGAGAAGGTGAGCCAACTTTTTACATGACCAGAAAGACCCCCGTTCTTCTCCAGAGACCTTGACTAACGGAGTTGCCTGAAAGGTATCTGTTTGGACATGCCTTCTGTGACCCTAGGTCTCTTAACAAAGTAGGGTGGGGGACTGCTCAACTCCTCCTAAATAACTCATAACGACTCATCTCTTTTTTCTTAGCTCTCTATTTAATCCTTCAAGGAAGGGATATTAGCTTCATAAAGTTATTATGGGAAAACCATGGTCCCTGAAACCAGATCTGCCTGTGGCAGATGATATTTTCAAAGTGGCAGCAAAAAGAGCTTCTGTCCCACGTGTCCTTCTAAAATCTTCCCCCCTCCCCATAAAGAGGTGGAGCCCAGCTACCCTGTCCATCATACTCATCAGATTGTCCCTTGCTTATAACCAAGAGAATGGATGAAAGTGGCTCAATGATTTCTGAGGCCAGGCCATAAAAGACAGTGGTACTTCTGCCTTGTTTGCTGGAATACTAATTCTTGAGCCCTTCTTACACCACGTAAGCAATCTGACAACCTTGAGGTTTCATGCTGTTAGGGAATCCAACAGCCTATGCAGAAAGATCCCATGGGCAAGGCCCTGAGCCTGTATGAAGAGAGGGAGAAACACAAGAACAGCAACCATGCCAGCTTAGCCCGTCCAGGATTTCTGATCCACAGAAACCACGAGAGATAAGAAAATGATTGTCATCATTTTAAAACACTAAGCTTTAGAATGATTCATTATGTGGCAATAGCCAAATAGAGCAAGGCCTATGTTAGCTCGCACTGCCGTGAAAAGCAACACAGATCGGATGGCTTAAATGGCAGAAATTTATTTTCTCACGGTTTTGGGGGCTGGAAGTCCAAGATCGAGTTTCTGGCCCGTTTAGTGCCACGTGAGGGCTCTCTTTCTGGCTTGTGGATGGCTGCCGTCTCACAGTGTCCTCACATGGCCTTTTCTCAGTGTGTGTGCATGGTGGGGGAGGGGGAGGAAGGGGAGAAGGGAAGGGAGGGGAAGGAAGGAAGACCCTGAAGACCTCATTTAACATTACCTCTTTAGAGATCTCTTCTCCAAATACAGCCCCCACTCCGGGGTTGAAGCTTCAACATACGAATTTGGGGGAGAACCCAACATTCAGCCCACAACAGTATCTGAGTTCACATGACACTCTACCACTGTAAAATATACTCAGACTGAGCAACTGTTCACTGGTAGGAGAGAACATGCTAGATAGTCGTTTGCCACTTCCTGGCTCGGCCAGAAAAAAAGGGTTTTTTTTTCCCCTTTCCTACGCAGGGAGAAAAAGGACAGTCTGCTCTTCTGAGGTGGTAGAACTCGCTGTTTCAAAGCACAGAGGGAAAAAAAGAAAACTATATAGGACAGAGGGTTCTTTTTATTTTCTTTTCAAAGTGGGAGAGTGTAAGTGTGTGTGTGTGTGTGTGTGTGTGTGTGTGTGTGTGTGTGTGTGTAGAGTGTGCATGAGGGGTGTGTGTATGTGAGTGTATGTGTATGTATAGTGTGTATGATTGAAAAGGAAACACATAAATACAAATACATGCAATACATGTCTTTAAGACAGATGTAACTATGTTCCATCACTTTCCTCTGGAAAAATCAGTTCATATAAGCACCCACATTTAGAGCCTGAGGGACAAAATTTGGGAAGTCAGAGAGTTTTGTGTCTAAGATAAGTGTTCTCCCATATCTTTTCTTAGAGCAATTAAGTGCTGGACCCATTCACTGTAACATGTCACAGCAGGTTTTTTTTTTTCCTTTGGCCATGAATCCATATTATTAAAAACACAAGACATAGTGTGAGAGAGAGACAAGGAAACTTTGGGGGGTGATGGATATGTTTATTATAAACATATTATCTTGGTAATAAACATTATTTGGTGATAGGATCACAGGTCTCTGCATATGTCCAAATTAAATTTACAGGATTGGTTTTTTGTTTTGTTTTGTTTTGTTTTTTGTATATCAGTTATATATCAATGAAGCTGCTAAGGAAGAAGCCAATCAGCATTTCAAAAATCATTTTCCTTTTTTAAAATATGAAATCTATTATCAAATTGGTTTCCATACAACACCCACTGCTCATCCCAACAGGTGCCCTCCTCAATGCCCATTCAAAAATCAGTTTCCTATTTCATGTACACGTTAAATCCTGTCCCGTCAGGATGATTTTTGTTTCTTGTTTTCCCTTCAATTCCATGGAGTAAAAAAGCATGTTACAGAGTGATACGTAGGACCCCTTAATGGTGTATACAAATTTAGCTACTCACTGAAACAACTATGATTTGTGCATACCAGAAAACTCCACAGAGTTGAATAACCAATAAAGGAAAGTAGCTGGTCAGTTGGGTTGCTTAAGGTCAAGAGATGCTTCAGCTTCTGAATATCCAGGTTCCCATTTGTCAGATAGAAAAATGCTTTCTCCTCCCTTCATTCTTTCTATGGAGGAAGAGTTTAAGAAATTACAGAAGGAACTTTCAACCACTTCGTTCCAACAGACCACACAAACAAAATGTTTTAACGCTACTCAATGACCAAACGATAGATGGTTAAGACTTTCATATGATGTTCAGTTAGAGTCAATCTAGTGAACTAGATCGATCTCTATTTAAATTTTTTTATGTTTATTTATATTTGAGAGACACAGAGAGAGAGAGAGACAGAATGCAAGTGGGGGAGGGGCAGAGAGAGAGGGAGACACAGAATCTGAAGCAGGCTCCAAGCTCCGAGCTGTCAGCACAGAGCCCGACGTGGGGCTCGAACTCACAGACCACGAGATCATGACCTGAGCTGAAGTCAGGTGGTTAACTGACTGAGACACCCAGGTGTCCCTAGATTTATCTGTATTTAATCATTCGTTTTAGTTCATGGTCAAATGAAGAATGAAAAAAAAAAAGAAGGAAAACTAAAAATAAACCGTAGTTAAGAGAATGAAAAGACAAACCAAAGACAAACCAAATATTGGGAAAAAAATCCGATAAAGGACTGTTACCCAAAATACACAAAGAACTCTTAGCGAGGAATAACAAGAAAGTAAACAATCCCATTTAAAAGGGGGCAGAAGATCTGAGCAGATGCCTCACCAACAGTGATTCACAAATGGCAAGCAGTGTCTGAAAATATATGTTGTGCTTAGTGAATTAGAAATGAAAACAACAATGAGATACCGGTAGACGCCTATTAGGATGGTTAAAAGAGCATTTGACATATGGACAACACCAGATGCTGGAGATGATGCGGGAATCAGAAAGTCATATTTATGTTGCTGGGAATGCAGAATCCAATAGCCGCTCTGGAAGACAGTGTGACAGTTTCTTACAAAAGTGAACATACCATACAATCAATCGGTCACGCTCCTGGGTTTTTACACCAGTGAGTTGAAAACCTCTATCCACCTAGAAGCTCTGCTCAAAATTGCCACAAGATGACCTCTGTTAGGTCTCTAGGTAAATAAATGAAGTAAAATAAATGAAGAGGAAGGGGCTACAAACTGTATGCTTCCAACCGTATGGCATTTTGGAAAAAGTGTAACTATGGAGACCATGAAATGCCTGGTGGTTGCCAGGGATTGGTGAACAGAGAGGAACGAATAGGCAGAGCACAGAGGGTTTTTAGGGGAGTGAGGCTATTCCATATGCTACAACAGTGGTGGGTATATGTCATTATACATTTGTCAAAACCTGCAGAATGCACAACGAGTGAACCATAGGATAAACTATATAGACTTTGGGTGATAATGATGTGTCATTGCAGGTTTGTGAGCCGTAACGAATGTACCTTCCGGTGGGGAATATTGATAGTCGGGAAGGCTGTGCATGGAGGGGGCGGAGGTAAGTGAAAAATCTTTGTACTTCATACTCAGTTTTTCTGTGAACCTAAAACTGCTTTTAAAGTAGCGTCTTTTAAAGTGAAGGAGCGACACCAACCCTATTCCTAATTGCCTTGTTCATTCCATCGGCTGACTTCTTGGAAGTAGGATGTAGGACTGTCATTGTCAGCCTCACATGAAAACAAAAGAAGGAAGCATCATTTCCCGAACACAAGGTGTTCTCATTTCCTCTCTCCAAAAAGTGCATTCCGAATTTCAGTGTTTCCAACTTTTTCAAGAGGCTCACATCACCCTTTCTCTAAAGGAGATATTCAAAACGCTTGCCCTCATTGGGGCGTTCAAGTCTTTTTTGTTTGTTTGTTTTTGTTTTTATTTATTTTTGAAGGAGAGAGAGAGAGAGCATGAGCGGGGCAGGAGCAGAGAGAGAGGGAGACACAGAATTCAAAGCAGGTTCCGGGCTCTAAGCTGTCAGCACAGAGCCCAATGGGGGGCTCGAACCCACAAACTGTGAGATCATGACCTGAGCTGAAGCCGGACGGTAAACCCACTGAGCCACCCAGGCGCCCCTGGGGCATTCAATTGTTGATTTCAGCTCAAGTCATGATGCCAGGGTCATTGGATCGAGCCCCACATTGGGCTCTGCACAGAGCATGGAGTCTGCTTAAGATTCTCTTTTTCCCCCGAACCTCTCCCCCACTCCTGCTCTTTCTCTAAAATAATAATAATAATTAATAATAATAATAATAAACACTTCCCCTGATTAAGTCTTTAATATGGAGTCCTATGTTTTAGCTGCTATTATATTTCATAGAAGTAATCATGGTGGAGTGAGGCAAGGAAGAATAAAGGTGGACCCATGAATTAGTGGAGTTACCAGCAGGTGGCCAGTTTAATCCAAGCTGTTCACTTTAGAATAAGCTGAGAACCACAGAGTCTTCAATTATGATGGCACAATTTGCTTCAACATGTTACTCAGCCATAAAAAAGAACGAGATCTTGCCATCTGCAAGAACACGAATGGACCTAGAGGGCATGATGCTAAGTGGAATAAGTCAAAAGAAGACAAATACCATATGATTTCACTAATAAGTGGAATGTAAAAACCAAAACAAACACATTGAAAAAGAAACAAAAACCAAAAAAAACCCCAGACTCTTAAATGTAGAAAACAAGTTGGCGGTTGACAGAGGGGAGGTGGGTGAGGAGATGGGGAAAACAGGTGAAGGGGATGAAGAGAACACTTATCACGATGAACACTGACTAATGTGTAGAATTGTTGAATCACTATATTAAACACCTGAATACTGTCTCTTTTTTTATAGACATAATTTATTGTCAAATTGTTTTCCCTGCAACACTCAGTGCTTATCCCAACAAGTGCCCTCCTCATTGCCCATCACTCACTTTCCCCTCTCCCTTGCCCCTCCCCCCATCAACCCTCAGTTTGTTCTTTGTATTTAAGAGTCTCTTATGGTTTGTCTCCCTTTCTGTTTGTAACCTTTTTTCCCCCTTCCCTTCCCCCATGGTCTTCTGTTAAGTTTCTCAAGGTCCATATATGAGTGAAAACATATGATACCTGTCTTTCTTTGATTGACTTATTTCACTTAGCGTAATACCCTCCACTTCATCTACATTGCTGCAAATGGCCATATTTTATCCTTTCTCATTGCCCAGTAGTATTACATTGTATATATAAGCCACATCTTCTTTATCCATTTGTCAGTTGTTAGACATTTAGGCTCTATCCATCATTTGGCTATTGTTGAAAGCTCTGCTATAAACATTGGGGTACACGTGCCCCTATGCATCAGCATTCCTGTATCCCTTGGGTAAATTCCTAGCAGTGCTATTGCTGGGTCATAGGGTAGGTCTATTTTCAATTTTTTGAGGAACCTCCACACTGTTTTCCAGAGAGGCTGCACCAGTTTGCATTCCCACCAACAGTGCAGGAGGGTTCCCGTTTCTCCACATCCTCACCAGCATCTATAGTCTCCTGATTTATCCATTTTAGCCACTCTGACCGGCATGAGGTGGTATCTCAGTGTGGTTTTGATTTCTATTTCCCTGATGAGGAGTGACGTTGAGCATCTTTTCATGTGCCTGTTGGCCATCTGGGTGTCTTCTTTAGAAAACTGTCCATTCATGTCTTCTGCCCATTTCTTCACTGGATTATTTGTTTTTTGGATGTGGAGTTTGGCGAGTTATTTATAGATTTTGGATACTAGTCCTTTATCTGATACGTCATTTGCCAATATCTTTTCCCATTTTGTCGGTTGCCTTTTAGTTTCGTTGATTGTTTCCTTTGTAGTGCAGAAGCTTTTTATCTTGATCAGGCCCCAGTAGTTCATTTTTGCTTTTAAGTCCCTTGCCTTTGGAGATGTGTCGAGTAAGAAATTGTTGTGGCTGAGGTCAAAGAGATTGTTACTTGTTTCTCCTATAGGGTTTTGATGGTTTCCTATCTCACATTTAGGTTTTTCATCCATTTTGAGTTGATTTTCGTGTATGGTGTAAGAAAGTGGTCTAGTTTCATTCTTCTAGATGTTCCTGTCCACTTTTCCCAGCACCATTGTTACAGAGACTGTCTTTTTTTCCATTGGATACTCTTTCCTGCTTGGTCAAAGATTAGTTGGCCATACATTTGTGGGTCCAGTTTTGGGTTCTGTATTCTATTCCATTGGTCTATGTGTCTGTTTTTGTGCCAATACCATACCTGAAACTAAAACAACCTGGTATGTTAATTATACTCAAATGAAAAATTTTAAAAAATAAATAAAATTTAAAGAGTTTAAGGCTATTTTATGAAAGAATACTCTAGCCAAAACTCTTTGTCCTCTTTGTTTTTTTTTTTTTGTTTTTTTTGTTTTTTGTTTTTTTTTTTTTTAAATTTTCTTTTTTTTTTAATGTTTATTTATTTTTGAGACAGAGAGAGACAGAGCATGAACAGGGGAGGGGCAGAGAGAGACAGAGGGAGACACAGAATCTGAAACAGGCTCCAGGCTCTGAGCTGTCAGCACAGAGCCCGACGCGGGGCTCGAACTCACATACCGCGAGATCGTGACCTGAGCCGAAGTCGGACGCTTAACCGACTGAGCCACCCAGGCGCCCCTCTTTGTCCTCTTTGACACATTGTTTACTTGGGATGGAGGTAGGAGAGAATGCTGGGAGAAAATGAGAGTAGGGAAATAGGGAAAAGCATATATAAGAGCATATAAAATCCATGTGTATATTAATATGCAGTTGGAAATATTTATATGACTGCATTTAGCTCCATGGCTTCTTTGTCTCTATGCCATTCCCTTTTGAATATTTAAAAATTTTACTCTAATATTTGTTTATTTTTGAAGGAGAGAAGGAGTGTGAGCGAGGGAGGGGCAACGAGGGAGGGAGACACCGAATCCCAAGCAGGTCCCAGGTTCTGAGGTGTCAGCACAGAGCCCACGCGGGGCTCCAACTCAGACCACGAGACCATGGCCTAAAGTCGGCCACTTAACTGACTGAGCCACCCAGATCTCCCACCTTTTTGAAAACTTAAAGCATTCAAGAAAAATTACACAGAAAAGGAAGTCCTTCTACTGTAGCGATTCACGTTATGTGTTAAAATCTGTAGTCTGTCTGTCGACTGGGAGGATTTACATGCAGAATTAAGTCCTAGAAAATAATCATCAATTCTTAGCCTGCTCCCCCATTTTTATGGGGAGGTTTGAGGGCATAACCGTGTTCAGTCCCATGCTTACTGAGTTCTCTGTTCTGATATATACATGTATATCCCTCCATCTGTTTCGCATGGGCTGTGCGATACTGGCTTTGGGCTTTGCTGAGCTCTTCAGGGCATCCTCACGTGATCTTTGTGTAGTTGTGGGAATTCTTGAAAATTTCAAAAGGAACGGCTCCTTAGGCTACACCCTCCATTGGTTGTGAGAGAGAATACAAAGTGGGATATCTTCACATCTAAACTCTACCTCTCCTGGCTTGATAACCATCCTTGAGTGTGAATTAAATATCAAATAGTGTGACGAGTACATTATTTAACACAAACTGGGACTTCACTGGAAGCCTCAAGACTGAGCGTTGACTCTATGTGAGCGTTTCCTCTCTCAGGTCACCCCAGAAGGTCTACTGGGATGGAGATGCTGATCCACTGGTTTAGGACTGGGGTATGGTCAGTCTGGGTTCCCGGTCCCGCTTCCACCTTCCTTTAACAGTATGTGCTGAGATTAACTCAGCATTTTGCTTCCGAAATTCAGGAATACCCCGGGAGGTGTATGATCAAGAGATGTGGAACTGTCTCAATTTCACTCACGAGCCAGTCACCTCTACAGTACAAAGCAAATGGCTAGTCAACAGTCTGTCTCAAGTTCGATACCACACAGCTTCTGGCGGTGGCTGCTGTGAGCATTTTGATTCTGCAGTCCTGTTGCTGGCTTTCACAAAGCATGAATGGGAAAATAATGAGGAAGAAAAATAGTCTAATGTGAGGTGGCTCATATCAGAACAAGGGCAACTGAGAATAAGAAATGGCACGCACCTGCCTCTCAGGGCTTGTCTGTAGGGGGGCAGGCCAGCATGTTTCTCTTCTAAGGGCACAGATAAGGGGCCAGCCGTTGAGAAGAGAAAAAGTGGTGAATTGAAGGAAAGGTTTTAAATTTTAAAAGACCAGTTGAAAGAAGGTCCCATTGGCTGCCGGAGAAATACATGAACCGTGTAGGAAGGGAGATGGGTCCACAGCTTCCTTGCTCTATTTCCAGGTTTCTTTCATCAGCAAGAAGTCACTTCTTCTCCCCAAACCCTGCTGCACTAAAATCAAGTTTTCATTCTCATTGGCCATGGGGATAGCAATATCTTTGATCTTCAGCTTACTGAAGCACCTCCCTCCTGTTCTCCTGCAAAGTACGCTTTTATGACTTAAGGGCATTTTGATAGAGTTCTCCCAAACCCAGTTGCATATCATCTGGAATAGTAAGGAGATGTGTCGCTCATCAGGTGATACCATGCTAGAATCATAAGGAGACTTCTGTGAGGAAAAAAAAATAGCCATAAATGTTAGAGAGAATAGCGTTTTAAACATTTGTGTTGGCTTTGTAAGGGGACACGCTTCCTGTATCATGTCCCGTCTGCTTATCCACGCGTCTGCTGTTGAGAAATCAAAGTTACACTCTCAAAATAGTATGGAGTGGGTTTGAAAGGTTTCCATTCTGAAGGACGTGTGAAAGTACGACTTAGAAAAATCTCCTTGATGTACATCTGACGTGTGAAATGTCTAAAATGTGGTAGAAGTCTTTTAGGTCAAAAAACAATCTTTTCTGTTATGGAATGTGGTTTACAAACAAACAGTTCATCAAATACATCCATTTGGACCCAGGAGAGAAATTGCCATTTGTTTTCTTCAGCTGGGCAGAGGAAAGAAGGTATCTCCTTAGGTCGGAAAGACAGACACTCTCTTGCTGTATCCAGTTTAACCATCTACTTATTAAGGGAGCAAAAATTCACTGAAATATTTTTCTTAATATATTTTTTTCATGTTTTATTTATTTTTGGGAGGGAGAGAGAGAGAGTGAGCACAAGGGGCGGAGGGGTAGAGGGAGGGGGACAGAAGATCCAGAGTGCGTCCAAGCTGACTGCAGTGAGCCTGATGTGGGGCCCGAACTCATCAACTGTGAGATCATGGCCTCATCCGAAGTTGAACACTCGACTGATTGAGCCACCCAAGTGCCCCTCAGTGAAGTCTTGAGAGAAGGATAGAGAGAAAGGTTTCTAACTACAGAAGTTCATGGTAGCCAGATAATTCAAGTCTAAGTTGTGAAGCATTTAAGCCAAGTTCAAAAATCTGTCCATAGACAGACATCTAATTCACAGACAAATAATTCACCAATACGTAGAAGGAAAAATGTCAGCTCTTTAGAAGATTGAGACTTCAGTGTTTGGTCAAATATTCGAGACCAGTGAGGAGATCATTGATGCCCTCTGGTGATACTGACCATGCACATGGCAAGAATAAGCAAAACACTGGAACCTTTCGGTTAGTTTCACCAAATGTTGCTATTTTTATCATATTCACTTTCGCTGTTTTTCTCTACATACCTTCCCACACACACTGTATGCACCTCCCTTTCTTCCTGTTGAACTGTTGGAAAGCACACAGAAGGCACCATGGTATCTCACCCCTACGTGCCGTCTCTTCAGAGCAAGGGCGTTGTCTCACATACCCACAATATCGTGGTTGTATGTAAGCATTTAATATGGATAAATAAATTGTGCATGCCAAACAGATCAGGTTTGAAATTCTCTAATTCTCTAGAAATGCCCTTTTTGCTGATTTTCCTCTTCCATTCAGGATCTCATCGAGGGTAGCTCATGGCATTTCGCTGTCACATCCCTTTGGGCTCCTTTTAATCTTGAACGGCTCCCTTGCCGCTTTTTTCTTTCATGCCGTTGAAAGTTTTTGAAGAATCCAGGCCAGTTGTGGGTAGAACGTGTCACAAACTGAATTTGTGGGTTTCTTTCGTCATGTTTTAATTTAAAAAAAATTTTTTTTTTTTACATTTATTTATTTTTTGAGAAAGAGAGAGAGAGACAGAGCACAAGTGGGGGAGGGGCAGAGAGAGAAGGAGACACAGAATCTGAAACAGGCTCCAGGCTCCGAGCTGTCAGCACAGACCCTGACGTGGGGCTCAAACTCAAAGACATCGAGATCATGACCTGGGCTGAAGTCAGACGCCCAACCGACTGAGCCACCCAGGCGCCCCTTGTCATGTTTTAATTAAGATCACATGTGTTCGACAAAAATGTTACATGGGTGAGTTAAGGGTCTTCCTATCGCTTTATATCCAGAGGCGCATTTCTCCCATTACTGATGACGCTGTGTTTGAGCCCTTAGGTAAGGGCTCTCTGTGGTAAAGGGACTTTTCATTCCTTTTTAAGAATCACTAGCAATCTGAGGTTGAAAGCCTTGCAAGCAGGCAGATTTCTCCCCTACCGTGGTAGACAGCATAATACCACCCCCATCCCCACATCCCTGAAGACGTCCTTTCCCTAATCCCTGAGATTTGTGCATCTGTTAGGTTAGAGGACAGGGAAGGGGAATGAAGGTGGCGGATGGAATTAAGGTTGTTAACCAGCTGACCTGATTATAGGGAAGTTAGCCGGGACTATGCAGGTGAGTGCAGTGTGTAATCACAAGCGTTTTTAAAAGAGGAAGATGGTGGGGCGGGGGCGAAGTCGGCAAGAGATGTGTTTCAGGTAGGATGATTGGAGATATGAAATATGCTTGCTTTGAAGGTAGAAAAAGGGGACAGCAAGCCCAAGAATGCAGCATCTTCTGGAAGCTGGCCATGGCCAGGAAACTTTGACCTGTAGGGCTTCCAGAAAGGAACGCAAGCCTGTCGATACCCTGATTTTAGCACAGTGGGTCCACATCTGACTTCTAACCTACCAAACTGTAAGTTAACAAATTCGTCTTGGTTTAAGCTCCTAAATTTATGGTAATCCATTACAAAAGCATTGGAAACCCAATACTCCTCCTAAAATTGAATCTCTTTCATTGCAACATTTATTGGTGATCCTTTGTCTGAATCATTTCTTATTTGGGGACATGTAAATGATGGTGTTTACTGTGTCACTTTTTCCTCAGTCCATAACTGGCATTCTTAGAGAAGAGCTTCCCCCTTCTTTTTTTTTTTTTTTTTCTTCTTTTTCCCTTTTTCTGTCTTGAGCATCATTACAAATAAATAGATCTTTTTTTAATTTTTTTCAGCTAATTAATTTATTTTGAGGGGGAGAGAGTGCACACTAGTAGGGGAGGAGCAGAGGGAGAGGAAGAGAGAGAATCCCAAGCAGGCTTCGCACTGTTAGTGCAGAGCCCAACTCAGGGCTCGAACCCACAAACCAGGAGATAATGAGCTGAGCTCAAATCAAGAGTTGGATGCTTAACCTACTGAGCCACCCAGGTGCCCTATGTTTGCCAGGTATTTCTAATGTGCTTAGCAGATTGAAAACCCCTGAAATAGATGTAGTAAAACTATTTCTCTACCTTGAAAATATATGCACAATAGCAAGTAGATCAAATTTTAAAAATTCCTAATACATCTTTTTAATGCAGTCCCAGTAAACATACCCCCAAGTTTTCTGCATGCTTAAATGTACACAACATCTTTCTAGGTGAAAAATGAAGATCTAGGGGTGCCTGGGTGGCTCAGTCGGTTAAGCGTCCAACTTCGGCTCAGGTCATGATCTCAGGGTCTGTGAGTTCGAGCCCCGCGTCCGGCTCTGTGTTGACAGCTCAGAGCCTGGAGCCTGCTTCGGATTCTGTGTCTCCTTCTCTCTCTGCCCCTCCCCTGCTCATGCTTTGTGTGTGTGTCTCTCCCTACCCCTCCTCCCTCTCTCTCTCTGTTGGTCTCTCTCAAAAATAAATAAACATAAAAAGAATTTAAAAGAAATAGCTGGCAAACTTCTGATTCTTAAGGCCCAGCTATATCCCAGACTGACTCAGTATCTCCACATGGCACACATAGATAGCATCAGTGCCTCTGAAGTTTCTAGGTGATGGTGATGCCCAATAAAAGCTGAGAACCACTGATTTATTTGGGAGGGGGGGTGGGGAGAAGGATCCTTTAGAAGCTTGATATGAAGGGAAAGAAAGGGGGGGGGAAGTGTTTTAAAATCCATAGTATTAGTCCCATTTTTTAATTTGCTTCATGTATTTGTAATAGTTAAATCTTCATCATGAGCTGGTTCTTAGCATTATAAAGATCATTGTCAAATTCGCGGCTTTTTGGTCTGAATTCTACCTCGTCTGCCCTCAGAATTGCTGTCTGTGGTTTCTTTTTCTTTTATTTTTTCTCCCACGTTTTGTTGTGTTGAGTTTGTTGTGTGCATCTCAATTTTTTAGGTTAAGATAAGCCCATTTCATATTGCTTCTATAATGTGTCATATATGGTCATATGTATATACACACACGTTATTACATGCCTTACTGTATATCTGTGAGCTACAAGCTGGGAGCAGAGCCCCTGAGTTCTTCATGAGCTCTTCATCCCCTGAGAGTGCGGAAAGCCGAGTTCTGATCTCAACCTGGTAATTCATGCAGCAGCTTAGAATAAAGTTAGAAGAACCCCGAGTGGAGACTGTTTGTGTCTTGCAGGGAAGGGAGTCCTCTTTGAAGCCTAAACTCCAGCTGATTATGAAAATTAGTGTTGGGACAGATACTGAAAATGCTAAGACAAGGCAGAGCTAAATGAATCACACCTACCAACCCATGCCCTGCCTTAGGAAATTGGAAGTGAGGTCTGTGGTCTAGTTTCGAAGATCAGTGGTTACCATGACAGTGGCAGCGTCACTGCATGGGGCCCAGCTTGTGGGGAAAGTACTGAGGCGTGTGCACGCTGGCACGCTTATTGATCTGGCTCCTTCTGCTTTCCCCAGCATCCCAGAGTGACCAGGGAGAAGTCAGGTAGAAGATCTTTCTCTGATATTAAAGTGCTAATGCGTACTTATTTTGAACAATTTATATCTACCTTATTTGAATGATACATTTGGTCCCAGCTTAATCCTAAGAAGCTATATTTACCGCTTTTCTTTTTCTCTGTGCTCTATTTTCTTTGCTGCTTTTTCCAGAGCGCCCTTATTTATTAGGAAGAATTGGGATTTTTTTGTGTGCCTCTGATTATATTGATGTTAATCATTTGTATGCTACCCTTAGTTCTGTTTCCTTTATTTAGGTACCTACTGTTTGTTTTGACAGACTTCCACCTGTTTGATAATTCGCGAGCTGCTCTAACGTCTCTTCGTGTTTCTTTCTCCTTTGTTTTTTTTGTTTGTTTGTTTGGTTTTTTTTTGGTGTTGAATTATGTCTACTGGGTCAGAATCTGTCACCTTTACGCACCGTGTTTCCACCTTGACCTCTCCTGTTTCCTTTAACCTTCAATCTGTCATTAAACATACTTAATGCTTCCTAGTTGTCCTTTTGTTCCAGTTCACTCTGGCTTTTCCAGTGGTTTCAAGCTGTGCCTTCACAGGTCCTTAGGAATTGTTCGTGAGGACAGCGTTCCCTGGTGTTAACAGGTTCCCATTGTTTGCAGCCTTACTGTGTGAGGCAGAGCTCGGCTGGATGTAAAATTCCTGGCTCACGCGTTGTTTTTGGAGTTTCCTTAAAATGGTGCTCTCCACTGTCATGGTTGATGATTGTTGAAGAGCCTGATGCCAACCTGATTTTTTGTTTGCTTGTTTGTTTTTAAGTAACTTAGTTGTTTTACTTGGAGGTCCGGAGGATTTCTTTTCTTTATCCTTAATATCTGATAGTTTTACTAGGATATGCCTTAGAACTCATGAGCCTGATTGCATTTCTTTTTTTTTTTTTTTTTTAATGTTTACTTTTGAAAGAGAAAGAGAGAGAGCATGCATCAGAGTGGGGGAGGGGCAAAGAGAGAGAGAGAGACAGAGTTTGAAGCAGGCTCCAGACTCTGAGCTGTCAGCACAGAGCCTGACTCGGGACTCGAACTCACGAGTCGGGAGAACATCATGACCTGAGCTGAAGTCAGACGTTCAACCGACTGAGCCACCCAGGTGCCCCTAGTTGCATTTCTGTGAGTATTATCATAGAGTCTTGGAATGTCTAACATCATTTTCTTTGTTTCTAGAAAAGTTTTCTTAGAGTGCATCTCACGACACTGGGATAGAGTGGTTCCTAAACGTCATAGTTCTCACTCTCCTGGAGTTGACAGTCCGATGGGAGAGAAAAATAGTAATTTAGAAATCCCCCTGTTGATACAAAAAGAGGAAGTACAAACTCAGATCAGTAGTCTGAGGGAAAAAATAGGGGGGGTATAAGAAACTCATGTGATTTAACCTGAAAGCATGGAGAAGGCTTCCCTGAAAAAAGCTCACTTAGCTGAGACCTCGAAGGTGAGGCTGCTGATTACTCAGCAAGGTCACAGCATGTGCAAAGGTCCTGTGGCAGCAATGGGAGTGGCGCGTTGGAAGAAGAGGAGGAAGAGAAAGATGTGTGTGGCTGATCATGAGAGCTGTGAATAATATGTTGTGGATTTTAGCCTTGATCATAACAACAGAGGAAAATCACTGCTGGATCAAACGCTTTGTGTGTGAGTGGAGTGTGAATACTGTGTGCCCTGATTAGAGTTGCATTGTTCAGTAATAATTCCAGCTTCTTTGTGGAAAGTCGATAGTCAGTGCACCAGAACGAATGTTAGAAATGGTGGAATTTCAGACAAGGATGGTGTGGCATTAAAGAGAAAATTACACATTGGAGAGCTGTTTCAGACATACAGTAGAGAGGAGTTGGTGATAGAATTGAGTTGGGTTGAGGGTTCAGCCTTGATGTGTTCTCGCACATAATGTCTGTTCTGGGGGCAATTACGTGGCGGGAAGTGTGATTCATTGGGACTGAGCCATTGAAGTGAACACCATGTAGTGAGGACGTTACGATCCATTCTCGAATATGTTGAGATTGGAGGTCCATTTTTGTTACCAAAATGGACTTGTTGAATCGGCTGTCGTATACGTCAGTCTGGTGGTCTCTGCTCAGGCAAGACAGCGTGATCCTTACCATCGCAGGGTGTCCCATTAAGAGACAGTGCCCCCAGAATGAACCCTTGGATGATGCCTTTGGCCATTGAAGAGGATAGCTAAATATCAGGATTATTGGCATCTCTCCTGCTGGTGTCATCTATTCATTAAATTAAACAGGATTTTAAAAAGCCCAGATAAGGCCAGGAGCCCTCAGTGTTGTGGTGAACATGCTTGGCCGTGTCTGTGATTGTACTATAGTGATTTTTTTTATATATATAATGAGGTAGCGTGTACTCTCTCGTGGGAGCTGAAATGACTTCAAAGAAATCTTCACCCATCTTCATTTCTGCAGGAGAGGAGGCAGGTGCCTGTGGAGTGAGTGAATAGGATACGGAAGGTGGAAAAGCAGCCCAATTAAATTGCAGCAGGCTGATGGAAGGGAATAAAATTTTGCAAAGAAAAAAAAAAAAAGGCACAGTATCTCTGGTCAGCCAGTAAGTTTAAAAAGAATTGGGAAAATACAGTAAGGAAAAAAAAAAAAAAACCAGCCCACCAGCTCTGTTAGTTTTCCTCTCTGACCATCACTGTATTAATTGATTGGCACTTGGTGACAAGAAGTGCTTTCGTTTGCTCCATTTCCAGATAAAAATGTCACTGGCAAAATCAACATTGATTTCAGAGAAGCATCTGGAATTAGAAAGCTCGGGAGTCTGTTGCACAAATTTCTTGGCCAGTTGGCTTTAGAAAGGAGTGAGAGTGGAGGTTCCTTGATGGCTTCCAGGGACCGATGAGTTGCAAGATCCCTGTCACTTCACCAGGAATAGAGAGTTGGCTGATGGCAAACTGAAAGAAATTTGAAAGTTACGCCCAACAACTGCTCTTTGGCCAGATTCCCCATACCTACCTTCTTTTCTTTATCACAATTTTGAATATATATAGTGATTATAAAATGGGACTGGTTTGGTTGGAATCTTAACCACCTATCTAGCCAAAATACGGTATATTTTTTTAAGTCTTTAGTTGGGAAAGAGAGAATGAGAACATGTACACACAAGCAGGGGAAGGGCAGAGAGAAGGATAGACAGAATCCCGAGTGGGCTCCGTGCCATCAGCTCAGAGCCAGATGCGGGGCTTGAACTCACAAAACTGTGAGATCATGACCTGAGCCGAGGTCGAGTCAGATGCTAAACCAACCGAGCCACCCAAGCACCCCCAAATCTGGTATTTGAATGATTACGTTTGGCGTTCTCTTTGCTCGCACCCGCTCACACCCGCTGGCCTCCTGTTACTCTAGGAGAAAGGACATAGGAGAGATGAGCAGAGTAGTGGATGCACACAGCCACCAGGAAAACAGCGAGCCACTTCAGGTGCCACCTCACTGCGTGTTTGCCCTGCGCATCTGGGCTGGTGGCTCGACAAACACACCTTGAGTTTCCTCCCTAATCCATTTTGACTCTGCACCAAGGGCAGCCTCTCGCCATGTTCTCGCTAATTGTCTCTGACATGCGGTTGGCAACCCTGTTTGTGAGGCTCTGTCTGTATTCTGTGCTAGGTTGGCCTCACCCCTTGGGAGATGAGAAGATGTGTGTCTTTGAATCAAAAGATCTGAGCATGCAGTCAAGATGTGCCCCTGTGATCCCTTAATATACTTGAAGCCGGGGCCCCTTTTATTGTCTCTCAGACACCATTTCCCAAACGCGCCGAGTGTCAGCCTAGTCTTCAAAGTGCCCTTACAGAGAGAGCTCCTGATGTCTCCGGCTGGAAGACAAAGCTAAGGACAGACTCAACCCTGCTGCTTCTCCGCTCAGGGCCTGAGCATATGTCAGGAGGAAGCACTGTTTTTCCCACTGAGATGGGGGGTAGACGCAGGATGTTTGAATTTTAGAGTCTTCCAGTGTTTCCTGAAGACGGTAGTGGTGGGGGTGGGGGGAAGCGTGGGTGTCTTCTTAGTGTAGTGCTGATTGTACACATGAGAACACACGTGGAAAATGAAACACGAAGGAGCTCAGATGTTATCTTACTTGGCAGTTGAGGTATTTGAGTAGGATGATGCTCTCCTGCTCTGAGGATCTTTTCAGAAACGGAAGGCAATTCGTGAGTCAAGAGCCATCCAGAACAGCCTTTGCAGGCCAGACTGGACTCTCTGGCTGTAGTGAGAAGACATCAGTCTTTGATTGCCTGGGATCATAACTGCAATACTACCTTGACTTTTCATTAGAGTATCACAATACACAGTGCGGTACAGGGCACCTTATTCTCTATGTCTCGTGGATCCTTCTGTGTTCTTGGAGCTGCATGCCCTCCAGCACCTCTGGGCCCCCTTTTGCTCCTTTGTTCACTCTGCTTTAGGGAAGGGCAGTGCTGATAAGATGATACATTTGAGAAAAACAACTGAGCTTGCTTGGCTCAACTCAGCCCTTCTTCCTTTGAGCTAGGAGCCAGCCATTCATTCATTCCACAAATAGGATTGGGAGCTTATGTATATCAGGTACCATTCTAGCCACTGGCATTGAAGCAAATAAAATAGACAAATGTGAATAAAAAAGAGCATTCTTACGTTCTAAGAGGAGCTACAGGAAATAAATGTAATAAATGTAAGTGCTTTTAAAGTGGCGTGTGTTCTCATGATGGGTGCTGAACAGTGTGTAGGATTATTGAATCACTGTCCTGTACACCGGAAACTGATAAGACACTGTGTGTTAACTCAGAATTAAAATGAAAACTTAATACAAAAAAGAAAGTGGCAGGTGTTGAAGGACAAAAGAATGCAAAGCAGAGAGAAGAAATATCGAGCGGTGGGTGTTGAAATTTTAGAACAGAAGGCCAGGCCTGAAGCAGAGTTCCTATAGGTTTTGACAAACAGCAAGGATCCAGATTGGCTAGAGCACAGAACTAACCTAAGTTGACCAACTTCCCCCACCAGGGAAGGTGGTCAGGAAGAATGGGATTCTGTGTACACCTGAAGGACAGATGACAACACTTGCTGACAGAGGATAGGCACACGAGGAAAAGATCAGCCTCAAGAATGTAGATCCACAGAAAAGATTTTGAACTGGGTAACCGAAGAATGGATTTGCAGTTAGGCGGAAGGACTGGGAAAGCGGTTGGCGGGGGTGGTGGGGGAGGGTGGGGGGTAAAAATCAGGAGTTCGGTTTTAGACACCTTGAGTTTAAGATGCTTACTGGACCTCCATGGGGAGATGGTCATCAGGGGATTTGATGGATGGTTCTGGTGTTCAGAGGAGAAGCCCAGACTTTTGACATCAGCTCGGAGATGCGATTGAAAGTCATGGGCCTGCATGAGATCATCTAGAAGGTGAGTGTAGTCAGAAAAACAAACGTGGTCCGAGGGCTAATCCCTGGACACTCTGATATTTAGAAACGCAGACAGTAGGAAGGAGCAACAGAGGAGCCTGGGAGAGGTAGGAGAGCTGGGTGGGGTGAAATATGTCAGAGTACAGGATCCATTGCTTATCCTCTGGGGGACGCCTCCCTGACCCACACGAGCCTGGATCTGTGTGGGCAATTCTGCCACGTTCTGCTTTTGAGCGTTCACGGTGCTGCTTGGCTAGTAAACTTGAATGGCGGCCTGTGCTTCAACCTGATCCCAAGTTGCGCTTTAATTTCTTGTAAAACTGTTGAGAACCGAGTGGGAGAGAATGGTGTTCTATATCAGGGCTCCTGATAGGAACCTAAGAGAAAAACTGAAAAAGTGCATTTGGTCTAGAAAATTAAACAATTCTTTTTATGATTTTTGGTGTTTTTTTTTAAGCCAAGAACCAAACAATTCTTTTTATGATTTTTGGGTTTTTTTTTAAGCCAAAGCCAACTTCATTTATTTCTTAACAAATGAAGGTAATACATTTTGAAAATGTACCGTAGTATTTCTGTACAATATTTAGATTGAGTTTCCCTTGAATACTTACTCCTTACAGTGCAGTGAGTTCTTCCTGGTGTTCTTTGCTGTTCTGTATTTCAGCATGTTTTTGGGTGGTTGTGTGTCTGAGGCCTTGGTAATGAAGTGATCTTGTTTGAATGTTGACGTTTTCTTTCCAGTAGACATATCTGAGCAGATTTACAAAGTCAGCCTATAGCCACTGCTTGAAGTCACTTGGGACCAGTAATCAACGTTGTCTGACAGGATCACGTATCGTGTGTGGGTTTGGAATATGCCAAAGTGTGAAGAGAAGAAAAAAATGCAAAGGCGTTCCCCACCTAACAGAATCTCACATCTTGACCATTGTGGTCCTAACATTTTCTGATTTCCTCAGAGAATGCTGCTTCTTCTCTTCTTTTGGAAAAAACAACTATTTAAAAAAAAATTACTTTGGTGAATTTATCCAAATGCTAAAATTCATCTTTCTAGTAATAAATGACCATTTCAATTAAGTTCATGCAAGTTCATTGTAAAACATGAGCTTTATACTGAGGTAGGTAAAAAGGAAAAAGAAAACCAAGTCATAAGATTTGCTTTTCTTTTTCTTTTCTATCCCAAGATTGGAATACAAATAAATAGGTATTAATAATTCGCTGTCTATACTTATTTTTTTTGACCTACACAGTATTTGAATGTACTTCCGAAATGCAGCCTGTATACACACTATGAAAACCGATTTTAACCACTTCCTGCTGTATACACAATTCTAGTAAATATTCCATGAATGCTACATGAAAAGAAGATGCATTTTCTGTTTTCAAAAACTAGAGCTTGGTAAATACCACTAATTAAAATGACCTTCCTGGGGCACCTGGTTGGCTCAGTTGGCTGAACATCCAACTTCAGCTCCGGTCGTGATCTCACAGTTTGTGAGTTCGAGCCCCGCATCGGGCTCTGTGCTGACAGCTCAGAACCTGGAGCCTGCTTCGGATTCTGTGTCTCCCTCACTCTCTCACCCTAACCCACTCACATTCTGTCTCTGTCTCTCTCAAAAATAAATAAACATTAGGGGTGCCTGGGTGGCTTGGTCTGTTAAGCGTCTGACTTCGGCTCAGGTCATGATCTCGCGGTTTGTGGGTTTGAGCCCCATGTCCGGCTCTGTGCTGACAGCTCAGAGCCTGGAGCCTGCTTCGGATTCTCTCTCCCTCTCTCTCTGCCCCTCCCTGGCTCACAGTCTGTCTGTCTCCCTCTCTCTCAAAAATAAACATTTAAAAAAAATTTTTTAATAAAAAATAAAAATAAATGAACATTAAAATTTTTTTTAAAAAATATTTAAAATGACCCTCTTGATTCTATATTCACCTAGTCTGTCTTTTTCACTACCCTTTTGGTTCTGTAAGATAATCTTAGGTTTTCCTTTTTTTGCTTTAAATTTCAGTTTTTCTCAGCTTTAAAAAGTTTCTAACATGCCTTGGTTTTAGGGAGTTACCCTTCCTCAAAAGGTTATAGAAAAAAGGTGGAGGTATCACAATCCCTGATTTCAAACTGTCCTACAAAGCCACAGTAACCAAAATAGTATGGTCCTGGCATAAATAAACCCACATATATATGGTCACTTAATCTCTAACAAAGGAGTCAAGAATGTAATGGAGAAAAGACAGTCCCTTCGAAATAATAGTGTTAGTAAAACTGGACCACTATCTGATGCCTTAAATGAAAAATAAATTGAGAAATAGGTTGAAGAGCTGAATGTAACACCCGAAAGTGTAAAACTTGTAGAAGAAAATGCAGACAGTAAGCTCTTTTGACATTGGTGTTAGCTATGTTTTTTTGGACCAGTCCCTTCAGGCAAGTGCAACGAAAGCTAAAGTGAATGAGATCACATCAAATTGAAAGGCTTTGCACACTGAAGGAAACTATCAACAAAACGAAAAGACAACTTATTGACAGTGCAAAGAATAGGTACAAGTCATACATTTGATAAAAGGTTCATATCCAGAATATATAAAGAACTCACATGACTTCATATTAAAAAAAAAAAAGTTTAAAAAATAGGCGGAAGACCTGAATAGCCATTTTTCCAAAGAAGACCCACAGATGGCCAACAGGCATATGAAAGATGCTAAGTGTTCCAAATCACCAGAGAAATACAAATCAGAATCACAATGAGCTATCACCTCACACCCACCAGATTAATTATTACTAAAACGGACAAAAAATAACAACTGTTGATGAGAAAATGGATAAAGAAGTTGTGCCATATGCCTATGTTTATATTTTGTGTGTATACACACATACATAGTGTGTGTATGTGCATGTGTGTATATATGGAATACACGTTTATGTATAATATGGAGTATTTGTGATAGAAAAGAATGAAATCTTGGTATTTATGACAGCGTAGGTGGACCTAGAGGGTATTATACTAAGTGAATTAAGTTTGATACAGGAAGACAAATACCATATGATTTCGTTGATATATTTCACTGATCTATTTCCTGATATAACACAGGAACAAAGGAAAAATAGATAGATGGATAGATGGATAAAGAAAACTGCTGGTTACCAGATGGAGGAGGTTGCAGGGGGTCCAGTGCAATAGGTGAAGGGCATTAAGAGTAACAAACTTCGCGTTATAAAGTACGTCATGGGAATGTAATGTACGACGTGGTCAATAATATTGTAATAACTTTTTATGGTGACAGATGGTAACTAGACTTCTTGTGGGGATCATTTCACAATGTATAAAAGTATTGAATCACTATGACATACATCTGAAACTAATAGGATATTGCATGTCAACTCTACTTCCAAAAATTATCCTTTTGAATGGTTTTTATTTTGAATTTCACTGGATCTGTTATTAATATTGTGACCCTTGGTTCTTTATTTCTTTGCATTTTCCTGGTGCATTTTATCCATTTTCTGAATCACCTTCTTTTAAGCACATATATAAAAGATAACAAGCAGTAGTCGGAATTTTTTGACTCAAGGCATCTTATGTTTTTCTTACAAATAGGTAAATGGACTCCTATTTATTCTGCCATGTAGTAAGTTATGTTTGTGCTTACAAATTTTTGTTTTCTTTTTGTAGTATTTTTGACTTATTTCATTTTTTGCTCATAACTTTCTATGATGTATTTGACATTTTTACTCCTGTACCCCAGCCACTCCTTATGTTTAATTCTACTGTGATACTTACGTTTTGAAAAAATGAACGCAGTACCGTTAACATTCTAAGTAGTGAAATAGTGGCAGTCAACTTTCTTCTCAGTTAAGGTCTTTTTAGAGCAATTTTAGATTTACCTCAAGCTTGAATGGAAGGACAGAGACTTCCTTAACCCCCCTCTCCTTACACACATACAATCTTCCTGATTATCGGCACCCCCCCACCAGATGGTACATTTGTTACTATCCGTGAACCCACGTTGGCACATCATTATGACCCAGAGCCCGTAGTTTATATATGGGCTCACTATTCATATTGCGCATTTTTTGAGTTTTGAGAAATGTATCCACTATTGTAGTAACACAGAGAGTGGTTTCACTGTTCCTCTGTGCTTTGCCTATTTGTGCCTCCCTCTCCCCTCACTGCTGGTAACCAGTGAGCTTTTTACTGTCTTCATAGTCGTGTTCTTTCCAGAATGTCATATAGTTGTGATCATACCGCTTGAAGAGCTTTACCAACCGGCTTCTTTCACTTAGTAATAAGCACTTACGGTTCCTCCATTTCTTCTCAAAACTTCATAGCTTGTTTTTTCTTCAGCCCTAAATATTATACTATTGTCTGGCTGTATCATAGTTGATTGACCCATTTACACCTACTGAGGGATATCCTGGTTGCTTCCAGGTTTTGGCAATTAGGCATAACACCGTTATAAGTCTGTGTGGGCGGGTTTTTGCGAGGATGTAAGTTTTAAGTTCATTTGGGCAAATTTCAGAGACTGTTATTGCTAAACCATACGGTAAAATCATGCTGAGTTTTCGTAGAAACCACCAAAATGGTTTCACAGTCTCAGAGGGTGGCCCTACTCTTTTGCAGTCCCACCAGCAATGAGTGAGAGTCCATATTGGTCCCCTTCCTTGCCTGTATTGGTCGTTGTCAGCGTTCTGGATTTTGGCCAATCTAACAGGTGTGTACAGAGGTATCTCATTTAAATTTGTAATTTTCTGAGAACATATGATGATAAACATATTTTCATATGCTCACTTGGCATCTGTATATCTCCTTTGGTGTGGTGTCTGTTGATGTCTTTTGCCTACTTTTTAAATTGGGTTTGTTTTCTTATTGTTGAGTTTTAAGGATATTTGTATTTCTTACATAACAATCCTTTATTATATATACCTATAAAAATACTTTCTCTCAGTCTTCTCTTCACATCGCATTTAGCAGAGCAGAAGGTTTTGATGATGTCCATAATTGTTAGATATTTCTTCCAGGGATGATGCCTTTGGAGTTGTATCTAAAAACTTCCAGCCATATGCAAGGTCTCCAAGATTTTCTCCTATGGTATCTTCTGGCTGTTTTATGGTTTTTTTATTTTACATCTAGGTCCCTGATTCATTTTGAGTTTTTGTTTTTGTTTTTGTTTGGAAATGGTGTAAGATCTGTGTCTACATTGATTATTTTGCATGGCTTTGTCCGTTTGGCCCAGCACTGTTTGTTAGGCAGCCTGTCTTTGCCCCATTGCATTGCCTTTCCTCCTTTGTTAAAGGTAAGTTGACATTATTTATGTGGTTCTATTTCTGGGCTCTATTTATGTTCATTGATCTATTTGTCTATTCTTTTACCAGTAAAACACTGTAGTACCAGAGGTAGATACGCTACATATAATAAAAAAGTTAGCAAAGTTGGTTTTGAACACCAAAAAAAAAAAAAATGTAATGAGAAAAATACACTTGTTTAAGACTAACTGTAAAGCTATATAATGAAGATAGCGTAGCTTTATTCTAAGTCTTGAAGTAAGGTAGTGTCAGTCCCCTCCAACTTTGTGCTTGTCCTTCAATATTGTATCCGTGTTCTGGGTCTTATGCCTCCACATAGAAATGTTGGAATTAGTTTGTCATTATCCACAAAATAACTTGCTGGGGTTTTGATTGGAATTGAGTGTGATCTCTAAGTCCAGTTGGTAAGAACCCACTACTGTGACAATATTGAATCTATGCATGAATATGGACTATCTCTCTATGTAGTTCTTTTTTGATATTTTTCATCTGAATGGTGCTCAGAGATGTCTTATGTATATTTTATTACATTTATACCTAAGAACTTTATTTGGGGGTGTGCTGAGGTAAATGGTAGTGTGTTTTTAACATCAAATTTTACTTGTTCATTGTATTATATAAGAAAACAGTTGGCTTCTGTATATAAATGTTGTACCTTAAAGTCTTGCTATAGTCATTTGATAGTTTCAGGAGAGAAGTTGTTGATTCTTCCAGATTCTTTACATAGATGATATTGTTATATACTAATAAAGGCAGTTTTATTTCTTCTTTCCCAATGTGTATATCTTTTATACCCTCTTACTGTCTTATTAAATGAGCTTGGACTTCCAGGGCGCCTGGGTGGCTTAGTCGGTTAAACGTCTGACTCCGGCTCAAGACGTGATCCCATGGCTTGGTTGGTGAGTTCAAGCCCTGCATCGGGCTCTCTGCCATGTGCACGCAGGGGAGGGGCAAAACGAGATTGAATCCCAAGCAGGCTCTGCACTGCCAGCACAGAGCTAGACTCGGAGCTCAGACTCATGAACTGTGAGATCATGACCTGAGCTGAAATTAAGAGTTGAATACTCAACCAACTGAGTCACCTAGGCATCTAGGAGATAGACATTCAGCAAATTTTGGGGTGTGCAGTACAGTATTGCTGCCCAGTGATAGAGTGTTGCTCTTGAGATCTCTGAGAATCAATTCCTTTTAGCTGAAACTTGATGCCACTTGATCAGTAACCACCCGTTTCTTTCTTCTCCCAACACCGGGCAACCAGTTCAGTGAGCCTACCTATGATACCTATACAAGGAGAATCACGTAGGACTTGACCTTCGGTGTCTGACATACATACCTGAACGTAGTGTCCTTCCGGGTCTATCATGTTGTCACATGTTTTCTTCTTGAAAGGCTGAGTAGTATCCCATCGTGTGTACATGCCACATTTTCTCTGATATTACTTAGACTACATTTTATCTCTTGTGTGTGCTCAGGTGGTCTTTACGTCTTGGCTGTTGTGAATAGGGCTACATGTAATACAAGCATGCTCATATCTCTGCAAGGTACTGCTTTGTCTTCTTTTGGAGAAACACCTAGAAAGGGGGATTGCCGGATCATATAGTCATTCTAAAGTTTTAATTCCTTGAGAAGGATTTCCACTTAGCCTTTTGCATTCCTATGAAAAGTACACAGAGGTTCCCCTGCGTCCACATCCTCAGCAGTACCTCTTATGAGGTGATGCCTCACAGTAGTTTTTATTTCAGTTTTCCTAATGATTCATGCTATAGAGTCTTGTGCATAGCACTTTTGGCCATTTATAGCTGGGTTTTTTTTTTTGAGAAAAGTCTGTTCAAATTTTGTCTCTTTGTTTCCTTTGCTCTACAGAACCTTATAGTGTGATGTAGTCCCCCTTGTCTCATTTTGCTTTTGTTGCCTGGTTTTGTTTCTTATTTTCCGTGTTTTGTGGGCATGCTTTTTCATTTTTATTTTTGGTGTCCTATCCATGAAAGCATTGGGAAGACCAACGTTGTGAATCTTTTCCATTATGTTGTCTTCTCAAAATTTTAACCATTTAAGGTCATATGTTTAAGTCTTCAATCCATTTTGAGTAGTTGTTAGCATATGGTGTGAGATAAAGGTCCAGTTGCATTATTTTGCTTGTGGCTGTCTGATTTCCCCAGCTCCACTTGTTGAAGAGACTGTTCGTTCCTCATGGTACATTTATGGCACCTTTGTCAGAGCTTTGTTGACCCTTCATGCTTGGGTTTATGTCAGCGATCTCTGTTCTTTTCCATTGGTCTATTTCGTGCCAGTACCACACTGTTTTGATTACTGTAGCTTTGAAATATAGTTGGAAATATCAGGAAGTGTGATGTCTCCAGCTTTGTAACATATTTTGAAATCACGAACTGTGGTGTCTTTAGATTTGTTCTCCTTTCCCAAGAATGATTTGACTATTCATGTTTTTCTGAGAGTCCATATGACTTTTTTTTTTTTTTTTTTTTTTTTTTTTTTTGTAAATTATGGCACTAGGATTTTGATGGGGATGGCACTGGATCTGCAGATCATTTTTAGTGGCAGGGATACTTGAACAATATTTGTCCTTCCAAACCATAAAAACACAGTGTCTTTCCACTTGTGTCTTCTTTAATAGCTTTTTGTGAAAGATGCAGTTACATAATTCAACTTACTATATATTAAAATATTTATAATGCATTTCAGTTAAAAATTAAAAATTACTTTTCTTGAATTCACAGACTGCATTTAGTTGACATATCAGGTTAATACACTGATTTCCTTTTACTTCCATTTTATTTATTTATTTATTTTAATTAATTAATTTATTTTTTCAGTATATGAAGTTTATTGTCAAATTGGTTTCCATACAACACCCAGTGCTCATCCCAAAAGGTGCCCTCCTCAATACCCATCACCCACCCTCCCTTCCCTCCCACCCCCCATCAACCCTCAGTTTGTTCTCAGTTTTTAAGAGTCTCTTATGCTTTGGCTCTCTTCCACTCTAACCTCTTTTTTTTTTTTCCTTCCCCTCCCCCATGGGTTTCTGTTAAGTTTCTCAGGATCCACGTAAGTTTTACTTCCATTTTAATATTACCTGGTTCTGAAAGTGAATTCCCATTCATAGTCTTGTTTTGTTTCTTTTTTGTTTTTCTTTTCGTTTAATTCCAGTTAGTTAACATGTAGTGTTACATTAGTTTCAGGTGTACAATATATTGATTCAACAATTCTATACATTACTGAGTGCTCATCATGAAAAATGTACTCTTTAATCCCCGTCACCTATTTCACTAATCCCCCGTCTACCTCCCCTTTGGCAACTACCAGTTCTCTATAGTTACTAGTCTGTTTCTTGTTTTCTCTCTCTTTTTTTTTCTCCATTTACTTGTTTATTTTGTTTGTTAAATTCCACCTATCAATGAAATTGTATGGTATTAGTCTTTTTCTGACTGACTTATTTCACTTAGCATAATACTCTATCGCTCCATCTATGTCATTGCAAATGGCAAGATTTAATTCTTTTTATGGCTGAATAATATTCCATTGTGTGTGTGTGTGTGTGTATGTATATATATATATATATATATATATATATATATATATATACACATATATATATATATACACATACACATACTATATCTTTGTGATGGACACTTGGGCTGCCTCCATAATGTGGCTATTGTACATAATGCTGCTATAAACATCAGGGTACGTGTATCCCTTTGAATTAGTGTTTTGTATTCTTTGGGTAAATACCAAGTGATGCAATTCTGGATCATAGAGTCATTCCATTTTTAACTCTTTGAGGAACCTCCATGCTGTTCTCCACAATAGCTGCAACAGTTTGCATTCACACAAGCAGTGTAAGAGGATTCCCCTTTCTCCACATCCTCATACAACTTTTGCTTTTTCTCATGTTGTTGATTTTAGCCATTCTGACAGGTGTGAGGTGATAGGTCATTGCTGTGTTGATTTATATTTCCCTGATGATGCGTGATCTTGAGCATCTTTTCATGTGTCTGGTGGCCTTCTGGATATCTTCTTTGGAGAAAGGTCTGTTCATGTCTTCTGCCCATTTTTCATTGGATAATGTGTTTTATTGGTGTTGAGTTGTATAAGTTCTTTATATATTTTGGATACTAACCCTTTTTTGGGTAAGACTTTTGCAAATGTCTTCTCTGATTCAGTAAATATTGTTAATTGTTTCCTTTGCTTTGCATAAGTTTTTTATTTTGATGTAGTCCCCATAGTTTATATTTGCTTTTGTTTCCCTTGCCTCAGGAGACATAGCTAGGAAAATGTTGCTACGGCCAATGTTTAATTTCCTTAATCAATATTTTGTAGTCATCAGTGTACAAGTCTTTGACCTGCTTGGTTAAATATGCTCATGAGTGTTTTATTTATTTATTGGTCCTATTGTAAATGGAATTGTCTTCCTAATTTCCTTTTCAGATAGTTCAATTGTTAGTGTATAGAAACACAACTTAATTCGGTGTGTTGATTTTGTACCCTGCAACTTTACTGATTTATTAGTTCTAACAGTTTTTAGATGGAGTATTTAGGGTTTTCCATATAAAGATCATGTCATCTATAAACAGGAACAGTTTTACTGTTTCCACTTCAGTTTGTATATGTATCTCCTTTTATTTTCCACCTAATGGTCTGTCTGGGACTTGCAGTACCATGTTGAATGGAAGTCGTGAGACTGGGCATCCTTGCCTTGTTCCTGATCTGTGAGCGGATCCTTTCAGTTTTCATCCTGAGTGCAACATTGCTAGTGTGATATCATATTTATTATGTTGGGGTATTTTTCTTCACTCCTAAGTTTGAGAGTTTTTATTATGAAAAGTGTTGAATGTTACCCAACTTCTTCTTCATCTTTTGAAACGATCAGATGATTTTAATCCTTCATCCTATTAATATGGAGTGTCACAGTAAGTGATTTTTGTACGTTGAGCCATTTTTACTTCCCAGGGATAAATCTCGGGTGGCCGTGGCGTGTGGTCCTTTGAGTATGCTTTTGAATTTGGTTTGCTGATATTTTGTTGAGGATTTTTTGCATCTATGTGCATCAGGGGTATTGTCCTGTAGTTTGCTGTTCTTCTGGGATCTTTAAATAGCTTTGGTGTCAGGTTCCTGTTGGCCTCATAAAATGACATTGGAAGTGTCATTGCAAGTTTTGGTTCAGTCTCCATATTCTAGGTTTGTTCAGATTTACTGCTTCTTCATATTTAGTCTTGATAGGTTGTATGTTTCTCGGGGTCTACATATTAAGTTATCCTGCTTGCCAGCCTGTAATTATTCAGAATAGTCTTTTTTGCTCTTTTTTTTTTATTTCTGATTTTGAATCTTTTTTTTTCTTAGCCTAGCTAACAGTTTCTCATGTATTCAAATGTTTTCAGCTTTAAGTGCAGTTAAAATATTTTTTTCAGGATAGATGGCTGAAAGTGGAAACTGAGTAAAAGTGTATAAACATTAAATCGAGAAATGGGATATGTTTCAGGATGGTAAATTGGTTATGTTGAGGTACTGGTTTTTGCCAAAATGATTAATTAACTGAACTGTATTTTGCAAGAATTCCAGTGGGGACCCTCCACTGCCAAATAAGATATGAAAAGCCACAAAAGACTGTTGCTTCTCTCCTAACAATGGGAATGCAGGGGCCCCTGGGTGGCTCAGTGACTTGAGCATCTGGCTTCAGCTCAGGTCATGATCTTGTGGTGAGTGGGTTTGAGCCCTGTGTAAGGCTCTGTGCTGACAGCTCAGAGCCTGGAGCCTACTTCCAATTCTGTGTCTCCTTCTCTCTCTGCCCCTCTCCCGCTTGTGCTGTGTCTCTCTCTTCCAAAAATAAGTAAACATTTTAAAAAATTAAAAAAAAAAAAAAGAGAGAACGCAGGCTGGCTAAGTGACAAGATTCATTTTTGTTTAAAAAAAAATCAGAGCTGAAGGCACATAGGTAACCAAAGGAACTAAATTTTAAACACGTTGGGCTCATCCAGAGGATTAAGACCTGTGGATATTTAAAACATGGCTGGGGCAGTGGGAAGAGAAACAATCCACCACAGACAAAGGAATAAACCTGCTGAAATTTTAATTAACTCTTAATGGTCTTGTGGGCAGACAAGATAGAGTACACTACCAAGAATGCCAGTCATAGAACAAATCTGCACCTTCCCAGTAACTATTTCCTAAAGGCCTAAATGAGTGTATGGGAGTGCTATGTTGAAGCTTGTTAGTGAAAAAGGAGAGTTG
Organism: Panthera leo; assembly: GCF_018350215.1. Classification (NCBI taxonomy): domain Eukaryota; kingdom Metazoa; phylum Chordata; class Mammalia; order Carnivora; family Felidae; genus Panthera; species Panthera leo. The sequence continues at coordinate 102,007,604 of NC_056679.1, read as the reverse complement.
AGAAAATTCTACCCAATCGCTTTGGGGATTCATTGCCATGGCTTGCTAACAGCAGGATATCGGGGAGGGGAAAAGTCTCCATTGACCTGGCACCCCTGACGTTCACGGGTGCCCAGCAGTGGTCTGCCAAAGGTTGCGATCAGGGCAAAAGAAGGAATAAAATTTCTCAGAGGTACACTGAACCCTCACTTACGGGGAAGGCAGCATGTTCTGAATGCTGGAGGCAGAGGAGCAGGGTTGAGAGAAATCTTTTAAGGCCCAGAAAGCAAGGAAGGATGGAGAGGAAAAAAGAAACTCCCTAGTGAGCCACAAAGCTGTCAACCAGGTTGTATAAACAAAGAAAGATCTGGCATTGAGGATGTAAAACATTAAGAGACATCTAAAATCTAGTTAGGGCACAAATCCCAAGCATTTTGAAAGTAAAAGCCTTAGTTTCACCTTCAAACCATTTGAAGTCATTGATCTACTCAATTTGTCTAAACCAAGTTCAGCTACAGGGTAGATCTCTCCAAATTAGCAGCGTGACGAAAGAAGGGGGATGCCCTTTTCTAAGGTTAATAATATTTACTGACTAGCATATGATTAAAATACACCATAAACTGGATTAATCAGTTATCAAGTACTATTTACAAGTATCTAAAGTAATATTTAAAGACACTTTGAAAGTAAAAGAGTAAAAACAGTAAAAAGATAAACCATTGGAACTCAAAGCATACAAAAAGGTGGTGCTGAGGGGCGCCTGGGTGGCTCATTTGGTTAAACGTCCCACTTCGGCTTAGGTCATTGATCTCACAGTTCACAAGTTCGAGCCCCCCGTCAGGCTCTGTGCTGACAGCTCAGAGCTTGGAGCCTGTTTCAGATTCTGTGTCTCCCTCTCTGTCTCTCCGCCTCCCCTTCTCGCACTCTTGTCCATCTCTCTCTCTCTCCCTCCATCTCACTCAAAAATAAAATAAACATTAAAAAAAAAAAGGTCGTGTTGATAATTTAACATCTGATAGTGCAGGTTTCTAGGCAAAAAGTATTACCAGAGATAATGAGCATTCCATAATGATCAAAGCTCAAATCATCACTAAAATGTAACCATCTTACAGTTGAGCTCCAAAGTAACTGGAGGAAAAAAAAAGAAAAAGAAAAAAAGGGAGAAACACAGGTCCAATTATAGCTGTAGATCTTGCCAGCCCCTCTGCGTAACTGATAGAATAAATAGATGAAAATTAGCATAACTATAGCTGTCAACAAAGTTGATTTAATTGACTTTTGTAGAACACTACAGCCACCAGCTGCAAAATACAGATTCTCTGCAAGAGCATGTGGAATATTCTCCACGATAGACCACAGTAAATTTTGAAGGACTGAAATCATAAAGTATGTTCTTAAGCCTCAATGTTAATAAATTTGAAATTAATAAGAATATATAGAAAATTCTAAAATTCTTGAGAACTAAATAACTATGTTCGAATAAAAGGCACATAAAATCCATGAGCTAAGCTGCTATGATAAAAAGCTAGAAAAAAAAAATTGAGAGAAAGTGAAACCTGAAGTGTAAGAAATGAAACAATAAGAACAGGACTAAAAGGCAATAAACAAGAAAAGTAATAGAAAACTGACAAAGCTAAAAGTTGATTCTTGAGTAAAATGTGCGACCTGTAGCAAGACTGAAGGAAAAAAGAAATAATACACAAATTATTAATATCTGCAACAAAAAGCAGCACATGATTACAGATCCTACAGGCATTAAAAGTATAAGGGGACATAACAAACATTGCCACGCGAGTAAACTCAACAGCTTCGATGAAACGGAGAATCTTCTTAAAAAGTAGAACTTACCAAAACTGACCCAAGAAGAAATAATCTAAAAGGTTCCGTGTCTCATAAGGAAATGAAACACATTCTCATGAAGAAATCTCCATAATTAAAAAACAAATTCCATTAAAGTTTAAAACAATAAAAACCCCAAAGTGCAACTTCTTTTCAGAATTTAGAGGAAGACACAGCATTTCCCAACTCATTTTTGAACTGTAAAACCTAATGAGGATGTTACAAAAGAGAAAACTATAGACCAGTATCCCTGATAAACAGATACAGAAGTCCTTAACAAATAAAATGCAGAATTACTTAAAAAGGGTAACGTGTCATGACATTTATCCCACCAAAGCAGTTTGGTTTAACATTAGAAAATCAGTACAGGGAATTCACTGTATTAACAGCCTAAAAGAGAAAAAAAACATATGATTAGAACATCTCAGTAGAGAAAAAAATGGAAAATTGGAACACCCATTAATTTTGAGAAATATTCTTAGTAAACTAATAATAGAATCAAACTTCTTACAGTTGATAAAAGACAACTGAAAAGCTGGTAGTTAAAATTATACTGAATAGTGAAAATACTGAATACTTTTTAACTAGAATTCGAAACAAAATAATCACTGTCGTATTGTCAGCATGACCTGGAGGTCCTAACAATGCAGTACGCCAAGAAAAAGAAATAAAAAGCAGACAGAAAGAAAGATAGAAAATTGTTAGCATGACAGAGACCATGATTGTATACATAGAGAACCCTATAAAATCATACAACAAAAAGAACATGGAAATATGGTAAGTGAATTTGTTAAAGGCACAGTACACAAGTCAATATACAAAATTCTGTTTTATTTCTGAATACTAGCAACAGTTGGATAAGGCAGTCAAGACAACCATATAACATAGAATAGCATCATAACATTAATCACCTAGGAATAAAATGATCACTGCATGTGCAATTTCTGAACCCTGAAAACTTACACAATATTGCTAAGAGACGTTAAAGACATAAATAAGTGGAGAGACATACCATATAAATGAAGTATAAGACTAAATAGTAAGATGTCCATTATTTCAAAGTTGCCATGAAAGTTCACCACCAATCAAAATGCAGACTTTTAAAAGAAATTGATGAGTTGATTCTAAAAATTACAAGGAAATATGAAGGAGTTACAACAGTCAAAGTCTTGTAGAATAAAGTTGCAGGATTTGTATTAACTGTTTTCAAAATTGACTCTAAAATTATAAGTAACCAAAAGAAACCAAAAAGCATTGACATAAGGATAGATGGGGGATGGAACACGGTCAAGAAATAGACTCACCCATGTATAGTCAACTGAACCTTGCCCCAGGCGAGGATATATTTATGGATATATTTATGGAAGAAAAAAAAATAAACCTCGATAGCTACCTCATAACAAAGTGTAACTCACTGTGGGTCACAGACCTATACATAAAAGCAAGAACCATAACGTTTCTAGAAGAATACATAGAATAGTACCTACAAGACATTGGGATAGGTAAAGGTTTTGTGGAATACAAAAGCTTTACGTATATATACGTGTATATGCATATGGTGGGAGGAGGCAGGGGCTTAAAATGTTCTTTTTGATCAAATAATTTAACTTCTAGTAATTTCTAGTAAGGAAGTTATCAAAGCTGTGGGGAAAATGCACATGTATTTCTTCTATATATGAGATGAGATAACACTATTAGAATTTAAAAGCAGAATCTGTCAGAAATTCTAATTGTTAAAACCAGGATAATTATTAAAGTATGGGGTATCTGGAAGATAAAATACCACGTGAACTTTTACAGTCCTGTTTTATCAACTAAAATGTGTTTCAATCATCTATTGAAGTCTTAACCCCCAAGGTGACTATCTTTGCAGAAAGTGCCTTTAAAGAGGTAATTAAGGTTAAATGAGATCTTGAGGGTGGGCCTATAATCAAACAGAGCTGGTGTTCTTTTCAGGAGAAGAAGAGATAGCGGGAATATGTGTGTAAAGAGAAAAGGCCATGGGACACCTAGGTGGCTCAGTCGCTTACGCGTCTTGCTCTGACCAGGTCTGGATCTCAGGATTGTGAATTCAGTCCCCACATTGGGCTCCATGCTAGGTGTGGAGCCTACTTTAAAAAAAAAAAAAAAAGAAAGAAAAAAAAATGCCATTTGAAAACACAGAGACAAGGTGGACATCTGCAAGCCAAGGAGAAAGGCCTCAGAAGAAACCAAACCTATCAGCTAATTGATCTTGAACTTCCAGTTTCTCCAACTCAGGAAAAAAAATTTCTGTTGTGGCGGGCACTCAGTCTGTGGTATTTTGTGACAGCAGCCCTAGCAAACTAATATATCATGTTTCTGGAAGTATGTGATGTCAGAAGAAAATGTATTTGCTGTGATACAGACAATATAGAAAACCAAATATTCCCTTCCTCTCCCTCCCCCCTCCCTCCCTCCCTCCCTCCCTCTCTCTCTCCCTCTCTCTCTCACACACATGCACACATGTGTACACACATAGGAGAGATTTACATTCAGATTTTACATGGTTTGGTAGAGGATGACTTTTATCGTCTTTCTTACAGTTCTATTTTCCTAAGATGATTTTAATACTTACACACAAGTTAAACACTTAGAAAGTTACTGAGTTCAAATCCTCAACTGTTGCAAATTTTAAACTCCTCATGGAAAATGAACGTGATCCTGTTGATGTGATCATGAACTTTTTACTACAAAGCGACATTGCCATCAGTTGCTTTTGGCTTCTTCCAGTACACTTACTGCCATGAAGCAAGTTTCTTGTCTCTGCAAAAATTTTTTAAAATAACAAAAGGTGAAATAACTATTGGAAAGAGTTAGTAAAGATGAAAAAATGTGAAAGCCACACTACGGTGCCAAAATAGCTATTCTAAACATTTGTCCTAGCTCTGGCTTGCAGTTAAAATTTAAAAATAGCACTTAAATATGCGTGTTAATAACATCCAGAAGGCATTTCTTTCAAGCCTGTTTGGGCTGTTGAAGGGTTTAATTTAACCACAGCCTTCATTTATGTCTAGCAGTTAAGTTTTTTCTTTTAAGCTCAAAGGAACTGTGAGTTGTAACTATGATCTAATTGGTAAGGAATGAAGAATGTTTTTCATGTTTTATAGACAACATGAATCCTGATCATTTTACAGCAGTAAATTATGAAGCACTCCACTCGCTGTGTCTCCCCGTGGAAGCCAGGGCCTAGCTCATTAAACTATAAAAATAACTTGGTGGGTTCTACAGCTCCTAGAAAGGCTCTCTGACAAGGTGGGTTATTTTTATTTCGCTAATGCACGTTCACTAGGCAGTCCAGAGCAAGTGAGAGTCTTTACGGTCCCGAACTAAATCAATTTATAACTACATCTACATGTCAGAGGGGACGTGCAAAGAACCAAACTGCTGTATAGGAAGATAATTTATTATTGATTTTTTTTCAACTCTTTTTTAAAAGCAGCTACAATTCACTGGTTCCTTGGTTCCTTTCTGCAGCAAAAATGATCTCTGCCACACTTGTGATGCATCACATGTGTCAAAGGAAAAGAACGAAGTGCTGGGAGCGTCTGGCTTCCTGATGACTTCAAGAGAAAGAATGATCGTACACACATTTAAAAACAAGGAGCAAAAATCATCTGTCAGCTCTGCCCTCTTGGGAAGGATCTTTCAAAATTAAGTGCAAATGATATGTTGTTTAAATATGCATGTTAAATTAGCTCTTAGCTAATAAATCGCGTCCTTTAGTTAATTTTGCTGGAGGAAAGATTGCCGTCAGTTGTACACTTTTCTTCTGGCCTGAGTCAGATTTCGAGTTGCAAGTAATTTGACAGCTATGTCTACAGCTCAGGACCAGAGGAAGTTAGAAAAATACGGTGACGCAGAATCTGCGTCCCGCGGAGTTTGCTACTGAGCCCTCTACCTATTGATTCCCATCTCTTTACTCTGGTTCTGCAGTGAACACATGCTGTCGTGTGGAGTTCATAATTTCAATGGCACTTTCAACAGAACATGGTTCCTTTTCCATGACTAGAATCAGAGCAATGTATGTAAGACAGGTGGTTGTAAATTTCACCTGCCACAGGGTTACTTTACATTTGATCAAGTCAAATGAAAACAGTCTCTGCCATCAACACTGTTAGGCTTTCCTGATAAAACATCCACTAGTTGGGGCGCCTGGGTGGCTCTGTCGATTGAGTATCCGACTTCGGCTCCGGTCAGTATCTCGAAGTTTGTGAGTTGGAGCCTCACATCGGGCTCTCTGCTCTCAGCCCAGAGCCCGCTTCCGATCCTCTTTCCCCTTCTGTCTCTGCCCCTCCCGGACTCGTGCTCATTCACTCTCTCAAAAATAAGACGTTGCAGTCTGCTTGGGCAGAAAATCCACCAAAATGTATAGCTGCCACTCTCACACCCCAAGTAGCCCCCACTGATGGTGGTTTTTGTTTGTTTGTTTGTTTTTAATGTTTGTTTTCGACAGAGAGAGCACAAATTGGGGAAGGGCAGCAAAAGAGGGAGTCAGAGGATTTGAAGCAGGTTCTGTGTTGAGAGCACAGAGCCCAGTGTGGGGCTCAAACCCAAGAGCCACGGGATTGTGACCTGACCTGAAGTCAGACGCTTAACCCACTGAGCCACCCAGGTGCCCCAGGGTTATTATTTCACACATTTTTTGGTAAACTTGTGAAAGGCTAAAACTTACTCCAACAAATAAATTGTCTGTTGCTTCCCTTAAGTTGAAAAACTTGGAAGTCCAATGCTTTCACCGGTAAAGGAAAATAAGGGAATTTAGGCCCCCCCCATTGTGGCATAATCTGATGCTTTTGAAATCAGAATATCTGAGTTTGAATCCTAGATTCTCCACTTGATAGATTTTGTTTGGTTCTATTTTTATCGCAGCTATGCCACTGTATTTCAGTTTCCTCATACATGAAATAGTAAGAGTAAAAGAAAACAACCAACTACCTCCCATTCAGATTTTTTTGAAGATTAAATCATGTAAAGTAATTGAAAATGTTGGAACTACACAGCACTATACAAATAGTTGTATAATTAATATAGTGGTACTTAATATTTTACTTACTAGATGGTCCTATTTTGGCCACCCAAGCCATCTGGAAAATTGTTAACAAACCTGTGAACAAAGACAAAGGAGGTCTCTGTGCATCACCATCAAATGTGTGTTTTGCTCATCGAGAAATGTGGGTCCATGAGGAAAAACAAAAACAAAAACAGAGGATGACTTACATAATTAATCTGGTTTCTGAGGATAATATTGGTGCTATTGATCAAGAGAGCAAGCATAGACCTAGGACTTTCATGACCTACACAAGTGATGGTTATCCCAGAGGATGATGACATAAGACTTGCTTGCTCACCCCATTCCAAAACTTGGGGACCTCCCATCCCCTCTCTGCAGTTCACAAGGAACACCTGAAGCAATTGGTAGATTTTTTTCTCCCTGTCTGCTGAGTTACTGCCAATAGCAATCAAACGTGTTTTTGTTTTTCCCATTCAAGAAGCAATTTGTCTGTAAACCTCACTCCCTGCTCCCTGCTAGCAATCACTCAGTCCACGTGTCTCCTTACCTTTAAAATAAAATTTGAGGGGCGCCTGGGTGGCTTGGTTGGGCATCCGACTTTGCCTCAGGTCATGATCTTGAGGTCCGTGAATTCGAGCCCCGCATCAGGCTCTGTGCTGACAGCTCAGAGCCTGGAGCCTGCTTCGGATTCTGTCTCTCTCTGCCCCTCCCCTTCTCATGCTCTCTCTTTCTCTCTCTCTCTCTCAAGACTAAACAAACATTACAAAAATTTTTTTTAATAAAAAAAAATAAAGTAAAATAAAATTTGGGATTTTTTTGTGTGCTGGAGATCTCCAAGTGTTTTTCCTTCTTTTGTGAGACAAAATCAACATAAAACATGTTGCAGCAGGATTTCAACATGATTCGATATTTGTATGTACTGTGAAATGATCACTACAATGAGTCCTGTCATCAGACATCACCGTGCATAGTTACACAATTTTGTTTTTTCTTGTGGTGAGGACTTTTATAATCTGTTGTAGCAATTTTCAAACACGTCATACAGAAAATTATTTTTACGTATTTTATTTTTTTTTAATTTTTTTAATGTTTGAGAGAGAAAGAGAAAGACTTTGTGGGGAAGGGAGCATAGAGAGAGGGAGACAGAATCCAAAGCAGGCTCCAGGCTCCGAGCTGTCAGCACAGAGCCCGACGCGGGGCTCAAATCCACGGACTGTGAGATCATGACCTGAGCCGAAGTCGGACGCTTAACCAACTGAGCCACTCAGGCACCCCTATTTTATGTATTTTATATTTCATTCTTCTGTACCCATTTCATCCTCCCTATACCCCCTCTCCCCCTGCCTCTGGCAACCACTGTTCTGTTTGCTGTGTCTCTAAGAATGGTCTGTGTGTTTGCTTTAGATTCCACATATAAATGAAGCCATTGTGAGCCTGCTTGGGATTCTCTTTGTCTCCCTCTCTGCCCTTCCCATGTTCTCTCTCTCACTCTTTCTCAAATAAATTCAACTTTAAGAAAAAACAATAGGGGCACCTGGGTGGCTCAGTCGGTTGGTTCTCCGACTTCGGCCCAGGTTATGATCCCACGGTTCGTGAGTTTGAGCCCCACGCCAGGCTCTGTGCTGACGGCTCAGAGCCTGGAGCCTGCTTCGGATTCTGTGTCTCCCTTTCTCTCTGACCCTCCCCCATTCATGCTCCGTCTGTGTCTGTCTCAAAAATAAATAAACATTAAAAAATGAATAAAAAATAAATGAAGTCATATGGCAATTTGTCTTTCTCTGACTTCACTTAGCATAATGTCCTCAAAGTCCATCCATGTTGTCACGCAAGGCAAGATTTTGTTCCTTTTTGTGGATGAAAATATTTCTTTGTCTGTCCTATCACATCTTCTTTTTCCATTCACCTTTCACTGGTTGCTTAGGCTATTTCCACATCTTGGCTATTATAAATAATATTGGAATTAACATGAGGTTGAATATATCTTTTTGGCTTAGTGTTTTCATTTTCTTTGGACAAATACCCAGAAATGGAATTGGTGGGCCATATGGTAGTTGTATTTTTAATTCATTGAAGAACCTCCATATTGTTTTCTATAGTGGCTGCCCCCGTCTACATCCCCACCCACAGAGTACAAGGATCCTTACCAGCAGTTGTTAATTCTTGTCTTTTTGATGCTAGCTATTCTGATAAGTGTGAGGTATCTCTCATTGTGATTTTGATTTGCATTTCCGTCAGGGTTACTGATGTTGAACACTTCTTCATGTGCTTGTTGGCCATCTGTAGGTGGTCTCTGGAAGAAGGTCTATTTAGATCCTCTGCCCATTTTTCTTAAATTGAGTGGTTTTGCTCTTGAGTTGTATGATTCTTCATATATTTTGGGTATTAGCCCTTTATCGGATAAATGATTTCCAACGATTTTCTCCCATTCAGTAAACCTTTTCATTTGGTTTATGGTTTCCGTCCCTCTGCAGAAGCTTTTTAGTTTGATGCAGTCCCACTCATTTATTTTTGCTTTGGTTGCCTTTGCTTTAGGAATGAGATCCAAAAAGCCATGGCCAAGATGTCAAGGAGTTCAGTGCCTTTGCTTTTCTCTAGGAATTTTAAAGCTTCAAGTTTTTTTTTTAAGTTTATTTATTTATCTTGATAGAGAGAGGGAGGGAGGGAGGGATAGGGGGATAGAAGGGTATAGAATCCCAAGCAGGCTCCATGCTGTCAGTGCAGAGCCCAACGCAGGGTTTACTCTGTTTAATGAAAGTGGCTGGAGTGGGCATCCTTGTCTTGTTTCTGATTTTGAAGGAAAAGTTTTCAACCTTTAAGTGTTGAGGATGATGTTATCTATGGGCTTGTCATTTATGATCTTTATTATGTTGAGGATTGTTTCCTCTCTGCCTGCTTTGATGAGAATCTTTATCAAAGATGCATGTTGAATTTTGTTGAATGTTTTTTCTGCATCTATTGAAATGATCATATGATTCTTATCCTTTATTTTGTTAATGTCATTCGTTAACATTGATTGCTTTAGGGATGTTGACCCATCCTTGCATCCCTGGAATAAATCCCAGTTGATCATGTGTGATGTCTTTCTCTGATTTTGGTATCAGAATAATTGTGGCCTTGTAGAATGAGTTGGGAAGTATTCTCTCCTTTTCTGTATTTTTGGTCCTGGACTTGGGTTTGTAGGGAATTTTTTTTATTACTACTCACTGTATTTCCTTCCTACTAATTTGTCTGTTTCTTCATGATTTAGCGTTTGAAGGTTGTCCAACCTGTGGGTGTATAACTCTTCATAGTAGTCTCATGATCTTTCATATTTCTTTGGGTCTGAGTTGTATCATCTCCCTTTTTGTTGATTATTTATTTAAGTTCTTTTTGTTCTTGGTGAGATTAGTGAAAAGCTTGTCAATTCTGTTTTTCTTTTCAAACAAGCTCTTGGTTTCATCTTTTCTGTTGGCTTTTTAGTCTGCATTTCATTTACTTCTGCTCTAGTCTTTGTTATATCCTCAGTTGTACTACTTTTGGATTTTTGTTCTTGTTTTTAGGTACTTGAGGTGTAGGTATTCAATAGCGTGTTGTTGAATGTGCATATATTTGTGAATTTTCCAGTTTTCTTCTTGTAAATGATACTTGGTTTCATGCTATTGTGGTTGGAAAAGATGCTTCATAGGGTTTTAGTCTTCTTTAATTTATTAAGACTTGTTTTGTGGCCTGACATGATCTATCTTTGAGATGTTCCAGATGACCTTGAGAATAATGTGCATTCTGGTTTTTAATGGAGTGTTCCATACAAAATATATAAAATATGTATAAATAGGTGTTCCTATTTCAGGTGCATAACTGTTTCCAAATGTTAAATCCTTTTGTTGGATTTGACTCGCTTATTATGTAATGAATGCCCTTTTTTGTCTCTTAATACAGTCTTTGTCTTAAAGTCTGTTTTGTGGGATATCATTATTGCTACGCTAGGTACCCTTTCATTTCCATTTGCATGGAACATCTTTTCCCTGTCTTCATTTTTAGGTGTGTGTGGCTTTCAATCTGAAATGAGTCTCTTGTAGGCACCATATAGGTGAGTCTTGTTTTCTCATCATTTGGCCACTCTGTTTTTTTGACTGGCGGACTTAGTTCATTTTAAATAATACTTACAGAGTTATTGTGGGTTTGTTCATTGTCATCTGGATGTTTTGCAGTTCACCTCTGTTTTTTATTCTTCTCTTCCTTTCTTCATTTGTGGTTTGATGAGTTTAGCGATATCCTTAGATTCCTTTCTCATTTTGTGTGTGTGTATATACTGTGGGGTTTTGCTTTGTGGTTACCATGAGGCTTACATTTAACAATCTATATTTGTCATATTCTATTTTAAGTTGCTAATGCCTTAAGTTTGAATAGGCTAGAGCTCTCGATGTTTATGCCATTTATCTTCTTACCTTCACAATAAGACGTGTAATTTTTCTTTATGCTGGATATATCCAATTTCTCTTAAGCCCACAGTACAGACATTTTTCCCCATTAAGTCATCAAACTGCTCTTATTTTGTCAAAGACATCCACATTGCTAGGTGGCTCAGTTGCTTAAGCGTCTGACTCTTGATTTCAGTTCAGGTCACGATCTCACGGTTCGTGGTATCGAGCCCCGTATTGGGGGGCTGACAGCACAGAGCCTGCTTGGGATCCTCTCTCTCTCTGTCCCTCCCCTACTCATGCACTCTTCTTTCAAAATAAATCAACTTGAAAATTTTTTAAAAAGACATCCACATTGCTAAATCTTACCTTAGTTGTCATTTATCATGCCATGCGATTCTTTACACACCGGTCCCTCCTCTTGAAATGTTCTCCTTCCTTGGGTTCAAGGGTACACCTTATCCTGATTTTCTACCTAATTCTTTGGCAGATCCTTCTTAATCCATCTTGTTGGCCTCTTCACTCTCCTGGTTGCTACATCCTGGAGTGTTCAAAGCTCAATTCTAGGCCTCTGCTCTATAATCTCACCCACTCTCGTGGTTTTAAATACCAACCAAATGCTGGTAAAATCCTGATTTTTATCTCCAGCCTAGATTCACTCTCTCCTGAAATATGGGACTATATATTACATAGCCTACTTGACATTTCCATTTTTTTCCTGGTCTTTTATTTTCAACATGGTGATGTACCTGCGTATAGATTTCTTTCATTTATTCTACTTTGGGTTTGTTGAACTTTGTGAGTAAGTGGATTAATTTTTTCATCAAAATTGGGAAGTTAGCCATTATTTTTTTTTTAAATACATGTTTTTTTTCCTATTCCTTTCTTTCTCTGCTCTCCCCCTGGTCTCTAATTAAACATACATTAGTACGCTTGATATGGTCCCACGAATCTTGAGGCTCAGTTCATTATTCTTAAATCTTTGCTCTCTCTGTTCTTCGAACTGATTCATTTCTATTTATTTCCTAGTTCATTGTTTATTTTTTCTTCCATCTCCCATCTGCTATCGATTCCCTCTCCTTCACTTTTAAATTTATTAATTGGTCTTATCAGTATCAGTTTCTGTTTGGTTCTTTTTTCAGAATGGTTGTTATCTTCTTACTGACATTCTCTGTTTGATTCATTATTGTCATGTTTTACTGTAATTCTTTAAACATGATTTCTATGAGTTCTTTGCCCATATGTGTAATAGCCCCTCTGAATATTTGCTAAATCCAATATTTTTGGGCAAAGTGACCTTGTAGTCCTTGTGGGGTTTTTTGTTTGTTTTGGTTTTCTGTTTGATTCCCAGTTCAGCCATTCTTTGCATAGCTTATAATTTTTTTTGTTGAAAGTGATACATTTAAAGTCATATGTAATACCAACTACGATTCTAAATGGTCCCCTAAAGTTTTTACTATTGCTGCTTGTTTGTATTTTTTGTTTATTTTGTGACTTGTTGGGTCTAAATCCGAGATCTGTCTCACTTGTTCTGAGTGGCCACTGACCTCTCTGCTCAAGTTTTACAATTCATTTTGTTTGCAATTTTGGCTTCCTAAGGGTTGCCCCTTCCCCCCCTCCCCCGCCTTTTTTTTTTCTTTTTTTCTTTTTTTCATAGCTTAGTTGCCATACATTGAGTGGACAGAAGTTGTTGGCAAGCACTTGAAGCTATTAAGCCTTTGGTTCTTGCCCAGTGGATCACGATTGTCAGTAGAGCAGCACATTTAAAGTTCAATCTTCAAGGTTGCCTTGCTTTTAGTTCCTTCTGGGTCCTTTTGCATTTCCTCTATGTCTACATTGAGATACAGAAAGGGGATTGAAGAGATTTATAAATCTATATCATTTTGTCATGTTACCTGGAAATTTGCGTTTTTGTGTCTCTTGATACTCTAGAAGGTAGTATGAGAGGGGACGAATCCAAAAGCAGCAGCCCTCCAACCCACTCATGACAGGGGAAACTCCTTCAGGCCCTGAGCATATACCCTTGGTATCTTCTGTATGTGGCACAAGGGACTAAAGTGTGAAGACAGATAGGTTCCCTGTAAACAAAGGTGTCCTCATAGATGACAGTCGTGACGAAAATAATGTGAAAAATCACAGATGCACCATGCCAAGTTAAGGGAACTTTGTTCAGGAGAGAAGAGCAGCGTAAGAAAAGGAAGCAAATCTTTCAGGTTGAAAATAAGCAGTTTGAATTGGTTCACACTCCACACCCTCTCATTTGAGATGCCAACTCTTTAATTAGAGATTATGAAGAAATAGAAAATGCTAAGAATGTTTTTCACCCTTTATAAGAAAGCTGTTCAGGAAAAACTTAAAAAACAGTATTTATAGGGGCGCCTGGGTGGCTCAGTCGGTTAAGCGTCCGACTTCGGCTCAGGTCATGATCTCACTGTCCGTGGGTTCAAGCCCCGCGTCGGGCTCTGTGCTGACAGCTCAGAGCCTGGAGCCTGTTTCAGATTCTGTGTCTCCCTCTTTCTCTGACCCTCCCCTGTTCATGCTCTCTCTCTCTCTGTCTCAAAAATAAATAAATGTTAAAAAAAAAAAATTTGAAAAAACTGTATTTATATCTCAGACTGGGCCACCAAAAGAGAATTTTCTCTAACTGCTCTTGGCAAAAGCATATTTTGAAGTGGACATTTCTCACTGGACAGCGTTGAGGGCCATGTTCTTGGATTTCACTTGCCCCGGACTTGAAGCCTCATTTGCATGTAACTGATACATGTATGCATGTTTTCAGTGAACTTTTAGTAAGTTTCCGCTCTGCTCACATTAATCAGAGGTTTTTGCGCGGTTTCCATAGGTAACAAACAGTCCATGCCCCAGTTACTAAAAGCCACCAAATGAAATGTCTCTAAAATAAAAAACTTCATAGAGACCTAATAGAGCCTTTGTAAGGGTTTTAAGTATGCATTGGTATTTGCAAAGGTAACTTTATAGGAATTTTAAAGACTTAGAAATCAACTCTTAAGTTATTTGACTCTGTTAGCTTTAAATCTAATGACATTCTTAAGACTGTGACAATGTATGTCAGTGTTCCTATGGATCTCATTTCCCATAATGAAAGCCTCTTTCTGTAGGCTCTCTCGAAGGACCATTTCTTTACTCACAGCTCTTCTCTGAAATGTGAGAATGGCGTAGTGACTGCTTCATTTCAAATTTTTAAATTGCAAAGAAACCACTTGGCTTTTGCTTGGTACCACAAGCAATTTAAATCTCACTTGTCCAATCCCCAATGGGACATAAGCAATACAACTACCCTTCAAAGACATATCAATAACCATCTTCTTGGCAAAGTTGTATTGAACACATCTTTCTTCTGCAACAAAATGCAATCTGGTTTTGATGAGTGGGAAGGATGGTGGACAGAAAGGTGAAAGTATCACACAGTAACAAGTATTGGCCAAAAGGATAAAAAGAAAGCGTAGTTTAAATTATGGTCTGATTTGATGGGAGCGATGGGGCTAAGAGAGTGGTATCCAACCACATAATAAAAGCAATAGAGGAGTATAATTATCCAAAGAGCATAAGCACTAACATGACATACAGGGAATGAGATATAAATTTAGGAAATCTTGATTAATATTGGCTCAGCATTACAAAGCGTAACCATCAAGCATGAGCCAATATAATTATGGTTTGCAAAACTATAATTTACTCAAATTTGAAAAGGCAGTGACACAGTATGTCATAAAAATATGCAGATGCACCCACCGAAATAATCTTAGCACCTTAAACACTTACAAAGTGTATTTTAATTAATTGTGTGCATGCCCGTATATTTGTAATCTATCTGAGATTTCTGTATGTGTGAGTCTGAAATGAGCTTAGTTCCAGCTGAGTGAGATGTCTGCTGAATGTTAATGAGACAGATTGTCTGTTTTAATACACATTTTTGTATAAACTGATTATATTAAAGTATGTTGTAATTGAATTATTTTCTAGACTCCTCTTTAGGAATGTATTTTTGAACCCTGGCTTTTAGCAGACCCATAGTGATCTTCAAGTGTTTAAAATAATAAGGTTTGTAACAGAAAGAAGATCCTATTACCAGTAATGGTTACTTGTATAACAGGTAAAAATAAATCTCGTGGAGGATTTTAAATTTCTACTTGGAGGTTGTTTTCTGCACACTTTTTCATTGCAGCAAAATTCATACTCAGACCAGGCACCCTCTTCCCTTCAGTCTACCAAGAGCCAAGAATTTTAAATTAGTTAAATCTGTGGTCACATAAAAAGTGATCGTGTCATGAAAGTTCTTACTTTATTCACCTACCGAATTCTCCCACATGGGCAATATTCTGAATTAGAAAACCATCTGCATACATATAATTGAAGCCAGTTTCCCACAATTGGCTCTCTTAATTTGTGAAAGTTGTGCTGTAAGCTAGTAAAGTTGATTATATTTGCTTCTGGAGAAGCAGCAGACTTGTGGAGACCTTTCTGATTTCCTTCTTAGGATAATGTTTCGAATGTGTCCCCTTCAAAACACACAGACATCTCTAATATAAGGGAAAAAATCAATAGCAAAAATGACAATAGGTAGTACTTAATGAGTGATTACCATTTGTAGGTATTTGCTAAGTACATTATAAATAGTATTTCACTTAATCTTTAATTTTTTTTTTTAATATTTATTTATTTTTGAGAGAGACCAAGACAGAGTGTGAGTGTGAGTGGGGGAGGGGCAGAGAGAGAGGGAAAAACAGAATCTGAAGCAGGCTCCAGGCTCTGAGCTGTCGGCACAGAGCCTGATGCGGGGCTCGAACTCAGGAACCGTGAGATCATGACCTGAGCTGAAGTTGGATGCCCAGCCGCCAGAGCGACCCAGGCACCCCTTCACTTAATCTTTGGAGAGTTATTACTATCTCTCTTTTTACCATGAGGAAATAAGCTTAGAGAGATTTGATGGTATATCCGTTTAAACCAAGTAGATTCAGCCTGCTGGTAACAAAAAGAAAAAAGAAAAAGGCAAGCATGTGTCAATTTTGAAAGGAATAGTGATAAACTAATAAGGAAACTCTCTAGTCTCATGATATATCATGATCAGAAATGTTCATACTGTATTCTACAGGTACTTAACATCTCCCACAAAGCACTTGCTTTAAATCTCTTTATATAACAATCCATGGGGCACTTTCCTGGCTCAGTTAGTAGAGCACATGATTCTTGATCTCCAGGTTGTGAGTTTGAACCCCATGTGCATGGAGAGATTACTTAAAAATAAACTCTCTAAAAAAATCAATCCACATTAAATCTGTAAAAAGCACAGTTTATGCCATAATGCATATTGACACATAGGTTGACTTACACTTTGATTTTTGACTCAGTTTTGGATTAAAAACTTTACCTGCCACACTGGGACTATGTTTGGGTTTGTTACAAGTGTGTCATTTATTGAGAGCTTTATAGCTCAGGACTGGCACTTTTGAAATTTTGGTTCAAGGAATGTTGATGCTAATAAAATGGGATATAGCATCCCCCGCTCTAGTCGTCATTCTACTCAAATCATGCTCAAAAAGGTTCAGGTAGTATGTGCTTGGAGAACAAGTTCATTCTACATAATAGTCTACAGGGAATCCCAAGAATGTGTCCGTATTTAGTCATCATGATACAGTCGCTGCTTTTATATATTATGTACAGTTTGTACAGCTTATATTTTATAACGTGTAATATTTGTGTCTAAAAATAATAGCTAATATCTGTGGAGTGCCAACAATGGGCACATTTTACTGATAAGAAAACGGGGCTTCAGAAAGTTTAAGTTGTTTGCCCAAGGTCAGTGTCTCAGAAGAGTTACTATTTGAAGACCAGCAGCATGATTGCAGAGTGCTTCTAACCCCTCACATCTCTCAAGGGCGAGGAATGTGAGCACCTTTTAGTTTTAATGACTGAACTTTGAACAAAATAGTGTTACCGTTCCCCTTTGAAGGTGCTGAATCAGTTTAATCGAAATGTTATGTACAGGTATATAGGTCAATGATAAGGAAAGAAACCTGATAGGCTGATATGACTACAGATGATATTTATAACCACAAACTAAAAACTTGTGTTGAGCACCCAAGAAGCCTAATTTTTCCTATTAATTGATTTTGGAGTACATGTTTTAAATTTAACTCAGAAACTACACATTGTCTGCTGTTAAGTGGTGCCTTCACCTCTTTGAGACATTGAGTTCTGTATATGACTTAATGCAAGAAAACTATTCAGACTTTAAAGAGCACAACCAGTAGAAAGTTTTTGGTTTTACAATCCAAAGAGCTGGTGATGAGTGTTAGATTCCATGGTGGTGGGCAGTTGTTAATTACTCTAAACTAGGGAAGGGAAGGAACAATTGTTAAGAGTTTACTGTAAGTCATTTTCTTGATGGGAGTGTAACATCTACTTGATGAGATAAAGGAGAAGATGCATAAAGGGAGGGTTTGTAAAGGGACTACCCAAGTCCAGCAGCCCAGGAATTATCCACTCACAGAGGATGGAGTACCTCCTGAGGAAAAGGACCAAGGCAGCACGCTGATTTCTAAATGTGTGCTGGGTTTGCAGGTCATGTTCTAACTCATGATCTCATTGAGATCAGTTTGGGGTGGAATCCTGCAGATGGCTGGAGTTCAAAGAAAACCACAAGTTTGATATTAGAAAGGGAGAACCTTTAAAAGTGTTGGACTCATGTCTGCCTCTCTGGGAGAGAAACAAGATTTATTTATCGGAGCCAGGTAGGTTACCCTGTATTCTGAAAAGTTTTCGTAGACAAGAAAAAAAAAGGCACAAAATAGACCTGCCTTAAAATGTTGTAAAACTTATCAAATTGAAGAAGCATTGGGCTTTTTCTGTTATTTTCCAAAAGATAGATAGAGACAGATGGTTAGAAATTGGTTCTAAAGACAGCTATGAACTGAATACATAAAATCATTGTCTTACATTTAGATTCTTCAAGAGTAGAATGCATTAGGAACAGACTCCTCTCAGGAGTTCCTGGGTGGCTCAGTTGCTTTAAGTATCTGACTTCAGCTCAGGTCACGATCTTGCTGTTGTTCATAGGCTCGAGCCCCGTGTCGGGCTCTGTGCTGACAGCTCTGAACCTGGACCCTGCTTCACATTCTGTGTTCCTCTCTCTCTGCCACTCCCCCCTCTCAAAAATAAACATTAAAAAAAAATTCATTTCTAATGAAGTGAGGCTCTTGAGTTATTATTAGAACACATTGGCAAGGTTGACTTGGTGAAATCAATATAGTTACAATCACCTGAAAGACACCTGTAGAGGAATCAAATGTGTTCCTGTTGACTGTTAAAGGGTAAATGGAGTCCCTTAAATGCACTTTTCAAACAGAAAATTGCTGACATAGGAATAAAGGGCATTGCTCATTGGAAGACAGAATTGTATTGTGGTTTGGAGCTGAGGATTTAGATCCCCCCAAATGGAAACCAGTCCTTTCTGTGCCAACCCTCTGTTCTCATCAACTGAATTTGAGGGAAGTAAATGCTTCACCAGTTAGCATCATTTTTCTCCCATATTTTAAAAAAATTTTTTTAATGTTTATCCAATTTTGAGAGACAGAGCACGAGTTGAGGGGCGAGGGACAGAGAGAGAGGGAGACAAAAAATCCAAAGCAGGCTCCAGGCTCTGAGCTGTCAACACAGAGCCCGTCGCAGGGTTCCAACCCATGAATCACCGATCATGACCTGCTACTTAACCCACTGAGCTACCTAGCCCCTCTTACCTATCAAATAGAGGTGATACCTATCTCTCAGGGTTGGAATAAGGGTAAAATGAGAAAATGTATGTAAAACACTGGGATGTCTGGCACAGAGAAAGCGCTAAAAATCATTGAAATTAGCACAGGAGGAAGGAAGGAAAAGGGTTTTAATACTGATCATCCTGGGAGTGAAAAATCAAAATGGCTATCATTTCTGATATGTTTCAGAATTACCTATTCTTCGTTAGGCAGATGACCCTGCCAAGACCGAGATCATTCCTACTAGGATAGAGCCAGCTTAGAATTCTGTTCCTTGTCTGGGAACGAAGTTTACGCCATGCACTCTCCTAACCATTGTGTGATTGAGGACAAATACATAACTTTTTTGAATCTATAGTTGAGGCCATATTCCAAGTCATCTTTCATCTCTCCAGAAGAAGAAATAGAGACTTTCCTACATTTGACACCTGACAGCTTATTGAGTTTGTACAGTCTCTCTCTCCGTCTCTGTCTCCATCTCTCTCTCTCTCTCTCTCTCTTTCTCTCATACACACACACACACACACACACACACACACACACACACACACAGAAATGAAGCTGAATGTCACTGAGATAGAAATATAAAGGACTTACCCTGTTGGGAACAACAAACTATAAATTGTCATCTTTCATCTTTTTCTGACAGGGCAAACACAGTATTTTTATACTTCTAAAAAGAATGCATATGGACTGCCAGCGCTCGTTTCAAATACCAAGCACTCCTGACCTCTGACTGTCAAAATAGTGTAACTCTATTTTGAAACTCCTTTCTCCAGTGGGACTAGTTAGCATTGATGTGTTGACCTTTTAGTTCTTCCCTGCCTCTGTCACCAATAGTGAAGTGTTTGGGATTGTTTGACCATCACCCATGTTCCAGGAGCTGCTTCGCTCTGAATCTTTGCACATGGCTTTCACAGGGGTCTCCCTGTTAATGACGGTATCCCCTCTCTCCCCAGTCCAGTTGGTTGGAGACAGTCCCATTCATAACTGTCATGTCTTGAGGTTCACCATTTGTCCAGGAGTTCCCACTTGTTTTGAGGTGTCATGATCAAAAGTTGGATTAAAATCAGCCAAGACGGGGGGCACCTGGGTGGCTCAGTCGGTTGAGGGTCCAGCTCCACCTCAGGTCATGATCTCATGGTTCTTGAGTTCGAGGCCCACGTCAGGCTCTGTGCTGACAGCCCAGAGCCTGGAGTCTGCTTCAGATTCTGTCTTCCTCTCTCTCTCTCTGTTCCTCTCCCCGACTTGTGCTCTGACTCTGTCTCTCAAAACTGAATAAAAACCTTAAATTTTTTTTAAAAAAAAAATCATCGAAGATAGGTTTGATGAGCTCCCCTTGACACTCTGGCTTCTGCCCCAGCCATATCCAGGAGCACGTGAGCAGCACAGGCAGTGTATAGACTTCTCAGCACTGAGCACATAACTAAATCAAAAGGATGATCAGAATTTACACTCCTTTCTTCAAAGGAAAAGAGAAAAGCTAAAAACTGGGATAATGAGAGCTCAAGCAGAGCATGAGATCTAATTTTCAAGTGCTGTACTTAGGATTTGGACTGTCTTTAGTGGAGTAAACTATTTTTGTTTTAACTTTTAATTTGGAAGAAGTTTCCAACTTGGAGAAGAGCACCCGTATATGCCTTCCTCACATTGATTTATTTTTACCATTTTGCCACACTGATTTTGTCAGTCTCCTTCTCCTTTGCCCTTCTCGTCTATCTTTATCTTAAAGCATTTGAAAGTTTGTTACCTATATTGTGGCCCTTCACCCAAAATACTGCAATATGTATTTCCTAAGATCAGTGATACTCTCTTGTATAACCACAGTCCAGTTGTTAAAAGTTTGTCACTTGACCTAATAATGTTCTTTAGAGTGTTTTCCTCGCCCCTTACAGGATCCCCTCTCTGGGATCATATGTTACAATCTATTCTCAGTGGTCATGTCCCTTAAGTTTTCTTTAATCTGGACTATTAGGCATTTTCACAGTTTTTCTTTCTTTTATGACATTGAGGGGGTTTTTTTGTTGCCCCCCCCAACTTCTTTCATTTTAATCCAGTATTGGGAAGAGCATTTTAATAGATCGCTTTTTAATTGAATAAATGTGTATTCTCTACTGAAATCAAACAGAATTCAGAAGGCCCAGGTAGGACATCTAAATTTGGAAAAGTATCCAAGAAATTATAGTGATATCTTTATAGGTATTTATGTTTTAGAGTCGTTTCTCAGTGTAAGATATTTTGAAATGGAAGCAGAAAGAAAGGATCTCTGAAAGTCTGTGTTTGTGGAACATTTTATTTTTCAACACCAAAAAGTTAAAATAAGAATATCTAGATTGGACAACCCTGATTTAGGCAAATTTTCTTCCTCTCCTTCAGGATCTATAGAGAGAATATTTTTTTGATTAGAAATATTGTGCTATATAAGGTAGAGTCAACGAACGCTGCCAACAATTTCAAATTTATTATCCATTAAATGCATCTTTTAAAAACTTACAGGCAAATTATACAAAAATTTAAAACTTGGGAGAATATATTAAAATACATTTTACAGAAAGATATTTCAGAGCCAGGTACCTTAGCCAGAGCTAAGAAATCATTAAATGTACCTAAATATGTAAAAAGGACAATTGTGGTCACTTGAGGAGAAGAAAAATTCAAAACCTATTAAACATATACTCTGGAAGTTTATAAACGCAAGTTCCTACAAACCAACTAAGGAGACAAGTCTAAAACAAAATAATTGGAGGTGATCACTCAAGAAGTTAGATTTCAACAGGTTACTCTTTAGAACCAAACCCTCTTCATCAGTGGAGAATGGGGTAGTGACTGACCTTTCAGGAACTTTATTGAATCCGGTGGATTGTAGAATGTGAGATGTGGGGGCAGCACCGTGGGTCAGAAAAGCGTGGTTACCTGTGGTAGCAGAAAGGCCTGTCTGGGGGCATCTGATTCTCGATCTCGGCTCAAGTCATGATCTCATGGTTCATGAGACCGAGCTCTGCATTTGGCTCTGTGCTGACAGCATGGAGCCTGCCCAGGATTGTCTGTCTGAAATTTTCTCTTTCCCTCTCTTTCTCTCTCTCTCAATAAACAAACTGCAAAAAAAAGTTTTTTTAAATAAATAAAACATGTTTAAGAAGACCTGTCTCACTCACTTGGTTATAGGGACTCTTTCAAAGAGGCATTGTCTCTCGTCCAAAGATCTTCTCCAAGGATCTCTGAAAAGCTCACCAATTCCCAGCATAGACATTAGAGCTGAGCAAGTGCTGGAATCCAGACTTACTCAAATAGAAGATTTAATAACAATTGTTGAATTTCTCCTGTTAGCAGCTCAGAGTAATAAAAAGTCATTGGAATTCTCAAGTCTTTTTCATCCCTTTATCTGTCCCTTTATACTTACTCTGGGCCTACTCTTACTTGATCCTAAAACCTTGTGTAATTTTTAAATGTTCTGATAGTTGACGTAAAGGCTTAATTTTCTTTTTTGTTTTGTTGTAGACAGATTTAAGTCATTATTTTGGAAAGAATACTTTCTTGGGATAGTTTTGAATAAGATTATGTTTTTTAATATTTGCTCTGAGAGAGAGAGAGAGAGAGAGAATGAGTGGCAGAGGGGCAGAGAGACAGAGAAAGGGAGAATCCCAAGCAGGCTCTGCACTGTCACCACAGAGCCCGATGTGGGGCTCAATCCCACTATGAGATCATGACCTGAGTCAAAATCAAGAGTCAGACACTCAACCGACTGAGCCACCCAGGAGCCCCTGAATAAGCTTATTTTTAAGAGAGTGTCATTACAATGAAACCCACTTAGGGCTCAGTAAACCATAGTTCAAAAACTAAGTGGTTACTGTAGCACCCATTTGGGATGATATTTGATCACCCCTAAAATTAACACACTGTGACTCTGTACATGGAATAAAGCTTACTCTTCTACAGGTCACCAATTGGTTCAATTTGACACAACCAGAGTTCTTCCCTAGAAATACTGGAATTAGAACAAAAACAGACTTGAAAAATCAAATGTGTTTTTAGGTGGCAGGAGTAGAATATATTAGTGACATGTTACCTGCCCTAAGGATTGGAGAAGGAAAGGAACAGTTGTACAGAGCGTGAGACAGAAACCTAAGCAGGGCAAAGCTCTTGCCTATGTTAAGACCCATGGATCCAGGAGAGGAAGGAGAAGGAGGAGAGAGAAGTTATTCTTGAAAGATTTCTGCTCCACACTATAAGCCACTGGTAGTTCTCAATACTCTTAGACTGTGGCCTGACATTTCCCCTCTCACTCAATAATTCAAATACCTTCTTTGTTGCATGTTGTTGTTAACGTGACAGGACCATCAACTTCTCCCTCATTCCTGTAGTTTTAGAATGAAACTGGTAGGGCACCTGGGTGACTTGGTTAGCCATCTGAATTTGGGTCAGGTCATGATCTTGCGGTCTGTGAGTTCGAGCCCCGCATTGGGCTCTGTGCTGACAGCTCAGAACCTGGAGCCTGCTTCGGATTCTGTGTCTCCCTCTCTCTGCCCCTCCCTCTGCTTCCTCTTTCTTTCTCTCTCAAAAATAAATAAAACATTAAAAATGTTTTAAATAAAATAAATTTTTAAAAAACCTTGTAAAACTATGCCTAGACGTTCACCCTTCCTTTTCCAAAATAAGTAGATACAGTAGAGACTTGAATATGTTTGAAAAGACAGCTCTTGACGGAAGTAAGATTTACTTCCTTCTCTCTCATTCAATAAGTATTTATTGAGATCCCACTGTGTGTCAGGATCCTTCTAGGTTTGGGGATTAAACAGTGACCAAAACAAATACCTCTGACCTCTTTGGCAGAGACTATAATTAAATAAAATACGTAATGTGTTACATGGTGGTAAAGCCAGTAAACAGAAGTTGAGAGAGGATAACATGAGCCAGGGCAGAGGCCCTGAGTTTGACAGTCAGAAATTGCTCCTTGTATATACCCTCAATCTCTAACTATTCAGGCTTCCTAGCAGTTGGGTTTTTTTATTCCTGCAAAAAATAAAATTTTGCAATTTATGTTTTTGCTAAACACACATACACATACATATAAACTCAGCAGAAAATTGCTTTCAGCGAAGAATTGCTATCATTTAGGCTGATGTTGATTGGAAAGTAAGATTCCCCGTACATTTTCTAAAACAGCATCTGAAATGCTTGAGCTTTCATAAGTATTGTAATCTCTGAGTGTTCATGTATTTAACATCGTAGATTGTCTGGTTTTCAGAGGCTTTCTTTTTGTTAACTGTGACTATCAAAAACATTACTGTAAAATCAGCCTCCACAGTGCAAGTGAGGATAAGCATGCTTAAGACTCAAAACCTGAAAATTACTTCCATTTCAGAAAAATCCCAGGTTAAGTTGGACGGTCTCTCTGTAGAAACTACATCTTCGAAGTTGAGAATATTTACTGGTCTTTCCAAGCTGTGTAAGACTAATACAAAAGAATTCTTAATTACTGTGATTGGTTGACCTTTCCAATGGGAAGTGGCTGGAAATAAACCCCATAGCTGTCAAGTGAAACCAACTCACAATCGCAGCTCTGTTTAGTTGACATTTAACGTACCGTGAACTCTGTTGAGTTCATTCTAATCATGGGCACCTGGGGGATCTGCCTTGCTTCCTGGAATCTCAAGTATTTTCTTCAGTTTCTTATTCTTTCATAAAATTTGAGTTTGATTAAATAATATGAAGAACTGAGTGAACATTTAAAGAAAAAATGTCCAGTGACCCTCGGTATAGCAAATGGATTAGGACCAGATGAAATCTAAAAACTCATTGGCCTTTTGTCCTAACTTTGTAACTGGAGACATCTGCCCGGTGAAGTCAAGTCTAACCCAGTGTGTGAAGAAGGGAAAGGAGAAATATTTTATTGAAGTTTTGAGGAACCAAACATCCTGACTTCTCAGCATCCTTCCACCCTGCCCCAGGGCCACACAGCGTCCACCTGTTGAGGGACTTCGCACACTGCAGTCCCCACTCTGTTGAGATCAAGTCCTGATTGTCTAGGATTCCTTCCTGTAACCCACGGTTACGGTCTACAACACTCATTTGACATAGTCGGATTATTGTATCATTAGCTACGGGCTCTTCCAAGTTTATTCTGAGTTACTAGATGACGCTCTGTGCTCTGTGTCCTGACAGGTTTTGAGATGAATTACGAAGATGGCCTAATGAAATGGTATTTCACAAAAATGAAGGAGAGTCATTAGTAATGAGCGAACATGTTCTAAAGGAAGTTCTTAGCTTCTCCAATAGAATCATTGCATGTCCCACGTGGCGACAATGCAAGAAAACTCAGAAGACAATGTTGTCCTTTCCTATAGGGAATAGTAACCAAAACCAGCCCAGGGAACAGATGGGAAAAAGGACAGTGTCGTGCTTCTGTCCACAGAAACATGGAATGACCATGCTGGGAAAAAATGTCCTTGAGGCAGAAAATATGAACACTCAATACGTAGCATGAGGCAGTAATTGTAGCGATGGGTTTGTGCACACCCCAAGTAAAAGGACAAATGAAACTCCCTACTGGGTGCATTTCAGTGCCAACAGACAGTTTTATCTGCATTGTGTATGCAGTGCCCAAAGTAGAAATTAAGGTTAGTAGATGAGGCAGGTGTTTTTTTGTTTTTGTTTTTTTTTTTTTTGAGTGGAACCCCTGAAGTTACTTGTAACGATGTCTGTGTTGAGTCAGAGACGGTGTACCCTGAAAGTTAACAGATTCTTTTACCCTCCAGTGTGCTCTGGCACACATCTCTGCAATCTGGATCACAAAAATTTCAAGCTTCGCACTGGAGTGTCAGTGTAGCTTTCCATGCCGTTCTCACTGAGACTGCTCAGAGCTGCCTGTCAGTGGTAAAGGTATTTCAAGGACAGCTTATACATTTTCTCGAGACATTTCATTTATTAGCAGTGACACGAGTGTCAAGATAAGGTAAATTGATATTTGAGAATCAAGAGTCTTACTCACGTTTTCGATTCATTCAACAAATATTTATTGAATACCCAGCATGTATTGTGATATTCTCGTATAATTAAATGCAAGTTCCTCGTATCGGGGAGGTTTTTATTTGCAACCAACAGAGACTCGTGCAGGCTTATTCAAGAGAAAGGGCAATTATTGAACTTGAAAAGCTAGGTCACAGATTCACCGAGAATAGGGGCCAACCTGGCTCAGAACAGAGGGAAGCCGTATAGCCAGTGCCACAGCAAGACCTGCCGGGGACCCAGTGCAGTGAGAACACTGTGACTACCGTGACTGGCTACTGTTGTCTATAACTCGGGTCACCAACACCAGTCACTGGATGTTACATGCCGTAGCTTGCTCCACTGGGTAAGGCCATCCCGGAAAGTGGGTGCTGATGCCTTCACCACCACCAACCGCAGAATTTTTTCCTGTCCATCATTGTCTATGTCCTCAGCTTTAGAAGTGAAATTAAGGGTGGTGTATCTGATTAGCCGAGTCCTGTCAAAATGAGTAATGGGCGTTTTGAAGCTTCTGTTTTTGGAAATAGGCATGATGCTGAAACCATCAATCATTGGGATCGGCTCTCTCATTTCTAACTTAACGATAATCCTAATGGTGCTCATAGGAAAGTAGCATTTTGAGGCATAATTACATGAACTCCACAAAACCTATTTGGACTTACCTTTCCTAGTAAGGCAAAAGCAGGTGTTTGGATGATCGCTGCTTACAGAAATTTCTCCCTAATTTTTTTCCTTTTCATTGAGGTCATACTGCCACATAGACTTACATAATGACTCTGTAAACAGAGATTAAACATTCAATACTTACATACCTTAGTCAGTAAACGTCTGAGACTTTATATTGTAGCTTGATGCTCAGAAAACCTGAGAAACAAATACCACAAAAACAGTTCTCTTAAATCAAGCCTGTTGAAAAAACTACTTTTTTCCAAAACATGATGATAATGGGCCTTTGAAAGCTGTGGTTTATAAAACATTTTCTCTGGGCCATGGAAGAGAACCTTCATTTTTATTTCTTTGCTAAGCAGTTCATGCCGTTTCTTTAACTACCTCATTAATAAAAACCAAGTCTTTCCTTTTGAAGCTGATGCCATTTCTAGCAGTTTCTTCTCTGCTCACTGAGTTTCTTTCATTTCCAGACATCTTTTCCCCCTTGCCTACTGTTACCAAGTTCATTTAATATCAACTCTATTAATGGAAATTCCCACTAATGGGAAAGTTCTTTTCTCATACCCCAAACTATTTTTTATTAATTTAATGTAAATGTTAATTTAATATCATTTCACAAACTTTTTCTGTTTAATGTCAATTAACAAGTCACTGGTTTGCTACTCAAAACAGCACTTAATGTCAATTATTGCAATCAGCCTTTCATTTGAAAACTGAATTTTTAAAGTGAAACTGATTTTAATATGTCTTTAAATTTTCTCAGTTGAGCAGATTAGAAAAGACAGTTCTTTAAACTCTTTGTTATTTTAAGGAACTGTAAATGGCTATGGGAGTTTTCTGAGGAAAACTGTACACAAAAGAAATTGAATAATGCGAAACCTCCAGAGTTAACTCAAGGGGCTCTTCAGTGGATACATCATTTACCCTATTTCTACAAAACATAACTTAGTTATATTTTTAGTTTTTGTTTAGTTTTGTTTTTTTCAAGGTTCTTTCTAAAACTTTATGCCTTACAAAATTGTAGCCATCACATTGGCTTGGTTTGATGAGAAGGTTGAACAAATATGTTCTGCCTTTAATCATGTAAGCTAGTAATGAATATGTTGATTTGCATCAAGTTTAAGAACAAATTATAATTCTATCACACAAGGAGATGAAATCATGGGGCACGACACCAAACCTATACCATCGCAAATACATGAGAATTAAAATAGAAAAATAATAAGGAACATTTTTATACCAAAAATGGAATGCTTCCTCTCCTTCACCTAATTAGACCTCTCATTAACATAAAAATGAATGTTAATTATTGTAACAGCTTATTAGTATAATTTTGATCTTTGGCTCCTCAAAGAAACATAATGTCAGATGATACAGAGCTTACCTCTTTCTCATGCATTAAGCTCTTAGCCTTGAATCCAATGACATGTACCAAATTTTATATTTTCTAATATTATTTGGCCGTTTTGAATTTGGTTACCAGGTATAGCTTCAAAATTAAATCATGTTAAAAATAGCTTTTGATTGGGTAGAAGATTTAGTCATTGTTCCTCAAAACCACACATAAGTCTTATATATTATAATACTTAAAAACAACGCAAGAATCCTCCAATTTTAGTGAGTCTTTTTTTTTTGGATGTTTATTTTTATTTTTTTTTTAATTTTTTTTTTGAACATTTATTTATTTTTGAGACAGAGAGAGACAGAGCATGAACGGGGGAGGGGCAGAGAGAGAGGGAGACACAGAATCGGAAGCAGGCTCCAGGCTCAGAGCCATCAGCCCAGAGCCCGACGCGGGGCTCGAACTCACGGACCGTGAGATCGTGACCTGAGCCGAAGTCGGTCGCTCAACCCACTGAGCCACCCAGGCGCCCCATCTCATTTTAGTGAGTCTTGACAAGTGTCAGAATATTGTCAAAATTGTTAATGTCAAGACATTCATGAGATTAGTGTTATCCGTTTAATGGCCTCCAAGTTATCCTTCCTGGTAAAAAACAAATTGTCATAATCATAGCAGCAAAGAATAGTTTCAATTTAACAGTAAATGGTCTTCCTAAAAAAATAATTGCTTAGCGAGACAGCCACGAAACTTGAAGTATTTACTAAATCAACGTGAGGTCTCTGCCTCATGTCTGGTTCTCTTCCTCAGTCAGCTGAAAATGAAGAGACAGGAAAAAATGAAGACCTAAAAAGATACCTTGGCTTGCCAGTTATTTTTTTTTTAATCTTTATGACCCTTTATAGCGCTGATATATCTGATTATCAAGCTAAAATGAAAAGTGTGAAGATACGGATCCTAGTTCCAATTGCTTAACCTTTATGGGACTCAATTTCATTCTTTGCAAAATGGAAAAAAATACACTCATATGGTTAATGTAAAAATTTAAAGCTGAGAAGTTCAAGTAAAGTAATATAAGAGATTATGATTATAATGCTAAGAACTGCACACATATGGAATAATAGATAGTGTCAAAGTCTGATGCGAGATAGGAAATTATAAACCTGCATCAATGTGCACTATAAATGCCCAAGGATACCTATAATATTTCACATACTAAAAAACAGACATTATATTGATATAGCATCAATTATTGTACCCATTCAGTGCAACATAGTTGTTCCACAAGTATACTTTCCCAAGTTCAAAATTCCCTTCGATGGAGTCAAAGTGATTCATTAGGCAGTTTAGGAATAGAATCAGATTAGGAGTCAGGTAACTGAATCAAGCCTCATGTTGCCTCGAATTACCACTTTTGGCCTCATACGTTTTCTTTCATCTTGTGGGATGCTGCTTCCTCATCTGTAAAATCAGGAGTTTGAATTACATAATCTCCGCAATCCTTTTCAGTGCCACAATTTGAAGATTGTGTAGGCCTTTGTGTTCAACTTGACCACTTCAAGCTACTTCATAGACACTTGCGCATTTAATTCAGGAACGTGGTTTTCTTTCAACTTCTGTCCCTTATCTAACCTTGAGGATTGGAATGAAAAGTGCAAAACAGGTTCACAGCCTTTGTATCAGTCCTTTTCCTTCAAAACATGGCTACAGTTTTTCTGTCATGGAAAATACCCACAATCCCAGCACTCAGGCAGTGAGAATATTTTAGCTGAAAGTGTCAAATAGCTTTCTACTGATGGATGTGTCACAGTCAGAGAGTAATTTGGATTAGTAACATTCTCTCTCTAGGTAACATGAAACAGTTTGGCCAAACATAGATCCCCTTTTTGATCCCTGAGATATAGGAGGCTCTAAGCCAAAAAGAGATCCATCCCTCAAGTTCATTGCAGCAGCTATGGATGAGAGAATTCCAAGACATGGCCTCCGTCTGGTGGACCAAAGCTGGGGTCACTGAGAAGCTTTATGGACCTGGGTGGAGAAAAGCATAATAAAAGTTTGAGGTGTAGTCAGGTTGAGGCAGGTTCAGTCGACATTCATTGCCTCAGTGAAATATCAGCTCCATTTGTACTCGAATAGTTGCATTCTGAGGGAGAGAATTCTAGAACCTAGATCCATACAACAAGGGATGAGCGTTTAGAGTTTTGGGCATTTATTTGTTGTCTTTTCTCTCCACACACCAATAGCAAAATCTTGGTTTTCATTTAAGTGTGGGAGACTAAAAAATAAAAATACTCGTCATTACGTTCTGGTAACCAAGAACTAATAAAGCCTTTATGTAAATTACCAGAAGCCATCCCTCACTAGTTATAAAATAGATTAGGATGCTTTCATTTATGTTATCCATATAGTTTCTAGCACCGTTAGTATCCTTGGTATGATTTTACGAGGTTATTTAGACAGATAACAAAGTTATGAACTCTTGTCATGTCTTCCGGAAAATCCCAGCTCAATATTAACTTGCTGAGTACATAGAGGAAGAATTATTTTGGTTTGATGGCCCAAGTTAATAAAGCAGCTAAAATTAGATAGAAAAACTTCATAAGATTCTCTTGGGATACTATCTGGACTAGATCATTTTCCCTTTGATAATTTAAAAATCACCTTTAGGATCATCTAGGGTGGGATCTATTATTAAAATATCAAATACTCTTGGTTCATACATTTTAAGTTTAGTCCACATAATGACATTTAATTTCTCCTCGGCCCAAACAATATAAGGAACAGAACTCTTAGTGAAAAATGAGTAACTCAAAGTCAAAGAATATCTAGGCGCAGGAGTCTGGTAAAAAGAATAAACAAGCCTGGAAGAGTCAGGAGAAAAAGAAAGACCATAAAAACTTATGGAGGAACTGAGAGTTAGGGAGAAGCACGAGGTACAACAGAAATAGGAGAAGGCAAGGTTAATTGGGCATTCCTATCCATGCTGCCCACGCTGTTGGTTGCTCTCTTCCAAATACATTGCTTACTGCGGTTGTTAAAAATAAATGAAGCCTGTTTAACCATCATTGGCTTATCTTAGGAAGTGTAACAATATGGCATTTAGAGACATCTTGGGTCTTGACCTTGGCTCCGCCATTTGCCAGTAGGGTGCTAGTGGATTAAGTAATGATTACGGAAGGTGTTTCTTCATCTCTGACAAGTGGATTACACTGTTTTATCTCAGGGACTGGCATGAACATCGCTAAGTAGAATACCTGACACAGCAACAGACATATTCACTCAATAAATGCTGGTTTCCTTTTGTTTCTTTCGTCCCAATTCTCTCCTCACTTCACCCATCAAAACAGTGTTTAAGGGATATCCATTAAGCAATAAGGTGTCGTGTTAGCTTTTAGTTTATTTATTACATGGTACAACACAAATATGTTACCGCTGTAAGAAATAACAATACAGAATGACGTAATGTTAAATGCCTTCCTACCCCATTCCTCAGGCTCCAAAGCCTCCACCACTCCAGAACTACCCATACTTACCACGATTAAATTTATTCTTCTACCTTTTCTTGCTATGTACATACATATATAACACATAAATTTGGTGTTTCACATATGTGGAATTTTAATTTTTTTTTCTGCAACTTGCTTTTTTTAACTTAACTACATTTTAACAACCTCTTGAAGATCTTTTAAAGTCTTAGATATAGACCTATGCAACATAATACTTAGTAGTCCAGATTCTGGATATTCCTATCATTCATTTATTGCCCTACTAATCAATATCGAATTATTCCCAGAGGTCCACTGTTACAAATGAACAATAGTGCACTAAACACCTGTATATGTCTCTATGCTCATGGTTGAACGCTGCCCTAGAACAGATATTGAGAAATAAAAATATTACCATAATGGAATGACACCTATAAATTTTGGTAGGTAATACCTTTTGAAAATGTTAGATATGTTTATTCTTCATGCTCCCATGCCATTTCTCCTCACACTCCATTGGTCTGTGCAAACTGTATGGCCACCTGTGGTAAAAGCTTGAAAACACAGGCTCTTTCATATACTTAGACACAAATAGCATGAGTCTGAATGATATTATTGAGCTTCAAAAATAAATTTCTTTCCTATCTAGGTTTTAAAAAAATAATAAAGTAGTGGGATGGGAAGAAAGGAACCAGGCTCACTAGTCGTAGTCATTGCCAGTAGCCACAGGTGAAGATTTCTCTGGGAAAGAATGTATGCTTCCAGAATGCTCAGAGAAGTCAGAATTGTCTGTTGTGACCAGGTGTTATTTTGACCCTTTTATGTACCCCACCCCACACCCATATTTTAAGGCATCAAGACTGGAAGTACTATTTTCTCCCATCTCAGCCAGCCAAGTTCCAGACTGGATTCTGCCAGTGACAGGAACTGGCACAAGATATAGAAGGCAGAACAGGTGCAAAAGCGACCATGGCTTCGTGCCGGCAGCAGGCAAGCATGTGGGTTCCAGCCTATGGCAACTTCTCAGCATCCTCTTGAATATCACTTACATGGATGCTAGAGGCCACTGAAGTCAGCAGTGGTGGCTTCTTCTGGTTTCTGTCCTTCCTGCTTTCTTAAATGTCGGCTTCCTTGACTTACAGCACTCTCTTTCAATAGTTGAGTAAACGTCTAACTCCTTCCATCAAATTCCACCCTTCTTGAAACACCAGGACTGATTGTCCCAATTCCCTGGTCGACCTTGATTGAATATGTATTGCCCTGGATACAAAACCTCAAGAAATACCCATCCATGGGGCGTTCTCATAAAAAGTAATTAAAACATCAAAGTTTGTTCTAACTAAATAAAAACGGAGACTTTAAGAATAGAGAGATGGGTATATAAAAGTAGAGAAATATGCCATCCATACTTTAAAAACTAGGGAATAGGATTACAGAATACAGTGCAAATGTTATAAACCAGGAGGTAAGGAAGAAAGAATGAAACGGGAATTTTTTAATACCCTAATATTGGGATGTCAACATCTTTCGTAGGAAGCCATGGGTCAATACTGTCTAAAGTTAAAGAATTTGACTTTTTAAAAAAATTTTTTAAATGTTTATCTTAGAGAGAGAGGACAAGTGGGTAAGGGGCAGAGAAAGAGAGAGAGAAAGACTCTGAAGCAGGCTCCAGGCTCTGGGCTGTCGGCACAGAGCCCAGCACAGGGCTTGAACTCACACACTGTGAGACCATGACCTGAGCCGAAGTCGGACACATAACTGACTGAGGCACCCAGGTGCCCCTAAGAATTTGACTTTTAAAATGAACTCCAACCTCTTTAGGTTTTGCATAATCTTTTTTCTTGAGGTGAAACATGCACTTGTGATGTAGCAATTCACATTTTTCTTCTTTTCATCGAATTAGAAAAATTAATCTCATGCTTTTGAAAAAATAAGGGTTTTCATAAAATTCTGCCTCTGTCTTTATATATACTTTTATTTGTATATATCCATGCTCATCAAATTGTTCCATTTGTAATATCTGGATAACTATTTTGGTTTATTTAAAATTTTTAATTTAGATAATTTTCTCTACTGTTTAATTTTAATAATGTCATTAGTAAAGTCATTATTTTGTATACAAACAGAAACTAAGTAATAGTTTTAGCCCTTTGTATCACCCCTGCCCACAGTATATATATACCCACAGTATATATTGCCTTGGTTATGTCCATAATCTTTTCTTTATAGTAACATTCACTTCTATAAAATTGATAAAATTAGTTGCATTTGGACTTCAGCTGTTTATGTGTGTGTGTGTGTGTGTGTGTGTGTGTGTGTGTGTGTGTGTGTAATACAGTATATTTAAGGGACTCCACAGAGTTTATAGGGGGAAAAAATGACCAGAGAAATGAAAGTTAAGTTAATAACAGAGCATACCCGTGCAAGAGAAAGTGTTGTTTCTAATTATCAATTATGGATGAGTTATAGCTAGTAACTTATTTAGCAGTTTTTATTCTAATTAATTTACAAGTGCTGATAGAGTTAAAAACAAAAGTAATAAAAACTTTTAAGTCATTATCTTGATAAAAAGGGTAGTGTGGGGACAGATTATTTGCAGCTCTAAGAAAAAAAGGTCATTAAATCTTAGATAAGTGACATTCCTCCTCCAGTCTAGTATCTTTAAGCGAAGTGAAGAAAATCCCTCTTTGTCTCAGCAACTCCAAATTTTGAAAAGCAAAGCACAACAAAAATAATATTCAATTTTGTGTGTTTTTCCCATAACATTTATCCTGGTATATCCTGTCAATAAATATTTATAAAATGTAGTGAGTCCTTGACCTGCATTAATCTCCAAGGGATATGTTAATGGGAGTCACAATGATGCATCTATAAATTTGTCAGATCACTACTGATATATCAGACATGGGGGCGGGCCTGTGACATTGTTTAGCACAAGGACTCTGTTAATGGGGAGAAATCTAAATTAGAGGTTGTCTTACTTGATATTTCATTAATTTTTGAGCTCCTACTAAGTGCCATATGCTCCACGGGGAATTGGTAGCACAATACTTAATCCAAGCAGACAAAGGCTCCACCCTCATGAGTCTTGAAGTTTAGCCAGAGAAATAGTAAAGTGTATTACTGATATGTCAAAATGTGTCTTTGTCACAACCGATTATAAGGAGCAAGGAGTCTTGGTGAGAGGGAGGATGGGTCCAGTGTGACTCAAGCGACACTTGAGCTGATGTGTGGAGGAGAGAAGCAGCTGAGCAGTTGAAATTACATGGGTGTGGACATTAGTCAAAGGCAAGAGCATGGTCGAATGACATCACCTGGAGGACAACAGAGCAGGAAATGAGAAGGGAGACAAGGAGTGACATTCATGAAACCAAAACATGTAATGACCGCGAAGACTGTGAATCTGGGAATGAGTCCACAAAGAAGCAGCAGCCTATGATGTTGATGGAAACCTAGGAAAATGATAACCTCAGTCTTAGCCTTTGTCTGGAGGAGGGCGGGTAATTGTTAGAACAGTTAGGGGCCAAAATACATAGAATCAAAAATAAGCAATCTCCCAGGCTGGAAAACCATGCATAAGCACCAGCTTCAAAGTGAAGAGGAGTACAGAGTGGCTTTTGTTGGTAATGACTCAAAGACAGGGATAACGTCACCCAAAGATCAGGACAACAAATAAACAAATATGTTCACTGGGGACATAAGGTATTTTAAACAATGTCCTATGTCTTGAACGGCATTGCTTTCTGATGACATCGGGATATATAACAGTTGAAATTATTTCTTGTCTTCCTTACTTTCCTGTATATCCATACAGTAAATACCTTTCCATTGAGGTTACCCGCGCATATCTATTTTCTAAGCAATATGAAAGAGCCCGTGTAGCACATTTCGAACATCTGTGCTTAATAGGATGAAGTCCTAGTTCTCATCACGGTGCAGAACTACAGGGAATTGTTCTTGCTCTCCAATCTATTGTCTAGGTGAGTTTTTAAAAATCCAATTACAAAAACTATAAAAGAATCTTCAAAGCGTAAATAATCTTAGTGTGGCTCAAACATTAGGGCTACTGGATGATAGCACATGCCCTCAAGAGATGGTCACAGAAACGGAAAACCTTCATGACACATGAGAGAGACATAGCTAATGTATGGGTTAGCTCTTTAGAGGTGGAAGCAGGAGGCACAGAGAGGGATTTAGCTTGTGGCATTCGTGATGGGACAATACAACACTGGCTATGTCAGTCTCACCAAGATACCGTGAAACAAAACTTCAGCTACAGTCATGCCATGGCAGAATGGTTTTCTTCCCGTCTTCAGGTTCTGAATTGAATCTGAACCAATACTACATGAGACAAATGTATGTTTACCTCTTGTTCACCTGTGTTTGTTGTAAGACCACCCCCCCCTCACCACGCCCCATCTGATTTTTATTTGAACATGACTTTTCTCGGCAGAGAGTAGGAGAACTGAGCTTTGGATTGTGGTTCTGCTTTACAAAGCGACTATCACCCCTAGTTTTGAATATGCATTTCGATTTGTGAAAACACAAGTATAAGTGTCAACTAGTTAGAAGCTTTGATGTCATCAGTCCTACTCCTAACCCATTTCCCTTTATGTAAACTTAAGTGAACTTGTAAGACCATGGGGGATTTGTAGTCTGTAAAGTGGAATTTATTAATAGGTAG
The DNA here is from genome assembly GCF_018350215.1 of Panthera leo. NCBI lineage: Eukaryota > Metazoa > Chordata > Mammalia > Carnivora > Felidae > Panthera > Panthera leo. Next base: position 101,971,403 of record NC_056679.1, on the reverse strand, counting down.
CGGTGTTTACCCAATACACATGTGGACCGTTATTTCCTCTCTCTCCTGTGTCATGAAGGCTTACCTTTTTTTCTAGATCATTTTCATCAGTATCCAAATGTACTGTGTAATACCTCCCACCTTAAAAATAACCCTACCCAGACCCCTCTCTAGGTACTGCTCCATTTTTCTACTCCTCTTGACTGAAAAACTCCTATAAGACTATCTCCTGTCCTTCTTTCTGTCTTGTCCTCCTTTCTGTCTTGTCCTCCTCACTCCACCGATGGTGCTCTAGCTGAGATCGCCAGTGACCTTCATAGTCTAACCCAATAGCCATTTTTCTGTTCTCTCCCTTTCTTTATCAGCAACATTGACATAATGCAGTACACCTTCCTTGAAGCACTTCCAGTTGACTTCTGGAATAAATCTCTTGCTTAATTATCCTCCCTAGCTTACCAGCTACCTTTCTTGGGTTGTTTTGCTGGTCCTCCCCCACCTCTCAGCCTTCTAAACCTCTGAGTTTTCCAAGCCCGGCAACCAGAATTCTCCACTGTCTCCACCTACTTTTCAGGTGAACTCATCCAATGTCATGGATTTAAGTGTCATCTATATTCGAACGACCTTAAATTTGTGTCTCCAGCCTGGACCTCTTCCCTTCATTCCAGGCTCATGTATCGAATTCTCTTGTTGACATCTCCAATTGGAAGTCTAATAGGCATTTTGAACTTGAGTCCATTATCAAGCTTTTACACCCGCCACTTCCCATCCCTACTTCTTGCTCCCCGAAGTCACCCCAGTCTCTGTAAATTGCAGCTGTATTTTTCCAATTTTACCAGCCAGAAACCTCATGGTCATCCTTATCTCAACCCTGCATCCCATCTTACAGTAAATTCTTGATGCTCTTTCATAATGTATCTAAAAACTGAGTGTTTGTCACCTTCTCTGTTGTCAACACTGTGGTCTAAGCCATAATAATTTCTTCTTTAGATGATTGTAGTCCGCTGACTGGTCTTCCTGCCTTTACCCCATCCCCTTAGTCTGTTCTGCACACAGCATAATCATGCTTTATCATGTCAGACCACCATATGCCCTTTCACAGCGCTCAAATTACTCACGGTGGCCTCCAGGCTTACTCACAGGTCATCGTAGAGCCTACCACCACCTTTCTGCTGTCGTCTCCTACCACTTTTCCTCTAGCCCAGCCATACTACCTTCCCTGCTCTTCTGAGTACCTCAGGGCCTTTGTGATTGTTGTTTTCTCTGTTTGCAGTGCTCTCCCCCTATTTATATACATGGCCAACTCCCTTACTCCATCCAGATAGCTGCCTAAATGACACCTTCTTGTGAGACCTTTCTGAGCCCCTTAAATGTGTCCTCCCCCACCCCCACTTTCCTTGGTAGCAATAACCTTTGTTGTGTGTGTGTGTGTGTGTGTGTGTGTGTGTGTGTGTTTATTTTCCTCTCCCACTAGAATATAAGCTCCATGAGTATGTGGACTTTATCTGTTAACTCCCAAATCCCCAGGGCCTAAAACTGTGCCTAGTAGGTACCCATTGTGTATTTACTGAATAAATGAGTTCACGAATTTGATGGCAACACACACTATGTGAAGTATCCCTTCCTCTTTCCCTCCTTCCACTTGCACGGTGGTTTGCTAGTGAGGTGTAGAATAAGTTACTCTTTTCCTGCTCGGGTATTTTTTATGATACCTACCTCTACTGCTCACAGAGATTTTATGGCAAATTTTTGTGGAGCCACTCTTATTTTGTGAACTGGGCTTTGTTTAGCTCTTAATCATAGTGGCTTGCTAATTGTCTCCGACTAAAGGTGATAAAACCCAATATATTTTACAGTATTTATGTACAAAGAGCACTGAAATGAGTCTGGTTTAAGTGGGGAAGAAAAAAAGAATGTGTGTGTGTGTGTGTCTGTGTGTGACATGTTTAATATTTTTATCAGAAAGTTTAGTTTCCTTTGACCTGGACTAACCCTGATGTCTGAGACACTTTTTCTGTTAAGTAAAACTAATTTGTATTACATACATTTTTCTATGTTTTTACCTGGTAGGCAAGAAATTGTAAGGCAAGGGTCTGGTCAGATACTATGCTTAACTCAAATGAGCAGAACAGATCCCACTGAAATGTTAAAAGAAGGATGGTAAGAAGTAATATAACTTATGGAATATTATTTTGAGAAACATGAAACCAATGCATCTCATTAGACCTGTTTTTTTTAAGTGAGTATGGGACAACAGTATCCCATGTTGATTTCAGCATCACAGAACTAGATTGATTGAGTTCACCCTATTTACAAGTTATAATGAAATGTAATTTTGGCTTTTCTTTTAATTTTCAAGTGGCAAATAGTAATCTCACCACTGACATCAATGGAGAAAAAGTGTTTCTGCTTGGCAGGAAGCATTTATGGCTGTATATAATGCAGATAAGTTTGTTTGAGAAGGTAGACAGCTTTCTAGACAATCACTAGAGATAGGACCTTAATTTAACCCCAAGCCTGAAGCATTTCCTCTGGGATGTGGATGACTGATAACATGGCGGAGGGCAGAGAAAGTATAGATTTACTGAAAAATAGATGTTGCAAGCAGGGGGTGTTAAATTTCTTCCTCTAAATCATTGTTTAAAAGGACAAGCTTAGATTTCTGCTTCGGAATGAAAACCCTCAGTGTTAGAAGAGAAATTTTTTAAATCACAGGTAGTTGGCATTTTGGACATTTCATTGCAAAACCTTAGTGATGTAGTTACGTCTGGCTCATCTTGCAATAAGATGGCATGACTACCCTTGCTTTTAATATCCTCCACACGGGATACCTCGGTGATTTCTAATTTAAAGAAAATGAATCCTTTACCGACAGCTTGATAATCTTCCCCATGGGAACAACAGAAAAAAGTCTCTTGTTCCTGGCCCTCGATGAGCATCATATAATAACCAGCTTCTTTAAGTGGAGTAAATAGATCTTTATTAACAAAGATTACATATTATGTGCTTCTATATCGCAGTCTTCAAGAAGAACCTTTTAACAACATGAATAAATAAGCCATAATAGGTTTCTTGGCCTTTACCAAGCAAAATATCAAGAACTTCTTTCTGCAAGGGCAGAGGTTAAGTGACTCCTTTATTTACTAATGATAAAGTTAATTGTGTGAAACCTAATTCTACTGGGCTAGAAAAAGGATTTGTCTTTTAACTAATTCCTGGTCCTCACAGCGATTTTTTTTTTAAATGTTGCAATTCTTTAAATGAAGTTTACTCTCATCTTGTCCTATAGTTTTAACTAATTCAGGATAACCAAAGAAAACAGAAACCACTGGACATATTCCAGTAAAATGTAAAATGGCTCGCTGAGAACAGTAAATAGCTGTTCTTTACTGGAGATGCTCAGAGTAGTAGTTTCAATATCCATTAATAGTAAACACTGTGTATTATCTCTTAAATCGGGTTGAACTAAGCGAGTGACACAATTCTGCAGCTAATTATAAAATAGCCTACATTATAGAAGAATTAAAAACAGCAAATGAATCATCTGGAGAGCTGCCATGGCCGTTCTAAAATTCTACCCACACTACATGTGAATTTTAATATATAATTTTAATTACGCAATTCTTCCCAGCAAAGCCTTCTCATTACTTAGGCAGTGTGTGTGTGTGTGTGTGTGTGTGTGTGTGTGTGTGTTTCCTTTACCTTGATTACAAAGTCAGACCATTTTAGCTGAAATTAAAAATATCTGTGTATTTATAGAGAAAACAGAGGGCTGTGTTTTGATAAGGCCTCTTGAGGAGGAGGGCAAAACGTAACCCTGTAAGAAAGAAAGGCTGCCTGGTCTTCGTATCAGACGCCAGCTAACAAAATCCTAAGAGGGTTTGTTACATGAGCCAGTGGGCTGAGGCAACCTTTAACATGCAGGAAACTGGAGTTAATTAAACCGTTACCGGGATCCTATCTGTCAACCTAGCCGTGTGTTCTACCCCCAAGTCCATTTACATTTTAGAATTGAAAAAATGTTCTCAGGACTGTTGATAAACCGTGTTTACTGTCTCTATTGATTTGCTACTTTTGCATAACCTTAATGTTTTAATTATCTTCTAGTATTTCTTGAAGGCTCTTCTCTAGCAGTTGCTATCTGATTAGACTTTACTGGCAATTACTAAACACTAGGAGTACACCTTCTAATGGATTAATCTACTTCAAAGTTACGAGATAAGTGCAGGAGCGAAACCGCTAAGAAAAAATGATGTTACGTTGCTGAAAGGCTATTTTCCAGCCACGATTGTGCTTACTATAGAGGAGACATACTCAGATTATTTGCCTGCTTTATTCATTGGAATGCCTCAGGGGGGATTATTTTACATATAGCCTGTCAGAAAGAGCATGCACCAGGAGGCCATCAATTGGATAATTAAGATACACATTTAACACCTGGTGAGTGCACATTCTGTGAAAGACCTAGTGCCAGACCTTTTTCTAATATAAATATTTTTATTGAATGAACTTTTTATTTGTTATAGCCTATATGAAAGTTGCACACGTGTTTATTCATTTACCTAACATTTCTTGAGTGTTTGCAATGTACGTGGCACTGTGCTAAGATCTAAAGACACAGACCACCTCCTGATCTTGGGGCAATATTTAGAGCAGTTTACACAAGAAGAGTCAGAGTCACAGGGAGGTTTCATAATTAGCCTTGGGTCACAGAGCCTACAAGTGGATTTCCAACTTAGGCTGTATGATTCCAGAACTCTATAGCCTAGCCCCTGAGTAGCACCCTACGCAATATATTTCAATAATGGATCCTGAATGCCATTAAAAGAAGAATGATGAGCCCCTGTTACACTTTTAGCTTTTTCATATCCAAATACTGGCGCAGAGCCTTAATTTGATGATGCCATTGTGACAGGTGTTTCTCAAATTCAAAATAACTCCAACCTTATTATTAATATTATAATATTAAAGTTGATGTACACATAACCGTATTTCAAGGAGCTTGATCATTCTGAATGGGTTTCCATCAGGGGATATTGTAAGGAAAACAGATGAAGACTCAAATAATTTATATCCTGTCTTCTCTTTGGAAGCAAACAACACATGATCCTGAATTCTCTGATTTGTCACTAATGCCTTAAAGACAAACATTAATGTTAGGAAACAGTATTTATTTACCCAGGGTTTGTTGTTGTTTAAATAGACCTGATAACATTTTCCCCAAACACTCCATAGGGAATCTTGAGTGACCTTCCATTCATTTATTTTAGTTGTGTATTTGACGGGAAAGGAAAACCATGATCTTGCTTTTTTGTTAATTTTTTTAATGTCTATTTCATTTATTTTGAGAGAGAGAAATAAAGCGTGAGCAGGGGAGGGGCAGTGATGGAGGGAGAGAGAGAGAATCCCAAGCAGGCTGTGTACCATCAGTGCAGAGCCCAAAGCAGGGCTCAGACTCACAAACCATGAGATCATGACCTGAGCTGAAATCAGGTCAGACACTTAACTGACTGAGCCACCCAGGCACCCCAAACAATAACCTTTCTGTTACAGGCAGAGGAGTCAGAGCCACTAAGGTTCTGGCCCCATATAGGATCGGACACGTCGTACTCACTAAGTCACATAAGCCACCGCTTACCCTCTCCTATTCATCCATCTATCTATCTTGTATTTAGTAAGCAAAGCAGAATAGCATAGTATTTCTGAGCACAGACCCTGAAACCCAGCTGCTAGGATTCTCAAAGCTCTGCTTCACTCTAGCTACATGATGTAGGCCGGTCAACCACTCAAGACTTAGTTTCTTCATCTGTGATTTGGGGATAATATGTATATGAAATATAATTTATGGTGAGGATTAAATAAATTACTAATATAAATTAATATAGGTAAAGAACTTGGAAGAGTGGCCCTTATATGGCAAGCACAGTATAGTTGTCACTGTTGTCATAACCGTCAGGAGTAGAACAGTGTCCTGGGGCACTGTGGTAGCCCTTAGATAATACTCGATGCAAATAGTCATATAACTTTGGTCTACTGAGTGACTTGCTGAATATCTAACAACAGTATTAACATGACCTATTCCTTCATCCCACACTCTCATATATTTTCTTTAATTTTCCCAAGCAATACTTACGGGGAGTGTGGCTGAAAACAAAGATGATCCTGAGTGAGTTGTTGGTCTAGAGCAGCCCATTTCCCAGGCCCTTCAAGGGTCACCCTGGGTATGATTGGCATGTGCTCCCCCACCTAAAATCAGTGCCATGGCAGCATGCAATCTTCTCTGCCACTCTTGGGCCAATTGTTCATGTCTTTTCAAGATAATATTAGGCTCAGCTGAGAACTTTTGCAAAATCTATGCATTCTCCCAGGAAAACACCCATCTCTTTGGTCTTGCTCATGGACTACAGGCACAAAAGCAGCAATCACTTATTTAGCTTTCAGTATGGATTTGTCCCAAAAGAAAAAAGAGACATTCATTTTTTTTTAATCAGCAAATCTCGTTCTGTTAAAATTATCAATGCCAGAAAAAAACTACAGTTACTCACAAATGCAAAGGAAACTAACAGGTAGTATAGAGGAGGAAAAAAGTCTTTTCCTCTACCCATCTCAGGTTCTCTGAAAATTAGACTGACAAAAGACAACAGGAGACAAACAAATAGAAGTTGATTAGTATGTGTATCACATATACACCTGGGAGTACCCAGTGATGAGTAGTAACTCAAAGGAGTGGTTAGAACTTCAGCTTATATAGCGTCTTAACAAAACAACCATGAAACAAGATGTGTAGAGAAGTAACAATACAAAGGAAAAGGACTTTGAGCTTGTAGGGGGAGCAGATTGTAGGAAGGTAAACATGGGGGAAAGTAATGATAGATGAGGGTTTTAGCAAGATTTTTTTACATAGATATCTTGGGTGCTATCTCTGGGTTGATAGAGGTCTAGAGTTGTCTCCAGTAACTAACTTCTGTCATTGCTGGTAGAGAGGGGAGTGCAGGAGACATCTTTACAAATTTATGTCATGATATTATATAAATAAGGGGAGGGCAGAAACTTCTTCTTTTATCTGCTTCTTCTCAGTTGCCTGCAGCTCAAAATGATCCTCATGTCAAAGTGGCATATTTGGGGGAAACATCCTCAAATCCTTACGTCAAAGTGGCATATCCTGCTACTCTTTAGCAGGCTGTGTCTGCTTCATCCTCCATAAGTAATTGATTATCTCTGCAACAGCAGTGATCCAGGACAAATAGTAGGAATGTTGGACCACAGTGCTTCAGTGACAGCTCTTCATACGTATGGATTCAGTAATGCACTTAACTTTGGTGCTCAGCCTCCCCCAGGAATTTCAAAAGAAGGACCAGTTCCCTCTCCTCCTGGTCTGCCCAGGGCCCCAGATCTTCTTCTTTGGTACTCCATGCCCAGCTTCATCCTTAGGAGTTACTACAACGTACAGAATATAGGCCCTTGAACCCACTTCCTCCCTCTGTGTCTAATTCTTTACTGGCCATGGTAGGACATGATGTAATCTGTTCATAGCTGTTTTATGTGTGTTTTGGAGGTTTCTTGTACTTTAATAGTCGTGTGCTTTTTAAAACACACTTAGAAACACATCTCAGTGTGTTTCTGTCATATCAGAACTATAATTTCTTAGATATTCTTGCTTGGGAAAAGCTCAAGAAAACAAAAATAAATTCAAGGTATACAATTAAAAATAGGCACAGGCGGCATATGAAGATAATACACAAATGTGTGATGTTCAAGACTGTTGTTCTTCCCTGACTTCATGGTGGACACAAGATTATGACTAAGACCAAAAGTATTATTCTGCCTGTTTTGTAACGGAAGAAATTAATTATGGAAAAGAAGAAATGGTTTCTATTAACACCCAAATGTAAACATTAAATATTAGCTGCTTCATTAAAACCTTTTTAACAAACATTAATGAAATGATACAAATAGAAGACCGATGCTTCCCCTGACTTGTTTTGTTTGCTTAGGTTTTGCTTTCATTTTTAAAGGGGAATGATTTGTTGCATTGTTGGGAAAAGCGCTGCCAAGCCCCTGCAAGCAGGGGTCTGTCACATAGGCCTGAGAGTCGTCCCTATGCTACGGGACGACATCGTAAAACCCAGCAGGAAAATGGCCCATTGAACAGACATACAAACAGTTAAGGGTTTTCCTCAGTACTTAACTTGTAAGGCTCTGCCTTATGCCTCTGCTGCCACTGAATTAAAATCTCTTATTTCCACAAGGGTGAGAAGAGAGAGATAATTTCGGTGAATCTGGGTAAATTTGCATTTGCAATTTGCAATCAGTTTGGATTTCTCACTAGTGATTTGTTAGTAACTGTATTTTACGTAGCAGAAGGGGAAAAATTCATCCCAGGGGAGGTGCTAAAGCGGGTAGGGACAAAGGTAGTTAAGGTACTAGTTAAGGTGGAGACAAAGAGGGAAGTCACCAAGTTTTCCTTTCTGTTAATTCTTTAAAGGCAGTGTAGAAGAACCAGAAGAAGGGTGACACTCCTCTTAGATCACCTTGCCTGTTTTTAGTTAATTTTGAGTTAGGACTGAATAAGGAGACACCGGTTAGAACTGGGCTTCGAGCAACTCATTTTGTAACGATTTTGTCAGGAGCTGGCCCGAGGTCCATGTTCCTCAACTTGGACACTGCCCACGGGCACGGAGCCATATGTGGTCACACAGTTAACATACACCTCTTATTGAAGCTCAGATTAGCATGTTTGTCATTTTCAATCATTTTTATATCAAAGTAAACAGGAGCAGATACCAGAATTGAAAATAAATTACTCGTGATTTTTTTAAAAGATAAATCACCACATCTGAAAAAAACTGTGAGCTTTTAACTGGTCTCTTGAGGCTAACCTCCCCTCTACCCCCTGCAGTTCCCATGGGCACACACCCCTTCTCTCTCCTCTCTGCTCACAAGGACTTGGGTAGAAACATTTGAGAAACTCTTTGGCTATCTCAGGTGCTTCTAACTGCCTTCTCCTAGTCCTTCCTCCTTCTTGCAACCTGGCGCCCTTGGCCTTGAACCAGGGCTTGCAAAACCTTTGGAAGGTCCATAAAGATATCCTGAGCATCTGCAAGGACCTATATTTAAGGAACTCCTCCTTGGAGCTTTCTCTCCACCACATAACAAAGCTCAGATAGCAGTCTTTTCTCTCTACTTCAACATGAATTTAATTCTCTTTCCTCTCGAGCCTCACTTACATTTTCCACTTTATCTTTTATCAAAGAATTGAAGACTTTGTCCCAATTAAAGAGATTTTGGCTCCCATAGGCAAGAGAGAGGAGCTGCTGCTGTGCATACCCAATTGCCTAAATAGCCCCTTTGCTGGCACTCCCTTCCCCTACACTCCAGAACATTACTCTGAAGGAAAGCTCATTGTTTAGCAGCGGGCTTAAATTTGGATTTCTGTCCTGCTTTACCAAGATAAATGCAAACTTCTTGACCTTCAGACTGTCCTCTCTGCCCATCTCTTATTCCTTGGGTTCAAAGACTATCCCAAATGAACTTGACTTGTTCTAGTTGGTGCCTCAGCATAACTCATGAGGCACAGTGTCCATTAAATATTCATATTCTGCTCCTGGGGTGATCATTACTATTCCAGATCAGAACTGTTCCAATGCATTTAAACATCAGTATTTCTCAGCTTAACTCATCATGCACCCATTCAGGTAGGCGATCATATAGCCAGTCTGTATATATGCCAGGGTCTCCCCTCCTCTGCCAAAAGGGGTGATTCCTTAGCAGTGAGAAAATTGGGATATGCTTTTCTTTATTTTTAACTACAAACATGAATTAGACGCTTGGCACACGTTAATGATTTTTAAAACGTCTTTTTTTTTTTTTTTTTGTAATTGAATCTGTCACAGTGTCTTCATCACCATGCCAACTGGAAGGACTTTGCTGTTCCCTCTGATAGGAAAGTTGAAAGCAAGGACTAAAAAGAAACCATATTTATTGACATTTTGTTACCATAGTGGAGGGAGCAGGAAACAGTTTGGATGTATTAACGAGCAAGTTGTGAATGCAGAAATGTCAGACCTTGTTATGTATTGGCTCTGGGGTAAGAACGGTGACACAGAACACTGGTGACTTGGCTGTCTTGGGCTCAGGCTCAGAGGCCAACTGTGTCCATACTCAGTGCTGCGAGGAAATGTTTCTATGGCTTGGTTACAAATCAGCCATCCTCTGGCAAACTTGCCCAGAACGGGATTTAACCAGCTCTTGTTCCAGGGTCTTTGTCTTTTTTGCTTGCCCAATCATTACTCTTGATTTTCCTTTTGATTTTTTTTTTCCAAGTTCTGTCTTTCCCAAGGGATGTCTGTCAACAGACCCTCTCTAGGTCAACCTTGTTACTTGTACCTGACGTGAGGAAACTTCACCTCCCCTTCTGTAGCCCTCCCCATACTCTACTGGAAGTCTCACTGCCGCCCCGTTGTCACAAACCCAGCTGATGGAGTAGCCGACTTCTGTGCTCAGGACTGAGAGCTAGAGGTGTGAATCTGGCAGCAAGGACTAGGAATGCCTGCCCTGTGGACAGCACCAGTCTCCATCCGCCTCTGCTGTCCAGGCTCACTCTTCCTCCACGTCTACCCTCCCCATTCCCAACAGCATGCAATGCTGTGTCTTTGGACTTGACAGGGCTTCAGAATTAAAATGCATGCACCATTGTCAGGGAAAGTACAGGACACGGAGAAGGATGACCTATGTTCATCACCTTCTGCTTCCCCAACGTTAAAAGGCACAGCATTTTCTAACAAAGATAATTTCTGAATACTGAGCTCAGATGCCTTTTTACTACCAAGCATAGAACACAACAGATAAAATTTACACGGAGCATTTGTGTCTATAAGTCCTGAGAAATTTGAGAAATTAAGAAGGCTTCCCCCCACCTTCCTTTCTTTCAGAAAGCATGTGAAAGCATTCTTTTCCTACTAAATGGATTTAGTCTAACTGCCTAATTCATTATGCTAAAACCATGAAGCAATTTCCTGTTCAAAGCCCGGCTCACAGGCTCTCTGTTGTCAAGTATTTGAATTTCAGATTAGAAATGTGTTCATTTGGATAGCTTGAAAGGAAAGCTTTGTTGTCAGCTTGGCTTTATGTTCTGCCAGAAGCCAAATCCCTCCTCTTCAGCAGTCACTAGCAAAATACCAGACCTCGACTCTGGATCCAGTGTCTTGAAATAAACACAAACATTTCTGGCCTCTGTGGTCCAAGCTGTGGTTACTTGCCCTAATAATGCAGTCTTCTCAGATGACCGTTTCTGACACATAGAGGAAATATTTAGGGTCTGCACTTTGGTCCACCCTTACTTTTATAGCGCCATCGCATATGACAAACTGTAAAAAAAAAAAAAAAAAAAAAAAAGTGTATATGTGTCAGAATATCCTCGAGAGTAGATTAGCTCTCTTAGTAACTGAGCCGTTTGTGACAGAGCAGTGACCTGGATGGAGGGCTGCATTTCTTGTCAACCTTTGACTTGTCACTAGCCATCACTGATGCTGTGTAACACTGTCACAGCCACCTGCCATCACTTGTGACGGTTTCCCCTTACTGATCTTAGAAGAATAGAGATGGTGGCTTAGAAAATCAGAAGTCATGATTTTGAGCTGGAAAAGAAAAAAATGAGCACGAGGGAGACAAAAGTGGCCTGATACACCTGGAGGGGAAAAAGGAAATAAACACTTGACTGGCTAATAATCATGGAGCTTCTGACCTGTTAGAAATTGAGGCAACCTTTTCTTATACAAATTTTGCATTTTTGAGCCAGCAAGATTCTACAACATTGTCACCGTTTGCCACTATGATTCCACCGTGACCATCTAAGTAGCATTAATTAATAAATATTTATGGAGACTTACTGTTTCCAGTTATCAATATAGTGCTCATATCTCATAGCACCATGTGGTATTTTGGGTTGTCACTCATATAATGACGAATGCGTGTTTGGTGTTTTACAGTTTACAAAGTGCTTGTCATTAACATTCCTTCACTTGTATTCTCTCAGATGCATCTTTTTTTATAATCCTTTTTTTTTAATTTTTCTAATGTGTATTCATTTTTGAAAGAGAGGGAGAGACGGAGTGTGAACAAGGAAGGAGCAGAGAGAGAGAGACACACACAGAATCCAAAGCAGGCTCCAGGCCCTGAGCTGTCAGCACAGAGCTTGACGCGGGCTCGAACTCACGAACCGCAAAATCATGACCTGAGCCAAAGTTGGATACTTAACCAACCGAGCCACCCAGGCGCCCCTATAATTTTTTTTAATTTACATATGATTGATATACAGCGTTATAACACTGTCAGGTTTATGACATCATGGTTCCGTATTTGTATATGTTGCAAAATGGTTACCACAGTAAATCTCGTTAATGTCTGTCACTTCACATAGTTACAAATTTTTTGTGTATGATGAAAACTTGTAAGATTTACTCTCTGAGCAACTTGAAATATGCAGTGCAGTTTCATTGTAAACAATGTGCTGTTTATTACATCCCCATTTCACTTTTTACTCTTAAATTTACTCTTTTACTTCTTTTTGGAGAATAGTTAACACATTGTTAAAATCGTTGGAGGTGCACAACATTTGACAACTCTGTATTATGTTCACGACAACTATAGGTGCCATCTGTGACCATACAGCATTACTGCAATACTGTTGACTGTATTCCCTGTGTTGTACATTTCTTCCCCATCAGTTATTCTTTCCATAACTGGAAGCCTGTATGCCTTACCTCCCTTTATCCATTTTGTCCTTTCCATATACTCCCCTCCCCTATTGAAACCATCAGTTTGTTCTCTGTGTTTATAGTGTTTGTGTGTAAAACACATTTGTTTGTTCATTTGTTGTTTACATTCCACATATGTGTGAAATACTGCATTTTTCTTTCTCATTCTCAATTATTTCAGTTGGCATAATACCCTCTAGGTCCATCCATATTGTTGTAAATGGCAAGATTTCCTTCTTTTTTTATGGATGAGTAATATTCCAGTGTGTGTGTATGTGTGTGTGTGTGTGTGTGTGTGTGTGTGTGTGTGTGTGTGTGTATACACCACTCCCTTTTATCCATTCATCAGTATGGACACTTGGGTTGCTTCCATAATTTCACTGCTGTAAATAATGCAGCAATAAACATAGACATACATGTATTTTTTTGAATTAGGGTATTCATTTTCTTTGGGTAGATACCCAGCAGTGGCATTACTGGACCATATGGTATTTCTATTTATAATTTTTTGAGGAACCTCCATATTGTTTTCCATTGTGATTACACCAATTTACATTCCCACCTGGGAAGAGGGTTCCTTTGTTTCCACATCCTCATCAACACTTATTATGCCTTGTCTTCTTCATACTAGCCACTCTGACAGGTGTGATGTGAGATCTCATTGTGGTTTTGATTTCCATTTCCCTGATGATGAGTAATGTGGAGCATCTTTTCATGTGTCTGTTGGCCATCTGTATGGTTTTCTTTGGAAAAATGTCTGTTCAGGTCCTCTCATTTTTAATTGTTTTAGTTGTTTAATCATATTTGGTTTTTGGTGTTGAGTTGCATGAGTTCTCTGTATATTTTGGACATCAGCCCCTTATTGAATATATTTTTTGCCCATCTGTTCACATTCAGAGGGTTGTCTTTCATTTTGTTGATGGTTTCCTTCGCCATGCAAAAGCTTTGTATTTTGGTGTGGTCCCAATAGTTTATTTTTGTTTTTGTTTCCTTTGCCTAAGAAGACATACCTAGAAACACATTGTTACAGCTAATGATATACAAGACATTGTATAGGTTTTCTTCTAGGGGTTTTGTGAGTTTAAGTCTCATATTTAGGTCTTGAGTCCATTTTGAATTTATTTTTGCATATGGTGAAAGAAAGTGGTCCAGTTTGATTTTTTGGCATGTAGCAGTCCTTTCTCCCAGCAGCATTTATTGTCTCCTCCCCCCACCCTATATGTGTTGCCTTCTGTATCATAAATTGACGGTACAATGCAGGTTTATTTCTGGGCTCTCTATTCTATTTCATTGATCTAGGTGTCTGTTTTTGTACGAGTACAATTATTCAGTTATCATAGCTGTTTCAATTATTATAGCTTTGTCGTGTATCTTGAAATCTAAGCTTGTAATATGGCCAGCTTTGTTTTTCTTTCTCATAATTGAATATGTACATTGCTTTGGGTAGTGTGCACATTTTAACAGTATTCTTCCAATTCGTGACACGGTATATCTTTCCATTTGTTTGTGCCATCTTCAGTTTCTCTCATCAGTCTTTTATTGTTTTCAGAGTAGTAGTCTTTCACCTTCTTAGTTAAGTTTATTCCTAGGTATTTTATTCTTTTTGGTTCAGTTAGAAATGGAATTGTTTGCTATTTCCTACTTTATTATTAGCATGCAGAGGTGCAGCAGATTTCCGTATATTAATTTTGTATCCTGTGACCTTACTGAATTCATTTATTACTTGTAATAGGTTTTTGGTGGAATCTTTGGGGTTTTCTATGTATAGTATCATGTCAAATAGTGATGGTTTCCCTTCTTCTTTACCAGTTTGGATGCTTTTTATTTCTTTTCCCTGTCTGATTGCAGGGGCAAGGACTTTCAGTACCATTTTCAGTCAAAGTGGTGAGACTCGACATCCTTGTCTTGCTCGTGATCTTAGAGGAAAAGTTCTCAGTTTTTCACCATTGAGTATGATGTTCACTGTGGGTGTGTCATACATGCTTTTTATTATGTTGAAGTATGTTCTCTTTAAACCTGCTTTGTTGAGTTTGTATCATGACTAGATGGTGAATTTTGTCAACTGCTTTTTCTGTACCTATTGAGATGATCATATGATTTTTATCCTTCACTTTGTTAATGTCTGTATCATGCTGATTGATTTTTAAGTAGGGAACCATTCTTGCTTCCCTGGAATGAGTTCTTTATTTTACAACCAGAAGGTTGTACCTTTTGACTTCACGTCAGCCATTTCACCCACCCCTCTGATAGCCAGCTATATGTTCTCTGTATCTCTGACCTCATTTTCTTTCTTTCTTTTTTTTTTTTTTGTTTTTTAGTTTCTACATGTAAGTGAGATCGTATGGTATTTGTCTTTGTCTATTCGTTTCACTTACCATAATATCCCCAAGATTACATTGTCACAAATGGCAAGATTTGTTTCACTTTTGTGACTGAATAATATTCCACTGTGTACCTATGACACATTTTCTTTACCCATTCATCCATTAGTGGACACTTCACTTGCTACTCTATCTTGGCTATTGTAAATATGCTGCACTGAACAACATGTATCTTCTTAAGTTACTGTTTTTTGTCTTTGTTTTTGTTTTTCAAATAAATACACAGAAGGGGAATTGTTGAATCATATGGTGTTCCTAATTTTAATTTTTTGGTGAACTGCCATACTGTTTTTCCAGAGGCAACAACTTTTTATACTCCAGCCAGCAGTGCACAGGATTCCCTTTTCTCCATAGCATTCTCGTATTTCTTGTCATTCCGGTAACAGTCTTTCTAAGGGGTATGAGATGATATCTCATGGCAGTTTTTATTTGTGATTTCTTGATGATTAGTGATGTTGACCATCTTTTCCTGTCCATGTTCAACACCTCTCTGTCATTTTTGGCAAAATGTCTATTCAGAGCCTCTGCCTATTATTTTTTTTAATATGAAATATATTGTCAAATTGGTTTCCATACAATACCCAATGCTTACCCCAACAGGTGCCCTCCTCAATGCCCATCACCCACTTTACACCACCCCCCAACTACCCTCAGTTTATTTTTAATGGATTCTTTGAGATTCTTTGCTGTTGACTTACATGTGTTCTTTATATATTTTGGATATTAATCCCTTTTGAGGTATACAGTTTCCACTTATTTTCTCCCATTCAGTAGGCTGCCTTTTCATTTTGTTGATGGTTTCCTTTATTGTAAACACTTCTTTTTTAGTTTGATGTTGTCCCACTTGTTTATTTTGCTTTTGTTGCCTTTGCTTTTGGTGTCAAATCCAAAAACTCATCACCAAGAGCAATGTCCAAAAGGTTTTTCCCTGTTTTCTTCTAGGAATTTTATAGTTTGAGATTTTACATTTCATTCTTTTTGAATCTCAATATTTGTGAGAAGTGTCAGATAGGTATCTAGTTCTCCCAGCACCATTTATTGCAGAGATTTTCTTTTCTCCTTCAGTGTCTGGGCTCCTTTATTGAATATTAGTTGACCATATGTGAGAGTTTATATCTTGACTCTCAGTACTGATCCACTGGCTTATGTGTCTATTCATAACGCTAGTACCATAATATTAAAACATCTTTGTAATAGTGTTTGAAATCAGGAAGTATAATGCCTCCAGCCATGTTTTACTTTCTTGGGGTTGCTTTGGCTCTTTGGGGGTTTGTACTTCTATACAAATTCTAGTAGTATTTTTTTCCAGTTCTCTAAGAGTTGCCATGGAATTTCCATAGGGATTGCATTAATGCTATAGATGGTTTTCTGTAGTATGGACATATTAAGAATATTAATTTTTTCCAGCCCATGAACATGAGATATCTTCCCATTTGTTTCTCTTTTCTTCAGTTTCTTTAATCAGTGTTTTCTAGTTTTGAGTGTACACATCTTGCACTTGTTTGGTTAAATTTATTCCCAGGTATTTTATTGTTTTTGATACCTGTGAAAATGGGATTGTTTTCTTTATTTCTTTTTCTGAAAGTTCATTGCTAGTGTATGGAAACACACTGGATTTTTGTATGTTGGTTTTGTATCCTGCAAACTTTACTAACTTTTAAACTTTACTTTAAACTTTTAAACTTTACTAACTCATTTATTAGTTGTAATGGTTTTTTGGTGGGGTCCTTAGGGTTTTCTATATCATGCCATCTGAAAACCATTTCCCTTCTTTTTCTGATTCGGATACATTTTTTTTTCTTGTTTTCTTGCCTGATTGTTCTGGCTAGGACTTCTAGTACTACGTTGAGTAGGAGTGGTCAGAGGGGGCATCCTTGTCTTGTTTCTAATCTTAGAAGAAAAGTTTTCACCGTTGAGTATGATATTAGCTGTGTGTTTATCATGTATCATCTTTATTATGTTGTGGTACCTTCCTTCTGTATCCAATTTTTTGCAAATTTTTATCAGGAATAGAAGTTGAATTCTGTCAAATGTTTCTTCTGCATACATTGCGATGATCATATAATTTTAACCCTTCATTTTGTTGTTGTATCCCACAGATTGATTTGCAGATGTTTACTATCCTTACATCCCTGGATTAAATCCCATTGAATTGTGGTTTGTGATCCTTTTAATGTTGTTAAAACTCTGCTAATATTTTATTGAGTAGTTTTGCATCTATGTTCATTGGGGATATTGACTTATAATTTTCTTTCTTGTGTTCTCGTCTGGTTTTGGTCAGGGTAATGCTGGCCTCATAAAATGAGTTTGGGATTGCTTCTTCATTTTTTTTTTGGAAGAATTTCAATAGATGGTTATTAATTCCTCCCTCTTTGGTAGAATTTATTATCTGATCCTACACATTTTTTTTTTAATTTTTTAAAAACTTTTATTTATTTTTCAGAGACAGAGAGACAGAGCATGAATGGGGGAAGAGCAGAGAGAGAGGGAGACACAGAATCTGAAGCAGGCTCCAGGCTCTGAGCCGTCAGCACAGAACCTGATGCAGGGCTCGAACCCACAAACTGCGAGATCATGACCTAAGCCGAAGTCAGACGCTTAACAGACTGAGCCACCCAGGTGCCCCCGTTTTTTTAAATTTTTTTAAACTTTTATTTTGATCCTATACATTTCTTTATTGAGAGGTTTTTGATTAGTGACTCAATCTCCTTATTAGTAATCAGTCAGTTTGGATTTCATATTTCTTCATACTTCAGTCTTGGTTAAAATTTCTAAAAAATTTTCCATTTCTTCTAGGTTGTCCAATTTGTTGGTGTATAATTGCCTCTTACACTGTCTCTTATATTTCATACTTCTATGGTTTCAGTTGTAACAACTCTTCCGTCACTTCTGATTTCACTTATTTGAGACTTGTCTTTTTTTCTTGTTGAGTTTAGCTAAGGTTTGTCAATTTTATCTGCTCAAAAAACTAGTTCTTAGTTTCACTGATCTTCCCTGTTGTCCTTTTAGGTTTTTTTCCCTTATTTTTTTAAATGTTTATTTATTTTTGAGAGAAAGACAGAATGTGATCAGGAAAGGGGCAGAGAGAGAAGGAGACACAGAATCCGAAGCAGGCTCCAGGTTCTGAGCTGTCAGCACAGAGCTTGAAGCAGGGCTTGAAGTCATGAATCATGAGATCATGACCTGAGCTGAAGTCGGACATTTAACCAACTGAGCCACCCAGGCACCCCATCTCTTTCGTTTATTTCTGTTGTGATCTTTGTTATTTCCTTCCTCCTACTAACTTTGGGTTATGTTTGTTCTTTTTTTTCTAGTTCCTTGAGGTGTAAGTCAGATTGAAATTATTCGTGTCTTAAAGAATTTAAAGCATTTATTGCTATGGACCTCCCTCTTCCACTTTTGCTGCATTTCATTTTGTGTTTTGGTATATGTATATCTCATTTGTGTCAAGTTATTTTTTTATTTCTCTTTTAATTGCTGATTTTGATCCATTCATTTTTCAGTAGCATGTTGTTTTGCTCAACCTGTTTGAGATTTTACCAGTTTTCTTCTTGTAATTTGATTTTAGTCTCATATCATTGTGTTTGGAAAAGATCCTTGGCATGGGTTCATTATTCTTAAATTTATTGACACTTGTTTTGTGGCCTAACATATCTGTTCTGGGGAATTTTCCTGTGCTTTTGAGAGAAATTCTTTTTCTGTTATTTAGGGATGGAATGTTTTGTCTATATGTCTTAAGTCCACTTAGTCTAATGTTTCATTTAAGGCAAGTGTTTCCTTACTCTTTTTCTGTCTAGATGTGTTTTCAGTGGTGAAGGTAAGGTATTAAAATTCTCTACTATGTTGTTATTCCTATCTATTTCTTCCTTTAGGTCTGTTAATACTTGTTTTATATATTTAGTTGCTCCTAAATATAGCATCCTATTTATGCTAGATGCATAAATATTACAGGTATTGTATTTTCTTTTTTGATTGACCCCTTTGCCATTATGAAATAGAGATTTTTGTCTTTCACAGTTTTTGTCTCTTATATTCCTAAAGTCTATTTTGTCCAAGTGTAGCTAAGTTTCTTTGTTTTCCTTTTGTATATAATATCTTTTACCATCCTTTTACTTTCAGTCTTTCTTTAGAAATGAGTCTTTTGTAGGCAGCATATAGATGGCTTTTAAAAACCTATCCACTCTTTGGATAGAAAAATTAGTCCATTTGCCTTTAAGTATGATAGGTATGTACTTATTGCCATTTTGTTCATTATTTTCTGGGTGGCTTGTAGTTATTCTATTCCTTTCTTCTTGCCCTATTCCTTTGTGATTCACTGGTTTTCTTCAGTGGTATGTTTTGATATTTCTCTATTTTGTGTATCTACTCATTTTTTTTTTGTCATTACCATGAGACTTACATAAAACAACTTGTATTTATATAGTCTATTGTATGTTAACAACTGATTTTGAACTCATTCTAAAGTGCTGCTTCTTTACACCCAGTAATTTATGTTTTGATATCACAATTCACATCTTATCTTGTGTATCCCTTGTCAAAATTAATATAGTTGTGGTTATTTTACTACTTCCGTCTTTTGACCTTTGTCCTAGCTTTAGAAGTGATTAGCTCATCACTGTTACACTATTCGATTATTCTCAATTTTAATATAGTTTTTAAAATATATTTTTATATAATATTTATAAAAATTAGCTGTACCCATGTGATGTATCCTCTCATATGTTTTCCCTTTATTAATTGACACCCTTTCATTTCAGCTTAAAGACGTCTCCTTAACAGTTCTTGTAGATGTATAGCTTTAGCTTTTGCTTGTCTGGTAAATTCAGTGTCTCTCCTTTAATTCTGAATGACAGATTTGCCAGGTAGAATATTCTTGGTGAAAATTTCTTTTCTTTTAGCACTTTGAATATATCACATTCCCTCCTCTCCTGCAAAGTTTCTGCCAAAAGTCTGCTAGTAGTTTTCTGGGGGTTCCCCTACACATTACAAATAAATTTTCCCTTGCTGCTTTTAAGAGTCTCTCCATGTGTTTACTTGTGTAGACTTTATTTATCTTGTGTCTTGATGTGGGTCTCTAAGTGTCCATATTATTCGAAACTCTCTGGACTTCTTGGATCTGGATGTCTTTTCCTTCTCTAGGTTAAGGAAGTTGTCAGCCATTATTTCTTCAGATAAGTTTCCTGCTCCTTTCTCTTTCTCTTTTCCATCTGTGACCTTTATTATGTGACTGCTGATGCTTACGCTGTCTTCATCTCTTTTGTTTTGTTTTCTTTCTGCTGCCCTAATTGGGTGACTTCGACTGCCCTTTCTTTGAGTTCACTGATCTGTTCTGCTTCATCTAGTCTACTGTTAAAGCCCGCTGGTGTATTTTTCAGTTCAGTTATTTTATTCTTCAGCTCATTGACTTGTATCTGGTGGTTTCTTATATTTTCTGTTTCATGTTTGAAATTCTCGGTTTTCAATTATCTACTCTTAACCCAAGTTCAGCAAGCTACTCTAGGAACGTTATTTTAAGGAACAATATTTTGAACTCTTCATCAGGTAAACGACTTATCTTTATTGCATTAAGATTTTTTTCTGAGGTTTTACTTTGTTCTTTCATTTGAAACATAGTCCCGTGACTTCATTGGGTTTGACGTTCTTTGTTTTGATGTACTAGAAAAGAGCCACTACTCGTAGTCTTGAGATAGTGGCCTCATGTAGGAAATGAACCTCATTGTTCAACCCTGCCATAGCTCTTGGTTGTCTCTCAAACCTTTGGGATTGTCCAAGGAGCCAATTTTATTTTTCACGGCCCTCCGTATTTGAAGGTGTGCCACAACTTATCAGTGTCCCAAAGGGGAGGATCTCAGTTAACACCTGATTAAAAACTACACCCTCAACAGCAGCTTTTAAAGAATGTAAATATATATAGTCTTGTGGAACTGCAGGCGTAACCCCCACTGGCCATTAGAATCTGGCAATCTAAAAGTATCCCCAAATGGCAGGTGCACATATCGGGGTGCCAATATGTCTCTAGCTAGGGACCTAAAGCAGAACAGACAGTGACATCAAGATGGCGTTCACTGGCCTCCATCCCCAGAGAGCATCTCAGTAGGCTCCTGGATAAGTTCCAAACCAGAATCCTGCTCCTTAGGCCAAAGCTCCAGAAGAAGCAATTAGGCCTCTTCCACAGAAAGACTAAGAGTGTGTTTTAATCTGTTATTGGTGCCCTGCCCTAGAGGTGGTAGCCAACCCTGAACTTTGTTTGTTATGTTCCCATGAGACCCGTGACTGTAAGCCCTGCTGAGCTCTAGAGCCAGCTGACTAGGGGCCATTTCCCTGGGCAGCAGTCACAACAACTGGAGCACCAGACATAAAAGCCAGGCTATCAGGCCTGGGTGACCCCCCCCCCCCCACACACACACACACATTGGGAGACACTGGAACTCTGGAGCATGGTGGACAAAGGACAGGAAGATAATGCCTACCCTCTAGGGTCACTGAAGAGGGGTATAGTATGCCCTCAGATGTGGGTTTATTTAGAAGCCAGCCTTGCTGGCCACAGCAAATAAGATCTCTTTCAAGGAAAGACAGCATTTCAGTTTGCTGCCTCTTGCTGTGTGATGGGAATGGTAGCCACTTAACTCTTTCTCCATTTGTTACCATCCTGGCGGGCTCTTGAGCATAAGACCCATTGGCCAGCTGTGCAGGGGACACCTGTCAGTGTTCCCTGGGCTGGAGCTGCAAAAATCAGGGTGCCAGACAAGGAAGCACCTTTCAGGGAAATACTGGTGATCCAGAGTGAGGCAGAGGGACAGTGTAAATAAGGTGGCCACTGGCCTCTATCCCCAGAGCCTATTTCTGGAGGCCTCTAGATAGGTGGTAAGCAGATGCCTGCCCCTTATGTGAATGCTGTAAGATAAGCAAATAAGCCTCTGTCGCAAAAAGTGGGCATTTTTTGGTCTGCTGCCTCTGTGCTGTGCTCTCAGGCCAGTGAGTCCATGCGTAAGTCCCTTAAGAACTGCTTCTCAGGGCACCTGAGTGGCTCAGTCGGTTGAGTGTCTGACTTTGGCTCAGGTCATGTCTTGTAGTTGACAAGTTTGAGCCCCACGTCGGGCTCTGTGCTAACAGCTCTGAGCTTGGAGCCCGTTTCGGATTCTGTGTCTCCCTCTGTCTCTGCCCCTCCCCTGCTCATGCTCTGTCTCTCTCTGTGTCAAAAATAGGTAAACATTAGAAAACAAAATTAAAAAAAAAAAAACTGCTTCTCAGTTTGCTGCACTCTCATGGGTCTCCAAGACAAAAGCCCTCTAACAATCAAAGTTCAGTGTTTCAGGGGATCACTTCTCAGGTGCAAGTCTTAAAAGTTATGGTGCCCAATGTAGGATTCACACCCTTTGCTCCTCAAGTAGAAGCTTGGGGTTTTGACCTCCCTCCCAACTGTGGATTGCAGGCCACGGGTAGGGTTTATGATATGATTGTGTTAGTGTCTCCTACCTGCCTCAGTGTGGGTTTTTGCATTCACCCATTGTATAGGAGTTGGCTGGCTAGTTTGGCAGGGAGTTATCCCCCTAGTTTGGTGTGTCCATGGGGGAAGGTAAGTTCAGGATCTTCCCATCTTACTGCCTGGAACTGGAACCCTATCAGATGATTCTTACTCATATTTGGTAAGCGAAGAAACTAGTTGTAATAGTTTATCGCACAGATAGAATTAAGTGGCTGAGGGAGGAGTTTTAAACACAAAACTTTGGCTCTAAGTTTTATTAAACCACCCTGATTCTGATAGTGATCTCAGCTCCCGAATGGAGTTCAGCTATCACCATATCCTCTCTGTGGTGGTGTTTTTATTTTGAGGACAAATGTGATAGAACCTTTAGCCTTGCATCCATTTGTTTTATGTCAAATGATAGAATGGAGGGATTCTAAGTAATTTTAGTATAATCATTGCCTCCAGTTTGAAAATAGTTGTATTACTTTTCTAGGGCTGCCCTAACAGGTGGTTTAAACCACCAACGTATATTTTCTCATATTTCTGAAGGATAGAAATCCAAGATCAAGGTGTCCAAAAGATTGGTTTCCTCTGAGACCTCTCTTCTTAGCTTATAGATGGCTGTCATGTACGTGTCTGTGTCCTAATCTCTTCTTATAAGGACACCTTATAAGACACCTAATCTCTTCTTATAATCATACTGGATTAGAGTAGACTCTAATGACCTCATTATAATTTAATTGCCTTTTTAAAGACCCTGTCTCCAATACTGTCAGTCATATGCTGAGGGACTGGGGGCTAGGACTTAAACATGCAAATCGGATGGGGCACACAGTTCAGCCCATAACACTAGGCTGCATGTGGATTTAAACTACAAACCAAATTGAGCTATGCTAAAGAAAAGTAGAGCATTTGTCCTGTCTGCTGATAGAGAATACTAGTCAATGGACTGATCTATTGTGGAAATGATCCAAGCTTTACACAAGGAACAGAAAATTTAAATGAGGGGAGAAATTCAAGACAAGAGTTATGAGGGTTCTAAAGGAAATATAATTGAAAGAAAGGAACAGTTACTCTCAAAGCATGACCCACATCATGGCCTTGGATTTCCTTGTAACCCTTGACCTATTTTATTCTCCTTGGTCATTTCTGGAGCTTATTTATTTTCCAGAATTGGCAGTTGAAACTACAGGATTTTTTGAAATGAGAATTATGATGCAAATTATGTTCCAGTCCAAAAAAACTGTATGCTGATTCAGTATTACAGTTTCATTCTGAGTATTAACCCAGAACCTGACACATTAATCATTTAAAGACACCTTTTGGAAAAAGATTATTCCTACCACAAGAAATGGCCACTTTCAGGCATAGTTGTTTTTACAAATTTCTGTGAAGTTTCCAATAGGTATTCTATTCCTGTGTCCTTCATTTTCTCATTGTGTAGTCTTTGAACTACTTTTCTTTCCTGAGTTACTCTGATTTTAGTCCTTAAGGTTTTGCTTTGTTTTTTGTTTTTTTCCTTCTGCAGAATTAAATGGTTTGGTTACTTGAACTCCTGAAGTCATCTATGCTCCCTTGATTTCCAAGACTGACTGACCATGAAGGCAGTGCTCACCGTATTGTGTCCCTCCCACTCCGCAAGCCTTTCTCATTTCCCCCTCCCCTCCCAGAACCCTTCACTCCCAGAGCTGTTCCATTGAGGGTTTACATCCTATAAACGCGGCATTTGTAAAAACCTCATTTTTATTTTCTCTTGCTATTAATGCTTAATCTTCCAGAACTTTGTCATCCTTTTCCTCTTTGATGGCCGCTGTCTTAAAAGCAAGCAACCTCACATCTCTCTGTCTCTGAATCCTTTTCCCTGTATGATCCCTGGCTAAGAATTGTTAGGAGTTGGAGAGACACAAATGAAGCGGCAGCCATTACTCTCTGCTGCTGCCTGTGGTGAATGGAACTAGCTTGTCCTCCTTGTCCTCAGCTTCGTGTCCAGCCCTTCCTCATGAGTGGCAGTACTGCTGACCCATAGCAGCCCCAGGCTCCCCACCACACGTTTGGCTGAATACCCCACAAGCAGTTGGCGCCACAGATGGTAGCTTTCCTTAGGCTCTTCCTCACCTTCCCCTTATGGTGCTTCCTTTCCCTACTGGGAAGCTGGACATGCCCGCTTCTCAAATTCCCCTGCAAGCTCTGACTTGTCTGCCTGCCCCAGTGTTTCTGGAAAGGCGCTGGTGACGTTCTCTGGTCCTTCCTTTCTCTCTTCCTCATCCTTACTTCCCTAGCTTCTCTGACAATCCTATAAGGTCTCATTCCTGTCAGGTGCCTTTATTCCGTTATACGCTCCTACACCTTCCCCTACTGAATGCCAGTGGGTTCAGTAGCACATCTAATGAATGTGCCCTTTCTTGATGAGCTGTGTCAGAGAATGTTGTGCCGTCTCAGCAAGTGACAGAGGTAGGGGAGATAGATAATTTTACTTCAGCTCTGTTCCCTCACCCCTTTGTTCCTTGTGGCCAGATGTACTGATTTAGGATAAAATCAACTGGTGGAAGTCATGTGTGTTTCAGTGGCCGCTGAAAAGGCTTTTCGTTCATCTGATTATAACAAAGATCAAAGCAGGGACTACTTTTCGACTGCCTCGGCCAACTAAAATAATGTCTCTGTTGAAGATTAATGACCAGAGATCACACTCTGGGCCAGCTGAAATGAATGATAAGTGTCCTTCATATCATCAGCAGTATAGGTTCTTAACCTGTGCATGAAAAACACAATTTAATATATTTCGCCTCGTGACCCTGTCCATTTCTAGAATTTTGAGATACTCCCCTATTCCTAAGGAAAGTTTTCTCATTAGTAAACCAGGCTTTTAGCCAATGTTACCTCACAGCTTTTCTGTGCGGACCTGATTTAAATAGAGGGGAGGATCAAGGATGGGGTGAAGGTGAGTTGTACTGAAGTCCAAAGCTGGAAAGACTCTGAAAGTAAAGCTGAGGCATGAAACAGAGAGAGATGAAGCTCGAGGGACCACAAAGCCAGGGTGAGAAGCTCCTCTGTGGCACCCTCTTGAGAATGGGTGAGCGAGGGCAGCTTAGATGGGAGCCCCAAGCAGTGGGCTGGGCTTTGGGCATAGTCCACCATGGGCTTTTATCTCTCAAAGAGTGTGAAAAAAGGACAGACGTCAGTGGAAAGCTGGCTGTGTGCCCTGGGCTGACAGGTGAGACTATCCCCCTCCACGTGTGCTAGCTGACCCGCTCTGCACCCCCGATGAAAAGATCGGGCGTCTGGTCTTCCTCACATTTTACCCCAGCCCATATCCAGTGAGGAAGCTAACCCGTTAATGACAGTCACTAAGTGTTCTTGTCGTGCAGAGATCTGTCCTTGGAAGAGGTACAAGTAAGGGATGTAAGTCAGGTGAGGCTCCAACTTATTGAAGAAGAGAGTCACATACTTTCCAGACCTGTTCAGGCCACCGCCTACCCCTAATTTGTGGACCGCCAGCAGCCTTCTGCACTTGCAAAGCATCATCAAACGAGCAAACCTTTTTTGCTCTTAAGTGTTTTTGGAGCTTAATATATTAAAGACCTACAGAACTTGACAAGAGGGGATTAATCCAGATACAAGTCCAATATTGCTTTTCTATAGGTAGAGTTGCCAGGCAACCATCACACTACAATACACAGGACTGTCATTAGGGATCAGCCTGCTTCTCCTGTAACTCCTTTGCTGCCGAACTGAAAAGCAGTGCGGGCACCGACGTCACTTAAAAGCACTGATCTTCCAGGTGCCCTTGCAGGCTAACACCTTCTCTTGCAGCATTTGCGGAATACTGTGGAGCTGGCAAAAATGACTCCATGGGACAGTCCTTTGCAGTACAGAAAATGCGCTCACATGACGAGAAGACGGTGACTGAAAATATAATGCAGATTATTAAACCTTGACATTAGCGATGTAAATTATTTATCATAAATTACTAGAAGATGCCAGGGATCCCACGTGGAGCAGACTAGGTGCCGTCTTATTCATACTCTGGCCGCTGTTCAGCCTCCCTCCCTCCCTGGTAATTTCATCCATACCACTCACAGGATGACAATTTTATATCGTAAGAGGTCCCCTGGTAGTGGATATTAATTTATAATGGAAGGGAACAGGAGGGAGGATTTTTTTGTGTGCTCTTTCCCAGTAAAACACACAAACCGCTCCCTTGAGGCACATACGGTTATATATTAAAACATTAGTGATGGCACTAGAGTTAATAAGAGATATAATATACAATATAACCATATACAGTATATATTAAAAATCACAAAGAGATACCATAGATCCTAAAAGAAAACGCCCAGGATCAATTGTCTTGTATACTTTCTTGTGGTTAAAAGACGTATCATCGCTAAAAATATGTAGTGCATTTTCAGTGGATTCACAATTATCTGAGGTCAGATATCTGAAGACTATTTTTTCTTCCAATGAAGCATAAACCATAAAATCTTCCACTGTTGTCTCTAAACCATAATGGAACTGCCAGTAACCAAGGGATGAAATAAATGTTTCCAAAGTAATAGAAAGCATTAAATTAGATTAGTGGTTTCCATATTTCCTTAAATGGTTCCTAGTCCACATGCAAAATATCTTCCATTTGGTTCCTCAAAATGAAAAGTATATAATACAACTATTTCAGGCTATTAAGAAACGATAATGTAGGGATCTATTTAATGGAAGAGACCTTTGGATTTTGATCAAGATCTATCCATAATCTTAACTATATAAAACTAACATTTTAAAAATCTGTCCCGTGTACTTCAAAGATTTAAATATTTCGCTGAACTCATTTTCCGATGGGAAAATAGTGTTCTCTGTTTAGGACTGCAAAAAGCACTTATTCCCAGGCACAAGTTAAGTGGTTTATGAAAGTTTACATAACAAAATAATGGGAGAGTCAAGAACAAACCTGGTATACTTCATTCAAGGCAAGCTATAACTTCCTTAATAAGTCAGAGTTTTTGTCCTGTACAACATGATTCGATATTTGAGTATACTGAGAAATGATCCCCGCAAGACATCTGGTTGAGATCTACCCTCTTAGCAACTTTCAAATATACAATACAGTGTTATTAACTATAGTCGCCATGTTGTACATTACATCCCCATGACTCCATTTATCTTACAACTGGAAGTTTGAACCTTCGACCCTGTACCTATTTTGCGCATCCACTATCCACCCTGATCTCTGTATCTGTGAGCTTGGTATTTGTTGGGATTTTTAGATTTCCCACGTCAGTGACATCATACGGTGTCTGTCTTCCTCTGACTTCTGTCACTTAGCGTAATACCATCAATGGTCCATCTATGTGATCACAAATAGGAAGATTTCTCTGTTTTCATGGCTGAATACTACTCCTGTGTGTGTGTGTGTGTGTGTGTGTACACATTTTCTTTATGCATACATCCATCGTGGATAGTCTGTTTCCGTATCTTGGCTAGTGTAAATGATGCTGCAGTAAACATAAGGGTGCCTCTATCTTTTCAAATTAGTATTTTCATTTTCTGTGGATACATACACAAAAGTGGAATTATTGGACAATGGTGGCTCTAATTTTAAGTTTTCGAGGAACTGCCATACTGTTCTCCTGGAGGCTACAACAATTTACTCTCCAACCAACAGCGCACGTTGCTCACTTTTCTTCACGTCTTGCCAACACTTGTTATTTCTTTTTGGTAATAGTCATTCTAACAGGTGTGAGGTGATACTTCATTGCGGTTTTGATTTGCATTTTCCTGGTCATTAGTGATGCTGAGCGTCTTTTCTTATATCTTTTGGCCATCTGTATCTTCACAATATATCCATTCATATCCTTTGTGTGTTTTTGTGTTGCCTTTGCTTTTGGTGTCAAATCCAAAAAATCATCACCAAGACCATTGTCAAATAGTTTACTGCCTATGTTTTCTTCTAGGAGTTTTATGGTTTTAGGTCTTAAATTCAGGTCTTTCACTCACTTTGGGTTAATTTTGTATATGATTTAAGAGAGTGGTCTTAAATGAGTTTGCCCAATACCCCTTCTTGAAGAGATGGTCCCTTCCCCATTGTGTATTTTTTACTTCTTGATCCTAATTAACCAAATAAGTATGGGTTTACTTCTGGGATCTCTTTACATTGATCTATGTGTCTGCTTTTATGCCAGTACTATACTGTTTTGATTAATACAGCTTTGTAATAAAGATTAAAATCAGGGACTGTGATGCCTCAAGGTTTGTTTTCTCCATACTGCTTTGTTATTGGGGGTCTTTGTTACTTCCATACTAAGTTGAGAAGGGTTTTCCCTGTTTCTGTGAAATATACGTTAGAATTTTTTATGGAAATATTTTTTTAATTTTATTTTTTCAATTTACATCCAAATTAATTAGCATATAGTGCAACAGTGATTTCAGGAGTAGGTTCCTTAATGCCCCTTACCCATTTAGCCCATACCCCCTCCCACAACCCCTCGAGTAACCCTCTGTTTGTTCTCCATATTTATGAGTCTCTTGTGTTTTGTCCCCCTCCCTGTTTTTATATTATTTTTGCTTCCCTTCCCTTATGTTCATCTGTTCTGTGTCTTTAAGTCCTCATATGAGTGAATTCATATGATATTTGTCTTTCCTGACTAATTTCACTTAGCATAATACCCTCTAGTTCCATCCACGTAGTTGCACATGGCAAGATTTCATTTTTTGATTGCCAAGTAATACTCCATTGTGTGTGTGTATGTATATATATGTATGTATATGTGTGTGTGTGTGTGTATATATATATACATATATACATATATATATATATATATATATATATATATATATATATATGTATATACATACACATCTTCTTTATCCACTCATCCATCGATGGACATTTGGGCTCTTTCCATACTTTGGCTATTGTTGATAGTGCTGCTATCAACATGGGGGTGCATGTGCCCCTTCAAAACACCATCCCTGTGTCCCTTGGATAAATACCTAGTAGTGCAATTGCTGGGCCGTAGGGTAGTTCTCTTTTTACTTTTTTGAGGAACCTCCATACTGTTTTCCAGAGTGGTTGCACCAGCTTGCATTCCCACCAGCAGTGCAAGAGAGATGCTTTCTCTGCATTCTCACCAACATCTGTTGTTGCCTGAGTTGTTAACGTTAGCCATTCTGACAGGTGTGAGGTGGTATCTCATTGTGATTTTGACTTGTATTTCTCTGATGATGAGTGATGGTGAGCATTTTTTCATGTGCCGGTTGGCCATCTGGATGTCTTCTTTGGAGAAGTGTCTATTCATGTCTTTTGCTCATTTCTTCACTGGATTATTCATTTTTTGAGCATTGAATTTGATAAATTCTTTATAGATTTTGGATACTAACGTCATTTGCAGATATCTTCTCCCATTCTGTCGGTTGCCTTTTAGTTTTTCTGATTGTTTCCTTCACTGTGCAGAAGCTTTTTATTTTGATGAGGTCCCAATAGTTCATGTTTGCTTTTGTTTCCCCTGCCTCCAGAGACGTGTTAAGAAGTTGCTGCGACCAAGATTAAAGAGGTTTTTGCCTTTCTCCTCAAGGATTTTGATGGCTTCCTGTCTTACATTGAGGTCTTTTATCCATTTTGAGTTTATTTTTGTGTATGGTATAAGAAAGTGGTCCAGGTTCATTCTTCTGAATGTTGCTGTCCAGTTTTCCCAGCACCACTTGCTGAAGAGACTGTCTTTATTCCATTGCATATTCATTCCTGCTTTGTCAAATATTAGTTGGCCATATGTTTGTGGGTCCATTTCTGGGTTCTCTATTATGTTCCACTTATCTGAGTGTCTGTTCTTGTGCCAGTACCATACTGTCTTGATGATTACAGCTTTGTAGTATAGCTTGAAGTCTGGGATTGTGATGCCTCCTGCTTTGGTTTTCTTTTTCAAGATTGGTTTGGCTATTGAGGGTCTTTTATGGTTCCATACAAATTTTAGGATTGTTTGTTCTAGCTCTGTGAAGAATGCTGGTGTTATTTTAATAGGAATTGCATTGAATATGTAGATTACTTTGGGTAGTATTGACATGTTAACAATATTTGTTCTTCCTATCCAGGAACATGGAATATTTTTCCATTTTTTTTTGTCTTCAATTTTTTCTCATAAGCTTTCTATAGTTTTCAGTTATACATTAGAATTTTGATAGTAATTGTAGTGAATCTGTAGATTGCTGTGTGTGGTATGGACATTTTAATAATTTTTGTTACAATCCAGGAGTACTGCATATCTTTCCATGTATTGGTTTATCAAGTTCTTACAGTTTTCAGAGTACAAGTCTTTCACCCCCTTGGTTAAATTTATTCTTAGGTATTTCATTCCTGTTGATGAAATCGTAAATGGGATTGGTTTATTCATTTCTCTTTCTCAAGTTGATTATTAGTGTATAGAGGTACAGCATACTCTGGTATATAGATTTTGTATCCTGTAGCTTGACCAACTTTGTTAGTTCTAACAGTGCAAATATATAGTGACAGTTTTACTTCTTTCCAATTTGGATGTCTTTCGTTTGTTGCCTAATTGTTCTGGCTAGGATCCCAATTACTGTGTTGAATAAAAGTGGCAAGAAACCATCCTCGTCTTATTCCTGATCTTGGAAAACAAGATTTCAGCTTTTGCCATTAAGTGTAATGTTGGCTGTGGATTCATCATATATGGCCTCTATTACTTTGAGGTACATTTCTTCTTCTGTATCATTTGGGTTGATTTATGGATGTTGAACCATCCTTGCATCACTGGAATAAATCCCATTTGATCACAGTGCATGATCTTTGCAAAGCACTGTTCATTTTATTCAGTACTTCTGTATCTATGTTCATGAGGGATATTAGCCTGTGTGTTCTTGGCTTTTGATGTCCTTGTCTGGTTTAGTACCAGGATAAAACTGGTTTTGTAAAATCGGTTCAGAAAATCAGTTCCCCCATTCTGTTTTTTTAGAAGAGTTTGAGGAGGATTTGTGTCAATAATCTTTGAATCTTTGTTAGGATTCACCAGTGAAGATACCCCAGCCCTATAGTTTGATGTGTTGGGATGTTTTTGATTACTGAATAAATTTTATTTCTATTAATTGGTGTGCTTAGGTTTTTTTTTTTTTTTTTTTTTTTTTCCATGACTCGGTGGTGGTAGGTTGGATGTGTCTAGAAATTCGTTTCTTCTAGGTTGTCCAATTTGGGGTGTATATTTTTCCTAGCAGCCCCTTGGAGTCTTTTATATTTCTGTGGTGTAAGTTGTAATGTGTCATTTTTCAGTTTTCATTTTATTTATGTGTGACTTCTCCTTTTTCTTAATGAGTCTAGCTAAAGATTTCTTTTCAAAGAACCAGCTCTTAGTTTCATCGATCTTTTCTATTTTCTTTTTAGTCTCTATTTCATTTATTTCTACTAACTTTGAACTTCATTTGTTATTTTTCTAGTTCCTTGAGGTATACATTTAGGTTGAGATTTTTGTTTCTTGATGTAGGCATTTCTTGCCATGAACTTCCCTCTTGGAACTGCTTTTCTGCATCCCTTATGTTTTGATATGTTGTGTTTTCATTTGTGTATGATATTTTTTAATTTCTCGTTTGATATCTTCATTCACCCATTGTTTAGTAGCATGATGTTTAATATCTCCATATTTGTGAATTTCCCAGGTTTTTTTCCTATCATTGGTTTTTAGTTTCATATCATGGTAGAAGATGAAGATATGTTCTCAACCTTTTTTAAGTTTATTAAGACTTGTTTCGTGGTCTAAGATCTATCTTGGAGATTGCTATACGTGCATTTGAGAAGAATGTTTTTTATTGCTTTCAGATGAAAAGTTCTGTATATGTTGTCAATTAAGGCAAACACTATTTATTGATTTTCTATCTGGATGATCGATCCATCGGTTAGGGAGGGGTATTTAAGTCACACATTTTATTGTCTATTTCTGTCTTCTTGGTTAATATTTGCTTTACATATTTAGCTGCTTCTCTGTTGGGTCTATAAATATTTTCTCTTGTTGGACTGACCCCTTTATCATTATGAATGTCCTTTGTCTATTACCTTGTCCTTTTTTCTCACTTTAAAAATATTTTCTTTTATTTTTGTTTACATATAGCTATAGAAACATATGAAGTTTTTTTGAATGTCACTTATTCACTGGTTGCTTAAATTTGTGCTTTTGTTTCCTTATGTGTAAAATGGGTATAGTATTGCCTCATAGAGTTATTGAGAGAACTGGATAAATTTTTTGGTTTTTTGTCTGAAAAGTAGAGCTACTCCATGTTCCTTTTAGTTTCCATTCGTATTGAATGTCTTGTTCTACCCGTTCTCTTTGAGTCTGTGTGTGTCCTTACATCCGAAGGGAGTCTCATGTAGTCAGAATGGAGGTGGGTCTTGTTCTTTATATCAAATCACCCTCTGTCTTTTAATTGGAAGAATTAGTATTTTTACAGTTACATAGGATAGATATATACTGACCGCCATTTTGTTGATGGTTTTCTGACAATTCTGGTATTTCTGTTTCTTTTCCTCATGTTCTCTTCCTTTGTGATTTCATGACTTTCTCTGCAGTGGTATTCATCGATTCCTTTATCTTCCCTTTTTTTTGGTTATCTGCTATTGACTCTTCAACAATGCAGAGGTTAAAGGCACTGATCCCCACCCCATGCTTTTGACTCCCCCAGACCTTAACTACTCACAGCCAATTGCTGACTGGACATGCTACCAATATTAACATAGTTGATTAACACATATATGAATTCATCTGTGTATTTGCAACCCATGTTGTTCAAGGGACAACAGTATACTTAATTGTAAGTTTTATGTAAGCCTCATTATAAGTGCAATCTATTTTAAGCTGATAATGACTTAAGTTTAAATGCATTCTTAAACTCTTAAAATTTTGCTCTCTCCCATCCACATACTGTATTTTTTCAACTTTTGTCCTCTCATGTTGATACGTGCTTGATAAGTGATTTTTAAAATGATATACATGATCCACCACCTTTGTTATCTCTTGACCTTTAATAGTAAGATTTATGCTTTAATATGTCTTGTTGTTACTAATTAGTGCCATTTCTTTCAAGCTTGTAGAAGTCCTTTTAACATGTCTTATAGGTTTGTTTAGTGGTAATGAAGGCCTTTAGCATCTGCCTAACTCCTAGCATCTGGTGACTCTCTCTGTCCTTCAATTCTGATGACACCTTTGTCTGATACAGTGTTCTTGGTTGAAAGATTTTTTATTTAGCACTTCTAAGATATCCTGCCACTCATTTCTGGCCTGCAAAGATCTGAGAGTCTTTTGTGGGTTCACAGATCTTAACAAGATTTTTCTCTTGGCACTTTTAAGATTCCCTCCTTATCTTTGGGTTCATCTTATTTGAAACTCTCTGGGCTTCCTGGATCAGATGTCCTTTTCCTTACTGAAGTTGGGGTGTTTTCAGACATTATTTTTTCAGATAAGTCTTCTGCCTCTTTCTTTTTCGCTCCTCATTCTGGGAGTCCTGTAATGGGAATGTTGAGTGTCGGTATGCTTGCCTTGTTCCTTCAGTTCCTTAAGCTGTTTTTACTTTTGTTTGTTTTTTCTTTTCTTTTTGGCTGTTCTGATTGGGTGAATTCCACTGCCTTGTCTTTTAGTTCACTGACTTTTTCTTCTGCTTCATTTAATCTGCATGGCATCCCTCTAGGATAATTTTCATTTCAGTTTGGTGTTCTTCAGCTCAGTGACTCCTATTTAACAGCCACTTCTCCCAGTGTTGAAGGAGTGGCCTCTGGTAGGAGATGAACCTCATCTTTCTCTAGCTCTTTATTGTCTCTCAAACTGTTGGGATTTTCCAAACAGCTCATTTTATTTTTAGTCACTATCAGGAGTTGAGGATGTGCCACAGCCTGTCATTACCTGCAGGTGGAGGATCTCAGCTCCTGGCCTGGGGCTGATTAAAAGCTGCTGCCTGAGTGTCAGCTTCCAAATCATGCAACTATATACAGTCTTCTGGGGTATAAGCCCTGCTAGTCACCTAGAGGTGTCCCTTGGGTGGAATTTGCAAAAACTGAGGCACCAGACGAGTCGAGAAGTTTTCTGGAAGATACCCATAAGCCCGAGCCTGGCTAAGGGACGATGCATAGCTGATATCCACTGGCCTGTGGTACCTGAGAATGCCTGTGTAGATCCACAGATGTGCGCCAAACCTGAATCCTGACCCTCAGGCCAAAGCTGCATGATAAATTGGACTCTTTCACATGAAAAGGGTGTGTTTCAGTCTGTTGATGCAGTACCCTACGGGTTATAGCCGGCCAAGAACTTCCTTTGATTATTTTAGTCCTGTGGGACTTAGGAAACCCCCGTCCAGCAGAGCTGGGTACCTCCTGGCTGGGAGCCACAAAAAATGAAGGCACCAGACATAAAAAATGGGGTACCAGATGCATGTAAAAGTTCTCCCGGGGGTAGATCCTGGTGCTACAGAATCAAAGCAGCCATAGAGCATGAAAATGGTGCTTTAAAATAAGCACATGAGCCTCTTTCCTCACAGGTCCTGGGGCAGGTGAATGCTAGCCCAGGAGCCCTTGAAGAACTACTTCTGTAGCCTTAGGGACTTAGCGGATGTAAGCTTCATCAGTTTTTTTTTTTTTAATCTTTATTTTTTAGAGAAATTGAGATCGGTAAGAGTGCAAACATGGGAGGAGCAGAGAGAGGGAGAATCTGAAGCAGGCTCCAGGCTCTGAGCACAGAACCCAACACAAGGCTCCATGTCAGGAACCGGGCATTGGTGACCTGAGCCGAAGACGGACGCGTAACCAACTGAGCCACCCAGGTACCCAAACCCCATTGGTTTTTAAAGTTGGGTGCTAGTCTCAAGAGTTGGGGCGCTTGATGGGCAATTTAAAACCCTGAGCTCCTCAGGAAAAAGCTGTGGACACTGAATTTCCTTCTGATAGTGGCTCCCACAGCCAGGTAGCCTCAGGGTCTCCTACCTACTTCCATGTGGGTGTTTTCTCCTTTGCCTCATGTGTAGGAGCTACTTAGCTAGTATTTAGGTCTTTTTTAGAGCCAACTATTCCTTAGGTGGTTGTAGGTTCATGTCCTTGGGAGGAGGTGAGTTCAGGATCTTGTAGCCATGTTGAACCAGAAATCCTATTTTCCAGGTAATAAACTGTGTGTCCTTTACAAATCTGGGCTAGCTGGAAAGTCAGCATTATCATGAGAGTAAATTCGGATAGGCCAATTATACCAACACCAAATTTGGCTACATACGGTATTCTTCTTTCCATTTAACATCTCTGACATTTTCTTTAACGTTGCTTAACACACGGTAGTATTTGTTCCTATTCAGTATTTATCCTAGTCAGTGTCATATATACTATGATTGCAGCTGTTTCGTCAACAATGTGATGTGTCCCAAGTGCCCAGCACCAGTCCTCATCCGTCTCCAAAGCCTCCCTATCCCATTTTCTAATGGCGGACTGGTCAAGATCCATTCTGTGCCACACTGGCAACTTCAGACATTCTACGTGGATTCATGGTATTCTCATCCACCGAAACGTTTTCATTTCTTATAATTACCACTGTGATAATAACACCTGCTTCTGGAGATTGATGAGGTCTCTCATCTAGTGTCAGAGAGTAGGGACCCACTGTCTGTCAGCTGCCATTATCAATAATACTAATTATTAATTAAACCTCAAGCATCTTAGACCCTTCCCTCTAAGTTTTAAATGTCCCAAATGCCTCTTCTTTGTCTCCTTGTCTCTACCGTCTCTCTTTTCTTTACATCTGCCCTCAACTGTTGCACTAAACCCCTGACTTCCACTGCTTTTGCATTTCTGCTCCCTTGCCACTAATAGCTATTTTCTCAAACATGAATCGGATCGTGTAACTCCCCTTAAAAATGTCTGTCCATGGCATCAATTTCCAAGTCCTTAGTTTGATATCTAATGCTTAACAAAATGGGCTCAGCCGCCTGGCTTCTTAGCCTCACTGACTACATACAGTCCACAATGCTCCTCAATACTTTTTGTCCTTTGATACCTCAGTGCTTTGGCAAATTCTGCTCCCTGTGCTTGGAGAGCTCAACCTGCTTTCTTTCCTTGGTGTGGTAGTGATTTCCTGTTTTCCCGCATCCCACCAACATCCAGTCTATGTGCTATTCTGTTCTCTCTGGTCCAGGAGGCTGACTGCTCAGGACTAACTTACTTGCATTGCCTCGCTTTTCCTCTTCTTGTTAAGTCCAGGCAATGGAAACACCTGTAAGAGATCCAAGGACAGGAAGATCCCGTCAGTCCTTGTGGTGGTACTGGATTCCCACTATTTACTGGTACCTTCATTACCAACTATTTGGCTTACCTTCCCAAATAGATAACCCAAAGGTAATCATGAGGAAACACCAAGTTAGGGGGTATATTTCAAAATGTAACTGTTCTCTCTCTAAAAAATGTCAAGCTCCTTTCACTCACTCTTTTCCAAAGAAAAGCCTGAGAAAATTTTCTAGATTTCAGAAAGCCATAGGAGCATACTAACTGAATGTGACTGAATCCTGAAGTGAAAATTACGTGAGAAAATGTTTTCAGGAAATACCTACTAATATATTCAGGGACACAGCTGCTTGGGTCTATGAATTACTCTCCAATTGTTCAGGAAAAGTGTAGATATATAGATATAATGTGTGTGTATACACATATCCTATAATTTCCCATTACCTTCCTTTGAATAATGGTAACTATCAATTGACAGAACATTCTATGCTTCTGATACTTTATGTCTAGTTGTCATTTTATCCATGTGTTCATCTCCAGCATGCAGGCTGGGAAGCCTGATTCTGTCCCCTCTACTAGGCAATTCAGTACCCTCTGCAGTACCATGGGTACGATACATCCTCACTGTCAATATGGTAGCCACTGGCCAAATAGGGCTGCTGAGCACTTGACATCAGGCTGGTACAAACTGCTGTGACTGTAATACGCATATAAGGTTTATCATGAAAAACCATGTAGAATACCTCAATTTTTTTTTCATGTTGATTACCTTCTGAGATGGTAATATTTTGGATGTATTATTAATTTTATCCTTTCCTCTTCCCGATTTAATGTGCTGAGTGTAAATTTTCCACTACACATGTAGCTCTCATTATTTCTTTTGGCTAGTGCTGGTCTACCCAGATGAGCACGTCGCTAATTAAGCTGCTTTGCTGATTCTCATTATTCCTCTGTGACAAGAGCACCAAAGTAATTCTTGCCTTCTCCATCTCTTTTTCAAACTGAGAGTGAGGTCTACTGGGCCAGTGTTCTTGAACTTCAGTGGACAGATCACCATCAGACATCTTGTTAAAATTTGGATTCTAGGATGCCTGGGTGGCCCAGTTGGTTGAGTATCCAACTTCGGCTCAGGTCATAATCTCGCTGTTCCTGAGTTCAAGCCCCACATTGGGCTTCCTGCTGTCAGAAGAGGTCTTCTACCCCCCCCCCCCACCTCAGAAATAAAATAAACCTTTAAAAAATAGATGGATTCTGACCAGTAGGTTTGGGGAGGGCCTGTGAATCAGCATTTCTAACAAGCTCCCAGGTGGTGGTCTGGGACCACACTGGATAGACAAAGACATGCCAGCCTTTAATTTGATGCAGGTGTTAGCATATAAATGTTTCATTAACTGCAGGAAAATCAGTATTTTAGGAAACCTGATTCCTGCTAACCACTTCTAGTTATATCAAATAGTCATAAGAATGATTTTCCCAAATCCACAGTACGAGTTACCGCACTATTAATGAAATGCTTAGAAAAGTAAACAAACCTTTCTATTAAGATACTACCGCCTTTCTGGAAGCACCCCGTATGTTCACAACCCCAGCTCAAAGTCAGCTGGCCTTCAGGTCCCCTGAATTCTGGTATTCTGGATACACTTTAGAAATTCCCGCGAGATGGGGAAAAGACCAGCTTCCTCCTTTGTGCCTAGAATTTCATCAGAATTTTTCTCCATTTCAGTTTGTTTCAAATGAAAGAATGTGTTGTCGTCTTATCCGTCTCTAGCTAATAGCACACCCAGGTTCATGTGGGCCAGGAACTGTGTCCTACCACAGTGTAGCCATAACCAGCAAGTTTTCTACCCTGTCAGACACCAAAGCAGATACATCAGAGCTCCACTAAGGGGGCGCAGGGCTGGCATGTCACACAGCCTCAACAATAAGGAATGTTCCATAGTATTCGGCTGAACATACAGTCATTCCCAAGGGAAAATGTAGTAAGAGGGACATTTTTGTGGACTTAACTAATAGTAGTATTACCTTCCATCACGTTGGGCTGGATTGACTCACACTGGGAGGTGATGATGCTTCTCATCTTGTAGAAGACGGAACGGATTAGATGGGAATCCACACTGGAATCCAGGACTTGAGTCCATTTCGGCCACCACCATGCAAACCTTGGGCAAGAAGCAGAAGAAACAAGTGGGCGCAGGAGGTCATGTCAGTTATGCTCTACGGTTCACTGTAGGCTTCCTGTCTTGTCCTCCCCTCAAGGAAATGCCTGATCAACACATTCATATTAAAGGAAGAATGGAATTGCTACATTTCCCGAAGCATAGCAAGATGGAGGCAGGGCAGAGCACAGGAGGAAGCCTGCCCGTTACCCTGAGTTCGTGTCCCCTCAGGCAACATAAGCCAAGCCCTGTCTCCTTCATTCAGACACCCAAGCAATTCTCATTTACCAACAGAAACATCTTCTTTTCTTTTATAGTCAGTATGAAAATAAATTCACTGACGATCTAAAAATGGACTTAAGATTCTATACGGACGATACTTTTTGCTTCTTCGGGCTATTTTTTGCTTCCTAGAAGCGCTTATTAATGAGCAGAACTTTAAATAGGTATTTGCTGAAGGATGAGACCTATTTTCTCCCATTGTGTGATAGGCACAATGATAAATTACAAGAACAACCAGGACGGGTAAGAAATAAGTGGGTGTTACTGTCGAAAATTAGCAGGCCATGAAGATTTTCATTTAAAAAGTAACTTCTTCACACTAATCATAAAGCCATATTAATTGAAATGATGTTTCCTGAGACTATCAAAACAATGTACTTAACCCAGTAAGATATGATCCATAATTGATGATGTTTCTTACCTGCCTGAAAGGATAGTTTTTCTCTTGCTAGATTTTGCCATCCCCTTCCATGTTACCATAATGGCCAAAAGGGGCTATCGATTAGTGGAAAACTATCATTGAGCAAAAGGAAAGTAGCGGGTCACCTACCACATGAGTCCGTGTGACAGACTCCCTCAGCACAGGTGAGATTCCAAATCCTGGCATGCAGATCCCTTTGAGCATCCTTCGCATGGCTCTTTGGTGTGCATTTATGAGGAACAAGAGTCCCCCTCCTCCCTGGAGTTATGGAATGCCCAAAAGAGAGGCCACAGTGAAACGGATGTTGGCATCAATCGTAACAAGATAGAGTTTTAAGTAGCAAGAGATGGAGACAATACTTTCAATATAATGAACCTATTTCTCAAGGTCAAGTAGCTCTATCAACATCCAGAGATCAAATTTCATTCTACCAGTACAGTTTCACATTTTTAAAAGAATTCTTCTACAAACTCCTGATTATCTGCAGCTGGGGTTCTTGCAGGGCACAGTCCTCGTAGGTTTCAAAAAAAAAAAATCATACCTGCCGACATATTGGTCACTGACCTACCAGAATCGTGAACTCTCTTTTCTTGACCCACCCTCAGGCCTCTGCCCTGCTTCTGGGAGAC
Source organism: Panthera leo (assembly GCF_018350215.1). Classification (NCBI taxonomy): domain Eukaryota; kingdom Metazoa; phylum Chordata; class Mammalia; order Carnivora; family Felidae; genus Panthera; species Panthera leo. The sequence goes on along the minus strand of NC_056679.1, from coordinate 101,931,102 downwards.
AAACAGCTGGAAAGTCAACTGTCTAAACAGTAGCATAAAAGGCAGCACAAAAGAAAGCCAGGCATATTTATTAACCCAGTTAAAAGCCCATGGCATGTACATAAAACCAGAAAAAACAGAGTTGACCATAAATAAACATATGTGTACCATTTGGCCGTATCATCAAGTTCTCTGACTCAACATCAAACCTTTTCCTGGAGAACATGCTGGGGCCTTCTCCCCTCAAATGGCGTGGAAAGATGCTAATGAAAATTTTAAGTTCTTACTGGGGAGCCATCATGCTGATTATGCTTTTATTTCTTTTTAAGTTTATTTATTTATTTCGAGACAGGGAGAGTCCCAAGCAGGGTCGGCACTGTCAGCGCAGAGCCCAACACGGGGTTCAAACCCACGAACCCTGAGATCATGACCTGAGCCAAAATCAGGGCTTAACCCACTGAGCCACCCAGGCACCCACTGATCAGGCTTTTCTATCTGAGCACTTACCTGTCTGTAAGAAGTAAATGACTAAGTTCTAGGCACATTGTTTCCCTTAATGCTACAGAACTGTGTTCCCTTTAAAGCCAATTGTGTCAGAATTGTGTCACTACTTACCTTTACTCTGCTTCCTCTTATGCAGTAGCTTGTGGCAAAGCTCAGTAAGTCCTTAAAAAATCAGGTAAAAATGAAAAAATTAGTAGGGTGAATTTGTACATCCAGTAAGATGGATATTTCTTTAAATTGGTGTTAAGGAAAATACAAAAAGCAAAGGGATCAAGTCAAAAGGGGAAAAGAAGAAACGGTGAATATTGAGAGCTCAGTGCCCTTTTTGTGAATTACACACACATCACCAGCACCACCCTGGTCCGCACTTCCCATTATTAGACCGCACCGTTACCTTGTTTATACCTGGCGTGGAGCAGCCATATAAACCAAAAAACATTAGTGAACCAAAGGCTTTACAGTCTCCACTGACAACGAGACTATATAAGAAAAGACATTAGCCCCACAACATAAGGTTCGAAAAGGAAACTGGGATTCTTTGTTCATGTCCCCAGTGGGAGTAAAACACAGTATAGAGACCACTTGATTTCATGAGAATGGCCACGTTTTGAAAACCAGGTATTACCAAGTGTTGGTGAGATAAGGACTCAGGTAAACAGCTCCTCAAAGTTATAATCGGTAAAGCAGGGGTGCCTGGGTGGCTCCGTCGGTTAAGTGTCTGACTTGGGCTCAGGTTGTCTCAGTCCTTCTCTCTTGGCCCCTCCCCTACTCTTACGTATGTGTGGTCTCCCTCTCAAAAATACTAAATGTTTTAAAAATAAAATCAGTACAGCAGTTCTAGAAAGCAATCCACCTGTATTTGATGAAATAAATTAGCTTAAGCTCTGTCAACAATACCACTCCTGGGGAAATACCTCAGAGAAATTCTCAGCCTGGTAAGCATCACAAAGAACGTGTTCATTATGGTCGTATTTTCTTTGTCATCATAGAGATTGGGCAGCCATCCGGGTGCCCACAATGAGGGGAAGAGGTAAGAAAAAGAAGATATATGTGTTCCATGGACAATGGTCAGGAGTTAGAAGCAATAAACTTGATCCCTAGAGCAATATTAATAGAGCCTGAAAACAACATTAAGTGAAAAAGTTTTTAAAAATAGACATAGAGAACAACACTACTCACTTCCCAGCAGTGCCAAATGATGTTCCAATGACAAGGACAACGGAGGGGCAGCCTATGAGGGGAACACAAGGGACAGTAGGAATGAAAGAAGGCTTTTTTAAATTAATCAAATTATTATCCTATATGTATTTTCCTCTCCACAGGAAGCAATCGTCAATGCTCAAGTTAAATCTGTATGGCCATTAGCAAAGAGCAAACTCTGGACTCGGGTGGCCTATTACTCAGCTCAACAGTGCCAGCCACCAAGATGGTTTTGGCCAGTAGTCCCTTTATGGTTAGACAAGATGCATCCAAATTACTGATATCGAAAAACACACCTGCCACCCCAACCATCTGAAATAAAATGTCTACCCTCCCATCTTGACACTCCCATCTCCTTAATCACCTGGAAGGCGGGGCTTGCATGTAGAATTCTTGTCCTTTTCAGAGTTTGCTCTGAAACATGGGGGCCTGGAGCCGGCTTTCCACAATCCTCCCTTCTCTCTGTCCTCGGTTCTGTCTTGTATTCATGCCTAGGGCTTCCCAGCTAGTACTTCAAGTTCCAGCCAGTTCTTCCTCCGCAATCACAATGGCCATCTCTTGAGCAGAGATTCTACTCTGGCAGTATAGCCCGCAGTCAGGAGCAGGGTCCCTAAGGAAAGGGCTGTGCCATCCCATGAACAGGCTGTTTGGACAGGCAGTTCTGGGTCCTGAGCCTCAGTAGCACCTGGGAGGGTTGGTGTGGGCTCTGAGGATGCCTGTCCTCTGGGCCCTGCAGATCTCTCACCCCCGGAGGAGGAAAGCCAGAACAAGTCCCCAAGAGTGAGGTGGGGGCCCTCTTATGTAGGCCAAAGCACTTCTAGAACACTGTTCTTATGGACCAAGGATTTGTATTCCTCCCAAATCCGTAGGTTGAAGCCCTAACCCCCAATGTGAGGATATGTGGAGACAGAACCTTAGGGCAGTATTTAGGTTTAGATAGGGACCCTCCCCCCATGATGGCATTAATGTCTTTACAAAGAAGAAAAAGAGAACAGAGCTTTTTCTCTCTACCATGTGAAGACACAGGATGGAGGTCCTTACCTGGGACAGTCTGCGGGCACCTTGGTCTTGGACTTCCAGCCTCTAGAACCCTGACAAATAAATCCCTGTGTGTTTAAGCCATCTGGTCTGTGGTATTTTGTCACGGCAACCAAAGCTGACGACGACATGTTCCTTAAGAGACTCCCCATCAACTCTGTGGGTCAGATGCATAATATAGGCCAGCAACAAGTTTCTGATAATAAAGAAAACATTAAAAAGAGAAAGCACTGTGACAATTATAACTGATTTAGCTTTTTATTTATTGGGAATTCAGACTCCCAGCATCTGGAATATCATACTTATGGGTAAATGATTACAAATAGCAGCCTAATACCTTCCAGCTTCTTCTGTACTTTATAAATAAAACTTGAGAATTATCAACATTAATTGATTTTTAAGTGGAAAAGGGAAAATGTTGGAATATTAAATGAAGATGGTTTTGGTCCACTGTTTGTCATAATCCATAATTAAACAAAATCTGTATTTTATTATGATTGCAATCTCTAAATAAAAACTGGTCTAATACTTAGAAATTTATGACAAAATTGTGATTTTTCTTCTAGTTTTTGGTAGTAAATTAGTGTGCAGGATTTATTAAATCAACAGTTATTATACCTTTTAAATATAGTTAAAGATTATGAGATTAACACTATATTATGATCATTAATATATTCATGTAGTAAAATAGCTTAGAATGTTTTTAACAATTATGCAAAAGAAGAAAGTATGATTACCATAATCCTTAATAGGCTCATAAGTATTTAATCTGGTGAAAGGAATAGACCCAAATAAAACAAACAAAAACATTGAAAAATGCTGGTACAGCAGAAAGAGTATGAGTTTTGTGGAGTAACTTACTCCCAAAAAGTTTTAGTGCTCCATCATTGGTGAAGAACTATAGTTTCATTCCTGGAATTTTTTTTAATGTTTATTTTTGAGAAAGACCAAGTGGGGGAGGGGCAGAAAGAGAATCCCAGTCAGGCTCCATGCTATCAGCACAGAGCCCAGCATGGGGCTCGAACTCAGGAACCTCAAGATCATGACCTGAGTCAAGATCAAGAATCAGATGCGTAACCAACTGAGCCACACAGGTGCCCCTCTTCACCTGACTTCTAACAGAATCACATGGACAAGTTAACTGACCTATCTTCCAGGCTCTACTTGGACATTGCTACTTCCCTGGTATTCCCTTTCCCCACCACCCAGCTCTCAAATGTGCTACCGTAGCCCTCAGTAAATCTCATCTGCCTCTCTATTGTATTTATCACTCATGCCGAGGAAGGATCTTTGGAAGAGGTGTCTGGAAGCTGAAACTAGACTGGCATTTACCAAAACAGCAACGGTTTTGAGCAAAGCCTAGCAAATTTCAGTATGTCATTTTCTTTTCTTCGCGGGACAGATGCAAAGAACAATGTTCACAGGATTTGTTCCTACCGCCTGGCATCCTTCAAAGACCTCACGAGATGGTCACTGAAGGTGCTTTTTGATTAACACAGTGGTCTCTAGATATATTCATTAGGACTACTGTTGGTGGAAGGGAGTTCTCTGCCATACCACCCCCCACCCCCCGTTTCTGTCATTAAATGTGATTAGTCATTTTAACGTTATCACCGTGATCTTTCAGGTCACTTAAGGACAAATTTAGTATTCTTGGAAAAGCATTTGCTTGACACAAGCTGCTTTAGAATAAACAGAAAACTGATTCCGCATCTTCCTGAATACACAACACAGGCATTAATTCAATCCAACATGTACTTACTTAGCACAGTCTTGTGCCAGGCCCTGGGGGCACAGGAGGGAACTAGAAAGACCCGGTCTCTGCCTTCACGGGGCTCTCAGATTAGGGGGAAAGTGCACACGTGAATCAGAATGGCAGAGGCTGGACATTTGTTACCCGTTTCATTCGGCAAAAAACTGAGTGGGAAAGGTGTTTTCATGACTTGTATTCAGATGTCAGAACTAAGGATCCAAAATGCAGATGTCACCAAGGTTCAGAAACTATCACCTCCCCGCTGTTCCCACAGTGCACAGCGGGCTGATGAGCCTCCTGTCTTCCCCGCATCTCCAGTGCCCACTCGGGCCACAAGGGACGACTGGGGAGGGACCATGCCACAGAGGAGCAGTTCTAGGCTAAGGGGGTCTGCATAACACCCACCAGGAAATTAAGACGAAAAACATCTGCCTTTTTCATGACTGCTTTTATAATAAATGTTCACTTTTTTCATTATACTCTAAGGCAGAAAGAGATTCTATGGCCATCTTTTCAATTTGCCTATGAATGCACTTCCTTCTCCCAAAAAACAACCAGAAGTTTGATCGTGAGCCTGTTGTATTCCTTGAAGGGGAGGGAGAGAAACTTGCCACAAGTTCTACAAATAGCTTATTTCACCGCACGTACACATTCCAACTCTGTACAAGTCTTCCCGAAACCTTCAAGGACCTATTATCTCCATTTATCCTTGGTTAGATTTTTCTATTTTGCTTCCTCATAAGCTCTTCATTTCCCACCCTATCATCTTTCCCTGCAGCCTGAGAGTCTTTGTTCTGCTATGCACTTGTGACAACCGGGGACGCTACACTTTCCTGGCTGCCAGCCATGGAATTTGCAACACTTTTTAGAAAAGGCTTTGGCAATTTTTACTCTTGTCATTTGCTTCACATCTGTGGCTGATGTGGGAAGAACAAAGCTCAGGCAATTTGTTCCTGCTATCTAGCTTACGGCAGTGCCTTCCAAGTTTCTGCTCGCCCTATCTGCCTCCCAGAATGTTGCTAAGTTTCTTCTCTAGCCTGCACAGCACCACTGCATGAATAAGAGGACATGTCTCATGCTTTCAAGGCTTTTTAACCCGGCCAATTGATCTGGATTCCAAACAGGTATTTTGAACATTTTTTCAAGCAGAAAATCCCATGCACTTTATACAAGTGTAGTGGCTTGGAGGTGTTTGCTGTGAAAGAGACAGGAGTTGGAGTGCTCACTCTGCCAGGTACTAGCTGTAAGACAATGGCCAAAAGTTTTAACTCTCCAAGTCTTAATGGGATGAGTTTTCCCCCACGTGTACACAAGGAAGAAAAGCACCTGTCTCCTCATGTTACCGGGACAGTGGCCCGAGGCGGTACTTGAATCTGGCATATAATAATTGTTCGCTGAATGTTACGCAGTATTACTTAGAGACACTGGATGATATACACATCTCTGAACACCTATGGGCAAGACCCATGCCAGGCGCAATGTGAAAGAAAGAAAAAAATACTAAGTCCTGCATACGTATTATATGCCCACCCTCTCTTACATGCGTTTTTAAATCATCACGTCAAGTGAATGACTGCTGTCTTTGCAAAGCTTAAAATGGCACGCATGCAGTAATCATACTGTGCAACGTGTGTGAGAAGTGCTGTACTCACACTCCGTCACAAGGAACTCCACTAAAGGGACGGAAGGAGGAGTGGAAGTGCGTAAGCCTCGTGGACCTGATCTTGCTAATGTTCATGTCTCGACCCCGAATACAGAATCGCTCTGAAATAGACATTCAGGAAACACCGTATTGAGGATAAAGATAGACTCTATACTTAACCAGCGATAGAAATCTAACTCAGTCTGCCTTTGAGCCAGAAAGGGAACTGCTTGACTTACGAAACTAAGAGGTTGTAAGGTGGAGTGAGGATCCATCTTGCGATATGGCTGAACCCCGGGGCTCCAGTGATGGCGTGAGAAAGCAGACACTGGGCTCTAATTTCTTCTAGGTTGGCTTCATTCTCAGGTAGGCTTTCCCTCTGTGTTGGCCACTGCAGTGCTGGGCTGACAGCCTTATGATTCAGCAGGAACAACTAAAAGATCATGTTGGGAAGATTCCAGGATTCCATCTCACTTGACCAGCTCAGGGCATGTGCTCAATATTGAAATAATCACAAGGCTAGGAAGAGGGAATATGCCAACTGGGTAAGTCTGGGCCCCTTCCACGCCTTAGACCGGAAACTCAAGTTCACCATACTGAAAGCCTTTGGATAGGGTGCTAGGAAGAGGTGTTTCCCCCAAAGAAAATTAGGCTACTGATTTTCCAGTGCCCTTGGATATGGCAAAATCAATACACATAGTCATTGTGTGGTCTGAATTACGGACCCTGAAGAATTGGTAGGATTTACATGAGCATAGGAGGAACAAAATAATACTACAAGGCTCTATACTGAGATGGATGTAAGGAACCATCACTCATACTGTGGGAAGCAGTGCATGAGTGATGAGGCATCAGGCTATGAAGCTAGGTCAAAGCTAGATGTCAGTCCATACTGAGGATAAAGCAAAATGTATCTGGTTTGGTAGAAATGTGGAAGTTACTGCAGTTTTCTCTTGCTGTGTGTGTTTAACAAACCACACCAAAACATAATGAGTTGCTTAAAGCAAGGGCAGCTCATTTCAGCTCCACTTGGTTTCAGTCGGACCGCATCAAAGGCTGGGGACGGAAATAATCTCACGGCACGCTCACTCACATGTCTGGTAGTTGATGCTAGGTAGTGGCTGGACCTTAGTTGGGACTAAGGCGGGAAGAGATGGCCTCCTCGTGCTTGTTTGGCTTCCCCATGTCATGATGTCTGGGTTCCAAGAGGGAGTGTCTCAAGGTACCAGGTGGAGCCATTCATGACTTAGTATTGGTTCCTGTACTGGACTCCAGTACTGATTTGAAGTGATTACTGGTCCCTCTAAATTTTGTAGTTGACCTAAACTCTACAGGTCCAACGACAAGATACAGTGCTACCTGAGAGGGCAAGTACTGATGTCAAAAAAAAAAAAATCCATGAACAGAAGATTTATGATGCTATAGGAAAGAACAGTAAAGGATATGTGTGCGTAAGATATTACGATAATAGAGACAAATCCAAGAAAATATTAAGGGGCACCTGATCTCTTAAATGTAATACATGAGAAGTGAAAACATGATTATAAATGTTGAGGTAATTATTATTTCTGTAGAGTAGTGACTCTTTTTTCTGCCTCCCTCTCATTTTTAAGGACCCATGGGATCACACGAAGAGCACCCTGACAATTTCCCCATATCACGATTCCTATCTCAGTCGTATCTGCCAGAGAAACATGATTCCGCCTCCCACACTTAATTCTAGGCTTATAGAAGAATGCAAAATTCTTGGTAATTGCTAGGGATTGAATTGTGTCCTCATAAAAAAAAAATTATATGTTAAAGCCTTAATCCCCAATGTGACAGTATTGGGAGGTGGCATCAGATACTGGAGATAATTAGGTTTAGATTATGTCATGAGCATGAGGCCCTGACACGCAAAGACACAAGAAGTTTGCCATCTACAGAGCAGGAAGAAAGTTGTCACCAGAAACTAACAATGCTGGCACCTTGATTTTGGACTTGTAGCCTTCAGAAATTTGAGAAAATGGGTTTCCCCTTTATAAGCCACCTGCTATAAATTTTGGTTAGGGCAGCCCTAGCTGACCAAAGCAGTAATTAAAACTACCCTAGGGATACCTGGGTGGCTCAGTCATTTAAGCATCCCACTTTGGCTCAGGGGATGATATGGTTTGTGAGTTGGAGCCCCACATCAGGCTCTTTACTGTCGGCATATAGTCTGCTTCAGATCCTCTGTCTCAGTCTCTCTCTGCCCCACCCACACATGCACATGCTCTCTCTCTGTCTCAAAAATAATTTAAAAACCTACCCTTCTGTAAAGCCTGATGGCCACATATTTAACTATCTCTGTCCTAGTTCTTTTATAATTCATATCGGTTTTCCTAAATATTTTCTTTCCAAATGGGAATAGCAATGTAATAATACCAGACCACTATTATCTTCAACAGCTTTTGTTAAGTTCTCAGAATATCATTCATTTATTAAGTAATAGTAATTGTGAATTTTAGCAACGTCAGTCACCAAGGTAGTTAAAACAGAAATTTCCCCAAAATATACAAGAGGAAAAGGCGGTCTCTTCAATAAATGGGTATTGGGAAAACTGGAGAGATACAATACAAAAGAATGAAATGAAATCACTATCTATACCATGCATAAAAATTAACTCAAAATGAAGTAAAGACCTGAACTTTAAGACCTGAAACCATAAAACTCAGAGAAGAAAACATAGCTGGTAGGCTTCTTGGCAGTGACTTTTTTGGACCTAATACCTAAAATAAAAGTAGCAAAAGCAAAAAACTAAAGCTTTTTTAAACTAAAAGGCTTCGGCACAGCAAAAAGAAACCTAAAAAATGAAAAAGCAACCTACCCAGTAGGATAAAGTATTTGCAAATCTTCTATCTTACAGGGTGCTAATATCCACAATGTAAAAAGAACTTATAATTCAGTAGCAAAAAAAAAAAAAATTCAAAAATGGGGAAAGGTTCTGAGTAGACATTTTTCTACAGAGATACAGAAGGCCAACAAACACACAAAATGATGCTCAGAATCATTAATCATCAGGTAAATGACAATCAAAACCATATGAACTATCACCTCACACTATTTAAAAAAACAAAAACAAGAATGACTAGGATCAAAAAGACAAGATACAACAAGGGTTTGAGAGGCTGTGGAGGAAAGGGAAGGCTCGTGCACATTACATTCCCTTGGTGGGAATGTCAACTGGTGTAGGAACTATGAAAACAGCACGGAAGGTCATCAAAAAATTACAAATGGAACCATCATATGATTCAGCCATTCCACTTTGGGCTATCTGTATGAAGGAAATGAAAACACTAACTCAAAAATCTATCTGCACCCCCATGCTCAACATTTAAGAAACAGTTAACACTTACTCTTCTCCAACTATTCCAAAGAAAAGAAACCTTTCAAATATATTTTATAAGACCAGAATTACATCGATACTAAAACCAGACAAAGATACTACCAAAAAAAAAAATGACACTACAGGCCAATATCCCATCCCTGAGAACACAGATGCAAAAATCCTCAATGAAATATTAGCAGTCCACATTCAACAATACATTAAAAGGATCCTTCGTATGTATCAAGTGCAGTTTATTCCTGTGATGCAAGAATGACTCAATAGTTGCAAATCATTCAATGTGATACATCACCTCAATAAGAGAAAGGAAAAAAAATCCTATGATCATCTCAACAGGTGCAGAAAATTCATCTGACAAAATTCAACATTCATTCGTGATAAAATGTTTCAGCAAAGTGGGTTTAGAGGGAACATACTTTAACAGAGTAAAGACCATATACAACAAACCCAAGCTAACATCATGCTGAGTAGTGAGAAACTTAGAGCTTTTCCTCTAAGCTCAGGAACAAGATAAGGATGTCCACTCACACCACTTTATTCAACATAGTGTTTGAAGTCCTAGCTGCATCAGGTAAGAAAAAAGAAATACAAGGCATCCACATTGGTCAAGAAGTAAAACTATCTCTATTTGCAGACGACATGATACTGTATATAGAAAACCCTAAAGACTCCAATAAAACACTATTACAAGTAATGGCTTATTTAAGTCAAGTTACAAAATATAAAATTAATATACAGAAATTTGTTGCATTTCTCTACAGTAATAACAAAGTAGAAAGCTAAAAAAACAATTTACATCTGCACCAACAAGAATCAAGTACCTGGGGATAAACTTAACCAAGGAGGTGAAAGATGTGTATTCTGAAAACCGTAAAACATTGCTGAAAGAAACTGAAGGTGATGCAAATAAAGGGCAAGATATTCCATGTTCTTGGATTGGAATAATTAGTATTGTTAAAATGATTATACTACCCAAAGCAATTTACAGATTCAGCACAATCTGTATCAAAACGCCAATTACTTTTCACAAAACTAGAAAAAATATGCTAAAATTTGTATGGAATCACTGAAGACCCCAATTAGCAAAAGCAATTTTGAGAAGAACAAAGCTCGAAGTATCACAATCCCATATTTCGGTATACGCTACGAAGGTGTTATAATCAAAACAGTATGGTACTGGCACAAAACAGACACCTAGATCTCTGGAACAGGAGAGTCCAGAAATAAACCGACATTTATGTGTTCAGCCAATCTGTGTCAAAGTGTTGGGAAAAATGGACAGCTACGTGCCGAAGAATGAAAGTGGAACTCTCTCTTAAATTTATACTCAAAGATAAACTCAACATTTATTCAAGGTCTAAAGATGAGCTTCAAAAACATAAAATTACTAGAAGAAAACATAATTAGGCAGTTACCTCTTTGATGTGAGCCTTAGCACCATTTTTCTAGATTGGTCTCCTCACAAAGGAAACACAAGGTAAAATTATTGGAAATACACTAAAATAAAAATCTTTTGCACAGCAAATTGAACTATCAGCAAAATGAAAAGGCAACCCATGGAATGGGACAAGATATTCACAAACGACCTATCAGATAAAGGGTTGATATCCAAAAACTATCAAGAACTTACACAACTCAACACCAAAAAACATACAAGAAAAAAGTAATCCAATTTAAAAATGGGCAGAGGACCGGAGTACATGTTTTTCTGAAGAACAAATCTGCATGGCCAACAGACACATGAAAAAATGCTCAGTATCACTAATCAAGAAATACAAATCAAAATAAAAATGGCCAATATAAAAAAGACAAGAATTATTAAGTGTTGGCAAGGATGCATAGAAAAAGGAAACTTTGGGGCGCCTGGGTGGCTCAGTCGGTTGAGGGCCCGACTTCGGCTCAGGTCATGATCTCACGGTCGGTGAGTTCGAGCCCCGCGTCGGGCTCTGTGCTGACAGCTCGGAGCCTGGAGCCTGCTTCGGATTCTGTGTCTCCCTCTCTCTCTGCCCCTGCCCTGCTCTCACTCTATCTCTGTCTCAAAAATAAACATTAAAAAAAAAATTAAAAAAAGAAAAAGGAACCTTCATGCACTTCAAAAGTGTTGGTGGGAGTGCAAACTGGTACAGCCATTGTGGACAACAGTAGGGAGGTTCCTCAGAAAGTTAAAAATACAAAAATTGTATCAACCAGTAATTCCACTACTGGTATTTACCCAAAGAAAATGAAACCACTAATTTAAAAACTCAACATGCGTGCCTCTGTTTATTGCAGCATTGTCTATACAAGCCGAGATATGAAAATAACTTCAGTGTCCATCAGTAAGTGAATGGATAGAGATGTGCTGTGTGTATATAAGGAAATAATACTCAACCATAAAAAAGAAAGAAAACTTGCCATTTGTGATAACATGGGTGGACCTAGAAGGTAATGTGCTAAGTGAAATAAGTCACAGGAAGAAAATATCATAGGATTTTATTTGTATGTGGAAAAAAAAAATCAAACAAAACAACAGACTTGTAAGTACAGAGAACAAACAGGTGGATGCCAAAGGGCGTGGGGTAGGAGGATGGGCAAAGCAGGTGAAGGGGATTAAAAGGTAAAATCTTCCAGTTTGTAAATAAATAAGACATGGGATGTGATGGAATAAGACATAGGGAATTTTAATCAGTAGTATTTTAACAACTTTGTATGGTGAGAGAGGCTAACTAGACTTACTCTGGTGACCAATTCATAATGTATATAACTATCAAATCATTGTTATATACCTGCAACTAATACAATGTTGAATGTCAATTATTCATTTAAAAACCTACTCCTGGGGTGCCTGGGTGGCTCAGTCAGTTAAGCGTCTGACTTCGGCTCAGGTCATGATCTCACAGTTCTTGAGTTCGAGCCCCACGTCACGCTCTGTGCCGACAGCTCAGAGCCTGGAGCCTGTTTTGGATTCTGTGTCTCCCTCTCTCTCTCTGCCCCTCCCCCACTCATGCTCTGTCTCTCTCTGCCTCTCAAAAATAAAGAAACGTAATAAAAAATATTTTTTAAATAAATAAAAAAATAAAAAATAAAAACCTACTCCTGAAATCTTTGTTGCACTATATGCTAATTTGGATGTAAATTTTAAAAAATAAAAAATAAAATTAAAAAAATAAAAATGTAATTTCTGCAATATATATATATATGTATATGTATATATATGTGTGTGTGTGTGTGTATATATATATATATATATATATATATATATATATATATATATCGACTTAATTGTGTGATCACTTAAGCTTTTTTTCTTTACACTATTCCTCTGGCACCTTAGCACATCTGCCAATGAGGTATCCATGAAATAATAAAAGAGCATGTTTTAGATGCAAAGAATTCCAAAAGAAAATCACAAGATTCTTTCCAGAGTAGCAACAAGTAGGAAATCCTGGCAGCTACCCAGATTCTCTAGCAAAAAGCCACAGAGCTTTCCTGATCATTAGCAAACCCCATGGTGTCAGTTTCATCCTAACTGCAAGAAGTGAAGGGAGAAAGTCATCCAGACGAGGGGAAAATCGATCTAACAGTAAATCTCAAGTCACACTGCAAAGAGTATCAGATGTGCAGAACATAGGTGGCTGCAGTTTGGCGGAGGGGATGAGCCTTCTTCATTCTCTTCGTACTCCCTATCTGCACCTAGCTTCCTTTTAGTGTCTGTTAAACCTCTTTGTTATATTCAGTGCTGTTTATTAGAGCAAATAACAAGGAATAGTATCTCAGAAACTAAAAAAACCACCTAGAGGATTTTTATCTTTTACATCTTCTGCCGAACGTTCTCACCTCCTTCTCATTCAGCATCTCTGAAGCAGTTCAGTGCACGATGGGGATGTTTTCCCCGAAATTCTAACCCTCGTTAGAACCCAGGCTTTGCTACAGAGAACCTACTTCCATTTCACCAGGAGAGCCTTTCACATACTGATTGATGCCCATCATACACAGCCTCTTCAGTCTTTGCTCAAACTAGCATCCTTCTAACCAGTCATGTTCTCCCCACGCTGCCCGGAAGCTTCCTGACCAACACGGCCTCCTCTCAGACCTCTGCTGTCTTCTGCACCTGCTCAGAGAGGTAGAAAGCTCTCAACGAGGAGACTCCATGAGAGCCTGTAATAATTTCCTAGGGTTTGTATGATAAATAACCACAAAGTAAAGAGCTCTAACTACGGCGATTTAATGTCTGACTATTCTAGGGGCCAGAAGTCCAAAAGCAAGATGTTGGCAAGGCCATGCTCCCTCTGAAGGCTCTAAGAAGACGTTTGTTCCAGATCTGTCTCCTAGCTTCTGGTAGTTGCCAGCCTTGTCCTAGGACAACTCCAGCCTTCAGATGACATTCTCCTTCTGTGTGTGTCTCTGTCCAACTTCCCCCTTTTAATAACAACACCAGTCATATTGGATTGGGGTCCATCCTACTCCAGTATGACCTCACCTTGACTAGCTACTCTGGCAACCACGCTATTTTCAAATAAGGTCACATTCAAGACAGTGGAGGCTAAGGCTTCAACGTACGAATTTGAAAAACACAATCCACCCCATAGTAGAACACTACAATAGACAAGTCCCGATGCTGTTCAACTCATTCGGCATTGATGGGAAAGCCAAGCCCTCTGCTTTCACGTGTAACATTCCAGACACTCCTCCTCAGTCCGCTGGCCTGAGTCATATACTGCTCATGCCCCATATCACCTCCCACTCCCTGTACCCACCTTTCTGTTTCCCAGCCAACCTGAATGGCCCAGAGAAGATGTTTGCTATCACTTTCACTTAGCCTTCACGTGTCATTTCATACAGTCCCTTTCTCCAGGTCAGCCGGCTGAGAGATTCTTTTCAGAAGGAACTTTGTGTATTTGGGCTTATTTAAGTCTAGTTTGCTCTCAACTGACAACTCAACTCTCTGTCTCTTAATTGGCCTTTCGAGTTTAAGTCCTTTTTCAAAGCTTATGAGAATGAGAGTTTTCTCAGGCAGATCGTGATTCACATTTACCATTCACAGCTTTCTCACACGGGGTTTCTATTCTCAGCACAGGTTATGTACTGCCCTTTTCCTGTCATGTTCTGTCTGCTTTTTTTTTATTGTTTCTCTCTATTGTTCTGACGCTAGAGTCCTTGGACATATTATAAGCCAAGATCACTCCAACCTCTATGACTGACAGGATTACATCCCCTAAGAACTCAATTTATTTCTTCCAAGTCTCTTATAAAAGGAAATCTAATACCATGATTCACTCCATTCTCCTTCTCTTTGGTCACATATTTAGTAAACTCTCAATTTTCATCTACCTAGATTTTTGGATTTCATGTGTACGGTCAATGATCTCAGATGGCATGCTTATTAATTTTCTTTTTCTGTTGGGTTCCCATTATCCCAAAGTGGAACCCAAATGCAATTGACAAGCATTTTTGGTTTTTAGAGGGTATCTTGCCTGGTGCTGTTTCACAAGCGGATATTTTAGTGAATACCTCAAAAGCATGAGATACACGATGTACATTGTTTTATGTGGAGAAGAAAGTCACAGATGTATTCATAACCTTTTTCTTTTCTTTCATGGCATTCAGATTCAAATTAGGTCCTGTGTTGAGATGGTCTTCCAGAACAACCCATGTGCTCTTGGCATAGCATGTGTATTAAAAATTCCCGTTTTCCTCCTGCGTTACGCCTTTGTGGTCCAGACTTTGATTAAAGATAACCATTAGCAACATTTGAAAACCAAAATTTCTCCTAAAAATGTATTTTCCTGCTCAGCCAACTTGTTGGGGCTCTTGGCGAAAAGCAATGGCTCAGAGGTAGGGAACTCTATGGTAGTGCAAACTGCCAAACGTGTCTAATCAAAAGTAAAATGACAGAACTTGAATTAATGATAGCATTTCCAAATATCTAAAAAATTTCATAAAACTCTATTGCACTAATGTTCAATTCAGGGGCAAGAGACTAAGCAAGGGAGGAAGTGATGTAGACAAACTTAGAATGTTGCAGTATAAATCTCAGATTTATAACATCGTAGAGTTACAACAATTTGGGCTTGCCCTGGGCAAGATGGTTATTACTTGCTAACTTAATCGGCATTACTTTAGGAAAGTAATGAACACAAGCCAGAGTTCACTTGATCTAGGAGTGAATGAGCACTATTACAAGACAAGTCGTTATAGACTAATCTTTGGGGATGTGGGCTGGAAGGCAAAGAGGTAATGGTAGCTCAAAAGACACCAAGGTAAGTAGAGTTTAAGAGAATTATATTGATCAAGACATCAGTTTTCTACCTGGTCGCTCCTATTAGAAAGGCAGAAATTCTTAAAGATCCAGGGTTAAATAGGTCTTCAAATTACTGGAGACCTAGTGCCTCTAGACTGTGGGCTCTCAACACTGCTATGCATTAGAATCATTTGAAGAATTTCTGAAAACAGAACAGAACAAAACAAAACAAAACAACAGCAATGCTCTTCTCACCACGGAAATTCCAATGTAACTGTTCTGGTTTGGGACTCAATCATCAGTACGTTTAAAGACTTCCTAGGCAGCTCCAATCGAGAATCACTCATGTGGGGTAACATCTCCCAAATTAACCAAGCCCAGGGCTGGCCCTATAGGATCCTGGATATAGGATACAAATAAAGGCCCTGTGTACAGTACATTTACGGAGCTTCTTAGGGTGCAGTGCTCATGGCATCTCACAAATATGTTAGCCTTCTAAATGCTCCGAAAAGTCCTGCAGAAAAGAAATTGCCTTTTGTGGAGTAACTTCACTTTGAAGAAAGCTGTCCAGAGTGGAGGTTTTCCAACTGTTAACTTTTACTTGCCCGTTTTCCCTACCCTCTGCCTTTGCCAAAGGTCATCCTGAACAAGTTTGAAGATACTCAATTTTCATATATGTGGGTATACAGGTTTATAATAAGGGTTATCTAACAAAAATGTTTAAGACATAGTGTATCTTTGGGGATAGTCACAAGTCCAGACTCTGCCAGATATCCCTTCTGAGAGGCACAGCGGGTCCAGTACTAGGACTGGAGAAGACCAGAGTGAGCAGGGTCTCATAATGCTGGTTTTGGGGTCGTTTCCCCTCAGTCATCAAATACTAGGGAAGCAGGAACACAAGGCTCACTTGTCAAGGCTCACAAATCAAGATCTGTTTATTCTGATTTTGGAGCATGTTAGGGGACTTCTCTGGTAATGAAGATGCTGACGGGCACCATTTTTCTGCCCCCTGCATAAACCAGAGCCACCTGTGAGAGGCAATGCTGCACAGACACTCACTACCTAACCTGCTAGTAAAGGGCCCCACCCTCCTGTGGTCACTCTCCTCCGAGCTGGCCTTCCTGGGTCTCACTAACACCAGGGAAAGCAAGCATAGCGTCAATAGGCAGTGTCAGTATAGACATCTGACTCAGACTCAACAGCAGGACTCAAGTGATACACGCAGGAGATTCCCCCGAAGTGCCAGGTTCTAGTGAACAGGGGACACTGCCCTACAGGACCTCTTCTTCATAAAGCCGTTACTTTCAAGAGAAGAAGACATAGGTGACTGTCCTAACACACAGAAACCAACACAGAGAGGTAGATAACAACGAGAAAACAGAGGAGTATATCCCAAATGAAAGAACAGGACAATATTGAGCAGATCTGAGCAAAATAGAAACAAGTCATATTCCTCATACAGAATTTACAGTCATGCTTGTAAAGATACTCACTGAACTTTAGAAAAGTGTGGAGTACAACGAGACCCGTGACCAAGAGATTAAAAAATAACAGAGATGAACTCGATAAATGACATTAAAAACATAATAGATGGAGTAAGCAGGAGGCCACAGGAAGTATCCATAACCTGGAGGATACAGTAATGGAAAGCAATCAAGCTGAACAGGTGAAAAACACCGCGTAATGAGAATAGTCTTAGAGAACTCAGTGACTCCATCAAGTGTAATAATATTTGCATTATAGGGATCCCAGAAGGAGAAAATGTGTTTGAAGAAATAACAGCTGAAAACTTCCTGAATTTGGGGAGGGAAACAGAGATCAGAATTCAGAAGGCACAGAGATCCTCCAACAAATTCAACCTAAGGAGGTCCACACCAAGATACACAGTAATTAAAATGGCATGTATGTATATATATAAATATATATATGTGTATATATATATATATATATATATATATATGCGTATATATGTATATACATATATATAGTACATATATATAGTATATATATATGTACATATATATATAGATAGATAGATAGTGATAGAAAAGAATTTTGAAGGTTGCAAGAGACAAGAAGACAATTTAGCTGGGAAAATTGGTCAGCTACATGCAACGTGCCGAAAGAGAAAAATCTGCAGCCAAGGGTGCTCTAAGCAGCAAGGCTATCATTTAGAATAGAAGGAAAGATAGTTCCCCAGACAAACAGAGTTAAAGGAATTCATGACCACTAAACCAACCATACAAGAAATGTTAAGGAGGACTGTGTGGTGGAAATAAAAACCATAAGTAACATTAAAAAAATAGGAATCACAGGGGTGCCTGGGTGGCTCAGTTGGTTGAGCGGCCGACTTCAGCTCGGGTCATGATCTCGCGGTCAGTGAGTTCGAGCCCCACGTCGGGCTCTGTGCTGACAGCTCAGAGCCTGGAGCCTGTTTCAGATTCTGTGTCTCCCTCTCTCTGACCCTCCCCCGTTCATGCTCTGTCTCTCTCTGTCTCAAAAATAAATAAACGTTAAAAAAAAAATTAAAAAAAAAAAAAGGAATCACAAAAGCCAAATAATAATAATAATAATAATAAACCTATAAAATAAGTCAAGAAAAGCACAAAATAAAATAATGTCAAATATGATACCAAATATCTGAATCATGGGAGAGGAGAGTAAAGAATGAGTTTAAAATCAAACCATCAGCTTAATATAGACTGCTATGGGTAGAAGATGTTATATATAAACCAAATAGTAACCACAAATCAAAAACTGTAACCAATATACAAAAAATAGAGTAAGAAATCCAAGGGTTATCACTAAAGAAAACCAGCAAACCATGAAAGAGAAAAAGAGAACGATCAGAGCAAAACCACAAAAACCACCATAAAATAAGTAATAAAATGGCAATAAATATCTATCTACCAATAGTTAGCTTGAATATAAATGGACTAAATGCTCCAATCAAAAACCATGGAGTGACAAGAGTAGATAAAAAAATAAGACCCATCTATATGCTGCCTACAAGAGACTCATTTCAGACCTAAATGAGTCTGCAAATGGAACATTTATCATGCAAACAGATGTGGGGGAAAATAGAGTAACAATACTTACATCAGAAAAAAATAGACTTTAAAACAAAATCTGTAAAAAGAAACAAGATTTAACAGTTGTAAATATTCATGCATCCCAACTGAGATAATCACACACATAAAACAGTTAATAACAACATAAAGGAACTAATCAAGAGCAATACAGTAACAGTAGAGGACATTAACACCCCACTTAAAATCGATGGACATCTCTTCCAAACAGAAAATCTGCAAGGATATAGTGACTTTAAATGATACACTGGGCCAGTTGGATTTAAAAGATATATTCAGAATTTTCCTTCCTAAAACAGCAGCATACACATTCTTTTCAAAGGCATGCAGAACATTCTCCAGAATAGATCACATATTAGCCACAAAACAAACCTCAACAAGGGCACCTGAGTGATTCAGCTGGTTACGCATCCAACTTTTGATTTTGGCTCAGGTCATGATCTCGTAGTTCATGGGTTTGAGCCCTGCATCAGGCTCTGCACTGACAATGCAAGCCTGCTTGGGATTCTCTCTCTCCCTCTCTCTCTGCCCCTCCCTGACTCATATGCACATGCTCCCTCTCTCTTTCTTTCAAAGTAAAAATAAAAGAAAAAAACCTCAACAAATTTAAAAAGATCCAAGTCATACCATGCATCCTTTCCGACCACAACACTATAAAACTAGAAATCAACCACAAGAAAAACTTCTGGAAGGACCACCAATATGTGGAGGTTAAATAACATGCTGGTGAACAATGAATGGGTCAACCAAGTAATCAAAGAAGAAATGAAAATGTATGTGGAAACAAATGAAAATGACAACACAACAGTAGAAAACCTTTGAGATGCAGTAAAACCTGTTTTAAGTGTAACAGGGAAATTTATAGCAATACTACCCTATATCAAGAAGCAAGAAAAAATCTCTAAACAACCTAACCTTACATCCAGAGGAGCCAAAAAAAAAAAAAAAAAAAAAAAAAAAAAAAAAAAAAAAAGAACAACCAAAACTCAAAATCAGCAGAAAGAAGTAATAAATATTAGAGCAGAAAATAAAAATCAGAAGAAGGAAGTAATAAAGATTAGAGCAGAAAATAAATGATATAGAAATGAAAAAAAAAAAAAACCAATGGAACAGATAAATGAAACTGGGACCTGTTCTTTTCAAAGATCAACAAAATTAATAAACCTCTAGCCAGATTCATAAAAGAGAGAAAGGACTCCATTACAAGAACAAATTAAAGAAGAGAAGTAACAACCAATACCACAGAAATACAAACAATTTTAACAGAGTATTATGGAAAACTATATGCTAACAAATTAGGCAACCTAGAAAAAATGAATAAAGTCCTAGAAATTTACCCAAACTGAAAACTGACGCAGGAAGATACATAAAAATTGAACAGACAAAATACAGCAAGGCGAGTGAATCAGTCATCAAAAAAAATCTCCCATTAAACAAAAGTCCAGGATCAGATGGCTTCACAGGTGAATTCTACCAGACATTTAAAGAAGAGTTAATACTCTTCTGAAACAATTCCAAAAAGGTAGAATAGGAATAAAAAGTTCTAAATTCATTCTATGGTGCCAGCATCACCTCCATACCAAAACCAGATAAATAGGCCACAATAAAAGAGACCTATAGGCCAATATCTCTGAACAACATAGATGCAAAAATCCACAACAAAGTACTAGCAAACTGAATACAGCAATACATTTAAAAAAAATCATTCACCAGCATTAAGTGAGATTGATTCCCAGGGTGCAAGGGATAGTACCATATTCACAAGTCAATCAATGTGATACCTCATATCAACAAGAAAAACGATAAAAATCATACGATAATTTCAATAGATGCAGAAAAAGAATCTGACAAAATACATCCATTCGTGATAAAAGCCTTCAACAAAGTAGGTTTAGAGGGAACATACCTCAATATCATAAAG
Organism: Panthera leo; assembly: GCF_018350215.1. Taxonomy (NCBI): domain Eukaryota; kingdom Metazoa; phylum Chordata; class Mammalia; order Carnivora; family Felidae; genus Panthera; species Panthera leo. Next base: position 101,910,392 of record NC_056679.1, on the reverse strand, counting down.
GTCATCTGTGAAAAACCCACAGCTAACAGCTTTCCCTCTACAGTCAGGAACCAGACAGGGATGTCCACTCTCACCACTGTTAATGAACTTAGTACTGAAAGTCCTAGACGCAGCAATTAGACAACAAATATTTATAAAAGCATCCAATTTGGTAGAGAAGAAGTAAAACTTTCGCTATTTGTAGATGACATGATACCGTATATAGAAAACCCTAAAGCCTCCACCCAAAAAGCTACTAGAACTGATCAATGAATTCAATAAGGTCACAGGATACAAAATCAATGTGCAAAAATCTGTTGCATTTCTGTACATTAATAATGAAGCAGCAGAGAGAGAAATTAAGAAAACGATCCCATTTATAGTTACACCAAAAATAACAAAATGCCTAGGAATAAATCTGACCAAAGAGGTGAAAGACCTATAATCTGAAAACTATTAAACACTGATGAAAGAAATTGAAGAGGACACAAAGAAAAGGCAAGACATTTGGAATCATCTTCATGGACTGAAAGAACAAATATTGTTAAAATGGCTATACTACCCCAAGCAATCTACCGATTTAATGCAATCCCTATCAAAATAACACCAGTATTTTTCACAGAGCTAGAACAAACAATTCTAAAATTTGTATGGAACCACTAAAGACCCCAAATAGCCAAAGCAATCTTCAAACAGAAAAGCAAAGCTGGAGGCATCACAATTCCAGACTTCAAGTTACGTTACAAAGCTGGAGTCATCCAAACAGTATGGTACTGGCACCAAGAGAGACACGAAGATCAATGGAACAGAAAAGAAAACCTAGAAATAAATTCACAAGTATATGGCCAATTAATCTTCGACAAAGCAGAAAAGACGATCCAATGGGAAAAAGACAGTCTCTTCAACAAACAGTGCTGGGAAAAGTGGTCAGCTACATGCAAAAGAATGAAACTGGACCACTTTCTTACACCATGCACAAAAATCAATTCAAAACGGTTAGAAGCCTAAGTATGAAACTGGAAACCATAAAAATCCTAGAAAAGAACACTGGCAGAAATTTCTCTGCAGCCTTTTTCTAGATACATCTCCTGAGGCAAGCAAGGCAAAAGCAAAAATAAACTATTGGGACTACATCAGAATGAAAAGCTTCTGCACAGCCAAGGAAACAATGAACAAAGCTAAATGACAAACTACTGAATAGAAGAAGATAGTTGCAAAAAACTTATCCTATAAAGGGTTAGTATCCAAACTGTATGAAGAACTTACATAATTCAATACCCAAAAGCCAACAATCCAATTAAAAATGGGGAGAAGACATGAACAGAAGTTTCTCCAAAGGAGATGTCCATATGGCCAACAGATGCTTCTTAAAAAGATGATCAACATCACTCATCATCAAGGAAATGCAGATCAAAACTACCATGAGTTACTGCCTCTCACCTGTCAAAATGGCTAAAATCAAAAACACAAGAAACAAGCATTGGCAAGAACATGGAGAAAAGGAACCCTCTTACACTGCTGGTGGAAATGCAAACTGGTGCAGCCACTCTGGAAAACAATATGGAGGTTCCTCAAAAAGTTAAAAATAGAATTATCTTACGATCCATGCATCACACTACTGGGTATTTTATACAAAAAATACAAAAGCACTCAATCAAAGGGATACACGCACCCTTATTTATAGCAGCATTATTTGCAATAGCCAAATTATGGAAGCAGCCCAAGTGTCCGTCCATAGATGAATGGATAAAGAAGAGGTGATATATGATATATATGTATCCATGATATATGGATATATATATATATATATATATATATATATATATATATATATATATCACATAATATATGCATTACATATATGTATCACACATATATGTGATACAAAATATATGTATTATGTGATACATAAACATATCCATATATCATGGAATATTACTCAACCTTCAAAAAGAATGAATTTCTCCCATTTGCAACAGCATACATGCATCTAGACAGTATTGTGCTAAGCCAAGTAAGTCAGTCAGAGAAAGACAAATACCGTATGATTTCATTCATATGTGGAATTTAAGAAACAAAACAAAGGGGCAAAGGGAAAAAAGAGAGAAGAAAACCAAGAAGTATACTCCTAACTATAGAGAAGAAACTGACAGTTACTAGAGGGGGGGGTGGATGGGGAGACAGGTTCAATAAGCGTTGGAGATTAAGGAATGCACTTGTGATAAACACCGGGTAATGTATAGAATTATTGAATCACTGTATTGCACACTTGAAACTAATATAACACTGTATGTTAACTATACTGGAATAAAATAAAATTTAAAAAAAAAACACAAAAAAGCAAAGAAACAAGCACTGGGGTAAAAAGACGTAAACTCAGTGTCATTTGCTCTTATTATCAGAATGCACTTAAGCAAAGGATCAAATTTGCATCCCAATTCACTCTTCTATAAAATGGGAATAATACAGTATAACTCCAAGGGCTTCTAGTAAGACACAATTAAAAGCAATACTACATTTAAAATCTCTATAATCCAGATATCCATGAGAGAAGTTAATGTTGGGTTTACCATCCCACTATATCCAAATTTCATCTGCACGATATATTATTTCTGGAAATCATCTAAAGGTAATCAGTCTATCCATTCTGTCTGTCCAGTTGCTAAAAACTCTCAAGTCTGCTCCTGCATTAAGCTACGGCGTCAGAAAGCCCTGTGTCTGCATCACACTGGACTTACCCATGTATTTTTTTTCCTCAATTCCATTTTGGGGCAATGCCATCAGCTCACACGGACGGACACTGGGAGTAAGATCCCTCCCGACACCTTCCAGCAATTTTCCCTGGAGATGCTGGTGAGGATTCTGCTTGGTATTCTCCAAAGTCCCTTGTCTTTAAGGGGCCTCAGAAGAGCAATCTTTCTTAGAGGCAGGAAGAGCTCTGTTTTTTCCTGAGTACCAGGTTTGTTTTCCTGTTAAGGACACCCTAAGACGTAGAGCCGATCATGTGTGGCCTTCAATGCCGGTTTCTGGGAGAGCCCAAGAGTGAGTATGTGTTCCATCTCTGGTGAGCGTCCAGAACACGGATGTAAGCTACGACTCACTCATACTCCCCACCCTTATTGTTCTCAGTGCATCGTTATTCTTTCCTATTTTAAGTGGATTGAATCTCGTATGTATTGTTTAACTTCCTGAAAGCATTTTCTAAAGATAAATAACCAAATATATAAATGCATGCGGGTACTTGGCAACAGAGCTTAGCTTCCATTTGCTTCTACCACAGGTTCCCTCACACCCTGCTGAGTTTGGAAGAATTGCACGGGGCCTCATGGCAGGCTGAACTGACGGAGGGTCGCCAACCTTGACACCACCCCCTCTCCAGCGCTGGAGGATTCTTGGTGTAAGAAATCTCAGAAAACCTTGATTACTCCCAGGCCACTCCAAGGACACATATGATGGTAAAATCAGCGACAAAGCCCAGAGCCCCAGGAGCCTCCATTAACAATTACTGTGTGTTCTGATGACTCAGTTGAAAAGCAAATTGCCTAAAATGATTCCTTACCAATCTGCTATCGAATTATGTGGGGTCCCTACGTAAACTAGCCACCTTCTTCTTGCTCATTCCACGACATACACTTATATGAAACACGACATACACTTCTCAGGCCTGCATTCAGCCACATGTCGCCCTCATCAGATACCACAGGCTAACTGCCTCCTTCAAGTGCCATTCAGCTAAACATATTTTTCAACAAGCGAGTTCGCCTCGCCATCAACAGAGGAAGCCATTTTCTTCTTAAATCAAACACATATGGCTCCCCATTGCATGAAAATATGAGAGTTTATCCTGGGTGCCACTGACTTGTGCTAAGAAAGTTAAGCGTTTCTTTTTACTGTCCATGTCAGTCTTTAATATATAAATAGCAGTCATTTTTTTTTCATTATTTAAGCAACAGTATCAAAAGTACAGTTAGCGGCTATGTGCACAGTCAGTATACATTTGGGGTTGAGATCCTTACTTCCAATTTAGGAATGATCCCTGAAAGACTGGCATAACCTGACTGCCTACCAACTGCGGACTTGCTGACGTGTAGTCAAGTTCAGGAAGGGCAACACTATTGTTTTTCTCCAACCTTCTTCACCTCCAGATATATCATCTGGCAGTTCCCAAACAATAGAATGCCCAGGGCACTCAAGTTCATGACAGGGTTATTTTGGAGTTTGAGCACATCCCCAGGGCAGAAATGCCTGATGGAGACTCAGAATCTAATACTGGGCCGTGGTAGTCTAATGAGACAGACCTCCTTCAGTCACTCTGGCGTAAGGTCACAACGGTCTCTCTCTCAACAAAGCAAGTTGACAGATGTGAAAGAGCTCACTATAAAACATGACACAATTCAACATGTGAGTTTCTGACTTCTGTTACCAAACACTCCTAGGACCCAATGGTGTGCTGGTAAATACTTAACATCCGGTTCTCTAGAAGAATTCGTAAGAAACAAGCTCTGATTCACATCATTTGCCTATTTCTGTGAGATAAATACTAAATACTTCTATGATTTCAGGCTACCTTTACAATCCCACTGAATGTGGAGTTGGGAAGGGATGTGTCCAGTCAGCTCCCACCAGCCAGGGCTGGCTGCAGCCTCCCCTGCTGGGAACTCTGCCCCTCCACCCCCTCAACCCCTGCCCCAGCTCAGCAGGCAGGGTTAAGCATGGAAGAACAGAATTTCTGTTCACCCATCCTGCCTAGCAGAGCGCCCCCCTTTAAGATATATTTATATCCAGACTTTCCTGTTTGTCTCTACCTGCTTCTTGCCTCAGATGATCACAATCTTACCCTCTGTAAGGATACTTCTGCTGACTGAACGGCGAGGTGAGATCATCCCTTGCTTGGGAAGACTCTCCCCTAGCTTTGTGATGCTGTTAAGTACTTGTTAATCCTAGACACATTCCCTCCATCCTGTAGGCACTAACCCTGAGGCTTCTGGTGGAAAGGTTTTTAGGGAGGAGGCTCTTGGTCACCCTGAATGGTTGGAGGCAGCACATCACTCCCATGACAAGTGTGGAAGCCAATGAGTCCCATCCTCTGGGGGTTGTGCACTGTTCCCTTCTATCATTATCCACCCCTTGGCCCCTCCTCCATGGGCCAGACTTCTGGAAGGGACAAGAATCTCGTCTTCTCTGAACTTCCACCTTTTTTTTTAATTCCACAACTTTCTCAATAAAGCTGTTTCTTAACCTCAATCAGTAGTAAATTCTAATATTTTGTTCCCCTAATGCAGCCATTCAGAACTGTCCTGAGGCCTGGGGCCTCTATTAATATAGTTTAAGATATTTCATAACTTTTATCAGACATATTTAAGAGGACACGCCATCCATATATGTACTACATATATATGTGTAAATATGTATATATATATATACACACATATATATATATACACTATATATAGTGTATATATATATGTGTATATATGTATATCTATAGTATATATGTATATATAGTATATATGTGTATATAGTATATATGTAGTATAGTATATGTATATATAGTATATATATAGTATATATTTGTATATATAGTATATATATGTGTATATACAGTATATATGTGTGTATTGTATAGTACTATATATATATAGTATATATATATATATATATTGTATATTGTATGTGGACTGTATTTGTGAATTTATAGTTTGTATTCTGTATTTGTATATATTGTGTATATTTGTGTTTTGTATGTATACTATACACATTTGTTTACTCATGTATTGTATACACACTAGATGTATATTGTATATATGCCATATGTAAACAATATACATACTCCTAAAACTGTATCAGCACTAAAAACTCAACTTTGAAAATGGGGTATATGGTCCCACTCTCACAACTGACTTAATTAACAGAGGCCACAGGCATCTTTCTCTCAAACTCCTGGGGTCCTTATGCCTTCTAGGCTGATATTTGCCTATGTATAGTTTGTGGGCCTGCAGAGGCCACAAAAGTCAGCAGAGATAGACTGACTACTATTCTCATTGTCCCTCCCTTCTCATTTCTCATCAAACAGATTCTTAAGTTGGAGACAAGACCCCTTAAGGAGACCTGAGGCTCCTCCTGGCTGTCCTTCTCCTGATTAAGCTCTCTATGATATGACTGAATTCTCAGATTCAGAAACAATCCCATTAAGTACATGTCCATTGTTTTTCTTTTTCTAGTAACATCTCCATATCCCACCTCTCAAAATGTGAGGTTTCTGTACTAGCAAGCTTACGATACAACCTGGTCCCACTGATTCCTCTAAGCTACCAACCCAAAGATCCAATATGAACAGGAAGATGGCTTAGATCTTCCCTGATGCAAACTATCCAATTTTCTAATGTCCTCTGAATTTGAAGTAACCAAATAACCCATCATTCAAATTGGGCCCGATGAAAAATGAAATAAGGCACTGAAAGTAAATAACTGAAATACAACCTGTACAAACTGAGACTGTCCTAAGAGACATATGGTCTCCTGAATTACCACTTTCTCACCATGGACTATCTTCAGTCATCACCTCATGCAGAAAATTTCTGCTGGGATCAGCCTGATTGGTTTACCCAGGAAATAAGAACCCTGGATCTCTAGGTAAAACTTCTGTTTTTGAACTTTGTGCTCCCTTAATGACTCTAGTATCACTGTCTTTCTACCTCTACAATTCCTCTTTTGATCATTGATGCCATCAGAGAATAGACTTAGAGTTGAGGCATACCTTCTTCCCCTGCCTTTTCTATGTCTCTATCCCAGAGTGCCAATTCCACCATGGAAGCATGTTTCAAAAGCACAGAAATGTTAATGACTACAGTCCTGAGTTCCACTATAGAAGAACCAGGAACCGTCCTTTCTGGAAGAGGCAAGGGAAGAAAAGGATTTGCAATTAGTGACGTGAAAAAGACTATGGGGGAAGCATTTTTGTTAAGTAAGATCTGGAGTTTAGGAAATGTTAGGAGATGAGTGACAGGATATGCATCTAGTCTAGTGACGTACGTTTGGAAGTCAACAAAACAAAGAGGGTTTTTAAATTCATTAAAATGTTGGATGACATGTAAGGCTGGTTCAGTATGCAAAAATCAGTAAATGTAATCCATCACAGCAACAGACTCAAGAAGAAAAATCCTATGGTCATATAAATAAACGCAGAAAAAGCCTATGACAAAATCCAACCCTCATGATAAAAATTCTCATGATAAAAATGGTCAATAACTAGGAACAGAGGCAAACTTGCTCGACTTTATAAAGAACATCTACAAAAAAAAAAAAAATCCGCATCTACCATCATATGTAATGGCAAGAAATTAGGTGCTTTTACCCTAAATTTGAGAACAAAGAAAGGATGCCTCTTCTCATCATTCCTATCCATCATAATGGAAGTCCTAGCTAACATATTTAGGCAAGAAAAGGAAATACAAGGGAACTTTATTTTCAGACTGGGAAGGAAGAAATACAACTGTCTTTGTTCACAGATGACATGACTATCTATGTAGGAAATCCTAAAAAAATCAACAACAACAAGAACACAAAAACAGATATAAACTTCATGGAACTATTAATTACAGCAAAGCCACTGGATACAAGGCTAGTATATCAAATTATATTGTAAATACTTACATGTAAACAGCTTTCCCATCTATCAGTGATGAACAGGTAGAATGTGAAACTAAGAGCACAGTATCATTTACAGTAGCACTAGCAAATGAAATGCTTAGGTATAAATCTAACAAATTATGTCCAAGATCTATATGAAGAAACATAAGAAACTCTAATAAAAGAAACCAAAGAATGAAGTAAATGGAGAGAGATGCCATGTTCATGTATAGAAAGGCTCAATAATGTTAAGATGCTGATCCTCTCCAAATGAATATACAGATTCAGTGTGGTGACAATCAAAATCCCAGAAAATTATTTTGTAGACATCGTCAAACTGATTCTAAAGTTTATATTAGGCAGGGGAGGGGTGGGGTGGGGCGGTAGGGAAGGGCCAGTATAGCTAACACAATACTGAAGGAAAAGAACAAAAGTCAGAAAAGTGATGATGCTACCTAACATCAAGACTTACTATAAAGCTACAGTGGTCAAGACAGCATGATAATGAAGTAATAGATAAACTGATCAATGGAACAAAATAGAAAGCCCAGGAATCGATATGCACAAATATAGACAACTGATCTTTAACAAACGAGCAAATGGAATCCATTGGAGGAAAGCTAGTCTTTTCAACAAATGGTGCTAGAACAATTAGACGTCCATATGCATGCAAAAAATAAGGAAAAGAAGAATTTAGAAACAGCCCTCATACCTTTCACACCGTTTCATTCAAAATAGATCAGAGTAGAGACCTAAATGTAGAATTTAAAACTCTAAAAATTCTAGAGGATAGCACAGGGAGAAATCTAGGTGACCTTGGGTTTGGAGGTAAGCCTTGAGCTAGAATAGCAAAAACCTAGCTATGAAAATAAGAAAAACAATAGTAAGTTGCACTTCATTAACATTAAACATGTATCCTCTGTAAAAATAAGAGGACAGACTAGGAGAAAATATCTGTAAACCACGTATCTGGTAAAGGAGTGGTATACCAAATATATGCAGAGTTCTTTAAATGCAACAATAAGCAGCAGTACTTGAAAAGGTCACTTGAATGGATGTGGATATGGAAATCACCAAGAACTGTTACTCTTCCTGTGGCACGTACTGGGAGGTGAGGCAGACTTGCTCATGTGAAAGCTATTAATGTAGACACATTCAACTCCTGAAAGATGCCATTTCTGTCACACAAGCTTCAGAATCCCTGTGGCTTGACTGCTGAGAAGTAGATATATTTTGCCTTGTATGCTGTGCATTTCAGGAGCCAAAAAAATGATGACACATTTCACAGGGGAACAGGACCAGGATCAAGGTTATGGAATTCAACAAATATGAACTGTCAGATGCTAGAGGATTGGCTTAGTAGTAGAGACCTCAGGGTCAAAATACTCAAGTTTCCCTGGAACCAGAGATTCCAATCTCAAAAGCTTCAACTCAGTCCTTCACCCTTTGAAGGCAGATAAATTGGGTAGCACAAAATTGATTGGCTAGGGTCTTTGAGATGACACCTTAAGACCAAAAGCTCCATCTGCTTTTTCAGGACATCAGGTAATTCGTGGCTTTTTTAGGAACAAGAATTGACAATAAAAAAACTTGGCCAAAGAAAGACATCGATTTTCCTCTGGAAAATATTCGCATATAAGTCAACCTACAAAAGTAAATAGGGAGAGCAGTAATACGGTATCGAAGCGAAGAAGTTCTATATTGCTACGTAGCTCAATAATGCATTATCAATGTGTATGTGTTTGTGTGTATGTGTGTGCGCACACACACATATTTCATATGGAGAAAAATGTCAACCCTGAATGAGGGAGATGTCATTTTCCTTTTTTAAGGTGAAGACAAACACGACTTCAAGAAACAGAATCAACCTAGGTATTTTCATAGTTACTCTCATCATTCTCCTCTCATAATTCACTGTAGGCAGGTATCCAACGGAATTAGTTGTCCTAGTTATTTTTCAACATGGTCTTAAATTACAATTGTCCGCTGAGGGAAATCCATAATCTGTAATGAGTACAATTAAGAGAATCAGAAATTCCAACTGCTTGCATTGGCATCATAGCTGATTAATATAAAACTGAACACACCTGGGACACCTGGGCGGCTCAGTCAGTGGAGCGTACAACTTCGGCTCAGGTCATGATATCATGGTTCGTGGGTTCAAGCCCCATGTCAGGCTTACTGCTGTCAGCACAGACCCTGCTCTGGACCCGCTGTCCCCTTCTCTCCACCCCTCCCCAACTTGCACTCTCTCAAAAATAAACACTAAAAAAACAAAAAGTGATCACTTTGGAAAGTGATCATTTCCAAAGTGCAGAAAACAAGTCCAACACATGGAAATATAGGCAAGTTTATCACCAGGTTAGTAAGCAAATATTGCACTTATAAAGGAAAACATAACTAGGTATTAGGCAAAAATGTAGGTAAAAGCAATTGCTGGGTTTGAGCATCAGGAAAATATTCCAGATTGCAGAGAAGAAATTGTAGGCAATAATGGCTTGTCTTGCACATGGGTTTGTGCATGTTTTGAAATGCATTACTAGACATGAACCAACATACCACCCACCTATACAGACCCTTTCAGGAATTTCTGTGATAAAAGTGGAACAAGGTTTCCAAGTAGGACACAGCTGCAGACCTATAAACTCATTGACCAGTAAATGAATATTTTTAATGATGTCAAGTATAGTTGTCTTCTTCCAAAATTCCCAGTGTAGAAAAGTCTATCACATACTCATGCATATTCTTCAATGAAAACATTTTTCCCCAACACAGGCGGATTAAATGCTGGCCCTGGCTCAGTGCTACTAAGTGACCAGTTAAAGATGCTCTGCCTTCCTTCCATGTACTAATATATATCTGGCAACGGTAACTGAATTCACAGTCTATGGATTAAATGTCAGCTATGAAAGTTTAGATCTGTCGGAAGTGGTAGTTATTGCCATATTATACAGTTTTTATGAGACCAATAAGTGTAGTTTGTATGGGGGTAAAAAGCATTTGGAGGTGATTAAATATGAAAACATCTCACCAGACTGAGAATAATGAATGTATTTTTATCCTTAGTCATATGTGGCTATTCAAGGTATGAGTTGCAACCATGTTCCATTGTTCTCCTGTGCTCTCGTATGGGCTCTAAATTAGAGCTAAGGAAGTTTGGCAGGGACTGGAGACTCTCTTTTAAGATAAAATAATACTTGATTCTATCCATGCAAATGGTGCTGTGCTTCTTGGTCCTTAATTCTTTAGTTCTCAGATGCTAGCTCACTACTCCCATTATGATGCTTAGAGCGCTAAAACTCCCCTTGATGTATTATGATTGAAGGGTCCTGAACTAGGGAAAGACAAAAGACTTAACCACAATGTTGAGTGAATGGGACAGCCACTGGAGTGTCCTCAGAAGCAACATTTTCAGGCAAGGTAGAGAAGGGATTTTATGCCCTCCAGTTACATTTTTTAAATCTAGACGGAATGGTAACTCTGTTCTGTTAGTGCCTAGTTCTCCATTGGTGGTAGAGACAGACACAAAGAGAAGACAACACTGTGTAGTCACTGATTATCTTTAGTTTACATTTTTGCTAAAAGCCAACTTATTTTCCCAACATCTGTTAAGTTCTAGCAAGGCAATATTCATCCAAATGTTATGAATGTGAAACTAAAAATGACAGCATTGATGGAATTAAGCTGAAATTGAAAACACATTTTGGACCTTCCAAGCCCCTTGCCTGTTCTTTCAACCCAACAGTCAAAGTAAGTTATTCTTTGGCTCCATTTCAAGTAACTTTATATACGTTCTTAGGGAGCAAAGATGAGTTATTTGAACTGGCCTTTTAAAAAATTCACTGATTAAACACTCATAGCAATGCCAGTTCTACATCCTAGAATATTCCCCTAGCCCCAGGCTGAGCTGGTAGCATTACTCAAGCTTTCTTGCCTCTGAGATGATAGTTGATCCATCTCACAGAAAACTATCATCAGCTAACTATCACTGGCATCACCCGTCAGTATCTCAAAGTCGCATATTAATGAAAACTTTGGCATTCATAGATCAACATTATCACAGGGCTGTTATTAGCCAAATTTGAATCGCTTTGAGAAATGTAAAACTTGCTTAATAAAACATTAATTGCAGCTTCTTCAACTTTATCTAGAAATTCTATGTGATCAGGCTCTTGGGGGTATCTTCTCTTACAGCAGCCAATTCTTCAATCCTTGGACCCCAAAAGGCTATCTAACAGTTTAATTCCATGAGGATACTACTCACAGCACAGACTTAAATGGTTAAGAATTAGTCTCACAAAGCTGCTCCCACAAGTCCAGGACCACCTTCCGACGCACTGGTGTTAAATGGCGGGTTCCCATGACCCTGTTCTCAAGTTCAGTACTTGGCTAGAACAGCCCACAAAACTCAGGAAGACATGTTACTTGTGCTTACTGGTTTATAATAAAGGGCACAAATGAAGAACCAGATGAAGAGATACATAGGGTGAGGTCTGGAAAGCTCCAGGAACTTCCGTCTCTGTGGAGTTGTACGCACCACCCCTTTCAATACATGGATGTGGTCGTCAATTCAGAAGCTCATAAAATCTCACTCAAAAGTTTTTGAGCTTAATCCAGATCTTAATCCAGATCCTCTCCCTACCTCCTGGAGGTAGGTGGATGGGACTAGAAGTTCCATCTCTCTTACCACTCAGGCCTTCTGGTGATGGGCCCCATTCTGAAACTACCTAGGAACCATACCTTCAGTCATCTCATTAATGTAAGCTCAGGTGTGATCAAAAATGTCTCCTTATGAACAACCAAAGATACTTCTCAGAAAATTCCAAAGGTTTCAGCAAGTCTGAGCCAGGGACCAGGGACAGAGACTTAAGGTATTTTTATTCCTTCTTCTACCACAACTCTTCATTTAATAACTATTCGTTTCATAGAATGAATAGGTATAAAACTATATGTATAACTGTATGTATATAGTTATTAAATGAATCCTGATTTCTCTGCACAGCGTGTGTTTCAGGTCTGGGGATACAGTGGCGGGGGAAAAACAATACCATAATTGCCCTCCACCTGCTGAATTCTAGTGGTAGAGGGAACTCACATGAGCCAAATAAGCACAGTGGGAGAACACGTAAAGCAACAAGTGTGTCATCAGATCTCTGAAGGAAATGATGAGCCGAACGGTGGCCAGATTGGCTCCCCAAAGGCTGTGGAGTTGGGGAAGTCTTCCCCAGGAAGACAGCTCTGAGCTGAGTTCATCAGACTGAGAGGTTAAGGAGAAGGAGATAGCCTGAAGAGGCTAAAAGCCAGTTTGAAGAGGAGTTTGAGCTACGGACAGGGAAGATTGGGTTTTCTGAAAATGAATCCAAGCGGGTGCTTCTTCAGATATTACATCTTCATTAGTATGGCCATAGGTCTTTTTACTCATTACTCTGACACTAAGTAATTTTAATAGTATCAACAGTCGCGACTTACTTACAAGGACTCACTGAGATCACGGAACTAATCTGAAATATGTTCCTTCGGGTCCAAGAGAAAAAGGAACAGGGCTCCGAGTTAATGGACTATGCGTTTCCACCAACTGTGCCTTGGTTACCAACATAGAATGAAGGTGTGAGTAAGTGTGTTAGTCACGACGTTTGCAGTAACAAGTCCTCAACGACAGTCGCAAAATAGCTTACGCGAGAAGGGAAAACATTGGCTCCCTCTTCGTTCTCTCCTTTTGGTTTTTCTTCACGTTGGATTCATTCCTAGACAAGCTCTCGCTAGACAGTGTCAAGGATAGCCCGTGGCAGCTTAAAACTTTATAGCTTGCAGTGCCCAAGGAAATGGAGTCGTCTTTGCTGAAGTCTGGCCAAATTCTCAGCAAAGGTTCTCACTGGCCTCTAATTGGTTCACGTGGCCGTATGGGAGCCAATCACTGCGGCCTGAAGAATGGAACCCTCTGGGGACCAGCGGAAGGAGCGTACCCACTCCTGGGGCTTAGGCCATGGAGCCATCTGCTCGTATCCTGCCCAAACAAAGGAAGGACGATTTCTGGAAGGAGACGATGCCACTCGACAGATAAAATGCTTGAATGACCGCTATACTGAATTTGCCATCTTTTCAAGATTAATGTTCTACTACTCTAAATTTGCTGAAGCGACACAAGGCAACATGCATATTCTGAGGCTCTTTACAACCAGGCGTATGTTTTGATTTCTTGAGAAAGCTCTAATGGCCCTTGCCAACACACTGAATGGCAGTTTGCATTTCCTGTTTGTTCTGTCATGAACATAATGTGCGTCTCGTCTCTCCTCAGTTTACACATCTCCGTGTTTAATTGGCCACTCGTGTTTTCCGACCATCGTCCCCTTCTTTTGCAGCCCACCAAAAAGGGGGATTTTACCCTCGTATGCTCATCCAAAGACTCTCACGTCTCAGAATCCCTAATTGGTTGGCGCTGCTAAAAACATTAGGTTTCCAAATGGCCACAACAAAGATGAAGAGAGGACAAAGGAATAAATGCTCTCTGGCTGCACCACCCCTTTGACCAAACATAAGTGAGGAGGTGAAAATTGCCTTTGGGGTTAGCGCCAGGACTGGTTTCTGTCTCTCAGGGTCCACGGAGCCCTGGCGTTTCGAAATCACCCTCACTTCCCAAAACGCAATTTATATGCCGCTACTGAAACCAAAGTTTTCTGAGAAAGCAGAGAATGAAAATACCAAGAAAGCATTCAGTGATTTATTTTACATTACAAAGGGACCTCCTATCGGTAACAATAAGGGATAATTAATTAAAACCTTGAAAAATCGTCCTTGTTCCATGTTGTTCCACTGAATTATTTATCACCACATCATCAACCAACCCAAACACAACCACAGTATCTAAGAAGTAGCCTTCCAGCTTTGATTTCACTCTCCCCACCCCGCCCAAGCCCTAACCACCCCCCTGCAACCGCCTCCCTCCCGGCCCCTGAATCCTGTGGCCTCACAGACATTTTAGTGCACACCACCATGGTTTTTAGTAGTTCCCTTTTAAAAACTTCAATGGCTCTTAACTAGCAAAATGCAATCCTTTGCATGGGCTTTCAGTGGCTCTGAACCACATAAAAGAGACCATATGACTTCGTTTCTCAAGAAGGACAGATCATCCCCAGCCCCGGGGAACCCACGGAGAAGCTATTCCTGACCTCTGCCTGGCATTAAGTCTCCCTCCACGGCTTTGTTATTTTTGGACACTGAAATGACAGAGTTACACGCCAAACTCTCTCTGGCAACAGGTTAATTTAGCGATATTGGCTGCTGAGCTCCCACGTCACCCAGCTCGCCACCTAGATGCTTAAAGACAAGTCTGGGGCTTCAGCTCCTCCCAGGATGGCCTCTTAAGTGCAGACCATTAAAATGACACAAGGCCAGTATTATCACAGAGGCACCAGCTCTTGTATCAGAAGCCAACAGCAAGGTTCTCACCAACAAACGACCAAATACATGCCACTTCCGATGTCCTTTTTTTTTTCTTCCCCATCCCGCAGTTTCCAGGTTTTACCCACACATGAAGGCATTTTAATACAACTAGAGATGCCGGGGGGGGGGGGGGGGGGGGGGGGGGGGGGGACCACACAACACATTATGCAAATGCAGTCACAAATGTAAAATGATAAATTAGCAAGCAACTATTTAATTATTACTGTGACTAATTCCTGTAGAGGGTGCCACGGCTAATGAACCTGAACTTGTCCTGGGTGACTGCGGTGTGCCGTTGCAACGTTTCCATTTGGTTTGTTTGCTGCCTCTGCAGCTCGGTGAAGTACAGAGCATCTGTTTAATGAGCTCCCACTTCATTACAGAGCTGCGCCACTCACGGAGTCATTCTCCTTAAGCATGCAGGCTGTGTACTGTGCTGTTGTTTTAAAGCAAATACTAATTTATGATTACCTGTCACATTAGGCCATTGAAAATTGTACTCACACTGGCTCCCATGAGCAGAATGCTAATGAGCCGATTATGGACTACGGTGGTGTCCCTCGCTTATAATCCGCGGACATAAATTCCAATCCCCCTACAATATGGGCTCTGGAACAATAGACGCTGTTTGAGAGGACGGGCTGGAGAGAGAAAGGGGTGGTGAAATCATCACATGTAAACGCACAGACGCTCTCAAAGGCCGACAAACGCGGCAATGACCTAATTCAATGTGCAGGGAGCGTCAGAAACACCCGTCACACTGTGTCATGTACGGAGGAAGATGAAAGAATGACTCCCCAGCTAGTCACTCCCTGCCATGGTCATTATCTAATTGAAGTCTGATGCCCAGGCAAGGCGGATCCTGACACGGGGACTGCAAGCCTCTGTCGTACGGAAAAAAAAATCCTGTAGATGTGTCCTAAGATGGTACTTGCAGAGAAAATTCCCATCAGTAACACTTTGCCAAAATGCAGCTTTTCATTTCCAAGCCTAATATTTACCTGCAGCCTTTAGCACAATGCACTTTCACCAGTATTTTTTTCTTTCTCCATTATAAGCATGCCATTTGCACTTTAAAATACAGTATTACGCAAAATGCCTCATTAAGCCCGTTTTGTTTGGTTTCTTAGTTTGTCCCCTGTCATTTGGCTCCCTAAATTAAAACTATGGGAAGATGTGACTTTGCCTTTTTATTGGCTGTCTGCTCAGTTTGTTTTTATAATCCTGACTTCATTCTGCCTGGGGACACTGCGGTTTGTTTCCCAGGCTGCTGCCCTCGGTGCACAGAGTGCTACCCAACACCACTTTGTTAGAAACGTGGGCACCGGTGACAATCCGCGCTTATGAACAACGCTCCCAACATCCAACACGAGGCCCCGCACCACGACAGAGGTGGCCAAGGAGCATTCGCAATTTCCCCCACACCGATAATCCTTAGTTAGAGCTGCGATAGGCGGCTGGGCTCATTTCTGCAACAAGGCAGCCATGTGCCCTAAATAAGAACACCAAGATGAGTGCTGTTTTCGACATCTGCTCCCCCAGCTTGTTTGTTTGGTTTTTTTCTTTTTTTTTCTTTCTTTTTTTTTTTTGAATCCCCGTTGAGAAACTGTAGCTTTCCTCCTCAGAGAGTTTCAGACATTGTTCCTCTCGTTTTTCTATGTTTAGCTGCCCAGGACCGACAACTAGACTAAGAGAACGGAAGAAAAGAAAGACCAAAAAAACCAACGTCCACCTGTGACACAGTTAAAGAAAGAAGCAGGTGTGAGGAAGCAGGAGTCGTAGTCTACGTACGCCTGTTCTAACTCCTGACCAAACATTGCACACCTCCACTGCACCATCTCTCGGATTCTGGGTGACATTTCTCTGAACAGGGTGGTATTTATGCCTTATGTCTTCCTCGCTGCAGGGAGTAGAGCAGACCCTCGACAGACAGGAGGAGACCTGGCCACTCACGGTCCAGCCACCGGGCAAAGCTCGGACTGTGGTCTCTGCCACATTCACCTTGAGAGGAAGAATAGGACCAAGTGTGAACATTCTAGCTCTGCTATTCTGCAACTCTACCTTCTTAACAATGATTAAAGAAGCCCTAATCAGCATGGTGTCCGAGACTATTACATTGCTAATATTACTTTTGACTACCTTTCAGGTTTACTCTAGCAAGACGAAAACAGCACTTGAAAATTAGCGACGTTCCTCGGGGCACAAAGGAAGCGACGTGGCTTCTCATTTCAAATAACGCCCAGTTTACCCCACGGCAACCTCGACCCACTGTTTCTCCAAAGAAATCGAGTGTAAGTCATCTTTGTGCTACACAAGTCTGACTCTACCTAATTACAAATTATAAATTATTGGGCAAACTGGCATATCGCTTTTTTTCTCTAACGGAGCCTGAAGAATCGGGATACCCAGTTGTTCATTTTATTGTCTTAATACCGATACGACATGAAAAAATTGGGGTTATTCCAAAGAATGTTTTTCACGGTACCGATATTTAAACTGCAAAAAATGGAAGCAAATTAGTTAATTACTGTCTCCCATTGTATGGGTGCTAACAAATTCCTTTTCCTCACCTATAATGAACTCCCAGTGCTCGCCCAGACGGGGGAGGTGTGGGCAGCAGCGTGGATTTTCTCTGTACAAGTAAATTGCTTTTCCTGATTTACACCGGGATGGGGGGTGGATGTGGGGAGGCAGAGTGCCTATTTACACACTGGATAATCCAATTTGCTTATTTTGCAAAACAGTTTCTTTCCCCTTATTGGCAGCAAAAAGCATTGTGCAGGCTCTCAACTGGAGTGAAAAAGGATAGGCATTAGGTACAAGGCCACACAATGACTGTGCTCCATTTAGTAAATGCAGCAGGCCTCACTGAAAAAGAAGGCCGTCAAGCAACATTGGGAGAAACGTTTTGTTTTATGCTTAGAAGAGGTCTATGCATTAAATGCCCACAACGATGACTAATAGGGATGAGAAATCTCAGGGAGAGGTGGGAAAAAAAAAAAAGAGAGAGAGACTTTAAGTTTTCATTTGGGGTCTCATAAGAGACTTGCCAAATAGGATTTTGCACATTTGCCCAATTCCCAAAAGTCATTCTTTGGAGCCTGGAAGAGAGCTCACGGCTGTTAAATATTCTTTCATGAGATGAGTCAGATAAAACACATCCAGATGTGTAGATACAGATGAAAATGCAGAAATACACATACCCATAAATCAATACCAAAGGCGTTTGGAAATAGCTGAGCAAGACCAGTTGGAAAACGAGGGTGTGAAGGAGGGACAGAGAAGGGCTTTGGGGGTTGGGGGGACGGGGACTTCTCAGGGGCCTTGGTTTACTTGTTTTCCTTAGCTCCCCAGAGAGGTCACATGCAAAATCCTTCTCCGAGCGTTAAACCCCTGCTTTCACACTGCAGTAGGCTGGGAAAGAGAACTCCATCTCTTAAAAATGTGATTTTCATGAGAAAGGGAAATCTGCAATGGTCAAGTCGGGCGCCCAGAGCTTTCTACGCAGGCAGTGACCCTGCTGTCACGGAGTCATCATCATACCAGCCAAAGCAGCCACAAAGACAAGAAGAGAGCCTGGAGTGTACAAAGACAAAAGTGACCAGCATCTCCGCTCCCAGAGGGACCCGCCAAATAGCACGCGATGGCAACGCTCTAGCCTTCCCGGCCATCATGGGATCCTGTGAATAAGGAAAGTGACAAGCAAAACTAATTGGAGGCGGCAGTTGATGAACATTCGCCCGTGTTAAGAGCCACCACCAAGTGTCTGCTTTCTCAAGGCTCTTGGGAACAAGCTAGGCTGATGAAGGGGGCTCTGATCACAGATTCTGTGGGTCCATACGCTCACATATGGGCATACATTACAAAGCACAGCACTATCTGAACGCTGCCATTTTACGTTCCTTCTGGATTCATGTCTTATTATGTAGCACGCTCACAGAGAAGTCAAAACGCCAAGTTTGAGCGTCTACTCAACCATGTTTTGTGATCCGATGCTTCCTGGGAATAAAGCCCGCAGAATGTGACAGTCAGACCCGGTCCTTAGAAACTAGTACGAAGGCAGGTGTAGACACATTGGAAGGCTGCAGAAAAGGTCCCGTGTTCCGAAAACAGTCCTACTCCCTCGGAACCCACCGCCCCTCCTCCCCCTTTGCTGGGCAAACAGTCACAGTTCTCGCTGACATACGAGGCAAAAGGCAACGTTTGCAGACCGCAGGCTTCTCCCTCTGTTAGATCGGCCCCTCCTGCCTGGCACCCAGGAGAACGTCCACCCGTCATGTGGTTGACACGGGCTGGCCTCCAGGCCCCGGACCAAGCCCAACTGTACCGGGGTCAACAGAGACGAGATCCCTTATCATTTCACCGCGATGAGGACCCTTGCGCTCATCAACCTTTCCCTAAGTTTTCTTGCACCATTACTCGGAGCAGCAGCCACGCCAGCAGCAAGAGAGGAAAAAAGCGCGGGAGGCTTGAGACGAGCTCAGAAACAACCGGGGTTGTCGAGGAGGGAGAGAGAGTCCCAGGGAGAGCCGGGGAACTCGTTCTTACTCCAAGTGTTCAGACACGCCGAAGTAATGATCCTGGCCACATGTTAGCAAAACATTAGAAACACTTTGGTAAGCAAATAATTTAATTACAGGCTTCTCGGAGGCAGTTTCTCTTGCTTGACCCCTGACCTTTCCCATCGCGGGGCCTCAACTCAGCCTGGGATCCACGCTTCCTATTCTTGTCACAGAATCTCTCCATCTTGCACCATTTAATAGAGTGTGCTCCAGGTGTTCTGTGGTGAATGAATAGTTATATTACTACCTGTCAGACACAATCACACTCTATTCATCATTCTCGGCTGGCTGCATGAAGCCCAGCTTCCAGCGGCTCCCTCTCTATTTCCTTGTTCAAACGTCTGCAGTGCTTTTGGCCCATCTGTCAAGACTGTCATTTAGAGGGAAAACAGTATCAGCGCTTTAAATATATGGAGTTCTCTATTGAAACAGTGCTGTGATTGAACTGTCAGTGTTCTCAGTATCACAGACAGTAATTCACGACTGGTCAGGGCTCCACTGACATCGCCATTACCATGGGGGCCCCGAAGGGTCACGCTGAGGATTTTTGCTTTACAGTTGGGTCTATAAATAGTGCAATTAACCTTTCAAGAATTACAAAATGCTCTTGAATTCTTTTTACGTGTGCTTCGTGCTCGCGCACTTTAGAGCGACGGGAAGATGAAGGAGAAGAAAACAAAAACGTCCAAAATTGCCGAAACACGTGCCACGTGAGTGGAAATATATATATTGTTTGGAAAGCAAGCATTTGAAATGCATGAATATATTTTAAGCCCCCCTTTGCTGTTTTGGAGCAAGATAACATATGCTGAGATTTCTGAAATTAAAAGGTTTCTGCATCCGAAATAAAATATGATGGATGGGAATGAAAGGGCTTCTGTTCAGCCTTATGGAAAGGAAGCGAAGGTTTTCAGTTCTCCGAATTGTTACCTATCCAAAGCAGAGGGGTTCTCACGGCTTCCAGCCCCAGTTTCTCAAGCAAAACACCTGCATTCCCAACCATACTGGGAGAAAACACTTTGAGGAGCCAAATGCTATCTCTAAATCTCTCATTTTAGAACACAATCCCCAAAACAAGAGAATTTCGGATGCTGGTCAGGCGGCCTTCAGATGACTTCCCTGCATTTGAAAGGCTCCCATCACTGAAAGGCTTTATCATTTCTTCTTCAGGAAATCCAAGCACTTTCTAAAAGAAGCGCAGAAGGCCAGCAAAGCCTCAGAGACAACCCCACACCCCCAATCTCTGCTTTCTGCAAATCCTAGTCTGTCAGGCCACCGCCCCGCTTCCTTTCTGGAAACCCAAATAGTAAGACGAGCCTTTTCGGGATCTCTCTACAGACACACTTAGGCGTGTACATCTCCTATGCTCACATGGAAGTGATTCAGAGTAGTCACTTGGACGGCTGCTGAATGAGGGCACTGGGTTTTACTCTTTATCCCAGGGAACGTCTCCTAACACAAGAGTGTACGGGGCCGCACGGATGCCTCGCAGATGAGCGTGTGATATGCCTTCTCTTCTGCAGGATCATTTCAGCACGAAGAGCGTGGTTTTGTTTTGCTAGGTACCACACTGTTCCACGGACAGAGCCAACGAGCATTTTTAATTTGCGAACCAAGATATGTGGCTAAAAATAACCATTGATTTCTGTCACAGCATTTGTCTTGCTTCAGAGGTAATTTTACCCACTTTTTTTCCTTAAGGGAAGGAAAGGGATGCGATGTGGGGCAGGGGGTGGGGGGCTTCAGCAGAAGAAAGCCACAGACCTAGCAACTGGTCCTTTAGGACACCTACTTATGTGAACCATCCTCTAAAAGCACAGTAACACATCATTTTCTTAAACATCCTCATCACCAAAAGAGGAGGATTAAGGCGGTATTTCAGCTAGCTTCCATGCTTGCAGGAGGCAGAGAGAAGAGCAGAGAGCTATAAACCTTCCCATTAGAGCTATTTTCTGGGAATGGCTCTCCCACCAATCCGCAGCTATGCAGAAGTAAAAGCCTTTGCTTATCACAGCCACGGAACAAGGATAATTAAGAGGTAATTTCTTCCAGTTAGGGTGCACTTTCCTTTTTGGAGACAATCATAAAAGGCAGACGGAGGTGCCCAGGAACCCCGTGTTGTCATTGTTTTCATCTTCTGTGACTGCGCCCTTCTCTTCCTGCCCTCAGTTGGAAAGCAAAAAAAAAAAAAAAAAAAAAAAAAAAACCTTTGCTTATTATAGAAGCAGAGTAAGAGAGTAAGTGCTGGTCTCATCCCATTAACTGTCATATTACCAGGCTCGGTGCCATCACATTGGAGTTTCACTGAGCATTCAGAACTGCTTAATTATGTACAGTAAAGACAGTCTGCTGAGACTTTCCTTCTTGATTAATATGGGAGGGGGAGGGGAGGTGAAGGGTCACCTCCAAGGCTTCCTCCTGCCTCGCGCCCAAAGTGACTCGGTGTGACAAAGGCTTTTGTGAGTTATGAAATAAATTAAAGCGCCTTTGGGAGGCAAGATGCTCGCATCAAGGGATGAGGCTACTTTTGATTTTGCAGGCTAACGGCAGATATCTGCCCCCCCCACTCGCCCTGTGTTGGCTTTACACTCTATAGTACATTCCTTATAAATTACACCACCCCGTGTTAATTACAGTGTGCTGACAGTGCTTGTCATTACCAGGCCTGCTACAGGCTTTGTGCGCTCGGACTGTAATAGCTGTTTGTTCTGAGGAATGTGGCAGAGCTGCCTAAGTGGCTGAGCTGGGTCACTGCGAACATCCCTCTCTCCAAGTCTCTCACACTGGCTCTATTTTTACAGCCTTAATCCCTCCGCTCGGCCTCAGCGCCCGGCCCCTCCCCCCAGTCAGGCAGATGTATAGGTTACAGTCTAGAAGCACCAGGGCATTCACTGAGGCTCAATCAACTGAGGCGCGCATTGTGCTCCGCTCATTGTCGGCCTTTCAAAGCCTCCAGCTGAAATGCTCTTTTCTCCTTTGTCCGACCTTTGGAGGACAAACAGGACCTGCTCTCATCTAAAGGGACAGTTGGAGGTTCCTGCCCCAAAGTCTAATTCAGCAGTCAGGCCTCAGGCAGGAAGCTCTGTATTCCTGTCTGACAGCCTGTGAAGGAAGAGGCTAGAAATTCGGAAGCCAAGTCACGACCCAGGCTTCTCCTCTTCTTCCCCAACTAAGATGCTGGGTCAGACATTTCTAGAATCACCAACAAATACAAGCGTAGAAATCGGTCTTTTAGCTAGAAAAAAGACATTAATAAAAAAAAAAAAAACCAAAAACACCAAAAACCCACCCACCATTCAGTGAACACCTACTTATGGGGATCAAAGGTCAGGTTCTGGAAAAACCAGGATGAATACAATATAGCCCCTGGTCTGCAGGGCCTCAAAGCCTAGGAGGGGAAGCAGAAGGGTAAGTAAGTAGTTCTAATTCTGTGTGAAGTACAATAATAGAGGTGAAAACTGAATTTCTCTCTACCTCCCCAACCTGTGGGATCAGGTGTGGTCACATTAACAGTAATAACTCAAATTTCTTCTGCTTTATGCACTCACCCATTTCTTAGAGTCCCCAGACAAGGCCTCCTCCTATGTGCTTCTAAGAAATTCCTATCCTGCTGGTACTTTGACTGCTGGGTCAGGCATCATGGCGCCAAAAGGTCATGGCTTCTGTCCCCTTCTGTCTTTTGAGTGGTCCCCTATTAGAGGGTTACCAAGGCAGTGCCATTCGGGCTGCAGTCTCTTCTAGGATTTGTAGTACAAGAGCCTACCCTGTTTTCGAAAGGAATCAGAAAAAAGATCCACAAAGGGCCAGGCTATGAGACAGACCTGAGTGAAAAGTCACTTTTCCCCGATAGTGCCACAACCAAGCCTTTTTTAACTGTGACACGCCATGTTCCCGCTGCCGGACTCCTTTCTCCCTCGAGGTGACTTTTCATACCAAGTTCCTTTGTCTTCCTGTCCGCGCTGGGCCTACTCCCACGGTCGATAGGACATTCCAGACACGCCTTTATCCTCCTCGCCCTCCAACTTTGAGACAGGTGTGTACAAGGTATCTTGAGACACTCAGATACTGCATCCCCCCCCCCACACACACACCCTAACACACGCCACGCCCACCGAACTTAGGAAGAGAGACTGAGATGGCTGTCACCATCTCTACAAGTCAGTCGTGTGGTGAATCAGGTCAACCAGTCAACCAAAGGCTACTGACTTAGGGAGATAAAACCCGCCTTCCGTTCACATGCCAACACAGAGTACGTGCGGGTATATACAATGCAGAGAAAATTACTTCCAAAGTCAAACGAACTTAACTCAAAGTTTATTTTCTCAACCGAGTCACTGTACCACATATTCCTTGACCTTTGGCCCAGATTTTGGAATCTAACGCCAGTAAGTTGAGATACCATTGTCTCTTTTAAGCCTCATCCTTACAGAAATAATAATAACTATTATTCTTATTAGTCCAGAAGCTTACTATTAAGACAAAATAGAGTCAACTCTGCCAGAAGGAAGAAATCCCTTAAAGTCATTCACCCATCACCTCACTAGGGACTTGAAAGCTCTTTTCGATGCCTGCCATTCATGCCAAGGGGAACAGTTTGAACATCCAAATGTCAGCATGAAGATATTTTCTTCAGTCTGGCTTGTTCTGTGCACTTCACAGCTTCAGCCTGCGTGAGTGTTACTATAAAAGCCAAAGTGTGCCTAGTGTCTTCGAGTGACTTCAAACGTTTCCAAGGATAAGCCTATAATGGACTTCGGCTTCACTTGCTGACTCTTGAATATCACCCCAAAGTAAGCCACAACTCAAGTGTAAACACTGCTGTGTGTCTTTGTGTGTGTGTGTGTGTATATGTGTGCAATGTGCACACATATTCCTTGTGTATGCACTCATCTATAGATAACAAGACACAAATTTATGACTGTACATTATGAAGCTTCCCTGGAAGACAGAAGATCACATAATACACATTAAACATGCCATATGAGGTGCACCTGGGTGGCTCCGTCACTTAAGCGCCCGACTTTGGCCCAGGTCGTGATCCCCTGCTTCGTGAGTTCAAGCCCCATGTCGGGCTCTGTGCTGACAGCTCGGAGCCTGGAGTCTGCTTCGGATTCTGTGTCTCCCTCTCCCACTGCCCCTCCCCTGCTCACACTCGCTTGCATGCTGTCTCTGTCTCCTTCTCTCTCAAAAATAAGCATTAAACATTTTTTTTAATAAGAGATTTCTAAAGAATGCCATACTAAATCATGAGTTACATAGTATGACCTTTATCTTGGCTTCTTCTGGCAAACTGATACATTTGACCTTCATCATTTCCTTACAAAACTTCTTTGCATACGGAACAGGGTTTCTTTCTCTGTCTCTTAGTTTCCAGTGTTGTTGATAAGGATAATGGTAATGTGTATCATGAGAAACAGCGAAATCTTTCCCTGGAAATTAAGAATTTTGTAGTCCTACAAAATAGCCCCCAATCCCTAGTCGGGAGGCTCCTGGAGCCACTCCCTAGTGAATACATATTTAAGTGAACCTCCCTTCCATTAATTTTTCCTCTCATAGTGTTGCCCTCAACTACCTCAAACAACTCGAGCAAATTAGACTCAAGTGTCTTCCTATACGAAATTTTTTTTTTCAAAGACCAAGATCAGTTTTCAAAGATCCATTCTCGGTAGGACCCATTTTTGAAACGTGCGCACACATGCAGCTTTCTGTCTTAGCCTCTGAACTCCCGGAAGCCCCTCCGCCATCATCTTGACCACCCAGCACCGGCCACAAACATTCTCGGGCCCTTGCAGAGGCCTTGTTTGTATCCAGTTGGGCGCAAGGACCCCTGAGCCACAGCAGCACTTACCAGGCTTTGCAAAACTGCCGTGGGAAACGCAGGGCCCACGACTTCTTCCACGTCTCCTCCATGCAACTAGCTGCCTCAACGTCACATACAGTCTAAGTGCCTCGAGGCCCCTCGGCCAGACCCACCTGCGAGGACCCAGCCCTCTCGTCCAGAGATGCTGTAACACACCTGGAGGGCAAGCTCCGACCTCCGGTGTCAGCATTATTACCACAGACAATTACCTTGGCACGCCGGCTTGGCGATCATGGGCTCTGTGGGACGGAGAGCTGAAACGGGCTTTTTGTTTCTCAAGACAACTCACGCGGGGCGTTTTCCTTTCAGTTGCAACCGGGGACTAGAATTAAGTGACTCGGGGGCACGACCTCAATCATACTGCAATAATGAGGTGTTTTGGGCATCACGTCAACAAGCACCAGCCATGAGCCGCTTTCCAAAGAGGGCAAGTCCAATGTGCCTGAAGACCTTGCTGATCCGTTCTGCTACCCTTTCCTGTTCCCAAGGACTAGCCCATGCCAGTCTCAGCTCTGCAGAGCCCGCCCTGGGCCTTGCACACTACTGCTCAAGAATCCCGGAGACGTTTATCTACACCAAATGACCAGCTCCGTGACTGAAACAGGACGGTGCTGTCAATCATTTCTTTCGCTCCTCCCAGGAGAAAACTGCATTGGAACTAAGCGTTTCTACATAATCCACGAGCTTGTCTGACAAGTACCACCAAACGTCATTTTTTTTTTTTTTTTTTTTTTTTTGAGCTTCAAACTGCATTTAGCTCAACCAAGAGTCAATCCGTTTCCACATGTCGTGAGCCAGGCACAGTTCCATGCGATAACTCCAAGTACGTAAGATATCCAAGAAAATATGTGGTTTTAAAAGCAACTTATTTTTTTAGAATGCTGGACCCCTTCAGTATTTAACAAAAATTTCTACTGTTCTAAGGGAAAGAAAAAAAAAAATCCTGACAATAAAAACGAGGAGCAGACTGCAATCTAGTTTTGCCTTTTAAATATGTGCCCAAAGCTGAACATGTGGTAATCTGAGCTTGCTCCACACATTAGGCTTCTCTAGTTGGAGTCTCCAATTTTTATCTCGTGGCCATGATTTTGAACCTGTTTCACAGCATTTCTTGGTCTGGGGTGACCACGTGCACAGGCATCAGCAATGCCACACCGATGAGATATACTCAGCCAGCCCCCGGAAGACTGGGAGCATCACATCATCTGTTCCAAGCACTCTGAATACAGACAATTGCGGCTAATCAGATAATACAAGGCAAAACTACCCCCCCACACACACACACCTTTTTAACTGACACATAACATTATATTATTTTCACGCGCACAATGTAATTCCCTTTTACAAGTAATGAGAGCCAAGACGGGACACCAGAGAACTATGTGTTTCCTGGTAGAATTGTTTGCACCTTCTTCTTGCAAATCACAACTGCCAAAAAGGCAAATCAGACATAGATGATTGTTTGTTTCGTTTTGTTTTTCCCTATCAAGATTTGAGAGCAACAGCCTGGCTTTCTCACATCCACTGACTCCAGACCAGGACTTTTCTGTGCAGAGGCAGCAAAGGAGAGCAGGCAAGTCTACTTAGAAAAAGTTCCCCAGGTCATTCTAACATTCCAACTCCCTCCCTTCCCCAGGAAGAGTCCTGGAGTCGATGGACCATGAGAATGAATGAGTTGACACCACTGGTGACAATGAGGTTTAAAAGGGGAATCATGGGGTCTAGGTTGGGAAAGCAAAGGGGAAGGTCAAGTTTGGGGAACGCTTGATCAATGAGGAGGACAAACTTACTGGACAATTATAAAGAGATTTCTACTTAGCTCTGTTTGTGGGATGTATTGGGTGTGTCTAACCCCCCTTTCTTATTATTTTCCTAACTTTACAATAGGAAAGCAGAGGAGTCTACTTTGCGGTAATAACTGACCAGGGGAAGAAGAGGTCAGTGAAGGTCAGAGCTAATGTTTCCAAGATACGAGTTTCTAGAGAGTTCTTATTACTCAGTCCTGCCAAAACCTCCCGGAGGATGTAGTAAGATTTCAACTGGCAAGATAAGGGGTGCCTGGGTGGCTCAGTCGGTTAAGCATCCGACTACAGCTCAAGTCATGATCTCACAGTATGTGGGCTTGAGTCCTGTATCAGGCTCTGCACTAATAGCTCAGAGCCTGGAGCCTGCTTCAGATCATCTCCCCCGCTCTCTGCCCCTCCCCCACTCATGCTCTCTCAAAAATAAACAAACATGAAAAAAAATTAAACTGGCAAGATAAAACACAGAATGCCCAGTTAAATGTGCATTTCAAATTGAAAACATGAATAACTTTTTAGCATAAGTAAGCCCCTTGCCATATTCAACATTTAACTATACTAAAAAGTATGTGTTGTCTCAATGAACTTTACATTTAATTCAACACCCTGTACTTGCATTAGCTAAATCTGGGCGACTGAGTAAAATAGATCCTGAATTTACCAACTAACACAAACCGTTAATTGGTGAGATTTTTCTTGCAATCCTTAGGATTCTAAATGGGAAGCTATTTTAACAAGTAATTTACATCCTTCTGGCCAGTCAAGCCTATGAGTGACTAACCTCTTTCTTAAACAAAACCCAAGTGTCAAAAGTCATTTCTACTTTGATCTAGGTTGGACTGTACCCTGAATCAAAAGCTCCCTTCAATTTAACTAACAGGATGACAGCCAACAAGGCGTTAACATGATCTGTGGCTCTTTGGCAGTGGATTTCCTGCCAGCAAGTTTCTGAAAACTTCCATCATTTTTGTCACGTTGCTGGAACGGGCTCTATCTGGTTTCCTCATTGCCCTGACTTGTAATTTAAAAAAAATTGTTCCTAATCTGCATATGCAGTGAAACTCATTAGAAAGATAAATATGATTTCTGTACCAACTGGCAATAAATGGAGCACAGCATTATTTCAAAGTGTTGTTTACCAAAGTTGGGGAATGTGGGTTCCTTGAAACATATGTAAAATGTAAAACCCTCATACAGACATTAGTTGATGTGGGCTTTATGGCAAAACAATTAGTAATATCTCCACTCCTAAAATATAGGTTATACTAGCTCAATGACTACACCAGTCATTCTCAACCCATGGTACACTTTGGAAGGACCTGGGGAGTTATAAAAAGAATACTGGACCACAGTATGGACCTGTGCCTGGACCACAGATGCATTAAATCCAGATTCCCTCAGGTGCATCCAGGGTTCAGCAAGAGCTCAGAACCAGAGCCATAGACATTATAGAAACGCACAATTATTTGTTTCAGATGAGCTTGACTGAGGGAGATTAGCCATCCAAAAATGGCCACAGCTACCAATCGTAAGACAGTTTGTTTCTAAATGTATAGGTATTAAGAAGATACTGAACACAGGAGAAAAAAATATACTAGAAGGATTCAATTTTCAAGTCTATTTGGGTTGTTTTTTCCTTCACAAAGTAGCCTTCATTGTTCTTGACTTTTAAGAAGGTTTTAAGTTTGAAAGCTTCTGAATTTTGAGCCATTTTATATCCCATCTATCAAGAATGCTCAAGGTTTACCATTCATCGTCTAATACCTTACTTTACCCAATTAAGCCTTAATATCATGTAAGTTTTAAGATTTCACATCAGCCTAGATGGGCTATCAGAGTATTATTATCTTTTTTAATCCAGTCTCTTGTGTTTACAGGCAAGGGAAACTTATTTTGTCTAAGGCAGCATCAGTATCACCTGGGAACAGACTGTCGGCCTTGCTCCAGAGCTACCGTAATGGAAACTCTGGAAATCTGATTTCCTACGCTTTTCAGCGTTTCTGAAGTTCCTGAGTGTACATTCTTGCGTTTGTACTACCTGATTCTTGTTTTTTTCCCCCTCAGTAGTCTTGTGTTGTCCTAACTTCTAGGAATGCCCAGTTCAGTGCTGGGGGCCTTGGGGGTGGAAGGAAAGCATCTTGCCCCCTAACACTTCATCATCCCTGAGTTGAGCTTCATGGGGAGGCACCCTCCGGGAGTATTAAGAGAGGTCCATGCACAGACTCTATGACCAGATGATGGAAGGTGCAGCTGTATAGGACAGAGCTCAGTTGGTCCCCAGATGGGGACCCGAGCCCCATTTTCACGAAACAAGTGCAGGCCAAGTTTAGAGAAACCTGGGGGACTCTGTGAGACCCTTAAATGGTCATTAAGGGAGGAGTGACCGTATCTAGCATTCTTCACAAAAACCACAACGAAACCACCATTGCTCTGTTCTTTCTTCATGTCCCTCTTCTGCTTGGGGGACTCCCATTAGACTCCTTCCACCTTTCCTCCACTTTGAAGACTTCTCTGAAGACTCCTTCCCCTCATCCACACTCAGCTTCAGTAAGATGAGGCAATTCCTGCCCACACTCACACTTAACACCTTTGCTGCCCATTTTCAAGCGAAAAGTATTTGCCTCTACCACTCGCTTCAAAATTTTTCAAAACCGAGGACCGTACCATAGTCAATACTCAGTAAATGTTGACCGACTGCATGAATTACAAGTAAGGGGTCAAAGAAACTTTGGGGTGATGACTACAGAAATCAACATTAGCGACAGTCACATGCTCCAGCATCATCACCTACTATTTGTCTTTACAAATAACAATTTATCAGACACCAGAAAGAACGGAGTATGATCTTCAACAAATTTAGAATTGGTAATTCCCAGTTCTTTGCCATTTGCCTCAGTGGGGTACTGTGTCACCTTCATGAGGTTTACGTTCCAAATTATGGTTTTAAGAAATAAATTATATAACCACGTGCATGAAGGAAGCAAAGGCTTCCTACTGTTAGCGTTTACTTCAAGATTGTTAAACACAATTTTTTAACCAAGTATCTCTCAACCATATGTTCAGTCGCATCATGCAAAATGTTTAATTTTCTTCCATAACAGAATGAACTTTCATAAATGTAATATGCTTGGTACTGATTACATATTACATTATACAAATGTAATATTAATATGCTTGAAATATACTGAAGAATACTTACATTCATTTTCATAGAGAAGAGTGAGAGTGACCACTGTGAAGAAAAAAAAAGAAAGGAAATAGGTTAAAAAAAGGAATAAAAGGGCTTTCCATGAAAGACAAGAGAGGATTGATTCAGATCTCAAATTCCAAGATTATAGATTGTTCCTTTCTTGGAGATATTTTTACTGTTTACATTTCCATTTGATTTTTTTTAATACATTCCTCTCCTTTTTTAATACATTCTCCATCTTGTCATCTATTTTTCTGAACGTATTAATCACAGTTATGGTAATGTCTGTGCTTGAGACTTCCATCATCTGGGACAACTATGAACCTATTTTTATAATTTGTTTTCTAGGTTTTTTGGTACATGTGGCAATTTGTGATTAACAGGTTAACACTGCATAGGAAAGACACATGAAATACAAATGGAAAAGAATAGCTCTAGAAATTACCTTGCTTCTAGGTGAGCTCACCCTAGCCTCTCCTGAGCAGGTGAAAGGGAGCCTTTTATTTTAATATAATCAGGGACTGGGCTCACCTAGGCTGCTTCACATCTTTTGGCCTCTGGTTTGCCTTCACTTCTAGCATGTGGCTCTTCGGAGATCTCAACAATGACTGGGAGTGTTTAGTGTTTACTAGGTTTCCTCCTCCTTATCAGGTTATGTTCCCCAGTTTATGGGTCACTGCCCCCTCGGCAGAGTGAGAATTTCAAAAATTTAATTCAACCTAGCCTCTCACCTCCTGCACTTGAAGAACTTAGCAAATGCCTCAACAGGACAACTACTGAGCGTAGGTCTCCCTTTTCTGCAACTCATTTGATCTAGGGTCTTGCCCTATAGGTCTTGGCTGCCTGAGAGCTCTCTGACGCCTTTAACGGGATTTTCTATGGATGTTGTACCCATTCATTCAAGAGATAAGTCAAAGCAGACAAATCGGAAAATGTAAAAGGACCAATAATGACCACCAATATGGCATTCTATATAGATTAGCATCAATATAGATTTCAGTGAGCATTCAATAGAAGACTCAGACTCAACACTTGTGGCAATTGTTTTTATAGAAGGGAGGGACCTTGGCAGGGTAATTATAAAATACATCAAAAGTCAGGAGCAGGGAAAGAAAAGGGACAATAAAATGGTAAAGGTTTCATAAGAAAATATTCTAATTTTTGTAATAAACAATCAACTAGCGCTGACTAAACCTGAAACAAAGGGTGAAAAAAAGGACTCAAATTTCTGAATTTACATAATCTTGCATCTTATCCCTAGCGAGATCTATTGGAATTGATACAACCATTTGCAATGGAAAAAAAAAAAAAAAAATCAAGTTTCATCAGTTCTTTTGCTGTCATTCTTGTTTTACAGTTTTCACTTACATTCAAATAAAATTAAGTTCAGGAATTTTATTGTTCACATTTCAGAGATACATTTCACACTACTTGGGCCTCTTCATCTTTCTACCTGTATCTCCCCATCTTACTTTCTATTTTGTGTGTCCATAGACTCATGGAATGATGATGACCTCACGGTAAAAGCATTTATTTCAACGTGGTACATTTCTAGGATGTCCCCCCCCTTTTTTCCTTTATACTTCTCTGTATTTCCCTATCTTCTAAACAATGTGCATTATATTGATCTTTGCTGAAATGGACACTGTCTTTTCCTGTCCTCGAGTATTAGTAAATCATGAACCCTAAGTTCCCCCAGCAGACTCTTCTTTCCCCTTCAGCACAGGGATTTTTGTCTTATTTATTATTCTTAATGTTTATTTATTTTTTTTTTTTTTTAATTTTTTTTCAACGTTTTTTATTTATTTTTGGGACAGAGAGAGACAGAGCATGAACGGGGGAGGGGCAGAGAGAGAGGGAGACACAGAATCGGAAACAGGCTCCAGGCTCCGAGCCATCAGCCCAGAGCCCGACGTGGGGCTCGAACTCACGGACCGCGAGATCGTGACCCGGCCGAAGTCGGACGCTCAACCGACTGCGCCACCCAGGCGCCCCTATTTATTTTTTAGAGAGAGACAGGCAGACAGAGCATGATTGGGGGAGGGACAGAGAGAGACGGAGACACAGAATCCGAAGCAGGCTCCAGGCCCCGAGCTGTCAGCACAGAGCCCAACTCGGGGCTCCAACTCACAAACCGTGAGATCATGACCTGAGCCGAAGCCAGATACTTAACCAGCTGAGCCATCCAGGCGCCCCTCATTTATTATTCTTGCATCAACTGCCAGTGCAGGCACAGCCTAAATATAGAAGGTACTAAATAAATAGTTGCGGCATAGAAGTTTAGTTCATACTCTTTGTGGAAGTTGAAGCTCGAATCCTAAGACAACAGACTGGGTATCCTCAATTGTTGAGGAAGAATTGGGGCTCAAAGAAACTAAGGGAAACGTCTTTGCCAATCCTGTTTCCTCTGAGCTTTAGCTAGTATAGTCACCGATGGGCATCACACATTTGCTTCTCCCTCCTCAGTACCTCATCTCACTGACTCTCAATATGTTAAAGAAAATGTATCAAACTCAAGAAGTGGAAATCCAGCTGAAGTCATTAAAACAGCAAATGGGAGTCGACAATGGCACTTGACCCCACACTCGGAAAGACAAAAACACTATAAACCCAAGAGCTAAAAATAGGCAAGTGACTTCAAGTCCTCAATCTCAATCTCCAAGATCACCTGAAAGTATTTCCTTGGAAAACTTGAACAAAAGGAGCTCTGTCACTGCCTGGAAGAGGACCTCCATGTACAAAACACAAAACCCACTACGATAAAGCCAAAGAATCTGACTCTTCCATGTGCATCAACTCAGAAGATGTACTAACACTTTCTCCATCGGAATTTATACACCGTTCAGAAATGCCTCCCCTCTTTGTCATACAGTGGTTCTACCTCTTGAATTCATTTGCCTTGTTTTTTTTTTTTTTTTCTATCCTGCACCACAGAGACTTTTTCCTGAACAAGATCATATCTCTAAGTTTGCTTTCTTAGATTTAAAAATCCCCGCTGTCCATCTATTTCTCCAATCCATGTACGAGAGCACGGTTTTCAATTTCCCGGGGCTCCTTTGACATGGGCTAGAAGTATACACTCTCACATCCTTCTCCAGCTCTCAGAACACCAGAAAAAAGGAAACCGAATGATCTCTGTTCAACCCACTCATCACCCCTTTCCTAGAAGCAGTGCAAACTACACAGGTACACAGTACAAATTTTAAAGAATGAAATTTGGTAAGAAATATGCCTAATGTAGCAACAGAGGTCATTTCTGGGTCATGAAATTAAGAATTAGGATCTACATGATTCTCTATAGTCGGTATTTTCTGATTTTTTATCTACAAGAAACATCATTTACTTCTTATCTACAAGAAACATCATTTACTTCTTTCCTTTTTAAAAAAAATAGAAAACATGGTACCACAAGGTAATATATTGCTTATGCATATGCTATTGTATTCAAATCTTCGATGAAATCTATCATTTTAAGGAAACTGTCAATTTCAAACACTTATTTAAAAAGGTCAGAGAGCGGGGTGCCTGGGTGGCTCAGTCGGTTAAGCGTCGACTTCAGCTTAGGTCACGATCGCACGATCTGTGAGTTCGAGCCCCGCGTAGGGCTCTGGGCTGATGGCTCAGAGCCTGGAGCCTGCTTCTGATTCTGTGTCTCCCTCTCTCTCTGCCCCTCCCCCGTTCATGCTCTGTCTGTCTCTGTCTCAAAAATAAATAAACGTTAAAAAAAAAAATTAAAAAAAAAAAAAGGTTAGAAAGCTCAAACAATAGTAAACAAGGGGAAACTGCAAACTGTCAAAGAGTTGTCTTCTCCATTCCTTACCATCACCACCAACAACAAATAAGCCCAAGTTAATTTCTGTAAGTATATCAAAAGGAAAAAAAACTGCCCATGTCATTTTAACTGTTTCAGAAAATAAATCAGGCTATCATAAATCTAAAATCTGGAAAAGTTAGCAAACAAAAAGGTAACAAATGAAACTTGTTTGTGTATTTTGGGTCAAAAATCTACTTATGAACAAATATTTAGCCAATAAAGCATAAAATCAGCAATTTAAAAAAAAAGCCAGGTTAATATAGTGAGGTTTACTAAAAATGCAAGGGAGATAAGTGTTAGAATGTCTAATTGTACTAATCACCAAATTAATAATTCAGTGAAGAAAAACTAGAGAACAATATTTATGGAGACCAAAAAATATTAGATGTAATATTTGTCAAATTTTAACTTAAAAAATTAATAGAAAGGATATATATAACTCAATCATTTAAGGTATCATGATACTTACACTTGAAATACCATTAACTTTGGTGATACTAATCGGGACGCCTGGGCGGCTCAGTCGGTGAAGCGTCCACCTTTGGCTCAGGTCATGATTTCACCACTCACCAGTTTGAGCCCCATATCTGGCTCTGTGCTGACAGCTTAGAGCCTGGAGCCTGCTTCAGATTCTGTGTCTCCCTGTCTCTCTGTCCCTCCCCCACTCATGCGCACTCACTCTCTCAAAAATAAATAAAAACATTAAAAGTTTTTTTAAAAATTGGTGATAGGAAGAATGTTTTAATTTTTTTAATGTTTATTTTATTTTTGAAAGAGGGAGAGAGCACATAAGCAGGGGAAGGGCAGAGACAGAGAGGTACAAAGGATCCCATGTGGGCTCCGTGCTGATGGCAGAGAGCCAGATGCAATCCTTGAACCTTAAGATCATGACCTGAGCCGAAGTCTGGCACTTAACTGACTGAGCCACCCAGGCACCCCAAGAATGCCTTTAGATAACAATATTCTGGAAGTACTATCTACTATAATTAGACAAGATAAATAAGTAAGTTAAAGTATATTTGAAATGTGGAGTTAAAAATATTGCTTAAACCTAGATGGTTAAGATGATAAGCTAGAAAACTAGGGGGGAAATGAGAAATCAAAAGAATTGGTTAGAGTTAAAATACAAAAACTACTTATTTCATACAGATAATGGAGATGTACAAAATACAATAAAGCTTATCCACAATAGAAACAAAAATAATACATTTTATAATGAACGTATAGATGTAGAATGTATGTTTACACAATTATTAAAAGTGAGGAACATAAAAGGAAATTGGATTTAATGTAAAGATATACTTTTTCTTAGAGTTTACAGTATATTGGAAAAAATGTGGATTATCCCTAAATTAAGCCTACATTTAATACTGTCCCAGTCAAATCCCAATAGAATGTGTCCCAACACAGCAAAGTTACCCAGAGTAATACATATAATATCCACACACAAAAAAACCAAAGTGATGATAATGTTTGGGAGAACACAGAGAAATGCCTTTGTAACAGGTATTAAGACACGGGAAAGCTAATATGTGAGTCTTCTGCGTTCACCTAAGACGGAAGAGAAGGTATCAACCATACCCTCTCACTGAACAAGAGTAAAACCATCGTCTATGAGGCAACTGTTCTTAGGAATCCACCAACAGGCAGCCCAAAGTTGTGATCTCTGAGAAGAGAGACCAGGTGAACCCCCTGTTACCTTGTTTTCCTGCTTTAGATCCCTTTCTGGACCATGGGATAAGAAATACCGCCCAAGCAAAGTAGTCTGAAGTTCTGCAGTTCTGGTTGAACTAGAACATGTTCAAGTTCTGACCACATCAGAATAGAAAGAACTCCCTGACCATGGTAGATGTGCATTTGAGACCACAAAAGGTCATGCCTGAGTAATGACCACAGTCTACAGTAGGACTGGGATTTACGATCAAGAGCAAAACCCAAATGGACACACACAAGCATATCACAAAACAACACCTAAAAAGGCCAAGAAGACGTGCTAGGAATTCGACTGCCTGCATGAAGAAAACTCAACATCTCTCCCTTAAATGTAGCATTATAATTTCCAGCTTGTACTAAAAAACTACTGGATAGAAATAGAAAAGAAAATAAGGCGCAAAATTAAGAAATAAAATAGTCAACAGAGGACTTCCTGTTTCCAGGCTAGCATGTGGAGAACCTAAAAGTCTCTACTCCATCCTAACAAGTAAAAAGCTGAGCAGACTGAAAAAATCAACAACGCTTCTTAGATCCATCACCAAAGCGAGGTCATAGGACAAACTGCTGTCCCGAATATAGGACAGACAAACATGGATATACAGAATCACAACTTACTAGAGCAGAAAACCCACAAATAGAAATCTTCATGGGAGTCAGTGCTGAGGAAGGGAAAACTCAACTATAATTAATGAATCTCCAGAGACTGAGTGTAGACAAGACTGAGGATTTAAAAAAAAAAATCAGGGGGTGGGGGGCTCCCACAGTGAGTTTTATGTCCTGGAACCCTACCAGGTTTTCACAGTAAATATTCAAGAAAAATCTTCTTGGGCTTCTGGCAGAAGTAGGGGGGAAAAGTCATTTTTAAATATACCAGAGTTTTTTGTAACTCTTAATAAGACCTTCCCTTAAAATAAACTATCTACCAGAGAAGAACCTTTTGGAGTTTTATCAGAGGCTAACTAACCAAGGGGAAGAAAACACCCAACTCCAGCTGGCTCTAGCCTTCTACACGTGTTAAAGAAAATATGCAAGGAAAATCCCTCTACCTTCTGCATGGAAGAAGGGAATTACCAAGCCCCAGCACCCTCTAGTCATTTGGTTCCACCTAAGTCTGGGAAAAAACTGAGAGGCACTTGTGGAGTCCAGAGCCCAGGGCCACTGATGCCCTAAAAACCCTAGACATTGTCATAGGACAATATAATTACTAAAAGCCTATTTACAAACGTTCCTTTCAGTCAGTACATTATGCAACAATATTCACAATTGCCTCAAATGCCAATGTATAAATACACCAATTAAAAGATTATTAGGTGAATCAAATAATAAGACCTAACTACATGCCCTCTGTAAGAAATCCTTTTTAAATATAAAAGATACATATAGATTAAAAGTAGGGATAGAAAAATACATACTATGATAACACTAATTAAAAGACAGCATGAGTAGCTACATTACTTTAACACAGCAGATTTCAAAACAGGACAAGTTATGTGGGATACAGATGGCATGATATAATGATAAAGGGGTCAATTCTCCAAGAGGACCTATCAATCTTTAATGTGTATGTGCCTAACAACAGAGTGTCAAAATACATGAGGCAACAACTGATAGAATTGCAAGGAAAAATAAATGAGTATACTATGATAGTTGGAGACTTCAATACACTCAATCAGAAATAGACAAATCCAGTGGGCAGAAAATCAGTAAGGACAGAGTGGAACTTAACAGCATAATCAATCAACTGGATGTAACTGTCATTGATATAGCACTCCACCCAAAAATCATCACAACACACCTTCTTCTCAAGCTCAGATGGAATGTTCACCAAGATAAACCGCATTCTGGGCCATACAACACACTTCGACAACTTTAAAAGAATAGGAACTATACTATGTCTGCTTTTCAGAGCACAAGAGAATTAAAGCAGAAATTAGTAACAGAAAGATAGCTGGAAAAATCCCCACATACGTGGAGACTAAGCACACTTCTAAATAAAATATGGGTCAAGAAGCAATTTCATGAGAAATTTTAAAACCTAAAATATGATAATAAAAATACAACTTGTCAAAATTTGTGGAATTCAGTGAAAGCTGTGTTTAGTGGGAAAGTTATGGCACTGAATGCAAATATTAGAAAAGACAAAAATTTTAAATCAATAATCTAAGCTTCAATCTTAGGAACTAGCAAAAGAAGAACAAATCAAATCCTAAGTACAAGCAGAACACATACTAAGAATTACAGAAGTCTACGACATCGAAAACAAAAACTCATTAGGGGAAAAATATCAATGAAACCAAAATCTAGTTCTTTAAAAAAAAAAAACAGTAAAATTGATAGGCCTACAGCCAGATTAAGTAAGAGAAAAAGAGGTGACACAAATTATTAAAATCAAAAATGAAAGAGAGGACATCACTACAGGTCTCATTCATACTAAAAAGTTACTATGAGCAAGTCTATGTACCAAATTTAGCAACCTAGATGAAATAAATTCCCTGAAAGATAAAATCTGCCAAAATTGACACAAGAAGAAACAGACAATATAAATAGGCTTGTATCAATTAATGAAATTCAATCAATAATAACTTTCCAAAAGAGAAAGCACTTGGCTCAGAGGCGTCACTGGTTTTATCTATAAAAAATTTAAGAAATTATACAAATTCTCTATCATCTCTTTTAGAGATTGGAGCAGAGGGAATATTTCCTCAGTCATTCTATAAGCCCAGCATTATCCTAATACCAAACCTGACCAAGATACTAAAAGAAAACGAAGAAAACTACAGACCATTATTTCTAATGAACATAAACGTAAAAATCCTCAACAAAATATTGGTCAATCAAATCCAACAATGTGTTAAAAAATTATACATCATAACCAAGTGAGAATTATCCCATGTACGCAAGCCTGGCTCAAAATTAAAAATTAATGCCAGTTAATGTCATTCTTCACATCAACAGACTAAAGGAGAAAAACTGCATGATACTATCAATATGTACAGAAATAGCATTTGACTAAATCCAATACCCATTATAAAAACTCTCAGCAAACTAAGTATAAAAGAGAACTTCCTCAACTTTGTCCATAACATATACAAAGAAAAAAAATCTACAGCTAGCATCACAGTTAATGGTAGGAAAATGGAAGTTTTCCTATTCATACAAAGACCAAGGCAAGGATATCTCTCGCATCACTCCACTTCAACACTGTACTTGAAATGCTAGCTGATGTAATCAGACAAGAACAAGAAATAAAAGGCATACAGATAAGAAAAGAAGAAATAAAACTGTCTTTATTTGCAGACAACATTCATCATACATGTAGGAAATACCAAAGAATTAAGAAAAATAAAATGTGGGAATTAAGGGATTACAGCAAGTTTTCAGGTTAGAGGATTAATATACAAAAGTCATTCACTTTCTTATATACCAACAATGAAAAACTGAAATGTAAAATAAAAAAATACTATTTACATTAGCACCCCAAAAAATTAAATACTGAGGTATATTTCTAACAAAATACATACAAGGTCTATGTAAGGAACACTACAAAACTCTGATGAGAAAAATCAAGCTCAGTGCAGAGCCCAATGTGGGACTTGACTTCACCACTGTGAGTGGAAATCAAGTGTGTGATGTTCAACCAACTGAACCAACCAGGGGCTCTAAGATACTATTTTGAAGCCATGATGCTGAACCAACTGGAGATTCTCATGCGAAAGAAAAGAAGGAAGGCAGGAAGGAAGGGAGTGAAGAGGAAAATTATCAATTTAGACAAAGACCTTACACATTTCAGAAAAATGAGCTCAAAATGGATCATAGACCTCACTGTAAAATGCAAAGCTATAAAATTTTTTTTTTATTTTTTAATGTTCATTTGTATTTGAGAGACACACAGATAGACAGCACATGAGCAGGGAGGGGCAGAGAGAGACAGAGACAGAATGTGAAGCAAGCTTGAGGCTCTGAGTTCTTAGCACAGAGTCCAATGCAAGCCCAAACTCAACAGCCATGAGATCGTGACCTGAGCCGAAGTCGGATGCCTAACCGACTGAACCACTCAGGTGCCCTAAAGCTATAAAACTTCTATAAGAGAACATAGGAGAAAATCTAGATAAACTTGGATTTAGCAAGGACTTTTTATATACAACACCAAAGGCATATTCCATGAAAGAATTCCATGAACGAATTAGGAAGTGTAAATTAAAATTTATACTTCTCTGCAAAAGACAATCTCAAGAGAACGAGAAGCCGCACACAAGAGAAAAATATTTGTAAAAACACATCTGAAAAAAGACTGCAATCCAAAATACACCAAGAATTTTTCAAACAGTAAGAAAATAAAAATCTAATTCAAAAAACTGACCAAAGCCGTAACAGACAACCCATCAAAAAAGACATACAGATGGCAAATAAGCATAGGAGGTGCTCCACATTGTAAGTCGTAAGGGAAATAGACATTAAGACAACAGTGAAATATCACTACACACCTATCAGAATGGCCAAAATCCACACCAAGATGCCCCAAATGCTATCAAGGAAAGGGAGCAACAGATACTCTTGTTCATTGCTGATGGGATTGCAAAATTGTATGGCCACTTTGGAATACATGTTGGTGGTTTCTTACAAAGCTAAACATACTCATACCATATGATCTAGTAATTGTGCTCCTTGGTACATACTCAAATGAAATGAAAACTTATGTCCACATGAAAGACTTTCCATAAACATTGTAACACTTTCATTCATAATTCTCAAAACTTGTGGAAGCCGCCAAGCTGCTCTTCAGTAGCTCATTGGACAAATTATGGTACAGCATGACAATGAAATAGTGATCTCTAAAAAGAAATGAATTATCAAGCCATGAAAATACATGGAGGAAACTTAAATGCCTGTTACTAAATGAAAGAAACCAATGTGAAAAGGCTATAGGCGACGTAATTCCAACTATATGACATTCTAAAGAAAATCAAGACTACAGAGAGGGTAAAAATGTTTAGGGATTGCTAGGGGGTGGGGTTGGGGAAAGGATGAAGAGAAGGAACATAGAGGATTTTTAGGGTTCTGAAACTACCCTGTATAACACTACAGTAATGGATACATGTCATTATACATTTGTTCAAATTCCCAAAAAGTAGAATATTAGAAATGAACCCTAATGAACTTCAGGTGTTAGTCATGTGTCAAGGCAGGTGCACCAACTGCAATAGATTTAAGGCTTTGATGCAAGATATTCATAGTGAGGGAGGCTGCCAATGTGTAGGGCATGGATCTATGGAAACTCCCTATACTTCCTCTCAATTTTTCTGTAATCTGACAAGAGCTGTAAAAAATAAATTTTACATTAAAGGGGGAAAATCGTCAATAGAAACAGACTTCCAGATGACATAGAGGTTAGAATTAGTAGAAAGGGGCTTAATAGATAGGACTATCAAGGAGTTAAAGACATAATGAGCTAACAGAAAGGAAATATCAGCAGAGAAACAGAAACCATAAAAAAAGAAATAAATTGATGTAAAAAGTTAACTAAAAAGGTTAATAGAGGGTAAGAGACTGCATATTACAGAGTCAATAAATTTGATGACAGATCACTAAAAATTACTCAATATGAAGAACAGAGGTTAAAGGATTGAAGACAATAAGCAAAGACTCTGAGGTTTCTGGGACAATGGCAGTTTGGTACATTTCATTGTTGTCCCAGAAAAACCAAAAGATATTAGAAACAATCTTATGAGAAAATAATGACTGAGAATATGGAAAGTTCAATTAAAAATATCAACCTTCAGATTTAAGAAATTCATCAAGCCTCAAACAGTAAAAACAAAAAACCTATGACATAGGCACATATTTTCTTTATCTTTTAAGATAAAATTTTAAAATCTGAGAAGATAAAAGAAATTACTTGCAACAGAATATAGATAGGCATGCTATTTG
Organism: Panthera leo; assembly: GCF_018350215.1. Lineage (NCBI taxonomy): Eukaryota > Metazoa > Chordata > Mammalia > Carnivora > Felidae > Panthera > Panthera leo. The sequence continues at coordinate 101,868,475 of NC_056679.1, read as the reverse complement.
TCATCCAAATGATGGAGGTGAAAAAAAACAGCGTAATAACAACTTAGAAGTGTTGAAAAAAAATGTGTAAACTCATACATGCATATGCAGCAAAAATAACCTTCAAAAATCAAAGTTAAATGAGACTATTTTAAAACAGAAACAGAAAATTGGTTCTCAGTAGACCTAAACCACAAGAAAAGGTAAAGATATCTCTTCAGGCTGAAGGGATGTGATGCCAGGCTGACATTCAGACCCACAGGAAGGAAACAAGAGCACTGGAAATATAAGCATATTGGAAAACATAAAAGATTATCTATTTTTTCCATTTTTCAATTGTATTAAATGCAAAGGTTTGAGAGAAAAATAATAATATTGTATTGTGAGAGATCTTGTTAGATGTAGAATTAAAATATGTCATTAACTGCACAATGGATAGATGTGAACATAATTATACTATTGTACGGTTCTTTAAGTAAAATAGTACAATATTAATTTTAAGTAAATCATAATAATTATACATATGTTAATCTTGAAAGAAAGCAATGGGAACTTACCAAGAAGTATAGCCAAAAAGTTAGAAAAAATAAAATGGAGTCAATTAACCAATCAGGAGTAAAATAAAAACAAAATACCAACAAGAATCAAATAGTTTAAAATCATAAATCTCAATAATTGCCTAAGATATAACTAAACTACATATTCCATTTAAAAGCAGAGAATGTCAAAATGGATAAAGAACAGAAAAGACCTACCTATTATCCTCTCTATAAAAGACATTCTCTAAAGATGCAGAGAGTTGTTAAATAAAATGTTGGAGAGAATATTCCATGCAAATAGTAAGCATAATAAAACTAGTGTGACTATTGATAAAGTATTGATAAAGTAGACTTAAGACAAAGAGCATTACAAAAAAAGGGCAAAGAGTATTACTAAAGATAACAAGAGGATATCTGACAATGCTGGTATTTTACTGATGAAAGATAATATATCAAGAAAAAAATAAATCTAAATGTATATGCACCTACTAACAGATTCAACTACATAAAGCAAAAAATGACAAAAATGAAGAGACAGAAAAATTATAGTTCAATATTGATCAGAAAGGTACAGAAGTTACCAAAGATTTAAACAAAATTATCAACCAACAATACTGTAAATGACATTTATGTAACACTACATACAGCAACCTTCTTTTCAAGAGCATATGGTAGACTCAAGTTCAACCATGTCCTGAGCATAAAAACTCCAATAATCATCATTTGATATCTGGCAGAATATGATCTCCAACAACAATGCAGGTAAATTAGAAAATAGTAGCAAGGGGATTCTAGCATAGTTCCAAGTATGTGGAAATCAAGGTACATATTTCTAAACAACCCATAGGTCAATGAAGAAATCACAAGCAAAATTAGATTATATGTTGAGATGAAAAGCAATGGAAACATTATGTGCCCATTTGTGGGATTCAACAAAAACAGTACTTCGAGTGAAACTTATGGTTTTAAAAACAAGTAAAGTTTCAAATAAGACCCGTCCTAAGAAAACAGAAAAAAACAAGAACAAATTAAATGGAAGTGGAAGAAATAAATGAAAGAAAAAAACAGTCAATGGAAAAAAAAAAGAACAAAGCCAATATTGGTTCTTTAAAATGACTAATAGGGGCGCCTGGGTGGCTCAGTCAGTTGAGCGTCCGACTTCGGCTCAGGTCATGATCTCGTGGTCCATGAGTTCGAGCCCCGCGTCAGGCTCTGGGCTGATGGCTCAGAGCCTGAAGCCTGCTTCCGATTCTGTGTCTCCCTCTCTCTCTGCCCCTCCCCCGTTCATGCTCTGTCTCTCTCTGTCTCAAAAATAAATAAATGTTAAAAAAAAAAATTTTTTTAAATGACTAATAAAATTATATTCCCCTAGAATGACTGATAAAGGAAAGAAGGTGAAAAATCAAAATAACAATGTTCAGCATGCAAGAGACACATCACCACAAATCCAGCATATATGAAAAGGAAAAAAAATTAAGCCAGTGCTAATGTGTGAATTAGGCTAATTTCTTTAAAAAACACACCTTACCAAAACTGACACAGAAGAAACTGAAAATATGAGTAGCTCTTTATTAAATGAAAACATTCACGCAACAACAACAACAACAACAACAAATGGCTAAGATGGTTTCCCTAGTGATTTCTATCAAATATTTGAGAAATCATATCAACCTCACACAGTATTTCAGAAAATAAATGTAAAAATATGTTTACCAATATTCATAATGCCAGCATTAGCTAGATACCAAAGTCAGACGAAGACATTTCTAAAGAGGAAGAAACTACAGACCACACTACCTCATAAGCAAAGATGTAAAAACCCTTAACATGAGCAAATTTGATTAAGCAATACATCAGTTAATAGAATATAACCTAGTGAATTTTATCCCAGGAATCCAAGTTGGGCTTAACTTTTCAACTATGAAGGTAACTCATTACAGTAAGAGAACACAAGAGAACAACGACATTATTTTCTCAACAGATGGACGAAGACCATTTGACAAAAGTCAACATCCACTTGTGAGAAAAATTTTAAGTCCACAGGAGCTGAAGGGAGATTCCCCGACCCAATTAAGTGCATCTGCCAAGAACCTATGCTAAAACCACATTTAGAGGCACAACTCTAAAGGCTTTCCTCCCTAATATATCAATGAAGAAAAAATATATAAAAAATTACTCCGTTATCTTTCAAATTCCAAGGATCTTTATCATAAGAATTATTTCCAGATTTAATATTATTTTAAATCAAAGTAAAACCATTGAAAATATTGAAATAAAATGTGAAAGAATGAATGAATGAGGTGTGACACAGCCCTTTCTAAGAATTAAGTGAAAAGAAGAATCTCTACAAATAATGCATTCAAATTACATAAAAAGATCAAAGTCTTGAACAGCGTGGATAGACACACACACACACACACACACACAGCAGCTCTAAGTATGGCAAAAAGCTCAAGGATACATGAACATGAGCTAACAACATATCTGCACTGCTTAATTCTGTAAATCCATAAGGAACTCTAATTTTTTTAATTTTTTTTTTAATTTACTTTGAAAGAGAGAGCATGCGAGCATGAGTGGGGGGTGCTGGGGGGAAGAGAGAGAATCCCAAGCAGGCTCTGCACTGTCATCGCGGAGCCTCATGACTCAAATTCACAAACCATGTGATCATGACCTGAGCAGAAATCAATGACTAATTAAGCCACCCAGGGCCCTGATAAGAACCTCTGCCAATTAAAAAACAAAACCAAGGACAAAAATATTGTACCTCATAAAATGATCAAGAACATGTTTTGTTTGGTTTTTAATGACCAACATTTTCAAAGATAGCAACCTCAGTCACGATGAAATACATGAAAAAAAGCAAGTTGTCTATTTTTTTTTTAGGGAGAGGAAAGCGGGTAACACAACTGTAGAAAAGATATGAAAGGGTAACTAAGCTCAGTGACAGACCAGGTACGTGAAAATGGGCAGTCTTAGAACTGTTGATGGGAATATAAAATTGCAAAACTTGCCTAAGAAACAGTTTCACAGCAAAGACATAATAATAATATAGCTGTCGTTTATGGTGCTTTACCGTCCATCGGTCACTTGGCAGTCACATCAAGTGCCCTGCATCCATCGTCCTGTCTTGTCTCCACCACAAACTTAAAGTGTAAAGGGTTTTCTTTTTAGCCCTATTTTTAAAATGGCAAAACTGACACGAAGCATTAAGGAACTTTACTGAATTAACACAGGGTGGGCGGCGGAAATGAATTCAAACCCAGGCAGACTAATTCCAGGGTCTGTGACCTTCACTAATTATATAGTTATATCCTACCCTAACATTTAAATCCACGTAGTCTTTAACCCCGTTTAAAAAAAAATTTTCAGGGGCTCCTGGGTGGCTCAGTCGGTTAGGCATCCGGCTTCAGCTCGGGTCACGATCTCGCGGTCTGTGGGTTTGAGCCCCGCATCAGGCTCTGGGCTGATGGCTCAGAGCCTGGAGCCTGCTTCCGATTCTGTGTCTCCCTCTCTCTCTGCCCCTCCCCCGTTCATGCTCTGTCTCTCTCTGTCTCAAAAATAAATAAACGTTAAAAAAAAATATTTAAAAAAAAAAATTTTTTTCAGGGTTGCCTGGGTGGCTCAGTCGGTTAAGCGTCCAAGTCTTCATGTCAGCTCAGGTCATGATCTCACAGTTCGTGGGATCAAGCCCCACGTCTGGCTCTCTGCTGTCAGCATGGAACCTGCTTGGGGTTCTCTCCCCCTCTTTCTCTTTCTCTCTCTCTCTCTCTCCCCCTCCCTCTCTCCTCTCTGCCCTTTCCCCACTCACACTTGCTCTCGCTCTCTCTCTCTCTCTCAAAATAAAACAAACATTTAAAAAATAAATAAATAGGGGCACTTGTGTGAGTCAGTGGGTTAAGAGTCTGACTCTTGATCTTAGCTTAGGTCATCATCTCATGGTTCATAGGATGAAGTGCAAAGTCGGGCTCTGGGCTGACAGTGTGCAGCCTACTTAGGATTCTCTCTCCCTCTCCGTCTGCCCCTCACCTGTTCTCTCTCTGGCTTTCTCACAATAAATAAATAAAGATTTAAAAACTAAGTAAAAATTAATTAATTTTAGGCAAGGATGCAAAAGGGAATGTATCTTTTTCACCCTGTTAGGATGTTGATTCAAGTATTATTCGTGTATTAGTGAAACCCCAAAACTTAGATATCCATCAATATGGAACTAGTTAAAGAGATGGGGTTGATATAAATATCACCACATTATACGGCTTTTTAAAAAACTGGTAAAAATAAATAAAAACCTAGCAAAAAAAATAAATGAGAGTAAATTTAGCAACTCAAAGATAAATTCCTAACATTCTTTCTCATAAAAACAAGTTACTAAGCAAATTTATCATGATCTCATGTATCTAAATTCCAGGCCTATAGGACAGACACGTATATTGCAAATAGGTAGATATGGTGAGATGTGTGAAAACAGATCCACCAAAATTTTTGTTAGCATAAATATAGGTGATTGACTTTCCTTGAAATTTTTGGTTTGAAACTTTTTACAACATACTTCTAATTAAAGCCTATCACAGCATGGGCTTTGGAGTAAGATTCCATTCATATCACAGCTTGCATTGCCACGTTTTTTAATCCCTCTCATCTTCAGATTCTTCTCTTATTAAAATACAGATAATAACACCTAACACATAGGCCTCTACCACACAGGGATAGTAAATACGACCTCTAAAATGCGAATCCAGGGTTCACTAGTGAGTTCAATAAATGGTAAAGCCATTTGGCTCCAAGAGCTTTTCACACATCCTCGTCAAACTTCCAAAGCAAATGCAAACAGCAAAATCCGTCAAGAAAAACAAAAAACAAAAAAAAACCCTTCAGCGTCCGCATCATGAACTCTGCACACAGAGGTCAAATCAAATCAGAACAACACAGCCCCAGCTATTTCTCCCCCCGTAGACTTCAGATCTCCACATGCAAGATGAAGATACACAGAAAACAGGGCACAGGGCTCCTGCCCGGAAACTGTGTACTGTGGGGCTGAGCCACGGAGGAACCCTGTCTGTCAAGTATTTGGCTCACCTGCTTCCATATGTTGTCTACTAACAACCGAGCAATCTGTGTTCCTGTATGCTGTGAGTCATCTAACATACCCACATCGCACACGTGCCAAATAATGAAATTTTCAGAGGATGCAAATTTAGCAATTTTAACAAGCACTGGCAGATCCGATTCCTTAGTAACCTGATGCAGTGTTAGAAGAAAACAGAACCATAAAAGACAAATTCAGACAGTGCCTAAATGGATTAGGAGCAGTTGCAGGGCTCCACTGGTCTCTCTCCTTAGTCAAAAACTCTCATTAAAATAAATGAGCCTGCTCATTTGAGAAGAAAAAAAAATGAAAGAAAAAAGGTTTGGGGCATCGAGTTGGAAGAGCAGTTCATTCCCACTCATCAAAAGGAGCAGAAATCCTTATCCTACAACACCCACAGCTGCACATCACACTCAACCCATCTCTCCTTATTAATGTTCTTATTAAATGTATTCTGTCCATCGGTGTTCAAGTTCGTCTTTTCCATTCTGAAACGCGACCTTACTTTTCATGTATGAAATGATTCAATTTGTTTATCTGCGTCTAATGCCAAGTTGAGCTCAAAGGGAGGAAAAACATTTGGATTCTTGCTTTGCGGTCACCTAGTAAATTTCAAATTCTCCCCATACCGTGAACACTGCAGCTGGTCTGGTGCTGTTCCTTTCCTTGCAATTCCAAAGCTTCCGGTACTGTTCACATCACTTGGGGCACTGCCGAGTGCCACGTAAGATCTGCTTGCAATGTAAGAACATGTGGGGAAATTATGTGTTTTTGTCACACCCTATTAAACGGTATTCAAAACACAATGCCCCAGAAACTAAATTGATTGTAGGTTTTATAACCCTTTTCAGGGTAATGGAAACAATTCAGGACCATGAAAGATCCGCATAGCTAGCCGCAGCTGTCGGAATCTTGGACCGCTCAGCTCCGAGGTCCTGTCCTGGCTTTGCTGGCCACAGTTCAGTGGGATTCTGTTCTTCCAGATCTTTGACAAATCACTCCAGGTTCATGGCTACCAAGTCTTGCACATTTCATGCAAAGGAGGGGTTTCTTGGAATGCTTCTGAATTGTGTTAGAGGCTGGGAAACGTCAACAGGTACAAAGACAGTTTCAAGCCAATGTGATATCTTTCCACGTATAGTACATGTGTTTGCTCTTTCTACACATCCAGCCAAAGCATGCAGATCCAAGCTCAGAAACCAGGAAGCACAGAGTTAAGGGACACACAACTTGTGCATTCCCCTAGCTGTCATACTCGTGTGACTCTTCCAGCCTACCTACTGAAGCCGCAAGCCCGCGACCCAACCGCAAGTTGGAATCACGAGGCTGTTTTCATGTTTTAAAAATAAAAAGGAGCGAGTCGTCTCTTAGGCTGCCCGGTAACCCTCACCTTCTGAGCTGCCTGGCCAGGCAATGCCTTGATCCTGTCACCTATCGTAAGCGATCGCTCACTCAGTCATTACCTGAGCTGCATGCTGCTCCATCAGAAAAACAGCTGTGAACATTATTTGACAAATTGATCGCTAAATGAGCCATTAGCTGAAGGGGCTTTCAGATTGCCTCTAGGAAGCCAGAGTGGCTGCAGAAGAAAAATGCTTACAGATGCAAAGCAGTGATTAGAAATGGAGAAAGAACCCTTATATCAGCGCTCATGGGACGGCGAGGGGGCCGGTGTGGGAAAGGGGGTGGAGAGGGGGCCATAAACCATGTCTTGCAAGAAAATCCACCTTCTCCAAAGGAAACTGTTTATTAGAAGCAGTAGTAAAACTGCTTAATTCCCTCGGTGCCTCAAGGGAGAAAGCTAAGCCTTTGTGAACTGAAAGAGAGAGAAGGGAGCCTAGCTGCTGGTGTGCTTGTCAAGAAGAGAAAGCTAGGAAAACAACGTTAGTCATTTTACCATCCGCGCTTGCCAAGAGCCGACAGGTGTGCAGTTTACTATTGTTCTGACATGCAGCCAGATACCGCCAGTTTAGAATTCATCCTCTCCTCCAGTGTGTGGGAGAAAACAGCTGTCTCCCTGGCTCAGGATCCGAGGAGAGGCGAGCAGGGAAGGGTGGGGGTGGGACAGAGACGGGGAAACAGGGACACAGACTCTTCTCTGTTAACATCACTTCGCAGGGCTTTGTTTGATTCACCAACTGAAAACACACAGTCTTCCGGAGCAATGCATTCCATATGGGTAGGTTCCCCCCAGGGGGCTCCAAAAATAGCCCACCAACAAGAGATGGAAACTTCACGGTAAATACACGCGGAGAGATGCGTAGGTTACGACCGCCAGTAAGAAGCGGTCACACACCACAGTGCTTACCGGAATGTCTTTTATAAAGCCCACAGGTTTCGTATTGCTCACAGATGTTTGTGATTTAAAAAAAAAAAAAAAAAAAAAAATCTTGAGTAAAGAAAGGTTATTTTGATCCAAAATGATGTGTTTCCCTGTCTCGCACGGAATGCAAACTATGTCAGTGCCCAGTTGCCTTGAGACGAGAAAGGAAAGCCCCCCAAATGTAAAGAGTGCCAGATGCGGTAGGTTGTAAGACGTTGAGACTGTAGTCAACAATGTGCCTTTGGGCTGAGGTATTAAAGGCTCACGCGGTGTCACCAGATATTCTCCTCTAACAAAGGACAAGAACCAGACATCTGTGCTGAGTCTATGGCTCTCTCGAATGAAAATTTGGTGACTACCAATAAAATCTATGCGGCTTATATTTACAAGGGAGAAAACGTATCCCTTACAACAAGGCATGCAACCTGAGAAACGCTGGCTTTCTCCCAAAAGCCCAGGTATTTTTCTAATAAAAGCAGCAGTCAACTTCAAGCAACCCTAAACTCATGACATAATGGCCCAGTCACACACATAACCCCTTAGGCTCACACTGTAACTCACTAACCCAATCCCGCAACGATCACATAAGCTAGAGGGATTGAATTACCCACCAAAACAAGCCAATTTCAAGTTAAGAACAGAGTCTGCCATCACACGGCCCATTTTGGGGGCAACAAAGCTTAATCCACTTACTTCCTTTACCAAACCCAGACATTACAGTTCACGCGCCCGGTAAACACATTCGTAAGAGTTCACATACTTTCTCTCCAGGTTCCGTGACAGAACCGAACCTGGTTCTTCACGCGGCGGAGCCCGGCTGGCTCTTTACAACCTCGCCTTTCTAGGCATTAAGCACCAGGGGAGATGAGAAAGAGGAGAAATCGTGGAGAATGAGGAATGGCAACGAACAAATCCTTTTTCTGTCATTGAAATAACTTTGTAGGCCCAAGATGGAGCCTCTCCTGCCCAGGGTGTCATCTGAGCAAACCGAAAAACTGGGATTTTCCAGTTCCTGTAAACACGTTGCCCGACCAGAAACGCATCATATGTAGGCAGCCAGTCTCCTGATGCCAAGCCAACTCTGGGCTTAATCACCAAAACAAGGCTGACTGCTGGCCCCAGCCAATCAGATGTTCTCGAGTTGTCTGCTCCTTGTTAATCGTTCTTTATCCTCTAAGAGCTTCCTGCCTTCTCGTCTATTTTGTAGTCCTCTGAAGGAGACCGTCTGCTTCATAAAATGTTTCATAAAGTGTGTTTGCATCATCCAAATTGTTGTTCTTCATCACTTTTTTTCCACACTGTGAAATATTTCCTTATTTTACATTTCCCTTGAGGCCCGGGGCGAGGTCTTTGGAAACTCTTTCCATACAAGATCTCCTCAGAGGGAACCATCAGGAGGTTGGTTGAGAGAGTATAAATTATGAAAAAGAATAAATTACGGTAAGTGGTAAATAACCCACTGAGTGTATGAAATAACCTTTCAAATGAAGCATTTACATGCTTTAAAACATTGTCACGCACTACTGCTTTGGGCCAAGACGGAGTTACAGGGAGATTTACTTCCTGTTAAAATTAAATGCAAAATGGAGACCAGCTCTGAGAATTCCCAGAGCAGAAAGAACCATTTAAGCCACATAAGCAAAACTAAATCTATCTTATTTCATGAACGTAAACAAAACCTCAGTTATTTCTTGTAAATGCCTCTGACAATCATAACAGAAACTTAAATCATCTTCCTAAAAAACGGTATGAGATAATCCCTTTTAATCAATCCTCTGCCATCTGGAAAACCCCCATTGTAATGACCAATCATTGTAAAGGATAAACAGCTTCTTCATTTTCACGTTCCAGGCCAGCCTGTGACTTCCTGCCTCTGAGCTTCATGTCAGTCTTTGAATCCAAAGACCCCCAGTTTGCAAACTGCTCTTATAGGCCCAACAAACCCTCCTAAGTACAATTTGTTGATTTGATGGTTTAGTTTTCCTCTTTCTGAATTTTTGCATTAGAAATGGATTTAATTCTGCTCTTTCTGAATTTCCTACATTAGAAGCAGAACCCAGAGAAGACTTCCCCAACAATTCTGACGCCAGTGAGCAAGCAGGTGCTGTTTAAGAACCCACTGAGTTCACTGCTTTCTTACCCACTCTGGAGTTGGAGGTCTGTCTTAGATTCGGACTCTGCTTTCTTTGTTTTGAAATCTCTGCTTGGATTGTGCGTTCTTGTATTTTGCTTGTTGAGGCTTTTTGGTCAGTCACCCTATTTTGTTCGAAAGAGGAGAAACCACATGATTCCCTGTGTGTTGTAACAGCTGTTAAGGACCAGGATCTCTCGCAGGGAAGATGTCTTAGGGAAGCTAAAAGAAAGATGGTTTCCACCTGGTCTACAACTCCTTCTCCACTTCCCTCAAAAACTGCTTCCTATATGTGTGTCAACTCGGGACCAGGATCTTATGCCTTTTTGGAAAAATGGGTGAACTTTTGGATAATTGAAAATGGTAGTAGCCACTTTGGGAAACTTTTACTTCAGATAACCCACCGCAAGGGGAATCCTTGAAAAGAAAAAAATCTCTGCGAAACGATGGAATCCTTACTTTCTTTGATTCGATGGCAGAAGCGGCTGAAAGACAAAACGACTCCTTAAAACAGCTTCTCTATGGTGCAGCCGCTCTGGAAAACAGTGTGGAGGTTGCTCAGAAAATTAAAAATAGACCTACCCTATGACCCAGCAATAGCACTGCTAGGAATTTATCCAAGGGATGCAGGAGTACTGATGCATAGGGGCACTTGTACCCCAATGTTTATAGCAGCACTCTCAACAATAGCCAAATTATGGAAAGAGCCTAAATGTCCATCAACTGATGAATGGATAAAGAAATTGTGGTTTATATACACAATGGAGTACTACGTGGCAATGAGAAAGAATGAAATATGGCCCTTTGTAGCAACATGGATGGAACTGGAGAGTGTGATGCTAAGTGAAATAAGCCATACAGAGAAAGACAGATACCATATGGTTTCACTCTTATGTGGATCCTGAGAAACGTAACAGAAACCCATGGGGGAGGGGAAGGAATAAAAAAAAAAAAAAAAAAAAGAGGTTAGAGTGGGAGAGAGCCAAAGCATAAGAGACTGTTAAAAACTGAGAACAAACTGAGGGTTGATGGGGGGTGGGAGGGAGGGCAGGGTGGGTGATGGGTGTTGAGGAGGACACCTTTTGGGATGAGCACTGGGTGTTGTATGGAAACCAATTTGACAGTAAATTTCATATATTAAAAAATAAAAAATAAAAAATAAAATAAAAAAAAACAGCTTCTCTAAAAGAAGCCTTAAGGACGCAGGTGACCTCCGCTCGGTCCACCTTCCAGAAACACAATTTGCGTCCAGCTATTCTTTTGAGATTTGTATTATTGTACCTGAGACATGGCTACACATTTTTTAAGGTTTCATTTATTTTTTGAGGGGCGGGGGGTGCCTGTGTGTGTGAGAGTGGGGTGGGGGGGCAGCGAGAGGAGCATCTGACAGGCTGACAGCAGGGAGCCTGTCAAGAACCCCTGAGATCACGACCTGAGCCAGAGTCAGAGGCTGAGCCACCCAGGTACCCCAAGATGGCTAAAATGTCTAAATGAAAGCTACAAGATCTGTTTGTGTCTGTGTTCATGTATATCTATGTGTAAATGTACTATGTATGTGTGATACTTTTTAAAGAGTTCTATTTAACTGGCTTCAAGAAAAATCAGTGCTTGCTTGGATCGACTGAGTCTTCCTAAAACTCTGAGAAATGGGGAAAGTCACCCAAGTGTTTTGCAAGTTCACGTGATCTGAGATAATCTTTGATAAATAAAAGCTGGTTTAAGTGTGTTAGTTTAAGGAAAGTCGGCCTGTCTTCAGAGTTATCAACTTGGAGTGTAATGCAAATATACAATTCTTTCCACCTGTGCTTATTAGTCAACTTAAGCTCATGTGATCTTTATGTTATAAAATGGGTCAACAAGAAAAGTAACCTCATGGTTAGCTGTTTGATGTCTAATCCAAGTATAATAGTAAAAAAAACGGTTAATTCAAATAGATGTAAATAAGATAAGCTTATACCGAGTTAAACTAAATAATGCATATTCACTGACTACCTTGATCATTTCCAAGAGAGAATACAGAGGGACAATTGCTAAACATAAGTTACTTTTGGTTTTTAAATTTTTTACAGGGAGACAAAGATATGTGGGTCTATCAACAAACATGTGTTGTGACAAATATCAAAATTGTACTATGAAAAACATATATCTCTAAGAATTATATATTTCATAATTATACATTTGTAAATTTGTTGACCTACTTATAGGATGCTAATATATAATAATTCACTACTGCCTGCTAATTTCACTATAAATATTATTAATAAAGTTAATAATAATTAAAACTACGAGAAACTTCTCTTATTAGAGCCAAAGGAAACCACTGTGAATACAACGTATGGGAAGAAAATAGGATGTATTTTTATATGAAGAATATGCAAGGAATATAGGATGTGTTTTGTGAAGGACAAAGACAGTAAAATCTAAAATAAAATTGCTACTTTTTCCATATTAAGAAAGGAAATTACTAAGACAAGATCTAAATGGGTATAAAAAGTTGCAGAAAATCTGTGGAAAGAAATGTTATAAGGTCAAAGCTGGCCAAATTTAATACATGTATTTAAAAGGATATTTTTAATGACGCCAATAATGTGCCAATAAAAGCTAGAGTTTCATTTTCTCTCTGTTAAAGCCACAAAATTTCTTAGATTATTGGTCCACACTTAATAAAAGATGATAAAAGGTTTTTCTTTGTATTTCATGTAATCTGCCTAGGAAACAAAGATTCTTTGTCTTATGAAAATATTTCCTGTGCTCCACATTGCCTTTATCGAGTCTTTGATTACTTAGAAAAACCTAGCCTTTTCTATTTTAAAAGAGCCAAGGTTTTTTTTTTTTTTTACAGCTATGTAACTTTCTGTATTTGCCTGTGAAATCTTTTAACTGGCACTTTGGTTGAGTGCATAACCAAGTGTTGTTTCACAGTGAACTGTGATCCTATTTAGTCCAGAATTTTAAATCTTTTGACATTTAAATTTTTTTTTCAACATTTTTTATTTATTTTTGGGACAGAGAGAGACAGAGCATGAACGGGGGAGGGGCAGAGAGAGAGGGAGATACAGAATCGGAAACAGGCTCCAGGCTCCGAGCCATCAGCCCAGAGCCTAACGTGGGGCTCGAACTCACGGACCGCAAGATCGTGACCTGGCTGAAGTCGGACGCTTAACCGACTGCGCCACCCAGGCGCCCCAATCTTTTGACATTTAAAAAAAAAATTTTTTTTAATGTTTATTTGTTTCAGAGACAGAGAGACAGAGCATGAGCTGGGCAGGGGCAGAAAGGGAGACAGAATCCGAAGCAGGCTCCAGGCTCTGAGCTGTCAGCACGGAGCCGGACGTGGGGCTCAAACTCATGAGCCGTGAGATCATGACCTGAGCCGAAGTTGGTCACTCAACCGACTGAGCCACCCAGGCGCCCTATAAATCTTTTGACATTTTTAACAAACTTTTCCAAATCAAATTCTGAATGAAGTATTTTTGACATTGAACTAACTGGAATTTTCTGGAGGGTTCCTGGAAGACCTCAAAAGAGTTGCTCTTTTGCTTTATAAAAAAGAAATGTTAATTGATTTAGGCTTATATGATATGTGAAATTGCATGGGAAACAATGTCAAGTGAAAAGGAAAGTTTAACCTTCTTAAATTATACTTACATGGGCATACATTGTTCAAATAAGTGTTCTAGAAATCATATGAAGTTCTTAAAAATCTGGCATGTCCTAGTATAACCCTATCAATACATAATTCCATAGTATTATTTTGCAATAGTCTATGTCACAAAAATGTTATTTGTTTCTCAGTTGCATCCTTTTCTCGGTGAACCCTCCCCAGCTATTTAACCAGGATGTTGTGAAGTCTTTGGTCACTTGGTTACTGGTTGACTCTTGATTCTTGTCTAAAAGCATTTGTAATTGACTATAGGCAGACGTGCTTCAACTTCAAAGACATTCATGGAAACGACCTTGACAAGTACTCTAAAAAATGCAGGATTCTGATAATTTTATGACAGTAACACTGAACTAGATAGGAATTTCTAACACTCTAATGGAGGGCTGGCTTGAATCATTAAGCTACTAAACCATGATCAAGCAGAACAAAAATTGATCACATGAAATTTGGGTAAACCGACCAAGGTGATTATAATTTTTATGACTTCATTTAAATTACTGCTGGTTCTTTAATGTTTTGTTCTCCAGATTGAATGGGTGCTTTTTCTCCTTTCTTTTAAGCCATCTATAACTTCCAGCAATTTGATAAAATATGCATTTGTAAGCGAAAGCTGAAACATTTATCTTGTTCTCCCTACTGGGTCTGTCCAGAATTTAAAAATTCTTATTAAATACTCTTGGTTTTCATATGTATGTATTTACATAAGTTCAGTAAGTATCTGTTCTCCTGGTAACAGGACACAATTAGGCAAGTCCTGGGATGGCTTCCTAGCCTAAAGAGACTTTACAGGTTTAACCTGAGATTTATTCCCACACAATTTTTAACAATTAATGTTGACTTTATTGAGTCAGTAAAGCCTCTTGGTTATTACCAAAGCTTTGCCTGAAATGTCACACTTGAGAGTATATCACAATTCTTAGTATATTTATATAAGTGATCAAGCCAAGTTTAATAAAAGTAGACTTATCTTATAAACAAATTAGTTTCCTTAAAAATGATTAAAAGTGGGATGACTAAAGACAAAATTGTGTATCAGTGGAAAGCTATATAGTATACCTATCAAATTCTCACTATCTTAAGTGTCTTTTCAAGTTTTGTTGTCTTAATACCTTCAGAGAAATCACAACAGATAATATATGGACAAACTTCATGCCTGTTGCTGGATGGGCTCATCAAGCATGTTCAACAGAACACCAGATGACATCATCAAAGACCCACACTATAAACCAGGAAAATCCCATCAGATGAAAACTGCCATCTTACTTCTACTATCCATAGATGCTTAGAACTCAGATACAGAAATTTTCCCAACAGGACACTTTCTGAAGTGAAAAATGGAGTTTAGAATTTACTCCATTAAAAATGTGTTTTTCTTTCATTTTCATAGAAATGTCTCATTAAATTATCTGATTGCTCACATAATATAGAAGTCTTATTTAGATGAAAGCTTATCTGCAACACCGGCTGCTCAAATAAAGCATCCTTGTGTTCATCCTGTCCTAAGTAATCATCAGAATAAATGATTGCTAATACGTCACGTTGCTTCTATGTAAATAACTAAAAAAAACAAAACAAAAACAGATTGACTTAAAAAAGCAAAAGGCAAAATCTCATTTTGATTTTAACCCATTTTAGTTATTGAACTGGTTAAATCTTAGCTCCTGGAAATCTCTACTCTGGGGAATTTTTTTTTTCAGTCTTCATTATTCTCTTTATAACCATATTAATCTCTCTAGTGTACTGTATCTTTACAAGGGTTTTAAATGTCTTTCAGCAGCCACTCATACAACAAATGATACTCATCAGGATTAGACAACCTGAAAGAACTCAGTGGTCTGACTACCCATGTCCATGATGATGGTACATCTGTTGGTAACAGCAATTACATGACCCTCTGTCCCGAGAACTCAACCAGAAGAAACAAGGAGCATGAAAGTCTTTGGCATCAAACAGTGGGAACTGAGAGTAACTCTGTACTAGTTGGTCATACTCTTAGCCTCTTGAGGACATGACTAAAAGTGAGAGATGTTTTGAAATTAAATACAAAATGGAGGCTGGACTTGAGAATTCTCAGGGCATAAAAAACCCATGTAAGCCACATAAACAAACTATATCTATCCTACTTTGTGAACATAAAACTTCACTTTGGTAATTTCTTGTAAATGCCTCTGACAATCATAAAAAAAACTGAAGTCGTCTTCATAAAAATGGTATGAGATAATCACTTTTAAACAATCCCCTGTTGTCTGGAAACTCCCATTGTAATAACCAATCATTGAAAAAGGATAAACAATTTCCTCATTTGTACTTTTAAGCCATCCTATAAGTTCACTCCCAGGAGCTTGGTATCAGTCTGTGAACTTTAAAGCTGCCAGTGTGCAACCTATTCTTATATGCACAATAAACTCTTACCAAGTACTATCTATTGACTTACTTAGTTGGTAAACACATTTACTTACTTATTTTGTTATTAAACTATTTCTCGAACATTATTGTTTGAATGTTGCTATATCTGGATTTTTGACACCACCTGCTTGTGACAGGTAAAACACCAGACAAAATATGAAACATCAGGCTTTAGTCTTCAAATAATAAATTCCAAGCGTGACGAGGAGAGCAAGTAAATATGACAGTAAGTGTGTTAGAAGGAAGTCAACACTTACTGTTTTGAGAGACATAAATGTGATCTGTTGCCTAACACAGTCTCTGGCACATAGAAAGAGTTTAACAGATAGGTGTTTGTGGGGTCCATGAAATTTCATCGCTAACAAAAAATGACAAAATAAAGTTTTCTTAAGACCCATCAAAGTGGGGCCATTAGATATAAATAAGAGTCATCACAGTATTGAGAGAAAATGATGGTGTTAGTCACAGGATAAACAGGTGGTTCAGAGGTGAGAAGGAAAGTCCCAGGTAATAATGATGACGGTACAGGTCAAGAAGGCAGTGAGAGATCTGGAGAATTCATGAGTCAAAGACGGTATGTTTTAAAGCCAACAGATTAAAATCAGCCAAGAAAAACAGTGCAAGTGTAACCCTGAGCACTTAATTAGAAGTTCCTCTTAAGGAAAGAGGGGGAAATGGCAGGAATGAGTTTAAATATTTCAGAAATTTAAATAATTTAATAAGTTAATATGTCCTGTTAAAAGTTAGTAAGTCTCAGGTAAGTTTAAAAAGTAGAAAGGACTCCAAAGAACGGAACATGATCCTCCTCCCTGCACACCCTCTCCTCAAGAAGAAAAGTTCTCAGGCCAAGAAACATGGCCACATCCCTGGAGATGAAGTCAAAACACCAAACGATATTTTGTTTTCCGCTTGTCAGATGGACAATTGTTTTAAAGTACTGAGGTTAGAGTGGAAGAGAGCCAAAGCATAAGAGACTCTTAAAAACTGAGAACAAACTGAGGGTTGATGGGGGGTGGGAGGGAGGGGGGGTGGGTGATGGGTATTGAGGAGGGCACCTTTGGGGATGAGCACTGGGTGTGGTATGGAAACCAATTTGACAATAAACTTCATATATTGAAAAAATAAGTAAATAAATAAATAAAGTATTGACCATATCAAGTGCTGGTGAGAAAGTGGAGAGGGGAGTCCTTTCATATATTTCTGGGGGTGGGGTGTGAGATATACCTGGTCCAGCCACACCAGAGAGCCACGGGAAGATTCCACTTAGCGTGCAAATATGCTAATTCCACAGTTCAGGGATTCCATTTACTAGTACACCTGACAGAAACTCTTCCATACGTTCTTAAGAATATGGAATGAGGCAGTCTACAGGCATGTAGCAAAACACAATCAGATACGTGGCTTGGACAAAGATCCACTTCCCAATGTAGTTTATAATAGTGGAAAATGGGCAACTATATCAATGCCCATCAATAACTAATATACAAATAAAGCGTGGTGTATAGTTCTAGGACAGAATTCAATTTAGCAGTTAACAGGAAAGAACATGATCTGCATACACCAACAAGATTGGATTTTTTGAAAACACTGTGACTTTAAAATGGGTAGAATGCTATGTAAAGTAGGACATCATTTATATAAATTTACAATCACCAAAATCCTACTGTTTATAGTTGACGAGCGATAGACATGTACGTGAAAGCATAAGCAAGAGATAAGAACGGCACCAAACTCATGATAGTGGGTGCTTCAGGAGAGTCTAGGGAAAACAGGTGTTGATTCAGAGACCTTTAGCTCTGTGATATTTTATTTCTTAATTACTTTAAAAAAATTTTTTTTAATGTTTACTTACTTTTGAGAGAGAGAAAATGACAGAGAGTGAGCGGGGAGGGTATCAGAGAGAAGGAGACACAGAATCCGAAGTAGGCTCCAGGCTCCATGCTGTCAGCACAAAGCCCGATGCTGGGCTTGAACCCATGAACCTAGAGTTCATGACCTGAGCCAAAGTCAGACGCTTAACTGACTGAGCCACCCAGGTGCCCCGTCTTTCTCTTTTTCTTAAGAAATAAAATAGCACAGGGGCACCTGGGTGGCTCAGTCAGTTAGGCGTCCGACTTTGACTCAGGTCATGATCGCATCATTCATGCGTTCAAGGCCTGCGTCGGGCCCTGTGCTGACAGCCTGGAGCCTGCTTCGGATTCTGTGTCTCCCTCTCTCTCTGCCCCTCCCCCACTTGTGCTCTGTCTCTCTCTCCCCCCCCAAAAAAAAATTTTTTTTAAGAGAAAAGATGAAAATGCCAACATTTATTAAGCTTCAGTTGTGGGCATATGTGTTTGTTATATTTGTATTCCCTTCCATGTACAAAAATTTTTGAAAGAGAAATCCACAGAAGGCAAATCATAATGAAAGAAAAAAACTCAGAATCATTTTGGGATAAGAATTCATGAAGCTGTTCCATTGGTTTGGAGAACAGTTTATATCTAGAGCTAAAGTATGATCCCAACGAGACAGAAAGTATGGGATTTTTTACAAGTGTGAATAAGGCAGGAAAAATATATATACAACATCTCGCCTAAATGAGGTATATTCAGAAATCCCCAAGAAGGGAATTCCTAGATTCCCTCTTGACACAGTGGAAAACCTACTGTAAGCCCCAGTTCATCCCCTTAGTGCTCAGGGTTGCTTCCCTTTTCACGTTCTCAAGGAACGTTCTATTTCTTTTTCTTCTTTCCCTCCTCCATAGTTAATCTCTCACACCCTACCTGGGATCATCTCCATCAACCCATGAACATGGGCTTGTGTGTCCCCCTTTCAAAAATTCTCCCTTGACTTCAACTGGCCTTCTGGCAACTGCCCTCTTTCTATACTTCCTTTCATAGCCATTTGTAACCTTCTTTGAGCTCACTGTCTCCACCTCCTCACCTACTATTCATGCATTCTTGAGTAGTCCCTATCCTGCCACTGGAATGCTCTCATTGCCGACCTCAGTGAACACTTCTCTGTCTCCATCATACCCAACCTCCCCTGGCTCCATTCTCCCTGAAAAGGTCTCGTTCAGTCTGGTATCTTAAATGTCTCCAACACGCTTGTGATGCCCAAAGTTTATTTGCAGTCCAAGCCTTAATCCTCCACATTTGCTGATGTGGAACTGTGAACTTTATCTTTCTACGTGGTTTGTGGTAGGTGTCAAACTCTGTTCCCCACCCCCCATGTCCCAGTTATCTCCAGTCCCACAATCCCCAAAAGTGCTTAAGCATGTGTGATCCTTCCCTTTTGATAGACCCCATGCTCATGACCTCTTTAAATTCTGTCCTTTGTGTTTCTAGCATCTGTCTAGAATCCCTTCACTCCCTTCCATCCCTTCAACCCCCATCCTGATCCAAACTACCCGTATCCCTGCTCAGATCATTACAAAGGTTCTCTGACTTGTGTACTGTCACCCCTGCCCTCTACGATCTATCTACCATCCACGTCACAGACACAAAGATCTTCCCAAGGTACAAATCATGTTACTCCAAACCCTAAGTCTTTCAAAGCTTCCCATTAACCTTAGAATAAATTCTGAATCCTTTAAATGGCCTCCATGGCCCTGTGTGATCTAGTTACTGATTTCCGTCCCAACTTCAACGTGCACCACCTCTTAACCTCCCTTGCCACATTTGTACCTCAGTGCCCTTTCTATTCACTGAAGGTAACAATCTCTCTCGCCTCCTTTGTATCTGCCAATGCTTCTCTGCCCTCCTCGTAGGTCTTCCCATCACTGGCTTCGCGTTATCTTTCCTATCTCGGATCAAAGATCGCCTACACGGAGGCCATGTGTATGTATTGTGGACACTGTTTCCTCCCTGAGATTCCTCAAGATTGTGAGTTGTTTTGTATAACTGAATTGGATGATACCGTGTTCAAGTGAATAGGATAGAGAGAAGGCAGGGGAACATGACTTGTTGGAAGCAGTAGTTCTCAACCCTGAGTGCACATTGGATGCAAGAATCACCCAAACCAACTGAACAAGTATCTCTAAGAATCCAGCAAGGGAACCAGTCCTTTTATGACCCATTCCCCCTCCCTAGGCCAGTCGGACATGCCACCAGGGTTGAGGGTTAGTGACTTAGTGAAGATCACTGGTGTCCTAATTCTCTCCCCTTTGATCAACTGTATACTCTTCAGCCTCTGCAGAGTCACAGTCACCTTAGAAACAATTTTAAAGGCCACTTCCCAAGTCACAGCCTAGGCACTTGGACCAGAGGCCCTGAAGATGCTTCTTAGGCATTGGTAGTTTAAACCCACCCCCAGGTAGTTCTGATAGGCTCTCATGGTTATGTTTTGCGGCTGTTTGGAGATCATAAGTTTCTCCTCCTTGAGCATGCAGAACACAGAGATAAGAAATACTCCACTCAACTTCTGTCCTCATTCTCTAATGGAATCCTTTTTCTCCCCCAGCATCAAGGCAGATCTAACATCAGAGACCATCCATTACTGGCTTTGGAACATACAAAACCGTAGCCCTATTTGTACACTCTCTACCATCTCCATTTGAAAGTTTCAGCAAGAGTTTCCTGGTACATATATGGTTGCCTTTGCTGCCTCAGCTAAAATGTACATCAAAGGGGACCATTCAGTAAAAGATTAACTCAGCAGGCCCAGGATGCTCAAACCCTGCACATATCAGAGAGAGGCCTGTCCTCAGGACTGGCCCTTGACTCACTCCTGGGAGATGAACTATGAGCCTTGGAATATCTTGCTTGATGAGAGTGTTTTGTGTGCCTGAGGCCTCGGGCACCGTATCTGTTTGACCAGAGAGCTTTTGCTAAAATGTGTCTTATGGCAAATGCCGGTTTTTCCATGTCTGAGACGCCCAGCCATGCTATATCATTTTGACCTCTAGGGGGCAGGAGATAGCCTGAGTAGCTAAGGTCACAAAGGTGCTATATGTTATGACTGACCCCCTAATGAAACACATGGACACCAAGGCCATGTGCCATGTAGGTAAGGTTGCCTACATGGCAATATTGCACACGTGTTGTCACACATCATTGGGAGAGGTGAGCTGCTCCCTGTACATCTCCACTGGGAGGAGCCCTCTAGAAGCTAGCGCCCGGTTTCTCCTGAACTTCACCTGTATGCTCTTTTCCTTTGCTGATTTTGAACTGCATCCTTTGTAATACACCATAAATGTGAGTTCTCTGAGTCCTTCCAGGGAATCATGAAGCCCGACACTGGTCCTGAGTCCTGATAACTCCTTGTTTCAACCATGTGGCCCTCTGAAAGTTTGTTCTTTAATTGGTTATTCATTACTTAGAAAATGCTTTACTCAGAAAAACAATGATACAGCGCGATTCATTTCTAGGTCACTAACAAAAATACCCGTCCCTTTAAATCATCATGAAGTAGAAATTAATATAGAACAGGGTTATTTTCTTCAGTAACCTTCATTTGACTATTACCATGGCTTATTCCGCCTTGTGTTCTTACGCTCCTTACACTTAATTCCTTAAAAAAACATTGGGGCGGCAGGGGGGGTACCAACTGGTGGCTCAATTGGTTAGGTGTCCAACTCTTGATTTCAGCTTAGGTCGTGATCCCACGGTTCATGGGATCAAGCCTCGTGCTGGGCTCCACAATAACTCTACAGACCCTGCTTGGGATTCTCTCTCTCCCTCTCTCTCTGCCCCTTTCCCACTTGCACGCTCTTTCTGTCTCAAAAAGGAACAAACTTAAAAACATGCATATCTTGACTGCACCAAGGATTAACAAAACAACATTGGCAAGCCAGCCCGGGACCCTCAGATTCCTTTTTTAATCTGATTTAAACATGATTTCTTTGGGGAAATACATTGCGTAACAGACAGGACAAAAGGCAGACGACAGGTCAAGGAACTCTTACCTCCAAACACCTCCTCCCACTGTCAGGGAGTTACCAGCAGCCACCGTGCCTCCATCAAAAAAGTGCCAATTTGTTTTGGTTGTAGTTCTGTGATGCTGACCACTGAGACTTCAGGCCACCGGGCCTTACCCTGCCCAATAGGAAAGATTATCAGTTAGCAAGAAACAGAACTGCTTTGCCATTTCTTTCTTCTTCATGCCTGCAAAACATATTCCACTCTCCCCAGTTCTGGGTGAGTCTACATCAGTCATATTTTATATGCAGTTATTTTATGTGCAAGTCAGATACCTGAAACTCAGATTTACAACGAACTGCGTCTCAAACTTAATATCAAACTATGTCATTGAGGGGTGCCTGGGTGGCTCAGTCAGTTAAGCGTCCGACTTCGGCTCAGGTCATGATCTCAGAGGGTTCGTGGGTTTGAGCCCACGTCGGGCTCTGTGCTGACAGCTCAGAGCCTGGAGCCTGCTTGGGATTCTGTGTCTCCCTCTCTCTCTCTGCCCCTCTCCCGCTCATGTTCTCTCTCTCTCTCTCTCTCTCTCTCAAAAATAAACATTAAAGCATAATTTTAAATATGCAATTGATATAAATTCCCTCTGAGGGCTTTTCTCATGATTAATTCATAATTCTGAAGAAAACTCACAAGTTCATGCCCACCTCATGAGGCATATGTGAAGCTCTTGAAGGCCATCAGACGCTAATTCCTGAAATTGCCCTTTAATTTCGCTGGAGCACCTCCACCCAGGACTCCTAGGAGTTCATAGACGAGTCACAGATATTTTTCACACTCATTACTCCAATGGCCACAGAGAATGGAGTGATGCACTTTGAAGATGAAGAAGGGACCTTCTTCAAGGAGGAAGCCAAAGGAACAGAAGCAGCCACTAGAAGCTGAAAAAGACAGGGAGACCTATTATCCCCTCACAGCCTCCAGAAGGAACCAGCCATGCCGACACCTTTGATGTTAGCCGGTGAGACTGATTTCAGACTTCTGACTTCCAAAACCTTATGAAAATAAATGTACAGTGTTGTAAGTTACCAAGTTTACAGTAACCCCTTATAGCAACAACAGAAAACTAATATGCTGTATTTACAGGCCCAAAGCTTCTTCTGTGCAGAAAGAAGCATTAAATTCTGTTCAGACTGGGGTGGGGGAAGCTCTGAAAAAAACATAGATTAAATTCATTCATTCAAAAGCTCTTTTACACCTACCCTGGCTTTCAGAGGGCTTATCTTAATTTAGAGGTAAAAAATCCCAGGAAGGAAAAAATAGCATTTGGTAAATTTTTAAAATTATCACTTATCCTAAAGATATTTGCCATGGCTAGAGACGGTCTTTGTGGGGCAATTGGCCTTTAAATAGAGAAAATAATGATCCAAGTTTCAGATTCCTGCATTAGGGTTTATTACATGTAATGTCTGGGTTATATTAAACTCCTGGAAATCAGGGCTTATAATGGAATAGCTGACAGACCCTTAACTTTAATAGCCTTTCCAAGTACTGCAATAGTGAGCATTACTTTTTAATGTCATAAAATGATGGTTAAAACACTACAGAATTTTCTCAAGACAGATAAGCAGGTGTTCAAGAGAGCAGAACTATTTAAACTTCATTGATTTATGGTCTATCTTATATTGAAGGCCAAAAGTTTTATTGAATTCCCACAATAGATACCCTGAACTTAATTTTCCAAAATAGGAGGACTAGTTCAGCGTCCCCCATATGTATTAATTTCTTCATTTGAACACTCGCGCTTCTGTGTTTTTCGAAGTTACTACGTGTAATGAAATAGAAGCCACAGCCAAATGTAGAATCACTTACTCTTTTTATTGGTTGACTTTTCCAAGTGCATTGTGTATAATAAAACCCAATGCATAGCTACTAAATCATATAATCTAGGAACACAAGCCCCCCACTAATCATTTAATCTGCACAATATTTCTGTCACTCTTTATAATTGTGAATATGACCTAGCTTCTTATTTAGCGTGAAAGAATGTCAAGGCATTTGTCAGAACCCTTCTCCCTCCAGCTGCCTGTTCAGCCCACCCCAAATCCAATATCTCCAATCTTTATGCTGCCTGACGGAAAGTAAAGTGGCTATCAGAAAAACCCCAATAAACTATCAAACATTTTATATGTGTTAGCATTTTCTGCTGGTTTACATAAAAATCAATACTTTTATAATGGTAGGACCCAACCCTAGTGATTTAGTGAAAGTGATATTTACTGTGGAATAAAACAGAAATACCATTAGCTCTCAAAGCCAAATTACATTAGAGAGAGCTAGAAGCAAAATAATTACTATTATTTAGACGTGTGGCTACCAAAGCATCTGATATCCCAACTTATCTTTAGCACTGACTGTAATAGCAATAAATTCCTTTTCTGGAAAAATGGTTGGAAGGCGAGGCAGGCAGTGTTTGAACAGATACATG
The DNA here is from genome assembly GCF_018350215.1 of Panthera leo. Lineage (NCBI taxonomy): Eukaryota > Metazoa > Chordata > Mammalia > Carnivora > Felidae > Panthera > Panthera leo. Next base: position 101,844,025 of record NC_056679.1, on the reverse strand, counting down.
GCTCACAGTGCATCCACTCCTTTGCTTCCTTCTTTATGTGTCCAGGCTCGGATAACATGAGTCAAACCTAGAAAATAAAGGTGTCAGAGCCACACCAAGAATAAAATGGCAATGCAGTCAATGATATTGCAATAGAGATGTATCTGGACAGACGGTAGCGACACGAGTGGTAAACACAGCATAATGTATAAACTTCTCAAATCACTGCGCTGTTTACCTGAAACCAATGTGACATTGTATGTCAACCACACTGAAAAAAAAAAAAAAAAGAATAAAATGGTAATATGTGATCAAAAACTTAAAAACTTAGCCAGTAACAGTTCAGGGAACCTAAGAGCACTCAGTTTAATCAACATATCTATGTGACATCTACCCGTGCGAACAAGGTTGAAACCATTCGAAAATTTTATCAAAGATGTGTCGCTTTAAAAATAAATGTCAATATAAAGTTGTTTAAAACTGATGCATTCAATGCCAGCGTGTACTTTGATATACTTTTGACAAAATCATTTATAATATTTAGTCAAAATCAATGTGTTTCATTGAAATTTCTCATAGTTCATTCAATTTCAAATATCAAGGAATGTGACTGAACGGGAAGCCTCAATTTTTGAATACATAAGAGAAGTTACGCAAAACTACGTAACGTTCTTCTTGGTCACAACGTAAAACATATGGATGGTTAATTTATACACAGTGTGTATTTATTATTGTTTATAAGATTCTGTTTTGGGTTTGTTTAAAACATCATTCACCACAAGTAAGATCAAACTGAACTGTCCTCACAGAAAGAGACGGTTGATGGGGCACCCGGGTGGCTCAGTCAGTTAAGCGTCTGACTTCATTTCAGGTCATGATCTCACAGTTCGTGAGTTCGAGCCCCTCGTCAGGCTCTATGCTGACAGCTCAGAGCCTGGTGCCTGCTCGGGATTCTGTGTCTCCCTCTCTCTCTGCCCCGCCCCATTCTCTTTCTCTCTCTCTCTTTCTCAAAAATAAAGATTAAAAAATACTAAAAAAAAAAAAAAAAGAAATAGCGAGTTGTTTGACCAGATGCACTTAAGCTTATTCTCCCATCTGCTTTGTCCAGTGAAATGTGTGTTTCCAGAGCAGTGAGAAGACCACAGCTATGGGGGGCTGGAATTCTACCCCTCTGCCTCCTCATCTGTTACCCGAATACTCTGCAAGAAGGCCGATATCGTTTTGCCGCATAAAAATATTTGTTTGTTAAATCTTCCACCATAACGCCCCTTTCTTCTGCAGGCAATTTCTATCATCACCTGTCCTAAAATAATCGTACAGTTTCAAAATTGTGCTTGGATACTTACTAACAAGAGTTTTCTAACTCAGTAAACCTTCGACATGCTTTTCCTCTGAAGTGAAATATCAGACTGTGACCATCAGAAGTCTCTTATTCTTTTAACATTAATGTGGAATTTCTAGGGATGGAAGAAGGGCTACCTTGCCTTTTCATTTTGAAATATAGAGGAGAAAGTAATGAAAGGCCACATTTGCAATTTATCTAATTTGAAATGTCAGGTAATTATGTAATAATTCTAAAATTAAATGCTGAGGTTATAGGCTCATGCTTTGGAAGGTGATAATTATATGGTTGTCCCAGACAATCCACATTGATAAAAGGAAATTTTAATATCAAGTATGCTACAAGGGTGACTTTCTTCTGTAGCAACCTTATCTAGTATTTTCAAGACAAATAGAAAGATAGAAAAATAGAAAGCTGATAGATAGAAATCAAAATACAGGTATATGAATGTTATTATAAACTGTCACTTGAATCAATTGGCTGAGAAAGACAACCATATTCCTCTGATAGAAACAACTGTTGGGTTTTTTTTTTCTTTTTTAGGAAACTACCTTAATAACCTGATAACATCTGAACTATGGGCCCACGATATAAGGACAAAGCTAAGGGGAAAAAAGATTTAAATTCCTCTGTGTAATGAAGGAAGAGAGAATGTGGAGTTATCCACCAAGGCTTTGAGAAAGGAGTTGGAACCATAAAAGAGGAAACAGGAAGAAGGGTCAAGAAGGAGGAACTAGGCAACATGGCCGAGAGCCAGGGTTCCAAGAGGGGCATTGCTGGACAAGAATTGTACACAAATTTCCAAGAATGATATTACAGCTGAAAAACTCTTTCTACCTATGTGGTATGGCTTCTTTACTATTCCCTAATCCTTTAGCAAAAGGCTGTTCTAGGCAGGGACACTGGCAAACTGAGCTGAGCCCCAAGGAGTAGCTACACGATGGATCCAGGAAAGAGTAGTGAAAGCAACGAGTAAAGCGAGCTAATAACTGATGGGAGACAATCCCCACCTCCCACACGGACAACAGGAAGTTGCATCTTGCAGGGGTGCCAAGAGGGGAGGGAGAGGCTACATCCTGCCATCTAGAACGAAGGTCTATTTAGTCAGCAGACAAGGAAGCCATGTTGGCAGAGAAGAGGGTTCCAACAAGAACCTGAACTCTGTCTTTCCCTGGAGGTGAGAAATGTCTGGGAGTGTCGGGAAAACCAGGAATGCAGGCATGAAAGAAACCAGTCCCATTGAGGAACTATTTGAGGAACGAGTGTGCCTTTGACTTCTTGTCAGCATAGAAACATGCTCACACCCCTACCACTTAAACACACACACAAACACACTCCACTCTATCTAGGCTTTAATAGCCATACTGAGTTGCTCCTCATCAGAGTCCTATATTTTAGAAAAGTTGTCTACAAAAATCTCTCCGCCTCCCCACCTTACATCTTCTTTTTAATCCATAGCAACCAGCTTCCGTTATCATTGCTTCTGCAAAATTGATTTCAAGAAGTTCACGAAATGACCACCTTTGAAACTCCATACAGTGAATATCATTGAATCGTTGTCTGTTTTCACATAAAGACAGAGACCTAAACAATTAATTTTGAAAAATAAAAAAGTTACTGATCAGGGGTTTCAATTTAACAAGTAAAGACAATTTCTTATTTACATAATGGGTTTCTTTTTGTAAAAAACTGACACTAACGGGGCACCTGGGGGGTTCAGTCGGTTAAGCTTCGACTCTTGGTTTGGCTCAGGTCACGACCTCACACTTTGTGATTTCAAGCCTTGAGTCAGGCTCCATGCAGACAGTGTGGAGTCTACTTGGGATGCTCTCTCCCCCTCTCTCTGCCCCTTCCCTACTGGCACACGCATGCCCTCTCTCTCTCAAAATAAATAAAGAAATATTTTAAACAATGAATCGCCAAAGAGATATTTGGACTAAAATATAACTTTGGAAATCATGAGAGTATAGAAAATCAGTGGAAACATGTATATGATGATAGGGTCTCTCCTTTCCTGTATTCACCTTCGTCATGTGAAACTATAAGAATGTAACGTGGTTGACGAGGACTGAAGACTCCCCAAGTCTTGATGAGGAGAGAATAAAAGGGACCCAGTTGGAACTTCAGAAGTCATGTGAAGACTACATTGCAGATGCATCATCTACATGCATCTATAAACATTGAGAGAGAGGGGCCAGAACTAACTAATAGAACAAGTGACCTCAGAAGAGCCAAAGATGATTCATAACAAAAAGGAGAAGTGTTTAAAACATCTTATTGCTGTCATCAGATCTTTGAGAGTACATTACATCCATTACAAATAAAATACAATCAAAGCCGAAGCTGTTATGACAGGAACCATCAGTAGACAAGAAAATATTCCTCAAAATGAACACTATTGGTATCAAAATTAAAAATCCAATAGAAGTTCTGGAAGAAAAACCTGAGCAAATTTCCCAGGATGTAGAGTGAAAAGGTGGAAATGGGATGGATGAGAAAAAGCAGTTGAAGACATGAACTATCGATGCAGGAGACCCAACATCCAAATAGTTTACTCAAAATGCGTTGAGATGCTCCCAGTGGCTTCTTGATTTCTTTGGAGATAAATAATGTGATCGTCCTCATGCACCCCCACCTAATCAGCTGCAGAAACCTGTATTTGAGTTCAAATCAATAAATTCAATCCAATGCACTAGCTTTAAAGTTCTTTGGGTAAAGCCCATCCTTTTGATTCCTTCTCCTTCCCTCTGGTCCCCCAAGATGGCAGCTGGGGGAGAAAAGGTGTGACACATCTGTGGCTTCAAGGCGGCATGAGACAGGACAAGACAGCTCTTCATATCCATGGGTGTAGCATCCCCAGACTCTTGTTCCTCTCTACTGCAGATCCCCGGGATTGGGGGATCCCAGGACTGCCGGTTGTTTTAGTTGACCTTATTGTGTCTCTGAGTATTCTAGAACATGCCATCGTTGTCTATTCCTGGTCTCTTTTTGGCTAAGTAAGGGCCAGGCTTGCTGGTGCTCCCTGGGTGGGGTGGCTTCACTCCAGTTCTAAAAGGCATGTGGAATTCTCTGAGTCTCTTCTTTGTATTATTCCTGGTCCTCACAGCTTGGCTTACGCTCCTGGGGCTCCACACCCCTTGCCACAACAGGCTGGGCTTGCAACTCAGCCAACTTCCATATGTCTTCTGGGAACTCAGTATTGTTCAGAAAATAAACCCTGGCGACCTCATCCAAACAATCTTGGGCCACTGAGCTTACCTTACTGCTGCCAACCCCCAAAGTGTTGCCTTCCCCCATGAAGTTTATTGAACACCCTGTTCTACTGGCCCAATCAAGGAATAAGCATTCACCTCAACTATTTAACATAATCTCCCCAGTGTATCGAAACCCCCAGAGTACGTCTTCCACCATTGTCTCCTGTATTCAACAGTCAACCTCTAGGAACCAGAGGTACAGGTTTGGGGCATCCACTCTTTCTAGTTGAACTCTTCTTTGCCCTGTTTTAGGCATATAATTCTCTACGGTCTCATCCACCCCACCTGCCTTTTGATGCATTAGAGAGATAGGTAAAGCAATTTACAAAGTCTCTATCTCTCTCAGAGATCTCCAGATTTCAAGCCTGTCATTCTGCTTTGACTTCAAGTATCCCTTGTAAGTATCAGAAGCTGAATATCGTCTCATTTTTGTCTCTTTCCATTTCTACTGTAAAAATTCTAATCCTAGTCCCCTAGGCAAATTGATACTTCAATTTAACCAGAGAAAGGGCCAAATGGGAGAGAATATTAATATATTTAAAAATACAAACCCCTCTTAAATTAACATACTCTCTTGAGAACCTAAAAGATTTTCTTGAACTTTAATGGTTACCTCTGGAAGTACAGCTGGGGGAGTGAGAACCGACTGGGGAATATACAGTTGTAATTTTTCTTATGCCTCATCATATGCATCACTTTAATAATGTATTTTATTTTATTTTATTTTGAGAGAAAGTGAGAGTGTGAGCACAAGTGGGGGAGAGGGAGGGGCAGAGGAAGAGAGAGAGAGAAACTTAAGTGGGCTCCTCACTAAGCACGGAGCCTGATGTAGGGCTTGATCACACGACCCTGAGATCATGACCTGAGCTGAAATCAAGAGTCAGGTGCTTAACTGACTAAGCCACCCAGTTGCCCCAATTACTTTAGTATTTTAATTAAGATGATTATACCATGGGGAACTGGGAAAATATCCGTCCTATACTTTGAGCAAAGAAGATCCCTTTGTCCAACAAGAGTCACTTCTTCCATACCAGAAAGATGGTGGTGGTAGAAACTGGCAAACAACCTCGGTGTTCAGTGGAAATAGTGATTTCTCGGGAGATATTGATCACAGGGGAGGTCACGTGAGCATGGTGAGTAGACCCAAGGCAAAGACCCACAGAGCCTCTTCTTGAGTACAGCTGGCATAATATCCTGGCCTCATAAATAGGGGGGACACATCTCTTGGCATTCAAGCTGGTAAGGGCTGCTGCTTCTATAGTTTGAGTTACATTCCACGCTTCCCTCTAGACTGATCTCCAAGCCCCCTGGTTGTGATCCCCTCTACCCTTATTTCATTCACACCTTTATCATTTCTCACCTCACTCAACAGGCTGTTTGCCATTTCACGCCTTGTCTCCAGCTCTATACCTGCCACCCTCATTGGCAGTGAAAGAATAAATGAGCAAACGGCTACTGATTTTGATTCACTAAAATCTATTTGGGATTCTCCAGCCTCATGATCCTCCTCATTACTCAATCAAGAAAAATAATTTTCATTATAAAGCATTTCTTCAGTACTTGAAACTTTGTTTCCCTACTACAAAGGCAAAATTTTACTTAATTGGTAATATGCATATTTTAAATCATGCTAGGGGCGCCTGGGTGGCTCAGTCAGTTGAGCATCCAACTTCGGCTCAGGTCATGATCTCACGGTTCGGGGGTTTGAGCCCCACGTCGGGCTGTGTGCTGACGGCTCAGAGCCTGGAGCTTGCTTCAGATTCTTTGTCCCCCTCTCTCTCTCTTCCCCTCCCCTACTCACACTCTGTCTCTCTCTCAATAATAAATGAGCATTTAAAATTTAAAAAAATCATGTTAGCATATTTTCAAGCCTTACACATGCCATTCATTAAATTATTTTTTTTATTTTTCATTTTATTTTTATGTTTATTTACTTTTTGAAAGAAAGAGAGAGATAGAGGCATGAGCAGAGGAGGGGCATAGAGAGGGAGACACAGAATCCAAAGCAGTCTCTGGCCCTGAGCCGTCAGCACAGAGCCCAACACGGGACTTGAACTCACAGACCGCGAGATCATGAACTGAGCTGAAGTCGGATGCTCAACCGACTGAGCCACCCAGGCGCCCCTAAATTAGTTACCTCAGTACATAGATATTTCTGCAGTTTTCTAGATCATTAACTCCCCCAAATAATTCATTTGACCAATTAATATATAATTTGAGGAAAGGGAAAAAAATACATCCCAACCAATTGTTTAACTGGTGAGATAAATAAAACAGCTGCTTCTGAAGAATTATAGTATATACCTCACAGATATAGAGTATATACCTTATCTTGTTTGGAAATAAAATTATTTCTCTAAGTCCTTGCTAAATAGTGTTTTATAGCGAAAGAGTGGAATGACTTTATAAGAGGACAGGAAATAACTCAGCAGACTTTTGAATAAAAATATACTTTGAAGGTGGCTTAGAAATTATTGTTCCAGGGGCACCTGGGTGACTCAGCCGGTTAAGCATCCGACTCCTGGTTTTAGCGCAGGTCATGATCTCACGGTTCGTTAGTTCAAGCCGCATGCCGGGCTCTGTGCTGACAGTGCGGAGCCTGCTTGGGATTCTCTCTCTCTCTCTCTCTCTCTCTCTCTCTCCCTCTCTCTCTGCTCCTTCCCACTTCCTCTGTCTCTCTCAAAATCAATAAATAAGTATGAAAAAAAACCAGAAATTGTTATTCCATTAAATTCTGCCCACCCCTGCAGGTACACAACATCTTGCTCTCCAATCTCTTGAGCAATTGGATTGCTCATCCAATCTCTTGCTCTCCTCCCCCTGCTCTCTCTCTCTCTCTCTCTTTCTGAGGTCCATAATTCCACATTTGGAATTCCCCTGTGAATTTAAGAAAGAATTCTCAAAAGGGCTGGATTTGGGGAATTGATATTATCAGTAATATTCATAGAACGAAATACGTAGAGGTGTTTTCAGAGCTACATCCAGCTACAAAATTAGTCACTAGACTTGCTGGCAAATTATCAAATCATGAGTCCTGATTACAGAACAGAAATATAACCTTATTGACTCATTACTCACAGAGAAAAGGAATCAAAGGCTTTAAGCTTCCCTGATGAAAAGGTTTTTTTCCATACTCTATTCAGTTTCAAAACAATATTTGGCCAGGTGATTTTTTTTTTAATCTGTTAGTATGATAGTTCTTATTTTTACAGGCCACCCTGACCAATTCTTTTTTGCCAGCACAGGAATTAACGAGTACTTGTGATAGTTAACGGCTCTCCCAAACAATCAGCAAAGCGGACAACTGTAGAGTAATTTACATGCCTTGAAATCTCTGACCTACAAAACCATGAGTTCATCCAACTCTGACATCATGAAATAATACTATTCTTTTTATCAGTGAAATCATTTGGTCCCTTCTAAACCCTACCCTCCCACGTTTGCCATCAAGTATTCTATGAAACGTGTGAATTATTACAAAGAGATTTTCTTTAACAAATAATTAGAAGAGTAACATGCAAGCTCTTTTGCTCTGCCATGCAAATGAACCTAGCAATTATTGAATTAAGCATGGCATTCTTTTCACCTTCCCTGAATAGTCTAGATGAGGCCATCTCTTCTTCAGAGAGGAAAATCCAGTTCAGAACAATGACATCCGCTGATCAATATGTGGGTGAAGAAAACAAAAAAAAAAACTCTGAGACTTAAAATACATGAACTGAATCATCTGACGCCTGAAATGGAATCGTCTAAACAGAGAAATAGCAATTCTTATGAAAATCTAGTCGGTTTGAAATTGGAGCTGAATCAGGTACCTTGCTGTAACTTACTGAGCATTTGTCTTGAAAACTAATTAGAAGATCTGGAGATAGTACTTGGTATTCGTAACATGTCCCGGAAGCCTTTGTGTTAGTTCTTTCGATTCCAACATCCCATTTGGAAGCAATCCAGAATCTAACAATCAGACAAGCTTGACTCACCAAGATTCACTTTCTCCATGTATATCACTCAGGGAGAACGTGAGAGCAATAACGCGGTGAATGGGGTGAGAGACAGAAAGTAAGAGAAGGCATTCTATGACAATGACAGCAAAACAGCTCTCCCTCAAGAGTGCATTCAGCTCTTTATAAAACAAATGTGTTGTTCCTCTGCTTTTGTGCACAGATATGTCTTTAAACAGGCAAGAGAAACCACACCAAGTAACTGGAAATCAATCATGTCAACATCACGCTCTGCTTATTTCTAAACCACCGGCTGGAATTCGGCTAACCTAAACTTGACGGCATGTTCGCATAACAGCTGGCAACATGAATTTAAAAAAAAGGTGGGGGGGGGGGGAATCTGAAAGTAATGAAAATGAAAATACAGCCGATGACATTGCTCTAAGTTTTGACAGACGTTTTGGGTCAGCATAACATGTGAGCTCAGAAATGAAGTTCCAGCCATGTACCTTTCAGAAAAAGACTTCCTGTATAAATAAAGTTGTTATAGAAAATGACTAGCCCCATCATACCCTAAGCATCTTGGCCAATAAGAAACTGAACATTAATGGAAACTGACTATTCCTTACACGTCGCCATGAGCTAATAGACGAAACATCCAAGGCATCTGGAATTCCTTGCTCTGCGATGGGCTGTCATACAGTTTATCATCCCAGGACCCATCTGACATGGCTGGTGCTCTTAAAAGCCCCAGTAATTCTGCTGCTGAACTAAAATTCCATTTGGAGCAACAGAAGCAGCATCTGCTGACCACCAGGACAGGTGGAAAGAGACTGGGCTTGAACAAAACTACTTATCACGCCCCAATAATATACGCAGAAGATGATAACAGGACGGGCGCATTATTTTTAAATCGTGTCTGGCCAGCATGTCAGTATTGATTGAAGAATCCAGCAGCAGAGAAAAGAGAGGTCCGCGTTCAGAGATGAAGGGGCAGTTATCCACTCTATTTCTTGTCAACTGGCTGGACCAGTCTCTAGTTTTTAGGACAAATAGCAATAGAAATCGTGAGCATCTTATATGGTACCTCCAAAGAAAATGTCACCGCCACCCCCCCAACAAACACTGAAAACAAAAAAACAAACAAACAAAAAAACCCCAAACAACCCAAGAAAAACGAACAGTCTTCCCACCCTTCACGTAGAAAGGCAATCTGATGTGAAAATGTTTTCTCCTAAGTGATGGAATGTGCAGTCGTGCACCAGCAACCGGGTGCTGAATATCAACGTGCCTGTTCTGGAAGAAACCGCGCTGGGGATGGACAGAGCACACTGTTAGAAAGAGAGGTGCTTCAGTCCATGAGGGGAGGCCGTGCACTCCATTTCAGAAGACGGGGGTTTATCTTCCAGCGTAGGCCTTTGATGTGATTCATATGCTAACAATATCAGCTTTTCCTCACAGTCCTCAATACACAGGGAATAAAAGACATCATTTGCTGACCTGAGGCTCCACGCTTTCCGTCCAGCATACGGATCAACAATCTGCATTCAGCTTCCACAGCTAAGCCACCGCATAACCTTTAAATTGTTCTTTTAGCACTTGAAGATTCCGGTCACAATAATTTGCCGTTTTATAGAATAAAATGATGAAACCAAGTATTCTAACTGTATTTTCCCTCATTCCTAAAATGTCGCTTCAGGGCCCCGAGGGCTCCTTTCATCTCATCGGAGCGTTGGCATGTGATGTGATTGTTAACATAGCTGGCCACCAGATGAAGTGAATTATCTAAACTGCCAAAGTTCCCACTTTCTTTCCAATTTAAACATCAGTTTAACACAGAAACTGAAGGGTATTATGAAAGCTTTAATATGAGCCATTTCAGACATGAGAAAAGAAATTACTGGAAGGGTTCTGCAAATAGCTACACAAATATGCAATTTTTGAACCTAAAGATGAGTCAGGAAAACGAATGGAACAACAGCGTGTCCATGGTACGTGCTCTAGCCAACAGTGATGGAGAAGAGCCTCTTTGTCTCACATAAACATGCTTTTCAGAACAGGGAAGGATTTGACCAAAGAAGATAACCTGGGTGAACCTGTTAGGTCATTAACTAAATACGGTGATCAACAGCAAAGTAAAGCCTTCTGATATAAAACATTTCGAAGTGCATTGTCAACGTGGACCGTCTGGAATGTTTTTAATAGTCTCTTCCGGGTTATTAGGGGCCTTTTCAATAGATGACTCACTTTTCTCATGGAAATGGTTTTCTCCATCCGGATCACTAGCTGTTAACAGAATGCGCAAGCATATGTCCTGTATATCTCTTTGAAAATGAGACCACTTCATAGCTAATTCATGACAAGAGAAACTGATGCTTTCTCACACAAAACAGAACACTCCCTAGTATATTCCACATAAAGCATACAAATTTCAACCAAAAGGATATGAAGTATTAGCAATCTTTTTAAGCCTTCACAATATAAATGACATTAACATGCAAAATACATAAAGAGATGTATTCCAACTCTACAAATTTGCCCTTATCAAAATATGAGAGTGGAAGACTTGAAATAATATTTGGGAAGTCATAATTAACTAAGATTTGATAACACGGAAGTTGAATACATACGATTTTGCTAGCCAAACACATTCCTGAAAGTTAACAACATTATTACAGGTTTTCCTCTAGAAAATAGTATTACTTAGAGTTGATTCATGATCTAGATAGACAGATGGATGATAGATAGATAGATAGATAGATAGATATAGAGGATAGATAGATAGATAGATAGATAGATAGATAGAGTTAGCCCTTTTGTCTATACAGAACTGCTCCAATCACCATTTCCACCTTCAAAGTATAATTTGGGAAAGTGCAAGACTATTAAAAATATATGCATTGATTGAACAAAACATTAATTACACTCTAGATAAAAGTAAACAGGATATTACCATATAAGGATTGCATGGCTCTTCCCATATGGATTGTACAGGGAATATTATTGACAAATCCAGAACAACCATATGCAATGCTCAATAGCAATTCCAAATATACAATATGAATACAGTGTTTAATACATTTAAAACAAGCTGCACACCAAATGATCAAGCAATTTACCGAAGATTAGCATTTAAGAAACAACACTACAAATACCATACGCACCTGTTAATGATTTATTGTTTACATTGGCGACATTCATGAGATTGATCTTAAGTTAAAAACAAGTTTTAAGAAAATTTTCTTGCCCAGCTCTCTTTGTGGTAAATTAAAGGAAAATTATAGTGGCGTCTGGGTGGCTCAGTCGGTTAAGCATCTGACTTCGGCTCAGGTCATGATCTCATGGATCGTGGGTTCAAGCCCCACATCGGTCTCTGAGCTGTCAGCACAGATTCTGCTGACCTGTTTCGGATTCTGTGTCTCCCTCTCTCTCTCTGCCCCTCCCCTGCTCATGCTCTTTCTCTCTGCCTCTCAAAAATGAAAAAAAGCTTTAAAAAATGTTTTTTAAATAAAGGAAACTTATAGAACCAACCTGGCCAAAAGGACATTTGAGATCATGTAATTTCATTTTAAATGGAAAAACTGAGGCCCTGAAATGTCAAGTTGCTCACCCAAGATTACAAAGTCCAGAAATGGCAGAGTCCCAGATCTCCTGGTTCCCAGGCCAGGCCCAAAATGAAAGCTACCCTAATTTGCTCATATTTACCGAAAACACATATATATTTTTAAATCTTCTTGGGCTCCTCTGTTGTCCAACACATCATCTGCAAAAACATCCAACTCTGGGTCTGACAGTGTAACAAACCGATCCTTCCCCAGGGTGATTTCACTGACAATGACTCACACTTCCCTTGGACTCACTGGGGAACACAAGGAGGTTGACCTCAATAGAAAAACAGACATGGCTCCATGAAAGTCATAACAGAGACTAAAAGTGTTTAATCCTAAAATGGGTTCCATGGAGAACGCCTTAAAAAAGGATGTTCTGTTCTTCCTCCAGAGCATTTTGAGAAACTTTCCAAACATATGCCAAAGCCTCCTCCCCTCTGCCGCCAGCCATAACTGGAAAGTGAAGAGGAACAAGCCTAAAAATTAAAGCAGAATGTGTTGCTCTCAAGTACACACTTCAACATTATGTAGCTCTCCAACCCTCCCCCCTTATAGCCCATCTGCCCCCAAGAAGAGCCTCCCCCCGGACCTACCACTCCTGAAAAGTGTTAAACTAAATCACTCAAGTGAAACTCCAGACATATACCCAGAAATAAAATATCAACTTTAAAGAAATCTGGCCACTCAACATGCACTTTTTTCCCCCAACAGAACCTTAGGAACTTTCTCAACACTGGAATGTCAAATATCCAAACAGATTCTTAGTAGATTAAACCAGGACAATAACTGTTTCCTCTTGAACGTCGTTTTCATTTCAAGGCAAACACAGCACCGGCGTAGGACATTGCCTCAAAGACGGGATGATGATAGGAATTCAGGCTGTTCAAAATGAACACACTTGAACATTCACACCAGGAAGCCTCCAGTTGGGGATGTGGGAGGGAGAAAGTTAATTTTTACAGTATTACCAAAACAGACCATTTTTATGTTTATTACACAAGGACTGGGTCTCCTATGGATTATGGAAATTGGGGATCCCTTATAAGGCTTAAGAGAACTTGTCATTAAGTTATAAAATCATTCCCCAACCATCTCATAATTCGATATCCAATATTGTTCGTAAGGTTCCGAGTACCATCATTAACCAGATATATAAAAGGACTCTGCTCCCAGATTAATCACACTAACCCCTTCCCTGGCTCATTAAACCCTATTTTTCCTTCGAGCCAGTCATAGAGAAATTATCCTGTGTTATTTTAACTTTCAGTAAGACATTTTGAATACATTCAATATAGTACAAAGAAATATCTATAGGAGCCAAGCTACATATTATCCGTGTTGTTGTTCATTGTCACTTCGTAAAAAAGAAAGAAAGAAAGAAAGAAAGATCAATAAACCTGAGAGTGTAGGGATTATATGAGTAACGTATGTACCCACCTTGTCCACTAACATGTTGTAATAGCTTCACAAACCAAATTTAATATTAATCATCATTAATGGGACACTGACCAGCTTACATACTGGTGGCACTGCCATCTACGCAATGAGATTTCCCAGACCAGCAATAGCTGTTGAATCTCTCTTTGACATGGCATATAGTTACTACACTCTGGATTTCTTTCTTTTTTTAACAGATTATTATTTTTTTAAGTTTATTTATTTATTGTGAGAGAGACAGAGACAGCATGAGTGGAGGAAGGGCATAGAGAGAGGGGGGAGAGAGAATATCCCAAGCAGGCACCATGCTGTCAGCATGGAGCCCGACATGGGGCTCGAACCGACGAAACTGTGAGATCACGACCTCAGCCGGAAAACAAGTGTCGGACGCTTAATCAAATGTGCCACCCAGGTACCCCTACACTCTGGATTTCCTAAAGTCAAAGTCCACAGGGCAACAGTGAAATTATAGGTCTGGATTTAGCCACATAGAATGGCTAAATACTCCTTGGATTCAGACACCTGGGAACGGAAAGGAACCAGGCTCTCGTGAGAGTTTGGTTACAAGTATCTTCTCGGTGCATTCTCCAGATCAGTTGTGATACACCTTCGGATCGACCATACGGGATTTCCTCAAAGAAGTATTGACCAATAAGCATTGCCTCGTCATGGAGAAGTGGCAGTTTAGGAAACTTCTCTGAAATAGGATCTAAGAAGAGAGCTATTATGGATAAACATGGATTCTTACTGCCACCTGTGCTTGGGTTTGACGGATGCAACATTGCATCAAGACAATTTGTTCTGAATATTGTTATAATAATTCACTTCGGGCTGTCATGGGAGATAGAGAAGAGACGTCTCTAAATTCACCAAATTTCTTGGCAAAAGAGAAAAAGGAAACTAGTCAACCTGAATGGTCTGTATATAATTATCTACCTCCTTGCTGCTTGAAGTGTGTGTCCAGGGATCAGCACTGTTACCATCACCTGAGAACATGTTAAATGCAGAATCTCAGGTACCAACAGAGTTCTCAAAGCAGAATCCATTTTTTAACAAGATCCCCGGGTGATTTATGTGGACGCTGAATTGTGAAAAGCACTGACGTAGTGGTATTCATGAAGGTAGACCAAAGAGAAGAATTAAACCCAATGTATTATCTTTATATCTTTCCTGTGTTTCATGGAAAATGTCAACTTGATATATATCATATAAAGTACCAGGGCCGAACGAAGGATCTCCTTGACACCACTCAAGAAACCTGTTATCTCAGATCCTCAAATCGTCAAATATTTTGAAACAGATAATAGAAGGTGGAGAGTCAACAGATCCAATCACTAGCTCTCTCTTGCCTGCATTTCTGTGTCCTTGGGTCAATCCATTTCTCTTTCTGTGTCCATTCTGTACTTGCTGTGCAGGGTTCTTGGGAATTCAACACTGGACATAACAGACATGGGCTCTTTGCTTTAGTTCCTCATACATAAGCACAAGGCAAAAATGAGTACAGATATAAAATTTCATGGAAAGTTCAAAGAGCAGGAAGCAATGGCTGAGTGTGGTGCAGGATATATGGTTGCTATTCTGGGGAGATAACCCAGCGTGAGAAGACTTGTATGATTTGTTCGGAAGTTTGATCTCAGGCAAAGGGGAGCCCCTGCTAGAGGTTGGGGATGCGAATGACACGAGAACGAATGGAATTTTAGAGTTATTTCCCTGACACCGATTGAAAGTCCATATTTAAGAGAGAAGGGGCTTAACACAGGGTATCCAGTTAGGAGGATATAGAAGTAAACCAGTGAAGAGAAGGTGAGATCCGAAAGTGGGAGAAAGGGCTGATGTGGGAATAGTAGGGCTTCAAAATGAAGGCAAGTGTGTGTACAGGGAAAGGGGTAGCAGCGGGGGGTGATGAGTAGAAGAAGGAGGAGGTGTAGACAAGGCCAAAGTTTCCAGGAGAAAATACTCCCTCTTTTTTTTTTTTAACGTCTACTTATTTTTTTTTTAATTTTTTTTAACGTTTATTTTTGAGACAGAGAGAGACAGAGCACGAATGGGGGAGGGTCAGAGAGAGAGGGAGACACAGAATCTGAAACAGGCTCCAGGCTCTGAGTGGTCAGCACAGAGCCTGACACGGGGCTCGAACTCACGGACCATGAGATCGTGACCTGAGCCGAAGTCGGACGCCTAACCGACTGAGCCACCCAGGCACCCCAATGTCTACTTAGTTTTGAGACAGAGAGCAGGGGAGGGGCAGAGAGAAAGGGAGACAGAGGATCCAAAGCAGCCTCCTTTCTATCAGTGCTGAGCCCTATGAGAGCTTGAACTCACAGACTGTGAGATCGTTACCTGCAGGGTCATGACCTGGGCCGAAGTTGGACATTTAACTGCCCGAGCCACCCCTCCAAGTAGAAATTTCTAGCAGGAGTTGAAAAGAAGGATGAGGCTGTTAAGTGGGAAAGAGAACACGGTAGGAGGAGTGGGTTCTGGAGCAAGAAAGGACAAGAGATCACCAACCACCAAGCATGGGAGCTTTGAGAGATCTGAGGATATTTTAAGGGTGATGCCGGGAGACAGGAAGGTATGAGGATGTGCTCCTCAGGCAAGATGACAGATCAAGGACAAAAAGTAAACCCCCCTAGCTAGACTCAAAATGGAACAAACGTGCTGACAGTGTGAAGAGCCCAGATCTGGAAGGAAAGACTTCTGACGACGGCGTGTGACATTCCAGGAGGAACAGCAAGAAGTCCAGTTAGAGAAGGTTCTTTCAACTCTAAGAAAAGCATGCACCTTTAAGACGCGAGGGAGAGGACACAAAACCAGAGCCACAGAGACAACGGTCACAGCACCAAGTAAACCCTCCACCAGCTGCCACGGAACAAAACGTGCTCCATAGATAGAAAGGGGGACGGCTAGAAGGGTTTTCTTCTATCTGTATTCTGTTTGATGGTGACTTGCGTTTTTGTCATTTCTAGGCTTGAGAGGTAATCATCGCAGCGCGGCTCAACTTTATAATTCTGTGGGGTCACAGAGTGTCAGATGCTCTCGTCTCTCTACAAATGATGAAACATGCTCAGAATGCCCAAAGCCCCCATTTCCCAAGAAGGGGCCCTGTCCATTAGCTCTCACTATACTGATGTGTACATGTCCCTGTGAATACTAAACACACACGGACCTCACTGAATACCAATCACTGTGCAGCCGGGACACTGGGGGCGGGGGGGGGGGGTAGAATATTAGAATCCTTGGCCTATTTGATCTAGAGATTCAAAGGGAAACTGACGAACTGCAGAAAATCAGATCTGATGAAGCCTGAAATGCTGAATTTTATTTAAAATCAGCACTATAGATATAAGTCAGAGCAAGACAGACATCATATGTTTTCACTCATACGTGGAACTTGAGAAACTTAACAGAAGACCACGGGGGAAGGGAAGGGGAAAAAATAATTTCAAACAGCGAGGAAGGCAAACCATAAGAGACACTTAAATACACAGAACAAACTGAGGGGGGAGGGGGGAGGGGGAGAGGGGAAAGTTGGGGAGGGGCACTGAGGAGGCCACCTGTTGGGATGAGCACTGGGTGTTGTATGTAAGTGACGAATCACGGGAATCTACCCCCAAATCCAAGAGCACACTGTATACACTCTATGGCGGCTAATTTAACAATAAATTATATTTAAAATAAATAAATAAAATAAAATAAAACAAAATAAAATAAGTACTATGGCGGTGCCTGGGTGGCTCAGTCAGTTAAGCATCCGCCTCTTGACCTAGATTCAGGTCACGATCTCACGGTTCGTGAGTTATGAGCCCCGTGTCAGACTCTGCGCTGACAGCACAGAGACTGCTTGGGGTTCCGTCGCTCCCTCTCTCTGCCCCTTCCCCGCTTGCACTCTCTCTCTGTCTCTCTTTCAAAATAAATAAGTGTTTAGAAAAATAAAATGAGCCCTACAGTCGGTAACTTGAGTGTATTTCCCTTTGTAAATCAACTACCCAAATACACTTGCCTCTGGCAGAAGCAGCCCCAGCCTTCCTGTCCTCAGAGAGAGAGAGAGTTTAAGGCGCTCTCCCTGGGACATCAAATTCTGATTCAAGGACTTGGCGGCATTAAGTGACTTAAGCGGACTTAGAGAAATACGCCAGTTTTATCTCTTGCCTACCAGCATCAGGAGCCGGCTTGGGCTGTCCCAAGTGAGAAACGGATATTTTGTCACCCACCACAAAAACCCATTACAGGTACCAAAATACTGAGGATAGTTCTGGTGGGAGATCTAAAGAAAGGATGGCCCACGTGTGTGTTTGCAAACACACACACATACACACACACGCACAGTAAAGAGGAAGGGGAACCATGACAAGTTCTAAGGGCACAACGTGAGCCAGAGTTAGTGCCTTTTGCCTCCTATCCATGACAAGGGACAGTGAGGAGGCGGGAACAGACAAGGAAGCAGAAGGAAGGATGAAGTTCAGCGGGGGGGACAGAGAAGCAGATTGCGGCACAGTGCACTTGTCATTAGTTCAGAAGCGAGCGGTCATGACAGGTGAGTGTGCAAACGGCAAGTAGCTTGAACTCGTTCAGATAAACACTACGTGTGAAACGAAGTGCCGAGGTCAGCTACGAAACTGGAGGAACTCGTTTCCACGGAGACTATTTCTCAGCCTGACATTAAGCTAACGCAGAGGCAGCAAAGGAGCCTTCCTTCCTGCTCCTTCTGTCTTCCGGTCAACGTTGCCGACTGGTCTGGTGTAGAACCCTGGAGAGAGAGGGCAGTGGGGGGAACCCATGCTGGAAGGAGTGTGTGCATACGGAGAGAGATCTGGAGTCCTGCCTGTCCGGTTCCTAACTAACTGTGGTGCCTCGGGTAACCCACTCAGCACCCAGCCTCATTTTCCGCTTGTCATGATGAGGACTTTGAGGCACAGGGAGGTTAAGTAACGGTTTCGAGAATGTGAAACCCGAACAGGTCAGCGTTAGAGTCTGCGCTCCAGAAATGACGCTCTGTTATCAAAAGGGTCTTGGAACAAATCTGTTCAACTTCTCCATTTTACATATGAGAAAACTGAGCCTTTCATTTGTGACGCTCTCTCTTTTCTGTCACACAGATGGCCAAGACAGTCAGCCCATTGAGGGAACCCGAGAACCTTTTTGCATCAGAAACACTCCCCGGCGTCACATGAATAATCTGGGGCTTGCCCTGAAAGTGCTTGGCACATTTTATCCACCCACTTTCTTTTGCAGAAAGTGCAATGAGTCGTGTTATTTATTCATATCGGCTTCACAGCAGGGAAGGCATCTTAGTAAGAAAACCTGATGAATTTGCAACTGATGGTGATTGTTTTTATGCTTAATATAAAAGAATAGGAAGAGAGGAAGGGAATGAGATTTAATCAAGCAGTCACTCAGCTTGGCACTGAGCGCACTATGAATGCTGGCAAGCAACTTCTGGTCCTCGTGGCCATGGAAAGGTCCTGGGGCCAGAAGGGTCTAGTAAGAGATAGTAACAACAAGATTCTTGTTTCAGAGGCTATAAATAAAAAAAAAAAAGCAATTGTATTGTTTAGTAACATTTAGTTGGCTGCAGGGAGCTAAGACGGACACTGTTACTGAAATAGAAACCTGATTACCACAGCCTTTGGAACTCACTCGAAATGTGTTGCTATTCATTGCTTTGGCAGGTAGTGACTGGCAAGCTTCCTTGGTACCAGGGCAAGTTTCTCCAGACTGAGCGGGCTGATTCAAGCTATAGGAACTTTACCCCAAACTGGCACCCACCCGCCCCCACCAGGAGGTTCTCAACTTTGGGGGAGAATTTGCCTCAGGGCACCATGTAAGCAAAGGGACAGAAAGAGGAAACGATTCCATCTAAAGAGCTGTCTGTCCCAGAACTTCCTTGGGGTAAACAATTCCAAACAAAGGAGTGTCTTCTTCTTCAAGCCTTCTCCTTCCCCCGCCTTAATATCAATCAGATCCCCCATAACAGCAGCATTGAATTTTCTAAGATGCCAGTAAGGATTCTCTAAGCAGAGACGCCAAAATCCAACTAGAGAACCTCAAGCGACACTTCATGAAAGAAAGAAGACTCCATACTCCCTGAGCAAACCTCGGGTGGCGCCTTCACACGCAGGAGCCCAATCTCCCCGCTCACCCAGGCCTTAACCACGTTACAACTCTGCAGTCTCTTTCGTCATGTTGCTCTGTCCTAGCCACTCACCTCGAGGGGGCTTTCTCTCCACTGAGCCCGTCCCCCTAAAGCTTCTGGATTCCAGCTTAGGGGTAACAGCAGGGGCGTGGCTGAAGCAAGACCACAGGAATACGATTCACCCAGGCGACCAGGTCCCCACCAATGCAGAAGCAGCCAGGAGGGGCCTTGGCAGGGACGCCCCGCCCGACGGCGCCCCGTCTTGCACACTGCTGTGCCCTGCGTCTCCCACCAAGACCGGAGCGTTGCCAAGTGCTGACTCTGCCGAAGCCCAAGACCTCAGCGGGACAAGTGTGATGGAGTGATTGATTGAAATTCAGAGCGCTTTGCAGAATGATTTGTTTGACATTCCCAGTAGGAAACTCTTGTTTGTTGAACTTATTATTCATTCATGTATTCATGAAAAAAATACAATAAATGCATAATCTCTGCATAGTGCCTCAATGATCACATTGAAATGAACCCGGAGCTTTGCAGTGCTAAGCAAGGTCTTTAGCCTGCAACAGAACCGTTTTACATCGCAATATCATTAACTGTGCCTAGAGTTTACATTATGCTTATAAATCAGCAAGGGAAATTTAACCTGCATTGTAATTTAAGGTTATACAGAGAATCAGACATTAAAAATGCATATGCATAATAATAACTCCTTGCGTGACTTTATTTATTTATTTTTTTTTTGGTTTTCCTCTTACTGAGTGATTCAACAATTACTGCGTTGAGATGTAACTGAGTCTGTTCAGCTAGTGTTTGTGTTTTGACTTTTTGACAAGTAGAATACAAGCCAGGGGAAATGCAGAAATGATTTCCAACCTCCTTGGGTAACTTGGGGAAACGGCTCTTTAAATAAGTTATTAGAGGAGAGGGAAGAACCTGCTCCAGTATTGGGAAAAGAGGAGCTGTCAAATGTTGTGTTTTAAAACAACATATGACAATGGGGTGCCTGGGTGGCTCAGTAGGTTGAGTGTCCGACTTCGGCTCAAGTCATGATCTCACGGCTCGTGAGTTCGAGCCCCGTGTCGGGCTCTGTGCTGACAGCTCAGAGCCTGGAGTCTCTTCAGGTTCTGGGTTTTTCTCTCGCTCTCTGCCCCTCCCCCGCTCACACTCTGTCTCTCTCTGTCTGTCTCTCTCTCAAATATAAATAAACATTAAACAATATTTTAAATAAATACATAAATCACATGACCGGGGTCCAACGCAGTAAGGTCAGAGTGTTAGAGTGGCACATTCTTGGTCTGGTCCTTAATGCTTATATTTGCAGCTGCTACGGGGACGGTCGCGGTTTCTCCTAGGGCCAGAGAGTGCAAGGAATGAAAGAAAGGACCCTCACAGCATGGTGACCTCCTTTCAAACGGCAATGTTCCTGCTGGTCATTAGAAGACAAAAAAGAACAGAAGGACTACATCACACAGGCTCTCACCCCTGCGTCTTCCTCCCTAAAGATCTCCTTTATTCTCAAATACCCCTAGTGAACGGTTCGATAGAGCATATTCTTTTTTTAAAAATTTAATTTGCCTGACTTTCCTCCTGTTCACATGGTTAAGAGTCACCTGCAAAGGTCATAACCCACGCTAATTTCAGGGCTGACTAAGCCAAGAAGAGAAAACTGGCACCCGAAAGTGCTCTCTGAAGCCTGGGGTAGCCAGGCCCTCGAGGTCACTGGGGACCCTGATCATGGTCTAGCGTTTGATTCACGTCCCAGGAATTTCCATAGAGCCTGGCGCACTTACTAAGGACCTCGCATCGACTATGCATCCTGAGCCGACCCCAGCCAGCCCCGCACAGGCACCTCTACCCAAATTCTTCATCCATATGCACCACACCCCTCTTCAGGACCCCACCTCTTGTCACGTTGCAGTGTGATCCTTTTTAAAATTTCTCTTTCCCCACCCCTGGCCACGCACACATATTCAGAGTCAAGTCCCGCCACACAGTCCTCACTAACGTATTTTGGGTCTGTCTTTCCGTTTTCAAACGCCTCGTCAAAACTAACCTGCATTCTTCCGGACCTTCAGCAACAACACTCCAAGAAGACATCTCTTACCTCTAGAAGCTGCACACATCAATATACCCAAACCTGCTGAAATAATCTTCTCCAAAAAGTCTGGCTGTGCTACATAATTCTGAAGCTTACAAACACTGCATTGTTTCTCATAACCTACTATTTCCATTCAGAAATTTCTTCCCTAGGGGCACCTGGGTGGCTCAGGCCATTAAGTGTCCAGCTCTTGATTTTGGCTCGGGACATGATCTCACAGTTGTGAGATCAAGCCCCATGTTGGGCTCTGTGCTGACAGCACGGAACCTGCTTGGGATTCTCTCCCCCACCCCCCCCGCCCCTCCTCCACTCATTCTCATTCTCTTTCTCTCTCTCTCTCTCCCACAAAATAAATGAACATTAAAAAAAAAAGAAATTTCTTCCCTAACTTTTAAGACGCTTCTCACAATTCTTAACCACACCCCCTTCTTTTACGTCATTATTCTCCACAACTTTCCATCCTTGCCCACATGCCTGTGCAGGCGTCGTCTCTCCTCCCATAACACTCTCTTCTCTCTTTAGCCTTTCCATTTTCCTGAACTTCACTGAAAATACTCATCTGTTTGGAAAACTTCAAAATGTATGATTTGAGAAGACAAATCAAATAGGCAAAACTGTGGCAAAGGAAGCAAAGAAAAAACATTAAACAGATCTTAAAACATTAGAAATGAGAAAGGATCACATGGAGAGAAATAGAGAACATTTTCTAAATAATGAAGGAATTATAGATTTAAATTCATAGGAAATTTTAAAACACACATGAAATGAGGGCTCAGTCAGTTAAGCATCCAGCTTCGGCTCCGGTCATGATCTCACAGTTCATGGGTTTAAGCCCCACGTCCGGCTCTGTGCTGACAGCTCAGAGCCTGGAGCCTACTTCAGATTCTGTGTCTCCCTCTCTCTCTCTGCCCCTCTCCTGCTTGCACTCTCTGTCTCCCTCTCTCTCTCTCACAAGTAAATAAACATCAAAAAAAAAAAATTAATTAAAAAAAAAAACACAGATGAGATGCAAAAAAAGATCAGCAAAATAAGTCAAAAAGGAGAGATAGAAAATCCAAATATATCAGTAATAATAAAAGTTATTCAAAGGCAGGTGAAAGCATCAAACCCATCCACCTCCTGAAACATCTGATGCAGGTACCTTCATGGGAAACCTGATACACTATGTATCAATTCTATGTTTTTAAAACCATTCTGGAACATGTTACAAAATTTTAAATGCCTTAAATAACTTTACAAAGTACCAGAATTGATACTCGAGTCAAAGAAAAGTAGGATATAAAAATACTCCAGGGGGGCCTGGGTGGCTCTATGTCGGTTAAGCGTCCAACTCTTGGTTTTGGCTCAGGTCACAATCTCACAGTTTGTAGGATCCAGGCCCCCTTGGGCTCCCTGCTGGCAGCACAGAGCCTGCTTGGGATTTTCACTCTCCCTCTCTCTCTGAGCCTCCCCCACACTCTCTTTCTCTTCCTCAAAATAAATAAACTTAAAAAAAAAATACTACAAGCCAACCACACTTATGAATGCAGACACAAAATTCTTTATTAAACTGCTAGTACAATTATCCAAAAAAATGTATTAAGTGGGTAATATATTATAAAAAGTAGGATTTCAAATATCAATGGAATTATCGGCAATGGAATTCAGTATAACAGATTTAAAAGCCAGGAAGTAAACTGTCACTTCTGCAATGAAGCAATAAATGGTAATGGACTAGCTCTCCCAGGATAAATAAATAGAAAACTGGGAATATTCCAAGAAACAACTGCTTTCAGACTTTGGGTAATAGGTAGCACATAGCTGTGATCCCCGAGGAGAGGAAAAAGTTGAAGTAAGCCCTGTGGTCACTCTGTCTTTCTGCCCGAAGGCACTTTTTAGAGCATAAAGCATAGAGTGGGACTGCAAGCAAATCACAAGTAATGAGTAATGTCAACCTCTACCAAGCCAAGCAGCAAGGAAGTGTAGGGAAATTCTCACCTGGACGATCTCGAAGCCCACACAGAGCCAAGAAATTTCAAGTTCTGATAAGTCATAGTGAAGAGACCTCGCTGAGAGCACAGTATGTTGAAGAAAGATCCCCAAAGGGTTATGCTTGAATAGTAGGACTACTAGTCAGTCGCTCACTCCCCCCTAAATAAAGGCTGCGGTGGGCCCATGGCAAGAAAGCTGAAAATAAGCCCAGAAAAGATAAAGACGGAAACAAAATTTCATACCTTTTAAAGGAAAACACAAAAACCAAGATCTTCAACACAATGCCTAACATCTAATATTAATATTAATATTAATATTAATTAATATTATTGTTAATTATTATTATTTATAAAAATAAATTCCAAATAATCATTTATTTAACAATGAATATGTATCTAAACACATATAAATGCATGTGTGTATATAAATACATATATATGAAGCTAATAGAATGAATTCGTAAACCTAATGCGAAATATATTGAATTACGTATCTTATATCAACTGATGATAGTCATAGAAACGTATAAGTATTTATAGGGAGTATGTTATACTTATAAATAATGCAATAAATTCATAAATAATAACACATATAATATATACCATAACATGAATATAAATGAAAATAGAAAATGTTTTTAATACTCTTGTGGCAGAAAAAGCCTTTCTAAGCAAGGCATAAAATCTAGAAATTTAAAGGAAAGATGGACAGCTTTGACTAGTTAATTTATTAAAAGCTTATGTAATAAAAGATGGATAAATGAGATTAAAAGACCAGAAAGACCCTGAGAAAAATGATTGTGGCATCTATAATAGGCAAAGATCTCCTACAAACTACTGAGAAATAAGATGACCCAACAAAAGTGTGCAAAAGCATAAACAAAAAGTGCCAATTCATAGGAAACAAAAGACTCAGTCAATAAACATGAGAAAATCGTAACTGCGTTGCTTATTAGGGGAAGTCAAAATAAGGTAAGTCGTGTTTTATTTTCACCCGCTAGTTTTCACAGCAATGAAAGGAATTACTAATATCCACAGTTGACGAGACTATGAGCAAATGGGCAATTTCACAGAAACTCAATGAGTACATAAATTGTTACTGTTTGGAGATCAATTCGGTACTATCTACTAACATTCAAAAATGCATACGCACTTTGACCCAACAATCGTACTTCTAAGAATCTGTAACACAGGAACGTTCTGACAGGCACACAATAATAAGGCAATGTTAAATTGAGGACTCTGCAGGATGAAAACTTTATGTTCAAATCCTACTTCCGACTCTAGTCAGCTGTGGGACCCTGGGAAAGAAGCAGTATCTCTGAACCTCGGTTTTCTCATCTTTAAAATGGGAACCATAACAGGACATAGTTTACAAGTTCACTGCAAAGAAACCATCCAATAATTCCATCCTCATTTAGTAGAGCCATCATCCCATCTTCAAAACTCCCCAAGGGGTCACGTGAGGTTTCCAGTGAGATCGTGTTACAGCTGTCTCTCACGCTACCAAATCCTGCTTCTTTTCCTTCCTTCCCAGGCGTTGACCCCAAGCACATGCCCTACTGAATCCTCTAAATGCTCGTCTCAGAGTTGGCCTCTCCAGGAACCTAACCTGTGACAGTGTCTGACGTAAGTAAATCTACATTAGCTAAAGATCCTCTCTTGTAATACCCTACTTTTTTCCCTTCATAATTTGTAAATAATAAATAATAATAAACTTGTGGCCATTTGATATTTCCTTGGCGAGACTGTAAGCGAAGCATAGATTCTGCTTTTGTCTACAATGCTCATATTTTATCATGAAATTTTAAAATTAATTTTGATTTTTTTTAGTATTGTGTTAAAATATTATTTATCTTGATTACTGAGTTTTTTTGCTGCCTCCTGAAATTTTGTGCCGAAAGCAAGTACGTCACTTCATCTCATCCTGGTCCCAATTCGGACAGAACCCATATCTTTTTATCATTCTTTGTTTCATGTTTTGTGTTCATGTTTACCATATCCATGACAATGCCTGACATACAGTAATCGCTCAATAAAATAACGAGTGAATGAATGAAGGAATTTACTTGCAAGGTTTTTCACTGCAATGCTGTTTGTGATAGGAAAAAAAATGTAAATCAATAAATGTAAGTTTCAATTTATGATATACCTCTGGTATGTAAATTTTTCTTACAAGAATGAGACCCCCACACACTCACATATGCTAACATGAAAACAGCTATGATACATAATGACAAGTGAAAAAGCAAATTGCAAAATAATACAGAATGACATGATAG
Source organism: Panthera leo (assembly GCF_018350215.1). Lineage (NCBI taxonomy): Eukaryota > Metazoa > Chordata > Mammalia > Carnivora > Felidae > Panthera > Panthera leo. The sequence goes on along the minus strand of NC_056679.1, from coordinate 101,817,981 downwards.
ATACATACATACAGAGAAAGATAGAGACAACTGAATGGATATATAGTATGTTATATACTGAATGCTAACAGAAGTTACCTTTAGGCGAGTGGAATTGTAAGCCCGAAGAAGGATGTGAAGGGAAATTGATATCCAGGAGTATACGTAGTTCTAAAGTGTTTAAGCTTTCAAAGAACATGCAATCACTTTAATTTTTTTAATGTTTATTTTTGAGAGACAAAGACAGAGCACGAGCAGGAGAAGGACAGAGAGGGAAGGAAACACAGAATCCGAAGCAGGCTCCAGGCTCTGAGCTGTCAGCACAGAGCCCGATGTGGGGCTCGAACTCACAAACTGTGAGATCATGACCTGAGCCCCAAGTCGGACGCTTAACCGACTGAGCCACCCAGCACAACAATCGCATTAATTTTTAAAAGTTCAAAAACATTTCAGAAAGCTTTTCCATCTCCATGGAGTGTTCCTTAAGGGAAGATGACCGAATACACTTACTGCAAGCCTCCTAGCATGGGGTTAACAGACCTCTACTTGCTTGCAGGATGCGCTGTAAGGTTCCAGGGATTCACCTGTGTGCAGATCCTGTCTCGGCCATCAGATTGAAAATTCCATAGAGGCTGAGGCTGATAGTTCTTTCCAATGATGCCTTTCCAATAATACAGCTTAACGCTATTCTACCCAGCGTGAGACTGACTTTCTTGTAAACGCGAGGCCATGTGGGTCTTACTCATTGTATTTGTATATGGCATACTAATCTGCTACTGTGGGATTTCTCTTTCTACACACACAAGAAATTAGAGTGAGTACTCAGCTGAGCCAAAGTTATCAAAACAACTACAGGCCATACTTAGACATTCTGCAAGTTACCTTCCCACAGAAGTTTCTGGGCACCAATATCACTTATGCTAAAACCAGTACAATATCGTAGGACACCAACTTACTGCCAAGCTCTAAAAGAAATGCCTGTGACACAACATTCAATCAAATAGGCCATGAAACAGAGGCTCCAGGCTGGCTCAGTCTGTGGAGCGGGCAACTGTTGAGCTCGGGGTTGTGAATTTGAGCCCCACATTGGGTGTAGAGATTACTTAAATAAATAAACCTTTAAATATATATATATATATATATATATATATATATATATATATATATATACACACACACACACACACACACACATATATATATATATATGTGTGTGTGTGTGTGTGTGTGTGTATATATATATATATATATATATATATGGTGTCAAACAATCTCTTCTATCTGTAAAATTTTCCAGGAAGTATTGAGTCATATTAAAGAGGCAACGATAACAGATGACAGATTTTAGTGTGGTATCTTGACCTTTCTTCTTCCACTTTCTGATTCCGGAGGTAGTTCTACATGTTCCTTGAGATCTTGGAACTCCCAGGGGGAGTGTGTGGGTTGATGGCTACGGGCATGTCTGTGAAGATCTGGAGATGAGAAAATTACCAAAAGAGCCCCAAAGAACCAAGGCCAGGCTGACCTTTATGTTTCTCTTTGCAAATTTCCTAGAGCTTCTACCTGTCTTGAATTACAACGTGATGTATTTTTTCCAAGTTGACTTATGTTTGTAGGCAGCTTGACATGAATGCAGTGGGTCCTGACATGAGTTTAAATCTCTAAATGCAGAGAGATTCGACGTAACTCAGAGTCTTACTCTAACATTGCCCGTTGACCAGTAAATTTGGAGATCAATTACCTTTAAAATTTCACCATTCCCAGGCTTGCCTTCAGACTTAGACAATCTTCTTACCTACAAATTTGACTGCAAAACTACTCAGATTCTAAATTTCTAAAAACTCTAAAAGTGGAGAATTGGGAGGAGGAAGAGTATGTTAGAAAAACTAAGTGGGGGGGGGGCATTTTAAAAATCTGGCATCTGAAAGTTGTAATCCTAAAAGCTTATTTTAAATTCCAGCTAAAATGAATCATCTTTATTTAATGCTCCTATTAAAAATGAATGGAATACAACTGCAAACACGTTAACATTAACACAGATACTTAGGAGGCAAAAAAAAAAAAAAAGTCACAATTTTCTGGTTTACAATGAAATAAAGATGCTTCGAAAAAAAATTTTTAAGGAAAAAGTGTTACTTGGCACAAACCATGTATTCGTTATCCATCTGTCATCACTTCACTTACTATTTTTCAAGTAATGAAAATTCCTCTGTGTATTCTACATTTCTTTTCTTGAAGGTCATTGACAGTGCAGATGATAAGTCAATACAATCATAAAAGCACAAAGACAACAGATAGCATCTCACATACCATTTAACAGCCAAGGTCCAATTCTGTTTGGAACCTCTTACACCCAACGTTGCTCAGAGAAATTCTAGTTCATTTGAATAAGATTCAGTGCATAATCAGGCTGGAAAAAACAGAGGAATCGGACTTAAAAGAGGTGCCAGCTTAGTTCACAAACTGGAGAAATTCATACTTATCAAACAAAAAGGTTGAAATGCCATGTTTGGGATGAATTATGTTTTATAGGAGCATATTCCAATAAGGCTAGGGTTCTACATGAAGGTCGAAGGTTGTTGCAAGCATCTGTTTCCCTAGAAAATTCCAAATAACAATTGAGATATTGAAGCTCTTCATCCATCGGTAAGACAATAAACTCAGCAAATAGGATTATAAATAATGCACCCCAGAAAACGTTTCAAAAATCTTCTTCCCCGCTCCCTCCCTGCAGAACCCTCAACTTCAACCCTGAGGAGTAAGGAGCGACATCTATCACGTCACGAGAAACAATTCTAAACGCAAAATGATATGCTTCTGGAACAGCAAATCTACGCCTCCATGCATGGCATTCGTTATGGAAGCATGATGATGCAAAGAATGAGTAAGGACTTTGGCTTCAGAGAAATACGGTTTCCTTTGCTTTTCACCTTCCTCTTCTCCAACAATTATTTGCCTTTGTGAGGCCTCAGTTTCCTCGTCTGGAAAATGGAATAATAATACCTCACGACACTTGAGGGTCAAATGAGATGTCCACACACGAAAGCACAAAACACAATGGCATTACCTGAGGTTGCTCACCAGGGCTACGTCTTCCCATTGGTTTCCTTTTCTGCGATTGTGTCTTGCCACATCACAGCATATTTTCTTCACAGCAAGGGTACCAGCAGTGCGAGAAGAAGCTTCACGCATATGAGGCGGCATCTCAGATTTCTAACTTGGTGACCTATGAATTACCAAAGAGATGAACAGTCATTCACTTCATGAGGACTCAAGCCTTTGAGACCAAATTAACATTTATCTGTTCTAAGCAACTCACTGGATAAATTGTCAGGGAATGTTGAGAGAAGAGAAACTGCTGTTAGACAAATATGAGTTTGATCAAATGAGCTAAGCTTCTAGGATTTTTGCTTTACGATTTAGGCAGAAATATACATGTCAGTGAATCAGCGCTGGGTACCTTAATGTTCTGTTTTGGGGATTCCTCTGCAAAGGGTCCATCCTTATAAAACCCGGGGTTTAGCCTGCTACTTAGAACAAAGTATCACAACGACAGTTAAAATATTGAAACTCCCCATACATCGGGAAGATAACAAATACCACCAATAAATTCATAAATAATACAAACCAGAAAACACTGCCGTAAATCTCTTCCTCTCCCTGTTCCCAGTGAACCTCCGACTTACTTCCCCGAGGCATTTGAAAGAGTGACCGGGGTATTAAAAATAGAGGTGTAGCAAGGTAAGCAAAAAAGAGACAGCTGATCGCTCGGAAAAAAATAGGCGTCAGCACTTACCAAAATAGTATCCCAATGAGTGCACAAAAGGAAACTTTTGCAGGGTCCTTGGCATTATGAATACTGAAAAAAAAAAAAAAAAAAAGGAGGGAGAGCATGTATTAACCAATCACACCCCCCGCATTAAAAGCAGCTGGGCTGAGGAAAGACGAGTCATGGCCAAAATAGTAAATAAGACCTTTTCAAGCCCAGCACCCAAAGTCTATCTGACACAAGGGGCCACAGCATGCTACTTGAAATGATGTGCTTCCTGCCTAGGAAATGATATGGATGGCCGTACCTGACTGCGTATAACAGTGGTATAATGGCAGGCTGTGAAGGCTGCTTTATTTGGTAATTGTTTGGAAATAGATCTCTGTGCTAGCTACATAATTTCAAACAGGGATGCTATATCATCTGAGGGCTTCAAGTTCTATTCACCTGGAAAATGTAATCTACAATGAGGGGGGAGAAAAGTGTATAACAGCACGACAGTGATGTCTCTACGAGGCGAAAATGCCGACAGGAGGAACCGCACGCTGACTTAAGTGCTGCTGTCCGCATTTGCTTCCTGTGGGCCCCAAGGACCAATACACTCTTCCAGGGAAGCAAATTTGGGTCTTATAGACAGACAAAGCTCCTAGAACTGATTATTCAGTCAAGTCCCCAGGAACTCTTAACACATTTCATAGTTTTCAATTTGAGAGAATGGTCCTACTTATCCAGAAACCTCCCCTCTGTCCCAGAAATAGAATCCATCAACAAAAAAATATCACAACAGCCAAAAAAAAAAAAAAAAGAAAGAAAGAAAGAAAGAAAGAAAAGAAGAAGAAGAAAGAAAGAAAAAGAAAAGAACAAAAGGAGAATTAAATGTCTGCCTATTTACTGTTTTCTCATCCAGCTGTCCATCCAAAAAAAAAAACAAAAAAACAAAACAAAAAACATCATTACTTAGTGGGACCATTCTTAGCAGTTGCAGTAAATGACTCAGTAAAATGTTGCTGAGTTGGGATCTCAGATTCTACCGATTCTGATAACCAGCTTCACAGAAGAAGTCATCCCTGGACAGTTTGTATTTAGAAAGCGGATCTAAGACAAATGTACTAAAAGAGCTGGAGAGGGGCGTCTGGGTGGCTCAGTTGGTTAAGCATCTGACACTTGGTTTCAGCTCAGGTCATGATCTCATGGTTTGCAAGTTCAAGCCCCACATTGGGCTCTGCGCTGACAGTGTGGAGCCTGCTGGGGATTCTCTCTTACCCTTGCTCTCTGCCCCTCCCCCACTCACTCTCTCTGTCTCTCTCGAAATGAATAAACTTAAAAAAATTTTTTGAAGAGCTGGATATGAAAATTCAAGTTGTTCATATGGGTTTTACCTCTGATATACAAGTTCCGATATATCGGGATACTTGAAATTTTCACCATGTCTTCTGACATTGTCACTTGGAATTTAACACCTGTATTAATGTTATCACTGGTCCTAATACTCTTGACCAATGACTCAGACAGGGCTATAAGAAGAAGGAACCTTAAAGAAATTGTTATTCTTTAAATCTGACATATACACCTACTCTGCCAATTTCTGCAAGCATTTAAAAATTTGAAGCACATAGAAAGAAGCAAAAATGAAAAACGATAGGTACAAAGCAAAGGAAAAGGAAGCTGGTTAATCACTGAATGCTGATCTGGGTCACAAGAAAGTTAGTAGAGCCCAAAGGAAAGATTCAGTGGACTGAAGGGAGTTTCTACTTTATTTCACTTCACATACTCTGTTCCCTTTGCGTTCCAGACACTGCCCTAAGCCCATGGGTACTAATGTGAATGACTCCAACTCCTTACTCTCAAAGACCTCTCAGTTTACTAACAGAGAGGAGATAAAACACAAGCTTTTGCAAAACCCATAAGAAGAGTATTGCAAGGGGAGCATCCATGTAGATAGGGATGGAGACAGGAAAGAAACCTGACTCTGATGCCAGAGAACGCTGGAGGGGCATGAAGGTTTAAGCAAGGCTCAAGCACAGAGGAACTCATACTTCTCCCATCACAAGGGAGAGGGAGATTCTGCCTGAGACAAATGATAAGGGAATCAAATGATGTCATTTGCAGCAGTGGATGAACAAATATCTCACCGTTGACCCAAACTCTGTGGCCATAGTAACATGACCAGAGTGCCTGGGAACAGGACAGGAGCTCAGGGCTCTGCATTCCCAATCCACCCTTTGCCACCGGGCCGGTGAAACAGGTGTATCATCGGGTTTGGCCACAGCACAGTGAGGTGCCTTCTTTTGTGCCACAAAGTACATGAAGGGATGTGCGTCTATGTGCACCCAGGGGAAGTGGAGAGATTCCAATGGCCAACCCCAAATGCCATTTAGACTATGATGTCACAGAGATTAGACTCCAGCTCCTTGTGGTGCTAATTTCTCACACGTCATGGTGGTGATCTCACTGGGTAGAAATGGTTTATTAAAGCAACTCTTTCCAACTGAAGTTTTCATCTAAGTTACTTATGACAAACCTCTCTGATTTTCCTCAATGAACTGAATTACATGAACCGATCACTGTTTTTTATTTCTCCCTGCATTTTATATCAACCAAGGAAGCCTCCATCAAATCATGGGCAATAGAGTATAAACTCAAAAAACCTCCAACTTTAGATATGAATAAAGTCCTGAAGGGATACATCTATGGCGATTCCTTATAAGATTATGAGTTTTGTCATGCAGCACACTCATGATCTGCCAATAACCCTCCTCCAAGACCACTACTGTAATAATATACTCAGTTATGGTCCCTAAAAAAGGAAATAGGGAGTGGGGATAAAAGTCATGTGGCATGCCCAACCAATCAAATTTTACCATGTATCCTCTCCCGTCAGATCTGAATGTTATCACTAAAATCTATTTGTAAAAGCCATAGTAATGGGTCCTGTGGCATCCATTATTGTAGTGAAACTATTTCTCTTTTTCACAAGAAAAGATGGGGTTTGTATGAGTTTTGTTCTCATATGAAGCATTATAAGGTATCCATGAACCTTCAGAAACATGAACTGCCTTTCAGAAAAAATACAACAGTGAACACCTCTAAACCCCCTGATTTAAACTTAAACTCCTCTTGCTTAGAAATCATGCTTACTGGAGCGCCTAGATGGTTCAGACGGTTAAACATCTGACTCTTGATTTCGGCTCAGGTCATGGTCTCATGGTTCATGAGTTTGAGCCCCACACGAGATTCTCTACCTCTGTCTCTCTCTTCCCCTCCCCTGCTCACTCTCTCTCTCAAAATAAACAAATAAACATTTAAAAAAAAGAAAGAAAGAAATCATGCTTACTTACAGTCTACCCTGGAAACACCATTTATACTTTGATTCATTCATCAAAAAATTTAAATAGCTACTATGTATCAGGCATTATTCCAGATATTTGGGATATATCAGAAAACAAAACAGACCAAGATCTCTGCCACCACATTCTAGAAAAACAACTCTGGGTTTAGGACCAAAGTGACATTACAAAGAAATGATGAACCCATCAATAAATAGTGCTATCCATCTGGAATAAAATTAGATCCCTACCTTATACTGGACATAAAAACAATAACAGAAATTTTCAGACTAAAATGTAAAAGATACTCTAGTAGGAAAGTAGGAAAAAATTCGGAAAAAAATACTGAACTATAAGACAAGTAGGAAAAAAATACTGAGCTAGAAGACAAAGCAAAATCCATGTTGTTCTATGTGACTATATAATAAATCAAAGCTTCTGCAAAGTAGGAAAAAATACTGAACTAGAAGACAAAGCAAAATCCATGTTGTTCTATGTGATTATATAATAAATCAAAGCTTCTGAAAAAAAAAACAAAAACAAAAAGAAAACCAAAAAGCACAGCAACAAAAATCGAGCTACAGGTTGGAAGAAGGTATATAATCAGGAAAGAATTTGTATCCAGAGTGCATATAGCATTTCCTACAAATTAATGGGAAACAAAGATTAAAAGCCTGATTTTTAAAATGGGAAAGCAACATGTGCAGTAATTCATAAAAGAAAAAAATCTGTGGAGCCAATAAACTTATGAAAAAGTCATCAGCCCCTAAAGTTACAGCGACAACACCAAATAAAGCAGCAAGGAAGGGTGCCGGGGTGGCTCAGTTGGTTAAGGTTCTGACTTTGGCTCAGGTCATGGTCTCATACTTCCTGGGTTTGAGCCCCGCGGCGGGCTCTGTGCCGACAGCTCAGAGCCTGGACCCTGCTTCAGATTCTGCGTCTCCCTCTCTCTCTGTCTCTCCCTTGCTTGCACTCTGTCTCTCTCTCTCTCAAAAATAAATAAACTTAAAAAAAAAAAAGCAGCAAGATGTAATTTCACACCCATTAAGTTGGCAAACATTTTATTTTATTTTTATTTTATTATTTCACTTCATTTCATTTTAAAGTTTATTTATTTTGAGAGAGAGAGAGAGAGAGGAGAAGAAGAAGAAGACACAGAGACAGAGGGAGACAGAGAATCCCAGGCAGGCTCCACACCAGACAGGCAGAGCCTGACATGGGGCTCGATGTCATGCACCATGAGATCATGACCTGAGCCAAAAGACACTTAACAGACTGAGCCACCCAGGCGCCCCGTGTTGGCAAACATTTTAACTTCTGAGGATACCAAGTGTTGATGAACATGTGGAGCAGCAGGACCTCGCCTTCCCTTCTGAGGAGAGAGGAGACCGCACAGACACGTGCCGAGCAAGTGGGCAACATCTAGCAAAGAGTTGGCGTGGGTGCTCGAGGAGAGCTGGCTGTGAAAGTTCTTTGCACACTGCGTGTCAAGAGCAAATGCTGGGGAGTGAAGTAAACGTCCCATGAGCAGGACATTTCAGAGATTATAGCACATTCAGCAATGGAAAACTGTGACCGTTAAAATGAATAAACTTGGGTCACCTTTAATTGACACGGAGAGCCTTGAGAAACACAATAGTTAAAAAAAAATGAGTTGCAGGAGGAAACAAAGAATAATGATAACATATCCTTTCAAATTCTACAAGAAAAAGGGCTAAATATTTATAGAGGTTTAGATTAGGGGCGCCTGGGTGGTTCAGTTGGTTGAGCATCCAACTTCGGCTCAGGTTCTGATCTCTCAGTTCATGAGTTTGAGCCCCGCGTCGGGCTCTGTGCTGACAGCTCAGAGCCTGGAACCCACTTCAGATTCTTTGTCTCCTTCTCTCTCTGCCCCTCCCCCTGCTCGCACTCTGTCTCTGTCTCTCTCAAAAATAAAAAGAAACATTAAAAAAAATTATAGAGGTTTAGATTTGTATACAAGTATTTCTAAAAACCGTTAACATGAAAGACATTAAATTCTTGGGCATGAGGACTGGGGAATAAGGTTAGGGGGGAGTGTAGTGCTGTCCTCAAATCTAACTGTAATGTTTTGTGTCTTTAAAAATATCTCAAGCGAATATCACACAAATATTCAGATTTAATAAATCTGTTTAGTAGACATGTACATGCTCCCAAAGGTAGCCTCTGTCCTTGTCTACAAATGTGAAATATTTCCTAATAACATTATTGATATTTGAAGAAGAGGGAAAATAAAATACAGTTGGGTGAAATTGTTCCCCTGTACCTGAAATAAGGGAAAGAGAACTTGAGACCGTGCATTCTCGCTCTCTCTTTGATAATAAAACAAATTAAGAGTGCCTGGGTGTCTCAGTCGGCGAAGCGTCTGTCTGTTGATTTCGACTCAGGTCATGATCTCACGGTTCGTGGGTTTGAGCCCCACATCTGGCTCTGCACTGACAGCAGGGAGCCTGCTTGCGATTCTCTCTATCTGCCCCTCCCCCACTCACTCTCTATCTGTCAAAATAAATACAAGTAACCTTGAAAAAAATAAGAAAATAAAACAAATTAGGGGCGCCTGGGTGGATCAGTAGGTTAAGCTTCTGACTTCGGCTCAGGTCATGATCTCATGGTTTGTGAGTTTGAGCCCCCCATCGGGCTCTGTGCTGACAGCTTAGAGCCCGGAGCCTGCTTTGGATTCTGTGTCTCCCTCTCTCTCTGCTCCTTGCCCTCCCTCACTTGTGATCCCTCTCTCTCTCTCTCTCTCTCCAAAATAAATACACATGTAAAAAGATAAATACAAAATAAAAATAAAATAAAACAAATTAAAAGAATTGGGCCATCCTCTTTCTACTTTCTACTCCCCACCCCCCACATTGACATGTTGGCTCGTGTCCAGTCAGCCCAAGGACCATTTGGACCTACAGAGAAGCCCACTCGTAGGAAGAGCCTACAAGCCGACAAGTAAAGGTCCAGTAATGCTCGACCTTGCAATTAACAGGGAATACAAGTTTCACGGAGCATTCTGTCTTCCGGCACCCTTTTAATTCCTACCATTGTGGCAATTCGACAAGAAAGAAAAGAAACATAGTATGATCTTGGCCTGAGAAAATAAACATGGAGATCATTTTTGCCAGGCCATCGAAGAGAAATCACAAAGTAGTAAGAGTACATCAGTGCTCTGCTATCTTCTTCCTCCCAGAGATGCTCCTACCACTACCTTAAAGTATTTGTGTCCAATGGTTTAATCTATTCACTTTAATTTCTACAGCTGATAGGTACCTGTGTCATCTTGTCTTAGGCATTTCCACATTGCTTCCTTTGACAAATGATCCCACTCTTACAAAGGTGAGGAATTCAGCCCAATCTTATTTTCCACGTTGTGCTGATCTCGGCCAATATAACCTAGGAGTTTAAACACAAATTACTGTTTCACTACATTTTTATGTTATACAGAGTATCTTTCAAGGATGATTTTTAATGCTCAAGGATTATCTAGATAGTTCTATATATTTAACTTGTATAAATGAATAATATAGTCTTTTTTTACTCAGACCTCCTCAATTTTTACTTCTTCTTTTTGACTTTTGATCATTAGGAGCTGTGCCTTCCAAACTTTAATGTACGTACGAATCACCTAGGGATCTTGTTAAAATGCAGATTCTAATTTTGGTAGGTCTTGGGAGGGGCTTGATATTCTGCATTACTAACTAGCTCCCAGGTGGATCTGATGCATCACTTTTCATCACCAAGGAGCTCAAGTACATTTTTCAGTGATACTCAAGTAGTGTGTTTTCTGCGTCTTTGCATATTTGAGAATGCATGTCTATTGTTTATACATGTGAATAACGTTTTCACAGTTAGCAACAATATACTTGAAGACAGATTTTTCTCACAAATATCTCTTTAGTAGATGCCCTATTATCTTCCAGGGTTCTGCCTTGCAGGGAATATTAAGACTCACCTTATTTGAGCCCTTCGAAATGCAGCACTAACTTTTTTCCTGCCTGGAAGCTTGCAAGAGATTTTCTTATATCACAAGAATTCAAAATTTTGCCATAATAAATCTTGATGTGTTTCTACTTTCATTTCATTTGGTGAAGACCACAGTGAGCATTTTTAATTTGATATTTAATTTTTATAACGTTTATTTGTTTTTGAGAAGAGAGAGACAGAGCATAAGCGGGGGAGGAGAGAGAGAGAGGGAGACACAGAATCTGAAGCAGGCTCCAGGCTCTGAGCTGTCAGCACAGAGCCCGATGCGGGGCTTGAACTCACGGACCACGAGATCATGACCTGAGCCGAAGTCAGATACTTAACCTACTGAGCCACCCAGGCACCCCTTAATTTGATATTTAAAACTTTTTTTCATGCTTATGAGAAAATTTGTAGTCAGCACTGATTAAGACATGTGCCCTATATTTTTTTATTTACTTATCAAGAATATTTGTTTTCCTTTAGTTGGATCATTTCCCTTATTCTTCATACTTATTGATTTCATCACTTATAGCTGAAGATTTTAATATAATAATTGACAGAACTAGACAGAAAGACACTAAGAATCCAGTAACTTGAAGAGTCTGAGCCGACTTGAGGTAAGTGACTTTTATACAATGTGTGATAAATGTCCTTACAATGAAATATGTTAGAACCACGAAAATGACAGATGTATGGCTATATTTTCTATATTTGCCCACATCAATGAATCTTAGAAGCAAAGTTGAGGAGGGGGAATGCATTTCATAAAAAAGTAACTTCACTATAAAACTGTTTTCATAAAAAGAAGCAAAACTAAATAATATATTTTTTAAGATATATATATGTATATATACATATATATATGTATATATGTGTGTATATATATGTATATACTGTAGTACTATTTACTATATATATATGTATATATACATATATACATATATATGCATATATACGTGTCTATATATATATACATATATATGTATATATATATATACACATATATATAGTAAATAGTACTATAGTATATACATATATATACACATAGTATATAGTATATACATATATACATGTCGTATATGTATATATATACATGTATATATAGTATATACATATATATATAGTAAATAGTAAGGAAAAACAAATAAGAGGAATGCAACACAACTCAGTAGACTGTCGACTTCGAGAAGAAATGAATACATAGTATATTTAATTCTTAAGATATTCTTAAGATATTGCTTCTTTATATTTAGTTCTTAAAATTCTCAGGAACTGTGGCTTGACCTATTCCCATCCCCTTTCCCTATGCAAAGAAACAGAAAACTATAGCCAATACACAGGGCAAAATAACAGTCATCAGAAAATGATCTGAAGGGGCCCCCAAAATTAGACTTACTCAATAAAACTTATACATTAGCTAGTATAAATATATTCAAAGAAATAAAGAAAACCATGTATAAAGAATTAAAGGATAGGGTCCCTGGGTGACTCAGTTGGTTAAGTGTCTGACTTCCGCTCAGGTCATGAGCTCACAGTTCACGAGTTCAAGCCCCGCGTCGGGCTCTGTGCTGACAGCTCAGAGCCTGGAGCCTGCTTCAGATTCGATGTCTCCCTTTCTCTGCCCCTTCCCCACTCATGCTCTGTCTCTCTCTGTCTCTCAAAAATGAATAAACATTAAAAAAAAAATTTGAAGTAAACGCCAGGGGCACCTGGGTGACTCAGTCGGTTGAGCATCTGACTTGGGCTCAGGTCATGATCTCACAGTTCGTGGGTTTGAGCCCTGTGTGGGGCTCTGTGTTGCCAGCTCGGAGCCCGGAGCCTGCTTCGGATTCTGTGTCTCCCTCTCTGTCTGCCCCTACCTCACTCATGCTGTCTCTCAAAAATAAATAAACATTTTTTTAAAAATTGAAGAAAAAAAATGGGGTGCCTGGGTGGCTCAGTCGGTTGGGCGTCCAACTTCGGCTCAGGTCATGATCTTGCGGTCCGTGAGTTCAAGCCCCACGTCGGGCTCTGTGCTGACAGCTCAGAGCCTGGAGCCTGTTTCAGATTCTGTGTCTCCCTCTACCTCTGACCCTCCCCCGTTCATGCTCTGTCTCTCTCTGTCTCAAAAATAAATAAACGTTAAAAAAAATTTAAAAAAAATTGAAGAAAAAAAAAGAATTCAAGGATCAAGAGAATGAGAAGACAAACCATCATCTGGGAGAAATACTTGCAAGACACATAGCTAATAAAAGACTGTTATCCAGAATATAGACGAGGAACATTTAAAACTCGACAATAAGAAAAGGAACAACCGAAATGAAAAATGAGCACTGCTATAAACATATGAAAAGATGCTCAACATCACAGGTCATCAGGGAATGGCAAATCAAAACAGTAAGAAGCGACCACTGGACACTTAATAGAATGGTAGAAATCCAACACCCTAACAATACCGAACGCTGGCAAGAACGTGGAAGCAACAGCAACTTATTCATCTGTTGGTGGGAAAGCAAAAGGGTACAGCCACTTTAGGAAAAACAGCTTGGAAGTTAATTACTGAATGCAGCATACTCTTACGATGTGATCCCACAGTCACCCTCCTTGGTATTAACCCACATGAGTTGAAAACTTTTGTCCACACGAAAACCTGCTTTTTTAAAAAATATATATGCTCAGAGCAACCTTAGTCATAATTCCTAAAACTTGGGAGCAACTAAAGATGTCCCTCAATAGGGGACACGAATAAATAAACCACGGCACCTGCAGAAAAAGGCATATCGTTCAGCACTAAAAAGAAATGGGCTACCAAGGCATTAAAAACATGAAGGAACCAGGGCTCCTGGGTGGCTCAGTCAGTTAAGCGCTGACTGTTGGTGTCAGCTCAGGTCATGATCTCTCAGTTCATGAGTTCAAGCCCTGTATCTGTCTCAGGACTGACAGCAGAGCCTGCTTGGGATTCTCTCTCTCCCTCTCTCTCTCTCTCTCTCACTCTGCCCCTCCCCCACTCACACTCCCTTTCTCTCAAAGTAAATAAGTAAACATTTAAAAAAAGGATTAAAAAATAAGAAAAAAACGTGGATGAATCTGAAATGCATGTGACTTTCTGGGAAAGGTAAACCTGTGGAAATAGGACAAGGATCGGGAGAGGGATGAAAACATCGAAGACAGGAGTTTCAGGGCAGGGAAACTATGTATTGATCCTATAACGGTGGAATACATGTCAAAATATGAATCGGTCAAAACCCTATGAATATACAACACCAAGAGTGAAACCTAACGTGAAGTGTGGCCACTGGGTGGTAATAATGTGCCTGTGTTGGTTCACTGAGTCTGCCCTCTGGTGCAGGATGTTGAGGGTAGAGAAGGTTGTTTGTTGGGAGAAGTGGGCAATATATGGACACTCTGTACTTACAGCTCAGTGTTGCTGTGCAACTGAAACTGTTCCAAAAATTAAGTCTGTGTATGACACAGACAAAAAGGAATTAAAGGAGAGAAGGACAACAGTGTCTCACAGAAAAAAGTAGATATCGGTAAAGAATAAGGCATTATAAAAAAAAGTATCAAATAGAAATTCTGGAGCGGGAAAGCACAATAACTGAAATGAAAAATGCAAGGGAGGTGGTCAGCAGCCCATTTCAGGCGGCAGAAGACAGAACCAGCAAACTTTATCCAATCTGAGGAACAAGAAATAAAAAGAATGAAGAAAAATGAATTGAGTCTCAAAGAGGGAAGGCACCAGGCATACTAACATAAGCCTGATGGGAGTCTCAGATGGAAAGGAAAGAGAGAAGGGGGCAGAAAGAATATACAAAGAAATGATGGTCCAGGCGCCTGGATGGCTCAGTTGGTTGGTTAAGCATCCGGCTCTTGGTCTCAACTCAAAACGTGATCTCAAGGTCACGAGTTCAAGCCCCACATTGGGCTCTGTGCTGGGCATGACGCCTACTTTAAAAAAAGAAAGAGAAAGAAAGAAATGATGGTTGAAACATCCCAAATTTGATGAAAAAGATTAATCTACCACCCAAGAAACTCAATGAATTCCAAGGAGAAGAAAAACTCAAGGACATATACATCTAGATACATCACAATTAAAGTGGTCAAAGACAAAAACAAAGAGAAAATCTTGATAGCAGCCAAAGACAGATGATCCAAGATATACAAGCAATCCTCAATAAGATTAACAACAAATTTCTCATCAAAAACCTCAAGACAGTCCACTGATATAATCAATGTGTTGAAAGAAAAAGACTTCAATATCCAGAAAAATGACCCTTCCAAACTGAAAGAGAAATTAAAACATTCCCAGATCAATAAAAACTGAGAGAATTCATCCCTGACAGACCTGTCCTATCAGAAACACTGAAGGGATTCCTTCTAGTTTAATGACAGAACACAGGAGAGTAACTTGAATCCACAGGAGCAAATAGAGAACATGGGTAAAGATAATTACATCAGAGACTATAAGAAATATAAATACATTGTTGTAACAATGTTCTTCTCCTACTTGATTTATAAGACAGCTTTATAAAGCAATACCTATAAAAAGGGTGATTGGCTTACAACATGTGAAGATTTCATTTGTTTGGCAATAATGGCACAAAAAGTGGGAAGAGAATAAAATTATGCCAAAGTAAAGTTTTGTGTTCTGTTAAAGTTAAGCGGGTACCAATGCAAACTAAATTGTTTTGAGTTAGGACGTTAATTTTAATCCCAGAGCAAACACTAAGAAAATAACGTTAAAAAAATGGTTCAAGAAATAACAAGGGCACACACTGGTAGAATGGGATTTTTAAAAAATATGACCCAACTACCTAAAACATACTTTAAACAAAGACCCAAAAAAAGTTGACAGGAAAAGAGGAGAAAACAATACCATGCAAACAGGAATCAAAAGAGAATGAGGGGCGCCTGGGTGGCTCAGTGGGCTGAGCGACCCACTCTTGAGTTCGGCTCAGGCAATGGTCTTTTGGTTTGTGACATCTAGCCCCACATCAGACTCCACCCTGGGAGTGGAGTCTGCTCAAGATTCATTCTCTCTGTCTCTCTCTCTCTCTCTCTCTCTCTCTCCCCAAAAGAAAGGCAAGGCAAGGTAAGGTAAGGTAAGGTAAGGAAAGGAAAGGTAAGGAAAGGAAAGGAAAGGAAAGGAAAGGAAAGGAAAGGAAAAAAGGAAGGAAGGAAAGAAAGAAAGAAAGAAAGAAAGAAAGAAAGAAAGAAAGAAAGAAAGAGAGAATGGTTATAATAACATCACACACAATATACTTTCAGACAAAATTGTTCATAAAATATCTTAATTTCACCAGTAAGGCAATCAAAGCAGAGAGAAGTTAGGTAATTTGTCCAAGATCAGAGAGCATATAATTGAGAGGGAGGAAATGAAATTTTGGAAGGCTGGCAACCAGAGACAACAGGAACTTAAAGAAAAAGACCTAATCCTTGGCCTCTGAATTTCAAAATGAATGTTTAAAATTCATGTTGTATACCAGCACTTGGCAAACCTTGGCCCCTTTCCTGTTTTTGTAAGGCCCATGAGCAAAGACTATTTCTTAAAATTTTAAATAGAAAAAAAAAAAACTGAAGAAGGTTTCATGACACATGAAGATTATATTAAACCATTGTCAGTTCTATATACTCTGTCAAAACCAAAGCTGAATATTCTCACTTATCATACTATACAGCAGTTCCAGGGCTAGTAGAGAAAAGTTTCATTTCTATTTTTTGAGCTCAAGGCCAAAACCGAAATTGTTCTGAATGACAAGAACTACCTTCAACCATGATTATCCAGCACTGAATGCCCTTTGAAATTAGTTTTGCCAAAGACTCGACAATGTTTTTGAACATAAAAGCTTTCCTTTAGATTTTTGGCTTTGGCTGCGACAACCGAGATGGTGCTGGAGTGACCTTCCTACGGAACACAACCCTGAAAGCTGGACGACATACTTTAAAATTATTCGAAGGTGTTCTAGACAGCAGATGCAGGCAGTATTGAAGGATTTGCTTTCCCTGAGAAAAGGAAAACACAGGAAATAAACTCTGTGCTCACTTTGGCTTTTTTTTTTTCCTAAGGACATTCAATTCACAGAGCTGAGGAAAAAATGGTACCTGGGCTAAAACAGCGGTCTTGCTGGGCTGACAAGGCAGGGGTCCAAGTCAGGGCAGCCACAGAAGCCAGAATGTAAGGGCAAAGCCCCAGAGACCAGGAGACGATAGAGAAGAGAACCTCAAAATCTGTCAACAAATTCCCTTTCTGTAGTCGGCCTATAGGCTTTATTAGTACGAATTATATTACACACACGTGCACACACACACACACTTATACACACACACACATGCACACACATGTACACACAATAGAAAACAGCAGCTGGGAGGCTAGAAAGTTAAGCACAGAGGTGCTTCCTGGCCTGAGAAACAGGTGTTGAAGTTCAAGGGCTAGAATTTCTATATACTTCGAGAGCTGTACCCACGGTCAAGGGCTACATCCTTGGAGGAGGGGAAAAACATCTGAGCCCTAATAAACACATTTACAGGAACAAAATGACCTGCCATACTCATCCCTGCCAAAAAAAAAAAAAAAAAAAACCCACCAAAAACCTTGGTCCACTTCGCTGTGCATGGTCTATTTGGGTATATGCTCTATTAGCCATCATGTGCAGGTAAAAATTTCACAACCAGCTCTCCAAAGGCGACAACAACAGCAAAACAATCTGGATTTGTAGCATTTGCCAATCTCTATCACGCACAGACGCCCACCATGACCGGTTTTACACTAGCAGTGTGACATCACTGACCCCAGATTTGGGGAGAGACAAGCACTGTCACTCTAACTCTCACCAGCTGGCGTGAGTGGACCCCAGCATGGTCTGGAACCACGCGGCCCAAACCCTGCAGTTAGTTCATATCTTCAAACTCAGCAAAAAGGAAGGAATGACTTTAAAAACCCAAATATGTCTTGCAATTTGGCATTTGCTTGAATATTTGGAAACGTTGAATTAATCTGACTGCCTCTTTTCAGAGATGTTCTTTTCTGTAAGGTCAGACCTACAATAGGACAGTATTCTCGAACATGATTTCTTCTCACGAAGAATTCTTATACTACAGCATGAGTCTCTCTCATTCGAAAACAAATGGAGGAAGTGTCTTAAACACCAATGAAACATTTTTCTATGGATTTACCTTAAACATACGCCGATTAAACGTAGTTTGATTCAACAAATACTGATGGAGGGTGTGCTCGATTTAAGGCACTCTGTAATGCAATGAAGGGTTTCCCATGTCTTCAACTGTGCTTATCAAAACAAATATTCAACACTCTAAAAGTTGTTATAAGGAAGTTCTTATACTTCAGGATTACAGCGAAGTGGGGGTGGGGGGGTAAGACCCAAAGCAAAGAGCAGGGGTATAATAACGCAGGTCATAAGGTTGAAAGGTTCGAAAAATGGAAATGCTGGCCTCCAAGCCTCCAGCTGGTAACCTCTTAATGGTGTGTGAACTCAGTTCGAAGCCACCTCCGTAATGACCCATGACCGAAAGGGGACATGTTTCCATTCTGGCTTCATGAGTTTGGGATCCTACTACCTTATTTGTGGCTCTCCTTCTCCACCAGGGAATAGTTAGCCACGTTCTTTTGGGCTATTTGCCTATGTCTAAGTCACCGGGTTTCTAGTACTTAGGAAGAGTATGATTTTTCCTCCTGAAATCCTGGCCTTATAATGAATTTACTCCATAACATAGTGTCTCTCTGAGGAAGAAAAATCTTATTCCTGTAGAGGTGATGGCTTGACTTCCCTATGTATCTTAATGTATAAAAACATATTCTAGGGATGTCTGGGTGGCTCAGTCAGTTCAGCGGCCAATTCTTGGTTTCAGCTCAGGTCGTGATCCCAGGGTCGTGGGATCAGGCCCTGTGTCACGCTCCACACTGAACGTGGAGCCTGCTTGGGATTCTCTCTCCCTCCACCTCTCCCCGGTTCATGCTCTGTCTCACTAAAATAAAAAACTAAAGGGGCACCTGGGTGGCTCAGTCGGTTAAGCATCTGACTTCGGCTCAGGTCATGATCTCACAGTTCATGGTTCAAGCCCCGCATGGGGCTCTGTGCTGACAGCTCAGAGCCTGGAGCCTGCTACGGATTCTGTGTCTCTCTCTCTCTCTGCCCCTCCCTGGCTTGTGCTCTATCTCTCTCTCTCTCTCTCAAAAATAAATAAACATTAAAAAAATTATTAAATTAAATAAAATAATAAATAAGTACATAACATCTATCCTAATATTAGATGCTCTATCCTGCTGAAATGTGGCATTATGTTTGCCTTAGCTTCCATGATTTCTCTTGTGCTAAGTTCTGCTTAGATTTGTTGAACTTAGTTTATCACACGTAGCAATATGGGAAAATGTACTCATTTTTTACTGCAACTGTAGCAAATTACTCTAAATTTAGCAGCTTAAAACAATACAAAATCTATTATCTCACAGTTCTGGACATGCAAAGTCTGAATTGGTCTCAGCGGGCTAAGCGTGGTGTCAGCAGGGCTGAATTCCTTCTGGAGGCTCTAGGGGAAAATCGTTCTTTACCTTTTACAGCTTCTACAGGTCGCCTGCCTTATTTGGCTCACCCATCTTCGAAGCCACCGATGACCGTGGGTGTTTCACACCTCATATCAGTCTCATAGTGACTCTCCTGCCTCCCTCTTTCACTTACAAGGACTCTTAGAATTACACTGGGTCAACCAGGATCACCCAAGATAACCTCCCCATCTCAAAGTCAGCTGATTCGAACCTTAATCCCCATTTGCCATATAATGTAACACATTCACAAATCGCAGGGATAGAGACGTGGACATTTTAGGAGGGCCATTATTCTGCCTGTTGCAGAAGGGGATGGGGTCACAGCTAGAGAAAGACCAAAGAATATGCAGAAAGCTTTTACAAGTTCGTTTGTTCCCAAAAAGGTAATGACACACTGCTGCTACAAAACTATAATACACAATTTGTAATGGTCAGACCCTCTCTCTTCTGTGTGACTGAGGTTCACTCCCTCTGCGAATAGAATAGCCTTAGGAGTGTCCGCGTTCTACGATAGAAAGCTGCTTAATCTTTTGACTCTACTGCAAAAGTTGCTCCATTAGACTTGAAAGTTAAAACATGAAAGCCACTCATTTCACAAGGAAATAGAGGACCAAAGAGGTGTTATGATTCACTTACATTTTCATACTAAGTAAGTTGGAGACGGACCTAGAAACCAGATCTTTCAGGGCGCCTGGGTGGCTCAGTCAATCGAGCATCCAACTCTTGATGTTGGCTCAGGTCACGATCCCAGAGTCATGAGTTCAAGCCCAACATTGGTCTCCACTCTGAGCGTGGAGCCTGGTTGGGATTCTCTCTGTCTCCCTCTGTCCCTCTCCTACTCATGCTTGTGTGTGTGCACTCTCTCTTTAAAATTAAAATAAAATAAAATAAAATAAAATAAAATAAAATAAAATAGTAAAATAAAATAAAATATAAAATAATAAAATAAAATAATAAAATAAAATAAAATAATAAAATAAAATAATAAAATAAAATTAAATTAAATTAAATTAAAAAATAAAATAAAATATAAAATAAAATAAAATAGAAAAGAAACCAGGTCTCTGAATCCTCAATTCAGAGCTCTTTGCCTGTACAAGGCCACATGCTGGTGACTGAGGGTCTTCAATAACTTTGCTACTTGTCAGCATGAAGGAGAAGATGAGTGTAGATCCCATCACTCTTGAAAATGAAAATGATCCCATTCCCTCCAGTGTGATAAAAACCCATCCCACTATCATCTCCATGCTAGCATAAGTGGCTGAGACGATTTATAGGTGCAAGGAAATTGAGTAGACCATAAATTAGTTCCTAACGTTCCTCTGGCAAACAATGTTGATTAGCTGACACCACAGTTCTTCCAAATGCCCTCACAGAAAAGAGTTGAGAAAATACAAATGCTCTTTTTTTTTTTTTACACCATCCAGTGAGAAATAAAAAGAATTCTGCCAAAGGGATCAATGGTGTGCTGTGAAAGCTCTTGCCTTCATGATAAATGGACAGTCAGACCTAGGTTGTGAATTCCTTTTTATGCCTACTTGGAGGACAAGAACTTTTTTGTTTGTCTCCTGCTCTATTCCAAGCATTAGGAAGTACCTAGAATACGCACAGATGTTTCTTGGAATAAATAAATAGTGTTGAACGATGCCAGGAGTCACAGCAGCTATTTGAAAACATAGAGGGAAAATCAGGCAAATCCCAGAGATGTCATCCTTGACATCACTGGGCCAGTGAATTAACACCAACAGCTGCCTCCCTCCCTTGTTACGTGACAACATTTAATTCTACTTCATATTCACTCTGTGTCTGGTTGTCTGTTACTTGCGGCCAAAAGCATTACTTACCTGTAGAGTCACGTTACGGACTCCACAAGTCTGCAAATCAGACCTCTGAAAACAGCTGCTGCTAGCAAAGGGAAAATTTATAGGGTGAGGGTAATGTTCAAGATCTTGATAGAGGTTCAAGTGTGCAATTTTCAAAACTCAGCAAATGTACACTGAGGATTCGTGTGTAATTATATCTAATTTTAACTAAGAGAATAAAAGCTGTAAACGAACGTTGAACACTGGTTAATGACATGCACACTGGAGTTTTATACATCAGGGAGTGTATCGTTATCTGCAATTTACCTTGCAGGGCATCAAATGATAAAATAGGGTTGCCTGGGTGGCTCAGTTGGTTATACGTCCAACTTTGGCTCAGTTCACGATCTGTGCTGAGCGCTCGGAGCCTGGAGCCCGCTTCAGATTCTGTGTCTCCCTCTCTTTCTGCCCCTCCCCTTTCATATTCTGTCTCTCTCGCTCTCAAAAATAAACATTAAACCAATTTGACAATAAATTTCATATTAAAAATAAATAAATAAATAAATAAATAAATAAATAAATAAATAAACATTAAAAATTTTTTTAAGATAAAATATAGGTTGACCTGAGTATTGCTATATGATAAAGCAAGTACAATAGAATGTTAGAGACAAGGAGTGGGTACGTGGGTATATCACTCTCAACTTTTCTGTAAATCTGAAAATGTTTGCAATAACCCTATCTTATTAATATATGGGCCAGACCGGGAGGAAATGATGTTTTTGAAATTTCTATTTGTGAGAGACAGAGTAGCTCTCTGACTAGGGGTAGGAGGAAAGAACTTTGCAGGAAAACATCTCCTCAAAGTGTGTAGCAATCACAATATTAATCCACATCTAATCAAATTCTTGACGGCAATTTCTTTTCGAACTTGACAAAATTAATACTAAATTTTCCTGAAAGAATGAACAGGTAATAATACTAATGAATTCTGAAAAAAATAAAGTAATATGGAAGAATTTATTCAGCTGTGTATTGACACAAAATAGAAGGCTAGTAGGGAAGAAGTTAGCCTGACTAAAACTTAATATACTCCACTTCTGGAATTATGGTATATATGATATATCATTTAAAAGCATCTCGAAACACTGGATTCAGTGTAAGTTCCAGCACCTTAAGGACGTAGGTGAGATATGAGAAAAGTAAGGGTAGTTTCCAGAAGTCAAACCCCCAGAGCCCAAATGAGAACCACTCACCGAGCCCTCTCCATCTGACACAGTAGAATACATTTGACCAATGGCAAGTGTGAGAACAGAGACACCAAAAGGAGAAATTTTAAAGACAAATGATTGCATTAAGTTTTATCACAAATATTTGAAAAACAAGAACAGCTTCATGGGCAAGTGCACTGGTGATCATCTAAATAAGTAATCTCCAAAATATTTGGAATTACGGTTTGATTACGAAAAAAAAAAAACCCACAATCGATCGTGCCCTCTGTAACTGTCACTTCTCCGAGGAGACAGAACCAGTGGGACAGAGAGCTATAGGTATGCATGTCATATGTATACACCTATGCAAATACATGTATGTTCATATACACATACATAAGGAAAAGGATCATTATGAGAGATTGATTGGGTAACACAACTGTGGAGGCTGAAGATTCCTGTGATGCGCATTCGGCAAGCTAGAAGCAGTCTGTTTTGTCACCTATCCGGGCATCCTGCAGACCAGTCAAGTTGACGAATACAGGCAACCATCACACCTTCTAGATGCTTATGTATATACTATATACATGTACTAAGGGTTAACAAATCATGTATATTATAAAAACATATCCAGAAATGTACGTTGAAAATATCAGTTTGGATGTGGCCACACGTGCATTTGTACCTCTTCTAACAGGGATTATCTTGAGCACCTTCTGGGATACTCATGCTCCCCTCCCTCAGTTTGAAAACAATTGATTGAGAGGCGCCTGGGTGGCTCAGTCAGTTGAGCGTCTGACTCTTGATCTTGGCTCAGGCCATGACCGCAAGGCTCCTGAGATTGAGCCCCACATCACGCTCTGTGCAAACAGTGTGGAGCCTCTTGTGACTCTGTGTCTCCCTCTCTCTCTGCCCCTCCGCCACTCATTTTCCTCCCCCCCCCCTCAAAATAAATAAGTAAACATTTTTCTAAAATGTGATCCTTTAAAAAACAAACTTTGGGTTATTTCAAAACTACATGCTTTCAAATATTTTTGCTATTTTCCACCCACTTCATACTTTAGAAGATGTAGCTGTTTTCATTTCATTTCATTTCACTTTTAAAAAAAAATGAAGGTAAAACATAATAATTTGTTACCTTTTACAGAAAATGAAATCCTGATAATCAAATGAGAAGGGGAAATGGCGGGGGGGGGGGGGGCGTTGATTTTCTTTTTTCTTTTCTTTTTTTTTTTTTAACTATGTGTTTGTGAATATATAGAAAACTCCCAGTCTTCTTTGCAGTTGCGATTCTAAAACAGTCTTCTTATGCCACGGGCACAAGTCTGGACTGGAGCTAGGTTGAGTGACATACTCAAAGGTTCCCATTCCACTGAATCCACACATCTGTAGATCAAATATAGCCCATGGGCTACAGTTTCCAGTCTCCTCCTTTAGCTGCTGAGGAAGCCACGTTTTGCAGATAATGGAGACAATAACCCTTGTGTAACAAAAGGGCCTCATTTTTATTTATTTATTTGGTTGGCAAACTTCAAAATGTGTTGCGGGGTACCTGAGTGGCTCGGTCAGTTAAGCGTCCGACTTTGGCTCAGGTCATGATCTCACCGTTTTTGAGTTCGAGCCCCGCATCGGACTCTGAGCTGACAGCTCGGAGCCTGGAGCCTGATTTGGATTCTGTGTCTCCCTCTCCCTCTGTCCCTCCCCCACTTCCTCTCTCTCTCTCTCTCTCTCTCTCTCAAAAATAAAATAAAAACATAAAAAAATTTTCAAAATGGGTTTCATGTTCTTACTCAAATGCTATCAAATGTAATTGGACATCTCAATAAATTCAGCGCAATCATGATGACTATTGCTTTCTGAACTCATCCCAGATACCTATGCTTCTTGAGTTCATGTGTAAATTCCACCTGTTCTTGCCCCCTGTCTCCTTACAGCTCCAACTCTGCAGGCTTCTCTTGTTATAAGAGTCCTTGCAGACAGTGTGTCTGATTACAGGACTTCTTCCACCAGCCAGAAATCTGGACCTTCCCAAGTGACCATAGCTTAGAAAACACATGCCACCTTACCGTAAGTTGTCATGCATCGGCCTCAAAGGAGAATGCGAAAGGTGCTCCTATATGAAGAGTGCAAGGGGCTGTTCCTTAATTTGGTTATTGATCAAATTCTTGGTTCTATCTGCCTGTCGGGTATAATAACCAATATGTGAATGTGGGGAAGGTAAACTATCACTGAGGACTAATCCTCAGAATATTCATGTAACAGCCCAGAAGATACCAGTATTTGAGTAGAAAACTCATGGCCCCAAGCAGAAAGCCTTATTCAGGTGACAGTAAGTCCATGAAGGCATTGAAAACTGAACTTACGTGTATGCAAAGTGAATCTGTTTCTACCTGGAGATTAATAGATACTCTGGATTCTGATTACACATGACTCAGTCTCCAATTCTAACGCACAATCTTTAACACCTCATTTCACTCTGTGCCTTGGAATTTCAATGAGAGTTCCTTAACATGACTGTAATGTCAGAAAGCCGGAATGAGCACAGGCCAACCCCTAAAATGAAGATAACAGCAAAAGGAACAAAAAGCAATGCACATCTCGCCAGAAATGATCACGTATCCTTAAAACCAACTTTTTACTTTAAAGGTTAAAGCAATTTTTTTTCTGTTGCGTGAATTAGTTCCAATTTTCACTTATTTTTACTTTGCCAGGTTTGGTCTCAAATTGCATGGTATTGATGCGAACACACTAAGGGACCTAACGTGAAATTCAAGCATCCGTAAAGCATCATAAGCAACAAGCAAAAAAGAACGAAATCAAAAACAAAACACAAAAAACAACAAACAAAACCCTCATGATCCATTCCCTGAATTTCTAGAACATGTAAACAGTAAGCAATTATAAAGCCAGAGAAGGCACCTGGGTGGCTATCGGCTGCGTGTCCAACTCTGGATTTCAGCTCATGGGATCCAAGAGCCGTGGGATCAAGCCCTGTATCGGGCTTTGCTGAGCATGGAACTTGCTTGAAATTCTCTCTTTCTTTCTCTCCCTTTGCCCCACTTCCTGCTTGTTCTCTCTCTCTCTCGCTCTCTCGCTCTCGCTCTCGCTCTCAAATAAAAATTTAAAAGTTAAGTTAAAAAAACAAAAGCTAGAGAATCCTCTCTACATAGTAAAACTTAGTCCTGCTGGGAATTTCCACACATCTCTACACCCCACCTGACAAATTAAAGACCTAGAACCTCGATGTAAAATCCTACAATGGGCAAGAAAGACACACAATCGGGTGTCATTGGTGTCATTGAAATGTATAGGTTCTTAGGACTAATAAATTGGAACTTTGACAGACGTATTTTGGTATTTTCCTCTCTTCAGTAGAGTACTATGTTCAGAATCAAAAACCCTCCAAAAAGTATTTTATATTTATCAATTTTGGAATTTTGTAGTAAATAAAGTGCCTCTTTATATACAAAGAGCAGACTCTTTGAAGGGAGTCCATTTACAGTGGGCCCCAGCCATGAGATGGGGAGACTGTCTACTGAAAAACATATTGTGTCTGTAAAAAGCTATGCCCATAGTTTTTAAGAACCAACGGACTTGTGAGTCTGTTCTGCACCATCTACAGGTCTTCTATGTCTGAATGGCATTGATAACCAGGCTCCCCTTCCCACACTGCAATGGTGAGTAAACTAAGTATAACATAACCAAGCAGGAGCTAACACGAGTGGGATCAAGTAGGTCCAAGCAAGGCCAGTGGCTGCATTTCAGGTGGGATGATCCAATATCAGACTATGCGCCTCTCCACGCCAAGATACAAAGGGCAGGCAAGCCATTTTGTTCAGTGAAATGGGATCTTTCTTCCTCAAAGGGAGACTATCCCATGGGGTAAATACGTTATAGGGTCGGGGTTTCAAGGAAGAAAAAGGATGCTTTTCTTAAGTGCTAGAAAACAGGGTGATTTAGAAATATGTGAAAAGCCTAAAAGAACCTGGCTGACTCTTCCCTGACAGAGGAGGAGAGCCACAAATAAGGTAATAAAATTCCAATTTCATGCAGTTGATGCTAGAGAACGGAAAGATTTTCTATTTCTGCTGTGGGTCACCATGGGGTGGTTTCGAGAGCCATCACCATGGAGTTCACCCAACACAACAGGAACAACAATGAAGAATTGGAATGTCAGTACTGCAAATCCTTCATCGTAGCTCTTTATATGTGTTATTTGCTCAAGATATCTTTCTTTTCTGGGCAATTTTGATAAGTAAATGGCTTGTTTCTCATAAGTTTCTTCTATGGCTACCTAAGAGCTTGATAAGAAATGAAGAGGGGAGCCTGGGTGGCTCAGTCAGTTAAGCCTCTGACTCTTGATTGTAGCTCAAGTCACGATCTCATGGTTGTGAGATCGAGCCCTGCATCGGACTCTGTACCAAGCATGGAGCCTGCTTGGGATTCTCTCTCTCTCTCTCTCTCTCTCTCTCTCTCTCTTTCTCTCTGCCCTGCCCTCACTCATGTCTCTCTCTCAAAATAAATACGCATTAAAAACCACAATCTCAAAGAAAAAAGAACAAATGAAGAAATGTAGATCTCCTCCTTACTAACCAAAGTGCTTTAAATATAGCACATGTTCCATAAATACTCGTGGAATCAAACTTTATGTAATCAACACCTGTTTGAGGCAAATACATGAAAAAGTTATTCATCAGGATCCCGGACACATCGACTGTTTGACTTTGAACGAGATTTGCTCCCGCTCTAGTCCGAAGAAGGTTGAACTCATGAATATTTATATAAGTAGCACTTATTAGGGGGAAAAAAATCTACACAGAGAGCAGATGACAGGGCTCTCAAAATCCTTACCCTTCCCTCCCTCCACAATCTCCCACACAGATTGCATCTCACACTTCTAACCCGCTGACTTTCTAACCTCCCTCCCTGTGACATTGAGCGTGGATTTTCTCTCACAACTCCAATCCAGCCTTCTTGAGGTGTAGGGCACTGACCACCAGGGAGAGAGAGCCAAGGACGGCCCAGGCCCTGTGTAGCTTGGGTTCCATCCACTGATGGTCTCTACCAGGTAGATGTGTTGCTTGTGATGCGGGAGGCAGACAGGGGGCACACGGCGTGAGCTTCTCCTGCTTCCTTGCATTGTCAGGAAGAGCCGTGGAATGTTTAGATTTTTCTGTAGCAGGAGAAATAAAGAACCCAGGGTCTGGTCCTTAGCATTGTGAATGTGAAGAAGCAGGACCAGAGCCCCTGTTTTCACGGTTTGGATCCTGTCTGAGGTGGGAGAGTCCAGAAACAAACATCGGCATGGCAGATTCCCCACAGAGGTGCAGATGAGCCACTGTGATGGGCAGTTCCTGGCACCGTTCTGACTTAGTCCTGGAAGCCCCGCCAACACTTTGTTTCAGGCCCTCTGACTATTTGGTAAGCACCTCATTAAACATCTGCTTAAACTAGCTACCAAAACTCTTCTCTTCGTGTCTTTTTTCCTTCTATGTTTTCTTTGATGTTCAATAGTTAGGCAAGCTAAAGGGGAAAAAAAAGATTTGTCTAAGAAACTCTAAGCATTATATGTCAAGACCTAAGCATGGACAACCATAGCACAGAATTTTTAAAATGACTCATAAAAGAGGAAGGATGGGGCATATGAAGTAATGATGTCCCTGCTACACAGGACCCAATAAGCCTTTCCAGGGACCAGGAGAGGAACACTGAGCAGAGGGAAAGACAGAAAGTATCCAGGGGCTCCTGGGTAGCTCAGTCGGTTAAGCATCCAACTCTTGATTTCGGCTCAGGTCACGATCTCACGGTTCATGGGTTCAAGCCCCATGCCGGGCTCTGCGCTGATGGCACAGGGCATGCTTGGGATTCTCTCTCTCTCCCTCTCTCTCTGCTCTTCCCCTGCTCTCTCTCTCTCTCTTTCTCTCTCTCTCTCAAAATAAATAAAAATTAAGAAAAAAAAAAAAAAAGAAAGTACCCAGACTCAAAGTTCCTCACTCACTCCTCAGAAGGTCAAACAGCAACAATAAAAACCTGTGGGAGAAAGAACTACCCGGACAGTTCAGGCCAGAATTCACAAATATCGGGGCTGCTGCCTCTCCTCTCCTAACCTAGGATGACAGCAAGCATCTTAGAAAAGCGCTACCTTCAACACAAAAAAGTTAGAGTAGCGATAGCTGAGCACAGGTAGGCATAAGGGCGACTACTATGTTCTACACTAGGGTGATACAGGAAAAGTAATCAAGAGTTCTTGACCTTTCCCACCATTTGGGAAAAATAGTAATATGGGAGTTGGGGGGTGGCAGGTAAGCTGAAAGATGTCTGAGGTCAAGAGAGGGATAGCTGTCAAGGGGAGAGGTTTGCAGTTAAAGGCAAAGGCCAATTATCACCATGCCACCCCCGAGGCCAGTTAGGTCAACCACACATCACTGGATGCCAGGTCAGGAAGTTCAGGGAACAGGCACACCAAGTTTCCACAGTAACAGAGACTGGTGCCCAAAGTCCAAACAGGATGAGAAAATTCAAGTAGATGCCAACAAGACCATGTATGACTTTCCTGAT
This sequence comes from Panthera leo, assembly GCF_018350215.1. NCBI lineage: Eukaryota > Metazoa > Chordata > Mammalia > Carnivora > Felidae > Panthera > Panthera leo. Next base: position 101,788,819 of record NC_056679.1, on the reverse strand, counting down.
GCCAGAATCATTCATAACCTCTTCTGTGAAAATAGATTTGTTTCTATTTTCTAGAAGTAGAACTTTCTAGAGATAGATTTTTTTCTATTTTCTAGAAAACATTTGAATTGAGCTAAGTCACGGATTGGACCGAGAATATATGACTAGGAAAGAGTAAGTGGTCAGGTCAAGGCAGACTGGGAGACTCAAGGACACTGTGTGCTTAATTACAGAAAACAGAATTTTCTTTTAGAAAAACCCATCAGTCATTATGTGTAAATTTTGACCCTACTCTAAGAGCTAGAATTTATTGAGTGTTGACCAAGCGCCAGTCATTGCCTAGTTAAATGCAATAAACATTATTTCATTTAGATCTTGGTGTGGCCAAATAGCCTCATTTTCCAGGTAAGGAAACTGAATCTCACAAATATTAAATAACTTATCCAAGGATGCACAAAATTATATATATGACAAAGATATGCTAAAACTGTGATCTACAGCCAAACAGTATTTCACAAAATACCTCAATGAAGAGTCAGTTACTTCAAATGTTTCCTTCCTTCCTCATCTATCCACCAGTCAGATACTGCAGAGACAGATCAGAAGGTTGTGGGTTGGAAAGAAAAAGAAAATTCAGCTCATGAAAAGCTATTTTCTTCCCATACCTGGAGTTTGCTTTTTTGGCCTTTTTCTTTTTTTTTTTTTTTTTTTTTTTTAATTTTTTTTTTTAACGTTTATTTATTTTTGAGACAGGGAGAGACAGCACGAATGGGGGAGGGTCAGAGAGAGAGGGAGACACAGAATCTGAAACAGGCTCCAGGCTCTGAGCTGTCAGCACAGAGCCTGACGCGGGGCTCGAACTCATGGACCGCGAGATCATGACCTGAGCCAAAGTCAGATGCTCAACCGACTGAGCCACCCAGGTGCCCCTTTGGCCTTTTTCCTAACAATACCTCCAACTTAGGAGAAACCAACACTACATAGACAAAGAAAAAAGGAAAAAAGGAAAAGAATGCAGGTATTTGGATCTGGACAGATGGCAATTGCTATTAGACACTTCTCACACCTCCTTCCTAGACCCAATTCACTCCGTGGCTATTTTGCATAAAAAGGGCTGGCTAAGAGATATTCTTCAACTCTCAGTCCTGAAGCAAGAATTGTGAAATCAATGTACACGTTATTTTAACAATTCTAATGCAACATGGTTTTTGGTGGGTCATAAAACTGAGTCTAAAAGAACTTGCCGGTAGCATTTCCTTTTCCTGCCGCCCCTTAGGCCCGGACACATTGTTTTCCAAGATTCTCCATTAGAACCTACAGAATCATTTCTAGCCCTTCACAATTCAGAAAGTCATTGCTCACCGCCCCCGAATCAGACCACACAGGTTTACAGGAGAGACACCATGCGGGACACTCTTGCCCCGCCCTGTCGCCCAGATTCCATTCTCTCCTTCTGTGCCCATCAGGCCATCCCTGAAACTCAGGAGGCAGCGGGGGGCTCCAGCTGCCAGCTCTGACTCGGAGAGCTAGAGTTGGCTCAGGCCTGACTGGGAGCCCAGAAACCCAGCTTCCCCAGCCAAGCAGGGCCTGACTTCTTTGCTGAGAGTTTCTGCGGCACAGCCAAAGCCACTGAACAGGTTCTGGATGGTTGTCTCCATAACTTGTGTCTCCATAACAGTCTCCATAACTGTCAGACGGCTGAGCTGGGAACCCCTCCCAGAGGACCAAAAGCATATTCCACTCCGGCTTCTATGTTTCTTTCTGCGTTTATTTTAGCATTCAAAAAACCAGGAATTCCTAAGCATGTCTTATTTGCTTATGTATAGCCCTAATGCAGAGTCGGCAATACAATAAGCACTCACACAATGTTTATTTGAATGAATGAAGGAAGGAAGGAATGAATGGTAGAAGCAATCAAAAAAGCACGCATAATTATGTAAAAATACATTTAATTTAAAAATAGCTTTTCTTCAACCTGCCATCACTGCCCAGCTGCCAAGGAATGATGCCCAGTGCTTCCCAAACTTCAATCTACCTAAGAGTCACCTAGAGATCTTATTATAATACAGGTTTGATTCACTAGGTCTGTGACCGTGCCTGAGTTTCTGCATGCCTAAAAAATCTCCCAAGTGATTCTGTTGGCTTAGATCACATTTTGAGTAGCAATGTACTAATCAGCATCAACTGATTGACTATACCATTATTAAAATCTTATTGAACGTCTCAGGTAAGACTAACAACCTACGATTAATAAAATAACCTATGTGTCTGGGCACACAATAGCCATCAATAAAAAAAATTAAATCATAATTTCATCAGGGGGTGCCTGGGTGGTTCAGTTGGTTGAGCATCCGACTTCAGCTCAGATCATGATCTCATGGTTCACGGGTTCGAGCCCCACATCGGGCTCTGTGCAGACAGCTCAGAGCCTGGAGCCTGCTTTGGATTCTGTGTCTCCCTCTCTCTGCCCCTTCCCCAGCTCTCTCTCTCTCTCTCTCTCTCTCTCAAAAATAAATAAACATTTAAAAAATCCTCTAAAAAATAATAATAATTTCATCAGGAAGAGAGTAAATTTAGTTTATAAATGGGACAAGGAAATGGACCCAGTAATTCAAGAAGAGAGTTTACATGGAAAGTCTTCTCATTACTATGATACCTGTCAAATCTTCACGTTTAAAATGTCTTCAGACTAAGGTATAATTCTTTCAAACTTCTTTGCAAACTTCAGTTTTACGAAAATGGAAAAAATAGTGAAAACCTGATCATTATCCCAGAAGAGTTTTTAAATGTTAACATTTGCCATTGATAAAGACAATATATTCCCATTGATAATTTAAAAGCATGACTCTGGAAGAAGATGCCCATTTGTTTACAGTGGCCTTAGAACACTCTAGAACATAGTAGGGTACATACTGGCTTCTAGAAATTAAATAATCACAGGAAAGCCTCTGCTTAAACTTTATATCCTGGCAACAAATATGTAAAATCACGGCCATGTACCTGATTAAGAGCTAGCATGTAAGTGAGAACCTTACTATGACTTAGCTAATAAACATATAACCTAAAACACAGATAACCGAGTTGGTGGTATTCCCAAGTTCCTAACACAACCATCATCAACCATCCATGCAAGGCCTTCATCTTGTTTTACTTTATTTTTCCTTATTCTCAATCTCCACTCCCAATCCACCCCTCCATCTCTAGGAAAGCACTATAATGTGTTTAACATTTTTCTTGGACGACTTAGGTATATTTGAAATACAGCGCTGTTTTGTTGTGTGTTTGTTTTAAATTTGCCTAAGTCAACTATGTTATAGGTCCTGTTACCTCACATTTTCCTCTCAACACCATGTTTGAAAGATTTCTTTCTCTGGAAAGAGTTCCTAATACTATTTCTGATTTGTTACCTGTGTTAGTATCCACAACATTTCAGCCATTTATTTCCCTAAAGATAGATACCTAGGTCGTCAACCACACCCTGCATTACAAATAATGCTTTCTGGAACATTCTTATACATGCCTCCTCAGGGACCAGAACACAAGTTCCACATGAGTGGAATGAATGTATCATGAGACCCATGCGTACTAAGTTAAACTAAGTATCTCTAGATCGTTCGCCAGATTAGCTCTTTGAGCCTATTGTCTCTGCTTTATCCATTGTTCTGGGTTTCCTCTTTCCTGTAACATTTTTAAAAATATTATGGATATTATTCCTTGCCGGTTTTTCACTTCTCAGATAATGTTTCTTAGCCAATTCCCTATAAACTGACTTTATTGATGGTGCCCTTCATGAAATAGAAACTTATAATTTTTAACGTAGTCAAATTTATCATTTTTTAAAAATCTTATATGCTTTGTAATTTTGGGGGTTTAACGAATAATTCTTCCACCACTGAGAATTACGGAGATAGTTTCTGATATGCTCTTTATTCACTTTAGTTTTACCTTTTATTCTTAAGCCTATAATTAATCTAAACTGTATTTTTGAGAACTAATTCTATTTTTCTCTAATAGTGCTCTGTTTGCTCACTTTCATCTAATAAAGAAACCACCCTTTTCTATTAGGTTCCCCTCCTACACACATCGGATTCTAAAGCAAACATGGACTTTTTTGGAGCACTTATTCTAGTCCACAGATCTATTTACATGTTTCTGCACCGTCCTGTGTCATTTTTACGGCTTTGTAGTCATCTTACCTTTCGAGATTTACGTACATTTTTCTGAAATAAACTCAACCACATTATGACATTTTTTAGTCACTAGATTCAATTTACTAGCACTTGGTAAGAATTTTTGCACCTCTTTTCATATGTGAGAGCCACGGAAAATTATTCTTTCTTGAACTATTCATAGCGGATATGACTCCCCTCTTTTCCCTGGCTAACAAAGGAGAGACTATAACCGAGATAGAGCCCTCGATGTCAAGGGAAAATAAGTATCGCTCTGACCCTAGAAGTTGAATTACGATTGATTTCATCCAGTCAAAGGAATTCAGCTCACTGCCACCAGTGATTTCTCTGGGTATCAGTGTAGGACCCGTTGCTGGTGAAGAGACATAAAAGGACATGTGCGTGGGACCTTCCCTTCTTCTTGGACAAGTAGCTACGCTCGGGGAAAGCCTCACCCTGCCTCTTCCTTTCCTCGTGAAGTGTGAGATTGTGAGGCTCCAAGTTACAGTATGAAGTAACAACCATGAAGATAAAAAGGCAATTATGAAGACGGTAGAGAAGGCAGCGAGAAGGAAACCAGGCATCGGACGGCATCAGCAAGGAAGTGAATCCATTCTGTCAACCAGAAGCATTATCGTTTTTGTTATGTACGAAAAATAAACCACTATTTGTTTAAGGATGGCTGTTTTTTGTGACTTGAAACTGAATCCTAAATGATACACTTTGTCTTATTGTAGGTTTTCCCAGAGGCAGACCCTAAGAAAAGGATTCAAGATGTAAAAACCCTATATAAAATGTGTACTAACAAAGTACAAAGGTATACAAAAAGGACAATATATCAAGATGAAATCTGGTTTATTCCAGTAAGATGGGCTGCTGATTGAACATTTGAAAATCAATGTAATTCACTACATCAAAAGATTGAATTAGAAGATCACATGATCATCTCAGTAGATGCAGGAAAATGATTTTATTAAATCAAACATCTATTCATGACTTTAGAAATGCTACTATACTAGAAATGGACAGGGAGAGCTTACTGTATAAAAAAAATCTGTGAATCCTACTGCAAAATTATACTGAATGGCAAAATTCTGGAAGCTTTACCTCTGAGAATGAAGACAAGATATGAATGTCTACTGCCATTCTTTTTTTTTTTTTCATATAGATTTTTTTCAGTTTATTTATTTATTTTGAGAGAGAGGGAGAGAGGGTGCACATGAGTGGGGAAGGGGCAGAGAGAGAGGGAGGGAGAGAATCCCAAGCAGGCTCCACACTGTCAGCACAGAGCTCAATGTGGGCTCAAACCTACAAACCGTGAGATTATGAATTGAGTTGAAACCGAGAATCAGACACTTAATCGATTGAGCCACCCAGGCACCCCTTCTGCCACCACTTAATCTCCACTGTCCTAGCTACGACCATAAGGCACGGCAAGAAAAACATGATAAAAAAGACTGGAAGAAGAAAACCAAAATTGTTACTTTTTCCTACTTGGCATAATAAGTACATTAAAAAATCAAAAAAGACTCTGCAAGAAAAACATGATAAAAAAGACTGGAAGAAGAAAACCAAAACGGTTACTTTTTCCTACTTGGCATAATAAGTACATTAAAAAATCAAAAAAGACTCTGCAGGTAAACTTCTAGAATGAATACAAGAAGTCACAGCAATCACCATATTCAAAATCTGTTTCAGGTCTAAAAACTAGTAACAAACAGAATTTAAATTCTTAAAACTGAAAGAACATTTATAGTAAGATGTTTGAGTCACCCAACGGCTTGGAGTAAATCTAACGAGAATGACGTAAAATCCCACAAAATACTACTGAGTGAAATTAAAGAAGACCTAACTAAGTAAGTAGTAAGATGTGGTATGTTCATGGCTGGTGAACGAATGCTGGAAAGCTAGCCATTTCCCTGGCTGGCCTATAGATTCAATGAAATTCCAAACAAAATCCCAACAGGGGTGTGTGTGGAAACGGGCTAGCTTAAATGTTATATGGAAACTAAAAAAAAAAAAAAAAAAAAAAAAAAGATTAATAATAGCCAGGACTTCTTGCAACAAACTGGATAACTTCTATGACTGGATACAAAGCTCTTTTAATGAAAACAGCTATGTATTCGTGCAAAAGTAGACAAAGAAACCAGTGTAAGAACAGAGAGTACCAGAGTAAGGCAGCAAAACAGGAAGCCCCAGACCCTGTTTTCCCCCACAGAAATGGCTCAACAACAGTACATGCACTGATTGTCTTTTGTGAGAAACCTAGAAACGAATTAAGAAAACACTGTACCCCACAAAAGCACAAAACCAGCCACCCTGGAGCCAGTAGGAAAATTCATGACACTCACTCACCTCGATTCTTCCCCCTACTCAACATGGCACCATCAGGAGAAAACTCCCAGCTCCCAGCTTCCTTCTGGGGAGTAAAAGAGAAGACCGACACATATTATTGTCTAACATTCTGACTTTTGGAGGAGCTGCCTGAGGGACCAGTTTCCACAATTTGAGCACTGACAGGAAAGAGCACCAAATCTGGGACCAAGGGAAAAAGGGTTTGTGGCACTCACTTGCCATATTCCCTTCCCCAGGGCAGTGTGGAATGCGGGAGAAAATCACCCAATTCCCAGCTTCTCCTGGGAAGTGAAAGAGTAAAACATAGGTCCAACATACTGTCCTTTCTGGGGGCTTCCAGCAGGACCTGTATTGGTCTCCTGTGTCAGAGAGCTGATAGGACAAAACGTACTCTAGATACCCGGGCGATGCTGAATGACAAAAAGAGCTGGCCAGCCTGATGATGTTCCTGAGGACCTGTGGTAGAGTTGGCAAGATGATCCAGCTCCATGGCCACTCCCTGAGGAAACAGAAGAGCAGAGCATGTGTCCCAAATTCTGACTCAAGGCTGAAAGGAAGAAAAAAAAAAAAAAAACGACCAACCAAAAATACCATATCTAGCAAAACTTCACTTCAGAAATGAAAGAAAATAAAGGTGAGGGAGTTCATCATCACTAAACTTGCCTTAGAAGAAATGCAGTTTTGGGGCGCCCGGGTGGCTCAGTGGGCTAAGTATCTGACTGCAACTCAGGTCATGATCTCGTGGTTGGTGAGTTCGAGCCCCACATCAGGCTCTCTGCTATCAGTATGGAGCCCACTTCAGATCCTCTGTCTTCCTCTCTCTCTGCCCTTCCCCCTCTCATTCTCTCTACCCCCTTTCTCTCTCTCTCAAAAATACATAAACATTAACAAAATTTGTTCTAAAGAAATGCAATTTCATCTTAATTGATTCACCCAAGAAAAATGTGTACCTATGTGCACCAAAAGTCACAGAAAAAAAATAATTTCTGTGGCAACATTACTTAGAATGGTTGACATCTGGGGAAAAAAATCAAATGTCTATAAAGAGTAAAATGAATAAGCTACAGTTTATATAACAGGATAATATACAGTAGTAAAAATGGACAAATTATTGCTACACACAGCATCACAGATGAACCTCGTAAATGTTAACATTAGGTTTCAATAGCCAGACACAAAAGAGTAATTTATGATTCCATTTTCATAAAATTTGAAAACAGCTGAAACTATGCTATGGTACTTAAACTCAGTGGTTACATTTGTAAGTAAGGGTGACAGGAAGAAATTATAACACAAGGAGAATTTCTGGAGTTTGGTTATATTCTAGTTCTCAGTCTGAGTGGTAGCTACAGGGGTAGGTCAATTTTGTCATAAGTCATGAAGATACAAACTTAGGATTCGTGTATTTTCCTCCAAGCGTGTTAAGAAAGAGGCATGTACTAAAAGGTATCTCTGTTTCTACTGAGAGGAGTCAGTCTGCTTGGTGATCATATCTGCCGTCTGACCCAAGATAACCACTTTTTTCTTTTTATTGGACCCACTCTGTGTTTTGTTGCTTTGTGCTTTTTAATTAAGTTTTTTTTTTTATTTTGATATACAGTTGACACTTGCATAACATGGGAATTAGGGTGCTGCTCCAAAGTAGTCAAAATTCCATGTACAACTTTCGACTCCCTCAAAACTTAACTACTAATAGCCTACTTTTAGCCAGAAGCCTTACCAATAAACAGTTGATTCACGTGTATTTTGTATTTTACATGTCTTATTTACTGTATTTTTTTATAATAAAGTAAGCTAGAGAATAGGAAATGTTATTTAGAGAATCGGAAGAGAAAATACATTTACACATTGCACTTACAAAAACAAAAACAAAACATGTGGAAGGGGACCAATGCAGTTAAAACCCATGTTGCTCAAGCATCAGCTGTAATTTTGATTAGCATGCAGTTATAAGAAATAATATAGCAATGTCTCATGATCCCTTTACCTACCTTCCTCCAACGGTAATATTTTGCAAAACTATAGTACAACATCACAACCAGGAGCGTGACGGTAATATCACCAAGATAAAGAACACTCCATCACCACAAGGATCTCCCCCGTTGACTTTTGTAAATACATCTCCTTCCCATCCCATCTCAACCCCTAGCACCACCAACCTCTTCTTCATTTCTATAGTTTTGTCATTTCAACAACGTTAGATAAATGGAATCATACATTATGGAACCTGTTGGGATTAGCTTTATTCACTCAGCGTAAGTCTCTGGAGATTCATCTGGGTCACTGTCTACCAATAGTTCTTTCCCTTTTACTGTAGCGGAGCATTCCACAGTGTGGATATCCCACAGTTGATTAACCATGTACCTGTTGTTTCCAGGTTGGGACTGTTATAGAGAAAATTGCAATACACATGTGTACACAGGTGAACATAAGTCTTCATTTACCTGGTTCCAAGGGACAAGAGTGCAATGGCTGTGTCATACGCTCGGTGCATGAGTAGTTTTCTAAAGAAACTGCCAAACTATTTCCCAGAGTGGTTGGACCATGTCACGTTCCCATCAGCAATGTACAAGTAACCCAGTTTCTCCTGCCTCTCATCGGGCTATGATGTTGTCACTAGTTTTTATCTGAGCCATTCCGATAGGTGTGTAGTGATATTATCCTCGTGGTTCTGGTTTGAATTCCCCTGTTGTCTACTGATGTTGAATAATTTTTCATGTGCTTCATTTGCCATCTGTGTATCTTCAGTGAAACGTCTAGACCTTTTGCCCGTGTGATAATTGGACTGCTTGCTTTTATAGTGTTGAGTTTGGAGACGCCTTTATAGACCCTGGGAACCAATCTTTTGCCTGATGTGCGGTTCACCGGTCCTTTGTCACATACACGGGTTTTCTTCCCCTCGGTACCTTCTTTTAATCTTTCTAACAGTCTTCCACAGGGCAAACTTTTCAATTTTCATAAAGACCGATTTATCAGTTTTTCCTTTTATAGACTGTGTCTTGGAGTCAAATCTAAAACCGTTTGCCCGGCCCTGGATCTTGAAATCTTTCTTTTATATTTTCTCCTAAAACTTGTTTCAGTTTTCTGGTTTACATCTAAATCTGCAATTCATTTTAACTTTTTCTTCAAGTGTGAGGTCTAGGTTCAAGGTTTATTTTTTTTTTTAACTTAACGGATGTGCAATTGACGCAGCACAATTTGGTGAAAATTCTGTTTTAGGTCTATGAACTTGCTCTGGCATGTTTGTAAAGACTCGGTCAGGCATGTTTGTGCACATGTCTGTGTACTCTATGCTGTTCCAGTGATCTGTATGCCTATCCTACCCCTAACAGCACATAATAATGATTATCGTAGCTACACAGTAACACTTGAGATTGGGGCGATGGATTCCTGCCACTCTCTACTTTTTCAAAAGCATTCTAGATACTTTAGTTCCTTTTTCTTTCCATAAAAGTGTTATATAGACTCTTGTCCCAACCTACAAAAAAATATACATATCATTGGCATTTAGACAGGATTTCTATTAAAGCTGTTTATCAATTTGGGGAGATCTTACACCATCATTTGGTTGAGCCTTCCAATACAGAAACACAGATTTTTCGCCGCTTTGGTAGATCTGTAACTTCTTTCACCGGTATTGTGCACTTTTCAGCACACGAATCCTGTACAAGTTTTGTTTGATCTCCGCTAAAGCATTTGATCCTGGTGAGCAATTGTAGATGGTATTTTAATTTCAGTGTCTCTATGTGTTCTTTGCTAGTATATAGACAGATAATTGATTTCATATGTTTATCTTGTATCCTGCCACGAAGCTGAACTTAGCTTTTAGGTCTTCTATTTTACTTACTTATTCCCATTCTTTTTCTCACTTTTTGAATGTTGAAGTCCTTAAGAATATAAAATGTGCTGCTTTTGTAATATAAGTATCATAAAACACTATCTGTGAACTTCTTGGAAGTCTAATTTCACTGGCCACTGACTGATTATTTCCAGGTATGTTTTATTTTGTGGAAGATGTGATCTCCACTTTAATGACACATTACCAGCAGAAACTCACTGTAACCTGATTTATGCTGCTTGCATGATTTTACATTTTCTCCTAAAGCACTCCAGGAGTAGTATTGTCTTAGGACTGATTTTTATGTCAATTAAGAATGTACACGTGCATTATAGTGTACTCATAATTAAGTATTATTTGAGAAGTATTTTTCTTCTATGAAAAGAATTTTTTTTCCTTCTATGCTGGTGAGTTAACAAAAGACTAGAAAAATGCCATAAGTTTTCTAGTCCATTTTGCACTCAGGGTATAGATCCTTGAAGGCGTAAACTTTAAGCACCTCCGAATTCAAAATTCCTACTTCATTTGACATGCTTGGCTTCATTATTTACACCAAGTCCTTTGGTTAATAAGACTAGTATCCCATCTCTAAGGTAACTACAACATCAACTCATATTTGTTTCTCTGGTTTTTAGCATCACCACCTACCTCCATTTTGGATTCCTAATGATTACCTTTACTTTCTTAGAGCTCAGTTACATATTTAGGATGATTTGTTACACTTTTCTGGACGATTCAGCATTTTTTTTTTTTGTAATATGAACATCTTAATTCTATTAAGATAGATGGAAAGTGAAATATTATTGTTTTGATTACACTATTAAATTCTTGTAATTAACATTTTACTTAGAATTTATCATCCAGGCTCCTAACTGAAATAGGCTTATAATTTTATTTGGCTTTGTAACCAAGATTACAGGAGCTTCTAAATGAGTTGGGTGGCTTAACTTTTTCTATTTTCTGGAACAATCTGCATAATATGGAGACTCTACCGCTCAATTTCTTGGTAAAATTCTTACTAAGTATTTTGGATATGAAACTTTAATAGCAGGAGGTCTTAAATCTCCAATGCAGTTGGTGTTTTTTAATGATTATCAGTCTATTCATATTCTCCTTCCTCATATCAGCTTTGCCATTTTCAAAAATCACTCATTTCCCCTTTTTGAACAGTATGCATATGTTTCTTCATAATATTCTCAATTTTTTTAATTCTGTGCTCTCTGTAATTATGTGAAAGTTTCTCCTGTACTTCGTCTTCTCTCTCTTCTCATCTAGTTTAGATCACTCTTGATGGAGGTTTGTCTCTTATAAATCTTTTCCAACCAGCTCTTGATTTTGTTCTTTACTAAAGAACTTTAGACACAGAATCATAAAGTTAATATCATCCAGACATTTTTGTTATAAAAATGTTTTGTACAGCTATAAATTCAAAATATCAAACAAGTCAAGAACTTATTTAAATCTAGGTAGCGCTTGAGATCAATGCGGTCTCTTCGCTATTAAGGCCAGTATTTTCACTGGGCTAGCCCTCTCTCATGCCTACTAATCACCTCAATCATGCCATATGTCTTACCCATTGTTATGATAAAGAAACCACTAGAACACTCCAAGCATGTGAGTTGTTCATACAACAGCTTTATTCCAGCAGTTACCACATCATGACGAATAGCATTTTCCATAATATAAATCATGTTCCCTCAAAAAACAAAAAACATCATTTCTCTTCCCATTGATAAAAATGAAGGCTGGGAGAGACCTCCCTGTACTTACTTTCCAAGAAAAGAGAGAAAGAAAGAAAGAAAGAAAGAAAGAGAAAGAAGAAAGGGAGAAAGAGGGAAAGAGAGGGAGGGAGGGAGGGAGGGAGAAAGAAAGAAAGAAAGGAGGAAAGGAAGGAAGGAAGGAAGGAAGGAAGGAAGGAAGGAAGGAAGGAAGGAAGAAAAGGCTGGAAGAGACTTCCCTGTACTTACTTTCCAAAAAAGAAAGAAAGAAAGAAAGCGAGCAAAGTGAACCCTTTCATAGGGAAAGGAAACAGACCCACAGGATTTTTAAATTAAAAGTAACCAAAGACATCAAATAGCTCATTACCCTCATTTTGCAGTCGAAGAAGTGTTGGCCGGGACAGTGGCCATGCACCAGATGATATCTGTGAACCAGAACTCACTAGATCACTGAGTACAGACATATACGGAACTGAATTGGTTTTTTCCCTACTGGAACATGCTAGAAAAAGAACACAATTCCTAGACACTATGGACTTGGAAGTGTGAAAGAAAGAATGGAGAATGGGGAGTGCAAGAGGGGAAATAGAACCTAGGAGGATTCCTACAGAGCAGTTTCACAGTGACACGGAATCTGAGAACACTACTTAAATTACCATATGATAATAAATGAGCACCGACCTTTCTCTTCCTGTCACTTCCATAAATCAGAGCCAAAGGTCCCATTTGTTTTTTATGACTCAAGTTGGTATTACTGTTCTCATTGCTCAAACAATGATATCTTTACCTGCAAGTTATCTTTGCGATTGTGGAGGGTGGGACGCAAGAAAGAAGGCAAACAGAAAAGAGGCATCCCATTTCTTTCACTAGAAAATGCTAATGATTGCCAGTATTTCCCATCTGTCACATTTGCAATCGAGGAGGGAAAGGAAAATATGTAATGCAATGTAATTTAAACTCAGAGCCTAATCATGAGTGACCTTTAAACTCTGAAATCAGTGCTGCTGCCCACACGGTAAATGCAATTATGAGATTTGATTTCCTATATGTTGCAGGCACTGAAACTCTTTTAATTGACACTGATAGATATTTGTAATAACTTCTGTATAAATTAAAAATCAATGCCAATTTCAACTCTCTGGGTAATTTCTTACTGAACAGACACACATTTCACAGGTGCTGAACAATCTGCAAATGGCAAAACAACAAAACAAAACAAAACAGAAAGCTGACACAGACCTCAGTTGTTCTAAACCCAGAAAAGAGCTTTCGGCCACGGGGCGGACGAAACCCACTGAGAAACCGCGTCAGATGGAAGCCGGCTTCAGCCTTTAGGGAGATTTCCCGAATGTTCCGACAGGCGGGTGCCCCTCCATCACTGGGGCCCTTTCTCCACCCCTCCCCTCAGACTAAACCGCCAGCACGGTTTCGGCCTCATTCTCGTTCCCGAGACCCTTTTGTTCTGCTTCAGCTGAGACACAGCTGAGCACAGAGGAGCAGGCCTCACTCTAGCCCGACCCGGTTCCCGTATTCAGAGACTGCACACGGTTTGTGGTGGTGACCCCGTCAACAGTGACTCGGGTGCCAGCAGCCAGGCTTTGGGGGAACCACGCTAACGGGAAAACTCAGCATACGTGCGTAGGTACCCACACACCCCTAAGAGCTTGGCGAGAGGCTTGGGGTGGTGGCTCTGACTCCCACCGGGGATCTATGGGCACGTAGCTCACAACACCTGTCCTCGCCAGGCAGGGACACAGGACTGTGCAGGGGGCACTCGGGATTCCCGAGCAGAGGCAAGCTGAAAAGCAGGCTCGGCGGAAGAAACCACCACCGGCTCTCCGGTGCGTCCACATAAGCTTGCCCTTGCCTTCTAAACTGCCGGCTAGAATTTACACGCTTTCCATACAGCAAAGGCCGTGGATCCCGGAAGCTGTCGGGGCTATTATTTCCTTTTTCTTTTCCACATTGACTTCATCTGAGACTGAACCTATCAGCAGTTATGCCTGTCAGATCCAGACTTACACTTCCCATACACTTCTGAAAGTATCCCCTGTTGACATCAGGCCATCTGGAGTTGCATCTTCTTTATGAGTCCCCACGTGTACACGAGCAGACCTGGTCTGGTGGTTGACGACAGCCGAACCAGTTAAGAGCTCCTGGTCCACGGGTGCAAGCCAGGTGACATGTCTCACAATGACAAGCACGAAAACAGGAATTTGCGTGCTCATGTGAAAAAGGAAAGAATTCAAAGGCAAACCAGGTAGCCGTAGGAGTTGTATTCAGCTGGGCTGTGAACACTCTTACAAAGCTACTGGCTGATCCGATTTTCAGGCTGTTTTGTATGTATTATACATATGTCATGAGAAGACCACAAAACCCAAAAGCAGGGTAAGAGATACGTGTTTGCGTACTTCTCACATGCCTCTATTTCCTAAGGTCTCTATAGCAATCTTGCACTGCTTTTGTTATAAAATAATAGGAAAAATTTTACACTAACGTGAGATGGGCTACAGGAAGAGGGGGCAAGGAACGGAAGTCTCCTTACAGACCCAGAATGGCCAAGTGTATATAAACAGAAGGAAATGTACAACTGTATGCAAATAAACACACACAGAGCTCAGGAAAATTGAGCTGAGCTTGTGAAAACAGCAGAACTGGAATCACCCCCAGAATATTTTTATGTACACCCACGACAATATTTATATAAGCTCATCATCCGAGACTTCTCATGTTACTGTCTTGCCATTTACACAGCCTCGACACTCCAGCAGAACCTTCTTTACAACACTCTATTGAGCAGTGCTCGCTTCGGCAGCACATATACAACACTCTGTTGAGTACCTTAACCTTACCCTGGCATCTAAATTCAAATGGCAGTAAATTATAACATGGGGAATCTTCTCTGGTAACAGCTAAAAAAAACAAAACAAAACAAAACAAAAAAAACCCTCACCAAACGTTTTCAAATGCCATGATTTTTTTTGTTTGTTTGTTTGTTTGCTTGTTTCAGAGAAATAAGGGATCAAGGGAAAAGAGGAGATTGCTTCAAACAAAAATAAACAAAAATACTATTCCCTTCTTTCCAGCCAATAACCCTAAATCGTAACTGCCTTGTAAATCTCTACCAATTTGTGCTCCATGTAAATCTCAAACAGGAGTTCTCTTAGCAAACCCTCCCCTGGAAAGTGCTTGCCAGGATGTTTACATAGAATCATTACTGGTAGGTTTTTCTCTGCAAGGGAAAAAAAAAAAGTCATGGCTGCAGCTCCATTCTTTAGGGGGTGCGAAAATGTATTTCAGGAGTCAGCATGCCTTTTCATAAAAAAAAAAATAAAAATAAAAATAAAAGACTTTAGTTCCAACCATAATTATAGTCTCACAAAGAAATTGAGAAATGGGATTTTCTTTTTTTGGTAGATCAATGGCTTTATCCAAGCAACAGCTCATGAATAAATCTCTTTTTAAAGATCTAAAAATGTGACACAAGCTCATTATTAGAAAATATTCAAATAACTAAGTATATAGCTTTAAGGGGGAAAAATTGTGGTACAGCGTTCTGAACAGCAGCTGCATTCTCAATGATGTATCTTTTTTTTTTTTTTAATTATTGGGAAAGTACGTTTTTGGTTAGATTAAAGTGTATCTTCTCTGAGATCACTTTTCCTACATATTTCAACTGTAACAAAATAATGCAACACTAATCTCTAAGACTTTTTTCGGTAATAGATGTTTTTCCTCAGTAAATCAATGCAAAGGCTAATTGGGGTGGAAGGTGACTATCTCTTGTGGTTATAAATACATTTGCATTGCTATCAATCTTTTCCACTACCAATGTTAAACGAGGCTGAACAACCGGAGGAAGAAAAAAAAAAAAAAAAACAAAAACAGCGTTCCGTGTTAGCACGTAGTAAATGCTGCCATCAAGTGGCCAAATAGAGAGTTGTCCTAACAAAAAATAAAGTTGTCAACTAAATTACTAACACAATGTTTAAAACCTGGAATCAATCTTGCTCAGCCTTTGACGAGCATTTTTATCATAAACAGGGGCTTTAAAACTAGGATCTGTGTGGAAAATGTGTCCCCTGGCCTGTTTTTGAACGGCCCTCAAGCTAAAAACGTGGTCCACAAAGCCAAAACAAAAAACCCTACAATCGTACTCTACAAGTGAATATTCTTTACCATAGTAGTAGCTTATTAGTAAATCATATGCCAAAACCTCAAAACCAGTCTGTGGCAGTGTTATATGTTGGTGGCACTGAACTTAACCTATTTCATGTTAAATGGCATTGAATTCTATTTTCTGATGTCAATAAAGAAATTGTTTCAAAAATCTTAGTACCTAATATGGGCAAACTGTTTTCATAACTTTCATTGTCCATTGCTTATAATTAACTTGGAAGCAGAGAGGATATCTGACTGATGAGAACCAGCTTCCCAGGGACTCAGCCTGACATGTTCCCATAGTAGGCAACGGGAGGTACAGATTTTTAACTTACTAAAGACGGGCTCCCATATCTCTATGATTAATTGTAACGTTAACTTACTTTCATTTTGCATGGCAGGGAAGAAAACTGTGAAAGAGAAGTGAGAATGACAAAAACATGCTTTTTTTTTTTAATCGACAGATTTTAATGATGTTCGTGAGACACTAATTTTTCTTTTGTTTACATAATGGTATGTGTGAAAGCAGTGAGCCCCACTGGGGATGTTTATTCTCACAGACCTTCTAAATGATGTAGGCAATTACATAGCTCATCACTGCTTAGTGAACAAATACATTTTAAACTTACATTTCATAATTAACAGAATTTTGGAAGCAAGAGCTGGTCCTGGGGTTTTCAAAGTTCTATAAAACCTATGGCGTAAAGCATTTCTCAAGATGTGGTCAACAGACCACGTGCAAAAGAATCATATAAAATGCTTATTCACAATGGGATTCTTAGACCTTATCTGGAACGTACTGAGTCAGAATTCCAAGGGAGAAAAGGGTGGAATTTGAATTTTTAACAAACTCTGTAGGTTACTTTCATGTTCTTGAGGTTTCAGAACCTCCTCATTTTACTATATGAGGGACAAAAATGAACTGATTTTCTTTCTCTGCCCCTCTCTGCTCGCTTGCTCTCTCTCAATAAATAAATAAATAAACATTAAATAAAGAGAGACGCTTCTTAAGCTATACCTTATGGTCTTTCATAAGTAAAAACTGAAAGGTGCTACATTCTTAATAAGAAGGCCCAGCAGCGTGAGTTTTCCTTTCTCATTATTCACCACCATTAAGACTATTAACAAGTGACTGTAAAGGGAACAGTGGAAAATGGTCTCTGCTCCTTTGGTTACTGTGAAACCAAACAAAAACAAGGTCAAGAAACGTAAATTGAAAAATGAGCCTCAGCACGTTAGACTGTTGGCCCAGGGAGAGAAACAGTAATTCCGCCTACAACCTGAAGTCAGTCACAGCGGGACTTCGCCAGCCCTTGACATTGGGCTGATCCTCTGACTTGCTTTGGCCGCTGTAATGCAACCGAAGTGTTGCTCTGAGACTTCCTAGGCTCAGCATGAGGCACCTTGAATCCTCAGCTCATCCTCTCGGAACACGCAGGTCACCGTGCTAGGAAGATACCCAGAACGGAAACCGCGAGGAGAGGCCCAGACATCCCAGCTATCCAGGCCATCACAACCGAGTCCCCGGGTCACTGCAGCCACATAAATGAATGCAGGTGACAACAAGCAGTATCGCCGAGGCCACCAACAGAAATCAGGAGATGCCGTCAGTTACGGCTGATTTAACCCATTAAGTCTTAGGGTGGTTATTACGTAACAAGAGATCATTAACAACACTAAGAAACAACCAGAGCCCTAAACCACAACCTATGAAGAAACCACAACTGTTGCCAAGTGCAGTGAAAATAGTACAAAAACGGGGGAGAGCTCCGTGAGAGCCACAAGCCACTGCGGGCTCTAAGGAGAGTGAGATGTTTGTCACGCTAGCTGGGTGGGATGTACCAAGACAAAAAAGAATCACTCTTCACCGGAATGGCCCAAGGGTTTATGAAGAAGTGGTGGGACCCTCAGTAAACTTTACTTTGTAGGACAGGGTAGCAGATCTTATCACGTGGAAAAAGAGAGCACACAGACAATGCCAACTTTTCAAGAGCTACTGTAGGTTAAACAGGGTGCTAGAGAAATTATCAGGGGCAAGTAGCCTTGCAGAGATGCAGGGAAAATTACTATGTAAAAAAGAAAGAGAGAGAGAGAGAGAATGAAAGGGAGGGAGGGAGGAAGGAAGGAAACAAGCAAGAAAGGGAGAGAGAGTGAGGGAGGGAAGGAAGGAAGGGAGGGAGGGATGGGGGAAGAAGGAAGAGAAAGGAAGGGAGGGAGGAAGGAAGGAAGGGAGGGAGGGAGGGAGGAGGAAAGAAGAGGAAGGAAGGAAGGAAGGAAGGAAGGAAGGAAGGAAGGAAGAAAGAAAGAGAGAGGAAGGAAGGGAAGGAGGGAGGAAGGGAGGGAGGGAGGAGGAAAGAAGAGAAAGGAAGGAAGAAAGGAAGGGAGGGAGGAAGGAAGGGGAAGGGAAGAAAGAAAACATCTGTGGCTTCACTATGTGCCAAGAGACTTGTGGCTAACTCAGAGTTGATTTAAATACCTAGGGCAGAATATTAGTGAGAATATGTTCAAAAGCCATGGTCTATTTAAACTTCAAATGTCATGCCGCACTCTACCTAAGCCTCCTCTATACTATCCATCATCAAATAGCAGATTCAGGTGTGCTGATGAATAGAAAAAAAAATCAGATGAATTACAGATGAATAATAGAAAAAAAAATCAGCTGGAGCTTAAACAAAAGTACTGCCAAAAGCCTGAGAAAAAGAATATGGCAAGCAGAAGGCAGATAAAAATTTGCAAGACAATAACACAAAAGGCCAAAAATGAAAAACATAGTACTCCTTAAATAAGTTATTTTTAAAATCACAACCTTTCTGAAATAAGAATTCAGACAAGACAAGGGTGCTTGCAGGCCTCGGTCGATGGAGCATGTTACTCCTGATCTCAGGGTTGTGAGTTCAAGCACCATGTTGGGTGAAGTGATGACTTAAAAATACAATCTTAAAAACAAACAAACAAACAAAAATTCAGACAGGTATTGTAGAACTCAAGGAAAAAGATCGCAAAATAAATGTGATGAAAAGTGATGTGTCAGAGTCAAAAAAAAAAAAAGAAGAGAAAAATGAAACAATTACCTACATGAAGGTCACAGTGAAGGCATCAAAAGGAAAAAAAGCCATTTCTAAAAGCACAGAAACACAAAAGGGCATAGATTTTTGGAGAATTTGAAAGTAAATTAGTGTTCTGAAGCCAAAGGAGACCCGACATGTGTAAGTGACAATCCTAAATAAGAAACATAATGACAAATATTCAAAGCTATAATAAAAGAAAAATTCATGAAATAAAGGAAGAATCAAACATGTAGCTAGAACGCTGTGCACCAGAAAAACAGTAGCTATAGAATCATCAGCACATAACCAGAGAAACTTACTGGAATTTAATGCTAGCATATTCTGTAGGGGACAAGAAAGAATCCATTTTTTCTGTAAGAAAGAATGAAATTTGGCTGACCTCAGACTTAAAACAAAAAGGTCACTGTAGAAGGGAACAGAGCGGTATCTACCAAGTTCTCAGGGAAGGAAAATAGAAACCAAGAATGTTCAATCGCAACAAGTTATCATTCGAGTACAAAGTCATTGACAGCCAACGGGAAACAGGCAAGAGATGGGGAACGTATCTCCTTTGAGCTCCTCTTTACAACCACACCTGTAGTATGATTTCCCATAAATTGAGAGATGAATAGAGAAATCGGTGTCAGGACTGTGAGAATTAAAAGTAGAATAGAACATAAAGGTAATAGACCATAGCAATTTAGAAATACAATCTACCTGCGGTGAGACAAGGGAAGGGGAAGTAGGAGGGGACGTTGGCATAAAGAGAAAGCACACTCAACTCTACATCTCTTAGGAGACTCTGAGCGAAGTCGGACGCTTAACCAACTAAGCCACCCAGGCGCCCCCACACTAATTAATTTTTAAATGTTCCAAGTGGCCCGAAACCATGGGCAGTGTCTGATCAGCTCTGCTTCACAGAAAGCCAGATCTCTTAGCCCAGGTTTCTGGCCCAATTAAACTTCCAAGGACTTGTTCAAGGCCAGGGTGGGGAAAGGCCTACCCCTCATGACTGACGGTGGATACCTTGCCGACCTTTGTAAGCAGGGGATCAGATTTAATTTGGCTTTAGAAAAATAAAGCAATATGACATGCGATTATCTTCTACTTAATATAATTTTAACAAAACTTTATATATTTTAGTATCTTGCACTTGAGTATTATGGAGGAAAAACAGCTCTGTCTCAATTGTTTGGCTTTCTCAGTCATACACAGTCAGCACAAACTCTCCCTCAGCAAAATTGTATCATGCTCAAACAATATCACTGCATTTATTTATTTGTTTGTTTGTTTATATATGTTTTTAGAAAAAGACAGCATGAGCAGGGGAGAGGGGCAGAAGGAGAGAGACAGAGAGAGAGAGAGAGAGAGAGAGAGAGAGAGAGAGACTCCTAAGCAGGCTCCATGACGAGCATGGAGCCTGACGCAGGGCTCGATCCCATGACCCTGGGATCATGATCTGAGCCAAAATCAAGAGTTGGACACTCAACCAACTGAGCCACCCACGTCCCCCTACATCACTGCATTTAATTTAACTGTTACCCGATGGTTTTAGTGCCCCATCATTCTCTTCAGACACTTCCCCCCGACGTGGCTGTTGAACAAATTTAAATGTTGAGAAATACCGCGATCTAACAGCAGTGAAATGAGACGTATGTAGGAATGGGACAGAATTCTAAATTCCAGGAGAATCGCCATGACTGCTATGGACTTGCTAAAATTGAGTATCAGTATGGTGGATGTTCACAGCTCAATGACTCTGGTAGACACCTCCTATCTAGGTACAATGGCCCACACACATACGATGGGGGCAGAGTTAAAACGTGTCTGGGACAAAACACAGTCGCTCTGCAAGCAAGCATGGTCTCTTCTGATCTTTTTATCGTGTGGCAGGCCGAAGACAGCCCTCCAGAACCTGTGAATGTTATCTTGTGTCACAAAAGGGACTTGATGGATAATCATGGGTTGTCCTGGGTTATCCAGGTGGGCCTTATGTAATCATAAATGCCCTAATGAAAGGGAGTTAGGAAATCAATATGAAGAGACCTTAATGTGTCAACAGAAGCAAAGATTGGAGAGATGTGGCCACCAGCCAAGGGATACGGGCAGCCTGGGGAAGCCAGAAAGAGTAAGGGACGGATTCTCTCCCGAAGCTTCCAGAAGAAGCCAACAACCTGATTTTACCAGTGAGATTGAGTCTAGAATTCTGTCCTCCAGAAAAACAAGGCAATAAATTTGTGTCATTTTCAGTCACCAAGTTTATAGTAATTTATTACAAGTGCAGTAAGAAACTAATAGATAGCTCTTCTTTTCCACATTCAGAGTAATAAATCATGAGTTTACAGGGCCTGGTAATTTACATTGTGCTTTTCCATGGCTGGCCTAAGAGTGAAATTGCTCTAATGATGAGTTTAATTTTCCTTTGGGATTCAAGCATTTCAGGACTAGAGAGAGACAGCAGAAATCCAGCCACAGTGCTCGTAATGAAAACACAGAGTTTCCACACACGCCAGGCTTTTTCACACAAACTGTCTTACGTCATGCTCACCAGACCCCTGAAAGATAGGTGCTAGCTTCTCAGTATTTTGCAGAAGAGGAAACAGGTCAGAGATTAATGTCTACATTCCCCCTCAAATCTCACCCCCGACCAGCTTTTCCTGAACGCCCTCTCCTCCCTCTGAGGATTGGGTGGAACCAGCTGGGCTCTCCACAACCCTCACCTGAGCCTTCTCTGGGCGCTCTGCATTGTAACAGGTGTACCTGCTCGTTCACCACACCACCACACCCTCCCCGCCCCCCCCTCCCCCCCCCCCCCCCCCCCCGCCTCTCTACGCAGCCTTGAAGACAGTGACTATGCTTTATTTATTTCTACATCCCTAGAAGAGTGGCTGGTATTTGGTTGGGGCTTAATAAATGCATGACAAAATTAAGGATTTTTTTTTTAACGTTTATTTATTTTTGAGACAGAGAGAGAGAGCATGAACGGGGGAGGGTCAGAGAGAGGGAGACACAGAATCTGAAACAGGCTCCAGGCTCCGAGCTGTCAGCACAGAGCCTGACGCAGGGCTCGAACTCACAGACTGCAAGATCATGACCTGAGCCGAAGTCGGCCGCCCAACCGACTGAGCCACCCAGGCGCCCCAACAAAATTAAGGATTAAATAAGTAACTACAAAATTCCCCAAAGGATGACCACCTTTCAAGACTCATCCACCTTTCCAGATAAGACATTAGAGATCTTCTCCTCCTCCTACAAGTTCTTCTCATTACTTAGGAACAAGTCTAGACAAGACACATCAAACTCAAAGATCAGGCGGGAGATAAAAAGGCAAATCAGTAAAACAAGCACCTCTGTTCCTCATCTCCAGTTGTGTTCAACTAATAACTATGGCTAACTTCAACATTACATAAACTGGTCCCCCTAAATGATCCCCTAAAATCCCCCCGCGTTTATCTACGGGAAAATAGATCTTCATATATTTATAAAGGGCTTATGCTATTTTTTTGACAACCTACCTGGTTGGTAATATTTCTAGTCATTAATTTCAGATTTGGGAAGAGGGAATTCAGCCATTTTTCACAGCCCTGCAGAAGTCATGCACATTTCTGCTGAATCAAGCACGAGAGAATGCCACAAGATCCACTCGACTGAAACGCATCACCTCATCCACCATACGCCGCTAACTATTAAAACAAAATGGGAATCGGTTTTTCACCCCATAGTTTACCTAAAAGTCTCTCTTAGGCAGGTTTGACCTTTACATTATGAATTTCATTCTGCTGTAAGCTCTTACATTTATATTACTGCTTAACAGGCACTCTTCATAGAAACCTGCCCTAACAATTCCTAACTGTATTTATTCACGCTGAGCAGTCTGCTTAACTACTTGCCTACAATGCAGTACAGCTACCAGAAAAATAATATTTCCTGTTATTTCAGCACTGTGAAGGTCAGACCAGCTTCATGCAAAGGGAAATGAAATGTTTTGTGTCTTCAGGCTGTGCAGTACAATTTCAACTCTTTTCTTGCTGTTTACGGAAACACCCTAACCTGGTCTTCATTTTACTCATTGTTCCCCCCCCCCCCCCCCCCCCCCGCCCTCTCACCCATGCCTGTTTAACTCGACAAGGTTGCTTCTAATGCCCTACCATCTACGGAAATGATGTAATGTGCTCAGCGTCAAAAATCTAAGTTGAGAACAGCCTTTGTTACCAGAAAGCAAGAACTGCATTCGTGAAACGGTTGTGCAACATTCCTTAATCAAGTAATTAATCCCTTGGATAAAATAATTTCTTTCATTCTCAATTTTGAGGAGTCCACTGATCTCACAGATTGCCTCCTGTTGGGTTCCAGTTAAACTTGCGCACAGTGGAGGTGTAAGCCCAACGCCCGTTTGAGTGGCTGCTTTCCAATGGAGCCTTACAGCAGAATGGCTGAATGCTGGGGGTTCCAGAAGACCTGGATTCGAAACTTAGTTCTAGTCAGTTATTTGCTGGGTGAACCCAGGTGGGCTGCCTAACCTCCTAGATGCTGAATTCAACAAAAGGAATGCCCATCGTTTTATTATTATTACCCCCTTGCTTAGGGAACCGTGGCAAAATAAAACCTTGCTACAATTGCAGAATTTGCAAATATTTTTGCAAATATGCACTTGGCAATGAAATCAGATCAGGACCCCCAGAATGTGAGAAGTTCTACAGGACCGGGCAGTGTGTCACGTTTTGTGCTCTGGCAACATAAGTGCAAAAAGAACATAGCAAGCTTAGATGGGGTTGGGGCAAGGATCAATGTCAGGGGCCTCCGAGTTTGTATGTGAGGCACAGCAACATGTAAGATCCTGGCAATCTACAAAGACAAGTATTTAAGTGGCCTTAGAATCGTCCACTGGCTTCCAACCACCACTGTAACAATTCAGTTATATTGGAGATCCGAGCCCAAGAAGGAGGCGGGGTTACCGCTCACACAAGAATTCCACATACATCCAGCTTACAACTTTCCTATATATCATCTGATTACATATGTATATGAGAACGTTCCCCAATATGTGTTTTCCAAGCGCAGTGGGTTGAATAGTGGTCCGCAACATACGTATCCACCTAAACCTTGTGGATGTGACCTTATCTGAAATTAAGAGTCTTTGCAGATGTAGTTAAAGGTCTCAAGATGGAATCATGCTGATCAAACAGGTGGGCCCGAAATCCAGTGACAGTGTTGTTGTCACAGACGGAAAAGAAGACATAAACATGGTGCGGGAGGCCATGTAACAAGAGGCACAGTCACAGGGCCCCAGAAGATCAGTCGGGTTTGAAGCATGACTCAAGTCTTAGAAGGGAATCAAAGTGCTCCTTCATTCAGCAGCTATTTTATGGAGGGGCACATTTGATGGGCATGGTCCAATAATTTAAGATAAGCTGGGGAACAGAGAGGTGTTTCTGGGATTTGCCAACCGCCTGAATACCTGGGACTTACCTTAATCTCTGGACAGCTCTCCTAACTCCAGGTCTTACCAAGCAATTGATCTGGAACTGTTAACATCTCACCTTGTTCAGGACAGTGTCAGGAACCACAGAAGCACAGAGTCATTAGGAGAACAGCAGGGTCTTTGACTGGGAGAGTCCAGGCCCGGAGCAACCAGGCAGTACTTCTTCCCTCTTGAGTTTCTTCCCCTGTAGACGGGTGCCTCTCATGCTTCCCTGGCACTTTTCCATGGCCTACGACACTCAATAAAAATAAAGTCAGATTCCAGCGTTTCTGACTTAAAGGGTCATCATGTCATTAACTCAGTAGCTCCCTTCTAGAAGGTGACAAGGACAGGGAGGGCCTGCCCTCTGTGACAGAGAAAGCTGGGAGCAGCCACAGGATTCTGCAGATCTCCGGCATTACAGAGAGGTCAACAGATGAGGAAGTGACATCAACAACTCCTTATTTGCAAAGGTGAGGTGTAGGGGTGTGACAGAACACGTGAGAATGCCTATAGCCCTCTGACAACCAACTGTGGTGAGGGAGATGGAGGTAAGTAAGGAAAATGTGACATACTGGAAGAAAAATCTACCTGATGGAGGACCGTCACCAGTTCCTGGTGAGACGAGACGTACCCACGAAATCAGGACACAAGAAATCCATGGCACGGGAATTTTCAGTATGAACCCTAGAGAAGGTCTACCAGATAATGGCAGAATCCAACCCACAAGGGGTGACGGTCTTTCATCTGTAAGATCTACAATGACAATTAGTTAAGCCAGCTTACTCCAGGGGCCCTTCCACTACACTTTATCTTCAAAGAAATAGATGGCCCACTAAAAAAATGGAGTTCCCAGCCTTTTCTATTCATCACTGACTGTATTTTGCGGGTGTCTGCTCTATTCTTTGCAGCGTCTAATGTTGTCTTGATTTCTCTTAGGGTTTTATTTTTCTCTCCCACTTCTTTTTGAGCTCTCCCAGCTCTTTCTGACGTTTTATCATTTCGCCTTTAGGCTTTTTCATCACTTCTCAATGCTCCTTTTCAAAGGGCTCGAACTCTTTTATTTTGCCAAGCCACTCAGTTTTCCCCTCTCCTTTTTTTTTTTTTCAAAAGCCTTAATTCTAAGATAATTACTACACAGAAGCCAACATGAACTATGTAAAGAGATATGCCAAGAAAAAATGCTAAAATATATTTGAAAACATTTCAAGAAGAAAATTTAAAAGACAGCCAGGGGCTATACCAGAAACACTATATCGCAAAGCATATATACCCCATGGTACCAAATATCACACACACACACACACACACACACACACACACACACACACACACACAAAACAAACAGTTGAAGGTGGTAGGGAGCTTTTATATATAATGAATGAAATAGGGGCCCCTGGGTGGCTCAGTCAGTTGTGCACCCAACTCTTGAGTTTGGCTCAGGTCATGGGATCGAGCCCCACATTGGGCTCCATGTTGGGTGTGGAACATGCTTAAGACTCTCTCTCCCTCTCCCTCTGCCCCTTTCCCCCACTTGCATCTCTCTCTCTCTATTATAATATAATATAATATAATATAATATAATATAATATAATATAAATTTTAAAAATTAATGCAATAAATAGGAAAATAAAATTGTAATTTAAATGTATGAAACACAAGAAGCATCAATAAAGAGCACTGACACTAATGAAAAGTCACGAACAAGACGAATCATGCTGATAACACCGAACGAAATCAAACGAGGGGCACCAGGGTGGCTCAGTCGTGACCTCACGGTTTGTGGGTTTGAGCCCCATGTCGGCCTCTGTGCTGCCAGCTCAGAGCCTGGAGCCTGCTTTGGATTCTGTGTCTCCCTCTCTCTCTGCCCCTCCCCCGCTCACGTTGTGTGTGTGTGTGTGTGTGTGTGTGTGTGTGTGTGTGTCTCAAAAATAAACACTTAAAAAAAATCAAATGAAAAAGAGAAAACACTGCACAAATAGTAAAGAGAAAATGAAAAAATGTAACAGACAAAAGAGTTCCAAAACAAGAATAAACAATGTTGCTGAAAAAGGAAACGAAACAAATAAGACAAGTTTGCTAAAAAATAACAATAGGGAAGAGCGCCTGGGTGGCTCAGTTGGGTAAGCTCCAACTTTGGCTCAGGTCATGATCTCACCTTTGGTGGGTTTGGACCCAGCCTCTGGCTCGGTGCTGACAGCTCAGAGCCTGGAGCCTGCTTTGGACTCTGTGTCTCCCTCTCTCTCTGGCCCTCCCCTGCTTGCGCTCTATCTCTCTCTGTCTCTTGAAAATAAATAGACATTAAAAAAATAAAAAAAGAAAAAGAAAGAAAAAGAAAAAGGAGAAGATAACAATAGGGGGTAAAAAACTTTCCTGAAATATAAAGTTTGAAAAGGTGTATTTTGTTCCTCCAAAGCTGATTAAAAACAATCAACCCCAAGGTTTTAATTTTTTTTTTTAATGTTTATTTTTAAGAGAGAAAGAGAGCATGAGTGGGGGAGGGGCAGGGAGAGAGGGAGACACAGAATCGAAAGCAGGCTCCAGGCTCTGAGCTGGCAGCACAGAGCGCAACGGAGGGCTCGAACTCTTGAACTATGAGATCATGACCTGAGCAGAAGTCAGGCGCCCAACCAAATGAGCCTCCCAGGTGCCCCTCAACCCCAAGATTTTAAAGAGGAACTCAAAAGATACCATGAGCACCAGGTTAAAAAAAATCCCCCAAGTTATCTCAGAGAGAAGTGAGTTCACTTTCCACGGAGCTCCCACTGACAGAAGACAGTGAGGCAGGGCCATAAGGCCCAAGGGCAAAAGGCTGATGGAGAAATTGTCCTCCCCACCAAGCTATTTTGCACAAATAAAGGCAAATAACATAAATTTGGGACTTGAGAATAATCGGGAAAATGACAGCTGGAGGACTGGCACAGTAAATTGATGCTACTCGAATTTAAAAAACTGTGGAAATGGTGGTGAACGAAGAGGGATATAAATGCTACACATGATGAACACGTTGAAAAAAATCTAACAAACACGGAGAGGAAGAAGCAAGGAAAAAATAAGGTATAAGGAATATAATAAACACACTGATTTTTCTAGTTTTCCGAAATGAGCATGAGAAATTGTTTGGAGCTGATTAAGTGAGCAATGGAGATAAGTATATTTTAGAATATAAAGGGAAACGCTTTAAAGATGATGCCAAAAGTGACACAACCAGGGAAACTGGGTGCCTGGGTGGTGCAGGTGGTTAAACATCTGATTCTCGGTTTTGGCTCAGGTCATGATCACACAGTTCCTGAGTTCAAGCCCCGCATCAGATCAGGCTCTGCACGGACAGTGTGGAGCCTGCTTGCGATTCTGTCTCCCTCTCTTTCTGCCCCTCCTGTGTGCTCGCTCTCTCCCTCACTCTCGCTCTCTGTCTCTCTCTCTCTCCCCCTCTCAGAAAACAATAAATAAAAAATAATAATACAACCAAGTAAATTAATATAATATGCATACTCTGTTATTACATAAGACGACTCTTCATTGATTTTAAATCCCCATAAAGCAATCCATAGATTAAGTGTGAGTCCAAAAAAACACTTCATAAAGGAGTATTTTTTTTACCCTGAAAAAAAGAAAATGAATTTTAAGGTCAAAAGGTAAACACGTAAGGGTGAATAGCATGGCGATGAATGGTAATTAGACTTCTTGCATTAAACACATTGTAGTGTATACAAATATTGAATTATTTAAACATTTTTTAACACGTATTTATTTTTGAGAGAGAGAGAGAGACAGAGCGCAAGCAGGGAGGGGCAGAGAGAGAGGGAGACACAGAACCCAAAACTGAGAACCCAAAACTGAGCTGTCAGCACAGAGCCCGATGTGGCACCCAAACTCACCAACCGCGAGATCAGGACCTGGGCCAAATTGAGACCCTGAACCAACTGAGCCACCCAAGTGCCCCATACAAATATTGAATTATTATGGTGAATACCCAAAACTGGCACAATGTTATACACCTCAATAAATTTTACCTCAATAAAAACTACTCAGTCATTAAAAAAAATAAGCATGAAAATGTGGGTAACTTACCTAATTTGACATTAAAATATATTACAGGGGTGCCTGGGTGGCTCAGCTGGTTAAACATTCAATTCTTCATTTCAGCTCAAGTCATGATCTCGAGGTTCATAAGCTCAAGCCCCGTGTCGGGCTCTGTGCTGACAGCTCAGAGCCTGGAGCCTGCTTCGGATTCTGTGTCTCCCTCTCTCTCTGCCCCTCCCCAACTCATATGCTCGCTCTCTCGCTCTCTCTCTCTCTCTCTCAAAAATAAGTACACGTTAAAAAAATGTTTAATGAGATTTTAATTTCCAAGGCACAAGTTAAGATGGCTTAGAGTGTTATCTCATGAGATGCTGGGAGGAGCATATTTGACTTGTGAAAGCAAGTTTTAAACTGAACGAGGATAAAGGCCAAAAGAGCAGCTGAAAACCACGCGAGGGGCTGTTACGTACATTACCAGGCTCGAGATGGCCCAGTAATTCACTCAAGCAGAGCATTCAGCAGCAACTCTGAAAACAGTAACGCACAGACAGGAGCTACGAACAGGAAGACTCAGGTAGAAGCGGAACGCGATGAGTATGACCGAGAGGTCACTGCCAGTGAGTGCAAGGCTTCCGATTGGAACACTCGCATAAGAAGGGAGATGCTGGGGAAGGTTCTCGGATGATAGACACCGGCACTGAAGTTGAGGACACCCAAGATGAAAGGCACTGTGGAAAATATCCAGGCCAAGAAGAGAGGGAAAACAGGGATACGGTTATGAACATTCATTGCAGAGTGCCAGGACAGAGAAAGGAAATCAGACAGGGTGCTAAGTGTGAAAAAAAAAAAAAAAAAAAAAAAAAAAAAAAGATTGAATACATAAACTTTAATTAAAAGAACACGAAAAAGGGAGGGGGGCCTGGGTGGCTCAGTCGGTTAAGCGTCTGACTCTCGGTCTCTGCTCAGATCATGATCTCGCAGTTGGTGAGTTCAAGTCCCGCATCTGGCTTCACAATGACAGCACACAGCCTGCTTGGGATTCTCTGTCTCTCCCTGTCTCTCTGGCCCCCTCTCCCACTCACGCTGTGTCTGCCTCTCTCAAAAGTAAATAAATAAACTTTAAACAAATAAAAGAACACAGAACAGGGACACGTAACCTTTAGCAGTGACAGAGAATACCAAAAGTCCAAACAATATCTTTTTTGTCCCCTAAAACCAGAGCATCTGACCACTTCCTTATATGCCAAAACCTAATCTCCCAGCAAGGAGAGAGAGCAAAAATCGAAGCAACTACTCTAGGCCACAAAAATGACCAGCAAGAAGGAACTGAATGATAAAGGAGAAGTGTCGAGCACCTGGAGAGAATGTGAGCATCTCATGTTAAGACGTGTGTTAAGATGTGTGATACCTCGTGAAGGGAGCTCAAGGCTGTGATTCCAGTTCTGCTATTAAAGATGGTCCTGATAAGGAAAGAAAAGGAATAAGCTCGCCAAAAAAAAAAAAAAAGTGTCTCTTCTGACAAGCTCAGCCTTTAGAAGAATCCATACCAGTGATGAAATAGCGTGCATAGCAAATGAATATGAGAAAAGGTAACGTCTCAGTTGGGGTTTCCGAAATTAGTTGAGGATTTGTAAAGAAACAAAAAATAAAGACTAAAGCCAACAACAAAAAAGGGTTTTGGAAACTGTGTCGAGCTGGATGAAGAAAAAGGACCACAGGAGGACGACAAAGAGAATGTAAGCCTAGCTTATTACATTTTTTTCTACAACCC
The DNA here is from genome assembly GCF_018350215.1 of Panthera leo. NCBI lineage: Eukaryota > Metazoa > Chordata > Mammalia > Carnivora > Felidae > Panthera > Panthera leo. The sequence continues at coordinate 101,758,297 of NC_056679.1, read as the reverse complement.
TTACTTTTGTTTTTTTTTTTAAGCATCAAGAATAACCTTCAGCCAGGAAAGTTAAGGGGGCAGATATGGCAAGAAGGAAATGAAGGCCATCACAGGTACAGATGTTTAAAAAGGAGAACTAAGCCTTCAGACCTGGAGAGAGTTCATGCCGAGAGACCATGCAGGTGGTAAACGGAGCAAGACAGAATAGAGACGGGAAGTGAAATTTTTATTAAAAAAAAAAAAGAGAAAGGCGCATTATACAGCTACAGACTGATACTGTTGATCCTAAATAAGATTCAGGGTGTATTATTTAAAAAGGCAATTTATAATATTAGAAATAGAGGGGAGCCTGGGTGGCTCAGTCGGTTAAGCATCTGACTTTGACTCAGGTCATGATCTCGCGGTTCGTGGGATGGAGCCCCACATCGGGCTCTGTGCTGACAGCTCAGAGCCTGGAGCCTGCTCCGGATTCTGGGTCTCCCTCCCTCTCTGCCCCTCTCCTGCTCACACTCTGTCTCTCTCTCTCTCTCAAAAATAAACATTAAAAGAAATTATAACAGTAGAAACAGAAATCGTGATTGGCAGTACACGTGGATTGACCAGGAAAAGTCCTAACAGAGTAAATGCAGTTCCTATTTTTTTTTTTTTTGATGGGACAAAAGAAATAAACTAAACTCTTCCCGTGGATTTCTGCAAAGCATGGGTAAGAAGCTGGTGGAGGAGTATCATACATTGGCATGCTTAGAGATTGTGTTATTGGTTCAGTGAACGGATACTGACCTTAAGCGATGATGACAGTCACGTGACATGGCTTTGTGTCCTGGCTCTCTGCAGCCTGACATTTTTATCAACAAAGGCATAGCATAGACGGTTTTGAATTTACCAATGCCATTAAGTGAGGCAAGAGAGCTGTGTGATGTGACAGGATGAGGTGGCAAGTCTTTTTAAAGAGATAGGAATGAGGGCTTCCATCCAAGACAAAATTTGATAAACACCAGACCTTACTCCCGTCTTACAGACCAGACGCACATTCCCTGCATGAGAAATCAAGGTGTTGCTCAGTTTTAAACTGTTATAAGGGGGATGGTGAAAGGTACCTTGCGTTAAGAGCTATTATAAATATTACCGCTGAGCCTCAGAGCCGTGCTGGAAGAAGGCATTATCTCCAGTTGGAGGTGAGGACACCGAAGCAAAGAATTCAAATAACTTGCCACCGTTCTGAGAAGATCAGTGAAGACGTGAGAATCCTATTAAATGTGTCTGATCTCAAAATTCATGCTCCTTCCTGCTTCAACATCTAACTTCATATGTGAGCCAGATATGTCACTGGCATTGTTTCCAACTCCCATATGCACTGTGGTGCCTCTTAGCATCATCATAATTCTTGACGCTATTTCCAAATGGCCCTTCCTTTTACAAAGGGAAGATAGGTTCTCTTTTGGTAAGTAGGGACATTCAATTAGATAACAAAATAAGGGGCCAAATCTGTCCAATGTGGACGAGAACAGAGGTTGGCAAACTATGGTCTGCAAGTCAAATCCAGGCCACCTCCTACTTTGATTTGGTCCACGAGCTAACAGTGGTATTTGGTTTTACAAGAGGTTGAAGAAAATCCAAAGAATATTTCGTGACACATTAAGAATTATATGAAATTCAAATTTCAGTGTCCACAAATAAAGTTTTATTGGAACACAGCCATGCTCATTCATTTACATGTTGTCTATGGCTGCTTTCATGTTACAAAGGCAGAGGTGAATAGTTGTGACAGAGACCATATGTGGTATTCTCATGGCTTCACACTGCTGTTCAACACACTACAAATCTCAAAGATGCAGTTATTAATTCAACAGCAGCTCAAGTGCCACACATATTGTCACATAGACATTGTCCTATTTTTTATTACTAATGCATATTAATCATGTAAAAAAAAAGTAGAGTGAACTTTAAGTGTAGCACTTGTAAGGCACAGTGAAATGTGGATTACCTGTTATACAATTATATGGCAACACATCGTGTTTATTATGCAATGACACTTTAGCTGTGCGAAAGGAATACAACTTAGTGTGACATTATCAGACTGAGCACTCATCGCAATATCCCCCGGCTCACAGGAGAGCCACGGTCAGAAAAGTTAGAAGACTTAAAACAGAATAGCTCATCACAGTAGAATTCCTTCACAGACACAAAAAATGAGGACAAGGGGTGCAACCAAGCGAAGTTACTTCCCAGGGGCTCACTGTTAGCCAAACAGAGCTGTTTATTGATGGTGGGCTAAGCTTTGTTTGCAGCAGCTGGAAAATATGTCCAGAGAAAATAAATGTGTTCAACGCTAGCTTTCCAGCAAGAACAGGTGCTCAGAAGCCTCGAAGTCATGGACAGTCAACCAGAAACCAAGGCCAATGATTTCAAGCAGTTGTCCTTAGCTTTGATGAGTCAACAGACATTCTCAACACTGCCCAGTTTTTGTTTACTAGAGAAGTCAATGCTAAGCGTGCAGTGACTCAAGAACTAGCCTTTATGAACAGCCTCTGTGAAGCAACTGTATCAACGAATATTTTTAAGGAACTTGAGAAAACACCCATTCGGTGCAAAATGAAACGGAATCTGCTAAGATGTGTGGCCGCAAACGTTTGGCGGTAAAAACGTGTGGAGTGGAAAAGGTATCCTGCACACATTTACAAAGCTTGTAAAACTGTAAAATGTTTAAGGTCCATGTATGTATTTTATATTACTCGTGAGCAGGTGGTCTGTGGAAAATATGTGCATTTGTCGTGTTATTGAACTAGTATAGACAAGAGTGAATTCAGCCTTGTGGTCTCAACCATCATCACTTCCATTAAGTTCTGTCCGAAATACAAACGGAGTATCCTGACTTGCCCAGCGACGCAGCACTGTGATGGCCGTGGTCAAGTTTTACGGTGATGTTTTCCGCTCAGGACCAGGACAAAATTTTCTGAGCGAGCGCCACCTTTGCCTATTAGACACGAACCCTGAATTTTGCTTGTGCTGCAGATGTGATCATGTTTCTTAAGAAACTCAACTGAAAGTGACAAGGCAGAATAGCACTTCCATGACACGGACACCGCACGCAGCCAAGTCAATGTGGGGACGGCTAACGGCTAACGTGTAAATGACAAGTGGTGTCAACCTGCTTGACCCAACTTCCCACACGCTGTCACAAGTTCAAAGGGAGCCAAAGGTCCATTCCCACACAAATTTGCAGTGTATCTATTTTCCAAACTCAGCTACAGTTCCAGCCGGACTTTTGGGTCTCAATGTGAGTTCAAAGGGTATTCCCGTCTTCAAAAGCCATCTAATTGTAGCACTGAAGAACATTTACTTAGGCTTTAATAGGAGGTGATTATACGTGCAAAGGAATGATACACCAAAAGGCAAATGTCAAAGGTGGAATCTAATGGAATGCTATAGATACCTTCCAAATGATAAATCCGCTCAATTAAAATCATACATGTGAGGACTGATAACATTACTTGGTACTATCTACCTGCGTGAAGCCATTTTCAAAGAGGAAATAGGTAAAATCCCATTATGAATCGGTGTCACAGATGAACATTTGCCACGACTTCAAACCCCAATTAAGTGAAATATTATCCCCTCAAAATAACCCAGCTCTTATCATTAGTAAACTTGTATCACAAAGAAAAAAAGTGTTCTCAGGTATTAATATATAGTTTGGATTTCATCAATAGAAAAATTAGTGGAAATTTGTTTTCTTTCCAGTTACAGGAGTATAGGAGATCCTTTTTTGTCTCTTGGCCCACAAAGCCTGAACTTGACAAAAATGTGCCAACCCTCAGTCTAGAGCAGTGCGGGGGGTGTTTTTACATTTAAATACAATTGTGATATGGTGAACATCCCCGTGAACAACTGCTCTTTGTAGCAAAAGCAGTTTAATATCCCAGCAACACTACTGGATAATACTTCTACACGTAAGTAAGTATATATGTGGTTACGACCCATGTATTCTCACGAAGTAAATTTCCTAAGAAAGTAACAGGCGGCTCTGCCTGAGACGCAGGCAGAGAAGAAACTAGTTCTCCTGAATGTCCGCAGAACTTTATAATTCCACTTATTTGTACTCTTCGTAGAAAAATCAGCTTTTTACTCTATGAATCCAGCTCTAGCACAAACCCTCAAACACGAGGCAAGAACAGAAACATCCCATTTAAGGTACTTACGACCTCTGTTTTTACCTGAGTCTAGAACATTTTTCAAATGCACTCACTCACTACGTGTAACTTCTAGGAACACATTCAGAGTAATAAAAATGTTTTTCTAACTTAAAATCACGAGGGGTGCCTTCCGGCTGCAGTTTCCTTTTTCTCACCAAAACGGTGACGATCTGTGGGTTTTGCCTGCGCGGCTTCCGATCACCCTAAACTTCTGGCAACAATGCCCTCAATTCCCTTCGGGTAACACCTCCTTGGACCTCACTTCTCAGTCCAAAGTGTCCTCTGGAACGGTGGGAAAACAGCATTCCCTTGGCCATAGGACTTGGCTCAGGGGTGGGCCTGCGAACCAATCAAGCAATAAAGGTCAGTCTTAGGATCCTGTCGCAACCGCTCAGAGATGTTGCCCTTTGTGTTGGCTGAGGTTACCAAGAAAGCGCGAGTCCGAAGCTGCTGGGGGGTCGCTTTACTATCACTCACGGAGAGTCTCCCCGGCGATGAAAACAGCAGAGCAGAGAGCAAACCAAAGAGAGACGGAGAGGGACCGATTCCTGACTCTCCGCCGGGATCAAGTACGTCTGAGGCCAGGGCTCGCACTGGTCTTTTCAGTTACGTGTAAGAACGTCCACCCCCCTGCGTAAGCCACGGGCAATTCACAGGTGCCGGCAGATTCAGCTCACAGGATCGTTCAGACTGAACCCCCATCTGAAATCGGGTTTTTCTACACAGCGCCTTCTGACCACCGGCTCTCTTCTCCAGCTCCTTCTACTGCCTCCGAATGCTGGTGCTTCGTGTGTGCTGCTCTGCCTTATCTTACCTGCAGCATCTTTCGATCAGCCCGGCACCACGAATACCGTTTGGGGAGACTCCTTAAAGCACCAGGCACAAGACAAAACTGTGAGACACTGTCACAGGTCTGTGCTTTCCCTCTGCAGTGACAAAGTCATCCACTTAAAATTGGACGGATGAGGTTTCATTTCTGTGAACACCCGAGTATGACTTCATTTTTAAAAGGGAATAAAACGATTCTGTCGCTTTTCCTTGGTTTATTAGCAGCATTAGTTTTAATTAAGTGCTCTATCAAGTGGCTCAGGGAAGTGTAGAAGGATTTTTCTTGAACTCTCATTAAACAAAGCTCAGATGCTCCCTGGTATGTACTTCTTAGGATGGGGCTCCAACAAGGCAAAATCCTAACAGAGACGCAAACCCCTAGAGCCTATCCCTCCCTTCGGCTCTATATCTCACACAGGCGAAACTAAGTGGAAATCGGGAGATTTTCAATTCCTACCGTACATTCGTACGAGTAGCATCACTATACCCACGATTAGAGGAAGGGGGGAAAAAGCAAGTTTAAAAAAACTACCTTTATTTTTTATTTCTTTTTCAGTTACATACTTTTAAACAGGGATGTGTTTCATTATTCAGACATTCAGGCAATGTTGACTTCATTAGTGTTGACAGAAAAGAAGCATAAAAATGCAAAACATTGTTGGCTTAACCTGAACATACCTGCATCACCTATTACCGACCAGTTTGTGTCGCCAGAAGACTCTCTCCTTGGCGTTAAAATGGAGCACTTAAAAATATTGCTAGAAAGCAAATGTCTGCACACTGGTCTTTGCAGCAAATAAGGGTATTTATACTTTTAAAATATTTTAAGTCCATAATTGGATTAATATACACACCTTCTTATGTATAAGGAGTTCAGATCATATAAACACTGTACAGTCCAAAAACCCTACTGAGAATAAAACTAAATAGGCTTATGATAAGAAATACAGGTATCGCATGTATTTACAAATATCATAGACACACAAATTTGGTCAAATACTGTAAAGAAAGAAGTGGTTTCACATTATAACGGCCAAAACATCCATCTAGGTTGCTCAAGGCAAAACGAAAAGAAAACCTCAGTATGGAACTCCTGTCGTTTGAGACATCATGACAGTATACAGACAGACAGAATGGAAAACTGTTGACCAAACTATACAGCAAATGCCTTCTAGGCTGAGCGTGGGCCTTTCAAATCAAGAACTTGAAACGATCGCAGGATTCAGAGCAACGATGATAAACAATGTCCCGATTTGCGGTATCTGTGTGGGCACCTAATTCAGCAAAAACGATACACGGAACTTGTGGCTACTAAGAAAAATAAATTACGGATACAATCAAATCCCTGTAAATGCAATAAGGAAGTCAAAAAGGTAATTTATTTACTTTCATTACACATTTTAAATGTTACCTTGCGACGAGAAAAATAAATAAGCACGCCTGAAGGCATGCTGCCTGAAGACAAAGGAAGGGCTGCGTGGGAAGAGTAAGTAACAATTTCATAAATGAAAGGTGAGTGTGCGATCTGAAAAACATGATTCTTTTTCTGGCCAGTCGTTTTGTTTTAACTCTGCTTGAAACTTCTGGCTGGCAGAATGTGACCAAATACACCTGTATCTTTATGGCTTCAAACAAAGCACACTTAAAAGAGCAGACTGGGCTTCCTGTTTGTGCAGAACGATTAACTTTGTTCATATGCAGGCACTTCAACAGACTGTGGAGGCAAAGCACCTGACCCATCCTTTCCAAAATAGTTCTCACTCATCAAAATTATACTAAAAGGTAGGAAAATTCCAGAGAACCAGCAAAGTTGAATACAAGAGGCTAATGTGCACAGAGGGCAAGAGAGTGACCCAGTCTTTATTGCTGGGGGTCCTTTCTTTTTTTTTTTTTTTTTTTTTAATCAAAGAGCAAATAATTAACAAACAGACACCACTGCATGGCACATCGAAGTTTTCTGCTTAAGGGAGAGTGTAATCATTCAGCAGGAGGCTTCCGTGGGATCTCCTCAGACTTCAACCTTACACATCGCGATGAGATTCACATTTATTTCTTCTCCTTAGTGTATTTTAAAAAAAACAAAAACAAAAACAAAACTCCAACATATTTCATTTCTCAAAGTATTCGCTTCTTGCTGTCTAACATACATTATTATCTGGAAGCATAAAGTTACATTATACAAATATTTTGCTTTTTTTTTTCTTCTTTTAAAAAAAGCGCTTTTGCCACTTCAGCAACACTGAACTTCACAAAGTGGTGCAACAAAAGCAGAGCTCGTATTTACCACGCGACTCGTGATTCCATTTTACCACCTACCATCGGCCGCACCCCGACAGCGTTTTTCCTCAGTACCTCTGGGCAGTGACTGTACCATGATTTCACAGAGAGAATGTTAATATGACTCACGCACAGCCGTACCGTCAGTAATACTGAAATCGATGCAGATGCCACACAAGAAAGGAACGTCCCGTAAAATAACTTCTTTTACATTTTGGGGCAACGGTGTCTTCTCTGTTGCACTATCCACCGGGCGGGGGGGGCGGGGGGGGCGGTGGGGGAGGAGGGACATTCCTGTTTGATTATGCTCTTACAGAAGTTATCAAAAACCAGATCAGGTATATAACTGGCTGACACTGAAGATACTGTACTGCTTTTTCTACAACAGGAGGAGAGCTTCTGAAAAATGTCCTTAGAACGGTATTCATCGACACCACCTCATTGGTCCATTCCGTTCATCGACGGGCAAAGCACTCATGTTTCGACAAAACTTTAAAGCTTCCATAAAAGTTAAATTAGAAAAAAATATGAATGTAAGACAACCACAAAATGAAGTATGAAAGTATGTATGACATTTTTGTTTCTACGAGTGAGTCCTCGAAAATGTATGTGGTCACTACGGAGATGATTTTTAATCACAAGACAGCAGATGAACACGTAAGTAACTCCCCATGATCTGTCTGTGTCCAGAGTCATTTGTGGCGCTGTATGGTTTTCCTTTTCCTTCGTTTGAAAAAACAGCAGCACCTGCGGGCGGAGGGAAACACTTCTTTTATTATGAAAGCACTAAAAGGTCGCCAAGGAAAGGCAGAATTTAGCCTATTAATTTCAATGGTCATAGAAAGCAACACGCTAATGCAAGATACACAGTGAACATGCCAAGGAAGCAAACAGATTAGTGAGACTACGGCAGAGTTATCACTAGTTTGTCATCAACGTGCCTTTTAGGAACATAGCAAGACACTCTATGCAACATTAAAAGGAGCCACTAAATGGAAAAGGCTTTGCACCAAGCCTAACGGAGAAGCCACGGGACTGTGAATCCTCGCTGACCCCACTGTATTCTATTCTGAATACTCATTAACCTCTGGCAATGGCGTGCTTTTCTAAAATTCACCTTATGCACTCTCTCCCTTTCTTCCTGATATTTATATCTGATTCTTAAGACCAGGAAGAAAGAGACGGAATGCATAAGGGGAGTCAGAACTAGAGTTAGAATTAGAAAAGGAATAAAAAGGGTTGGCGGGCATTGAGGAGGGCACTTGTGGGGATGAGCACTGGGGGTCGTATGTGAGCGATGAATCACAGGAATCTACCCCCAAAACCAGGAGCACACGGTATGCACTGTAGCCAATCTGACAATAAATTATATTAAATAAATAAATAATGAATAAATAATGAATAAACAGAAAAGGAAAAAAAAAAAAGAAAACCAATAATGATCCTAAGAGTGAGGATTTTATTTCCAGCAAGAATTAGTTTAGATTCCAAAAGGAAGAAGAGGAATCCCAAATACACTCTTCAACAAACATTTTCCACCACACTTACAAACTGGAAGTGAGAAAATAAAATATGTCAAGACTTGCCTCCTTTAATTCTGTAAGGGTTAAGGTCAAGCTCATCGTAGGCAAATTAAGGTAAAAATTACGCTGAACATTTGAAATAGCACAATTGAGGTGACTCAGTTTTGTAGACTATGAGGGAACAGCATGCTGATTTTTATTCCTAGGTAAAAAACAACTCTAGAGATGACCCCTCACAGGCCTAGTTTTTCCCACAGTAAGTTCTCCTCGTCATGAGAAGACAGCACATGTAACACGTGAAGAACAATGGCGAGGGTGGTACAAAGTCAAAGTTAAACGAGAAACACCGAGTAGCAACTAACAACAACAAAATACATGCATATGTGTACTCGAAAAGCCTGGCATTCCTTCAAATAAAGGTCTGGCTGTTTTCCTCTGCCACACGGAACACAAAGTCCACCTATCAGAATACCAAGGGGACAGGCAACGCATATAGAGGCTTCCATTTTTCCACTGAAGTCCAATGTGTGTGCGTAGACAAATATGTCAGTCCTATTTTGTAATTAAAGAAATATTTATATGCATGGTGATTCAATTAACACAATACTGCCAATTCAAAGCCGGAACACAATGTGACCTTATAAAGATGTTCCTGTAATCCTTAGCAGCCCGCCTGCATAAAAGGATAGTCCATGAATGGCTTCAAGCTAAGCATAACGGAGACCATATAACTTCAAGTGTCCTATCCAGCAAAATATGGTGGAAGATGAAATAATTCCCGGATATCTTTTCTATCTTTCTGCGAAAGAAATGTAAACAGGAACCCATACTGTCCGGCTAAATTACATAATTGCTCCACCCACATTATCGTTGGTCAAAAATAATTTCAGACCATTTATCGAGATTTACGGCGTGACTATGAAATCACTATGGGGCATTCAAAACCAAATTACACGATTGTGTTTTTTTAACCCCACTCAAACCGCACATAATGATTAGACCGTGGAGCGTGAATAATTCAAAACTGTATATATCAGTGGGTAAAGATTCAACTAGAAATATGTGCAGCTATCAATCTTTATGAATTTTACTCTGAGGTGACCACCAGAGGAACCAGAGAGAAATTACCCCATCAAGGGTCTTGAAAAGAGCTACCTCTAGAAAAGAAGGCTCTAGGTACAATGGATTTTTCCTGGATTTATAAAAATGTCTTGTAACTATCAGCTACCTAAATACTTTCTCAAATGGGTGTTATACATATACATTTTCTCAAATAAAAAAGTGAAAAAAAAGTTATTTAAGTCAAAGTGTTAGAGATGAAAACCATTAGTCAAAAAAAAAGATATTTTAATAAAGGACTTAGAAAAGAGTCATAAAATGTTCATCTTGTAAAAAAAAATTTTTTTAATTGATAGTGAGAAGAGACCAAAGACTTAGAATATTAAATTTAAGAACATGATCACATTTCAATAGATATTTATTATTTAGTATAAAGTTCTGATAATGTTCACTGTTCTTAAATACTGTCATTTGTCTTTTCAAATGCCAAACTACAATCTTTTAAAAGTTTTCTGCTGAAAAGGTGTTCTAAGAAGTGTTTACGAGCCTTTTGGTGCAGGGAATTTAAAGCAATACATATTTTGACCAACAAGTTCCATATTTCTCACACTTCTGTTATTAGCAATTCACCATGTCTGACTTGTTTTCCTAGTGACATTAATCTTCTTTCTAATTCACCAGACAGCTAAGTTCTTCCTATTTCTTAGGTAATCTTTCCTTCAATTATGTATTATTTAACACAGAAAACCAGAACAAGCATTCACTTGAGCCTAAATAAAATTTTCAAATGAATCATAACTGTAGAGACCTTTTAAATTAAAAAGCAATCTTAAAAAGACATCTATTTTTAAAAAATAAATCCCACCAGTAAAGAGCACACCGTTGAAACAAGACTTGCCAGGGAAGCTGGCATGCTATTTAACTCACTACCACCAGAGGGCAGCATTGCTGCATGCAATATGAATGCATCCACATAGACCAGATGCTCTAGAAGTAGAATTACAGTTGTAGAAGTTGAGAAGAAAACTGATGCTTAACCTGTGGCTGGTTTCTTAAAGCTCATTACCAAAACGGATGATTTACAGTCTTAGTGATTAAGAAAGTGGGTCTCATGTCAATTCCCTTCAATCTAAAACAGCGCTGCTCCCACGTGGCCACTCTGTCACGTGACCATTTTACGTTGCTTCCCCCCCCCCCCCGCCCCCTCCCCCGCCCTCAGGACTCATCTGAATTTATCTTATTTATTTTCTTATTATCTTACACTGAATGTAAGCTTCTTAAGGGGTTACTCACAGATACGCCCCACAAATGGGCACAAAAATCCCCCCAAAATCTTTATCGAATAAAAAGTGGAGGACTTGCCTCAGACATGCAACTCCTAGCCTAAGAACCGAGTCAAAATTCCAAAGCATGTTCTAAAGCGAGAGTTCTTACCTGGGGCCCACAAGCCCTAGTGAAATCTCACTGAATGCAGACTTTGGTGCCTGTGGAAGCTTTTCTGGGGAAAAGCGGTTTGCGCCAGATTCTTCAAGGAGACTAATCCCAAGTGGCACCGCTCTGTCTACATGGCACCTGCCAGGTCCCCCCTCCAGCTTCTCCACCTCCAGTGAGTCCTTGGACCAGAATCTATGAGCTGAGGGCTGGAGACACTGAGTGGCCACCAAGGCATCAATTTATATGAGTGCAGGCAAATGTGTAAAAAGAGGCCATGTGATTTTAACCCTTGGTACAGCTGAAAGAGGAAAAAAGTTATTGCTAACAGTAACTGCAAATAACAGCCAATACTGCAGGAATGTGCACATACACAAGTTCTCACAGATGCGGGGAGCGAGCTCTTTTGGTCACTAAATTCAAGTAGCTGGCCTTAGAAAATTAGCCACACCCTTACATTTTTTAAGTCCATTTTTTGTCCAGGCTGCTCAGGGGCTCTATTTTCTTATGTTATTAGTCTACACCTCATTTGCAGTCTCTTCAGATCTCCACTCTTGACAACCCTGGGGAAATGGATTAAGCTTACCAGACATTTAAATCATGTCCTTGTCAATGCTTCTTTTTTTCTTGGCTCTTTCTTGGTTATGCCTATGTGGTTCCAGCAAGCTAATATGCTCTCCCAGGTCAGGCTCATGCTTCTCACATGATTCCATAGCTAGCCTAAAAGCGTTGAAGCCACACCTCTACTCTTAAATTCTTTGGAAATAAATGGTAAATGCTGCTTCCGATGAACTTGAGGGTTGTCGCTATAAATACTGTTTAGGTAGTAAACGGGAAATCATAATGGATCAAAGTCCTCAACTATGAGGAAAACACAAGGGACAAGGCATTGCTTGGGACATTATACCGCCAATTCCCCTTTATTCAATGCCTTTTTGCTTCCTCTAGGATGTGACTGTCTTCCGAGATTCACATCATATCCTTTCTTCTTACATCTACCCAGAAAATGACCCATGTTGCTCTGTCTGGATCTGAAGTTCCTACCTGTCCCTTCAGCAGTAACTCACTGTCTCCACCTTCGGTTGCGAGACTGTGTTGTACCTGCTGGACCCGTCCCACTTAGGACTCTGGAGCCTAGGCTCTCCTTATCGGGGTCGATGAGTATACACATATCTTTAATTCCTTGACAAAGGATTTTCTCCCTTCAGATCTATAAATGAAACGTACTTTCATATATCTGGATCCCTTATGGAAAACATGCGAACTGACCAGTTAAGCAAGAAGAGTTTAGACAGAAGCCCACGTCCATCCACAAAACCACACTAACTGGGAACCACGGATCTATCCTCAGTTTCAACTTCTTCCTCTCCATCCAGGGGCAATCGGTCCCTCAAGTCTGAAATGACTTTCAAAGTTGGGCCATCCTCTCGTGCCAGCTTACTCCAGAACCTGTGGCCTCCACCACTGCTAAGAGCTTCTTAACACACGTCCAGGCTAAGTCTCTTCTTCTCCCCAGTGTATCATCCAAACTTGTCTCCTAGAGATGACCTTGCCCTTTGCCTTTACTATCTCACCCATGGTTCTCCACGGTCTAGATGTTAAGCCCACACGGCTCTTACAATGGGGTTCCAATCTATTTCCACTCCCCTCTTGGTCTCACCTTGCATCAAGCTTCCTGTCCAGGCAGCCCATACGACACAAGGGAGGGAAGGAGGGAGGGCGGATGGATTTTATAGAATGTAATGAGCCCCAGGAAATGACATAAGCCTCAAAAGTGCTGCCCAACTAAATGCCTCAAGGCTCGATCTGATGGTACCATTTCTTGGCTTAAAACCCACAGCTTGCTCGTCTGTCTTGCGAACCGATCACGTCTTTTTTTTTTTTTTTTTTTACTTGCCTACAAAAGTCCTTTGCGATGAGGCACTTAGACGACTTCCCACTGTGATGCGTTCACACACTCTGTACGTGCCTGGGTTACTCCTCTCACCTGCCTCATTCTTTCCTCGCTCCCGTGCTGCTCGGCCACTTCTCCCTGTCTCCTGCATCCAACTCCTTTGCCAAACCTACTCATCTTCGAAAACCGGGACCCATGTGCCCTTACCCAGGAAGATGTCTCTGATCTCTCAGCTGGAAGTGCACACTCCAGTCTCTTCAATCCAGTAACACCATATCCTAGAGGCCAATCCTGGAATACCTTGTATTAGGCCAATGATTCTCAATCCTGGTTGCTCCTTAGAATCAGCTTCCAAGCATTGTAAAAGTACTGCCAACCGGACCCCCACCACAGACCAATGAAATCGGAAACTGATAGCACAGCCTGAGGGCTGGCCTATTCTGCAAACTCCCCAGATGCTTGTGATTCGAAGCCAGGACTGAGGACTACCACCTGACAGTTACTGGGTACTTGCTATCTTTTCTAAGGGAACAGCAGGGCCTTGACTTCTCCTCCTCATCATGACATTACCAGATATGCAGTAACTGTTCGGCAAATGTTGCAAAAGGGAAAGACAGCAAAGGAGATGAAAAAATACAATGGCATAATACTTAAAAAGTCAGTAACTAAACCAGAAGAAGCCTTGTGTTCCTAAATTCCTGGAGGGAAAGATAAGGGTGCTACCATTTGTATCACCGAACTTGCAAAAGAAACAAAAAACTCTCTGATGCAGAGAAGAAAGTGAAATCTCATCACTAACGAAGGAGCCATTTAATGTGCTGGACAACAGTGTAATTTCCATCATTGGGAAATCACGTATCGAACCTCAAGACTCGAAAATGTCCAGAGGCACCGGGTGGCTCAGTCAGTTGAGCGTCTGACTCCTGATTTCGGCTCAGGTCATGATCTCACCGTTTGTGAGTTCGAGCCCCAAGTTGGCTTCCACACTAACGGTGCAGAACCCGCTTGAGATTCTCTCTCTCTCTCCTTCTCTCTCTGCCCCTCCCCTGTTCTCTCTCTCTCTCTCTCAAAATAAATACTCAAAAATAAATAAAATGCCCAATGTAAAATAAATTATAATCAATAGGGTGGGGTGAGGGCGATCTCTGTCAGTCACAGAGAAGAAGAAAGAGGGGAAGCTGGAAACGCAGTGTGGAAGAGAATTCTCGACAGGTGATGCAATTTAGGAAAAAACACACTCTCGTGTCTTCACTACAGACTAAGAAGGTATGAATGTAACAGTCACCCTGATTAAAGGGAAACCAACACGAGGTGTTGAAAGAGTTTTTAGCCAGTGAAGAGGCAGGGAAGTTCAGAGGATTTCTGTAGCCCGTCTGCAGGAAGGCTTTACTGAAATCATGGGTTGTTATCCATTTTTTTTTTTTTTAAATAACTGCTTTATTAAGATACAACTCAAATCTCATACAGCTCACCCTTTTAAAGCGTACAATTCAGTGGTTTCTAATATATTCAAAGAGCCCTGCGTCCGTCACCACAATCAAACCTGAAAACATTTTCACTGCCCCCAAAAGAAACCGCATAGCCTCACCTGTCAGCAGTCACTCCCGCCCCCTCTCCCCTGCCCTGGGCAATGACTGGATTCCTCTCTTGATTGGACATTTCACAAAAATGGAATCCTGGGGTATTTTTTGTGCCTGGCTTCTTTCACTTAGCATCACGTGCCTGATTTCGGTGTTGTACGTGGCCAGCAAACAATGGTCAGTCCATTGTATGGATACACCACATTATGTAATTGCAATTATCTAGTAACAACTCATCATCCTGTCTTAGGCACTGGGGATCTGAAGATGAAAAAGGTCTTGCTTTCAAGAAATTCAAGAAGTTTCAAGAAGCTGGAGAGAGGTCAAGAGAACAATATACCATCAGCAGACTGAAAGAACCCACTGAATAGTGTTCAAAATGGAGAATGGGGCTGGCCAGGATGAGCAGAGGCCAGACTAGGAGGGGGATGAAGGGCCTGGGGCCAACCATGCCAAGGAACCTGGACTCAAATCTCCAGGCAACGGAGGACCCTTCCTTCAGGAAGAACCTTCCCACAACACTTGCTTTTTTTCTCATCTTCTAACACCTACAGATAGAAACGCAAACCTACAACATATACACCCACACCCATCCCAGCGAAATAAATCACCATGCCATTCTTCCAAGCCACCTCCAGAAAGAGTGCTCTGATCACCCTGGCAGTAAGTAAGCCTTTTCTTTGTAAGCCCTTACAGGTTTTTTATACCTTTTCATGGTAGTTATCATGTACAAATTACATATGCATGCGGATACACTGCAATCCTCCCTGCTGGTGTGCAATCGACTTAAGGGCAAGGAGTTTCAGATATTCTAAAATCCAAGCAGTGTAACTGGTGATTAAATAAACCGGGAAAAGGTCATCGATTTGGCTAAAAGCAGGTGTCTGGCACGACGTGTGCACAGAACGGCCAGTCTCAGTGAAGAGGGTGGGTATGGAAGTGAAAATATGAGACACTGATGGAAGAAGCACACAGCTGAGAACACAGAGATGGGGAAGGTCACTGGCAGCCGGAAGCGGAGGAATAAATAGGGTGGGGATAGTTACGGAGCCCCCTCCACGCACCAGACAAACAAGCGGTGCTTTATCCCCATTCGTTTCCTCAACAGCCTACGAAGGAGGTATTCATAGGCTCGTTCTGCAGAACAAGAAGTACACTTCAAGAAGGTAACTGTGACACAAGCAGGGTTCTACAGCCTGTGCTTGCCTGCACAGGACACGTGCTCCCCACCGTGACACATTGCCACCCTACTTTTGTAAGTGAGCTTACGTCTGCACAAACATCAACTGCGGTTTTTATTCTTGAGGTAAAAGTGCCCAAGTATGTAGCTAATTATACCCTCAAATCCACTAAAATAAGTCAGACTGTCAATAAGGGCCATAGTCACAAGTGATAAAAATGGATACTTGATCACTACGGCTCTTGAAAAAGAAATATTCACAAAAGAAGTTTCCTGATCTTGCAGCCAGCAAATAAGCATTGTTCTGAAATTTATGTAAGGTTCCTCTTGGATATGAAAAGAATGTTCCAAAATTTACTAATCTAAGGAACTTTCTTTATTTACCCCCAGGTGGACTCAAAATTTGTCCTGAAAACTAAGAGGAACATATTTAAAAATTTCTTTTTAATGTTTAATATTTTTGTGTGAGAGAGAGACAGCGTGCACACACGTAAGCAACGGAGGGGCAGAGAGAGCGGGAGACACAGAACTTGAAGCAGGCTCCAGGCTCCGAGCTGTCAGCACAGAGCCCAAGGCGAGGTTCAAACTCACAAAACTTGAGAGCATGATCTGAGCCAAAGTCGGACACTTAACCGACTGAGCCACTCAGGTGCCCCAAGATCTTTTTTTTTTTTTTCAATTTATTTATCTATTTTGAGAGAGACAGACACGGCGTGAGTGGGGGGAGGGACAGAGACAGGGGGAGAGAGGGAGAATCCCAAGCAGTCTCCCCGCTGCCAGCGCAGAGTCCAACGTGGGGCTTGAACCCATAAAGCCGTGATATCTTGACCTGGGCAGAAACCAAGAGTCAAAGAGTTAACCGAATAAGCCACCCGGGTGCCCTAAGAGGAGCATTCTATTTACTTTAAAAAAAATTTTTTTTTAATGCTTTTATTTATTTTTGAGAGAGGGAGAGAGGGAGAGAGAGTGAGTATAAGCAGGGGAGGGGCAGAGAATCCGAAGCAGGCTCCAGGCTCTGAGCTGTCAGCACAGAGCCCGACATGGGGCTCGAACCCATGAACCACGAGACTATGACCTGAGCCAAAACCAAGAGTCGGATGCTTAATGGACTAAGCCACACAGGTGCCCTAAGAGGAACATTTTAAACATGGCATTAGGACTAGAAAAAAGAAAAAAGCAGAGGATAGTTTAAATTCAACATTAATTCAACTAACAGAATTTTTTTTTTCATAATATCTGCATGTAGCAGGAAGTATTTAGATGAGGACTTCCCTAACACTCTCTCTCTAGAGTTAATCATGAAATGTATCAGTGTATTCCATGTATATTCAATGGCAACACAATTAGTAAATGACATATGGTTTTAGTGACACTACAGGGGTGAGGGTGGGGGATCTGCTACGGGAATTAAAAATTACAAACAGGAAAAGAGAGAGCTTAAAACTCAAACTTCCTTCTGTTTAAACAGCAAATAAAGCCTCTGTGTTACAAAACAAATGCACAAGCACAAGCAGAGTGGGTGTTATCAACTACTCAATTAAAAAGTGCCCCCAAGTCTATGTCACTTAAAGCAAAAAAAAAAAAAAAAAAGTTGCAGCAGGCAAAAGAGCTCCTCAAACAATTATTTCTTGCTTTTCAGACCTCAAATAAATGACACCAAATGTTTTTGAACAACTTTTACCAATTATAATTTCTATGTTGAAAGGTATGTTTTTTAAAAAAGCAAAAATCTTTGAAATGACAGTCAAGGGAGCTATTTCTGCCTGCCTACACTTGCAAACTCACCACATGTTCAACACTTTCTGGCAGCTATACACAAAAAAAAAAAAAAAAGAAAAGAAAGAAAGAAAGAAAAAGAAAAAGAAAAAAAATACAAGGAAAAAAGAGAGAGAAAGGGAGGGAGAGGGAGTGGGGGGGGGGAGGGAGAGAGAGAGAGAGAGAGAAAGAGATCATCAGAAGTAGCCCACATTGAAAACATCACATTGTTTTTCATGCTTAATTTTTTTCCAAGCAGCTTTATCATTTACATTCATAGAAGAACTATTGTGAAACTAACATGAACACATGCAGCATACTATAAAATTAATATTCTTATGCTTACAGAAAAAAACAAGCATCTATCCTATGGAAATAATTTTCATGCATCAACGCTCCTAAAAGTAAAATGCTAAAAACAGGCTGTTAATTCTAAGTAAGAAATTGAGCACAGTTCCTAAATAATTATTTTTGTATTGTAAAACTTATTTACTGAAATAGCACTAGTTTCAACTTAGTGGTTAAAATAACTACAAATATCACTTGTTTTGCATGCACCTATTCCCTTAAAAAAAGTCTCCAGGAATACTTGTATATGACTATAATTCTCAAACATGCATAGTTTAAGAACAAAGAAGGAAAACAAATCCGTACTTGGTTTCATCCATCACTTCTACTTCCGTAGGGGCTGTGATGGGTGCATTTGAACGTCCTGCGGTGGGGTCATCTGTGTTTAACTCTCCATTTGTCGAACTTACAACCTGCCGAAAAGAAAAAAAAAATTACATATACACAAAGTAACAGATTATACAATGATAAAAATTAAGATTAAAGTATGCAAATTAGAAAGTTAATACGAAGAACACAAAACAATTAGTATGTAGTTGAGTTGTTCATAACTGAATAAAGTAACAGGTCTAATACTGTATGAAAAATCAAGGCTATCCAATATTGGCTTTTCCAACTAACTCCCTTTTCATCTTGAAATTTCTGTCTTGTCTCTTTGCCTCTATTTTTAAGGCTAATTCCTGTGCTCCAGTCCCATCAGTTCCCCCAGGTGTGCCCATCTCCCTAGGCACCTGGCTACGGCATTAACTGGTCCCTTTGTGAACATCCATACAGTTCCTTCCGACAGACCTTGTGTTTCTGTCTGCACCCCCTGCATGGGTCTCCCTCGCCTCCTGCCGACTCCTTCACCTGGCTGGTCAGGCCCCTGATCCAGGAGTCACTGTGATTCCACTCTCAGACTGAAACCCTACATTTCATCCATCAGCGAGGCCTGTTAAATCCTCCCCCAAAACACAGCCCCAGACGAATCAGTTCTGGCCACCTCTATTACCACCAGGGCTGTGGTTCAGGCCACCTCAATGATCTCTTGTGGATATGAGAGCAACAACCTATTAACTAGTCCTGCTTTCACCTGTCCCTACCCTCCATTAATGGACGGGCCACATGACAACCGGAGCGCTCATTTTAAGATGGAAATCAGATCACATATAATTATCTGCTTGAATCTTTTCAAGGGTCAACCTCCCGTTTCACTTAAAATAAAGATCCATATTCTTTACCCCAATTTACAAAGCGCCACGTCTGAACCCTGCCTACCCCTTGACCTCCTATTACCTTTTCCTTTGTTCACTAGCCTCCATCCAGTATGTCAAACTTATTCCTGCCTTAAGGCTTTGGTATCATCTCAATGCCTGAACTCTCTTCCTGCTCAATGGCCATTCTCCTATCTTTCAGATTCTCAGAGAACATTTCTAAAGCAGGCCTTTTCCGTCACACAATCTAAGACTTCCATTCAGACACACTATGTCACGTTATACTCTACTGCTAACTCTTTGTATAGCATTTACTCAGAGGTGATCCTCTGATTATGTGGACTGACACCCACTCCCACCTCCTCCTGCTCCATGACAGCAAGAATTTTGTACTGCTCCCTTCTATATCTACCCGCTACACCTGGCACAGAATAAGAAGTCAATACATATTTGTTGAAATAAATGAATGAATGCATGCAACGATGAGTGAAATCCTGAAACAAAATAAAAATCATGGCAAAACACCCACATTCTCCCCAATCCTCTTGGTCGTACAAAGTCATCTTACTATCCTATTTCTTGCTTTCCCCTAAACTTCTTCAAAACAACAGTCTTAACACTTTCATCTGCCATTCGCTCATTCCTTAACTTCCTACAATCTGTACTCTGTCCCTACATCAGATTTCTATTAAGATTGCTCTTAAAGGTTACCGATTCCTAGAAAATAGATTCAGTTGCTCTTTGCTCGGTCCGCATTTTCCTGTACATTTCTGTATCACTTAGCACCAGTTGGTACTTTAGAGTAAGATGGGTCTAGAAACAAAAGTTAGCTCTAACAGCTGTGCAACCCAGGAAAGATATGTCATCGTGCTGAACTTCAGTGTGCTCAACTATGAAATGGGAAACAGGAATATCTATTTAACAAGACTGATACGGGGATGAAACGGAATCGCTATGTAAACCGCAGTGACAGGCATGTAATACGAGCTCCATGAATGGCGGCCACCACTACTCTGCCAGTGTTGCCTGCATTCGTGGCTTCAGCCACAACCCCTACGTAAAGCACCTGCTGAGCCAACCACTGACCCACACACTCACTCAGACCAAGTTCGGTACCTCAAACTCAGTACTTCCAGAATCGAACCTCTCATACTCCCTCTTAAATGTGCTTCTCTTCCTGTATCTATGGTTCCAATTTCCAGTAACCCCTACCATCTTCCCAGACTGGACTCCAGGCTCAAAACCAAAGAATCAGGCTGCTGCTTCCCCCACCTGGCCTCGTCGTAAGAAAAATAATGTTAACGTATCATGGGCCTGGACACCACATTGACAGCTGGCTACTGGGTCCATTTACAGAGCCCCCATTTTACTGAAACTTCACTAGTTCACATGTTCTTAATAAGAGGTCACGACATGCCAGGAAAAGCAACTATGCGTCAACCTACAAATCTAGATTAACGCAGGAATCATGGAGGCTGAGGTTCCTATATCCTATGTGGACCTACTACCTACAAATGAACACTACATTTGTGGCCACGGTTGAAAAACACACAAAAACCACCCAGGTCATCTTCAGAGACAACCAACCCAAGGAGAGGAACACTCCTGTTTGTTTCTAAGTCTGCCCCTCTGTTGAGACACCAGCTTCCTCCTTCCTGGCATTCTACTGAGTTCCAAGGCAATTTTTTCTCTTTATTTCTCCCTCTTTCTGAAAACACGTAACAGTCGCTATTTGCTCTAATTATCAAACGTAATTAAGCTCTTTATTCTTAATTTTTACAACGTCAGAGTTCCTACACTGAATTACAAAGGAGAGCAGGATTCTTATCTTACACTCTTGTACTCGCCACTATCTGTAATTTTCAGGATGCTTTGCATACAGAAGATAAACAGTTCACTGAACAATTTCCACTGCTCTTCTCTCCACGTAATAGTCACAGGTTTCTCTTCCTTGTCTGTGTTCCAGAGCCCTAGACACTTGGACAGGTCCCGTCTCAACCTACAGGCAGCTCCTCGAACATGTCTTCCCTTACTTTAAGTGGCATAATTGAAAATTTACACCTCACGTATTCTAAATTTCCAGCAAGAGCAACTGTAAGAGCATGCTGACTATACAATCCGACTTACTTCCGTTCACACAAAGTCATACCTGACTCTAATAAGCTTTATTCTACTGAAATGTTTCCAATCTCATTCCACGTGGTCAACCAGATCCAGACGAGAAGGAAATGACATCTTCCATTATGTCCTTCTTTAATGTAATTTTTCTTTGCTTTCCCAGATTCCCTAACTCTGTAAGTAGAGGCTAACATCCCAGGCTAAGAAGAGAAGCAACATGGTAACAGAGTTCTCCTATAAAAGCAGCCTACTTAATACCGGTGACATAAGAGTATGTCAGGGCAGTAAAATTTTCACTTAAGAAAACTAAGGTCTTTTGGCAAAGGGGGATTTTACAAAAAAACAAAACACCACAAAAAAAACCCCAAAGACATAGTATTATAAATGCTAGGTCATTATATTCCTGGAGACCTAAATCGATCACATATACACAAATGATTTTTATCAACCAAATTCTAAAGAATGATTTCATTTATGTGACATTTCTAGAATTATAACTTGAACTAGAACCTACCTACAAGTCCACAAAATATGAGCGTCCAATGGCTGATTTTTTGTAACAAAAGTGTATCTAAGATGACAGCTGCTTTCAAGTCTGACATTTGGAAAAATAACTCAGGTGTTTTACAGGGTGTTTTGTTCTTGCTGTTCTTAAAGGAATGTTCTCTGATAGTCTCACGGTGATAAGAAATTCACTCTAATTTTTATTTTAAGAGGTTACAGAAAAATAAAAGAAATAACAAGGCAACCAGATGAAGCAGAGTTTAAGGGGAGACAATGTGGAAACAGCCTGCAGCTAAGTGTGGGAGATAACTGATGGTTCACTTAAGGGCTGCCCACTATACCGGATTCCAAAAGAAGTCCTTCTCATAGACTTTTGAGTACAAAGACAACACACGCTACCTTTGTCATCAATGACTTTAGAAGGCCAATTTATTTACTTTCCAAATCCAGTGACTTCATACAAACGAGTTATACTACCACCTTCCTAATTTCTATCTGAGTTATGGTAAGCATGCTGCCAGGTGCATAGTACAGGCTCTCTGTCTTCATTAACCAGATCTCCATCCAGCCAGTAAATATACTAGAAATATTGAAATGTTATATATCTCACTTACGCCCTAAGCTTTTTCTAAAAGTCATCTGTAAGAAGGCACACTAAGAAATGAAGACATAGTTTAGAACAATTTCCAAAGAGATCACTGGACCCTGGTCAGGGTTCACACCTACCACATGAACCAACATTCTTACATATTCTAAAAAATCTAGAGCGACAGTTCTAACTGGTGTTCTTGATATTTCCAACTGACATCCTGAAGGCACAGGGACATCCTCACGGACTTTCAGCAAAGATGCACCAAAATGGATTTCAATCTCACTTCCGCTGATGCAAGTCCTAAGCAGAGCCCTCTACTCTTTGAGTACTCGAGGCTCTGGAGATGTTACTGGAAATGTTATGGTAGCAGAATCTGAAAGTAAACCTGTAATGAGGATTTACCCCAGTGGCACCGGGACAAAGAGTCTCCTGAGATAAACGGCAGGAGCTGAGCTGGAAATGATTTATCTCCTGAAGGCACACTACTCTCCCTGCACAACCTCCCCCTAGCAGATTTCAGTGCCCTGGAAAACAGGACAGAAAGATAGGACTGTACTGGTCACTCATTCCTCCCCCTTGTCAGTACCTCCGTATTTTGAAAGATTTGATGAAGAAAGCTGACACTGGTTATTTGCAGTGTTTTAGACAGATCAGTATTCACGACGGGCACAACGGAGGACTGACTGCGATGTGGTACTGACTCCTGAGACTTGTAACCATACGTGTTACCTTGTCAAAAGACACTTGTCTCTTTCCTGCTATCATCACCTGCATTTGTATTTTTCGAGTCACGCTGACTACAACATCACAGCGCCCGGTACGACAATTGTCACACTTTCGTGGCCATCCCCGGGACCTGGCTGCACCACACAGCAGCACTGTTTGCGGTTCTGGCCTTCCCCCCTGGTCGGGGGGTGGAGGGGGACGGAGCCATGGAGTTCCTTAACTGCAACCCAAGGCTGTACAACTAGAGGAGATTTCCAAACCATCAGGAGCTGCACCATCTCACGTACTTTGCCAGGAGCCCCCTTACCGTTTGTCTTCCTCCCTCTGGCAGAAACCACCTGTCCACTCTCCAGACCAGGCTCTCAGGTGGCCTGGTGTCCAGGGAGTCATGCTACAGCCACTGGCATGGCTCCCATGGGATGCGATAGGAGCACTGCCTGCTGCCAGTGGTACATTTTAAAACCTCATTTTGGAGGCGCCTGGGTGGCTCAGTGGGGTAGGCATCCGACTCTTGATTTCTGCTCAGGTCACGATCTCACGGTTTGTGAGATCGAGTTCTGAATCGGGCTCTGTGTTGACAGTGAAGATTAGGATTTTTCTCTCTCTCTCTCCCTCTCTCTGCCCCTCCCCTGCTTGTGCATTCTCTCTGTAAATAAAATTTTTAAAAATAAATAAAAAATAAATAAAAGCTCATTTTGGAGATCCTGGTTCGCCAGGCAGAAAGGGATCAAAAAGGGCTAAATGACATTACCTCCTCCCTCAGCCCCCACCCCAAACTAGATTCTACCTGCTAAGTATCTCTCCAGACCTCTCCCATCTTTTCATCTCCGCTGCCCATCACTTCCCTCGGCCAGACCTGCCTTAGACTTCTCCTCCCTCCAGTTCAGTCTCCAGCAAAAGTCTCCTTTAGAAAAAAACACTAATCGGGTAACCCTGCTTATCTCTTCACGGCCACCCAACATTCTCAAATAAAGTACAAATTTAATAACGGGACCTGTTAGGTCCTTCATGATTTTTCTCCTGCTGACCACCTCTCAGTCTCATTTCTCAACACACACACCAGCTTGAATGGACGGTAGTCATTGGCTTAGTGTAAAGCCTCTCTCTCCTGCACAACCTTACATGTGTTGTTTTCTTGCCTGGGACCGTCTTCCCTTGACCCTTCTCCCTTCTTCAACCGGTAACCCCTACTGATTCTGCACGTTAAAAACAGGTGAAAACACAGATTCAGGTAAAAAAGAGATTGCTTTTTCCAGGAAATCTAAACCTACAAAATCCAAATTAGGTCCTTCCCTATACGTTCTTAGAGCGCCCTGTACTTTCTCCACTTATCACACGGCCTGTTTAATTAACCCTCCCCATCGACTGAAAGGTCCATGGGAACAGGCACCTTGTATCTGTTACTCCTCCTTTTTATTCAAAGACTCCAGCAGGGTGCCTAGCACCTCCCAGTAGACATTTACATAAATTTGCAGAATGATGTCATGGCCAAGAAACTGGAAGTAATGGGTCTAAGTTTCTCAGCCATATTTATTACCAAGGATTCTAAAGGAAGCAGAAAGGGGCACAAGCTGACTGCCCGGGGAACTTTCCCAAAACACATATAAGCCAAGAACAGATGCAAAATAAAGTCCTCAGATACTTAAATATTATTTTTAATCTCTCAAGTGGGAAAAGTTTATCAAATGTATAGCTGGAGCCTTCTGGTCAGTGAATTAATATGATTACACTAAAGATATTGAATAAAATTAGATAAATCCCACTTTGACAATGCGTTCTTTGGGCTGTACCACTAGACTTCACTTCCCAGACACTAATCAAGTTTCTTAATCTGAAAAAGCAACAGATTATTCTAGTATATAGTATTTCATAAGCCCCACCTTCTATGCTAAATACTTTGTAAGTTCTCATGACAAAACAATGAGATAGAGGCGTTATTCATGTTTCCGTTTTACTGATGAATAATATAAGGCATAGAATGTGAACTCGAATTTGACTCCAGGGCTTGCGCTCTTAAACACAGTGAAATCAACTTGGCAACCTATCTGTTTGATCTGTAATGCATATAGTAATTCTGGAAAAACAAGGCGTTCACATTTGGACTCCACTATTCAGCTCCTATTCAAAGCACATGCGAAGTAATGAGTAAGTGAGGATCCTTCTGTAGGTCAAAATGGCAAGAGGTTTCATCTTGCATGTCAACTGGAAGCAGCCTGGAATGCTTTGAGGTGCCGTGCTGAGAGCAGTTCGGAGTTCCAAGAAAAGGGTGCAGTGATAGGTGCAGAATGAATGCCATGGGCCCCAAATCGCTCACTTGGGGTAACTCTTGATTCTGCTTCCAAATATCCTAAATGTGTACTGTATTTACTTATCACCAGAGAGCTCTTTACTTATTATGGTAACGTCTTTCCTAAGAAACTACTAGATAACATGTCCTTAATATTTGTTGAAGGCAATTTTTTACTTGCCATAAGAAGTCAACACTGGAAACTTTTGTCCAATGGGTCATGTAATGATCATCACACAAAGAATCTCAAGGCAAATTATCCTCACACTTGTGTATTAACAAAAAGGTTTTTCTCTTTATCTCTTCCCTTTATCAGACAAGATTCCTTTGTTCAGAAACAAACGTAGTATTCATTTATTATAATTATCATGTTACCTCGGATTTTAGGCACCTTTCTTTCCTCTTATTACTAGTTTTAGATTACAATTTTATTAGTCCAATTACACAAGTGTCCTGCTGTAACTTTTTCAACTTTTTAAGTGGGGAGGACACAGAGCATAAATGAAGTCAATATTTTAGGATAGAACAAGATTCAGGCATGAGCCTACTTACTCTGCTAGTAAATTTTTCACAGGAGTCAAATTGGCTTAGTGTCCCATCATGTCAGCTTAAATAGTGTTGTAAAATAAATTCAGGAAGTCAATGAAAATAGTGAAATTTTTTTGTTTTACTTATGAATACAGAATTCTAGGAAGTAAAACTGATCACTTATTACATATTAGGATAAAGCCAGATGTAGTCTCTGTAGGAAGAGAAGCTTTAAGAAGAGGGGATGAGAAAGAACCAGAGTTGAAACGTCTCTTTGGGAACATATGAAAAAAGAGAACATAAGATACCAGAGTCATGAGCCCACAATCAAACTCATTCACCCTTTGATTGTCCAGAGATCCCATGAGCTACCTCTGGGAATCCCACAGAGTAAAAAGAAACTAAGAAAATACAAGAGTGGTAATGGTACAGAAGTGGTGGGAAGGCTTTCTAATAGTGTCTTAACTGTTGTGACATCCCTGAACACTGAGCAAGACACCTGCTATTGTAACAAAGAACATTTTAGAAACGTGTAAACATATACAGACACATACACAATCCAGTTTGTGTTATGAAACTAAATGTAATTTGCTCCATTAACTTTTCCAAGGATATGAATTGGAGTCATAATAAAGTTTTACAATTCAGGCACCCTTGTCTCTGAGTCCCTCAGTCTAAATTTTTATAAACTCTTCAAATATCTCTGTTACGCAGGACTGAAAGTTCCACATACTCCAAAGTTCTATAAAAATACTGGGTTACGTAATTTAAATTGCCTCTAAGATTTAATGTGAGAAAAACATGAGAACTTAGGAGATTTAATCAAGAATGGATTTTTAGAATTCAAAGCAAGAAAGACTAAAATCCAGAACAGAGCTCCAATAAACTAAATATATATAGATACACACTAAGAAAAATGCAAATTTGGTAAAGCATAATGGAAAATTATTCAAGTGGAAATACGTGGAGGAAAAAAGTCAAAACTTTTAAAGAAAGTTCTAAATTGAAATGGACTGAGATAACATTTGTTATCTCAATTACTTTAAACCAGCATTTAAATTACCTTAAGCTGGCATTTTAAAAGAAATAAAAGACTTGGCAACCTTTCTCTTTCTACAATACACATAAAAGATGGAAATTTAGGGGGCATGAGAGGGCAAGATATAACTATCTCTAAGTGCACAGAAAACGGGTCCGGGAACGAACACATCAAAAATAAATAAATAAATGAAGGACTGTTTTAAATTTTTATAAAGAAAGTTGAAGGGAGCATTCAATAAGTACTTGCCCTTGAAATTATTTTCTCCATCTGCTATTTTCTACAAATACAAACAAAATAAACCTTTATAAAAATTAAGGGCATGTTTATTTGACCAGTTAATCAGAAAGTACATTCTGAGTATGAAGGACGGAAAAGTTTCCTATCTATTTAGCTGACTTAAGTTTGAAGAAGGCAAAATCAACAAAAGGGAAAAAAGATACGAAAGTGTTCTATTACCTAACACATTTAAAAAGACTGAGCTTATTATTGGAAAATCAAGCTTAACACATATTTCACACAATACAGTTTGTCTTTCTAACCTGTTGTGAGTATGACTTACCTAACTATTGTTGATTATACTTGCAAAAATGAACAAAGGTAAAATCGTAGTATCTCTCGCTGGTGGTCTTTCTAGGCCATGTTAATTTCACTTTTTTGGTTAAATACAAAGGAATAGGATTATGGAGAGTTCAGCAACAAGTTTTTCATTAGGATATGAAGTCATGCCATGAGTTTCAAAAAAGGGTTAGTTGTATAAATTTGGGAAATAATCACTCATGCAAAAATCAGAAAATACCTGTACCGAGCCACCATGTCTGTCTGCTGCAAGGTGAGCTCTCAAATGGTGGGGATTTGCCTGCTGGGAGTCCCAAGCTGCCCTGTGGTCTGCCGACTGCCATTTATTTAATGCATGTGGCATGCATGGAAGAAGAAAAACCCAATATGTTAAACATCTCATCCTTATAATAGAGAAAACAAATGTATAAAAGGAAATTTAAAATACCCTCACTATTCTGAATCATAGCTGCAGTTACCTTTGCGTACTGGATGTGGAGAGGTTCTTAGTTAAATGGCTACTATTAGGTATTGATCAACCACAAGAAGTAAAACAGAACCATAGAATTTAGAAGTGAAAGGACTTGAGATACCATGGGCTCCACCCTTAAATTTTATAAGTGAAGTTAACAAAGAACCAGGGAGGTAAAAATTGATGTGCCCCAGAAAGCATTCCAAATAAATCACAGAAGTACTACGATGCCATCCAGTATTATTTTCTTACAGTAGAGGTCCCCCTTGGTTTTCTGATGAGGGACTACTTCTAGCAATGTTAAAAAAGATAGTCCTTAAATAGCTGTACTTAGATCCTAAAAAATCTTTCTCTCTTGCTTAGTACCATGTTTCTGATTGTGAGGTTAATATGAGAAAACAGAAAAGCTCTCTGAAAAGGGAACAGTGTTAGAGAAAACACTAAATGTATATGACGAGCAATTTTTTGTTGTTGTTCACTGACACTCCTACTTATTCAATGAATCCCTTTGCTTCCTTCACCTCTTTTTATCTGGTTCAAATTAAGGAACCCATTCCCAGGACAGGCTGATAATTCTTGATGCTTTTACATGACTCGGCAAACGTGCATGGCAATAACCACAAACTAATAATCTACCAGCAGAATCAGGAGTTGCTTAAGAGGGGTCAATGTGTACGTTTCAGGAAAATGTGGATGACACTAATAAAAAGAAGGGCAAGGGATAAAATATTTAAAATTCTTTTACAACTTGGTTCTGCATTAGCTTCTTTGTCGGTGTTATCTCATCTTGAGATACAGAGTATTATCCTCATTTTAATGATGAAGAGATTGAGACTTTAAATACTTGCCTAAGATCACAGAAATTGCAAAATACAGCAGGGATTCAAACTCAAGAGCCAACTGCTCTGCTCTGCCCATAGTACTACCTAGCTCCTTAATACAATTACACATGTTCTCAAGTCTTCAGTCCTCCTTTCTTCCTCTCTTTTTCAACCTAAGTCAAGAAAAACTTGCCACAAAAAAGAACAACGTGCCACAATCCACCGAGTATACTAGGCTGTCGGGAGCCTGAGCCTATCAGTAGCCAGAGCAACCCTGGGCAGGAAGAGATGTTAAGTGCAAGGAGCACAATGAATAAATGTTCCACCACTAAGCTTCCCAAACAAACTGTACAAGGCCAAGTTATGTACGAAGTGTGAGATGGCATGAAGTATGTCTATCAAAACAATTACAAGAGTTCTTGGCCTTTTCATTAAACCCTCCATGTTCATGACCCAAATCTAGCAGGTGTGTAGCTTAAATTGAGATAAATTAGATAAGAATGAATCTGAAGAAGAAAGAACGAAAATGCTGCTGAAATAGAGACAAATACCTCCATGCTGCCCAGAACAACAGGTGACATGAGAGGGTCATGGACTGCATTCAGAAGACAGTAAAAGCTCTATCGACAGCCTCGCCTCAGAATCCACTGTCACGCGCACCTGACACTGTGTCTAAAATTTCAGGAAACCTGCAACTTCAACCATCGACTTCAGGTTACAAATTGTGTATCTGGGGACATTACGACATTTCAGCCGTTCAATTTCATGTTCTTTTGCGACTGTCAACTTTGGGTTTCTCACAGGACTGAAACATTTGTCTACTGCTTCACAGGTATTTAGGAAACATTTTTGAGTTTTCCATTATGATGACAGTCTGCATAGCCAGGTTTCAAGTTTAATATGTAAGCTACCCTAAAGGGTTTCCTGAAAAAACACAAAACAAAAAACAAAACTCGACTCCCTACATTTAGTGCAACAAGGACTCCACACACACAAATATGGTTCCTACCCCCAGTAAGCTCACAATCTAGCTAGGAAGACAAGTCTAAACCATATAGAACTTAAACTTGAAAATACTTACAATCTAACTGTACTCGACAATAAGAACTTCACTTACTGTGATACCTAATAGCTCAAGTAGTGATTTCCAGAGAACATGAATTACTGCTCTTCATCCCAATGAGAAATTAATTGTGATTTATAAAACACCAACCCTAAGTTTGGACTTTGGAGCCATTTCTTTCTATAGGCAGCACCTTACCAGAGTATTCAAGCTATTAACAAGTAGTAATTTATATATGAAGTAACTTCTATAGAAGACCATTTCCTGTCCCAATTTTTCTAAGGCAAAATTCTAAAACTACTCTTTTTAAAGTGGCTGTACGTTAAAGCATAATGGTTTTAAATATCCCCTAAATGGAGCACTTTATTTTGCTATGATTTTTAATAAGTTGTGTTCTTTCCTTTGATTTTCATCTCTTGTTTAACTCAATGGAACTCCAGTGGGATAAAAGACAGAAGAGGAAGAAAGGCTAAGGATCATGTGTTAACATGATCCTTCCCCAGAAAGGGTTATAACTGAAAATTCTAAAGACCCAAATTAGCAAAATGTTTCAGGTCAAAGATGGGTTAAATAAAGCTTCGTCTTACAAAAATTTCAACAGCTTTCAATTACCCTGCCCAGGAAACACACACTCTTCGCTGCCCGTTTATCTTCTAAGCTTTGCCTCAAACCTACTCTCGGCTCCAAGCAAACTGCAAAGCTCACTATTCCTCAAACTCTCCATTTTTCAACTTCTGCTTCATATCTTACCCTGTTCACTCTCCCCCAAAATGGCCTTGTGCCTCATCTGCCTTTAAAAATTCCCTTCATTCTTCAGGCTCATCTCAAAAGCCATCTTCTCCAAAAAATTTCTATAGATGCCACATACTCAGTGATCCTTCATGGTACTATATTAGTATGTTTCATGTGATCGAGCTTACACTGCTTGGCAACATAGTTATTTACGAGTGTATTATAATAATCATAACAGCCTTGAGAGTGGAGGTTTACTGAATGCTTACTATTATGCTAGGAATTAACAATCACTATTTCTGTTTCACAGAAGAGAGAACTGAGGCTTTGAAAGATAGAGTAATTTCTCCAGGATCAAGTCATATCCAGATCTACCCAATTCCAGAGACTGAGTGAGCTCTTAACTGCTCATTACACAACAACTTCTTACAGGTCACACTGTTTTCCTTACTTTCCACTAAATCAGACTATAGTTAGAAATACCAACCGCTATTACAATGTATTCCAACAGCATATCCAAATACTTTCATTCTAACAGAATATCAAATATTCTCAAAGTTTATACCAACTTATACTGCTAATTAGAAATTTATGATGACACATTTTCATGTGACTTTTAAACTAGTAAACAGTGAACAGGGAAACTAGTAAACAGTAAAGAGTAGGTTTATTTGTTGCAAATCTATGTATCTTCAATCCTTAATATGGGTGTGTATATAATCTGTTTTTTGTCTATTGAAGAAAAACTAGGTATTTCAATCCTTCGGTATCTATCTACATGTGTGTATACGCTCACACACACACATATACACACACATATAAAGCTATCATCTGGGCATGGTAAACCACCAAATATGTTTAAGCTCTCAGAAGGTAGTACAGAAGGAAATCTAGACATTTCAAATCTGAAAGGGCAGCAAACCTGATTTTTGGATTGTTGCATCTTGTCTCTGTGTTGATGTGCTTCTCTGTTTGAGGACAGAGCAGGATCCTGCTGAACGGCGCCCACTGGAGTAGGCTACAATACAATAGTTAACATCAATACCCTCTATTTCAGAAGTCTCACTTAAAATCGTTTAGCTGCTTAAGGGAATCAAGGAAAAACTAAAGACACTTAAAGCCTGAAGAGAAGATACCATCCTTGAACTGTGTCATTAAAAATAACAAGCTAACACAAGGGAAACGCAGCTACTCTTTAGAGGGTTTTCCAAATATTTAGATATTTTATCAAGCATTCACTTTTTTACATCAATACAAGACTTTCTAATGCTGTCTTTACTTTTAGGTTACTTTATCGTATCAAAAAAAAAAAAAAAATGAAAGTGTATGTGTACATGTCTCTCAATTTCAAAGCTAATGTATAAACACAATAAATTATTTTAAGAAAATTGAGGAAATGATTTTTTTAAATAAGGTCATGAAATGGCTTACTGTCTATATTCTGGCACAGGAGAGACTTACAAAAATTTTTATTTTTCAAATATATTTCAAAACTTAACATAAAAACTTTAAGCACAGTTTATTCGGGCTGACATCATAGATACCACATACAGTCAAATCACTTTGGATTAAAGAAAAATATAGATTAGACACTTAAATAAGCCATTGTTCAAAAACATGTGAATCTGAGAGTTTGGTAGTTCCAAATACGGATAAAAATTCACTAACAGTGAGCCACAAGTAAAGAAAATCTTGTATGACACTCATACTTATTAAAAAAAAAAAAAAAAACTGGTGAGAATAAGTATTTTAAAAGATGCCTCTTCAAAGAAAACATTTAGGGGCACCTGGGTGCCTCATTCGGTTGAGCGGCCAGTTCTGAATTTGGGCCCAGGTCATGATCCCAGGGTTGTGGGATTGAGCCCTGCCTCAGGCTCCACACTGTGCATGGAGCCTGCTTGAGACCCGCTCTCTCTCTCTCCCCTTCCATCTGCCCCTCTCCCCATTCGTGCACTCTCTCTTCAAAATAAAAAATAATAATAATAAAATTAAGACAAATAAGTAAAATAAAGAATTTAATGGCAAGTCCCTTTATAAGTGATCACCAATCCTAGTTATAACCAAGATAAATTTTCTTAAGTTATAAAAACTTAGAACAGATTTAAAAACACAAAACACACTCCAATTTTTAAGTATCTATTTCAAGACATAGCCTAAAACTGCTAATATAGCTAGAACTTACAAATTTAAATTACAAATGTTTTGAGAAATGGCTGAAATAAGCAAAATGTATAACAGATCTTTTAAAATAATGGGATATTATGCAAAAAAATATATATTTCATATTAAGAACTAAATCAGGAATGACAGGATGCCTGGGTGGCCCAGGGTTAAGCGTCCGACTCCTCTTCAGGTCATGAACTCGCAGTTTGCGAGTTCAAGCCCCGCGTCAGGCTCTGTGCTGACAGCTTGGAGCCTGGAGCCTGTTTCGGATTCTGTGTCTCCCTCCCCCCCGCCTCTCTCTCTCTCTGCCCCTCCCCCACTCATGCTCTGTCTTTCTCTCAAAAATAAATAAACATTAAAAAAAAATTTAAAGAACTAAATCAGGAATGAAAAGTGCAAAGTAACTCATTACTTTAAAAAGCAAGGAGTCCAGGGGCTCATGGGTGGCTCAGTCGGTTATGCGTACAGCTCTTGGTTTGGCCTCAAATGGTCATTCTACAGTTTGTGGGTTCAAGCCCCTCATTGGGCTCTGCACTGACAGCCCAGATGCTGCTTGGGATTCTCTCTCTCTCCTCTCTCTGCCCCTCCCCGGCTTGTGCTCGCTCTCTCTCTCTCTCTTTCTCTCTCAGAAAATAAATACATAAACTTTGAAAAAAATAAGTAAATAAAAACAAAAAGTAAGGAGTCCTAATGTGGGCTTTTTGTAAAATTCAAGGAATAATTTTAGTATGGGGCTACTTAAAATGTCCATTAAAATGAATCTTTTTAAAAAAAGGTATTTGTACTCAACTCTTTTCACTGAAAAAACTGTACTGTGGAAAATGAAGTACTACAAATAATCCTTCACTATATAGGAATAAAGTACTCACCAACTGTTTACCAATCCAGTCATATTCATAATCAAACATATATCCTTTTCGATCAAATAAGTCAGTAAAAAGTTTTCTTAGGTAGTCATAATCTGGTTTTTCAAAAAAATCTAGCCTTCTTACATAACGAAGATACGTTGCCATTTCTTCTGGAAAGGAATAAAAATTATTCTGATCACACCTGTCTATGTACTTATTGATAATACAATATCATATCTAAAAGCACAGTGTTATAAAAACACGAAAACAGTAACAACATTCTAACGCAATTTCAAATTTTAGGAATTTAATCAAAATGAAGTTAAAAAGAAGAGAAGGCAAGAAAAACATACAGTCAAAAGAAAAACGAGAGGTTTCATTTAACAAATACATTTGCTTCATTTTATTAGGAAGGGCTAAATTTTTTATCTTACATTGTTAGTTTGAAGAGAAACCTTGTACTAAAGGTTGAATTAAAAATAACGTATCATTATTTTGGGGCGCCTGGGTGGCTCAGTCGGTTAAGCAGCCGACTTCGGCTCAGGTCATGATCTCGCGGTCCGTGAGTTCGAGTCCCGCATCGGGCTCTGTGCTGACAGCTCAGAGCCTGGAGCCTGTTTCAGATTCTGTGTCTCCCTCTCTCTCTGACCCTCCCCCGTTCATGCTCTGTCTCTGTCTCAAAAAAAATAAATGAACGTTAAAAAAAAATTTTTTTAAATAAAATAACGTATCATTATCTAAACACAAGCACATTACTCAGCTAATTTATTTAAAATACTGGTAGGAAAAAATATTATGGAAAAATGTAAGTTCTGAGAAGCTGAACATTTAACTTGTCAACTGGATGAAGGGATTCAAAGCAAAGAAAGCCTTGGGCATTTCAGTCATTCAGTTCAAACAATTATATTAAGTAAGCTGAAGAGAAGAGAAGAGAAGAGAAGAGAAGAGAAGAGAAGAGAAGAGAAGAGAAGAGAAGAGAAGAGAAAAGAAAAGAAAAAAGAAAGGAAAGGAAAGGAAAGGAAAGGAAAGGGAAAGAAAGCAAAAGAAAAGAAACAAAACAAAACGAAAAGAAAAAAGAAAATAGTGGTAGGAATTGGTTTATATATGAAAGTATCTGCACTACCTTGCTGGATTTCTTTTAGTCACATACACTAAACGACCCAGAGAGGATTCAAATTCTGAACATGGGCTATGTACAGAATTCTAACCAACTGACCTAGCCAAACAAAGCTAAGAGATCTCAGAAATAGAACACAGAAACATAGTTTAATTCTTCTTTGGATTTCTGGTCATCTAACAATTATTTTGGTAATACATAAATCTCTCCATGCCGTTGTAATTCCCAAATGTTTTAGAGACATGTATTTGTAAGCCATGAAAAGTGAAGAGGTAAAATGGTGAGCAATTAGTAAAACAGGGTTTCACCATCAGGATACAGAAATTCACTGTAGTAACAGATGGAAAGTTACTCCTGGGTGCTTTTCTGATCCAGTGCAGATCCGGTAAGAACAGGATGACGCCCAGCCCAATGGGAGGTGAGAGCGGAACCCAGCAAGGACCGCCCTCACAGGGTGACTCTCAGCATTACCTTCCAGCTAATTACACCAGGTTAACTTACTTTGACACCCCATTTTTTCCTGCGGAAGCCTGTACAGAAATTCCCAATAACACACGGCCAATCTGCTTACGCCTATACTGCTAGGGTCAACCCGTATTTTGTTTTTAACCTACTAGTTCTAGATGTTACAGCAAAGGAGAAAAACACGAAATTAAAGTTAGCTGTCTGAGAACGATATAAGCAAACTTGAGGAAGGGCTACCTGAGATTACGTGGCTGCTACGACTACCACCAGAAGGCCAGCCCTGTGCAGGAGAGCCTGTGAATATGGAAGCGGGCTGTGAACTCAGTCTTTTATCTTCACGTTTGGGTCACATTTTGCTTAATTCATTAGTAACACATTATTCGTATTCCTTGATTGATTCAGGAATCTCAAGTGAATTTCGGTTGGCTTAATCGGAACTGTCAAGAATCTACACGAAAATAAAACTATTTTCACATCCCCATCCCCCCAGGTAACATTAGCCTAAGAGTAGAAAGGTTGGTAAGATTTTAATGTACTTCGAAAACTAAATCACACCCCCCTTTGAGCATGGCACGGAGACTCAAGTGACTAGCCAAGTACGCCAAAACTTTACAGTTGGCATTTCTCAGCAAATATTTTAACTTAGTAAAAGTATGTCAGTGATATTTTGGCTGATACCGGTCAACACTATTAAAAGATGGGACTTTCTTCTATTATTAATACCATCTTAATAAAGCAATTTAAAAACTGACCCTGTGGTCTATGCATCAAATGGTGACATCTTTTAAGTCCTACTGTGAACTCATCTGAGTATGAAGAAAAAGTATTTATAAACTTGAGCAATAAAATTAACCGCTCTGGTTTTCTGCATAGAAGCACATGTGTCAGTGTGGCATCATTCATTACCTGGAAAATTTTCACACAGTACTTCTATTGGTGTGGCTCGTTTTGTATCTCCAATTTTCTGATACCTCTCTTTTAATGTGTCAGCCTGAAACACAAAGAAAAAAAAAAAATCTTGGCAAGGTGGTAATTTTAAAATTAACCACTTGCAGGACAGAAGCTTAACACAGCACCAATTTATTAAATTCAAAAGGAAACACAAAAACAATTACCTTTAAACCTTGCCAAGGAAGACTGCCCCTCAGAAAATACATGAACATATGACCTAAAGCTTCTAAGTCATCTCTTCTACTTTGTTCTGAAATGTAAGAGAAACATCAATTTCACTTTCTATTCCCAGTTAAGGATGCAAGAATGGAGAACTGATTCTTTTGTTACATACAAATTAATTCCCAGAGTTCAGTATATAAATATAAGAGATCTAGTGCTTTTAAGCAACCAATCACGTCCGGTTAAACAATGTTTTTAACATTACAATTCCTGTGCATCTTTAAAACATGGCCCTACAATTCTTGTTTTCTAAAGACTCTACTGGGCATTCATTTCTCTCCTTAGATATCTATCCCAAGAAGTATATAGCAAGGCAGAAAGGGTTCCATGGTCAAATACAGGGTCACTGTGTATTGTAGCTCTATCCTAAAGACCCAGGATGTAACATATTAAAAGGTCTGGAAAAACCTAAAGATAAAATGTAACCCTGCACTTCCTGAACTTATAGGAGCATAAAACACCCATCCTATACACTCTCCCATTAATATTAAGTGCAATTAGGATTTTGTGCAATATACTTTTTAAAGCACCCGTGTTTGACACATATCAACATTAATAACCCCTCTGCCACCACCAAAAATGTGCTGCTTTGAACAAACTGCCATTTTCAAATTGCTACTGTCGTTTTAGCAACAAAATGTGGTACAGCACATAACTGAGTGACAATTACAGATGAAGATTCAGAACGGTACTTATGATTATCTGCTGAGTGAAATTTTTTGTCACTGAAGTTACATAATGAAGATTTCTTGCTATTTTATTTATTTTTTAATTTTTTTTTAACGTTTATTTTATTTTTGAGACAGAGAGAGACAGAGCATGAACTGGGGAGGGGCAGAGAGAGAGGGAGACACAGAATCGGAAGCAGGCTCCAGG
This sequence comes from Panthera leo, assembly GCF_018350215.1. Taxonomy (NCBI): domain Eukaryota; kingdom Metazoa; phylum Chordata; class Mammalia; order Carnivora; family Felidae; genus Panthera; species Panthera leo. The sequence continues at coordinate 101,720,972 of NC_056679.1, read as the reverse complement.
CTCTGAGCCATCAGCCCAGAGCCTGACGCGGGGCTCGAACTCACGGACCGCGAGATTGTGACCTGAGCTGAAGTCGGACGCTCAACCGACTGAGCCACCCAGGCGCCCCAATTTCTTGCTATTTTAAAAAAACACAGGAGCGCCTGGGTGGCTCAGTCGGTTAAGCATCCGACTGTGGATTTGGGCTCAGGTCATGGATGATCTCCGTTTGAGTTTGAGCCCTCAGTCTAGCTCTGTGCTCAAAGTTCGGTGCCTGCTTGAGATAATCTCTCCCCCTCTCTCTGCCCCTCCCCTGCTCGTGGTTGCTCTGTCTCTCTCCTTCAAAATAAATAAGCTTTAAAAAAATAATATAAAAACTCTAACAGTAAGAGGCAAAAACGGTAGTTTAATTCTAAAAGGATGTTCATAGGTAAGATGTTTTATCCAAATGAGTAATCATCATACTATCTAAGCAGTGGTTTTGAAAAAGAAAACTTTTCAAAGCATGACTCTGAACAGGTTATCATTTCTACTATGCAATCCCACTCTATAACTGTCTTCTGTAACACTTCCTACAGTTTGTGTATATATGTTGCGTCATTTTTTAGTCAATATCTATCCTCCCACCAAACAGGAGGTTATAGGATGGCAGATGTCTTTTGGCTCACTGTCCTCAGGACTCTGTATAATGGCTGCCACAGAGCATACTATTTAGATATAAACAAATGAAAAGGGGCGCCTGGATGGCTCAGTCGGTTAAGCATATGACTTCAGCTCAGGCCATGATCTCGCGGTTCGTGGATCTGAGCCCCGCGTGGGGCTCTGTGCTGTCAGCTCAGAGCCTGGAGCCTGCTTCGGATTCTGTGTCTCCCTCTCTCTCTCTACCCCTCCCCCCCGCCACCTCTCTCTCTCAAAAATAAACCTTAAAAATTTTTAAATATAAAAATGAATATTTGAAAAGACATAATACTAGTTATGTGTCCCTCTCCTAGAAGTAAAGGAAGATATCTAGAAGAATATGCATCAAATCGTTAGCAATCAGGGCTATAAGATTGGAGGATGACACAGGACATTTCACCTTCCATTTTGTATACTCAAATTTTGGTATAATGGCTAGTTTTTCTTTTTTGCTGGTATTTTCTATTGTAACAATGTAAGCATAAGCTATTAAAAATAGAAAACTTTCAAAATAAGTAAAAGAGACTTAAGGTCTCTTTGTAGCCTTTAATAAAAGTGGGGATGTGAATAACATGGAAAAAAAACCAAATATATTTTTTATATACAATTTCACCTTATTAGATCCTGGGAACCTTAATAATAAAGAGTCATGCAAAGGAAAAAGTTTACTTCTAAAGTCCCAATGAGAATCAGAATCACCTCTGAAACTTTTAAAAACCTCAGGTGAGCAAGGCCTCTCGATGGAGTCTGATTCCTGGGCTAAGACAGGAGCTAGAAGAATATGTGCATTTTGAAAGGACTTAGCAGGTGATTCTGAAATACAGCCAGATTTGATAAGCACTAAAAATGAAACTTCCTTGATTGAAGCATAATCTCCATATAATAAAATGCACCCATTATAAGGATCCATTTAAAAAATGTTAACGACACATACACACACTCACACACACACACACACACACACACGAGCCACCACAATCAAGAAGTATTTCCAGCACTCTAAGAAGTTCCCTTATGCCCCCCTGCCTGTTACTCTCCCCTTCCCCTGTCTCCAAACCACCACTAACCTGCTTCTGGGAGCCTACACTAAATGTGATTTCTTTATAGAACTTCATATGAACAGCATCATATAGTATGGATCCTTGGGCCCGAATTCTTTCACTCAACATCATGTTTTTATGTTTTGCACGCACTGGTGGTTCATTACTTTTTACTGCTGAGTAATATATCACAATATATGTATATAGTCACCTACCGATGGACCATGAATAACTTCCAGGTGGGGGTTTTGTGAGTAAAGCTTTTATGAACATTCTTGTTTCCACTTCCCTTGTGTAAATTTTTAGGAGGAGGATTATTGCTTCATATGGAAAAGTGTAATTTTCACGTTATGAGACACGAATACACTGTTTCCAAAGGGGTTGTGCCATTTTCTGTTTCCACCAACAACCTAAGAGAATTCCAGTCGTGTAAGTGCCCATCCCACACTTAGCATGGCCACTCTTTTATATTTTAGCCATGCTAGTGGCTGTGAGGGGTTAGCACTCTGTGATTTAATTTGAATTTCACTGGTGACTAATGTTTTTGAACACTATTTCATGTGTTACTGCTTATTCATACATCTTTTTTTGTGAAGTGAATATTTAAATATTTTACTCACTTTTTTTAATTGTACTGTTTGTCTTGTCAGAAAGTTAAGAGTTGTTTGTGTATTCTGGATACAAGTTGTTCTCATACAACAAGTTTTGCAAACATTTTCTCCCAAATTATAGCTTGCTTTCAAGTTCACACTTTGACAAAGCCCAATTTATCAGGGCTTTTGTGGTTGTGTTTGTTTATGCTTTTAAAAAAAATTTTAGGGGCGCCTGGGTGGCTCAGCCGGTTGAGCGTCCGACTTCAGTTCAGGTCACGATCTCGAGGTCCGTGAGTACGAGCCCCGCGTCAGGCTCTGGGCTGATGGCTCAGAGCCTGGAGCCTGCTTCCGATTCTGTGTCTCCCTCTCTCTCTGCCCCTCCCCCGTTCATGCTCTGTCTCTCTCTGTCTCAAAAATAAGTAAATGTTAAAAAAAAAAAAATTAAAAAAAAAATTTTAAATATTCCTTTATTTTTGAGAGAGACAGACAGTGGGGCTTGAATTCATGAACTGTGAGATTATGACCTGAGCCAAAGTCGGCTGCTTAACCGACTGAGCCACACAGGTGCCTCTTGTTGGAGCTTTTTGTATCCTATCTGAGAGTCTCTGACTAGTCTAAGGTCACAAAGACTTTCTCCTATTTTTTCTTAAAGAAATTTTACAGTTTTGGATCTAAATCTGTGATTCATTTGAAGTCATTTTTCTTCTTTTTGTTCACTGTGGGGTAAAAGGGGTTAAATTCATTTTTTTTTCAATACTGATATCTAGTTATTACCATGCAATTTCTTTACAATACTTTCCTTTCCCCTTGAATTACTTTTGCACCTTCTCAAATATCAACTGACCTCTATGTAGGGGTCCATTTCAGGACTCTGTATTCTGACTCATTTACCTATGTCTGGGCCAATAACACCAAAAAAAAAAAAAAAAGGGAAAAAATAATGATAAATGAGGAAACCGTGATGACAAAACAGACTATCAACTGAGAAAACCATCAAAATCAAAAGCTGATTATCTGAAACGTTCAATAAAACTGATCCTATCACTAACCTAAAAGAAAATACAAATTACTAGTATCAGGAGGAACAAAGGGTCATCAGGCCAGACCCTACACACACTAAACAAATGATGAAAGAATATTATGAGCTAACATTATGCCAATAAATTCAACAACTTAGAAGAAATGGACAAGTATCTTAAAAGCTACAAGTTACACAGAAGATGTGAACAGCTCCATACAACTTAGAAGAAATGGACAAGTATTGTAAAAGCTACAAGTTACAAAGAAGATGTGAACGGCTCTATGCCAATTAAAGAAATTTAATTTATAATTTCAAATCTTCCCAAAATATAACCAAAGGTCCAGATGGCATCACTGGTGAATTATATTAAGCAGTTAAGGAATAATACCAACTCTACACAAACTCTTATTTCCTTCATGATATTACCAGTCAAAGGTAATACAAGCAAAGGAAAATACAAGAAATGTTCCTCAACACAGACACAAAATCCTTAAGAAGATAATGCATCATGACTAAGTAGGGTTCATCTTATGAAGTTAAGGTTGGTTTAACATTCAAAACCCCACTGATATAATTCACCTTATTAATAAAAGATACAAATCATAAGATCACCTCAAAAGATAGAGAAAAACTACTTATTAAAACACAACATGCATTTATGATAAGAACACTTGTTAAACAAGAAATAGAAAAAAAACTTCATTCTGACAACGGACTTGCATGAAAAACCTACAACTAACATAATTCTTACATGGGGAAAGGCAACCTTATAATTAGGAACAAAACAAGGATGCTCACTCTCACATTATCTATTCGGTGTTGTACTGGAAGTTCTTGTTGGTACAGAAAAGCTAGAAAAAATATTAAAAGGTATTCAGACTGGATTGAATCTGGATTCAAATCAGATTGGAAATGAAGAAGTAAAACCAGTTTTCTCTGCAGACCATATAATTGTATATGTGGAAAATCCTAAATAATCTACCCCTAAAAAACTCTATCAGAACTAGTGCATGAGTTCTACCAAGGTTACAGGATACAAGGTCAATATATAAAAATCAAATGTATTTCTATGCATGCAATGAGCAACTGGAAAACAAATTTAAAAAGCAATACCATTTTCAGCAGCACCAACAAATGTGAAACATGTAGGGGAAAATTTATCAATACATAGGCAAGACCTGCATATTATATAGCATGCAGTTTAAAAGACCAAATGATCGTAAATACTGACCCCTAGAGTAGTGTGTTCTTTGTTAAGGAGAAGAACTCAATATAAAAAGCACTTCCCTCTAAATTCCATCCAAAGTTGGAAGTTTTAGTTACCGGTGTCAACAAGCCATGATGATTAGATCTTGCCTATATGACTGTCTCAAAGAACAGTATTAGTCTCAAAACCTACACAGTATTTAAAAACTCAAGCCATAAAAACAAGCTAGTAAAATTAACCACTACTGAAACTCAGTCTGAAATGCTCCTTCTCCTCCTAATTCTTTCCTTGTGTTCTTTCATCCACTGACTAGTCAGGAAGTAAATTTCACCACATAGTGAGTAATAAGTCATAGGGAAGGCTTCATCTTGGAAACACAGTAACTAAAGAATACCTTTTCAGACCTTCAACAGTTCTGTTTCATGGGGAAAAAAAAAACTCCCAAGGTAATTTGGCCCTTATTATATACACCCTGTTCACATTTTTTAAAGCAAGTAAAAAAAAAAAAGAAACAAGTAAAAGTTTCACTTTATATTTCCTCCTAAACAGTTAAAAATTACTTTTCCCCCAGTACCCCACCAAAAAATAAATAAATAAATACTCTTCTTCCTCAAGATTCATGGAGCTCATTAACGTTTTTGCGAGATTACATAATTAAAATGGTTGTACTGTTAAATGAAAATACGAACCTATTCAGGAAAAGAAAAGACACAAATATATAAGACAATGTGCAGTAACAACTCACCAGTCCAGATACCTAATCTAGCAAAAAACAAAGTTTCCTGAGCAACAGGACCCAGCACATGCATGCAATTCCTGAAGAAGTCTTCTTCAAATCCAGTTCTCGTAATTGGATAAAATCCAGTGAGTTTGGCTATCAAAAGAAGCAAATCAAAAGAAGGGAACAGCAAAGTACCACCAGCAATAGGTGCACTACCCATGATAAAAAATACTAGGCTAAAAGACATCTGAATACCAAAAAAAAAAAAACCCTATTAAAAAATACACTACCCTCAGACTAACTATAAAGCTACAGTCATCAACACAATGCAGTATTTGTGAACAAACAGATCAATGAAGAGAAAAGACAGTCCAAAGACAGACCCATGTAAATACTGTCAACTCATCTTTGACAGTTGAGCAAAGGCAACAGAAGGGAGGAAAGGTTTGTTTTGTTTTTTTTTTTTTTTTCCCAACAAACAGTACTAGAACAATTGGATATCGATATATAAAAAAAATAAATCTAGCCACAGATCTTACACCCTCCACAAAAGTAACACAACTGGATCAAAGACCTGTCAAATGAAAAGTTATAAAATTCCTAGAATATAATGTAGGAGAAAATCTAGATGACTGTGAGTTTGGAAATGACTCTTTAGATATGAAAGCACAGGCATGTTCATGAAAGAAATAACTGGTGAAGTGGACTTCATTAAAACTAAAACTTCTGCTCTGCTAAAGCCACTTTCAGGAGAATAAAAAGATAAGCTACAGACTGGGAGAAAACATTTGCAAAAGATACGTCTCATAAAGCACTGTTACCCAAAATATACAAAGAATTCTTAAAATCAAAAATAATAAAAACAAACAACCTGATTAAAAATGGATCAAAGACCTTCAAAAACACCTCACCAAGGAAGATATATCGATGACAAATAAGCACATGAAAAGATGGTACATACACATCATATGTCATCAGGAAACACAAATTAAAACGACAATGAGATAACACTACTTGAAATAATGATTTACAAGAAATATATATTTCGTCACTCAGATAACCAAAATATATTTCTCAGGTATATGTGGTCTTCATCCATAGCTCCTGAAAACACTTCAGAACCAGAAAGGTGAAATGGGTGTCTTATTATTAATGAAGGTAAATTTTGGACCCACCCAAGGTCAGGGGCTGATTGCCAGGAAGGCCATACATGATTATTGAGGTTTGGAACTTTTAGTTGTACCCCCCAACCACCAGGGAGTGAGGAGAGGCTGGAGACTGAATCAACCAATGGCCATGGACTTAGTGAATCCTGACTATGTAATGAAGCCCCCATAAAAACCCAGGAGGGCAGCTTTTTGGTCCTTTTGGGAGGGCTTCCACACTTGGGGAACCAGAACACTCCCATGTGCCACCAAGCCAGGCCCAAGCCCCTTAGGGACAGAAGCTCCTTTGTTTGGGATTTCACTGTCCATAGCTCTTCATCTGACTGTTCATTTGTATCCTTTATCATATCCTACAATAAACTGATAAATGTGAATCTATGAAACCATTCTAGCAAATAAATTGAACTTAAGGAGGAGGTAGCTAGAACCTCTAATCTGTAGCTGATCAGTCAGAAGCACCAGTAATAGCCCAGAGCTTGAAACTGGAGTCCCGAAGAGGGGGAGGGGAGCAGTCTTACAGGACAGAATCCTCAACCTTGGGATCTGATGCTTTCTCCACATAAATAGTGCCAGTATTAAGTTGAATTCTCAGACATGCTACTGGTGGCTGAGAATTCCTTGGTATTGTGGAGGGGAAAAGCCCTTTTCCACATAGGAGCTCATCCCAGGAACCCGTTAGGATGGTGGAAATGTCTAACACTAACAATACCAAGCGCTGGCAAGAATGTGGACCCACAGGAACTCCCATTCATCGGTGGTAGGAGCGCAGAACGGTATGGCCAGTTCGGAAGACAGTGTGGGGGTGCCTTACAACATATTCTCGACATATGATGCAGGACTGAGCTCCTTGGGGTTTATCCAGAGAGTTGAAAGCTTAGGTCCCACAAAAACCTGCACATGGATGTTTACAGCACCTTTACTCATAAATGCCAAACTTACAGGCAACCAAGATATCCTTCAGTATATGAGTGGATAAACTATGGAGGATCCAGACAATGGAATATTATTCAGCACTAAAAGGAAATGAGCTATCAAGCCAGGGAAAAACATGCAGAACCCTTAAAAGCATAGCATATTACTAAGTAAAAGAAGCCAGTCTGAAATGGCTACATATTGCTTAACTCTGACTATATGGTATCTGGAATAGGTAAAACCATGGAGACAATAAATAAAAAGACCAGTGGTTGCCAGGGGTTTGGAGGGAGGGAGGGGTTGGTGGGGAAGGAAAGATATTAGGTATAGAGGATGCCTAGGGAAGTGGAACTCTTCTGTATAATACTATAATGGTAGACACATGTCATTATAAATTTATCCAGGGGCACTTGGGTGGCTTAGTCAGTTGAGCATCCGACTTCAGCTCAGGTCATGATCTCGCGGTTCACGGGTTCAAGCCCTGGGTCGGGCTCTGTGCTGACAGCTCAGAGCCTGGAGCCTGCTTCGGATTCTGTGTCTCCCTCTCTCTCTGCCTCTCCCCTGCTCAGGCTCTGTCTCTGTCTCAAAAATAAATACAAACATTAAAAAAAAAAAATTGTAATTTATCCAAACTCGTAGAACGTACAATACCAAGAGGAAATCCCAAAGTAAACTATGGACTCTCGATGATAAGGATGTGTCAATGCAGGTTCAACAATTATAACAAATGTACCACTCTAGTGGGGAATGTTGATAGTGGGGACAGCGCTGCATGTGTGTGGGCAGGAAATATAAGGAATACCTGTGTACCTTCTGCCTAATTTTGGTATGAATCAAAAACTGCTCTTAAAAAAAAAATAATAACTGTTCAAAAAAAGTAACATCTGTTTAAAAAAAAAAAAAACACTACTATTTAAACGCATTTTCTCTACACTTATTTAGTTCAAGGTATACGTCCTAACATTCCTCCACTAAACTTGAGGTCATCACTATATAATAGTAATCATGCAAAAATTATGATGCTGAATCACCCAGAGAATGTAAATTATGCTCATCATGCTTCAGAAAGCAAGGGATTGTGCAATACATTTTTAAACTGTTAAAACATAATTATAAAACGTAAATACATGTTTCTAAACTGCGAAAAAGCTATTTGGGAGGCTAAAAGAGCTGTCTTCAGGAATTTGGGCAATTAACCTAGAAATTAAATGAATCACATCCTAAGATGACAACACAGAAAGAAGGCATTTTTGTAAAACCATAAATTCTGTGATCCCTTCGCTCTTATTCAGAGAGCTTACCACGTAGTGGCTTGAAATGTTAATTCTTCTACAGAGCACAGATTAACACTTGCAAAGCAACTGAAGTTTATTCCTCAAATCCTAGTCTCTTTATTAATGAATACTCCATAATAATTTTGAAAACAAGACAATTCTAATGCTACCTACTAAAGAGAAATGCAGGGTATTTACTTAATTTCAAATGACTTCCACAAAAGCTGCCTTTTCATGAAGGGAAAAGAGAGTGATCCAAAGGAAGATTATGAAATGAGGTTCAAAGCATTTGACAAAAAAAAAAAAAAAAAAAAAAGTCTTTGGAAAGATATTAAAAAGGAGACCGTGAGCAGACACAATTTAAAATAACAATTCGACATGAAAATGGTAAAGAAGGCTTCCACAAGAGGCGACCAAAGAAAGTCAGGTCACACACAGCTTTAGTGAGATTGCATCCAAAACAAGGACTTAAGAAGGTATGAGAAGGTACACAAGAGAATCACTACATCTGTGCCTTCCGAATATTAATCACCCAGTTAAGATCAAAAGATCTATACCACAGGAACAAAGAGGCTAAAATTCCACAATGTGATGTTACACTCTTCTTCCGCCTTTTTCCTTTTTAAACCTGGAACAGTGCACTGATCTCCACAAAGGAAAAATACTTATAAATCTGCGCAAATGTTCGTCTGACCAAATTCTCTATTTCGAAACGCTCCTGTGTGTACAAAGTCCTTAAATACACAAGAATAAAGCAATGAATAAGAAGGCTTTAAATGTAATCACCAAAGTCCAGGCAGAGTAGGAAAGACAGCAATTATATATACACAAATTAAAAATCGCCACTAAAAGGTCACATTTTCACCACTTTTTCTTTTTTATCTACTCATGACTCCTCACAAAGCCAAGTGCTCTAAACGCCACACACGACTAAGTCCGTGTTCACTGCCATCTCACTTATAAAATGCTTTAACTCTTCAGCACTTAAACTCACATGACTTTAGCTTACTCTTAATTTCTTAAAAAACAGGAACTCACATAACCTGGCAAACAAATCTTCTCACTATTAACATTGCCCATCTACTTCCAAGTTCTACATCGAGACTGGAAGCAGGGCTTTTACAAATGGGATAAAGTAAGTTTAAGATTAAAGCTTTTGTTCTTTGCAGTACCTGCCCGAGAAATATTTTGTTTATGTTTTCTTCCTGAAAAAGGAGGAAAAAGAGATGACTACAATAGTTAAATGCCATTTCCCAAGCTCTGAAGGCTTCTCCTAACAAGGACAAACATATCAGATTCACTTGGCCATTTCTACAAATAGAAGGCTGTTACATTTACCATTGTTCAGATAAAAAAACATCGGGCCATAAGGAAGTTGTGACTTCATGTCTCACAATAAAATGGTGGTGAACCTTTGTTAGTTGTTATAAAATAGGCTGTTAGAAACTACCACAAAATGAAAATCTCTCACAGACACAGCTCATATACATACAGGTGTGCCTGACTGTAACATCAAACACAATCCTGAAAGTTGTGTATCTCCTCAATCTTATTTTAAATCTATCGTAAAAGTTTGCTATTGAAAGGCAACCCCTCCCCCAAATACCACCTGAATGCAACGTGTGCTTTATAATTTTAGATCCATGAAACTTTTCTTAAAGAAAGACAAATTTACATTTTTCAGGCATTTCAGACACCTGAAGACAAAAAAATACCATGGCTCTCCTATCAGGAGGCTGTCAGGGAAAATTCCAAGTGCTACTTGTTCTGACTGAGAGGAAGAAGCAGGGACATGCAGTAAACAGCAGATAAGTCTGGGAAGAATGGATAGAGAAGAAGCTACGACCATGAGTTGAAGGCTGGGTCAGATGACTCCTAAGGTCTTGTACAAAAAGTAGGTCTTTAGGGTACATGTGGGCAGTGATGCCGGGTAAGTACTGACTGGTTTACGTTTGTCTGTTCTTCCTTGTGAGTGAGATGTCAGCAATGCAATCTAAAAGCAGAGAATTGGGGCACCTGGGTGGCTCAGTCGCTTGAGCGACTGACCGGCTCAGGTCATGATCTCGTGGTTTGTGAGTTCGAGCCCCTTGTCGGGCTCTGTGCTGACAGTTCGAGCCTGGAGCCTGCTTTGAATTCTGGGTCTCCCTCTCTCTCTGCCCCTCCCCCACTCATGCTCTGTCTCTCTCTGTCTCAGAAATAAATCAACATTTAAAAATAAATAAATAAGTAAAATAAAAGCAGAGAATTAAGTCTCCCTCTGATATGAAAACTGACCATGGTTTGTAAGACTTAAAAATAAACTACCAAAAACATAACCCAGAACTGATTTTTTTAGAAAGGCAAAGAAGTAACTCAATGGGAAAGAATATGACATCAGAAAAAGAACCTCAGCCTCTAACTCACATCATCCAAAAATATATTCTCAATGGTAGAAGAAAACATAAATGTCTGCATCTCACGGGGACAAAGATTTCTTAGGATTCAAACAGTAGCAATCCTAAAACAAAAAACTGGTAAATAACTGACCACACAAATATTCACAACTTGGGCACATCTACTGACACCATTAAGAAAACGAGCAGGCAAGCCACAGACCAGAAGAATCTCTTCACAGTACATATATTTGGGAAAGAATGAATATCCAGAATATTACAGAATTCCTACAAATCAACAATAAAATGGCACACATCACAAAAGAAGATAAGCAAATGGCCAACAAGCAAGCACAAGAAACAGTGCTCAGAATCATAAGTCAAGCAAAACAAAATGCCACCACATATCTACTCCAATGGCTAGAAGGAAAAAGAAGGCTAACACCAAAAAGCTGTCAATACTATGAAACAAACAGAACTCTCATTTACTGCTGGTGGAAACAGAAAATGGCATGAATGCTTTGGAGTACTGACTGGCACTTTCCTATGAAGTTAAACAATACCCACCACATGACACAGTAATTCCAACCTTAGTATTTGCCCAAAAGAACTGAAAACATATGTCCACTGAAAGATTTAAAAATTCATAATAGTAAACACCTGCTAATAATCAAAATGTGTATCAACATTAGAATAATTTATGGTATATTAATGCAATGGAATACTATTTAGCCTTAAAAAGAAACAAATTACTGATACTTGAAAAACAAACCCTAACCTTATACTGAGCAAAAGAAGCCAGATAATTCCATATATATGAAGCAACAGAATCAGCAAAATTAATGGATGAAAGGGGCGCATAGTCAGTTGCTCAGTCAGTGACTCTTGATTTCGGCTCAGGTCATGATCTCACAGTTTTGTGAGTTTGAAACCTACATAAGGCGCTCCACTGTCAGTGGGAAGCCTAGTTGGGATTCTCTCCCTCTCACTCTGCCCTTCCCCCACTTGTGCTCTGTCTCTCTCAAAATAAATAAATAAACTAAAAAACTAAAAAAACCAAAACACTAAAACTTAAAAAAAAAAAAAAACAAAACTATGCTAGATTAATGATAGAAATCACAGCAATGGCTGCTTTGGGAGACGGTGGGGGAAGAGCAAGAATGAAGTCTATGAGATGATGATATGTTCTAAATCTTGACAGAGTTGGGGCTTATGTAGGTGTGTACGTATGTCAAAAACTACAAATCATACACTCAAATGTTATAAACTTAATTCAATGTAAATTTCAATTTAAGAAATGAACTTTTGGGGGCACTTGGGTGGCTCATAAGCGTCCCACTTCGGCTCAGGTCATGGTCTCACAGTGGGTTTGAGCCCCATGTCAGGCTCTGTGCTGACAGCTCAGCGCCTGGAGCCTGCTCCAGATTCTATGTCTCCCTCTCTCCCTCTTCTCCTCCTCAACTGGTGCTCTCTTGCTCTCTCTCTCTGTACCTCTCAAAAATAAATAAATGTTAAAAAAAAATTTTTTAACGAACTTTTCAGTAAATTAAGTACAAATACTGTTAATTTTGGTAAGCTTGCTTGACATACTGTTATCAGTTACCAATTCTGAAACTAGATTCTGAGGATCGTAGTAGGCTTCCAAAAATGAGTAAAGAGAGAAGTGGTAGCCAGATTTCTCCCTGTCGGCCCAGAAGACAGAAAAATACAGACAAGAGAAGGCAATAACAAATGTGGAAAAGGGGGACACTACTTTGTGGTGTTGGAATGAAATTAAAACTATCAATATAAACTCAAGATTCTTATTAGATAGGCATTAATAGATGCATAGATGCACATACGTGTGCAGGCATATGTGCATGTGTGTATCTGTGCGTACATGTGATTCATGTACACACGTGCATTTCTCAGTTCCGCCACCAACGGGGCCAGCAATAACACAACAGTAGCAATGAGTATACCCAGTGCCCAAATCTTGGTTTCTACCTAACATTACCCAATAAAAGGAGCTCCAGAGCTACTCGGAGAAATGTCTGTTTCTGGGCTAGAGCACAGAAACTACAAGGTAAATCTACAATAACTCATTGCACCAGAAAGTAAAGAAGTTCTCAAAGAGTCGTGAGAACAAGCCACAAAGACAGAGCAGTCAGCCAGATGGAACAACCAGTGGCCAAATGTGGGACAGTATGAGTATCAAAATAAATACTGACAGTAAGGTACTATACTGCTGTCAGTACGCTAGGAGTCCATGAGTCCACACTGACATAAGTGAATAAACGGGAAAAGAAGTAAAAGCTTTTGCTTACATTAGATTATCAACCAATGAATGCACAAGGAATGATAAATTAGAAAATCATCAACGGATACTAAATCCAGTGGGTAGAATTTAATGGGAACAACATACTTACATTTACATCATCTCAAAAATCTGCTTACAAATTATTTTTAATTACAAAGGGAAAATAGGAAACTGGTAGGTAGAAGAACTTAGCAGACAGTACCCTAAGCAAGTGACCAAAACTACTTGCAACCAAGTGACATCACATGCCTCCTGACACGATGCACTGACAACCCAGCGCTTGTGTATTTGTGCGACAAATGCATATCCAAATATGGTCATGAAGAAATGATCAAACTCAAATTGAGGACAGCTTATAAAATACCCTGTATGTACTCCACAGAAATATGAAGGCCGTGAACCGCAAAGAAAAGCAAGGGAGTGTTCTAAATAAAAACAGACTAGAGAGATGTGACAAGTAGATGAAATGTGTGGTCCTGAACTGGATTCTGGACAGGGAAAAAAAAAAAAAAAGCCTTTAAGAACTCTGTGAGATTGATCTTAGTTTATCCTTTCTATTAATAAGGAACTCCCTTCAAAAAAGTTAAATAATTTGCCCGAAGTCATATAGTTTCTACACTGAAGAAAACCACTAAGGTATGTACTTCTAGCATTAAACGTACTGGGCAGGATGCCATGTCTCCCTGGCTAGCTGTTATCAGAGAGCCACAGTCTCAATCAAGAATCTTCACACACTAAATTCAGCCACAGTTAAGGATTCTTTCATATTCTTTAACAAAAATTATCAAATGCATCAACCTAAAATGTATCAAAGTTGAACATTTCGAGTTGTCATATAAAAAACAGACACAGTAAAATAAGAAATTTGCCGTTCATTTACTCTAGGGCACCTTACTTTAAAAGAGTTTTATTAAATATAAACTCTAGCTAGACGGGATAAATAAAAATTACAACAGAAGCAAGCGTAAGCCCCCCAAAACTGAACCATAATAACAAATAAAAACTCGCACTGTTTGCATAGGCACTGAATTCAAATTCCATACTTACAAAAGGTACACATACCTTTTCCTAAATGTGTGTTTATGCTCATATATCTAGCTGTTCCTGTAAGGCTCTTGTGTTCTCTGTATGGTATGTGTTTCTTTGTCTCTGGATCGATATATTCCTTTGCCAAACCAAAATCTATAATATGAATAACTTGCTGGGTTTTGTTTCCTGGTCGTCCTATTAAGAAGTTCTCAGGTTTTACATCTCTGTATATCAAGTTCTTTGAATGGACATATTCCATGCGAGAAATCTTGATTCACAAAAACAACAACAAAAAGAAAGAATGTTTTATTTTAGGCTTTGACTAGCATAAAAAAGCATGATAGACACAAGATGAAATTCTTATAATGAAAACAACATAAAAATCAGAAATTGTTTCAACCCATTACAAATAACATGGTATCAGTCTACAGTTTCTCAAATATATATCCAGTTATGCCTAAAAGTCTTTGCTTTCAGTATTACTATGATCACTTATAAATCAAGTATTTGAATTTCATGAATGCCTTTCATATTGGTAAGCCTGATTCAGTCAGCGCTTACAGATGATGCCACCTCAGACAATCAAAAAGCTTTACTAACTCTTGAACTGAGACGTATAAACAGACATATTCATAAAGTTGCAATTTGTTCTTACCAATTATTTCAATCACCAAGCAACTTTTACAGTTATATTAAAGAAACTTAGAGTCTAAACTGTTAAATGAAAACAACACAGTACCCTTTGGGATATCTTTCTTCTTTTTTTATAACTTACTCGTGTCTTTCCTTAGGTATTAAACATTTTAAAAGATCTTGAAACCAGAAAACTCTGGGATACCACTCTAATGATTATACAGTATACATTCACATAATATAGTATATATTATATACGATATATAGTATATAGTGAATGTATACATACTATATGTGATATTCACATAATATAGTAATATACTACAAACTGTCACAAAATAGGACATCATAAATAAGAAAATAAAATTGCTTCATTTAGTGATAATAATGGTCGACAACACAATGTAAACATATAGCCACTTAGGCCATTTTAGATTGTTAACAAACTCTGGATCACGGTATACAATATTGTATGACCTACACTTTTCATTAATGATATATTACGAGCATTTTCCAGGTTATAAGACATTCTTTTAATACACACTTTTTAATGGCTGGGTACTACTTTATGGCTATGAATAATTTACTCAACTAATCCTATTATTTCTCTCCATTTGGGTTGTTTCCCATTTTATGACAAACATTGTTGCATAAATAGCTTTAAGTACATATGTGAACAGTACCATAGGATAAATTAATGAGTCAATGGAGGAAAACCATTTTGAGATTTCTGGAACATACTACTGGAGTTGATTTCAAAACTACCTTAAATCATCCTCTTAAGCTGTTTTCCCATAGGCTCCCTGAGATTTCAATAATTTATAAGACTTTCCATTGTTTCTTCTTTTCTAGGCCATTAGAATTTATGACTAACATTATAAACCCTGTTTCCGAGGGCTCTCTTTTCTAAGCACTCATCAGTGACATGAAAAGAGGGCTGGAAACCATTCTCAAGCTCAGCATTCTGATCTGAAAGCAGTTAACATATTAATTCTTCCACCCAAATAAAATACACTTGGCTCAGTTATTTTAAGTTATTTGCATCCTAAAAAGACAATGGGAGGAAAAGCAGAAACTTCATGAGGTCACGCGTTCTGTAAAGAGAACAGACTTTAAACTTTCAACATAAACGTGGGACCAAACGAACCGCACGGCAGTTCAATCAGCCTCAGAGCCTCCTGCTTGCCTTACCAGCTGGATAGCGATCATGAGAACCGTCTTCAGAGAAAACGTCCTGTCACACAGGTCAAACAAATCTTCCAAACTAGGTCCGAGCAGTTCGAGCACCATGGCGTTGTATTTACCACACGGGCCAAAATAGTAAACTTGAGGTATACCATCTGGGGGGAAAGAAGAAGGATTTTAATTGTTTCCTCATCCTGAATCCCAAACTGCCCTTCCTGGAAAATCAACGAGCAGTTTTAAGCATTCTCTGTGTCTTCAAGAACTGCAGCAACGTGTTCATTTTTTCCATTCGCACACTTAACTCTTCCCGAGCCAATGTTCTCCCTCACTGCACCTTCTCCTGGACGTTCACTGTGTAGCCTGGTTACACCTCTACTGCAGCTCATTACATTACACACAGTGCTCCACTGTGGGTCTCCAACACCGCACCAGACACGGGGGCGGGGCTGCGCGTCTTAGCCTCATGTTTCCAGGGCCTAGAGAAATGCCTGTCACATAGGAAAGATTCAATTTTTATTTTAACACAGAAGAGACTGCTCTCTTTAATAACCCTGAGGCAAGCATCACACTGGGCTCACCCGCCAGGATCCTCAACCTCGGGTGCACCCACCCCAGCTGATTCCCTCCTTGTGAGTGGGGGTGAGACCCCGGATTTCACTCTCATGATCAGGTTATGTTATGTGACAAAGGTGAGGTGATTAAGGTCCCACTAGGGGGACGCACACACACACCCACCCAACTTACAAATTTCCCTTTGCCACTGGGAATCACTATTTTGGTGTAAGCCACTCTTGCCAGAGCCAGTCCCAGATGCATGTGTCAGATCTACCCCTCACATGTTGTAAAAGCAGAAAGCAAGTTCAGAAATAGTCAATGAGAAGCTCACTGAAGTGTATTCCAACTCGAAAATGCTACTTTTATTATGCTCTACGCTGCTTTTATTATGCTGTTAAGAGCCTGGAACCGCAATTAAGACATGAAGAGTTCCCAGCTACTAAGCTTTTAAAATTATTCCTACAATGCCTTTTTTCCCCTCTCTGCCACTGACAGTTGTTAATCTTTATACTCTTAATTTAGCAATCTCTAGTATCTCCTACGCTCTGGCTTGTTGCTTCTGATCTGTAGGAGGCAAGAGAACCAGATCATCAAGCTTGTTAGGACTATATACGGAATGTAAAAATAAACATGTTCTGAAGCTCTTCAATGAAAGGACTGTCAAAGAGCTTTTTGACTTCATTCTGAGTCATCACCTACACTCCTACTAATTGAAGTTGTTGTGAAATGATCGCTCAATAAGGTAGCAATATATTTTGGTTTATTAAATGACTGATTTATTCAAATGTGTTCAAAGGTTTCCAAGAATAGAAAATCATGTAAGAAATCTCACTGTCTTAATTCAACAAATGCTTACTGAACATCCAATACATCCCTGTGGGACTAGGAGAAACATTAGGGATTAAGAGTGGACAAGACACCATGATCAAGGATAATTTAGCCCAGGGACGCAAGTTGAGGTGAACATTCCAAAATCCACCAACGTAACTCATCAGAGTAACAGAATAAATACGAAAAACCAGTCATCATCTTAATAGAGATGGAGAAAGCATCTGCGAATCTGGAACAGAAGGTAACTTCCTCCACCTGGTAAAGGACATCTAAGAGAAACTCTCAGCTACCATCATATTTGATGGTGAAAGACTGAATGCTTTCCATTTGTGACTGAGAGTAAGACAAAGATGTTCACTTTTACCTCTTGCATTTAACAGTGCAATGAAGTTAAAAAAAAAAAAAAGAGGAAAGAAAGAAAGAACGAAAGGAAGGAAGGAAGGAAGGAAGGACGAACAAAAGGAAGGAAGGAAGGAAGGAAGGAAGGAAGGAAGGAAGGAAGAAAGACAGACAGACAGACATTCTAGGAAACAGAGTCTCCTATTTTAAGAAAAAGTGAAATAGGGGCGCCTGGGTGGCTCAGTCAGTTGAGCATGGGACTTCAGCTCAGGTCATGATCTCACAGTCGGTGGGTTTGAGCCCCGCATTGGGCTCTGTGCTGACAGCTCAGAGCCTGGAGACTGCTTCGGATTCCACGTCTCCCTCTCTCTCCCATGTCTCCCCTGCTTGTGTTCGTGCTCTGACTCTCTCTCTCAAAAATAAACATTAAAAAAAAAATTTTTTTTTAAAGAAAGAAAAAGTGAAATAACTACTCATTCCTATTTGTTACCAATAATAAAATTCAACCTTTCACGTAAAAACCGTATTTTGGCTAAATTCATTTCTGCCAGGATGACCTTTGAAAGCTTCCCAATACTAAAAAGAGAAAAACACATGGGGTGCCTGGGTGACTCAGGTAACTCAGTCAGTTAAGCAATGACTCCTGATTTCTGCTCAAGTCACGATCTCCAGGTTCATCACTCACAATGCTGTGGAGCCTGCTTGAGACCCTCTCTTTCCTTCGATAGATAGATAGATAAATAGATAGATAGATAGATAGATATAGATAGATAAAAATTTTATATTACTTAAAAAAATAAAAAGAGAAAAACACAGTACCTTTTTTCTGATGAAACTGTAGTGACAGTAATTATTATGCCCTAATTGTTAGGTAATGAATATGGCGATATTTGAAAATCTGTTTCAGTAAACCAGTATGTTCCCAGTCACCAATGCATGTATTTACAAAATCATGCACAGGCAAATGATCTTGTTATAAAGTACAAGGGATTTTAATGTAAGAAAGAGTAGGAAAAGTTGTTTTGTTTTGTTTTGATGTCTACTAACTCTACACTGCAACTTTAAGAAACTATCACTGGTCAAGTTTTAGTATAGTATCAGAAGGGTATTTATAATTTAAAAGCTAATTAACCGAGATTTACAAAGTTGTGAGTTAAAAACTTGATTGGGGAGAACATGAATTGGGATGTTTTTGGAGGAAAAGTACCCTAACGTTTTCAAAATAAGCAAATGTATGCATACAACTATGTTCATGCTGCATGGTTGTTAACAGTGTAAAAAAAAAAAGCAACTGGGAACCACCTACACATTCATCAACCCCCCGACGAATTAAACCAATTATGTCATACCCATACTGTGGAACATAACACAACCTTTAACTACCTTTAGAGAAAACTGTGAAGGGCAAACTTCTGCTACTGTTACGATTCTAAAGTGATCAATTAATTTTGTTGTTTACAACAGCCATACATTACTTTTAAAATAAAATGTCTTTAATGACTCATTAAACACACATATGCAAACATACTAGAAGGAAAAACCACAAAGCTAACAGCGATTACTGGAAGCACAGTTGATTTCTCCTTCCAGTTTTATATTTTTTTGAACTTTTCCAAACTGTTAAGAAGAACACATGCTATTTTTGCAACCAGGAATAAAATGCTCATGATTTGGATTCCTCTGGGACCGCGAAGAAAAACTTGAATTGTTAAAAGATTTAGGCTACATTTATTTAATCTGCGAACTGTCACTGAGCAGGAAGTAGTTCCCAAAACAGTCTCCCCAACGCTGAAAGTTACATAGGTTTACCCCTACTCTTATCAACCATTAGCTTCATTCTGGAGCTCCTAGAAACAAAGCAAGGGACACCCGTTGGGACTCTGTGGCCCTATAATCTAAGTTTGGCTTCCCCCTGCCTTCCCACCACACCTCACTAACAAAAAGAACCGTTTCGAAGGCTCAGATTTACTCTGCCTCATTTT
The DNA here is from genome assembly GCF_018350215.1 of Panthera leo. Lineage (NCBI taxonomy): Eukaryota > Metazoa > Chordata > Mammalia > Carnivora > Felidae > Panthera > Panthera leo. The sequence continues at coordinate 101,701,156 of NC_056679.1, read as the reverse complement.
GAACTCTTCTAAGGCTGCATCTCAAAAATTTCTACTCTAGTTCTGCCATCCAAGCTGCCAACTTCTCTTCTGACCCAACCTTCCAATCTCCTCTTACCAAACTATCTCTATTAAGCATGACACGAAATTTATAATTATTCACACACAATTTCTCCTAGATGAGGAAAAGCGTGCATAAGTAAATCTGCTCTGCTCTGCTTCAGATAAGCCAACTCGGCCGTGGGGAGGAGAATTACTGCATACCAACCATGTACATTCAATCAAGCTATTTACATAAAACACCTTCGTATTTCTATAATAACACCATGACAAAGATCAGTAAAAGGACAAAAATTGCTTCAGGTTTCTCCAAAATTTCCTTTCTTTAATAGTTTCAAAGCGTTTCAAAAGAATGTATCTCTAACTTACCCAAGATGGCTAAATTCCATACACAGTATTACATTTCACTGAGTAAATTAAACAGACACGGAGTCTTCAATTTGAATGAAAATACCTCAGCTTTATCACGTAATATAATTTTACCTTCAAATACGAGTCAGCATAGATGGCGAATAACAAAAGATAATCAACTCTAAATGACTCCTTAAGATACATAAGGTTCTATAAACCAATGAGTGTAGAAACTTCTCAGGTAAGTATTATTAATAACGTATTTCAACATGAATCTCATGTCACTAAAGGACAAAATCAAAAGTTGTAATTTTTTTTTGTAAATCAACAACATAAAGCAAACACTGTAAAGGTCAAACTAGAATTTCATTTCCCAGGACAAGTCTGGGCAGTTTTCTAACACTGAGCAAACAAATTAAATTGCTAGGAGTTAGGAAACATTGCAAATAACAAACAGGGGCTGGGGAGTACCCTAAGCAAAAATAAAACACCACCACCACAGCCAATATGAGTATGGAAAGCAAGACCACAGGAAAGAGGGTTTCTGGAAGAAAGACAGGTGAAGGAAAAGAGGGCGCAAAAGGAGAGCACACAGGGCAGAAAGAAGGCTTAGCAAGAATAGTAAGAAAGGGGTTAAGTTACTAACCCCTTTATCAAAGTATCAAAGTATCTTGATCAAAGTATCTGGGGACTGAATCACATGAATGCAATCCAACCGAAGGGCAAGAGCAAGCTTGGTCTTACAACCAGTGAATTTTCAAGTATAAACGTATATGTCACACAATTCTAAAATTATTTCTGAGACTACCATAAAGAGCCAGCTATAAAGGGTCATCCACTGTGAATTTATGAATGTCAGTTCTGATAACTTCCAATATCACTGATGCTTACTGGCAGCCCTCATTTTTTTTTTTTTTGAGAATTTTTATTATTTTTTTTCCAATATATGAAATTTATTGTCAAATTGGTTTCCATACAACACCCAGTGCTCATCCCAAAAGGTGCCCTCCTCAATACCCATCCCCCACCCTCCCCTCCCTCCCACCCCCCATCAACCCTCAGTTTGTTCTCAGTTTTTTAACAGTCTCTTATGCTTTGGCTCTCTTCCACTCTAACCTCATTTTTTTTTCCTTCCCCTCCCCCATGGGTTTCTGTTAAGTTTCTCAGGATCCACATAAGAGTGAAACCATATGGTATCTGTCTTTCTCTGTATGGCTTATTTCACTTAGCATCACACTCTCCAGTTCCATCCACGTTGCTACAAAAGGCCATATTTCATTCTTTCTGATTGCCACGTAGTATTCCATTGTGTATACACAATGGAATACTACACAGCCCTCATTTTCAAGACAAGTATACTTTTTTTTTCTCCAAGAGAATTTGAAGAATGGGCAAGAATACAAAATTCACATATTATTTGAAAATACAATCTCACCCGTAGTTTCCCAAAATTAATTTCATTAAACACTTCATTATTTATAGTTCAGCTATTTCCATGACAAAACAATATTAATTAATTCAAGTCACAACATTAGGAGGTCTAACAAACACTCTTAAAGACTGCGTAGTACTTTGTGCCACGCGGTCAAGTACTTCAGTTCCCTCCAGTTGGGTGACAGTGTAGCCTGTCATTAAAAGAAGGAATATCATGATGTTTCTTTCCATTTTCCATTTTCATATTGTTCATCTAGGAAGGATCAGAACAAAAGCATTCAGGCTCTGACTGGGAAATTTCAACCCCACAGAGGTGACTAAGAAAACCTAAAATCTGATTAGAAATACTATAGAGAATTATCACATAGAAAACTTCCTTTTCCAAAGAAGTTTTACTTTAAGGCCTTCTCAACCTTTAAGATAAAGGCTTCTATCTCAAGTCAGTAGCTCTCGACATGTGGTTTGGAGATACGTGGGGGAATGGATGGGTGGTCCACGAAACCCTTTCAGGTCACTGACATCAAAATTATTTTTATAATAATACTAAGATGTCATTTACCTTTTTCACTCTTATTCTCTCACAAGCGAACAGGCTAATTTTGTAGAGACTATACGACATGCGATATGGCAACAGACTGAGTAATGAAGATGACAGGAGAATCTAGCTGTGTTCTCATAAGCCAGATATTAAAGAATTGTGCAAATTTGTAAAACAAGGGCACTTTTCTCACAGTTTTTTGATTTGGAAAATATGGTTAGTTGGGATTTTAAAACATTAGTGCCATTTTAAAATGAATTAACATACCAGTGTTTTTATATTTGTTTTAATTTCTCATGTGGTAAATAATAGCTCTAACTCACAACAACTAAAGTTCTCTGGGATCTTCAAGAAGTTTCAATTGTAAAAAAGGATCCTGAGACCCAGAAGTTTGAGAATCGCTGACCCAACTGAACACCAAGCTCTGATCTGAACGGCAGGTGCAATGAGTTCCAGACTTGGCAAAGAGTGGTTCCATTAAATACCACAGCACCCAGCACCCACATTTAGTAATAAAATTCTAGTAATAAACCCCAAATAAAATAAAGCCACCGCACTGTAAAGAGAAAAAAAAAAAATAGTCCTTTCTGTGACAATTCTATTTACAAATTCTGACATTATTCAAAATGTTAAAGAACATTAAAAAAAAAATAACACCTACAAACAAGTATTTTTCATTATATTGAATATTGAATGTTATATGAATAACGAATAAAATCACATTCATTATGTTATATTTTATTATTCATTATTCACTTATCCTCTGGGCCTAAATAATTAAGGAAAAAATAAGATTTCTGTATCATTTTCACCTCCAACCTTCCAGTTTACAAACTTTTTTCTCACCATGTGCTACTTTATATTTAAATCAAAAATAAAAATGAAGGGGCACCTGGGTGGCTCAGTCAGTTAAGCATCTGATGTTGGCTCAGGTCACAATCTCAAGGTTCATGGGTTTGAGCCCCGTGCAGGCTCTGTGCTGACAGCTCAGAGCCTGGAGCCTGCTTCAAATTCTGTGTCTCCCTCTCTCTGCCCCTCCCCCCTCACACTCTGTCTCTCTCTCAAACATAAGCAAACATTTAAAAAAAGGAAATAAAAAAATCATCCTATTGTTTTTAATGGCTTTGCATTTTCAATCTTTTACTCTTACGTACAGAAATTTAAAAATGAGGCTGTATCGTAGAAAATTAAACCCATCACCATTTAGTCCTACCCTATTCCAAGGTACGGATTTATTTAAAATTCTTATGTGATTAATTTATCACTAAAAATGCTCTAATTACCACACACCATACAACCATCCTAATACCTGCACCAGGTAAACCAAACTGAAACCACTATCAGTTAACCCTTCTTTCTTACACTGATAATGCATAGCATTCTTTACAAATAGACCTTCTCCATCAACTATAATGACTTTAACACAAAAACTGTGTACGCTTCTATGCAAAGTAGCAATGTACATATGCAGTCATGTACAAATCGGTAAAAGTTCAGCAATGCATAACTTACAGAAATTCCCATACAGAGAAGCCTCTACAGGGAACAGAAGTATTACGTACACTTAAGATGTCTTCTGAAATCAAGCAAGCAGAGACAGAGAAGGGAACTCTCAGAAGCTGCTACGTCGACTGTCCCCTACGTGAGCTGAGATGACGTCTACTCTAACCACTGACCCACCGCTAGAGTGTTCTTCACGATTTTCATTAATACCAAAATACAACAGGCGATGTTCTCATTAGTTTATTCACTTAACTGCCATGGTTTTTTACAATGTTCTCTTTGTTTTCTCAGACACAAGATTACACAGAAAGAGGAACATTTCTTAAATTTCTTGAAAACAGACAAACTCTAAGAATCAGGCTTTTAAAGAATTAAAGGAATTTTAGATATTAACCAATGTATATAGCCAGGTTTCAAGGTGTGACCCTAATACAACCGTTCTTAAAAGTACTATGATCAAATGTCCATACATTATGGAATCACCAACAGTCTTTTAGCTAGCAGACAGACCCTATAAATAGTTTGGAAAAGGATGTGCAAATGGAGGCATCTATACACCAGAGCAAAACACAGAGGGAACATCTAAATCCTGACTTAACAAGGCACAAACAGAGAAGGCACAGGGGTCAGTATAAGGCAGAAAAACAAGCCTTTTAAAGTAACAGCTCTCAGAAGGCAGTATTATGAAGAGGTATAATTTTGAAACAGCCACCGATGCCATTATCAAATTACTGTTTAGAACTACACAGTTCAGGGCACATCAAAAGTCAAGACACTAACTTAGAAACGATGATTTAACATAAGCATAGTCTCAAATAGTATATTTAATATCATTTCTATACTTACAGAGTTGCCAACAACAGTAATTGATAACAGAAAAAAAGATTATTCTACTTCTTTTGGGAAGTAACAGTTTATGACAAAATAAGGTTATTTTACCATTATAAAGGTATCAGTTAATAGAGAAATTCTGAGGAACACATAATTGCAACGTTTCCCCGAACATAGCCCATTAAAACCAACTGACGGGAAGGAAATAACATAAAGAAGCAATACTCAGAATCACTGTTCATCAAAGGAAATCTCTCCATCAATTTCAAAATATACTCCAGGCATTCTCATAAAGTATCAACAATTCAACTGAACTTTTTCTCAAATACATAAAAAAATAAATTATTCAAATGATTAAAAACCTATGCTTCTCTGGAAAGTGATTATTTTTAGATGGCTGAATGGTACAGTTCAGTTAATTAGATAACGATCTGCATATCTCCTTGGTTTACCATTTCCATTCATTTAAAAAATACTTATCATTGATTTTTTTCCTTCTGTTTCTAGATCCCTAAAATGAGGAATTAAAATTACCTAATTAGAGAAAAATTCAAATGAAATAAACTTAAAAAAATTTTTTTGAAACTGTATGGCTATGTTTCTATATCAGAAATGAAACTCAAAATTTAATAACATAACAATCTTTTATAATATTGGAATATCAAACTTTCAACATCAATCATACAAGTTTAAAAAAGCTACAGGAAATTTTGGACATTACATATCGTAACTTCACATCTTATGAGAAAAAACAGTCTTTCTCATTTAAGAATTTATCATTTCAACCATTTACCAAGGACCTACAATTGTCAAGCATTTTGCTCAGTTTCAAGGATAAAAAAGCAAATATAGCATTTCACTGCCCTCAAAGAGTTCATAGGTCAGTGGAAGAGACAGACACAAGCAAATAATCACATCACATAGTACGATACAAAAGTAAAGATATGTTCAAAATAATTTCAGGTCAAAACATAAGCATTTCTGGAGAGAAACCAATGTCAGAACATGCATTGCAAAAGAGGTGACATTTAGCGAGGGCCTGAAGAAAGAAGGAATTCATTGAGAAAGAAAGACATTCCACAAAGGAGAATACAGGCAGATGAAAATAATAAGATCTATTCAAGGAAGAGTACGTTCAGTGCAACCAAAAAGTGGATTAGTAGAAAAGAGAAAAAAGTTCGGACTTTACACTAAATGATACGACAGAATTCTGTGATCATCCCAAAAGGCTTAAATCAAAGACAACCAACTTTCTCAATTTGAATGGGTGTGCCACTAACGGAACAAGATAATCCAGAAGAGCAAACAGTTCTCTGGAAAGAGAGAAAAATCACTGGAAAAGGAGAAAAGAAGGGAGGGACTGAAAATCTACGTAGAAAAAAATATCTGATTCCACTATGGATATACGTGTAAGTAGATTTTAAGTAAGTAGATTTTAAGAATGGAAGCAGGAGATAAAGAATTAGAAGTTATCCTTATTTAGAAAGCAATTTCATCCTTTTCTCCCTCCCTCCTGTTACAAAAACTTCCAGGATGGTAAGGATGAAAGCCACATTCGAAACACAGGAGCAGGAAGCTAACGAGAGTAGATTCCTCACTTTTGGGAAGCTGTATCAACCTCAGAACCATCTACCTCCAACTCTTTGTTTATTTTCCCTCACAGAACATCCCCTGACTTGTTTAAACTACTGTCGTCATGATTTTTGTTATCGACTGTCAAATTCATTCGTGCCCAATGCAGGGGTCAGCATGGTTTCCTCCCCGTTCCTCTTCTCACGTGACACTCTACCCGAGCGGGAGACCTCATCCATTCCCTTAGCTTTAGAAAGCGCCTACGTGCTGATGACTGCTAAATCTCAACCCTCATTTTACCCAATAAATGCTGAGTGTCTGTGACAAAATAAGGCTATTCGACACATTACATTTTTGCTACCGCAGAAAGTGATAATGGTATAAAACAATATTCTAATCCCAAGGAAAGCTGAGTAGTAACCTGTCAGCCGTACACACTGCAGTCAAGTGGTACAGTCCCACTGTATGTACAGAACGGATTCAGTGAACAAATAATAGAGAAAAGAGGGATGTTTTCAGGGAAACTAGAGAAAGAGAAAGACTTACCGGAGGCTCAAAATCCAGACAGGCAGAACTAGATACGTTATAGATGTTTTCACATCTCACTAAGTGATTCTGAGTAAATCCACCTTTTGACTTCTGCTTTTACTGTGGTAAGGCATACATAATATAAAATTTGTTCTTTTTAGCCATTTTTAAGTATACGGTTCAGGGCCGTTAGGTAAATATTCACAAGCACTGTGGAACCACCATCACTGTCCATCTCCAGAACTTTCTCATCACCTCATACTGAAACTCCATACCCATTAAATACTATTTTCCCATTCCCCCATCCCTCAGCCCCTGGCAACCACCATTCTGCTTTCTGTCTCTATGAACCTGACTCTCTAGGTACTTCAAATACGCGAAATCATACGGTATTTGTCCTTTTGTGACGAGCTTACTTTGTTTAGCCTAATGTCCTCAAGGCTCATCTATCTCGTAGCATGTGTCCAAACACACCACATTTCATTCATCCAGTGATGGACACTTAGGCTGTTTCCGCCCTTTGGCTATCGCGAATAATGCTACGAACATAGGGGTACAAATCTCTGTTAGCATGCAATCTTTTGCATATATAACAAGAAGGAGAATTGCTGCATCAGATGGGAATTCTATCCTTAATTTTTTTTTGAGGACCAGTCATACTATTTTCCATATCGTCTGCAGCTGTACCATTTTACATTCCCACTGGCAACACATGAAGATTTCATGTTTCCACATTCACACCAACACTTGTTTACCGGTCTTTGGTTTGTTTCTCATTTGTTTGGTAAGAGCCATTCTATGGGTGTGGAGTGGTCTATCTTTGTAGTTTTGATTTACGTTTCCCTAATGATTAGTGACACTGAGCATCTTTTCAGCTGTTTATTGGCCATCTGTGTATCTTTGGAGAAATGTCTACTCAAGCCCTTTGCCCACTTTTGAACTGGATTGTTTGTATTCTTGTGGTCAAGTTTTAGGAGTTCTTTAAACAGTCTGGATATTGAGTTAATAACCTATTTTTAAAGAGAACACTAACAAGCAAGCTACTACTCAAATAAAATACCATGAGGGAGTTAAATTACTTTGAATGGCTCATTTTTGATTAAGAAGAGTCTGAAAAGATAATCAAGTATCAATTCCAAAATCAAACTATTTTAAAATCATGGTTCTCTCCCCAAACAATTAAACTTTTTTTTTTCTACAGAGCTCACATGTGTACTCAAAGATGCTTTTAAAATTCGTGGCTCATAAAATACTACCTAGGAACCAAAATTCACATGATTCACATAAATCGCTCAAGAATATTCCTATTTGGCAGCTTCATGCAATACCACTCAGATTTCAACCTATGTAAATGCTACGCCATGTAGCACAGGGGACACCCTGATATATACAGACTGTCCGGAACATGGTAGCCCCTGCTCACTGTGGAACACTGCAGTCCTTTGGCATTCAAGTGGTAGAGACATAGGTTTCATTTTTATTACTACTCTGACATAATTTCTAAAGGTTAAAAAAGGCAAAGAATATAATAATAAAAGGGCGCCTTTGGTATTCAATTCAATGACTCCCTGCACTCTAAAGTGACTTATTCATTCTTACCTAATTAAAGTGTTCAATCCTATTTTTCCAAATGATAGTTTTACTACTTAAGTAATGATAGATCTGTTGTCTTTATTGGCCCAGCCTCCAATCTTCCTTCTGATTAACACCTCAGCTTCGCATTCGGCAACCACCTCACCCCATTCTCAGTCCCTGAGTTTCAGGTAGCTCCTGAAATGAGCATAAGATCTAAGTCTGGGAAATCAAATTCATAGTGATTAGAATGAGGAAAGGCACAGGACACAAAATAAGACAGATTCAGTCCTAAATCTTCTGCTAGAATTCTTAGGAAAGGAATGCTATTATAATTGCTAAGTTAGGCTAATGGTAATTACCTCTGCTATCTCATAAAAAGAGCCAAGCAGAAAATGAAGCTTCCACACACACAAAAAGGCAGAGCACAGACACAAACTCACAAATGTCCCTGATCAAAGTATTTGAAGTCCTGGACACAATAATGTCTTAATGTATTGGTCCCTTCCCTGAATTTCCAAGATATGAGCCAATAAAGCCTTTCCCCCCCCCTCCAATTCGCTTCTTAGGGCTTTCTATCACACTTGCTAGTCCTAACTAATATGTACAGCTTCACTTAGAATTAGTTTTATCTTCCTATTCTTTAAATCCCTCAGTCATCAGTGAAAATTTTGATAACTCCTGGAGGACTATTTGTATCAGACTTAAAAATGCATTACAAGAAGCCAATAGTGATAAAAACATTAATACAAAATGTCAACTCATCGTCCCCATAATGACTACTCATTTGCAAAGTATGCTCTTAGGAAAAAAGAATGTGCAAAATGAATAATGTGTTAAGAACTGCTCAACTCTATCAACTAAAATGTAAACACGTGCGTACAAAAAGACACATGGGGAAAAAAAATCACATTCTACTAAATCCAGGGCAACAAAATATCCCTACCTGGTAAGAAACCACACGTACAAAAATCATTATAGTTAGCAGAATAGATGTGAACAGAGAAAGTATAGCTGTGAGAAGCTTCTCCATAAAGGAAATGCAACATACTATAGGAAAATTTCTCATTACTTTTTTCCAACAGCAAAAAATAATCCATTCTCACTAATTTTAGACTTTCTATAAAAATACACCTGTATTAATTTCCTACAGCCAATATAATTACTGCATGCTTGTGGCTTAAAAGAGCAATTTATTTGGTCACAGATCTGGAGGCCAGAAATCCGAAATCAGTCTCGCCAGGTTGAATCCAGGTGTTAGCAGGGGCGCATCCCCGCTGGAGGTTCAAGGGAGAATCCTAGAAGGCTGTTCCAGGTTTTCGTGGCTGCCAGAATTCCCTGCTTATGGCTCTATCACTCTAATCTCTGCCTCTGTAGCCACTTAGCCTTTTCCTCTTCTATGTATGTAAAATGTCCCTCTGCCTCTCGTTCACAAGGACATTTATGACTGTGTTCAGGGCCATGGAGATAATCCAGAATAATCTACCCATCACAAGATCCTTAACTTCATCATTCCTGCAGAGGTGAATTTACAGGTTCCAAGGATTATGATATGGATCTCTTCTCTGGGACCATTTTTCAGCCTACCACTATGTGCTAAGCCATTTTAATAAGTGTAATGTCACCAAAAAGGCTAAGGATATTAGCTATACGCAGCTTGTATTCTCAAATTTTTTTCACAATGTTCTCTATTCATATTAGCACCAACACAGTCAGCTCCAAAAATGTCGTAAGTAAAATAAAAAGAGAACATTAACAGTCTAGTAAGGAAGTGTCTCGTAAGCATAGCCTTAAGAAGTGATTCACTTTCACCAAATTTAAAATACTATTCTTTGAAACCAAAGAGTTATTAATCATGACAACTCATTTTATTACAAATTTAAAAATTAATGTAAGACTTTACCTCCAGATCCTAGCTGCTTGTAGAATCTGTATTCCAAATGTAGCTGTGGTGCTCTGGATTTCATGGGCTCCTAATTAAAAAATCAACAAAAATAACAAAAAAAATATTTAAGTTACTAAAAGATCACTAAGTCCCTATTCGAAATGTTCCAAATCTTGGTACCAACTCTTACATACTTGAACATTCTACTAGGCAGCTTTTTCTAAAGTTAGAACCAAATAAAAATGAACTTTGCATTCAATTAAAATCAATTGATGCCATACATGTACATAAGGTTAAGTGGCTATTAGATGAGGCAGTAAGGAAATCTATGTTTGACTCTTTGACCCTAAAGGAAAATAGACTCTGAACATTCACGACTAGGGAAATGGTAGCCCTTACTCTTTCTCCTGTTCCCAGAAATTCACCTCTGAACTGTGTATTTCTCACGTAATGCTTTAGGGTTAAAGGGAACTATAGACAAGTAAGAAAGAACAAGGGTGAAAATATCAAACTTTCCACAGGAGCAACAATATATTTTTTAATTCTTTTAGCTACGGTATAGCTTATAATAAAACACACCATTTGTGAGCATTAGGTCCGAGAGCTTAGTTAACTATACATACTCCTGCAACCACCACCTCAAAAAACCTCTAGAACATTCCCATCATCCCTCCCTCAGACGTAATGACTTTTGGACTTCTGTCACCTTTGGATGAGTTTTGTCTGTTGTTGGATTTGATATAAATGACATTATGTTTTATATGTGTCTGGTTTTTTTCACTCAACATAATGTTTTTGAGACTTTACACACAGAGAAACAACGTAAGCAGAAGCAACAGAAATTTTAGACATAAGAAATAAATAATAAAGGTATGAAAACATCTGCAGGACACTACAAAGCAGAGGAACAGGAAATCTGTACCAGACCCAATAGAAAAGTATAACAAAGTAACAAGATTTGAACAAAATCAACAGAATCTCAAAAATATTTTTAAAGCTTCCATAACCGAAATAACAAACTCAGTCTGCCAGCAGATTAATACAACAGAAGAGAGAAGTAGGAAACTCGAAGATACATGGAAAAACATCTACAGAACTAAAACATGATGTAGAATCCATCTATGTAAATCATATGGAATGCAATATGAAAGAAGAAAAATGGAAAATACACACACACACACACACACACACACACACACACACACACACCATGAGAGATCTGGACAATACAATGAAAAGGTCTAACAGACATTTGATAAGAGTCTCAGGAGGAAAGAAGAGAGACAAGGGAGCAGAGGCAGTTAAGTGAAGAAACAATTGCTGTGAATCTGCAAGAACTGATGAAACACAACAAACCACAGATTCAGGAGGAATATGGATCCCAAACAGAATAACTAAAAACAAGGCTATCTCAAAACATAGCGTCATGAAAACTATGACCCATGACAAACACTTCAGACCAGGAATGATTAAAATCCCAGGGGAAAAATTATAGTCCTAAAGATCGTCGTAAGAGAAAACCAACAGCTTAGCTGTTGAGAGGCAGGACAGACACGAAAAAGCACAGACACTAAAACTAAAGCATCCGGAGTCAGAATCCTGAATCCACTAGTTACTAGCTGAGTAGACTTTGGCCAATTACCAACCTTATTGTACTTTTCAGTTTCCTCCTCTATAAAAGAGGAATAAAACTTTATCTTTTTTCATTATACATATACGCATATATTTATTCCTATTTTATATATATATGTATACACATGTATATACATGACTGAAAACAGTGCCCTCCACAAAGTGAGTGCTATCATAACTATAAATTCTTCAGTTAACTGTACAGAAGTATGTAACTATAAAATGTAAAGAAAGATGCCCACGTATGCAATCACCAGTGAAATTAAACACATAACTTATTCAATCACTCAAACTCCCTTGGGAAAAACAGAAACTCAGATCTAATTTAGGTGAGTCAGTTCAGCTTGATTCCAGTACTTTACCAGCAGTAAAATTTTATTATACCACCATATAACAAAAGTCACCTCATCACACGTTGACATTTTCATGATTCATTAGCAACAGGTTATTATATAAGTGCAAATAACAACATATAAGGGTGCCAGGTGAGGTCAAATTAACAACTTACCCTGAAACTAACTATCCATCTGAACTAGCATAACGTTAAATGAACGTAAAAACCTTTCTAAGAGATAGCAGAGCTGAAGTTATCAGTGACTATGCTCTCTCAACACCACTGTTATCAAAATGCCCCTATTTCTACCAAACTAGAGAAATCAGATAGCATTGAAAGCATCCAAACTTAACATTTTCAAGTGATTACTTTTAAAGCAGCTTCTGAAGAAAACTGGGATCTGTTTTAAAGATACAATATATACAAATAAAACACAGAAGGATATTTTATATACATAAATATTTAATGAAGTAAGTACCAAACTATGGTCCAGTCGTTCATGTGAAACGTTTTCTGTTCTACCAAATAGATTTTTGGATCAAGTGGAGGCGAAGACGATGCTGTGTAGCATACTTCAAAATACGAAAAAAAGAGCCCCCAAAATTGCCAGTTTTACAAAAAAACACTATTATTATATGTAGTGCCGACCACTGTGCTTTAAAAGGGGGCACATCACACCAGAGAATGACTGTCCACAAAAAAAGGAAGGAGGAAAGAAACGAGGGGAGAGTGACACAGCACGAAGATAAACTAAAGAGAGTTGTACACACGCGTGTATACATAAGAAGGCTGGAAGATGACAGACTGATTGTTTACTAAGGCCCCAATGGTGCCAACAGCGTCAACAAGCCCCAAATCTGAACAGAACAGGACCCACGGGTCACCAATTAGTGACCGAAACAGACCAGGAAAGGACAGTCTAGAGCAGTGGCTCCTGCTTTGACACAATGGTTTCCGTGTCTCAGCGCGTCAGGGAGCATCGTTCACAGGCCCCAGGGAGCGGAGCGGCTCACCACAGGCTGCTGCAGCAGTTATCTGGGCGTTGCTACATTCCTATCCTTGCGGGCCACCCCCACTCTCAACACCACACATTGTCTAGATCCTAGACGGGTGGCCTAGAACATGGAAAAAGGAAGAATTCCAAAGAAATGAAAGTCAGCAATGCCCTTTCAAACACTGTCCAGTCCCTGCATCCTGGGCCTCCCTATTCTGATTCATACAGACTAACTCCCCTTGTTCTGATTTCACGCTCAGAAGGGAACCCTGTAATTTTAAGTTGCTTTCTCTGTAGATCAGCCTACAGAAAGCAAACATATCGTTTATACTGAGTTGGGCATTGTGGACATTAATGGCAAGATACCTCGTTTGAAATTAGAAGTTAACGCTTCCAAGTATTTACATCTCTGAAAGCCTGACTGATTGTGTGAACTGAATGATTACTGGGGAATTGAATGATTACTGTGTGAACTGAATGATTACTGTGCATCTACCTTTAATTAACAGGGACAGTCTGAAGAGAGACCCAACCAGATTTGCCATCATAAAGCCAAGGGCCAGACCTTAAACCAAGGTGAACTCATCTAGGTCAAGGCCAGGCCCAAACTACATGTCAGCCAGCCAGCCAGTCTCTCCTGGGGCTCTAACAACCTACTGTGCATCTTTACTTCCCAGTGAAAATACACAGCATTCGTTACGGTGAAACTTGGTCTACACTCCCTGAGACACTTCACATTGAGTAGTACGGTTTTCTACCTCATCCCCAAAGTTTTTCTGTTTCTCTCTATAGCCTCTTCTTCTAATTCTCTCTCCTGATTTATTAATCTCACATTACCCCAGTAACAGTGGTTATTTTGGCAGAGGCAAGATTGACAATGGCAGGCAGACTGGAAAAACCAAGCCAGGCTTAGCCTCAGGGAAACCTGGCTGGCAAGACGGAGAGAAAAGTGGTGCCTGAACAAAGTTGTGTCTTCTAAAAGTTCCCAGATCTCCAATCTTCCAGAACAGAGCTGCCTTACAGCTGTCAGAGATGGCACACTGAGGACTTGAGAGTGGTTCCATGGGAGTTTGCTTTCCCTGCTAGCTTCCTCACACATCAGTAATTTCTGAACCCCTGAAGGTCAACTAATAGCCACTTTTACCATGTTCAAAATATCAACGGAAAAAGAGATACTGGAAGCTACCTGGAAGGACATTGTCAAATTTTCTTTTATGTTTATTTTTGAGGGGGGGAAAGGCAGCAGGAGAGGGGGACAAGGGACCTGCTTCAGCAGAGAGGGACCTCTCTCTCAGCAGAGAGCCCAATGCAGGGCTCGAACTCACGACCTGAGCCCAAGTTGGATGCTTAACCGACTGAAGCACCCAGGCACCCCAGGAAAGAGGGTAATCCAGAATACTAAGGACACATTTGTCCAAATACTTAAATCATTAAGAGAAATTTTGCTTTCTAGTTTTTCTCTAATTAAAAACGCCAACAGGCCAGTTTCTTTAAATTACAAATTGTGCCAAAACTCAAATATTAAATTCTATGATATCAAAGTAAAGGGATTGAGTTTTCACGGCATGGAAAATACAGACATTTTACACATTATCATATACTTGAGAGGCATGTGGATGCTAGGAGCTTAATCACACACACAAAAAACCAGTTATGCATATCATTTTCCCAATAAACACTCAAGTTATAAATGATATGAAACCAAAAAAGTAATTAAAATGTAAACTAATCATCAAAGAAAAACAGGAAAATAATTAAGGGAAAAAAAAGAAACACAAACTTACCAGTTTAATTGCCACATATTCATTTGTATATAAATTTTTCCCTTGAAAAAGAAAGAAGAAAGGTCAGATTGTATCAATAACTGATTTTAAAAGGTACATTATGTAAAACTCTACTCTGGGTGAAAAAAGAAAGCACTAATACATTTAAATGAAGCAAAGGTTTTTGCTCCAGAGATCGAAGCAATGACAAGGAAATCTTAAATTGATCCACCCAAGGACATATTTAGCATTTCACCTGGATTCAGAGTAGAAAGTGATACTTAAATAAGGTAGCCCACTTACAAAAATAAGAAGATTCTTATTTTGATGCAATATTGCACACAACTCAGAAAGTAAATCAATAGTCAAACACATGCTGAAAATACATTTAAAAACCAGAACTCCTATATGAAAACAGGAATACAAAATTCCTTTCCCAATCACTGCCTCATTTTAAATCCTTCATTATTAAAAATAAATAAATAAATAAATAAATCCTTCATTATTATGGTATGTAATCTCATTAGAGCTCATATGTCATCTACTAAATATATTATACACACAGGAAACTCTGGAATATATTAAAAATGAAATAAAGTAAGAAACATATTATTTAATAATTGGCTCTGACAAACTAGCTAATGACTTTGAGGGGGAAATGGGTTTATTAGCACCCTACCTTATACCCATATTAAATGCTGAACATTTAAAAACTTAGATATAAACCATAAAACAAGAAAAAATGCTTACCACCCAATATATGAAAGTCTTTATGGGCATTTTAAAAGGTGGGAAAAGGTAAAAAGAAGATTTTATACAGACTAGAAACCATAAAATATATTAAGCGTCTCTATCTGTATATTGAAAAACATTTACCATATACAAAGAATAGGTAACTGACAAACCAAAATAAAAACTCAGTATCTATAACATGTAAAGAATTCAAACGAACTACAGTAATCTTTGGCATTGCCAATGGAAAATAATCTAGAAAATTCCATTGGGTCAGTCAGCATCTGTAGCCCAAGTGAAGTAGTACAGAAAAATTTAGAAGCAATAAGTATACAAGAACAATCTAATACCTAAATTAAAGTGTTTCTTCACAAGCACAGGAAAAAGAACAAAAACAGCATGTGATTTCTGAATTTCCAGTATTTTTTCAATAGGCATTCATTATTTTTATAATGAGAAAAACAGAAAAACGATAAGTGTTTTTGTTTTGTTTTTTTAACTGTGACAGTAACTGGCCCTGGTCACACTGGCTGCTGAACACAGAATGAGCAACTTTGACACATGGGATTTTCTACCATAATACCCCTAACTTCCTTTTCTACAGCAGCTAATGAACAGCAGTAAAACTTGTAGGCAAAATTTCAGTCCCTGATAGGTCGCCGCCATTACACAGTAGTGTCTGTTCATCCAAATATTGTACTCCTTTTTTGAATCTCATCCCTACTTTATAAAAATGAATGAGGAAAAAAGAGAGATTAAAAAAAAAACAAGCATTCATACTAACACTTAATAGATAGGTCTCATAACCCATGACAGTTGGCACAGAGATGGAACTCAACAGGAGTGCCAAATGTGGTGAACGTTTAGCAATATAAATATATTACAAATACAAATATATTTGTATATATTGTATATATAAAAATGTATTATAAGTTATAAATATATTTATTATATTATATATATTTGTATGTATTTAAATATAATCTATATATTAAATAG
Source organism: Panthera leo (assembly GCF_018350215.1). Lineage (NCBI taxonomy): Eukaryota > Metazoa > Chordata > Mammalia > Carnivora > Felidae > Panthera > Panthera leo. The sequence continues at coordinate 101,684,449 of NC_056679.1, read as the reverse complement.
CTCATGAATATAAATTGCCGATCCCGTAAATATGAAACCAATCATACCAGAAACCTATCACATTTTTAGTCAATTAGTTCAACATTTAGATGTGCCTTCATGTCTACTTTCAAGAATATACTATACATGAAATTTCAGGCATCCACTAGTAGGCAAAGAGTGAATAATTTAATGATATGGTGAGGAACTTTATCTTGAGGAACTGTGTCTCACAAAGGAATAATTCCATTTTGAGTTCAAAGACAGAATTTGTATTTCCTCAAGACATTATTATCTTTTCCTAACTATATGATGTTTAGTCACAGGTACACAGGGAAAATTATTCACAGGACAAGAAGTTATATATATAGATTCCACAGAACCAAAATATACCAATTCATCTAAAAGTACTGCTTTTATTGGCATTTACATTCAAATGTCTTTTAGGTCGTGGTACAAAGCACTTAATCCTTAAAGCATGATCCTTTTTTTGAACATTACAGATTTTGTTGAACTTCGAGGATTATATTTTTAGACGTGAACAATGGTTAAACAATACATTTTTGTTACATCCCCATCACCTAACATAGGCATAGGCTCACACACTTGGCTTCTAATCAGTGTTTGTTGTTTCGGGCATGAACAAATGACCTGCTTGTAGGTATGTGTTTGTGTGTATTACATGTGTGACAGGGAGGGAATGTATGTATAAGGGGAATCCAGTTACGACAAGGCGCCAAGCAAAGTGGTTCCAATTAACTGATGTTTTAATCCAATTTCAAAGGTCACTTCCAGGAGAGCTTTCTGCTCTACTGAACTTGAAAAGATGGTTTTACCAATTTTGAGTATTTGGGTGGTAATTATCATAGAAAACCCTGTTCTACAAAAACTACGTATCTGTTTATAGCAGGAACTATTAGTTACCCACCAGTATCCATGCCCTCCATTCTATAATAATAGAACCAGTCCATTTTAAAATGGCTGTCCAGCTAGAGATTACATTTCCAGCCTCTCTTTCAGCCTGGTGTGACCATGTGATTAAGTTCTGGGTATGAGGGGACATAGGTCTGTCACTCCTCACTTCCAAAAATGAGGGTTTTTGACATTCTGATCCTTCTTCTTCCTCTCGCTAGCTGGCTGGCTGGCAGATGACAAAGACAGGAGCAATCACCTTGCACACAGAGACTGAATCCATATACTGAGGGCGCAGAGGCGCCCTGACCGCCATGATGCCGTTTCGGCTTCCAAATCTCTGATCAAGCAGACCCCACAAAGCCTGGGCCCTGGCCTGAATAAGGCTGGCAAGTTTCCTTCCTTGCTGACCCACAGTGAGAACATGGTGGCTGAAGTGGATGAGGTGAAGTCCACGATCAAATTCCAGATGAAGTTGCTTTGCCTGGCAGTGGCCGTTGGCCACGTGAACATGACAGATGATGAGCTTGTACACAAAATCCACTTAACTGTCAATCTCCTGGTGTCATTGCTAAAGAAGAATTGGCAGATTGTCCAGCTTTATACGTCAAGAGCACCATGGGCAAGCCCCAATGCCTGTACTAAGGTGCAGCTTAATAAACCCTAGTGCTACCATTAAAAAAAAAAAAAAAGCCCCAAGGGCTCTCCCTCTGGTGTTACGTGAAACAAAAACCAAAAACCAAAAGCAAAAAAACCTATTTTGCTTAACACTCTATATTCTAGGATCTCTTAGAGTATCACCGTCTGTTACTGATTAGTACATTTTTCAATTAAGTTTTATAATACACTACAGTTAGTAACAGTAAAAAATCAGTAAGTATAAAAAAATGATGAATGCACTCAAATCTGCATATTTGATATAGAATGTAGGGCCTGCAAAATTTTCAAAACAACTCTTAAATAAAAACCAACAAGAACTGTGAACTATACATAAAAAAGAAGACAAAAATAAGAAAAGTTATTGAAACTCCTGTCATATACCTAATGATGTCAAAAACTAGAGCCGCTTATTTCACATTCACATGGTATCCCATCCAGCAATTTATAGCACCCTTTTTTGTGTTCTTTTAGGTGACAGTCAGTCAGTTGCAACCTCAAGAGGGGACATAGCAGAGGCTCAGGAAAACAAAGTTTATTATGCTCAGAGGTCCTAGAGGAGAAGGATCCCATTTTGGTCAAGTGGTGGAAGACAGAAACAAGGGAGGAGAAGCTCAGGCCAAAGCCTTTATTGGAGTTTCTACAGAAAACCAAGGCAAGGCAGGGCAAACAGTTTAGGATTAAGTAGTCTGAGTAATTCTGGTGGTCTTTGGGCTATAGGAGGGGTCTCTTGTTGTCTTGTACCTCGTCATGGGATGATTAATGAAGTAGAAGCCAGCCTGCTGGAATATACAGGCCAGGCAAAGGAGGTATGGCTCCAGATTGGTTACTCTGCAGATCAGAGGCATGCTCCCAGCTGAATCCTTTGCTGTCTCTAAGAATTGGCTAGCCCCAGCGGGAGTAGTCTCTCTCCAGTCAGAAAGATTTTTTTTTAAGAGGTCAAAATATAATACACAAAAAAACAAATAAATACAATAAAACACTATATTTTAGCTAGCTATGTTTGTTCTCATTCAGTACCTATCAAAAACATTTCCAGGGGCGCCTGGGTGGCTCAGTCAGTTGAGCATCCAACTTCGGCTCAGGTCATGGTCTCGCGGTTCGTGGGTTTGAGCCCCGCGTCGGGCTCTTTGCTGACAGCTCAGAGCCTAGAGCCTGCTTCGGATTCTGTGTCTCCCTCTCTCTCTGCCCCTCCCCTGCTCGCTCTCTCTCTCTCTCTCTCTCTCAAAAAAAAAAAAAACAAAAAAAAAAAAACAAAAAAAACGCCTTAAAATTTTTAAAAAGAAACTTTCTAGGGGTTTTTGATGATTGTCTAAGCTAGAAACGGATCAGAAACGCACAGAATGCAAGCCTTACCACCATACATATAAAGATAAAACAAAAACACATTGAACATTTCACTTACAAATAAAAATGTACTCTCAATTACTTAAATTTGATTTTAGATTATTTGCAATGTTTACCTATTTTTTTTTTTAAATCTCAAGGCCAAAGTTTTATGCCACTTTTTTTTTTTTTTAAATCATTACTTGTATGAGTAGTTTCAACAGTGCTTAATACTGTCTCCTCCTGGGGCATTTAAAAATGGCTGGTGGGGGGGGGGGGGGCGCCTGGGTGGCTCAGTCAGTTAAGCGGCCGACTTCGGCTCAGGTCATGACCTCACAGTCCGTGAGTTCAAGCCCCGTGTCGGGCTCTGTGCTGACAGCTCAGAGCCTGGAGCCTGTTTCAGATTCTGTGTCTCCCTCTCTCTGACCCTCCCCCGTTCATGCTCTGTCTCTCTCTGTCTCAAAAATAAGTAAACGTTTAAAAAAAAAAAAAATTTTTAAATGGCTGGGGGAAGGCATTTGGGGTTGTGCATGGAGTTACAACTTTTATTTAGTGCCCAAGAAGTCGGAAGTTGTAAACAACATGAATATCTGGGAAAGTCCTCTCTGAAAAAAGAACTGCCTAGCCTAAAGTGCCAACAGCATCTGTGTTGAAAATTCCTTACCTATAACACGTATACCTTATATTCTTTCTCACCCAACACTAATCACAAAAATTTTAGTGCCAGGAATCAAATACACAAGATGTGTCTTTAATGTAGTTTTAAAGCAAGCACTTTAAGAATCCAAACCAGGTTTCAACATCAGCATGTTTATCCAGGTATACAAACCATGTTTCAACAACTGTTTTTATAGAAAGAAATTATTTGGGGCCTTTAAAAAAGGAGTAAAATGCCACTTTATTTAGTGTCCTGTCAGTAAGAAGGAATAAAATTAATAAATTAGCTAAGTATAGGTGTTATCTATTTTATAAATATGCATAAAACACAAAAATAGAGTATAGAGAACACATTTAAATAAATCAATTTATACAAATATACAACAAATAACCCTAGACAGATACAGAGATTCAGATAGGTAAGTAGATGACAAATGGATGGATGGATGGACAGACTAATCATCTTATTCCTGTTTCCAATTATTCACACACCACAAAGGGGTATTTTACTGCTTTTTCACTGTATGCAGCATATATAGTTTCAATATAAGGTACACATAGTTTCTCATATTACCCCAGTTAAAAGGGCCAGCTAGAATTGTTCTGTGTGTTTATACACACACAGACGTGCATACATACACACAGATGTGTTCGTAAACATATACGTATTTATTTTGAAATAAATTATATGTAATCACTTTTAAATAAAAATGGCCAAAGCACTATAGTAATAACAGTCAGATCCCAAAGAGAGATAGGGTACACACATACATATAAAATAATGTGCACCTGTAAAACTACTTCATATATATATATATATATATATATATATATAAATACACTACAATAGGCCATATTTTTTATTTTAAAACAGAACAAGTATTTTAATATCTTTTAAGCATGCAGGTCAATGCTTTCCTAAAATATGCAGGTATACTGATGGTCTTTTTACATGATCGTCTGAATTTTATCTTCACGACCAACTAAGAAGGAGCAATAATTCCATTTTTTTAAGTTTCTTTATTTATTTTTGAGAGAGAGAGAGTACATGTATGTGCATGCTCAAGCGGGGGAGGGGCACAGAGAGAGGGAGAGAGAGAGAATCCCAAGCAGGCTCCTTGCTGTCAGCATAAAGTCGGATGCAAGCTCAATCTTTCAAACCATGAGATCATGACGTAAGCAGAAATCAAGAGTGGCATGCTTAAGTGATGAAGCCACACAGGTGCCCCTTTTTGTTTAAGTTTATTTATTTATGTTTGGGGGGGTGGGCAGAGAGAGGAGGAGAGAATCCCAAGCAGGAAGAATTCCATTTTCAAGTTGAGGAATTTGAGGCCTCAAGTGGTTAAATGACTTATGTTTTCCATAATAGCAAGAACAATTTTTTTATTTTTCCAGTATTATCAGTGCCTAGTCATGCTTCATACATGATGGACAGGCAACACGCTTTGAATAGATGGATAAATGGAGCTCAGAGTTAGTAAGTAAATAACCTAGATTTTCTAATTCCAAAATCAGAAACAGTCAAGAATTTTAAAATATCTAGCTCAATCTCCTAAAAAGTAAACTGTGAAACATTCACCCTTCCAAACATTTGAGTCCCTACTAAAATGCAAGAGTCTGCCAAACACGTCAATCACAGCTATTTACAAAGTATGTCATTGGCTTTTACTGGCTTGCTTCATTCAAAGATTTAATGTGCCTTAACAACACAAAGTAGTATTAAAATGAAGGGTGACCTACAAATTCAGGTGTTTTACAAGATGAAGAGAACTAATCGAATAGATAAACACACAATTGGATTTATTTCTTCTAAGTGGGATTGCATCTAAGGAAAATTGTGAAGCCAAGTTTTTCCTTTTTCCTTCTCAAGTTTGCATTCTCAGTGGTCCACTGACCACAGCCTCAGGGTACCTCAATATTGACGCCCATATAACCATGCTACCCTCTTCTTATTTCTCTTCACTCAAGAAAGCCACAACTCTACTGTTGTAGGAGTTAAAAACCTAGATTTTAGTCCCAACTATGTCATTAAATTGCTGTGTAACATCTGGCAGATAACTTTCCCTCACCGAGTTTCAATTGCCTTTAATGTAGAGTTAGGAGATTTAATTAGACCAATGTTTACCAAACCTGCCTGATTAGAAAAAATAAACTGAATCAGCACCTTGTGTGCCTTATTAAGAATATAGATTTCTTCATGCCACTCTGGATATATGTAAATTTCACTGTTTTGGGGTTTTTTTTGGCAGTTTCAGTATATTACCTTGACTTTAAGCCATACATATCCTCCTGAAGTGATCAGTTAACTAAATGTTTTCAAATCTGAAAAAGTAGCCTAAACATCATTCTTAAAAATACACAGCAAATGGCACCTTATGGGGTGTTTTTTATCAGCTTGTCGGGGCTTGAAATTTACTTTCTTTTTACTCATATTCCAGATGGGTGATCTCAAGTAAATACACATTCTTATAGTAGGGAATTCCTTACAAACAAAAATACAAGTACATAAGAAATTTCCAATATTTATGTTCTTTAAAATTACGACAGGTAAACAACTAAACAGTAACTAAACGATTTTCATTAGAAAGTACTTTTAGCTTTTAAAAAAACGCTTCAAACATAATGGAATAAACAAAATAGTCTTACCTAATCGTAATTCTCCAAAATTGCCACATCCAATTTTTTTTCCAACTCTAAAGTTAGGTCCAACCATTAAAACTCCAGAAGATGAAGACCCAGTTCCTCGAGTATTGTGTCCCGACCGACCACTAGGTCGTGCCATTCTATCATCTGATTTGTCCTTGTCTTTCTTTTTATTATCCATATCAAGTTTGCGGTACTCCACTTTGAATTCTTTAATCAAGACAAGCACACTGAAATAGGGTATTGTGAGAATAGGTACATCACTAGGTTAACTGTACCAGGTGGGTAATTGTTAACATTCAAATTGCAGTAGGTAGTCTGTTAACTGGCGCGTGTTCATCCCATTCGTAAAATTTTTCTCAGTTGTCCTTTCAGCAAAACATGTCTTCCAAATTATCCTTTCAACGATGTAAGCTGATATTGATAGCTAAAATATTAAGAAAGGAAAATTGGTCAACTTAGAGAATTAAAAGAATGTGTTCTGGGGAAATTAATAACATTAAGTTTAGGCAATGGATTATTGCAATTTATGGATTCCCACTTAAATCAAACCACAGGAGACTTAAAGTGGCCATTACTATCTGTCCTATACTTTAATACCAAAGAGATCACAAAACCAAAGAAAAAGTATTAAAAATTAAAAATGTAATAAAAATGTACTATTTCATAAGCTAATATAATACATTCACTAACTTAAGACCTCCCAACTTAAAATCATTTCAATTCTTACCAGCAAGGCAATATAAGATTTTCCATTTAAAAGCAGAAAAAGAGAATACATTTTGCAAATGAGTGAAAGACTTTACTTAAAATGTCCTTCCACATGTCCATACACAATAATTCTCAAGTTCTTTCTGAATACACATTCTCATTTGATCTTCATTATTTCAAATATTTATTACCCATTACCTATATACAGAAATGTACTTCAGAAGTGGTAGTACAAAGAATATTCTTGCCACCCATCACAGGAAACAATTTTATTTTAAGATTTTATTTTTAAGTAATCTATACACCCAAAGTGGTGCTCGAACTCACAACCCTGAGATCAAGAGTCACAAGTCCACTCACTGCAGGAGCAATTGCTCACCCTCAGGAAACAATTAATTCTTATGGAACATTTGAACTAGACTTTAAAATATAAATGTAATTTCACAAGATTAAGAAATACTGGCAGGAATCAACCTCATGAAGTAGAGAAGAGTGATATGTTTTCTAATTTTCTAATATATACATGAAAACAGTAAAGGTCAAAAAAAAAAAAAGTTTTTGGAGGAGGCTTCCCCATTCATCTCCCCTAGGAATTTCACCCATCTAACATGCCTCAATTCTGCAAGCGTAAGCAATCCTCCTACTTTTGTTTGACCAATTTGAGTGGATTCCTACTCTGCAACTAAAGAAGCTTTGACGTCAAAACATAAGGAAACCAGGAGGAATATCAATATCATGTCTTATTCCTATTTCTGAAACTGAGTACATAATGCAATCATAACAGAAATTGAAACAAACAGTATTTTCTGATCAATTTCCAACAATCCCTCAAATATGCAACTAGTTCTAACACCCAATGTGTTTATACATTTTCTTATTATATTTGCCATACTGACAGTTTGCAGATAAAACTGTAAGCCTCTGTTTGGTATATGTAAAACCAAATAAGTTCTACACATACCGTTTACTCTGTTTCCAAATATAATAGAATAACTGATACTGAAACTATGTCCTACTGTAAATAACTGTAAAAGTGGATAAAACTTAGGAAACTTCTTTTTCAGACACTGGATAATAGGCACTGTGGTCTGTGATATCTGAGAAGAAGGAAATGCATAACGTCAGTCCCACCTTTACCCAAGCTCTCTAGCCAGAAATAATTTTGTGACTACAGCACGAACAGGTGAAACACAGATAGTACAAAGCGATCACAGATCAGAGTCACTGCTGAAGCAAGTGAAATTTGCAGGACATGGTAAACAAAGTGAGGCAGTGGTACAGTGCTGGGGGGTAGGTAGTGGTAGGGCAAAAAACTAGACTACACATATGGGTGGCGATATTCTGGAATATCTAGTAGATCATGGCTACTATGGGGTTAAATGAATAATGGACATACTAAAGGCTGCACAGTGCTGGGAGAGCTTTAAGTTCCTATGTAGTCATGATGGAGAAATCTCAGTAATGTCCCAGGAACTGAGCTGACCCACCACAAAGGCCAGGTCTTAAGAGTAAGGTCCATACCTTAGAATCAAAACTACCCTAGACTGGCCCAATTAAAGCCTAAAACCAAGCCTAGATAGGATTAAGAATAATCCAATTAAATTAACTCCATTCCAGAAACTCAACAAACTTAAAGAGACGAAAGACCCAGACTCTTAACAAAGTTGAAATCAAATGTCTAGCACACAGTTAAAAATTACCAGAGATGCAAATAAACAGATTTCCTGCACAGTCAGGAAACCAAGCTGTCAAAGCAATGAGACTCCAAGATGACTGATACTGAAATTAGAAAAGAGGTCTTCAAAACTACTAAATAGCCATTAAAGTTCTATTACATTAAAAAAAAAAAAAAATAAAAAAAAAAAATGGGGCAGAAAAAAAAAAAATTTTTTAATAAATAATGGTTGAAATTGTCCCAAGTTCCATGAAAAACATTAACCTACAAATTGAGGAAATGTGGAAATTTCAAAAGGTATCAAGAGCACTAGAAATCAGAAATGCATGGTATTCATTTCCTTAAAAAATACTGTTTGAAGCACAAATAATTTTTCAGGGTCATTTATAACAAAAATGGAAGTAAAATATATGAAAACACACATTGGGGGATGGTATATGAAATTACATTATTTTCAGATTGTTATATTGGTGAAGAATAATGTGGTTAACATTAAGTAGCTACATATATATATGTATAAAGAACACATATACATATAACATATATATATGTATTTTAACACTTAGACCACATATAAAAATAAATTACAATATTGGTGAGGAATAATGTGGTTCAATATTAAGTAGATATGTATTCTAACACTTAGACCACATATAAAAATAAATTACAATAGGAATAGCCAAAAAGCTAAGACAAAATATAAAAATAGTAAACAACATTTCATTAAAACAAAAGAGAAACAAGATAGAGGACAAATTAACAGCAAGACGCTAGACTTATAAATATACATAAAATGAAAATGGACCATTTTCTCAAAAGTCAAAAATAGTCAGACAATATAAAAAAGCAACAGCCAACTCTATGCATCTCTAAAAACAACTTCAAATACAAAGACACAAAGAAACTGAAAGTAAAAGAAGAGAGAAAGATATACTATGCAAACAGCAAGTATAAGAAAGCTTGAGAGGCTATATAATATTATCATACAAAGTAAATATCAAAACAAAAGAATATCTCCAAAGACGTAGAAGTCCATTTCATAATACAAAAATATTAAACAGAATGACATAAAAGTCATAAATATGTATGAGCAAATTAAACTAAAAACTAAAATTAACAAAACTAAAACTAAAAAAACTAAAGGGAAAAGACAATGATAGTTGAAAATGTTAACAATGTAGTTTCAGTAAATGATGAAGCAGAAGACAAAAATATTAGGATGTATACTGATAGAGTAGATCAAAATATTACCATCAATGACCCTGTACTATTTACAAAATACAACATCCAAAAACTGCAGAATACTATTTCCTTTAAACATTCACCAAGAAAGATCATATGCAGTACCATAATTTAAGTGTCATATAACTAAAATATTATAGAGCATATTCTCTCATCAAAACAGAATTAGGGCACCTGGGTGGCTCAGGCAGTTGAACATCCAACTCTTGGTTTTGGCTCAGGTCGTGATCTCACAGTTCGTGGGATGAAGCCCCAGGTCAGGCTCTGCGCTGACAGTGCAGGCTCTGACAGAGCAGAGCCTGTTTGGATATTCATTTTCATTCTCTCTCTCTCTCTCTCTCTCTCTCTCTCTCTCTCTCTCTCTCTCTCTCTGTCTCCCTGCCCCTCTCCCACTTGTGTTCTCTCTCTCTCTCTCTCTCAAAATAAATAAATAAACATTTAAAAAAAAACAGAAGTAAATAAGGAGTCAAAAACTATATATCTAGAAAATCCACAAATACTTGAAAACTAAATACACTTAAATAATTCATAAGGTGAAAAACAAGTCACATGAGAAATCAGAAAAAAACTAAATGTAATAATGAAACATTAAATTTTATAAGCTGCAAATAGATCAATGCTTAGAACAAAATTAGAAGCTTTAAATGCCTACATTAGAAAAGAAGTTTTTAGGCAGTGATCTAGGTTTTCTTCTTAAAAAGCTAGAGAAGAGCAAAATAGAAATACTTGAACAAGTACTTTAATAGAACTATTGTTAATATCCCATGGACGTGTACGTAAATATAGTTTCAATGAATGAACACAGGAATTCTCAGCAGATAAATGACAAAATATCAAACAAAAAAATGCAAACTCAAAGACTCATATCTGAAATGAAAAACTAACTTCAATGGATGCACTTAAGAGTAAATTGCATAAAGCAGAACCAAGTGTCAATGAACCTGAAAGGAGATCCAAAGAAATTATCCAGGGAGCAAAATCAATAAAATAGAAAATAAATAATAGAGAAAGTAAATAAAGCCAAAAAATTCATTCTCTGAAAATGGTCAATAAAAGTGACCTAGAAAATTTCCTCCTAGAAAAAAGGACCAAAAATAAAAAGAGAAAATCCACAAAAAACAAAAAACAAGAATGAAAGAAGGAATATCACTGAAGAACTTATAGATTTTAAAAGGATAAAGGATAATTATGAGCGACTTTTAAAATTTTTTTTTTTTCAACATTTTTTATTTATTTTTGGGACAGAGAGAGACAGAGCATGAACGGGGGAGGGGCAGAGAGAGAGGGAGACACAGAATCGGAAACAGGCTCCAGGCTCCGAGCCATCAGCCCAGAGCCTGACGCGGGGCTCGAACTCACGGACCGCGAGATCGTGACCTGGCTGAAGTCGGACGCTTAACCGACTGCGCCACCCAGGCGCCCCAATTATGAGCGATTTTATGCCAATTAATTTGGTAAGTCAAATAAAATGGACAAATTTCTTGAAAAATCCAACATATGGTTACAAGATGAAACAGAAAATATCAACAGTTCTGTATATATATATATTTTTTTAATGTTTATTTATTTTTGACAGAGAGAGAGAGAGACACAGAGCATGAGTGGGGGAGGGGCAGAGAGAGAGGGAGACACAGACTCCTAAGCAGGCTCCAAGCTCTGAGCTGTCAGCACAGAGCCAGACGCGGGGCTCGAACTCACAGACCACGAGATCATGGCCTGAGCGGAAGTCGGATGCTCAACTGCCTGAGCCACCCAGGCGCCCCAAGCTCTGTATATATTTTAAATTTTTAATTTTTTTAGAAAAACCTCTCAGATATTCGAGTGATGATTCTAGTTATATGAAGTTCTAGAATCGGCAAAAATGAGTTGTGGTGACAGAAATCACATCAGTGTTGCCTAGGGTGTTAGGAAGTCTGGTTGAAAAGTAACATGAGGGAACCTTTTGGGGAAAGGAAATGTACACCGTAACTGAGAGGATTACAAAGGTGAATACATTTGTATTCAAAGGAGTATTCAAAGGAGTTTACATGTGTAAACTCATCAAACTATACTTAAAACCTCTGCATCATATTATATGTCAGGAACACTTCAAAGTATGACTTTTATTTATTTTTTAAATGTGACTTTGAGAAATAACCCACATCCAAAACAATTAATGCGTTAGCTGAAAGTATGTTTTCTCCCTACTATAACATTATCATAAAAGTTATCTTAAAATGTTTTTTTTAAAGCTAAGGAACATATCAGTATTTTATTTTAGAAGTTTTAAAGGGCCCTTCTATACTTCTATTACTTCTAGAAGTAATTTTCCTCTTATAATTTTTCATGTTATTTTCAATACATGTAGCTTTTTGTTTATATTTAATCAAACACCCAAAACACATTCAATGTATAACAGGAATTCAAATAATAAAGTAAAAATACCCCTTGGGATACCCATACCCCTTGTCCTTCGTCTCCTTTACCTACCCAGAAGTAATAACCATTAATTACCTTCAGTTTGGTATGTATGCTTTTTTTGTAATGCCTTTTTTATAATACATGCATAGCTTCACAAAATGCACTATTTCTCGGTCTGCTGTTTGTTTTACAGAAGTCCTTGTGAAACCTCTAAAGAACCAAACCTGCCTGCATTTGAAAGTGTTTCATACATTAAAGGGCTATTATTGCCCTTTCTCCTTCGTACCCCTCTACCAGACATGGACCAGGGAGGAGCAAACCAGCATAATGAATGGGAGGAACAAAGAGTCATGAGACAAACCCAAATCCCTTCCCCAAAGTTCTGGAGCCAAGGGCCAAACCTGAAAGAGGGACGTGGGGAGACAGTGGTAGAAATAAGCAACCTATCAGCTTAAAACTGAACTTCAAAATTGCAACAGGTACTTTTAATACCTGAAAATAAGTCCACTGCTAAACGTGAACTTATTCTTATAAACATGTGACAAGGAAGCAATAGAAACTCACTGAGACGCCATCTATGAGTGGCAAAGGGGGAATAATCGAAGTAGATATATGATAATACTGGTTAGTGAGAAATGAGCTGTTTCCTGTTTTACTCCACCCAGGTCACCACATTCAGGAAACTTCATAAACCTGTAATAATAGATTTCTTAGTCTTTAAAATATTTTTAACAAATTAGATTTTTTGTTAGAATATTCTCTTACTAAGGATCTCAAACAGTGCTAGTACTCTCCCCTATTATAGCAACTGTCTAACAGTGTTAGAATTGCCTACAACTGTAGCTATTCGCTAGAGCCACAAATTCCAGCCTGCGGACTAAATGTAGCCTGCTGCTTGTTTTGAACAGCCTGCAGACTCAGAATGGTCTTTACATTTTTCCATGGCTGGGGGAAAAAATTAAAAGAGTGATCATATTTTGTGACACATGAAAATTATATGACATTCAAACTGTATTGTTCACAAATAAATTGTGTTACGGATGAATCGACGTTTCTTTGTTTACACATCTCCACGGCTGCTTCATGCTACAAGAGCTGAGTAGTTACGAGAGACCATATGTGGCAGGCACTCTTACCCTTTCCCACTGCTGCACAACGCAGCACAAACCACAAACTGCTGGGACTGTCACGCTTCTAAAGCACAGTGGAGTGAGGACTGTGTATTTCAAATGAGACGGCAAAGCAATGTGTTTATTTTAGCACTCTACTGGAGAATACGGTACACTTGGACGTGATCAAAACTACTAGCTTTCTACTGCACTATAACAAATTACCAAAAACTCAATGGCTTACAGCAATACACACTTATTAGTTCACAGTTTCTGTGGATCACAAGTCTGGGCACAGCTCAACCGAGTCATTTGCTCAGGGTTTCACAGGCTTCATTCAAGGTATCAGCTAGGCTGCATTTGTATCTGGAGGCTGACGTAGGAAAGATTTCTCTTCCAAACCCCTACAGATTACGGGCAGAATTCACATCCTTGCCATGGATAAGTAAGGGCCCGTGCTTTTTGCTGGCTCCCAGATGGAGGATACCCTCAGGTCCTACACAGTATACCTACAGTTGCCAGAAGCTATCTACAGTTCATTGCCACATGGGTTTCTCCAACATAGCCACTTACTTCTTTGAGTCCCCAAAAAGAATCTCGAGCTCCAATTTTCTATGTAAGGTCAAATAACCTTCCCTCATACCTAAGTCCCAATCTTTGTACCCTGCTCCAATATGCCAGTTCTCCCAGGTCTTGGGAATCCTTGCTATATCCTTCTAGACCTCTTTGATGCTACCTGCCTACGGAGGATTAGAAAAAAGAAGTCTTGGAACACCGACTAGTTGTGAAGGCTTGGGCAAGGCTTCATCTATGCTTCTCTTATTAACTATAAAATTGAATTACACCAGGAGACTTCTAAGGATACTCTTACATTATGTGCAATATTTTAACTGCCTGTTGAATTTGATGACAAGTACTCTTATATGTAACTTTGTGATCTCTGAACCTAGCACACCACTGGGCATGTAGGACAGTCAAGAGATAGTGCATATTAATAAATGAATTCTTCCTGTCTCTAAACATTTCCAGGTTTCAGTTGCACGATTCCAACTTACAGCCCTCCCAGTTACATATCAGCAGGCTCCCTAACATCAGGCTCTTCGTTCATCTGAAACACCTCAGTGAACCTCATTCTCGTATGCCAGTCAGTGTGCTACCAGAGCTCCCAAGGATCTCCTGGATGAGAGGGCACTCCCTCGCCTGAAGTACTCTGTTAACACTGTCTGCGTTTCTGCTTTCCATACTGACTCATCCTAGCACCAGAGACAAATCGGTTCTGAAAAGTGAAGATATTTTTTCAGCTATAACACCAGTAGACCATGAGTCACAAATCCAAATGTCCAAATGAGTAAGGCAGATAATATACATGGGTGAATCAAGCAGAGAATAAGACAAGAAGAAATACTGGGGACTAGAGCAAACTGGAAAGCATATCCCCATTCCAAAGGGGCAGCTATTACTCAGCTGTAAACAACTGCTGCCATTCAGGAAGCTAGATGTTCCAATTTTTCCAGAAAATCCAGAAGCCAATATTTTTATGTAAAATTTCTATCGTTTCTATTTGCTGAGCACTTACTATGCTAAGTACTTTAAATAGATGAGCCCATCAATTCTCAAAACTGTAAGTAGGATTACAATGAACCCCTACTTTTACCAAGAAGGAAACAAACATGTAAAGAAATCGCACCACCATGACCAGCATCAACAAGTCTGTATGTGCGTGGTATAGCTAGAACATGATGAACAAAAAGTAGAATTCCTGAGTTCATGTTATTATCCACTTTACCTCCTAGTGTATAGCCGGTACCTTTCTATCTGGATCTGCAGCATGGGACTGCTCCCTTTTGCCAGCCTATATTCTCAGTATCTACAGCACCTCAATGTTGCCAGATCATAACCTGAACCAACCTGGGGTAGAGGAGGGAACTCACCATTCAACAAGCCCCTCAAAACTCACCATTCAACAAGCCACAGAAGACAACAGGTGAGGGAGCCTGGGTGGCTCAGTCTATGACCCTGATTAAACAACCCTGTACAAAGGAATTTTCTTTTCCCCTTTTATAACTTACTGACAGGTTGTGTTTTTTTTTTAATGTTTATTCATTTATTTTGAGAGAGAGCACACGTGAGCAAGGGAAGGGCACAGGGAAGGGCAGAGAGAGAGAGAGAGAGAGAGAGAGAGAGAAAGAAAGAGAATCCCCAGCAGGCTCCGCACTCGCCAGTGCAAAGCCTAACTCAGGGCTCGATCCCATGAACCGTAAGATCATGACTTCAGCCAAAATCAAGAGTCAGACGCTTAACCGACTGAGCCACCGAGGCACCTCGATTGACAGGTTTTTAATTTTTCCTCAAGAAAAAAAAGTGGTATTGAAAAATTCAAATATTAGAATATGAGGCAAGAGACTAATACATCTTTGCTTTTAGCAAATATAGTCATTAACTTAATAAAAATGTTAATTCTACCGTGAATAAATACATAACTCATCCTAAAATAACTAAAAAATATTGTCAAAACTTGATAAGAATATTTCAAGTTATTGAAAAGTAAAGTATTAAGTGCTTCTACAAATCATAGTTTTTGTTCTGTTTTGGTTTGGTTTATTTTGAATGACAACAGAGTCCACCAACACTGGAAACAGTTGTAGAATTCCTAACCTGGACTCCAGGGACCTCCTGAGCATGAAGACAGAATCCACAGTTTGCAACAGATCGTCAGAACATTATATGATCCTAAAAAAGTTAAGAACCACTGAAAAGTATATTGTTATTTTCTCACTAAATTACTTTATAGGTACATTTTCAGGAACAATCTATCCTAAAAACCAGATAACACCTGTACTTTATTAAAAAGCCAACCTTGTTATCGAACTGAGGGCAGTTTTCAATAAACACACCACAAAACAACTGAGAAAAATTTCAAGTGAGGAAATCAAGCGAAAAGTTAAGTCACGTTAGAAACAGAACTATGTGAGGTGCCTGGGTGGCTCAGTCAGTTGAGCGTCCAACTCTTGACTGCAGCTCAGGTCAAGATTCTGGGGTCGTGGGATAGAGCCCTGCGTCAGGTTCTGTACTGAATGTGGAAACTGCTTAAGATATTCTCTCTCTCTCTCTCTCTCTCTCTCTCTCTCTTTCTCTCTCTCTCTCTCTCCCCCCCCAGCCCCTCTCCCCTGCTCATGCTCTCTCTAAAATTTAAAAAAATAATAAGAAAGAAAGAAATTTAAAGCAAAAGAAACAGAACTATGTAATACTAAATACAAAACGGATACCATGCAGTTCACTACCCATACTTAACAAATTTATTTTTTTGATTTCTGATGTCTAATTGTCACGCAAAAACAAATATAAGCAGATACAAGATTCAGAGCGTCCATTAAAGCTACCCCAGTTGCTAAAGCCCACACATAATCCTGGTAGAGTATTATACCTATAGATGCAGTTGATAGCAATAAGAGAACATTTCTCTCCGCAGTTTTAAGTTCAAAAACTACAAGAAAGAGAATGGAAAAATACAGCGTGAAAACTTCAAAATGAGGCATCCAGAGATAACAAAACTACTGAGAGAAGAAAGTTTCATACAAATATGGCTGGCATATGCTTCCTTTTAACACGAATTAAATAATGATCTATATGGCTTAAGGATGTTTTAACTTTTATAAGAGATACTACCCCTTTAACTGAAACCCTAAACCTTCTACAACCAAAATGAATAGACCCGGATCTAGTTAATGTGCTTAAAACTACATGAATGTGCACAAATACTAACAAAATATTTCCAAATTATGTTTGACTCTATCATTATTCTGGGCATACTGACTTCAATATCTATATTTAAAAGACAGAATTTATTAAAGTGATGTATCTTTAAATTATCCTCAAGAGGAGATAAATAAGCTTCATCAACTGCCTTGCTTTTCATAAGCAATTACAATTTTGATGTAGTAACATCCACTAATAAAGATAAAAAAGAGCTGCTAAATACAAAAAACATTAGACATAATCTGATTAGATGAACAGAAATGTAGGCCACTGGCATACTTCTCATCTGATGATCGCTGATGAATCTTCAAAACAGAAAACAGAAAATCAGATTCTCTCATCTTCATGGCCCAATAATTTAATGTTATGGAGCCAACTGACCTTCTCTTAGATTGCAACTAGATGAAACAGGGTAGTCTGAGAACTTATCAGTATAGTATCTTCTACCTCATAAAAAACCACCCAGAGCCAGCTAAGGCTTTCAAATATTAATGAGCAACTCTAAATCTTTTTAAATGCTGATTAATACTCCACCTACTTTCCCAAATATTGCTGCAGTACATACAGACTGTTTCGTGAATCTGTAATATCAAGCATGAACATTTCCTACGGTTATCTTTTCATGCTGAACACGTTAATCAAGGTCTTTTGCAAACACAAAATTAGACGTGACAGAAATTTTAAGATTAACTTTTTGGGGTGCCTGGGTGGCTCAGTCGGTTACGCATCTGACTTTGGCTCAGGTCATGATCTCAAGGTTTGTGGGTTCGAGCCCACGTCGGGCTCTGTGCTGACAGCACACAGCCTGGAACCTGCTTCGGATTCTGTGTCTCCCTACCTCTCTCTGCTTCTCCCCTGCCTGTGCACTGTCTCCCTGTCTCTCAAAAATAAACAAACATTTTTAAAAACTGAATAAATAAATAAAAAACAAAAATAAAATTAACTTTTTTTCACATGTTGCTTGTCAGAGCATCGACTTCTCACTGCTTTGTTACCTTAAATGAAAAAGTCCACGTTTAGTATATGAAATAACCCATTCAGTGTTTCAAATGCTTTATTCAGTCTCTAAAAATTACATTACAATACATGTCTCCAGGCTTCTCCGAAATTTAAATGAAGAAAGATATCTGTGATATGACGGCTCGCTGTTATATCACATGCTTCTATTAGCAGCAAATGTCCCAGTTACTGGTTTCTGGCATGAGCTCAACGGTGGTTGTCTAAGAAAAGACTAAACACTTATTTTTAAAAGCTAAATCGTTAACTGTAATGTCAAAAATGGAGATTAATTTCTCTAATTGCATACTACAGAAACTTATTTTGTCTCACGGATATTTAGTAACTTTCATCTACAACACTTAACATTTTTTAAACCTGATTTCAGTGATGCCCCTTGTATATGCCTATCAAGATCCAGGATATTCTAGTCTTTAAAAACAGCCATCAGTTCCATTAGAGCAGTGTTCTCCAAACTGCAGATCATGACCCTAAATTAGCAGGTTGTTAAACTAATATAATAAGTCTCAAGCAGCACTTGTTGAAATGAAATAGTATTAATTAGAAAAGAAAATGGAGTACACATATGTCATGAAGAATAGTTTAGTTCAATGAGATTTTGTTTTCGTTCTTTATATCAATGCATATGTATCACTGGGTCACAATGTAAAATATATTTTTATAGGTTGTGACAAATATATTTCTATGAGTTGTGGTCAAAAAGTATTCCTAAGTTTGAAAGAGATAGCCTAGGAGTATCAAAACATACTATATTATAACCAGTTATAACTGAGTCAATTTTTTTTTAAATGTTTATTTATTTCTGAGACAGAGAAAGACAGAGCATGAATGGGGAGGGGCAGAGAGAGAGGGAGACACAGAATCCGAAGCAGGCTCCAGGCTCTGAGCCGTCAGCACAGAGCCCGACGCACAAACCGTGAGATCATGACCCGAGCCGAAGTCGGTCGCTTAACCGACTGAGCCACCCAGGGGCCCCTAACTGAGTCAATTTTTAAAGAGAAAAATTTATTGAAGTCTCAATTTTCTTAATGTACATAAATATTACTGAATATCTAATTAAGTTAATTTTTTTAATTTTTTTTTTTAATGTTAATTCATTCTTTAGAGAGAGAGACACACACACAGACAGGGGTGAGTCAGAGGGACTGAGACCCAGGGAGACACAGAATGGGAAGCAGGCTCCAGGCTCTGAGCTGTCAGCACAGAGCCCCACGCGGGGCTGAAATTCACGAACTGTGCGATCACGACCTGAGCCGAAGTTGGACGTTTAACTGACTAAGCCACCTAGGCGCCCCTAATTAAGTTAATTTTCTAACTATCCAGGTCTGACCACTTTCTAGTAACTAGGATATGACTATTTCATAGGTCCTCAAAGTATCTTTTATTCCTCCTCTTTGCAGTTTCACAGGTGAATTTATACTCTCACTGGTAAATACCCCTTATCACAGCTAGATTCTCAATAGTTGGAACAGGAGGGAATGTTTCATTTGAGAACGTCCAGCACCCCAAACATTTATTATATACACAGCCAGAGAAGCATACATCACCCTCATCTCCTGATCCTTTAAAAGCATGATGGGAATGAAAAATCAAGTAGAGGTCTTATCAAATTTGTATTAATGGAATATTCACCATATCAATGTCGATGAGGAGGTCATCTCATCGTCTATAAACGTAAACATGGCTGAAAACCCCAAACACAGGAATGGTATTAAACTCCAAGCCATCGGGGCACCTGGGTGGCTCGGTCGGTTAAGCGTCCAACTTCAGCTCAGGTCACGATCTCGCGGTCCGTGGGTTCGAGCCCCGCGTCGGGCTCTGGGCTGATGGTTCAGAGCCTGGAGCCTGCTTCCCATTCTGTGTCTCCCTCTCTCTCTGCCCCTCCCCCGTTCATGCTCTGTCTCTCTCTGTCCCAAAAATAAATAAAAAACGTTGAAAAAAAAAAATTTAAAGATGCCTTATTTAATACATGTTATTAAGTCATTAACATTGAACTCAGAGCCAACAGCACTAAAACTCATACCTCCATGAAGCCCATGTAACATACTTTTCTCCATAAAGCATACGACAACCTTTTGGAGTTCAGGAACACCAGAGAGTACTTCGGTGCTACACTGGGGGCCATTTTAAGCAGCAAAATCCAAAGGCCTCAAAAATGCACCAAAAAGCAAAAGAAGGTAGAACATCACCTTGTTCAATTTTAGGTGGGAACATGCACATCAGGTACTTTGAATTTTTTGCCACTCCGCGCATGTGAATATCCGTGAATGCCTGGAAAAGCACCAAGAATGTGGATTTGAGGGTTACAAATAAATGTTAGCAAGGAGAGAAAACTGCAAATATAGAATCTGTTAATCATGAGGATCAGCCCTAACTGATGAGGAGAATATTCTCTTTAAATACATTCCCATCTAATGAGTAAGAAATGACAGAATTCCAATACCATCATTATGCAACTCCTAATGAACTAATGGAAGTAGGAAAGTACCAACTGCTGCTAACTTCACAAAAAGAAAGACAACCTTTGAGCTTCCTGATGGAAGAAGAGAACTGATGAAACCTCTCCACCTTACAACCAATTTAAAGGAAAGACAAGATGCAATGTTTTTACTATTCAACTTTGAGACAACCCGTTTTTTAATCTGATGTCCTCAACGGAAGGAGATTTTATGCAACTCAGTCTCCCCATTGTCTAATATAACACATAATACAGAGCAGACATTTGTTAAAGGCCTATTGCAGAAATGAGTGAATGAATGAATGAATGAACGAACGAACAGAGAAACTACCTCTTGCAAGGTCAAGAATGTTAATTTCTAAGATCATATCTTTTTCAAGGAGAGACGGAAAGAAAAAGGTATGGACAGGCAGGCAATTTATAGCTCTAAGAGGTACTACAAGGAGAGTAACACCTCACAAATCAAAGGTCATTTATACTGTGATTTCAACTCTCCAAAACAGAGCTATGAACCAGAGGAAAAAAATTTACTTAAAGGAGGTCACAAAATGTGTACTCTGCTCATTAAACAAAAAGAGCCCCTAAACTATATTTTACCTTAATTTTAAAATAATCCTGATCAGTTTATTATTAGAAATCAAACATAAAAGGAAAAATTGAAGTGACTAGTCAAAACATGACAGAGAACCAAGAAGACAACTTTATACACCTCAATAGATTCACAGTCTATGCATAACAGCACACTAAATGATGTGCAAAATGAGAACCCTGACTCAGCAAGATCTGAGTATGTTTAGAAAACACTGAGAAGTGTACTTGAAAAGGTTACCGCTTGAAAAAATACTAAAAGAAAACATTTTAGTATAAATTCAATCTTCTAATTGGTCTAACAGGCCAGTGACTAAGTGACTAATAATGCCAGATAAATGAGAAAGTACTTCAGAAAAGTCAGTAGCTGTTTCATATGTAGTTCTCATAATGAAATTATATTTTTCTTCCTGACTATAGCGCCAATTTCCTAATTTAGAAAAATATAATTACAAGTAACAGCCTCATGTAGGCAAAGGTCACAAAATTAAAAGGTTCATTCAAGGGAATCAACGTTTGAGAATTTTATTTCGGAAGCTAATAGTGTCAATTTTCATCATAGCAAGAACTTGACGTTGTAACTGACAGTAAATCATGAACAACCAAGTCAACTTCTACACAATTTTAGAATGAAACATGCAACAAGTGATAGAAAATCTTAAACTACCACTTCTCCAGACTAAGGATTTGTTTCGGCCCGGACCAAACCAAGAGAATCCTTCTCAAAATTAAGGGCAAAAGCCTGAAGAGAGAGACACAGAATTTAAAGACACTTAGGCCCCAATAGGAACACTAGGGTTAAGGTCTAGTGTTTCTTACGGAGATCGGGGCTCTCTTACCTGAGCAAGAAAGAAAAGTTCCAAAACATAATGAAGACTGCATGCCCTAGAAACTGAACCCCCCCCCACCCCAATCACTATCTATCTGATAGGTTTACAGCAATAAAAATATCACGTTCAAAACTATGTTATTGTCATGATGTTCTGGTATGCAACCAAGTTCACAAGCTAATTACTAAAAAATAATTCAATATGGCAATTTTAAATTTTAGGAATTGCTTATTACTAGACCTCGTCTATATTCTGGTGGGAATGCAAAAGGGCATACAGCTGCTTAGGAAAATTGGGGCAGTTTCTAATACACTTACACACACACACACTTCACTTATGACCCAACAATTCCAACCCTAGAAATTTACCAAATGACATGAAAACTTAAATTCACCAAAACGAAAAAAAAAAACAAAAACAAAAAACTGCACACGGGTGTTTGGGGCAGCTTTATTCCTAACTGCCAAAATCGGGAAACTTAACGCTTCGCACAGTGAATGGATAAACATGCTGAGGTACATCCACATGAGGGAATACTGACCAGCAGCAAAAAGAAATGACACAGGCTTCACCACGGATGAATCTCAAATACACCATACGAAGTGGAAGAAGCTAGCTTCAAAAGGCTACGTACCACAGGCCATTCTGACAAAGTCAAAATTAAAGACACCAAGAAGAGACCAGGGATTGCTAGTGGCTGGGAGTGGGGAAAGGAGTTGACTACAAGTGGGGCAGCAGGAGGGAATATTTTGGACTAATGGAATTGTTTTGTGCATCAATTATAGGGGCAGTGAATTTTAGCGTGCAAAAATTTAAGAACAGGAGAAACAGGAGTGCCTGGGTGGTTCAGTTGGTTAAATGGCCCACTCTAGATTTGGGCTCAGATAATGAGCTCAAGGTTTGTAAGGCCCACGTTAGGCTCTGCACTGACAGTGAGGAACCTGCTTGAAAGTCTGTTTCCTGGTCTTGCTACCCCTCCCCCCAACACGCACACTGGCTCTCTCTCTCGATAATAAATAAACATTTTATTTATCAATTTTTTTAATGTTTATTTATTTTTGAGAGAGACAGAGTGCAAGAGGGGGAGGGGCAGAGAGAGAGACGGAGGCACAGAACCCGAAGCAGGCTCCAGGCTCTGAGCTACCAGCACAGAGCCGGAGGCAGGGCTCGAACGCATGAACCATGAGACCATGACCTGAGCCGAAGTTGGACGCTCAATGGACTGAGCCACCCAGGGGCCCCAATAAATAAACATTTTTAAAAAGAGAAAGAAAAAACTGTATCTAATGTAAAAAATACCTTGGGAAAAAATCAGAATTAAGTGAAATGCTCAAAAAATTGAGTATTTCCTTTAAGTTTTCCAGGTAGCCCATAAATGCATTTAATGTCAACTTCCACCATTTAAAAAAAAAAAAAAAAAAAGAAAGAAAAACCTTTCTATAAAGTATTTCTCTACTTTTACGCCTGAGTAACAAAGTCAGATGCTTGTGTTTGTTGCTTTACTTAAAGGAGAACCAATGTATTTGTTAGAGATATCTCATACGACTCTGATGATTCAGACTAAAGTGGTTTGGAGTGAGCACGGTGCCTCTGGAGGCATTTAATCAAGGTTCTTCCATGTTAAATCTCCCTAATAAAAAAGATAAAATGATCAATCCATTCATTCAACAAAAGAGCAATCACAAGAGGCCTATCATGTGCCAAAACAGGAAGTCAAATGGCACCCAAGACCATCACAATCCCTGCCACATCACACAGCTTAAACAAATAATAATATAAAGATGATATGAACATGAGAATTATAGTGCTTTCAGAGCACACAGCAAGGGAACATAAGTTCTGTAAGTTCTGTATCTCCCATTAGGATCTACACCTTAAAACGCCTACTATCTTGGTGAACTCAGAAACACAGCTAAAAGCGCATGCACCAGAGTGGTCACTACCCAATCACCCCTCGATGTTTAGGGAGGGAAAGCAGGCAAAGACCATGTCCACAGAATACTATCTAGCAGTGCAGTCATCACTCCCCTACAGTAAGGTCCTCTCCAGGGAACTACCAGATATGCATAGTTGTCACCTTCCCACCAGCAGGGAACTTTCCCTAATTCACAATACCATAATCATGAACTTCTCTTGTTGAGAAGTATTATTTTCAAGGGTGCAGGGAGGGTGAAATAATAAAGAAAAGGAGAGAAAAGAAAAGAAAAAAACTAGTAAAGATGCTGGGGGGCAAAAAGCCTGAGTTAAGTATATAGATTTTTGCAGTGAGGTCTTAAAAACAAATTAAGGAAGTTTAAGGAAACTAAAACAGAGGCATTACAACCACACCCCTGCTTCTTTCTGTTATGAAAAAGGAAGCCAAGATATGTAAAAAGAGGGCTGCCTGCAGGTGTTTTGGCATGAAGTTACCAGGCACAGAGGTAAAATTACATAACCCCAAGGACTAAAAAGAGTGTGTGATGAATACTCAGCTATGCCAGTTACCAGAAACATTTTCCATCCCAAGCATCCTAATTACACAATGCTTCTGGGACCACACTGGGGCCCACAGGACCAGGGTTAATAACTCAGTGCCAAAAAAACAGAAAAGCTTCCAACAACTGTTAAACAAACATGAATTAAAATAAAGTGCCTCTTGGCATGTATAGATTTATAAGAGCAGAAGAGCGAGAGAAATTTACTAGCAACTTACTGAAAGTCCATTTCAGAGGAATGAGATACTGAGTAGGTTCTATCAAGAAGTGGAAACAAATTAATGCAGTTCCACAGGCCCTTTTCCAAAGTTCTTGCAGTCAAACGTGATTGGGAATTCTGAATTCTAGGGGCGTCTGAAGGGTGATACATGTGTATGCACCATATATTCTGTGCAAAGGCCGGGAAGATACAGGACAGAACATTATAATCAGACACTTAACTATTTCTGCACTGAAACCTACAAATTCATGAAAAAGAGACACAACAGTTCAAAACAAGTTTCATGGAAAAAAACACAATTTGTGCCAAACATACAAGAAAATATTTTTGGTTTTCAAAGCACTCTGGATGTTAGAATAGTTGATACGAAATTACGGTCCCCTAGAATGGTAGCCATTACTCAATTACTAATTGTATATACAAAATGTTACCGGTAACCTCACTGTCATGTGCTGGTTTTCTTGTGGAATTTTGGTGAACACAAAATAATTCTACAAGTCTTCTTCAGGTTCACACAGAACATGTCCTATATACTCAAGCCACTCCTAATTTTTTTTTTTTTTGAAAGAGAAAAGGTGGGGAGGAGCAGAGAGAGATGATAACAGAGGATCTGAAGTGGGCTCCATGTTGACAACAGAAAGGCTGATGCAGGGCTCAAACTCACAAACTATGAGATTATGACCTGAGCTGAAGCCACATGCTTAAGCGACTGAGCCACCCAGGCACCCCCACTCTTAAATTTCTTTACCACAAATTCTCCTACTAGAGCAGTTTACAAAATATCTAACCCTTAAATTTACAGAGGAACTGCTAAATCCAATTTTGCCACCATGAAAGCCATGTTCTTTGAATGGAATTTAACATAATGAATTCATTATAAAACGGCTTGTTCTCATTTTGCCACAAAAGGCTATAACTGGTAAAGGGGTCTGTGACCTAGGAAGCTGCAGCAAATGAGTCACAAAAAAGGACCCTGATATGTCATAAACGACAAGATACAATAACCAGAAAACCCTATTATCATAGTGCATTTATATGTACACAGTTACGGACTATGTACAATACAGACAACATACTACATACACAATATACTGTTACTGAAGTAAACTGTTTCCACTTGGGGAACACACATATTCCTCATCAACAAGGGTATGAAAGAGAGTAAAGCAGAAGTGCAGCTACACTAAACTATTAAGACCTCTTCCATCCTGATGCCCCAGGAAAAATACAACTCAATGATATTATAAATATATGCTAAAACTAACACATCTTTGATGAGCAACAGTTCTTGCCTTCTTATACTTTACATAACTTTAAAAAGTAGACTGTTTTTACCACTTAGGTTTCTTAACATTTTCAGGGGCATCTGAGACGATGCCTTAAATTATTCTTGATAAATCTCCCTTTAACAAATTTTCCAAACTTTAAAAATCCTCTAATTTTGCTGCTGGACTTAGCAACAATTGCTAATAAGCAATGAATACAATGGCATCCCTAAGGATTCTGGGTATGAAACTATAAAGAGAAGTTGCTATTAACCTGGTCCTCTTGCAAATGTCCGTGCATTTCTTGTCTCACTTTCACACCCCATCCCAATTAAAAAGGGAACTTCAAATTTAAGAGCTAAGGGATATGTATAAAGACAAGGAGAAATCAGTCATTGTCAAACCCTGCAGCACATTGGAATCACCTGTAGTAACCTAAAATGTAACAATGTCCTGGCCCCACTCCCCAGATTCAGATACCAATTAGCAGGGATAAAAGCCCAGTATCTACCATTTTAAGGTCCCCAAAAAACGTTAATGTGAAGTCAGGGCTGAGAGCCACTGGTATACACTGCCTTTTCCACAAATGCTTTCTCTTATTTTTAAAAAAAAATTTTTATAATGTTTATTTTTGAGAGAGAGAGAGAGAGAGAGAGAGAGACAGCATAGGTGGGGGAGGGGCAGAGAGCGAGGGAGACACAGAATCCGAAGCAGGGTCCAGGCTCTGAGCTGTCTGCCCAGAGCCCAAAACGGGGCTCAGGAGCTGTGAGATCATGACCTGAGCAGAAATCGGACGCTTAACCAACTTGAGCCACCCAGGCTCACCTCTCTTATTTTTAACTCAGTGGTAATACTCCCTACAGCAAAGGCTGCAAGCATTATCTTTAAAACTACCCATTTTTCTTCTCATTTCCTCGGTCACAGAAAAAAAAAAATTACTGATTTTCAATTGGAAAATTTTAAACAAGTGCATATAGTAAAATTCACTTCGACTTATCTCATATTGTCATTCCCAACAATCAGGATTTTAGTTTTCAGTCAGTCCATGAGTAGCTGGTAACTGGAATGTGTATAAATAGCATAGCATACAATATACATACATACAGTACACATGTCAGTTACCAACCTTAACAGATTATCAGAAAATAAATCAAAATCAAAGGAATGATTTCGAAGAGCTGATTACATTTTGATATTTCATTAAGTACAAATATTTTCAGAACCCCAATGTATAATGGAATATGAGCCACAATATGCCCTGACACTCACATGAAAGAAGAAAGAACCCAGTAAATAATCTACCATTTTTAAATGAATATTGCTATTACAAGATTCCACATCTGTAAGATGTATATTTTCGATTCATATTGTTTTCATATCTCTAGAATAAAAGCACATAAAATAATATTAAAATTGTATTAAAAAATCTTATAAAAATCTGCATCTACAAACACCAGTATTTAAAAATGTCACCAACAACTGACATGTACTGCTTCCACCTCCAAAACAATACTAATTAACGTCTGCTCTTCACATGAGGATTTTGCTAAAAGCTCTTGTAGGCATGTATTTGCACACCATAAAACTAGTGGAATACCAGGAATTTTCTCTATTCTCAGCCTATGACATTACCTGCTATGTTTGCCTACCATTTGAAAATATTCATTGCTAGACTATAATATAAGTATTTCACAAAAATAGAAAACAGACATGACATAGACTAGCTATATGGGGAAAAAAACATTTTCACTTCCCTTTTTACTAGAGGGAAACTGTGACTTCACCTCTGACTCTAATACAACATACTCTAAATCAATGCCAAGTACACCACCTGAAATTTAAACAAGTTAAAAAAATAGGTAACACAATTATTACAAAATATTCGTAAGTCTGCTTTTATACTATTCACTTGCATCACAAAAGGTATTACATGACCAAATTCATCTTATAATTTTAAGGTAAATAATTTGAATAAGCACAATTCTAAAAGCAAAGCAAATTCTAAAAGCAAAGTATGAGTACATTCCAGGCACACTTCACTCAAGATAATATACAATAAAAGCAAAATCATATGTTAAAATCTAAGTTGGTGGAAAACATCCTACCCCAGGATTCTATTTTTTTCCTCCTCAAAAAAAAAAAAAAAAAAAAAAAAAAAAAATTACTATTTTTCCTGATGGCAAAAATAATGCATATTATAGCAGAAAATCCAAACGATACAGAGACACATAAAGAGTATAAAAATTAAAATCATTCTAAATGTCACTATTCATAAATAACTGCCATTAACATAAATATCCTTGCAGAGAATGGATGGATTTACTCTGTATATTCACAACTGCAACAATTACAATGACCAGAATTACAACGGTCAAAATCCTTCATATATACATACACATATCTCAATATACATGTACAATACACACACACACACACTCTATATATATTACAGAAACAGAAACCTTTAAGATAACAACTTTCTTGAACTTAAAAATATATGTTATTCTACTTCTGCATTTTTATTTAAGCAGGCCAGTTTGGAGGTTACGTGTGTGTGTGTGTGTGTGTGTGTGTGTGTGTCTGTGTGTGTCTGTGTGTGTGTGTCTGTGTTGCTGTGCTTCAGGGAAGATTTAAAAATCTGTTTGCTTTATTTAAAAAAAAATCCTCTAGCTAAAATTTTCCAAAGCCTGGAAACATATATCTGTACTAACAGCAGCTGGCTGACGGCTTTCCAGAACTAGCCCATGGTCCCAAGCAAAACTGCAAAGCAGACAAATGTTTTCATGGCATCCCACCTCTTGGGTCAGAAAGAACACCTCACCAGCAAGTAGCATAGAAGAGTCCACCCACCAGGCATGTGACTTGAGCATTTCACTCAAACCGTCCCAGGATTCATTTCATTTCAATTCCAAAATTCTGTGATTTTCCCCTGCCTCCCCATGCCCCCACCAATTTTTTTTTTTTTTTTTTTTTTTTGCTTTTCTCAAGATGGGTAAAAACTATCCTTTCCTCCTATCTTACTATGATTCCATGATTCAAGTCGAACCCTTCCTCTGACTGATAAACTCCCATTTCCCCAAGGTACCTACTGTCCTCTAGGTGTGACTAAAGAAATGCGATGAGATCAAAAGCCTGGGCAATGTGCAATTTTTGGAGAGGAGAGAGGGCAGCGACTCAGAAAAATATTTCTAAATAAGTTCACAGGTACAAATTTTAATTTAAAGTTATAATAGTTTTATGAGTTTCAGGGAAAAAAGGTACAATGTTACAACTTAGATAACTGATTTTATTGACTCAAAGTTAGTCAATATGAAAACTAACAGTGTTTTAGCTCCTAAAATATTCATACCTGAGCATATTTAAGATAGCAACATAGAAGCAGCTCTCTAATCTTTCATCCGTTACATTTGTACAACCCTTTAAAGTTCAAAGTGCATTTATATGCATTATTTATTTTCATTCTCAAAACAAGTAGATGCAGTGGTCACTATTGATTGCCTCTTTAACAGATCCATTTGCTTCCATGTTCTTCTTTCCCACAACTTTTAAAAATATCCACCCTTTGGAGCACCTGGGTGGCTTAGGCGGTTAAGCGTCCAACTTCGGCTCAGATCATGATCTCACAGTTTGTTAGTTTGAGCCCCACGTCGAGCTCTGTGCTGACAGCTCAGAGCCTGGAGCCTGCTTCAGATTCTGCGTCTCTTTCTCTCTGCCCCTCCCCGGCCCGCTCGTGCTCTCTCTCTCTCTCTCAAAAATAAACATTAAAAGAAAATTAAAAAAATATATAAACATCCGCCCCTCACCATGTAACTCAGGAAAATGTGACCCCATTCCCTATGGCAGGGGATATATCCTGATTAACAGAAGCCAGCCATGATAACCCCATTCCCTTTGTCATGACTGGCGAGGAAGTACACATGACCTAATTCTGGTCAATAAAACATGAAAGGAAAAGTATGCTGGTGAGCTTGTGCAAAACATTTCCTGGCCAATGCATGTCTAGATGTGATCTTGCTACCACCCTGAGGATGAATCCAACACAAAGAGAAGAGCAGAGCCAAAAAAATCACTGAGAGGCAGACCAAAGCTCTGAAAAACTAACCTAGCCTACCTCAGTATTTCAGTGTTCCATATCAGAAACTGCCTACTGCCTTTCAGGCAGTATAATGAGGCAACACCAAGATAAACAGTCTACCCCATTTGTCTTTTCCTCCCCAACCTGGACCTCCTTTCTTATACCTAAAAGTTTTCCTTTTTACTTGAGCTGAGCTAGACAAGACAGGAGGACAGCTCTTCTAAGCTGCTAGGCCAGCCAGCATGCTTTGTACCAAGCTCAAGGGCTCCTGCTACACCTCAAGGGTATGGCATTTCCTCTTCCCAGGGACAACTTCCTCTACCAATTCACTCCAGCAGTCCCTACACAGGCTGAGCAGATGTTGGGATTCTAAGAAGGCTCCTCTCTACATAAAAACTGAAAGGAAGAATACGAAATCAGATCAGGGACCATATAGGGAAATATGGGAGAACTGCAGCTTGATCACCTGACTACATAATTAAACAATTTACCCTGAGGTCTGAATGAATACAGCCAGAAATACGAGAATTTCTTTCTTTTTTATAAGAGGATGCTATTAAATCAATCTCTAAGAGAGAGCATAAGCTAGATGATATAATAGAAGCAGATACCCTCTTTAATATATTAACCAAGAGCTCCTAAGCTAAAAAGGGGATCATTAAAAAATCTACATCTTAAACATTTTATGGCAAATAAAATATAAAAATGTATATTCCCAAGACAATCTTTGAATGTAAGGCCAAGGCCTTTCCTTCAAGTATGGATGGATGTACAGACTGCAGTTCTATTTTGTCTTTCTTGAGAAAACCACACCTACTATAAATCACCTGTGATTTCCAGTTTCTGTTTCATAAACATAGAAAGACATCTCACAGAGCTTAAAAGCAATCTTATTATAGAGTTTTTTTGAGATTTTTAGGGTGTTTTCCCCTAATTGTTTAAAAAGTTCTGGGGCGCCTGGGTGGCTTGGTCGGTTGGGCGTCCGACTTCGGCTCAGGTCATGATCTCACGGTCCGGTCCGTGAGTTCGAGCCCCGCGTCGGGCTCTGTGCTGACAGCTCAGAGCCTGGGGCCTGTTTCAGATTCTGTATCTCCCTCTCTCTCTGCCCCTCCCCTGTTCATGCTCTGTCTCTGTCTCAAAAATAAATAAACGTTAAAAAAAAATTTAAAAAGTTCTTACCCACACCTACATTCCCCTATAACTTTTGCCTCCAAAGTTCACTGAATAATGTTTCATTCAACTATGTAATTAAGACATCAAGTACAACTGCCATCAACAACTTGTTGGGTACAAACACAAATAATTCTTGGTAAGTATCAAATAACTAGTGGGATTAAAAGTGCAAAAACAAGGGTGCCTGGGTGGCTTAGTCAGTTAAGCATCCAACTTTGGCTCAGGTCATGATCTCATGGTTCGTGGGTTCAAGCCCTGTGTCGGACTCTGTGCTGACAGCAAGGAGCCTGGAGCCTGCTTTGAATTATGTGTCTCCTTCATTCTCTGCCCCTCCAATGCATGCACTCTGTCTGTCTCTCTCAAAAAATAAATATTTTTTTTTTTAAAAAAAGGAAAGAAAGTAAAGTTCATAAACAAACTAAAGAGGGGCGCCTGGGTGGCTCAGTTGGTAGAGCATTCAGCTCTTGGTCTGGCTCAGGTCATGATCTCATGGTTCATGGGATCAAGCCCTGCATCAGGCCTCTGCACTGACAGCATGGAGCCTGCTTGGGATTCATTTTCTCCCTCTCTCTCCCTCTCTCTCTCTCTCTCTCTCTCTCTCTGATCCTCCCCTTCTCGCACTCACACCCTCTCTCTGTCAAAATAATAAAACACTAAAAACATATTAAAAAAGGGGCACCTGGGTGGCTCAGTTGGTTAAGCGGCTGACTTCAGCTCAGGTCAGGATCTCACAGTTCATGAGTTCGAGTCCCGCATGCAGCTCTGTGCTGACAGCTCAGAGCCTGGAACCTGTTTCAAATTCTGTCTCCCTCTCTCCACCCCTCCCCCACTCACACCCTGCCCCTCTCTCTCTCTTTCAAAAATAAACATTAAGAAAAATGTTTTTAATATTAACAAAAAACACTAGAGCCTAGTCTACTGCCATTCGATGTAGCATGGGCATCAAGCAGTAAATGAATGAATTCTTCTGAGTGGGTTTGAACAGGTAGGGTTAAGAGAGTCTCCTGCAACAGTAGGCTGTTCCCAAGAGTCTCTGCCTATTCTAGCCACCAATCAACCTTCTAACAACTCATCTGTATCTTAAGAAAAAGGCTATTCTGAGATTTTACTTAATTCCAGTGAAAGCTGTAAAAACAAATGTGGATGTGATTTAGGCATATGTGGACATGACTTAGCTATGGATTTCCACGAAAGTAAGTTATAACTGTATGATACATCTATCATTAGTAAAAGAAATGACCAAAGTGTGTGTCTTTTCTACCAAATACATACCCACTTCAAGATCATTGTCAAGAATTCTTTTCTCATTAAAAAAAAATGATGGGCAGGGACTGGCAGGAGAGAATATAACCAGTCACTTACTATAGTTTAAGG
The DNA here is from genome assembly GCF_018350215.1 of Panthera leo. Classification (NCBI taxonomy): domain Eukaryota; kingdom Metazoa; phylum Chordata; class Mammalia; order Carnivora; family Felidae; genus Panthera; species Panthera leo. Next base: position 101,651,908 of record NC_056679.1, on the reverse strand, counting down.
ACAAATCACCACACACCTTCCTGAGCTCCCCTTACAGGAGGAAACCCAAACATTTATGGTTTCTAAATCCCAGCTTTGAGCGAGGAGCTAGAAAAAACATGCCTAATAGCAGGCTCCAAAGTGTCTGCAAAACTTATCTGTCCTCACATCTCTCTCTCATTCCTTATTTTCTGAGTAATACAGAGCCTTTCCAAACTCACTTCACATTAACAGATAATACACACTTGATTCTACACATTAATAATCCCAAATACAGTTCTGTCCTAGAGACTGTCACTAAAGTATACTCTGAAGTAGCTTTTGTCGGCAGAACCATTCTGTCTGTTCCTATAGAATCTCTATAATTAGAGAACTACAGACACCTCAAAAACTGCCATTTCCAAAAAAGAAGTTACATTTTGAAGAACTGACACCCAGAAATACACTAACAACACCAATCAATACCACTAAGCACCAACCACTCGAGAAAACACAAAGAGGATGGAAAATTATAAAAACAACAGATCGGTGAGTTTAAGACTCTGAAGTCAGAAAAAGAAAATGATTTAAATACGCACTCTGCTAGATCTTAAAAAAGTTGCCTAAACTCTGGATGACCATTTCCTAATGTCAAAAACAAGGGTTATACGCCATCTAACAAATAGAGTTGTCTTAACAGTATGATCTATATACTCCCTCTACAAAGTAGGCACTTAATAAATTTTAACAGGTATTAGTGTTGTCACTAGAACGTTCAAGACAATACAGATTCAGTTATAATGTTAATCCTTTTTGGAAACCTAGAGGGCAATAGTTAGTAAAACCCATCAAACAATTTTCCTCGTGAGTATACACAGACTTAAATACTGTTACCGTGAGGGTAGTATTTTTTGAAGCACTTCTTTGATAGGGATAAATTTAGGGGTTAAATTATTTTAGGACCATTTAATATTTAAGATAACTAAAAACCTTATACATATTACCCAGAACTGTGGACATTTCCCATTTTATCATTCCACTGTTATGGTCAATTCTCTTTGTACACAGATTCCTTACATTTCAGTTTACTCATGATGAATCTCACTACGAATGTATTAACAATAATCTAACTCTCCAATGACCTGTGTTTTGCTTTGTTTGATATTTCAGCATTCCCAAGGGGTACCTGGGTGGCTCAATCAGTCAGGCGCCCGACTTCAGCTCAGGTCATGATCTCATGGTTCACGGGTTCGAGTCCAGCGTTGGGCTTTGGGCTGACAGCTCAGAGCCTGGAGCCTGCTTTGGATTCTGTCTCTCCCTCTCTCTCTGCCCTCTCACACTCACTCTTGCGCTCTCTCCCTCTTTCTCTCTCTCTCTCTCTCTCTCTCTCAAAAATAAACACTTAAAAAATTTAATACTTCAGCATTCCCTCTATAAGTTTGATACATCCTTTTGGGAAACCCTCTGAAATTTAAACAACCACTTGTTCCATTCTGAAAATCTCTGAATCTATAAACTCCACTAGAATAATAGTCTATTGCCAGTATGCAGGGGATTACAGAGGGGATAGAGAAATAAACAGAGAGCTGCCCATTTCTTCCAAAGGCACATTTTTCACAGCCTGGATTCATTTCATATAAAACCAATTACCAGATTACCAGACACACCCATATTCAAGTTCAAGTAAAGAAACAGGACAAAGCCAGGTATGAAGTGTTTCAGATTACATACTTTTTTGCTTTCCTCCCATCAGCAGGAATGGTAACAACTTGATTATTCTGTTATAGTTTGTTTCCTTCAACTTACCATCCTTATTTGCCGACCTACTTCCTCTAAGCATAAAATCTGTACATTTGGACCTTTATATCTCAAACTGACTCATTTTTAAATACAAGGCATTCTGGACTCCCATGGCCTGATATCCACCTATTTTCACAGCTTCCTCTCCCACACAGACCTCGTGGCACAGGAGCCTCATGTCCAGACCAACAGGCCCTATAATACCCAACCACACACACATACACGAAGCCCCCGTTTTTGTCCCTTAACACATTTTAATGCCCAAATGGAGTGTTAGCAGCTCTAAAGTCATTCATAATTCCTCACTCAAAAATTAGTATTTCTTTGTCTCTCATACACACACACACACACACACATACACACACACACACACACACACACACACACACACACACACACACACACCATGCTTCCATGCACCTCTAATAAATCCCACAGGTGTCCTGTGTTGCAATTATCTCTGCATGTCCGAGTCTCCCTTTAAGACAGCTACAGGGTCTGACTCATCTTCATAGTCGACCCACTCTTCCATTCTAACCACAGAGTAAAGGTCCTTTGTACATGGTTAAGGTCCAGGTTGAACTACACTATTCCTTGATTTTAATCCCAGGCATTTTAGTTGAAGGAATAAATGAACAGCCTGTGTTGAAGATTTTGTTAATGGTTACCGCTTGGAAATCTAACAATGAAAATGTCAATAATTACATAATACATTAATTTTTGCATTGATGAATAGCAGAGGAGGGCAAAGAGCACAATAAATCATCCCTGAAGATGATCATTTTCTAAGATCCCCTACCATCAAATGTCTCACATATATCAACATTAAAATGAACCTTTCTGTCCCCATTCTAATAAAAACTACTACCTGATGCATTTCCAGAAATGCAAGCTCCCTGTAAGCAAATGAGTCTGTACACTTCAGAGAATCTATGCCAATGCAGTTTATTTGGTATCTTTCTTTCAATGCCCATAAATACAATTTTCACTTTATGTCCAACTATAAAAGCTAATATATACAAAATACAGAACACGGTTGGAACAAAGTTTGGGAATAGTTATGAAATACACTAAGCACATCTCTCCACCCCACCCCCCCAAAAAGTTATTAAGAATGTCACAAACTGTAACTGATTTTTGGTGGAAAACGTTTTCTTAAACGGGCCTCATAATCTTTCTAATCCTGCCTTATTCTTACAATGTGTGTTTTCTTCCACTCTCTATTTACAGGGAAAGCAAATATTCCTCACAAATACATACAAGGCTTTAAAAAGTAGGTATTTTCCATTTTAAAAAGTATCCTAAGTATTCCTTAGATGGAGCTCAACATCTTCTCCTCTCTGGGGGCAAATGTCATTCACAAGAAGCAACTGCACAGGAAATAAATACTGACTTATTTTCTTCACTTACTAAAAATCAGTAGGTTTCTAGTTTTCCAATTAAAGTCGACGTTCTAAAACAAAAGGTTAAAAAGGGGTCACTTACTGGCCAGCCTGGGTCCTCATTACAACAGTTACAACTAATTCGCACAGTGTAGCAACAGTAGCCATCTCCCACACAGACTCTCCCTGGCTCTCTCCCACCCATTAACTTTTCCTCCTTCCCTGGGGGAACTGGAAGGATCCTAACACAGGCCTAACTGCCCTCACCCCACGAGCACACACACATCTCCATCACCACCCCCCCCCCCCCACCGCCCAGAAAAGAAATGTGGGAGCTGTGGACGCTTCCGTGTGTCACTTCCCCTGCATGTGGGATAAACAAACAAACCAGCACGGTAACAGCAGCCAGCAGAGAAATTTTGTTACCCCCCACATATGCCTCGGTTAAGTTTTCAGCTAAGTCGAAAGCTCTATGAAATAGGTAAACCCCGGACCCCCCCCCCCCCAGCCCCCAACAAACACGCCAGCGGGAAGTTTACCCCTGGAATGAATGCTGGCCCCTGACACCTCCTTCCAGCAGCCCGATGCCTCCCGCCCAGCCGCCCTCCCGAACCCCCCACTCCGAAGGTAATTGTCTTGGACACAATCGGGAGCGCTGGGGCTGCGCTCGCGACCTCAAAACCCCTCCCCGAGGAAGCCCCCGCCTCCTCCCGGCTCGCCCACCTCCCCCGCGTCCCCACTCGCGCCGCACCGCTCGGCAACTTCTGCACCCGCCCGGCCCGCCGCCCGCGGCCCCCTCCCCGCGCACCCAGCCCTCCGCGCCCTCACCCCCGGCCGCGGCCCCTCCCGCCCACCCTCCGCCCGCCGGGATCCTCGCCCACCCCCTCCTCCGCGGCCCCCGCCCGCGGCGCCGCCCCCGCCGCACCCCCAGCCCTCCCGGCCCGGGACCCCAGCCCACCCAGCCCCACCCGGGAAGGAGGGAGCCGCGGCCGCGCCGAGGCTGCCGCCGGGCCGGGGCCGGCCGGCCGCGCGCCACCGCGGAGGGGGCTTTACCTCAGAGGCGCGGCCGCGAGCTCGCGGGGTCGGTCCCGGGCGCGGGCGGCGCCCCCTGCTCCGTCAGTCAGCGGCGGCGGGGGCAGCGGCGGCGGCACATCACACCCGCCGGCGACCGGAGGAGGAAAGCGAGCCACGCAGGGAGGGAGCGAGCGAGGTAGGGGGGGAAGGAACGAGCGAGGGAGGGAACGCAGCTCGGCTCGGACTCGGTCCCCGCACTACTGCCGGTGCCTCCTACCGCCGCCTCTGGCCGGAGAGTCGCCGCCCGGGTCGCTGCTGTCGCCACCGATGCAGCCGGGAATGAATGCACAGCGGCGCCTCGCTTATCCGGAGGTCAAACATCCTTCTGCCTCGGGCATCCGGATCGGCGCCGGACCCGGAAGTGAACACATGGAAAAAAAATAAAAAAAGGAAAGCGTCTCTCTAGCGGCGGTGGCCCCCAAGCTCCCGCATCAGCGAAAAGAGCCGAGTAGAGCCGAAGATTACACCGGCCTGTTCGGATTGGCCGGCTCGCCGACCGGAAGAACGGCGGCACGTTCATTGGCTGGCAAGGCGTATAAAAGCCAAGCCACTCCTCCATTCCCCCGCCTCCGCACGAGCGGTGCGTGAGGGGGAATGTGGAGTAATAGTGGATACGGGTACGTTTCCCTGGGCGAGGCCAGGGGAGGAGAGGCTTGACGAGGTCTCTGGGGAGAACTGGGAGAAAAAGGCTCCCGTGATTAAGGAGAGCTGCTAAAAATTCCGCGGCTTGCGTGAGCCAAGAGCCTAAGGGCGCCATTGTGCCAAGTCGGGTTGGCGAGGCTTTGCGGGGCACAGCCCTCCAGGTGCAGAATTTGGGGGCCCCGGCCTAAAGGAGTGACCTCACTGGGTTGACATCCCCCCCCCCCCCCACATACACTTTGTTATAACCCCAGTGCTATAGCAGGGATGCGGCTGCTTGGAGATGGGAATTGTGGCTCACGTTTGCATCCCAGCTGCTGCCTGTAGAGAACTCCGTTGGTGGGCTCAGGTCGTGTATAACGTGATCGTTACCATCTCAGTGTCTCAAGGGAACCTCCTGAAGTTTCGGGAGGCCAAACATCCGTCAGGTCGTCGAGTTGTCGAACACAGACTGGAACCGGTGTTTTCTAACTCCACTTCCCAGTCCAATCTGCCCACACGGAAAACGCAGAAGATGCCATTCTCTCTCTCTCTCTCTCTCTCTCTCTCTCGCTGTCTCTTAACAGCTGGTTAAGTGGGATGAAGATAATGCCACTTTGAAAGACCGCTACGGAAATGGATTCGCCGTGAAGGCATTTGCAGAGGACTCTGAAAATACAGCTTTTTAATTGTTAGCGATTACCTAACACTACTTACGTTTCGAGTTCTTTCAAAAGACAAGCATTAAGGTGTGCATGAAGAAAACTCATAGCCTGGCGCTGTTTAAAAATTCATGTATCGAACAGTTTTATGTTTTGATGCGCTCTGTGTCATGACGCTTGAGTCTCTGTCTCACACTCTCAGGAAAAACTTAAAAGTCTCCAGTGAAACCAATGCGCTTTAAAATAATGAAAATATTCTCCCTCCCTACCTTACCTGATGATACCCTCCCTACCTGATGATAAGGTTAATGTGTAAACTTCACAGGCGTAATTATACGGAAAGAGGCTGCTGTTGTTTTCTGTTACAATCGATTTTTATTGATTGATTACCACTCTCCTCACACTCTTTCCTAAACTGGAGGTGAAGAACTGGCTATCACTTGGTACTGATAAGAGCCCTGCTTCTCTGTTTACCAGACCACCATCATTTTATTAGAGACTCAGAAGCAACTAAGATTTTTGCATGATCAGACTTGAGAATAATTTGCCTAATCAGATTGAATATCCCAAGGTTTCTGATCTTTGCCAGGGTCCAATACCAGACAGGAAACAAAGTTAACCCTATCTCAAATAAAGGGGAAAAAAAAAATGTCTGCAATACAGGGAACTCCAAACATTGTAATCAGCAACTAACAAACCGTTTTCTACTCTGCCTCAAAAAGCTCAGTTTAGATCAAGAATACCTCCTACCCACCCCTCAAAGTTCTAAGAAATGCTTAAGAAACACATGTATATGGGGGCACCTGGGTGGCTCAGTCAGTTGGGTGTGGACTTCGGCTAGGGTCATGATCTCACAGTCCGTGGGTTTGAGCCCCATATCAGGCTCTGTGCTGACAGCTCAGAGCCTGGAGCCTGCTTCAGATTCTGTGTCTCCTACTATCTGTGCCCCTCCCATGCTCATGCTCTGTCTCTCAATAATAAACGCTAAAAAAAAAAAAAGGAAAAGAAACACATGTATATGGGGGCACCTGGGTGGATCAGTGGGTTGAGCATCTAACTTCAGCTCTGATTTCAGCTCAGTGTCATGATCTCGTGGTTTGTGAGTCCAAACCCCACATCTGGCTTGCTGGCCTTGGCTCAGAGCTGGCTTTGGATCCTCTGTCCCCCTCTCCCTACCCCTCCCCCACTTGCACTCTCCCAAAAATAAATATTTTTTTAAAAAGGAAATACAGGTATATAAGTATATGATCAAATCACATGTCTAGATGTGAATAGGAATAAAGATTTACATTTTTTAACCCTTAAGTAAAGACTTTTTTGTTGAAGTTAGGCTTAGAAGTTGCTATAGATTAAAATTGGCAAATAACCTAGGTAGGAAGCCAATGAGATGGCCATATCATTCTATTGTAAGAAGATTTTGCTAGTGTGAAGATAGCTTATGTTAATGACAGAAAAAACCACAGGTATCTCTACCAAAACTTTGTTTTGCAGCATAATGTCTCAACATAAACAGACATCACAGTTTTTCATCTGCTGTATGATACATCAACGACAATTAATTTTTATGTTCCCTAGCATTGCCACTCTTCAGATACTTATGTTCTATTAATATTTTACATGTTTGCAAAGCAGTGTCACATTTTTTCCCCAGAACTTTATTCTTTTGAATGTGTACCTCTGTTGACACAAGTAAATATTTGTTCCACTGTTTAGACATGTAACAACCATAAAGATTACTGTGAAAAACAGGATAAAAGAGCCAACAGAAGTTTTACCCATATATTTCTTAGGGGGGAAAAAAGGGGATTTATCAAGTGGATGTTTGAGGAAAGGAGAAAAAGAAAGTGAAATTTTCTGGGGGCCTTTAATTTCACGTCTGAGACAGTGTGAATATTCCAGTGTCTCCCTTCCATGTTCTGATTCTTCTCTTTCTCCCCTTCTCACACCTGTGCATGCCTAGTAGCCCCGCTGACACACACACACCCGTGGAGAGTGTCGAAATAAGGTCTTCAATGTGAGTTTTAAGCAGGAAAACAATTCCATTTCCTTCTTGCTTCCACTTGAAGTCTTACTGCTTACAAAAAGTGGAAGTGGCCAGCTTTACTCTCCGCAAAATATACCTACATTCTCTCAGGCAACGCGTTTGTAGGACCTGGAAAGAAAGCATTTTGTCAAAAGAGAAACTTGATAATTCCAAGTTCCTAGCACACCGTTGAGGATTATGAGAGCATCAGCGTAGAGATTTGTACTATAATCATTTCCATCCTACACACCTTGTTCATACCATTAAACTGCCCTCCTCGGCCAAACTTGTTTTGCAGAAATTCATCAAGAAATAACCCCCGAGGGGCGCCTGGGTGGCGCAGTCGGTTAAGCGTCCGACTTCAGGCAGGTCACGATCTCGCGGTCCGTGAGTTCGAGCCCCGCGTCAGGCTCTGGGCTGATGGCTCGGAGCCTGGAGCCTGTTTCCGATTCTGTGTCTCCCTCTCTCTCTGCCCCTCCCCAGTTCATGCTCTGTCTCTCTCTGTCCCAAAAATAAAATTAAAAACGTTGAAAAAAAAATTTAAAAAAAAAAAAGAAATAACCCCCGAATACAAAAGAGCACCAAAGATGAACCTAGCCCTCTAGTCTGGTGCAGTGTATCAACTATGTGGCCAATGTGGCTGAGTTAAATACAGGCAGATATTTCCCAGCTAACAATGTAACAGGAGACATTTGTACAAACTCCTTGTAATCATTCTGTCTGATTCTGACAACAACCTGTCAAGTAATATAGCAGCTGTTATTATTTTTTCCTGTTAGGAGTGAGGAATGATGGTCTCAGAGAGGTTAATTAGCTTGCCCAAGATGATGTAATAAGTAAATATGTTTAAATATAAAATCATGAGATTAAGATATTTACGAAAACTTTTCAAAATGAAAACGAGAAGCCTTCATTCTCTTCTTGCAAATATTTTATTTAACTGTAATGGTAAACCTAGAATGGTGATTTGCTGACTGACAAAGTCTAGGACTTGAGAAATTGCCAAACTATGTCTTTCCTTTTCATTTTTATCGTTAAGGTAAACTACCTGGAAGAAAGAGGTAATCAAGAAAAAGTAAATGCTCAAGTAGAAACAAGAGGGATGCAAAATGAGACGTCGTCATAACAGTCAGAGCCCGGGAGCACAGCAACGTATTCTACTAAGACCAGGAAAATAACCTTTTCCCAGTCAAGCTTGCAGTCAAGGGGAAGGCAAGGAAAGATGCTGGGAAAAAGCCAGTCACAGACAACAACCAGGTACAGAATCACAAAACTTCTCTGAAAGGTTTTGTTGTGTTTTATAATAATAATCTTAAGTAATGTGCAATAAAAATCACATTGTTAAGACTCCTTGTTTTAGCTCAGGCTCACAAAACAAAATATCATAGATTGGGGGGCTTCAACAACGGAAATTTATTTGCTCACAGTTCTGGGGGCCAGAAGACTGATATCAGGGTGCTAACATGGTCAGATTCTGCTGAAAGCTCTCTTCCTGGCTGTCAGATGGCTGGCCGCCTTCTCACTGTATGTTCTTACAGACTTTCTTCACTGCACGGGATCTCTCTCACGCTCTCTCTAGCTCTTCTTAAAAGGACACTAATCCCATCATGAGGCCCCCACCTTCATGACCTCAATTAAACCTAGGTATTTCCAAAAAACCTCTTCTCTAAATATCATCATATTAGAGGGTAGGGCAGTAACATGAATTTTGGGGAGGAGGACACAATTCAGGGCATACCAATCCTCAAAGGAATACTTTCTACGTAGAGTATGCCATCTATAAATAAAAGAGAAATTGAAGGTTAGGACATTTGTTAAGGAAGACAACTGGTAGACAAACAATTTTAAACCTTCAAAGAGGGAAAGAATACATTATTGAGAAAAAGAGCTTCAATAAAGAAAACTGCGTGTAGAGAAACGCTCTAAACACCATGAAAAGTGTAAAAGAGTCTTGCCAAAAAGAATGGCTAAATCTCTAGCTAGGCAATTTAATTTTTGTGTTTTTCCATTAGTAGGCCTGAATTTTGGCAGCTTGTGAGCAACTGTGGCTATCTGAAGAATGTTTTGTGATAAATGGAAGAGTTAGCTAAAGCTGTGATTTTTTTTTTTTTTTTTTTTTTTTTTTTGTATTGGTTTTAAGAACAACTTGAACTCCGGGTAATATGTGAATCTAAGGTTTAGAGATGGTTGTAATGATTGGCCCCTGCTCCATTTTCCATCCCTTGGTATTCTTTTTCTCCCCACAACTATATTTTCCAAGATCCCACTGCATGAGCCAAATCTGACCAAGACTGAGTGTCTCATCAGCCCTCACCCATGAGAATCATGCAGTCCTCTGGCTGAAGAAGCAGAGTGCTACTCTGGGTAACTATGCCCCTTCCCTATCTGTTTTCCCCTGTAATATTTTCCCAGTCCATAGCACTGATCGCCTCCTTTAGTGTCCCTTTCTAATTGAAACTATAGACTTTCCCAGAACTCCATCCAACATGGAAAATTGTTCTCTAATCCCAGCTCTGACTACACCCTACGTCTCTGGCCAGGGTCCTGCTAGGATGGATTACTCTCAGACCAATGAACTTCTCCAAATACCACACACTGACTAGGCTTACTGGTTTACTATAATCTTCTTCTGGACAAGACCACATTGGTACTAAAGCTTGTCTAAGTCATGTCTGACCTTCATGTGCCCTTTGGACAGGAAACAGAGGACTACCTCGTTTGGGTCAGCATCTGTGTCTAATTGTTTCTTTAGTCTCTGTCATGCTTGGTCTTAAATTCAACCCCCTCTTCACCAACCAGTATTGCTAAATTCCTGACATGTCTTCATCCTCCCACTGTTCCTATTATGCTATTGTTGCCGTGTCTGACTGAACATGGTCGCAGGGTCAACAGAAGTTAAAATCGATGTGGGAGGATACCCTGCTTAGAGCCTCACTTCCGTTTGGTTCTCATTCTCCTTCTCCTATAAGTAGGACTATACCGCTTTGCAGTTTCCTCCCATTTCCCTTCCTTGAACCACTTAAGGCTTCTGAACCTCAGTTGGCTCAACTGTAAAGTGAGTCGGTATTTCCTACATCACACTGATACCGGAAGATTAAATGCGACGACGTATCTGTAATGCGCTTACCACAGTGTCTGGCGTAGAGTAAGTAGTAAGTATATATGTATTGTTAGCTGTCACGTGACCCTTAGGAAACTGTATTTTCTAATCCAACATGAACGGTAATAAAAAATAGAATATGTCAGGTCTCCAAGCAGTTCCATAGCTTCAAAAGTCTAAGACATACAGAATGGGTTTTGTGTCTACAGGCAAAACATTATTTAAATTTGCCTCAGGCCCCGTTTCTCTTGATCTTACCATGTATCTTTGGACATTTATGGTATAGTGGCTGTCCAGCACCTGTTTACCCTCTCTTAAATAGCCCCCAAATTTACTTCTGGTGAATTTTCTCCCTGTCATTGTAGTCTCTGGCCAGGGGCTCTGTGGTATTAGGTGAGGGAGACTTAAGGGGGAACACGTTGTCTAAAGAATGCCAAATGGATGCTCTCTCCCTAGATTTGAATCTTGAGCAGAGGTACATGGAATCTAAAAATATTTGGAATGACAACTTCATTCCAAGAGCAGCACCTTGACCACGTAGCTCCTACATTCTGCATCTTAGCCTTCGGAGTATTTTGGATTCTGCCCAAAATAGGACTTCCAGCTTCCTGACAATTCTGTAAGACCCACCGCCCCCCCCACCTCGGCCCCAATCATAGATACAACTTTCATACAACTCTGTTTTGTTTGCATTCCCCAGAGTCCATTTCTACTGTTTTCAACTGAAGAATCTTGATCACTAGGCTTTTGGTTCCGCTCAGTGCTGTCTCCTACTTGTATCCTTTCTCGTGAGGCCTGGTTCTGTGTCCACACGAACACTTGAATTCCGAGCTGTGGTTCAGTCCTGCTTCGCTCCCTTGGCTTCACCCTAATATAATCTCTGCCTTACTGTTGTCGTGAGGATCCGTGGCTTTATGCTCATATTCTCCTAATTGACAAAGCCGGCCACACCCTGCTAAAGCTTTGTATTTCAGTGCAGCTGTCTGCTTCAGTCACCGGAGCCCTACCTCAGCTTCTGGCTGGAACCCTGCCAAGCGCAGACCTAACCCTTTGGACTGTGACTTAATGCTTTGTGTTCTGCCAGCTTGGGTGACCTGATGTAACTGAGAAGAAACTTCAACCAAATGCCAATACTTGCTGCTTTCTAGAACTGTTACTCTCACTCCTACGAGTGTATTTTTGTCAATCACTGTCATGACCATCAAAGCCAATCTCACCCTCTGTCTCGTTTCCTTTCCATATATTACCTGTGTTCTTTAACTCTTGTTGACTCATATCAGCAAAGACAAATCAGCTGGGTCTCTTTACGGTGGAGCAAATAACACATTGCGCATTCTAAAGTTACTACAGTTATGTCAGTACTTAGTGATGGGGTAGTCTTTGTTTTTGCAAGCTGCCTTATCAGCTTCGTTCTGGTCTTAAAATATTAAAGAGAGGGGCACCTGGGTGGCTCAGTCGGTTGAGCATCCGACTTCAGCTCAGGTCGTGATATTGCGGTCTGTGAGTTCGAGCCCCACGTCGGGCTCTGTGCTGACAGCGCAGAGCCTGGAGCCTGTTTCAGATTCTGTGTCTCCCTCTCTCTCTCTGACCCTCCCCCCATTCATGCTCTGTCTCTCTCTGTCTCAAAAATAAACATTAAAAAAAATTTAAAAAAATAAATATTAAAGAGAATCTATGTGTGCAGTGTTTGGGCTGTGGTCCTCATTTTCATCCTCTGCGCCTCTAAACAAGGCATTAATATCTTACTGGAAGTCTATCAGTAGTGTTGAACAGGCTACTGAGTCACGATTAAGGTTGCAAAAGAGAAAATAGAAGCTGGCTTCAGCATTCATTCATATCCAGGTAAAGAAAACCCAATTGTACGTGATTGCTACAGTAAATGTTCATCATCATCGTCATCGTTGTTGTTAGTATTAAACTCAGTAGACTACAACATTGTCCACAGCAATAGAAATAATTATCTGGCAGATATGGACATGATGATTGGTAAGTAGAGGGAAAAGAGGATGATTCTCTCTTGCACATGTTAAATGATGTTTTAAAAGATTGTATTTCCAAGTGATTTTAAAATATAGTAACTTGACTATATATCCCTCATGAGATATATCCTAAGGACAAAAAATTACCAAAAAAAAAAAAAAAAAAAGATGTGGTTTTTGTTTCATTTTGTTTTGATTTGGCTTTTCAGTAATGATATTGTTGGTAGTAGTATTGATGTAGTTCTTCTGAGACTGTGATATAGGACGAAGCAAAATGAGTAATTATGGCGTGTTTTAATTCTGCCATCCCTGATATTGATACAGATGGGAAAGAAAAAAAAAAAGGCCAACTACAGAGCACTTGTACAGGGCAATTCAGTCATTTGGGCATCTGACGTTGGCTCAGGTCATAATCTAATAGTGAGTTCAAGCCCCACGTTAGGCTCTGTGCTGACAGCATGGAGCCTGCTTGGGATTCTCTCTCTCTCCCTCTCTCTCTGTCCCTCCCCCACTCTATTTCTCTCTCTCTCTCTCTCTCTCAAAATAAATAAATAACCTTTTTTTTTTAAAAAAAGAAGACCAACTAAACGGCCTTGTATCCTGAATTTGAATTGGAAATTCAAATAAACACACACAAAGAAATCATCATGACCTGACAGGTATTTTCTTTTTTTTTTTTTTTTAATTTTTCTTAACGTTGTATTTATTTTTGAGAGAAACAGAGACACAGACAGAGCACAAGCAGGGGAGGGGCAGAGAGAGAGAGAGAGAAAGAGACAGACAGACAGAATCCAAAGCAGGCTCCAGCTCCGAGCTGTCAGCACAGAGCCCAACGCAGGGCTCTAACTCCCAAACCACGAGAACGTGGCCTGAGCAGAAGTCACACACCCACGCAACTGAGCAACCCAGGCGCCCCAAGGCCCCTTTTCATTTTTCAGACCAGCATCACCTCACTGAATTCTGCTTCTCTCACCACACCTCCTCTGTCGCTCACTCTCCTGTCTTCCTCTTTCCTTCATAAGAGCTCCTGTCATTGCATTGAGTCCACCGGGGATAATCCAGGATCATCTCCCTGTCTCACAATTCTTAACTTAATCTCAACGCAAAGCCTCATTTGCTATGTCAGATAATATAGTCACAGGTTCTGGGGATTAAGGTGTGAGTATCTTCGGGGGCCATTATTCTGGGAGGCACCACGTCAAACAGAAGGGTTTGAGGACTTTATTTATTTTTCAAAAATGTTTGAGTATAGGTGGCACACAATGGCACATTCGTTCACTGTGTGGTAATTCAGCTTCTCTATACAGTAGCTGTGCTAGTCACAAGTGCAGCTACCATCTGGCACCAGACAATACTGTTACAATGCTATTGGCTATGTTCCCTATGCTGTGCCTTTTATTCCTGTGACCTGCTCATTCCCTTACTGGACACCTGTTCCTCCCACTCCCCCCTCACCCGTTTGCCCATCCCTCCACCCCCCCCTTTCCTCTGACAACCATCAGTTTGTTCTCTCTATATTTACAGGTCTGATTCTGCTTTTTGTTTGGTGATTCATTTGTTCTGTTGAGTTTGAGTATTTTTTTTTAAAAAAAAGGTAAATCCTAACCCCAGTTGTTAAGAACCCCATACTTACAAACATCACTCTTAGAATCATTTTATCACTATTGCCTGTAAGCCTTATGTAATAGGAACCGGGATAGAGTGAAACTAACAACTACTGAGTGCCTAAATAAAGTGTTAGGCACTTTCTAGAAAACATCTCTTAATCGTCATAGAGAAGTATCGTTTTCTTCTTTTCTTTTTTTTTAAATTTTATTTTAAAGAGACAGAGAGAGCAGGGGAGAGGGGCAGAGGGAGAGAAAGAGACAGGGAGAGAGAATCTTAAGCAGGCTCCACTCTCAGCACAGAGTCCGACTCAGGGTTCAATCCTAAAACCCTGGGATCATGACCTGAGCTGAAATCAAGAGTCAGGGGCTCAACCATCTGAGCCGCCCAGACACCCCATTTTCTTCTTTTCATAGATGAGAAAGGTAAGACTCGAAGAGAATTACAGCAAAGTGTTCGTATCACTCAGCTAGTAAATGGCAGAGCTAGGATTTGAATACGGGTGTGTCTGACTCCAAAGTCCGTGTATTTGTACTGCTGTTCAGGATGTAGCAGGAGAGGTAAATAAGGAGACCCTGGCACGTACTATCATACTGAGGAATTTCTTAGTAAAACGACTCCCGTGCATCGCAGCTGGCAAAAGAGTGACGGAGGGAAGGAGGAACACAGGGAAGAGGGATTCTAAATTAGTAATTTATACCAAGCCGAATCAGAGCAACTGTAAGGACGTGTATGGGAGAGAGATGGAGAAGGGCAGGTCGAGGAAAAACTGAGACCTTTTTCTATGCACAGCTTCGAGCATTAGAGCACTCACCGGAAACAGCACCAGTCCGAGAATTACCTCGGTTTGTAGTCATGCTTCTTGATCAACTCTGCCTCTAAATGTCAAGTCCCAAAGAGCGAGAGGTTCTTTAAATCAAAGCATCAATATTTGCTTGTGTACAATTGGCTTCATTGTACGGTATATTGCTCTTTTCAGCCACATATGTACACAATCGTCATTAATAATTAATCTTAGTAAACATTCTCCAACTTTGAACTCCTTAAAATTCCATATACCAGATACTCTTTTCAGCTAGTTTATCCTTGAGGACTCGGTAGGAGGTTACATTGTTCGAAGTGAGTGTTTGTCCAAACACGCCCTGGTTACACTTGGCTTTGATAAGAGGATGTCACTGTAATTAAAGGGTCTGCCATTAACTAGCAAGAGAGGTGTTTGTTTGAGAGGGTAACTTTAAACCGCCTTATCATGCAATACTTCTTGAAAATGAATCTGAAAAAATATTTTTGGGGGTTTTTTTAAAATATATACAGTCTAGTTTCTGGAGATGCTCCTAAATTTATCATTGTATTTAGTCAGATAGACCTGGCCCACGTTATTTTGTGTCTCTTCCGCTGCCCCCAATGCACACCTTTATAGATTTGCTTTTACCAAACCGTTCCCTTCTGTTATGACCTTGCTGACATCAAGGGACATTATAAGGAACAGGCCTGTGAAACTCATTATGGTAATTACTAGGAATATATTTAGGGATGATATTGGCTATATCACATCATGTCTTCTCCATGAGGACCCAAGGAACAAATTTCTCAGTTACAATACCAGGTGGAGCTGTGCTTTTTTTAAACAGCTAGTTTGCTCTCATCTTACCAGATGTGATAAATCATTTAACTCTTATATTTACTTCAGGGGCTGATTCCTAGGAAGTGTAGAGCTGGCTTCGTAGCCTATTTCTAAATAGTCCATGTACCTTATGACATGCATGTTGGTCAACCGACTCTGGAATAATCTTGTTTTACATATTCTTACTTCCCCCATTATTTTTATCTTGTTATACTATTATCTGTTGTGGTTCTTTTGATAATGACACAGAAGTATAGAAAATAGGTGACAAAAATTTTTCTGTTTGTTTATTTGGCACATTCCATGAAAATGACTAGTTTTGTTCTTTCAAATTTGGAGAGTGTATTTGGGCCGGTGTGACCTAAATATGATACTCCGCAATTTCGCACCAGGGGTTCCAAAGAGGTGCCTCAAAGAGAAAGGCCTTTCACTTCTGATGCAGCCAAAACTTAGGTACAAGGAAACCCATATGACTGCCAATTAGGACAAATGTGCTATTAAATCAATACATTTTTCACAGAGAAAACAAACAGCATTTTCAAATATAGTCCCAAACAGAGAAGCGAGGGCAGGCAATCATTTGCGCAAGAAGATGCTTTTCACGTGGCATTCTTTATGTATTGCCTCAAAATGTATAATCACGGGAACTTGTTTATTTGGCAGTGGTTAATGACGCTCCCAAGCTACTATCAACTAAACCACCATGAGTGATGGAAAAAAACATTTTAACATTTATTTATTTTTGAGAGAAAGAGAACATGAGCAGGAAAGAGGCAGAAAGAGAGGGAGACACAGATTCTGAAACAGGCTCCAGGCTCTGAGCTGTCAGTAGAGAGCCTGATGTTGGGTTCGAACTCACGAGCCCTGAGATCGTGACCTGAGCTGAAGTCAGACACTTAACCGACTGAGCCATCCAGGCGCCTCCCCCCAAAAATCTTAAGTACAAAATAACTCTCAAATCATTACACATCAAATCAATATAATACCAACACTAATAATAACAAAGATACCACTGAACACTTATGGAGTGCCTACCATATACCAAGTACTCCTTTAATTTCAGAACCCCCGTGAGTGCGGACTTTTATTAAGTCCATTTTGCAAATGAGGTATGTAAAGGAAAGTGGCTGGTGAATTCTAGAAAAGAATTGGCCATAATTGGATTTCCATGGGAAGACCTCTCTCGTGGCTCTGAAGAGGTGAGACTGTGCAGGCAGTTATGTGTGGAGGTGCGGAGAGGTGTTCGATTTCGATTCAGAATATAACTAATGTGTGTGTGTGTGTGTGTTTGTGTGCGTGCGTGTTAGGGCACACCACTTTTCTTTCTCCAAGCCAAGAGGCTCTCATTAGGCTAAATGAAGGTTATCAAATGTCAAGTGTTCGGAATTTAAAGTGCCCCTGTCATTGCAGTCCATGCTGAGGGTGAAGCCAGGGCCTTCTTTGCTTCATGATTTGATGCTACCCATATGGGCTGCCTTCCAGTGAAGGGTTGTGATTTTGTTGTGGGGAGAATAAGAGAACACCGCCTCCTTCCTTACTCTGTTCCCGTTTGGTGAATGCCACGTCAGTTCTCCTTTGAACAGATCATTATAATCCACCGTTTTGAGGAACACAGGGGAGCAGAAGTTATGGAGACAAAAACTTTGAAATAACTTTAGATCCCCAAACCTCTTACTTATTTCTTGACTTTTCCCTTCTACATGCCTTCCCCACCCGTCTCACCTTAACACAGAGTTTTCCCATGTAACGTAAACAATGCAGCAGGGACTCTAACAGCCTGGAAAGTCTGAGGTGAAAATGTGAGAATCAGCCCACATCTTTGTCAGGTCTCACCCTAAGGAACATGACTAAAATAAGTTTATCATGGGTTATCAAATCTATGCTTCTGAAAAACAAAACGTGTCACAAAATGATCTAGCATGATGTTGTAGACACTCCAGCCCATCAAAGCTCAAATTCTTTTTTTTTTTTTTTTGTCAGTTTATTTATTTTGAGAGAGCGAGAGAGAGAGAGCATGAGTAGGGGAGGAGCAGAGAAAGAATCTCAAGCAGGTGCCATGCTGTCAGTGCAGAGTCTGATACGGTGCTCGAACTCAAGGACCCCTGAGGTCATGACCTGAGCTGAAACCAAGAGTTGGACGCTTAACCAGCTGAGCCACCCAGGTGCCCCCAAAGGTCTAATTCTTATCCCCTTCTTGCCTCAAATGTATTTTCTCCCTTTACGATCTCTCTCTTGTGGTCTCAGTAATAAAAGTTTCCCATGTATCTCTCTACTGTCTGCAAGTCGATTATATGTTTCAGGGATTCTTTAATGTGGCAGGAGACTGCCACCATACCATTGGGCAGGCCTGAACAAGATTCAGGATGGGGTGGGCAGACCCAAGGGGTGTCACGGTAAATTTGTAGCTGCCCAGATTCTAAATGTATGTGTGTATAATATGTTGCCTTTCTATAACACATACATAATATATGTTACAGAATGTATATATGTGTGTATAATATATAAGCATGTTTATGTATATAACATATAACAGAAAGACAGATAGGTGTTCTGTTGTGGAGTGTAGTTGTTTTTTATGTCACCCCCCCCCCCCCCCCCCACCACCACCCAAGCACACACATACTTTTAAGGACCTTGACTCCATATGGCCTCATGTGAGCAAACAAATTGAACCACATGAACCTCCAAAAAACCTCCTGGACCCATGCCCCTTCCAGAGTAAAGTTTTGTTGATCTCTGGTATAAATGGGTTCCCCCCACCCATTTTTAATTCCATCTCTTTCTACAAACTGTAGACTCCCAGATCTCAGATTGGATTATGACGACTGGCTTCATAAAATTACTGGAAATAAAGCCCAGGAAGTAAAGGGTACCTCTGTTTTTGGAAGCTAAGTCAGATCCAAGTGTTATGAAATGAATTCCACTTTAATCCCACTTCTAGAACCTGAGCTAATCGCAACATCATTCTTTGGTTCAAATGGTCTACATCCTAGGCCTCTGTACATTAGAACAAAGTCCCTATGATCATTTCTCCCTGGCCTCTTTAGTTACCTTTCCTGTTCTCCACACCAACCTGCTTCTATATCCACACAAACCACCCCATTAACTAGAATGATGTAAATTGCTAAAGTGACCCTTAACCAAACTTACGTCTCTAAATATCTTCAAGGTTAGAAGTGGAGCCACTTCCTAAAACTGCTCATTTACAGACATTAACTTCCCGATTTTAATCTCCAGATCTTATAATACTTTAGATTTTTTTTTGATGACTTCAGTTAATCACCTGTGTTTGAAGGCAGCCTTACCTTTGGCACAATCCCTAGCCTTCTTCTGATATTATAATTTCTCCCGAGCTATTCCCTGCTTAATTATCGAGTACTATTTTATTGTTCCCTGCTGCTTGGGAATACTCTACCCATTATTGGAGCCCCAGTTCATCGTCCACACCCTTCTCCAACCCAGATTTCCCAGTCCAAACAAATTAGCGTGTGTGCCCAACTTAGCATACTTTTCCTTCTAAGACCTGACATAGAAGTTTTCCGAAGTTAGCAATGGAAAGCCTAAGTCGATCCATTCCATCATTGGTGTGTAACCTTGGACAAGATACTAAATCCATTTGAGCTTCAATTACCACACCTATAAAATGAGAATAACACTGAAACCTGCCTTCCAGGACTGTTTGTAAAGATCGAATGGCACCAACCACGTTGAGAGCTCTGTAAACTAGACAAGAGTATACACAGCAATTTGCTCTAATTTTCTAAGTTATCGCTCACCATCAGACCGACTTTCTGGGTACATTACTCTATCGAACGGTGGCCTCATGATTATTGTAGCAAACTAGTTATGAAGTGATTTCAAAATAGGTAGGACCTTCCTCAGATCCTCCTCTCAAAATTACAAACGTAAGAGACCACTTACACCACCAACGTAAGTTACATCCAGTGGTATGGCGGTCAGTGTTTAACTAATGGCTCTCTGAAGAGAAGGGAGATATGATTTGCAGAATTTGCTAATTTCTGCGATGTAAATATTCCCACCATGGCCAATTTTAAGCTGCCAACGTGGTACCAATCATCTTACAAAATTCCTTATTATTTAGCAACTGGCTGTCCAGCACCTGACCATTTCAATCTGCCTTTTTACCATACTAGGAATACTTCTTGGTATCAGTATAGGTCCGAGAAAAATATTCTGGATGTTGATGCTTGCCAAGACACTCCAGCTTTTGTCCTTTATTCTCTATCAGTAAGAGATCACAAAACAGCCTTTTCTATTATAATATCCTTTTTAATAGCAGAACTCCTGAAAATAGGGAACTTCTTTTATTTTCCTCATTAGTGGGATTGTTCTTTGATGCTCAGGATAGCATTTCATTTTAACTTAATTAACTCTCAGGGGTTGAAACACCATGGAGTACATTTTGAAAGATTAACAGATAACCCAATGACTGTTAAGAGTTGAAATTATAATCAAATTTGCAGTGCCCATAAAACTAGTACCAGCTACACAAATATCTAATATTAATATGTGTTTTTAAAATATTAACTAAGGTTAAAATATTGCCTTTGCTTTGTCTTTCACGGGCTGATGGTTCTCTGATGGTTGATGTTATAACAAGACGATCACCATGGAGAGACTGCACTGGCAACATGCCCACCGCTCCAAACGCACACATGCTTCTGAGAACTGATGTGGTTTCCACTGACTCTTGGAGGTGTAAGTGCCAGGGGAATTCTGGCTGACTCAGACCATTTCCACACTGAAGGGCTTTTAGGCATGTAATTTCTGGTCTGCTTATAGCTTTGACTTAACTTCACTGCCTTCTCATACGTTAATTTATTACTGTCGTTATTGTTGTTTTGGGATCCTCACCGCCATCATAGGCTGACCCCTTGATTAAAGTTAAACCTTTCAATAGTTTTCTGTAGGCCAAGGGATGAACCGGGGAAAATCACAACCTCAGAACGAAGCTCAGATGGAAATCGTATTACCACATTGCGATGAAAACCATATTGACATATCAAGCCTTTTGGCATACTGTCATGCATAGGTTTATCCATTTGCATGGATAAGTCGTTCTCTATATTCAACTTTTTAAAAAAATTTTTAATGTTTACTTATTTTTTGAGAGCGAGAGAGTGCAAGTGAAGGAGGGGCAGAGAGACAGGAGGTCAGAGGATCCAAAGCAGGCTTGTGCACTGACAGCAGAGAGCCCTATGCAGGGCTCGAACTCAAGAACCATGAGATCATGACCTGAGCTGAAATTGGATGCGTAACTGACTGAGCCACCCAGGTACCCCTATATATTCATCTTATACAGGAAAAAAAAAGGTTAGCACCAACTGATGTTTTCACCAATTTCCTTTTTGCTCTCTTCCAATCTGTGCTAAGGGGGACAACAGATGATAAGGAACCATACCAAAATTTCTTGTTTGAAGGTTGCTTACACTAAAACTTTTGAAACGATGCTGAAAGGAGCATTGGACGAGTGATATGTTACATATCTTGGAATGATTTATATTTTAGCCTCCTTACAATGACCTTAATTATTATAAAAACGATAAAGTTGGTCATGTAGAAAACTTAACGTCCCAGTGGATGACCTCATGAATTGGTTCAGCACAAAAGTAGAAAATGGTCACAGTAGATGGCTAAGCTCTTCTTATAAGTTATACTTTTATTAAAAATTACCCTTTCTTGGGGCACCAGCGTGGCTCAGTCAGTTGAGCGTCGGACGCTTGAATTCGGCTCAGGTCATGGTCTCATGATTCGTGAGTTTGACCTGCATTGGACTCTGCCCTAACAGCTTGGAGCCTGCTTGGGATTCTCTACCCCCCACCCCCTCTGTCCCTCCCTTGCTCATGCCCTGTCTCTAAATAAATAAATAAATAAATAAACACTTCTTTAAAAATTACATTTTCTTGAGAACACGAAATTTGAGTATAAGGCAAGATTGTTCCTTGTACATTAAAAACATTTGGAGGAATTTGGGGAGCCTGGGTGACTCAGCTCAGTGTCCGATTTTGGCTCAGGTCATGACCTCATGGTCGGTGGGCTTGAGCCCTGCATCGGGCTCTGTGTTGACGGCTCAGAGCCCAGAGCCTGCTTCAGATTCTGTGTATCCCTTGCTCTCTGCCCTTCCCCCCCCCCCCCACCTCTCTGTCTCAAAAATAAATAAACATTACAAGATTTTTTAAATACTTGGAGGAATTTGAACTTATACAGGAATATTTCCTCAAAAACATGTCAAAATATTTCTAGTCACTGATGCTAGAATTGCTACCAGCCAATTTCCAAATACTGTGTTATTTCTGTCAGAAGCACCAAAGATCGTTTTTTTAACATTTTGTTATTTATTTTTGAAAGAGAGAGAGAGAGAGAGTGTGTGTGTGTGTGTGTGTGTCTGTGTGTGTGTGAGTGGAAGAAGGGCAGAGAGAGAAAGAGGGAAACAGAGGATCTGAAGCAGGCTTTGTGCGGTCAGCAGGGCTTGAACTCACCAACTGTGAGATCATGACCTGGGCAGAAGTTGGACACTTAGCCCACTGAGCCAACCAGGTGCCCCTACCAAAGAGCATTTTGGAAAGGGCATGAATTCTCCTAAAGCTTAAATATAATGACAAAGAACCTAATTACCTAGGAGAATCCTTTATGGATGCATCATTTGTATAAAGTTATCTCAGATTATTTCGTTCTGTCCTTGTTTTCCAGCTTCTGAAATTAGACCATGAAGGTGCATACATTTGCAACCGATTTCTTTTTAATTGTCCTAACTTTGCAAACTTTATGTTTCGATGTATATAGCTGACTTTCTTCACCTCTAACTGAAATTTTTATTGAAATCATTATAGATTCATATGCATTTATAAGAAATAATACAGGGGCGCCTGGGTGGCTCAGTCGGTTAAGCATCTGACTTCGGCTCAGGTCACGATCTCGCGGTGTGTGAGTTCGAGCCCCGCGTCGGGCTCTGTGCTGACTGCTCAGAGCCTGGAGCCTGTTTCAGATTCTGTGTCTCCCTCTCTCTCTGACCCTCCCTCGTTCGTGCTCGGTCTCTCTCTGTCTCAAAAATAAATAAACGTTAAAAAAAAAATTAAAAAAAAAAATAATACAGAGATCCCTTGTACACTATTTCCAGTTTACCCCAAATGATAACATTTTGCTAAACTACAGTACAATATCACAACCAGGATATTGACATTAATAAAATCCATCAACTTTATTCTGATTTCCCCAGTTTTACTTATACCTAGTTGTGTGTACGTGAACTTGTATACAATATTATCCCTTGAGTAGGTTCATATATCCACCACAGTTGGGATACTAAACACTTCAAGGATCCCTCTGCATTCTCTTTGTAAAATAAAAGTTGTTCCTTTATAATAAGCACACTCACCTTCCTCCCACCTCCTCTGAAAGGACCGTCCTCACCGCAACTCCCGGCAGCCTGTTCTTCCCCTGAAAGTTTGTTATTTCGAAAGTGGGATGTAAATGGACCCATACAGTATGTAACCTTTTGGAACTGGCTTCCTTAGCAAAGTTTCCTGGTGCTTCACCCAAATTGTTGTACGTATCAGTATCCCATCCTTTTTTGTTGCTGAGTAGTTTTCCATGCAGCATATTTACCTCACTTTGTTGAACCTTTCACCTACAGAAAGACATCTTGGCTGACTCCAATTTTTAGTTGCTATGGATAAAGCTGCTATCAACACTTGAGTACAGTTTTTTGTGTGAATGTGAGTATTCATTTTTCCGGGATAAATGCCCAGAAACGCAATCGCCGAGTTGGGTAGTAGTTAGATGTTTAATTTTTGTTTTAACCGCCAAACTCTTTTCCAGAATGGCCCAACCATTTTAAACTTCCATCAGCAATGCATGAGTGCCCCAGTTCTCCACAGCCTCACCAGCACTGGCTGCTGTCGCTATTTTTTATTTTAGCCATTCTTGTGGGTGTGTAGTGATATCTCATTGTTATTTAATTTGCATTTCCCTAAATGCTAATGATTTTGAACATCTTTTCATGTGATTCCTTGCCATCTATATGGGTTTGAGGTTAAGTTTGAGGTTTTGTGTGTGTGGTCTTTTTTTTCATTTTGCTTATTTAATTGCTTTTTCAACTGCTCCAGCTCTGTTTCTAAAGAAAAAATCTACCATTCTCCTTTGAATTGGTTTTGCCCCTTTGTCAAGAAACAGTCAAGTATATTTGTGGGGGTCTATTTCTAAGTTTTCTATTCTGTTGCATTGACTTCTATGGGTATCCCTCTGCTAATACCATATTCTGGATTACTGTAGCTATATAATTATAAAGCCATACTATCAGGAGGAGTAATGCTTTTCACTTTATTCTTTTTTCATGATTGTTAAAGCTATTCTAGGGCCTGTAACTCTCCATATAAATTTTCAAATAAGCTTGTTTATGTCCTCAAAAACTCTTGCTGGAATTTTGATAGGAATTGCACTAAATCTATAGAAGAATTTGAGAATTGACATGTTTACTCAGTTGAGATTTCCACTCTGTGAATTTGATATGTCTCTCCATTTACTTATGTCTCCTTTGATTTCCTTTGTCAGCATTTAAAATTTTTTAGCCTTTTAGAATTTTCTGCATACAAATTCTGTACAAAGTTTCTTATAGGCATATCTAAGTATTACATTTTCTTTGGAGCAATGATAAATGGTAATTGCATTATTTAAAAAGTTTTTACAATGTTTTATTTATTTTTGAGAGAGAGACAGACAGACAGACAGACACAGAGTGCAAGTGGAGGAGGGGCAGAGAGAAAGGGAGACACAGAATCGGAAGCAGGCTCCAGGCTCTGAGCTGTCAACACAGAGCTCAACGCAGGCTCAAACCCACGAACTGTGAGATTATGACCTGAGCCAAAGTCGAACACTTAACCGGCTGAGCCACCCAGGCATCGCAGTAACTGCATTATTAATTGTAGTTTCTGAATATCCATTCTTAGTATATAGAAATGTGTTTGGTTTTTGGGTATTGATCTTGTACTCTGTGATCTTGCTGAACTTCCTTACTAGTCCATGGGGCTTTATTTTGTAGATTTCTTGAGATTTTGTGGGTAGATAATCTTGTCGATTGCCAAGAGAGATTGTTTTATTTCTTCCTTTCTAAAATGTATGCCTTTTCTTTCCTTTTCTTGCCTTATCATAGTGGTTAGCACTCCCGTTGTTATGGTGATTAAGATGCTGAGAGTGGGTGTGCTTACCTTGACCTTAGTCTTCTACCATCAAGTATGATGGTAGTTGCAGGTTTTCTGTAGAGGGTTGTGCTAATGACCTGATGTTCCGAATTTTCTGGACGTGTTGATCATGAACAGGTGTTTGCAGCCAAATGCTTTTTAGGCATCGGCTGGCATGATGTTATGATTTTTCTTCTTTAGCCTATTACATGGTAGATTACACTGACTGATTTTTGAATATTTAACCAGCCTTGTAAAACTAGGAATAAATCCCTCCTCATGATGACGTACATTTTTTTTAACACAGTTACGATTGGTTTACTAATGTTTTGGTTAAAGATTTTTGCATCTATGTTCATGAGAAATATTAGTCTGTACTTTTGCTGTTCGTTTGGTTTTGGGTGCGGACTTTGTCTGGTTTTGGTATGAGGATAATACTAGCCTCAAAAAGTAAGTTGGGAAGCATTATCTCCTCTTCTTTTATCTGGAAGAGATTGTGTAAAATGGGTATCAATTCATCTTTAAAAGAGGTTCTGGTACTTGTGCTTCCTCACCCCACCTCCCCATGCTGCTCTGGCTGTTTATGAGTGAAGGAGGACAGTTTCAGACCTGTGGGGACAAAGAGATCTCCCAGATCAGGCTATGGACTCTCATCTGCTAGCCCTGCCTATCTCCCTCACTATCTCTCAGTGGGAAAGGATTGAAAAGGAGAGTCTCAGATCCAGCAGAAAAAAACAGTACCTCCTCTGGTCTCTTATTTCTGGCAATGTTCCTAATCCATCCCCCTTCTTGGCAATGTCAGGCTCACTTGATGTTGTTAGAGGGACTTCAGTGTAATCTGGGGGAAGGAGTGAGCCCACCTGAGCTGCCTTCTATTGCTAAGTTGAAAGTCAAGAAACTCTGGATCTGGGTGACCTTCTTTTGTTGGGTAGGAGTACAGGAGACACCCTAACTACCGTTCTTGTAAACACATTTTACATTTCTCCTTTGGTTGTCTCTTGCACCATTTCTAAGGCTTATAGTTATGCTTAGCAGGAAGGCACAGGGGAAAAAGAGGTCTACACCACCTTGTCTCATTTGAAAGTGACCTTCACTTTTCATCATAGATGCACAAGGACTGACTCAGTTCCAAAAGGTCTTGAATTACTTGAATTCTGCATAAGCAGACAAGGATTTACCACGACGATGAAGAAGACGAGGAGACAGAGCCATTCATCACTGGAATTGACCTCAAGCTGATACAGCACAAATGAACAAAGAAGAAAAAACAAACCAACAACATGAAACAGGGAACAAAGTTCTCTTCTTTGTAATCGCTGCTGGCCAGTCCATCTTTTCTGGGTATTTACCTCTCTGCTTCATGTTTTCAATGTAAAGCAAAGTTTTTTATATCTAACATTGTATTACTTGCACTGGGAAAGATTTCTGAAACGTGGAGGGCAGCTGTAGCTATCGATCAAACAGGAGATTCAAAAGTTTAGCTCAAAATCTTGGGCGAGCACAGAACGTCTTATCATCCAGCAGCCCTGAATTAAAACTTTTTTTTTAATGTTTATTTATTTTTGAGACAGAGAGAGACAGAGCATGAACAGGGGGAGGGTCAGAGAGAGAGAGAGACACAGAATCTGAACCAGGCTCCAGGATCTGAGCTGTCAGAACAGAGCCCGACACGGAGCTCGAACTCACGGACCGTGAGATCATGACCTGAGCCAAAGTCGGACGCTTAACCGACTGAGCCACCCAGGCGCCTCTGAGCAGCCCTGAATTAAATGAGACATCAGGATGGTGATTAGAAGTAACATGTATTTATTCCTTATGTTAGTACCTTATCTTCCTTCTTTTCTTGTTCAATCCTCGTTTTTCGAGAAACCGTATTGCTTCCTGAAGAAGCACTACATGGATATTATGTCCTACCTGGGAGAGAAGCTGCTTTAACTCCATACACTTGATTATCGATTAACTTTTGCCTGTGAAAGTGAAACTGGATATTATTTATTGAAACTCCTTACTGAAATTTCATTTAAATAGGCCAACATTTGAGATTCTAAAAAAAGAGTAGCACATCCTTTGGCTAAAGTGGATTGCATTGAAACAACAGAGGAAATTATCTTAGACACAGCTTGGGTCCTATGCTTGCTTTTTTGAAACCAGCCTAATTACCACATAAGTGACATTTTCTAAATTCTTTATTGATGTACTCTGACTTTTTTTTAAAGTATGTTTATTGGGGGGTGGGGGGATGGGCAGAGAGAGAGAGGGAGACACAGAATCTGAAGCAGGCTCCAGGCTCTGAGCTGTCAGCGCAGAGGCCGACGTGGGACTCGAACCAACGGACCGCGAGATTATGACGTGAGCCGAAGTCAGACGCTTAACCGACTGAGCCACCCAGGTGCCCCAATTCTGACTTCAGGATGATCCACCCACTTTGGGGTTGGTGCTCCCATTTGCAAAGAACGACATAGCGGAAGGAAATTACTTTGCACAGTTATAATATGCAAATAATTGTTATGAAACCCAATTGCATGTGACACTAATGTAAGAAGTACATTAGGTACAGTCATAACAATATACCAGGTAGTGTTCCCCAAACTCTTAAGGAATAGATCTAACTCACTACAAAAGCCAACTGGCTTTAAGTAATATTTACCAGTGAGTATTACTCCTCTTAAGAAAATGCTCATAATAGCAACTGTATTTGGGCTCTAAAAATACTACTCTCCCACTGCACACACACTACTAGCAACAGAGGTTCAACTGGAAGTCTTGAAAGGAATGCTTCTGTGTTACGAAATATCTACAGATCCTTTAGAACTGTGTTAAATTTACTTAAATAGAACATGTTCACAATCGTGCTGTACTTAGACTTCAGGATTCTTCTGAATCACGGAAGAATGTTTGTATTTTTAAACGATACCAAGAGGGGCCCCCACAGTCACTGGAATTTGTGGAGACGTAGAAAGCACAACTAAAACCTACCTAACGTTGATTCTGTGCCATTTGTAAGTTTCTCAAGAAAGTATTAGACTGCCTTATTTATTACAGCCCATGTTAATATAGTCAGGTGACTTAGCGTTATAGTCTATTATTTCTGCATTCATGAATTAACTTTTTTTTTTTTTTTTTTTAACGTTTATTTATTTTTGAGACAGAGAGAGGACAGAGTATGAACGGGGGAGGGTCAGAGAGAGGGAGACACAGAATCGGAAGCAGGCTCCAGGCTCTGAGCTGTCAGCACAGAGCCCGACGCGGGGCTCGAACTCACGGACCGCGAGATCATGACCTGAGCCGAAGTGGCCGCTTAACCGACTGAGCCACCCAGGAGCCCCTAATGAATTAACTTTTTAAGTTCTGGGTACCCTAAGTTTCTATTCCACATGCAAGAATCCAGTCTCTGCTTGCTCATACTTTCTCAGTGATCGTCAAGGACTTTATGGAAAGACTAGTACACACCAGTTAGTAGTTTGTGAACTCCTTGAGAGCAGGGATCCAGTCTTATTTATCTGCATTAGACCTAGAACTTGGTGCCACGTCTTATATAGAATGGCCTAATGGGTGTTCTCTCATGTATTTGTTCAATTAATTTTTGTAAAGGAACTACAATTGCTTGAACTACTATTTATATACGAAGCATTGTGGTAGGCCATAATCTTCACAAAACTTGCAAGACACACACGTATGGGTTAAGCAATCTTTTGATGGCAAATAACAGCACATACACCAAAACCCAGCTTTGGTAACAGAAGGAATATATCAGCTAAAAAGTCCAGCAGTAGGTGGGGTTTCAGGTACAGTGTCAAGACTGCTGGGGCTGAATTTCTCTGCAGTTTCCTTAGCCCTGCCCTCTTTCATGTGTCAAATTCACTGTCAGCTGACTTCCTTCTGGTAGAATAATGGCTGCAACTGCTCTGAGACTCCCATCAACACTCGGCACCGTATATAGGGATAGAGTGTTCCTTACAGTAGGAGAGTTAGTACATATCCCGAAAGTCCCCCTAAAATGTCTCTCCATACAGCTCTAGCCTAAATTGGGTGAAATGATTGGCTTACACCCATGAAAGTCAACTCTTAGAGGTAAGATTGGGTTCTCATCTTTGCCAGACTTCCACTGGCTGTGACATACGGGATTTTCCCAAGACAGCCAATGAGAGAACTGAAGCCTGGATAGGTAACTGACATAAGTCCACTAACCATATCGTTAACCCCGCTTAAGTCTCAGAGACTTCACGCGTTGCCTGAGGTGGAGAGTGGTTTCAAACTGGGTTCTGATTCTGAAGCGTGGCTTCTTTTCACTTCACATTGTATCACGTGATTGGAGAAACTACCGGAAAGCATAAAACATCATCCTTATCCTAACTTTAGAAAACTAAAACTGGGGGTGCCTGGGTGGCTCAATCGTTTAAGTGTCCAACCTCTGCTCAGATCATGATCTCCCAGTTGGTGAGTTTGCCCCAGATGAGGGGCTCTGTGCTGACTGCTCAAAGCCTGGAGCCTGCTTTGGATTCTGTGTCTCCTCCTCTCTCTGCCCCTCCCCCACTTGTGTGTGCACGCGAGCTCTCTCTCTCTCTCTCTCAAAAATAAATCAACATAAAGAAAAAGGAAGAAAACTAAAACTGAAGTAGTCCTAAAGTCCTAAGAAGAAATATAACTTAAATAGAATGCCTTCCCCACCCCATCCCCCAGCATGCCTCCTCCTTCCACATTTCCTAATGCACTAGAATCTTTCCCATCCTTCCAGTCCTAACCAAGTGCTCTCATACTTCCATGGCAGTGGTCCATGCTCCAAAATGATCTCCCTCTCTTAATTTTCATTGAACATCCAAGTCTTTAGATGTTAGATGAAACAATTCCCCATTAATAATAATAATGCAGAACAACCACTTCTGGGGACATTTGCAACACCCATCATGGTACTTGGTGGACACAACCCCTCACACTCCTTGCCCCCAAGAATCTCTCCAGGAGGAATTTCAAGGGAGAGGGATACCAAAAAGTAGGTGAGAATTTTGTTGCAGACAAACCCTCCCAGAATCCCTGGGCTCCAACTCTGAAAGTGATTGTTTTCCTTACCTCCGCGCATGAGCCTCCTGGAGTGCCCAACTGTCTTCCCTCGAAAAGCGTAGACTTCTTCCCAAGAGTCTTGTCTTCTTCCTAGAGTGCTCCCATTGGAGCCTCTTCTTGTCCTACTCCCGTACATTTTCAAACATTTTTTTATATTTAAGAGTTGTCATTTGATTGGTGTTTTTGTGTGTTTGCGTGTGATGGCTGTTTCATTTTCTGCTGGTTCTTTTCTCTAGTGTGCTTAACCTAATAATAATTATCTTCACTTAAAAAAGACTTCCGGGAGCATCTGGGTGGCTCAGTCAGTTAAGCGTCCGTCTCTTGATTTCGGTTCAGATCATGATCTCACAGTTTGTGGGTTCAAGCCCCACATTGGGCTCTGTGCTGACAGCGTGGAGTGTGCTTGGTCCTTTGTCTCCATCTCTCTGCCCCTCCCCCCCACTCTCTCTCTCTTTCTCAAATAAATAAATAAATAAAATTTTTAAAAAGGATTCGAGATTCAAATTGCCTTTGAATATGATTTTATCCTCCCCACCCCTCCAAAACAAACAGGTTTCACTTCCCTAACGTGGTTAAACACAACAAGAACTGACAAGAGAAGAAAGACTGAAAGCCCAGTATGCCTAAAAAGCCTAGAAATTCATCTTTTTAAGAATGATACGCCTTGGAATTTACTCATTAAAATGTCACTCAGCTCTTTCTCAGTCATGCAAAGCCAACCACAACTGAATTCTAAATTCAGGAACCTGGAATGGGGTTCAGTGGTACATTTTTGTTGAAGCCCTAATGGCTTCAGGGGGAAAAAAGGGAAGTTACAATATCTCAAATTGGCAGCGTGCGTCTGGCCAGATCTAGTTTGGGCTGGTGAGAGCCAGACTGAGGATTCTTCAGGACTCTTTTAAGAGAGCCAGAATTAGACTATGGGTTTTAGGTTACTGACCCTGGCTTTGATGCATGCCGGCGACTAGAAGTCTGTGTTTAATTGTTTTACCCTCCTTAGCCTCGCCAGTGTTTCCCCCTGCCTTGCAATCGCAAACATGTTTGCCATTTAGCTGCCTGCATCTAGGACATCCCTTCCCGCCCACTACCCACGCATAGAAATACTGCTCTTTCAATATTCTGAGCTGTTCAGCCACTGCAGAATCAACCCACACGCAGTAACTGTTAAAGTACTGATTATGTCCTCCTTAGACTCTGATACGTTAAATTCTGTTGTTTTTCCTAATTGAATGCAACATTTTACATATTTACAGCCTTTTCTCTGAGATGGATTTTAAAAGACTCTTAAGGACCTCTGCAAGGCAACTTCGCAATTGTGAGAATTTTGCATAATTCTTATTCCTAGCAGAATGGGGTTTCTTTTAAGAAAAGAAAAACTGGAATTATATAAACCAGGGAATTTCACATACGGGTGGCAATTCCCTTGGACGTAACCATTTAAACTGAAATTAACTAACTGATGGGTGTGGTTCTGTCTGCCAACTTTGTAGAGCATTCCCTAAATTCATAATGTGACACTACACTGGGGGTGGGGAACCCAGAGTGTATGTGGTAGCTGTGGGGCAGATTGAGTGCTCCTATTAAGAGCTCCTGCACAGTGTCACTGGCTGAATATAGAGTATTCTCCCTGCCCACTCAAGAAAAGGCAAGGCCAGCCTGAAACAGAGAATCAGAACTGGGTAGCAGTTAAGGACGGAATCACAAGATAGAAGTTTGGAACACAGGCTACGAGTTTTAAAATTTATACAAAAGGGCAATTTGACACCATTGTATGTTTCTAGGAATCATGTGTGAAATTTGATTATTGGTTCCTCTTAAGTATCAAAGCAGCAATCTTAGAGCATTTTTTTTTTGCATACGTAAAACTTAATTGCTATTTTTAGATCAAAGTTATGTGAAGAAAGTCTGGGTGGGCTGAATCCTGCCTCTCCAACTTTCATGAAACATTTATTATTAAGAGTCAGTCAGTGCTGAGTACAGGGAGATAACAGGAAAAGCAAGAAAGATGTCTACGTTTGAGGAGCTCTGTCTAGTATGAAAGAAAATCTTTAAACAAATAGTAAACATCTAGCATAATAAGTTCTACAATGGAGACACTCCAGCAAAGACTGACCCACAATGAAAATGATTTAGTGTTAAGATAGAAGGGGTGTTTAAAGGGGATCAGTGTTTAAGCAATCAGGTTAAAGATGGATCATTTTCTGTTATGAAACCTTCAGTTCCCTATGTAACCTTGTAACTTCAGGGTATGGATAACGAATCCTCAAATAACGTGGCCTTCTGTGTATCCTTCTTTAATTTCTTAAAATGGTTATTTGTTTTTGAGAGGGAAAGAGACAGAACATGAAGGGGGAGGGGCAGAGAGAGAGAGAGAGGAAGACACAGAATGTGAAACAGGCTCCAGGCTCCAAGATGTCAGCACAGAGACCCACGGGGTGCTTGAACCTATGAACCACGAGATCATGACCTGAGCCATAGTCGGACACCTAACTGACTGAGCCACCCAGGCGTCCCTCTCTGTGTATCCTTGTTTCCCATATCAGGACCCCTAGGTCCCCACTGGTCTGCTCTAAGGCCAATCCTGTAGTATTCAATCAAAATGAATTTAAGATCTCTGATTTGACTCCCAGTGAACATCCTACATCAGAGCAAAATGGGCTTGAAAAGGTTGAGAGGAGGGGCAGTGTGCTAGACCTTCACTGAGAGCCCTCAGATTAAAAAAAAGTACATTTCTATCTACGGAGCGCTAAACATGTTGTCATCTAATTCAAACCTATGAGGTGAGGGGCACCTAGGTGGCTCAGTTACGCGCTGACTTCGTTTCAGGTCATGATCTTGCGGCTCCTGAGTTTGAGTCCCTCGTCGGGCTCTGTGCTGACAGCTTGGAGTCTGGAGCCTGCTTCAGATTCTGTGTCTCCCTCTCTCTGGGCCCCTCCTTTGCTCATGCTCATGCTCATGCTCATGCTCATGCTCATGCTCTGTCTCTCTCTTTCTCAAAAATAGAATAAACATTGGGGCCCTTGGTGGCTCGGTTTGGTTAAGCATCTGACTTCAGCTCAGGTCATGATCTCGCAGTTTGTGAGTTTGAGCCCTGCATCGGGCTCTGTGCTGACGGCTCAGAGCCTGGAACCTGCTTCGGATTCTATGTGTGTGTGTGTGTGTGTGTGTGTGTGTGTGTGTGTGTCTCTCTCTGCCCCTCCCCCTCTCGCACTCTGTCTCTGTCTCTCAAAAATAAATAAACATTAAAAAAATAAAATAAAATAACGTTTAAAATTTTTTTAAAAATAACAAAACT
The DNA here is from genome assembly GCF_018350215.1 of Panthera leo. Lineage (NCBI taxonomy): Eukaryota > Metazoa > Chordata > Mammalia > Carnivora > Felidae > Panthera > Panthera leo. The sequence goes on along the minus strand of NC_056679.1, from coordinate 101,618,533 downwards.
GTGAGGTTATGTTAAGTTTCAGAGAGGTGCAGTAGCCTAAAATCACTCAGGCAGTATTAGAGCTGAGGCTCTAACACGCTTTCTCTGACCTCGAAGGTGGATGGGCCCATTCTAACCAGTCGGGCAGAATTACTTTCAGAGAGAATGACATTTTTGTTGATTGTTTCCTTTGCTGTGCAGAAGCTTTTTATGATGTAGTCCCAATCATTTGTTTTTTGCTTTTTTTTCCCTTGCCTGAGGAGACATATCTAGAAAGAAGCTGCTGTGGCCAATGTCTAAGAGGTTACTGCCTGTGTTCTCTTCCAGGACTTTTATGGTTTCAGGTCTCACATTGAAGTCTTCATTCCATTTTGAATTTATTTTTGTGTATGGTGTAAGAAAGCAGTCTACTTTCATTCTTTGCCATGTAGCTGGCCACTTATCCCAAACCATTTGTTGAAGAGACTGTCTTTTTCCCATTGGATATTCTTTCTGGCTTTGATGAAGGGATAACGAAGAGGTGGTGTGTGTGTGTGTGTGTGTGTGTGTGTGTGTGTATACATATATTATGTATATATACATATATTGTATATATACAATATGTAATATACATATATATGTATGTATACATATACATATGTAATATATGTATATATACAAATATATATGTATATAGGGACGCCTGGGTGGCTCAGTCGGTTAAGCGTCCGACTTCGCCTCAGGTCATGATCTCCCAGTTTGTGAGTTCGAGCCCCGCGTCGGGCTCTGTGCTGACAGCTCGGAGCCTGGAGCCTGCTTCAGATTCTATGTCTCCTTCTCTCTCTGCCCCTCCCCCGCTTGTGCTCTGCGTCTCTCTGTCCATCAAAAATAAATAAAATATTAAAGTATATATATATATCTTTGTATATATACATTACATGTATGTAATATATATAATGGAATATTAACCAGTCATAAAAAGAATGAAATCTTGCCATTTGCAATGATATGGATGGAGCTAGAGAGTATTATGTTAAGTAAAATCAGTCAAAGAAAGACAAATACCATATGATTTCACTCCTATGTGGAATTTAAGAGACAAAACAAACAAGCAAAGTGGGGGGGAAGAGAGAGAGAGAGAAGCAAACTAAGAAATCGTCTCCACTAGAGAGAACAAACTGATGGTTACCAGGAGGGGGGTGGGGGTGGGGGATGGGTGAAACAGGTGACGGGGATGAAGGAGGGCACTTGTCGTGATGAAACCGGGTGATGAACGGAAGTGTTGAATCACTATAGCGTATACCTGAAACTAATATAACACTGCGCTAACTGGAACTTAAATAAAAACTTCAAAAAATAAAAATAATAAATAAAATATTAATATCTAATGAGAAAAAAGAGAGAAAGAATGACATTGCATCCTGTTTCTTTCTTTTTTTTTTTTTTTGAGAGAGAGAGAAAGAGAGCAAGAGACCCAAGTGGGGGAAGGACAGAGGGAGAGGGAGAGAGAGAATCTCTCAGGCCTGGAGCCTGAGGCAGAGCTCAATCTCATGAAAGTGAGACCATGACCTTTGCCAAAATCACAAGTTGAAGGCTTAACCGACTGAATCATCCATGCACCCCTGCATCATGTTTCTTAAACTGGGCGGTCAGTACATTGGAGATCATTATTTGGTATTTCTTTAAACTTTACATGTATTATTATTAGGATTTTATGTCTATTCAATATTTAACTAAAGCAAATTTAAAAGGTAGAGTTAAATGGGAATATTGGAATAGCCAAGACTGTATAAAGAGGTGTTCCTGCATTAAAAAAAAGAGAGAGAAAATTTGGCAAATAGTCATTTGGCCTCAGTAGGATCCCACCAGGAATATCAAAAGTGTTCTGATGAGAGAAACACTATGCTGGGAAATCTAGAAGCAATCAGAGAGCTCCAGAGGAGTTTTCTGGAAGAGAACAGGGCACCGGGTACCCACTGGAAGTGAAGGAAATCACCCAAGCCTAGCAAGAAGCAAATCAGGGCTCAAGTCCAACTCAGATCCAGGAAATAAGATAAGGTCATGGTCAACAGAAACTGGAACCTCAGAAACAAGAAGGTAGGACCTCAAGAGCAAGGCAGAGCCTATGCTAGAACTAAACCATAAGGCATAGCCTAACTAAAGCAAGAACTCCTCAATGCCTAGTCCTCTCAAAGCTAACTAGAGTTTTAAAATCCTTTTTGGGTGGTGGAAAAAGTGGGGAAAGAGTAGGGAAGAGCTGAGGACAGTGTCGAGTATATAGGGCTATGAAGGTATGGGCACAATGATTATAACAAGTCCTAAAATGTTAGAGGGAGAAAAATACTGCCTGTAGGGGATATCTCTTGGTTTGTCCCTGCCCTTCTGGTAATAGTTTCCTGCTTCCTTTTGAGACCCCCTCCCCATTCCCCAAGAATAAAGGCATAATAATATATCCATCAAAGAGCCTTGCCCGCCCTAGGTCCAGAGCCCTACCTAGGTAAATCGTACACTCTCTCTCTCTCTCTCTCTCTCTCTCTCTCTCTTTCTCTCAGCATTTGAATCTGAAAGGAAAGCAGGAGGGATGAAAAATAATCGATGCTGTTTCACTCCTGAATCTGGACTTCAGTGGGACACCTAGATCACCAACACTGCTTTGATTTCAGTCCTTACTGAAGTCTGTATCGTCAGTATTTCCTGGATTTTGGAAATAGCCGTCTCCCTCCAGTGAATGACTTCTCCTTTAGATGAGCTGAGGTCGTATCTGTTGCCTGCAACCAAAGGAGTGTCAGTGATTCAGCACTGAAGAGGAGAGTAAGATTCTGGTTCTTTTCGGAATTAGCCTTCCCAAAGGTAAAGTGGGGTTCAATGTCCTTGCAGTTTAGAGGGCCCCAAAAAAACCGCCTTCTACCTGCAGAACGGTATTTCTTCAGGAGCCTACTAAGGAAGGCAGATTCTTCCATCTCAACCTCCTCCTACCCCACTTTCTGACACAGCTAAAGAATACGTTCTCCAAAGCCCAAAATTGCTTAAGCCTTGACCTAGTTCTTTAGGATCTCTTTAAAATTTAAAACATGTCTAAGTTCATAGGCTTGCTAAATAGTCTCTTTCATGCTCAAAGTTTGAAAGGAACGTCAGATCTAAAATAAATGCATCATCATACAAACAATATATTTTCCTATGTACTGAAATTGAGTGAAAATTACTGTGAACAGGTAAGTATTTTTAGCTTAAATTTGATCAGGCTAAACATGACCGTTTTACCATCAATGTGATCAGGAAAATGACATTTTTCTTATGAAAAAGCTACAGAGGAAAATAATCCTTTTGATATCCATTATGAAAGCTTTTTTTCAAAATGCATACCATTTAAGAATTTACAAACTTGTATAGACACGATCATTTTTGTCCACGCCTTTGATTCAATCGCAACATTTTCATTGTAAAAATTCGGAAAGCCGTAAATGGCGAAGATAGAACAATGGGCCCAAACCTGCAAAGAGGAAACTGAAGTTATTCATAATCGTTCTCACTGGCAATCAATATGGTATTGATTTTCTATTCTTGTTCCTCTTGCAGTAATGTCCTTGGCTTGAAACTCAACCCAAGCTAGGAAATATCAGCAAATAAAGCAATTTCCAACCTAAGGAAATGGAAAGAGAAAACAAGACAGCAAAAGCCTGGATCTACTTCAGAGATGAAAATAACTGTCTGCTGTCAGTTAATTCTACTGGTCAGAAAACAGTGGCAAGGTGACCCAGGCTACAAGTAGGGCCCGTGTGAACTTCCGGGTTTCATTCTGATCTACAGCTAAAGACTACACCAGTATCCTAACAGAAGCATCTCCAGTGGCCAAGAGTAATCCAGGTCTCGATGGATTCACATCACCACTGCTACAAAATCTACTCCAAATGCACACCCCTCTGGCCGTGAGTCAATGGCATTATCTGAGTACGTGAGGAAAAGTAGCGTCTCATTCAAATTTAAAAGGAATTGATCAAATTGGGAAAATTTTCAACTATCATGCATTAAAGCGCAAACCATTTAAGAAGCCCTGGGGAAATTCATTCCAGAAGTGGAGCACCGTAATTTCTTACAAAATGGAACATGTTGAGGCCTACATTAAGCAATTCACAGATAAAGATCAAAGCCCACATTTCCAACTGGGAAAACTGGATTCAAGATAAAGGAACATCAAATCACAGAGTTTTGCTTGGTACGTGTCAGTTGAGTAGTTTTGGGGCAATTCAATAAAAATGACTTTCCAGGGACAAGCTGTGGTTGCTTTCTTGATTTTATAATACTGTTTTTCATCATTATTAACCAAATCCAAGAGTTCCTACACACACAAAGCAGACATGGCAGAAGATGAACCGTGTCTGCCTCTAAAGCACAGAAGCAGTTGTAAGACATCTGCTTTTAAATATTTCTTTCCTTCGGTTTCTTTTCTAAAATATAGTTTCTGGGAAACATTTACTGTGTAACAAGGCTTCCGTCCAAGAGAAGACCACAATTATTTGACATCAAAGGTACTAAGATGGGTCGCTTAAATAATCGCCAAAGAACTTTTCAAAATAGAACCATGAAAAGATCGTTTCATTTTCCAGAATGCAACATTTGGATCATGAGTCACATCAACTTTCCCAAAGCAAGGCTTCTTGTAACCACATAGGAAATGTATATATCTTGTTGCAAATGGTAGAGTCCTATAGCCGGAAAGGCTTAAAATCCAACTTGGCAGGTAAGGGGTGCAACCCATGTCAAAAAGGAAAAAGTCAACAGCACCACACCCACGCTGAAATCTGCAAAGTCCATAAGGGTGGTTCCCTCTACTCAGGCATGCTCACCCTCTTGTCAAGCATCTCTCTTCAGAATCTTCCAGACTGGTGACAGAGTGATTTCCTGAACTACGCCTACACTGACTTCCTTCTGCCAAAGCATGGAATAAACCTGACAGCTCTTTTCCCTTCAGCCCACCTCTGTTACATGCACGAAAAACAAAAACCAAAACCACCCTAAGCTTTGTAAGCACATACCTTTTAATTAATTACAGTAACTCTGATGTGACACTGAGGGATAAGTAATTATTCAGATATTTTTCTGTGCTGGAGTTTTCTACAGTCATAGAATCATGGAGCCCGAAGTGACCTGCAAATTACACAAATATATTGCTTTGGCTAAAACACACATTTAAATGACTATGTAATATGCCCTCATTTATGTAGAAGGCAAATGGTTCGTGTTAATTATTTTTGAATTAGGCGATGGTCCGTTAGAGTACATGATAGTAATTAGATGTCAAACATATAAGTGAATGAGAGCTGTTAGGCCGTTTGTGGTAGATCTGATGTTGGTATCAGATACCACTGAACTAGATGACCCCACATCACATCTTCTGGGCACTCTGGAACATACCATCCTTTGAAGTAAAACAGGTACTTAATGGGAATGCAGGCAATGCAACGCTTTCTGTCAGGTATCATTTGATAGTCACACTGTAACTGGTAAGAAATTGGTAAGACGAGTGAACACAGGGAAACTCCTGGCAACAGATGCCGACGGAAATGCGGAGAGCCTGGGATCGGTCATCTGTTGTGCCAGGATTTATAAGCAAGTATTAAGACACGCTTCTCTGGCTGCCTATTCATTCAGATTTAATCATATGATCACCTGGAATGAAATATCCACTGAAGATAAGACCTTCCGCAGCCCCATGGCTAATGCCATAACACAATACACAGAGCCTGAGGTGAATGTTGACATGTCCAGTGTCTCCTGGATCCTTTATGCTTCCTGTCCTAGTGTAACTTTCCTTAGCATACCCATTTCACTCTCCCAAGGGTCCTGGCACGGACAATGAGTCTCAGGCTCAACCTAGGATAAGGATTGAGGAAAACCGGACAAAAGAGTTGCTCCATTTGGTTCCCAAAGGCTTGAAGTTGGTGAATGACAGCAAATTCCTACAGCCGGGCTTACAAAACACACACACACACACAATCTTCCATCTCTTTAAGTTGCTGGACTAAAATGGCCAGACATAAAATTCAGAATTTGATCTGGTGGGCTGTTGAATCATGTCCATGGAATCCACAGCTCTTCTCCATCTCTTGTGTGACAATTAGAGCAGTTGTGGAAAAAGAGTGGATCTATAAGGAGAGCAATGAGGATACGTGGAAGGCGGAGAATTTCTCAAAGGGTAGTCTCTTTCCTCCTTGGATAAGTCTGCAACCATCTTGCTTGAAGCGTTTGTAATAGCCTTACCTGAGGAAGTTTTCACGCAAGGGAAATCTGAGTCCCTGTGCCTGACCTCCACCGACCCTGATAATCTCCAAGCCTATAATTAGAGCCTGTAGAGAATAGCCCTCAGAGATTCTATTTGATTTCTATTAACAACAGCAATACCCCCTCTGGGCCTGGAGAGGCCTGCTTTCAGCTCCCAGAATGACCACAGATTTTCACCTACAAGTCTCAGACCGGAGTCCATACACGTGTATCCCTAACGCATGGAGAGAAGGCATGATGCCTTGAAGAAAGCACCCTGTAATATGCTAGTACGTTCTATGATTTTGTTTCCAGCTCTCCACAAAGGAAATTATTCATTCACCAGAACGACTGCGCAATGAGGAGAGGGAAATACCCCGTCCTCTCAGGGGTTGTTGGACATTGGCTCTGAGCTAACACTAATTTTCGGGAACGCTAATTTTGTGGAGACTGTTGGTGTGGTCCACTGGTGAGAATGGAGGCTAAAAGAGATCAGGTAATGACGATAGTTGCGACCCGAATCCAGCTTGAGGAGGCCCAGCATGTTCCTGATCACATCCGATGATTTTCCTGGTTCCCAAGTGCACTATCCGTACAGATAACCTCAACAATTGACCAAATCCCGGCACTGGATTCCTGACCCTTGAGGCACCAAAATGTGTTTTTCCTGCATAATCATTAAGAGTACTCCGTTCACTATCAAAAATACACTGGTTTTAGTGATACATTGTGTGGTCACCCCAGCCTATTGTGGTAGGAAGGACCCAGGAAAACTCTTAGAACTTCCTCTTCCCATCAGAAAGTAAATTGAAAGCCATATCATATCCTTGGGAGGAGGCTGGGAAAGGTGGGGTAGAAATACAAAGTTAACTGCTACCCTCAAAGACTTAAAAGAAGCAGCGTTGGCTCGTTTGACCCATGCAGAAATCACCTGAGTCTCCCAAATGTGTCTTAAACATTCTCACCCAGTTGATGATCGCGAACTGAATCTGTTTTTCAAATCAAAGAGGCCCATCCAGACATCATTTCTTTACTGGAGCAAATAAAAACAGTTTTGGGTTTACGTCTATTGATCTCACCAATGCTATTTCAATAAATAAGCTCAGAAGGTGATTATCACTTGGCAGGAGCCTAGTATACTGATCCTGTCTCAGGAGTACAGGAGCTCTTGAACTCTATGCCAATTTGGCCATAGCGTCCTTGATGGTCTCATCATTTCAGAGGGCATCACGCTCGTCGAATATATCTTGTTTCCTGCTGAGAATACCCAGTAATAGAAAGTAGCAATGACTTTCGATGGGCCTCTCACCTGTCTGAGGTACATAGGGATATCCTTGTCAATATGAAAGACAACTTAATACACCTTGCATCGGACAGCGGTAAACAAAAAGTTGTAACACTTGACAAGCCTCATTGGGTTTTGGAAGTAACATATGATACAGGTGTGCTCCTTTGATTCATTTACAAGAAAGCCCAAGTGGCTGCGAATTTTGAGCGGAACGTGGGATCTGAGAAGGCTAGAAAATGTAAGTTTTGCAGTAGGCAGCTCTTTATGACCTAGTGAATCCAGAAGGACTCAAAAATTCCGCAGCAGATTGGAATGCTGTCTAAATCCTATGAAAATTCCAATAAACAAACCACCGTAGAGGACCCTAGGGTGTTTGAGTGTAAGCACATACTCTTTGACCAGTAATACTTCTCTTTTTGAGAAACAGCTGTTGGCTTGCTCTTGGTTCCTGGTAGGGGTTGAACACCTGTCCTGAGAACTCCATTCATGAACCTCCTATTGCAAATGAGATGTTTGTAATAAAATTGGACATTCCTTGAGACACTCTGTGCCTGCGATGAGCCGGTTAACACAGTGGTGACCCTGAGACTCTATAGAACCTAAGCACGGGCTGCTGCAGAGCCGGCTTTGGATCCTCTGTGTCCCTCTCTCTTTCTCTTCCCCTCCCCCTCTCGCACCCACACGCCCTCTCTCTTTCTCTTGTAGAATACATAAACTTAAAAAAAAACCGGGCACCTGGCTGGCTCAGTTGGTTAAAAGTCCGACTTCGGCTCAAGTCATGATCTCTCGCGGTTTGTGGGTTCAAGCCCCTCGTCGGACTCTGTGCTGACAGCCCAGAGCCTCTGGAGCCTGCTCAGATTCTGTGTCTCCCTCTCTCTCTGCCCCTCTCCTGCTTATGCTCTGTCTCACTCTCCGTCTCAAAAATGAACATTAAAAAAAATTTAAAATAAATAAATAAAAATCTGATTCCGTGAAAACAATTTACATTTAGCACAACCTGGTTTCAAGACAACACAATTTCTGTGTTGCAAAAGAATTTTGACAACTTCCTGCAATTTATTGAAATGAAATTTAACTTTGGGGGAGCAGAACATCGTACTCTAACAAATGCAGTGAGAAGTTGACTATCCTATTTCCTTTAGATACCAGAGGTGACCAGTTATGGGAGTTCTTGAATTCAGTATCCAGAAATCTCCTGAGCATTTGTCTAGATTCCACTGGAGGGCTGAGGGTACCGTGCAAGTTGTTGCCTCCAGAAGCCTGAGAGAAGGAGACTGAGCAGGGCAAGGTAAGATATTTCCCTTAAGCGGCTAGTAGCAGCAGCATCAAGGAGGTGAGTATACATCATGATGGAGGAGGGATACCAACGACAAAGAAAAAGTGATGAATGAAGTCAGATGTTGGGAAAGCAGAAATAAGTCTGAAAGTAGAAAGGTTAGGGGGAAAGCTTTCTGCATAGAGTTCACACGGGACACCCAAGTAGCTGTATGGCATGGGAACAGCCCAGAAAAAGTTGAGGCCATGTGAGACCAGGTGCCTGGTCATCAGTCTTCTGGGCCAGAGTGGGGAGGCTGAGTTTCAGGTAGCAGCTTATTAGCATGGTAAAGTGTCTCGATTTCAGCCCAGGCATCACTGAGCACCAAGCCTAGTAGACTGTGGAGTTAGGTCTGCTTTCACCTGCGGACGTGCCCACAGCACAGTCACTGGGAGGTGAGCTCTGCCACTGGGGGATGCCTCCCATATCCTTTTCTGGGTCACTGGGCTACCTGTGCCTGTGAAGAAGAAAGGTGATCCCCTCTGCCTCCTCAAGTAACATGAGGATTCTCAGCATTTCTTCCGCCTGTATTTGAAGATGGAACTGGGCTGCTGACACATAAAGGGGTTCCCTCCACACCAGACGATTTGTCTTCCTCTGACACATTTGAGAGATTAGAAACTGTTCCGTGGCATATGACTCCACTGCCTTTACATGGCTGAAATAGCTTCAAAATTCTCAAGAGCAAGGACAGTGGTTCTTATGGGCAATCCTGTTTATCGCATATCAATACAAAATTCCAACGGCTCACAAGAGAGAAGAAAGGATCCCAAACTTAGACTTGGTAGGCAAGATATGGAGTAACTTGAAAGCAATTGGTGCTGTCGTTTGGAAGGTTCTAAACAACACCGTTTAAATCAAATTCAGGAAGAGACACACTTGGTTGGCTCAGTTGGCAGAATGTGCAATTCTTGACCTCAAGATTGTGTGTGTTCAAGCCCCATGATGGGTGCAGAGATTATTTAAAAAGAAAATTAAAAAAAAAATTTTTTAACATTTATTTATTTTTGAGACAGAGAGAGACAGAGCATGAACAGGGGAGGGGCAGAGAGAGAGGGAGACACAGAATCGGAAGCAGGCTCCAGGATCTGAGCTTTCAGCACAAAGCCCGACGCGGGGCTCGAACTCACGGACCGTGAGATCATGACATGAGCCGAAGTCGGACGCTTAACCGACTGAGCCACCCAGGCGCCCCGAAAAATAAAATTTTTAAGATCAGGAATAACTTCATACAAATGGTAACATAACTTAAAGCCAAAGTTATTTTCTATACAGTGATTTCTGAATTCTAAAGTGGCTTATGTTTTTCTAGTTGGCCATGGGTTCATAAAGACCTTTAAGTCCCAACAACTTAACGTTTGATAACTTCAAATGCATTATGTATAATTCTATATTTCCGTGATGTGGTTTTATATTTTGTTAACATGTTTTCATCGAACGTTTTCAACCTGCAGTGGACAGTAGCGAGTAGGCCAAAATAAAAATAAAGGAACCGTTTATTGAAATTTCATTACACGAATAAGGAAAGACATTACCAACTTCTAAACCTGACGTAAATGGCAAAGCACAAAAACTTTTTTTCAACATAACAATAATTGATAACTTATATAGTCAGTGAGTCCATACCTCACTGTTTACTATCAGTAAACAAAAGAGACCCCAATTCTTGCCATCATGGAATTTATGCTATGGTTATCTCTGACTTCTTTCCTCCCTGTATTTCCAGTATTTACTAGCTATCAAGACTTGTCATCCTGATTACTGCATGATTTCTTAAGTTTATTCTTTTTTTCCTGCTTCCCTAACCAATGGATTGATTGAGACTTTCATTACTATTTTTAATGTTTATTTATTTATGACCAGGTAATCCATGCACATTCATTATTTTAAAATATTATTAAATACTAAATATGAAAAAGTATTCAAGCAGTGAAAACTATCTCTCCCACACCTGTCTCTCTTCCCAAAAGACAAGCTCCCTTTCCAGTTTTTTGTATCTCTGGACAGATTTTTCAATACCTAGGTAAGTGTTTATTTGTATTTTATGTACATAACATAATATATACTCTATTTTATAGAATAAATGTATACTCCATATATATTTTGTTGTATGTTAGTTTTTAAAATTAATATATTTGGAAGATCTTTCTGTATTAACACATACTAGCCTCATTTTTTTTTAATTGCATGATAAAAAATGGATGTATACCAACCCACAATTTGCTTAAATGGTCCACTATCATATTAGGCAGAACAGCCTGGGTTATATTACAGAAGCAAATAGTCCTACAAATCTCAGTTGTTTATTTCTTGCTTACAAAATGTCTGTTGAGGTTCTGGGCAACTGTCCAGGGCAAATGCCTTTCCATATGGCTACTCAGTGATCATTTGTTAGCGGTCCCACCATCCTATAGCTGTACCATCTGGCACAAGTGGCCTCCTTAGTGGATGAAGCAGAAGAAGAAAGTTTTGGCCCAGAAGTAAACCTACATTGCTTCAGCCTAGGAGAGATGCACACACTCTTCATGTGACCAATTTGCCAGAACTCATCCCATGGCCTCTCATAACTGCAGTGAGAGTAGGGAAGTAAAATCCTCCCATGTACCCAAAGGAGAGGGGAGCTGACCGTGCAATTAACTAGAAGTCCGCTGAAAAGCTATATTTGACAGCCATGTTATTGGTCTGAACTCTCTCAAGGAGGTGCCTCACATACCTTCCGTGTTTAATAAATATATGGTAGGTAGCCAGCTTTAATGGCGTATTCAAAACCATTGATAGCATAGCCAGTCAGTGAACTGCATTTTGCAAGTATAAGATGGGTTGGTCAAACAGCACCATCACAAGGTAGATCTGAATTATCGCTACATTTTCCGGAAAGGCAATGTTTGAGGATGGCAAATGTTTGAGGAATTACGTTCATACTCATTTGGTTCATAAATGAGTACATTATATAACCTTCTGGAGATTCACAGCAACAAGAAAGATAAATGAGTATACCTATGTTTGTAACAGCATCATTCACAATAGGCAAAGAGTGGAAGCAACGTAAGCGTCCACCCACAGATGAATGGATAAACAAGACACGGTCTATACCCTACCATAGGGTATTATTCAGCCTTAAAAGGGGAGGCAATTCTGACCCGCGTTACAACATGGAAGAACCTTGGATAGACTCAGGGATGAACACGGATAGGACATTATGCTAACTGAAATAAGCCAGTCCCGTAAAGGGAACTCCTGTATGATCTAGGAAGCACCTTGAGTAGTCAAATTCAAACAGAAAGTGAGCTAGTGACTGCCAGGGGCTGGGGAGAGGGGGTGGGGAGAGGTCAAGGGAACTGGGAGTTCATGTTTAATAGGTCCAGAGATTCAGTTTTGCAAGATGAAAAGAGTTTTGGAGGTAGACCGTTGTGCAACGGTGTGAACGTACCTAAAGCCACTGAATCGCACCCTTGAAAACGGTCAAGATGGTAAATGTTATGTTATGTTATCCTGATAAAAAAAAAAAAAGAAGAAAGACAAATGAGAACACATCTTTAAAAACTGGCTGCAAAAATTTGGGACCAAACTCTAAATAGCTCTGGTTCCTTAGAGAAACTTAGGAAACAGTTGACACGAGAGCAGTGAATGAGCCAGCTGGAAAGAGATTGTGGTCAGAGAAGAAGAAATACGAGTTGATGATTTGGAACGTAAAAGAGTCTCAGGTGGGGGCGGGGGCGTCTAGGAACTGGCCATAGGAGCAGGTGGGTGAGGTGGAGTAAAGGAAAAACGAATGGAACATTTGCATGTCAAAGAACAAAGAAGCCAGAATGTTAGACAGGATATCTATACGGATGTTGAAATCACCCATGAGGATGGCAGAGTCTGAAATAAAGAGGAAGGCTGTGAACAAGGGGTCAAATTCCATGAATGAGCAAATAGTTAAGAGAGGTTCTCTTATTTGATCAACATTCCTAGACTATATTTAATCTCTGGATATCCAGCTTACACCCAGTGAGCTCATAGAAGGTGGCTTGTATAAATGAGAATGACAGTTGGCTAGCTGAGAGGAGAAATGCAGGCATTCCACGGACTTCCCCAGTCTGCAAGAACAGCACATTCCTGCCCTTTACAAAATCCGTACGGGAAAGCACATTACAAACAGAAGCTATTTCGTGAACACAGAATGAGAGACACAGAGAGAGAGAGAGCAGTGGTAGTTGAGAGGGGTGGAGGGACAATTGTAACGTCTAAATGCTTTAGACCCTATGATAACCTGACTTATCAGCCTCTGAGTTATGGTCACCTGCCACAAGGATTGGGTCGAGCAGTTATAGGGCCTGAGGATCCCCTCCCCACTGGATGTGCTGAGCGGGTATTGCTAAGTTTTTTTCTCCGACCTCTCCCTTTTTCTAAGGAGTCAGCATGAACTTTTGTTGACTCGTTTCTTCCTTTAGAAAACCAATTGCATTGGGGCGCCTGGGTGGCTGAGTTGGTGGAGCATCCGACTTTGACTCAGGTCACTTCGGGTTTGTGGGTTCCATACCTGCATCAGGCTCTGGGCTGACAGCTCAGAGCCCGGAGCCTGCTTCAGATTCGGTGTCTCCCTCTCTCTCTCTCTGGCCCTCCTCTGCACGTGCTCTGTCTCTCTCTGTCTCTCAAAAAATCAAACATTAAAAAAAATTAAAAAAGAAAACAGAAAAAAAACAATTGCAGATAACTAGTAACAGTATGATTAAGGAGACATTCTGTCTCTGGCAGTAAGGTGGGCATTTGCTATGGACTGAATTGTATCTCCCCCCAAAAGTATATGCTGTAGTCCTAATCTGCATTGTGATGGTATTCAGAGGGGGGTCTCCAGGATGTGATTTATACCCTTAGGCAAGGCGAAAGGCACAGGAGATCTTTCTCTGAGTGCGCGCACCCAGGAAAGGCCATATGAGGACAAAAGTAGGAAGAGAGCCCTCATCAAGAATTCGACTGCTTTCAGACTTCTGTCCTCAGAACTGGGAGAAAGAAATGTTTGTTGTTTAAGCACCTAGTCTGTGGTATTTGTTGTGGCAGCCGGAATTATCTGACACAGGATTTTTCTGATATCATTCATTGGTATTGGTTTTAGTAAACTCTAAGAGCAACGTCTTTGCCTTACTTTACAGCAGCATTATTATTTTGTCACGTTCAGCTTCATAAAGTTTGTGATGTTCAGACTGTCTTGTTGGCCCTATAATTATTTATCTTAATTATTCTTTCAATAATCCATTCATTTCATTGAGTGGTCCAAGTAAAAAGCACTTTCATCATCACTTTCTGCATTAAGATTCCAAGAATCTGAAAGTGAGCTGTGTCCATCGTGGAGAGACCCGAATCCCTAAAAGAATGGTCTCTGCTCTGGACCCAGGTCCACTCTGCGGGAAATGGGTTCTTAGTCTTTACTCTGGGGGAGGGTGCCGCCAATTAGATTTTATGTGGGTATTTGTCCAATTTTGACAGGCCATTTTTACTTACTGCATCTTACTCTCTGTTGAGAGGTGATTTAACACTTTCAGGTCTCTAGAGAACCATTCAAGAGGTTATCACATTAAGAAGAAAGTAGTCCGTAGTATCCCAAGTATGAAATGGCTTTTCATTTACCTATCTCAGCTCCAAAGTTTCAATTTATTTTCCCTTTTAAAATGGATAGCCCATTAAACACGTAGATGGGTGGGAATGTTGATATGTACGTATTATGCCAAATTGCTTAGATTTGGATTTTTAAGCTTAAAAGTAACATTTTCCTTATAAGAACAATCTCTATCAGTTACCAAATCGTTAGAAAATACAAGAGAGTAGAAACCAGCAAAATAAACCAGGCAACGGTCATAATCCCATGCTTAGTCACATTTAACATTTGGTTGCATATCTTTCCAAAATAATTTTTTATCTTTCTCTGGTTGTGTCTCTTTTCAGACATTTATTAGGTGTCGTAAATGCAATCATACACACCATATTTGGTAACTTGTTTTCTGCCTGTATTGTGAACACCTTTCTATGTTGATATATAAAGATCCATATCTCTGGGTAACAGCTCTATGGCATTTCCTTGTACACATATGCCATACTTTAATTATTATTCAGAAAATTGACATTTAGGTGGTTTCCAAATTTTTCACTCTTATAAATAACTCTGCTGTGAACATCTTCATACCTATACTTTTTGCAATCCACTTTTTTTTAAGTTTATTTTCATTTATTTTTGAGAGAGAGAGAGAGAGCAAGCAGGGGGAAGGATAGAGAAAGAGGACGACAGAATCCCAAGCAGGATCCACACTGCTAGCACAGAGCCCAACACGGGGCTTGAATTCACCAACCTTGAGATCATGACCTGAGCTGAAATCAAGAGTTGGATTTTTAATCGACTGAGCCACCCAGGCACCCCTGCAATTCATTCTTTGGGGTAAATTTGGAGAAATGGAATTTTTCCCAAGAAAATAGTTTCTTTGCTTATTGCCACCTGTACAAAGTTCGTTCTGTTTCACTATCTGACTCCAAGTACGTGAGAGTGCAGAATTTTCCGTACCGTCACCAATATGAGGCATTATCACTCTCTTTTTTTCCCCCTGCCAATTGACAGACAAAAATGGGTAATAACTTTGAACTTCTACTTGAATGTAGATTTGCCATTCTGGAAAACCTTACGAAAAAATAAGTCACGAAATGGAGACTGAGTTTAGTCGCCTCTGGATATTGGTCAGTTTCGCCATTTTATTCCTTGCCCTGCATGTCCCTATTTTTGTTCCCTGCTTCATTAAGGGAGGAAAAAAAAAAACACATCTCTAAGATGGAAACAGAGCAACAGCCCTTTTATTTCCAAAATTAGTACCACCAACTCACCCACCCAAGTTTGAAACCTTGGAGTTTCCCTCACACCCAGTGTCTCACTCCATAAAATAGACCTTCCTCTTGAAATGTGTCTTGTGTCTAAACTTACATCACCATAGATGATGACATCTTTATTTTACCCATTTCCCCAGGCCAAGTTGACATACCGCACTGTCTCTAACTCCCTACCCAATCTTTTCCTCATACTAAACTATGTAAGTTATTACATGTGCCATATTGTGACATGTGTCCTTCCTGGTATAAGGAGGAATCTTTTCAAGTGTATATATACTTACAGGGTAAGCTCCTTACCTCCACTCTTGCCCTTTCTACAATATCCATCCCCAAATGTGTTCCATGTAGAAGCAAACTGCCCTATACATTTTCTCCTCATTACAATCCAGTCAGGCTCCACCTACCCCCACCCCCAATTTTGACCAATCTCTTTCAAAGGCCAGAATTATGTGTTTCATTTGTTAAAAATAAAACTAAACTCAATTATATACTCCCCCTGACCAAAACTCCCCTCTGTTGTTAGAAAAATGGCCAAAATCTTTAGCGTGATTGACAAGGATCTATCTGTCCTCAATCTCACCTTATACTTATTTCTCTTTATTCCTGATACATCAACCGTTTCTTATTTCCTTGGACATAGCATGCTCCTATCCATTCTCTTGACTGAAACTCCCTCTCTCTCTCTCTCTCTCTCTCTCTCTCTTTCTATATATATATATATATATATATATATATATATATACATATACCTTAGCCTGTACAACTCCTACTTCTCATTAAGTCTTATTTTAAATATAGTTTAGGTCCTCCTGATATATGATCCTGTTTTCACACCAACACCTGTCACAAATGTATTTAATTAATTATTAGGATAGTTGTTTAATGGATCTCTTCTCCACCAAACTATAAGGTCCAGGAGGTAAGAGATTGCATCTATCTTCTTCGTCTTTGTATTCCCAGCACCTAGCACAGTGACTGGCCCATAGAAGACATTCAATAAATGTGTGTGAAATGGACGACAGTAAGATAGAAGGAAGAAAGGGTGGAGGTAGATGTCTTAAAGTGACATCTGAAAATGACAAGTTGAGGAAATTGCTTTTGTGATTATGCTCTTCTCTGTGAAGTAGGAAATGGAAACATCTGCAGGTAACTGAGAATTTGGAAGTGGGGTACCTGGGTGGCTCACTCTGTTAAGTGTCTGTCTCTTGATCCCAGCCCAGGTCTTGATCTCAGGATCGTGAGTTCAAGCCCCACATTGGGTTCTGTGCTGGGTGTGGAGCCTACTTAAAGTGAAAGAATTTAGAAGTAGACGAGAGGGTGTCAGAGCTTTAAGAATAATGAGAAATATTTTGGAATAACATGGTGAAGAGCTGGAGAGTTGGCTAAGTAACATAAATATCTTTCCAGGCCTTGGGAGATTTGAAGTTCACAGTCACGACTTTGGGCAATATTAACCTGTCTACTGTACCATTTTCTCCACCATCGTGTTGTAGCCTGAATGAGCTTGGCGAGGAGGCAGAAGAGAAGAACAATCGAGTGAAGGAAGTTTGGGATGTTGGGAGGAGAATGCTGAAGTGTTGAATTATAGTAACTACACTCGATAAGAAAGAAAGTCAAAGGGTTGATTGTCAGAGAAAGATAAAAGGTCAAAGGACTGGAGATCTAATGAGGCTTTAGAAAAATTGTGGTGGGAATATAGCTCAAGAAGAAACTGGAGAAAGAGGAAGTTTTGGACCCAGCACAGAATACTTAAATTAGTCATTCTGATGGTGGAGTGTTTTCAGTTCATTAAAAGTTGCAAGGAATGACCACAGAAGTGTGTGGCGAAGGTGCTGTGAATAAGTCATAGAAGATGTGGGAGGCAGGTGACGGGCCATCCAGGATACTGAGTCACCTATGATGAAAACGTAGCTCACAGTGGAGAATAAGAGTGAGCTAGGTGCCAAACATTTCACAGGATGGTGGGGAAAGGACCAGGATGTTGGAAATACGGTTCTGGAGCTTCCTAAAATTGAATCTATGAAAGCATATGAAATTGCCTGAGGGGAGTTCAGAGAGTCAGAAAATGAAATATCAATACTTACAAAGCAAGGGAAGGAAGCCCAGTACACTGAAAGGGTGGAACATCATGGTCAGAGAGGGAAGACGAAAACCAATACAAAGTGTTGAAGGTAAAGGAAGTCACAGCAATTGGGATGTGTCTTGCATATATTAAAAATGGAAAAAAAAAAAAAAAGAGACGTCAATGAAATCAATGGTTGAAAAGAGATAACGATTGTATTTGGTGATTAATGAGTTGTTGGTACTCATGGGGAGGTATACAGTGAGTACAGGCATCAAATCCAATATTTTCATTTTAGATACTGTTTCTGATTTTCAGAGAAATATCATTATTAGGCATCCGATGAGAGGTTCTATCAGGTTTTTTTCTACATTAAAGCACCTGTCACCATTATAATTATACATTGGTTTTACAGTTTCTTGGAAAACTCCATCTGCTCTGGATAGGCTAGTGATTTTTTCTGTCTCAGTCCTCCTACCCTCCTTTTTGTTATAGCTTAGGCTAGTCTCATGAGAGCACTGTAATTCAACTGCTTTCCTTTGAGAAGTTGTCACAAATTAACAAGATGCGGTCCTATAAATTTGGAAAAGCCACTGTAGCATTATTAATATTTAGATAAATGTCTTTTGCTGGGTATCTATGCTTGGCTCTATTGATTTCTTGCCGTGTGAGTGTGATCTGGCTTAGAACATGTACTATGTGGTGAAGTATTTACTTGAAGATTTATGAAGTATATATATATTTTTTATACTAGAAGCAGAGGAAGGTATCAATCATTGTATCACCTGAGATAATCTTTTAAATAGTGTATTAAGGATTTTTACTTGAAAACGCATGCCATCTGGACTATATAGTACTATGTTTTTGGAGCAAAAATACATACATAAGAGCACACAGAAGACAGTCATATTTCAACAGCCAATATCTATTGGGCACCTGCTATGAGCACGCCCTGTACTAGGCACTCTGGCTGGGACAGGGCCTAGGGCAGAGACAATGCTGCTTCCAGAAGATTGCAGCCTTCAGGGAAAAGCAAACATTAAACAAATACAAACGTGATGACACAATCCACCATGTTAGTAGAGGTTTTTTTTCTGCAAATCCAGAAAGATTAGAAACGATTATATATTTGTTCCCCCTCTTTTTTTTTTTCTTTTTTCAAATTTTGTATTTAGAACAAGACTTTCATTACCGGAAAAGATACAAAGTTCACTGAGTGAAAAAAAGGCAAAGAAAGAAACATTTGGGTTCTGCTTCATCTCTTATCAACAACGCCAGAAATCTAAAGCTTATTTTAAAACACGTTAAAATCTAAACTAAGACACACTGCATGTTTTTTTTTTCCTGGATTAGTCGATGACAGATGCTGATTTTTTTTTCTAATCCTGAATATATATATTTTCTTTAATTTGAGAGAGAGAGAGAGAGAGAGAGAGCATGAGCAGGGGAGAGGGGCAGAGAGAGAGAGAATCTTAAGCAGGCTTCACACTCAGCTCAGAGCCCAACACGGGGCTTGATCCCACAACCCTGGGATCACGACCTGCGTAGAAATCGAGAGTTGAATGCTCAACCAACTGAGCCACCCAGGCACCCCCACCCCCCGCCTTTTTTCTAATCCTGAATATTCTAAGAGCACTTGGGTTAAAGAAAAGATTCATGGTCGGCCATGAAAAAAAAAAAGCATTCAAAGCCAAGTTTCATGCCCTGCTTATATAGAATTATGAACACTTTGTACCTCAGTTTCTCCAAAAGAAGAAGGCAGAGACTGGGGATGACCACAGAGCCATATACAGGTAGATCAGGAATCTGTTTCAAATTACTACAAGCTGTGCTCACATGTTTTGCCAGTAAACGACACCATTAAATGGCAGTTGGTGAAAAATTCAGTATCACTCTCTTTCTGGTGATAACTGTAGATAAATAACTTTCATAACTATGTATTATACATTTTTCTCTCTGAATTTTGAAATGACCCACTTAACATTCCCATACAGAAAACAAAAGCATCTAAATGAGAACCAGGAAAATACCTGGAATGTTTAACAACTTTGTGCCTGCAGGGCCCTCTATTAAGCAAACGAAACTAAGGACAGTTAGTGGTGAAAAATATGCCCATCTAGATTACCTATATCACACGCACATTACATTTCAAAAGGATTAAAGTTTAAATGTACTCAACACTAAAAATATACCGCCCATAATTTAGTATTCCTGACCTTGTAGGCTCTTCAAGTCCGTCATTATGAACATCATTTACTGTAGATATTTGAAAGTGTCCAATGATAGAAACCTGGGTAGATACACTACTGTGATAAATATAAATCAGGGTGATTCCTCATTTTTCAAAAGAGGATGAGTTATCACTTTGGCCTAGTAACTGGTATACTATGTGCACTAGTTGGTTTTTATAGCTATAAAAGGAATTCTTAGGGATGTGTGCATAAGAATATATAATGTTACATTTGAGCTTCCTTTAAGCCGAATTGCAAAATTAAAATATGCTGAATCAAAATACTGCTAAAAATAAAGCTTAGTAGACAGCATATTTATTTGGTTTTTGGAAAGATATCAGCGATGAATGAAGTTTGGGGAAAACAGCAAGTGTTTCGATGGAAAAATGCGACAGGGATTATGGCCGTCACGGTCCTGGCAACCTGTTAATGTCAACGATGCACTTAAGAAACGCTGTGCAAGAAGGCTAATAAATCAGAGCCAGCCATCATTAATAATCCATGACAGAAGGGGAAAGGGAAAGAAAAGAAAGAGAGGGAAACGTAGGAGCGAGCATTCAGTAACAAGATACTCAGTAAAGCACAAAATGTACTATAATTAGGGGGCGCCTGGGTGGTTCAGTCGGTTGGGTGTCCGACTTCAGCTCAGGTCATGATGTCATGGCTCACGGGCTCGAGCCCCGCATCAGGCTCTGTGCTGACAGCTCAGAGCCTGGAGCCTGCTTCGGATTCTGTGTCTCCCTCTCTCTCTCTCTCTCTCCTCTCCACTCATGCTCTGTCTCTCTCTGTCGCAAAAATAAAAAAACATTTTAAAAAAGTACTATAATTAGAATTATTTATATTACCAGAAGACCCAGGAAAGGCTTTCTAGTCAATATTTCAACAAATAATTGGGGGAGTTAATAAGCGTATTGTCAGATTATGAGTTTTTCACTTGTCCTATTACATTTTTAGTGTGTGTGTGTGTGTGTGTGTGTGTGTGTACATGTGCCATTTAAAAGTACATGGTATCTTGGGGCACCTGGGTGGCTCAATGGGTTAAGTGTCTGACTCTTGATCTCTGCTCGGGTCGTGATCTCCTGATTCATGAGTTCAAACCCCGCATCAGGCTCTGTGCATACCGCACGGATTCTGCCCATCCCCTGCTCACCTGTGCACACGCACTCTCTCTTGCACTCTCTCTCTCAAAATAAATAAATCGACTTAAAAAAAATTTTTTTTAAACGAAGGCACGTGGTATCCGACTGAGGATATACCATGTGGTCAAGTTTTTCTTTCCTTCAGGTTCCTAAATAGATTAGAATTCCACACAAAAAAGCAGCTAATATATTGCCATCTGGGCTGTATTGGAAATTCATCAAAAAACCATTTCTCCCTAGTGACATATGATAATAACCATTACTTTCAGGTTACTCATATACAAAGAACTGAAAACTTCTCCAATATCCATGGGATGTTTCCAGTCAATGTTATTATCCTTATCTTATCAGTGATACAGAGTTCCTAGTGAGAAGTGCACCCTCCTACGTTTTAAGTACTGAACAGGCTATTAATCTGGCCATTACAATATGGTGTGCTAAGTGGAATGATACGGAAAGTAGACGTGGTGTCATCAAGGCAATGACCTTGGAGGTCAAGGAAAGCCTCCTGCAGGAAATATGTAATATGAGGCATAAAGAATAAGAGGTAGACAGGCAAAGATAGAGGAGGAGTAGAGTAGAGAGTAGAATTCAAGGAGAAGGAATGTCCCATGCAAACCCTAAAACTGAGAGAGAATATGGTCATCTGGAATATGGGAAGCAATTTCATTTACATTGAGTGTAGATTTTGAGGTGTGAAGTGATGATAGATAAGCCTGGAGACCCAATTAATCATAGAGGTATGAGGTCCATGGAGGGCCAGGATCTCTAGCAAGGGAATATGGCATGACCAAGTCCGTGGCAATTGTAGTGATCCACACAAGGGTTGATGAAGATTTTCAGCAGTGTTGTACCTGCATTAGATGACGGTGGGATAGAGTTGTTGAAGGGGATGGAAAGCTGTAGGAGGCAAAATTAACAATTTCTACTGTTGAATTACAAGTTCCTGAAGGAATTTCTGGTTTTCACTTGACCCCATACCGTGTAGCACCGAATAAATAAATATGCAGCAAAAATTTGTTGAGTAGATGAATGAATGAAATAAATTCAGATTTCTTTTCCTTTGCAACCTAACTTGGTAGAAGAATTCTTACCTTTATTTTATTGTATTGAATTTTAACCATTGGCCCTGCCTGAAGTGTTTTGGTTAATTCAAGCTCTCTCCACTTGTGGAAGATAAATTACTATTATCCAAATTTTAATGTGAAAAATTTCAAAAATGTAGAAAAGTAGAAAGAATGCTACAATGAATAACTACTCAATACCTTGTTAAAGATTTCATGATTTCTTGGGTTTGTGTGTGTGTGTGCATGCGTGTGGGTGTAGCACTTGAAAGTTGCAGACGTCACACTTCACGCCTAAATATTTCAGCTGTAACTTCTAAAATAAGGATGTTTTCATGTAAAACTATGGTAGCCCCTAAGAAAATTAACACTAATTCCCTAATATAACCATTTTCAAATTTCTCCAATCACCCTAAATATATCTTTTATCTATTTTGTTCAAATCAGGATCCAATCCAAGTTCACAGCTAAAGTGTGAACTACTTGGTTGTTAAGTATCTGGAAATGAGAGTTTTCTGAGCAAAGAACGAAAGTGATTGAATTACTTAACCTGAGGCAAAAGTGCTGAGGATAACTTAATACTCAACAGAAAACATTGGGCAACCAGGTTTGTTTCCTAATATGACGTACTTTCCTTTTTCTTAACCAGTGACTTCAGTTGGCAAGTGCGTTGTGTTTATGAGTCCCGGGTCAAGGGCTCACTCTCTATATGGGTCTTCTCTCACTCCACGGAGAACGACCTCTGTCTATGTGATCATACGTTGTGCTCCATGCCCTCGGTAATCACTTGATAAAAGACTGGACTTTGTCACCAGCAGGAACTGAATGAGTGTATGTAGACGGTCAGGTGAAAATCTATTACCCCTTTAGGGGGAGAAAAACCACTCAAAAGTAATAACTTATTTTTTTGGTGGGTTGTCTTGATAGACGAAAGAGCCCATTGGTTTAAGGGGCTGATATCATGGTGTGCTGTGCATGGTGCTTCCAGATGAGTTTGGGTCTGGAGACAAAGGATACACTGAGATAAATGCCAGGTAAATTTGGACATTAGTCTCTACCATTGCACCTGCCAAATCATCAAAGCTTAGAATATATTAACTGCAGATATGTGAGCCGACTTTCAAGGACTAAGATTTTTGTCTTCCTTTCACATTCCTTTTGCCCTCCCTTCCCTTCCTTTTTGATGGAAATACCAGTAGGAATTTGACAGTGATGGGCAGCCCAGGGGCACCATAACAAAATTCGCAGGCCTGGTGTAGTGTCTCTGTCTCTCTGTCTCTGTGATCGAAAGTAATCACAATTTATATCCTTCACACATATTCAGAGGAATGACGGCGTTCCAGGGTGGTGGCTGTCTCTTCTAAAATTATGAAACTTCGGACAGTTAGCTCAGTCATTTGCCGGAGTCTAAGTGGATGTTGGCTTAGAAAGTCCCCGCGAGCTGTATTAGAGGATGAAGGAACAACAGTGGTTTCTGAATGACTGGGGTAGTTCCTTGACGGGCGTTCTTCCCTTTACAACTTATAAATAATATATTCTTGACTCCATCATAAAATCTCATTTTACATTAAGACAAACACCCTGATTTTTCCATGCAGGCTATTTTTGAAATATAAATGTTCACAAGGTGATGTTAGTGGGGAAGTTCCTGATGGTGATGGGGCCCTAGTAGCGATTTGAAAAGCTTGCGCGGGAATGATAGTCCTTTTCGATTGTACATGTCAATTTGGGGCTTGAGGCTTCCACTGCTACTTGTACAGCCTGGCCTTGCTGGTAAGCAGGTGTCTCTACTCTTTAATATCTTCCCCTAGCCTTTATTTCGGGCAAGCTGCCTTGTTTCCAATTTCTCTGTGCCGAGCTAATCCATCCCCTTAGCTGACACCACTTGAAAGGCACAGAGTTAGAGGCTTAGGGAATCTCTCGGCAGATATTAGGGCAACGCTATATAAAGCCTTCTTTCAACATTCCCCAGATCACCGGGGTTAAAGAAAAATGCACGTTATTGAAATACAGCGGTAAATGGAGTTCCGGGCCCCGGTGATTAGTAATTCTTCAGGACACTGCCATTTTCTATGAAAGCTGAGTCAGATAAAACTCACAAAACTGGAAACACCGCCAGGGGGGACAGCAACTGAAGGTTAGATACGCTTCAGGATACATTAGCAACTGCAATCATAAATTGTATGGCAGTGTGTTCATGGTGGAAAGGATTAATGGTGGGAGCAGGAATTCCTAATCACCAGTGTGTGGACGATGAGTGAGGGATGAAGAGAAGGTAGCCTTGGGATTACTGTGTACAGCCCGCAGTCAAGTGTCCCCTCACTAAGCTTGTTCATCAGGAATGCTCTGCGGAAAAATATAGTTTGCCACTCTCTACTACCGTGAAAGCCTTCGTGTTTTTTCCCAGAGCTTTATACATAACAAAATTCCCTTTCGGTCTGCCATTTTGAATCTCAAAGAGAAACCGTGCCTCAAAACATGAAATCAGTTGATTGTTTCAAATGATATAATGTTGAACTGAGAACATTATTAATGGTTGCTATTATGGAGAAATTTAGTACTTTTGATGGAAAGTTATTCAAGGAAGTAGACACGTGACACTGTCTCTGGCACTGTATTACCCACACCGCACACATTTCAGGCTTTTACTGTACCCACTTAGCAACGTGCTAAAAATCACCGAAGCATATGGAAAGCTTCACTTTGTTTAGAAAATGTAGTTACTGAAAGTAATGCGGGAACTGCCCAAAAGGGAGCATTAAAAGGAAACTCTGTCTGCTGTTGGCTCAAAGAGGGTGTCAGGATTTCATTAGTATCTTTATGTAATTGTGCAGGGGGGAAATCAGAGTCCTGGATTCAGCCCAAGGTAAGATTCAAGCTCACCAGGCTTATGTGAGGAACTGTTGGGTGGGACTTCCATGAGTCCCTTTGCAGAAGAGTTTTTAATTGAAAAGGAAGGAAGGTGTGGAGAAGACAAGGAGATTTTGGCCTCAGTTATTATTATTCTTCCAGCCAGGGCCCCAGATGTGGAGCTTATGTGGAGAAAGAGGCAGAAGGCATGAGGCAAAGGAGCAAATTCCCTGAGACATACCCCCGGAAGATAGACTATGACATCGAGAGGCAGGAAAGATATTCCTTTCCTTCCCAGGTGGAATAGACTTTGGCTTTGGTGCAGTGGGAATCCAGTATTGGAAGTGTCTAGAAATGGCACCCTCGCCATGGCTGATCACCAGCTTACCACAGGGCCAAAAGCACAGAGCCAAAAGATGCCCTTGAGTGGCTTAGGCCAAAGTGGAAGAATATGAGTTTTTTTGTGAGCTCATGGGAACCATTATTGGAAAATCCCAGAAATCAACTGGTGAGACTTGAAGGGGTGCCAGAAGTCTTGCAACAATAGGTAAGGGAATAAGCCAGTGTCCTCACATGAATACTAGCTCATGTGCCACCATGACCTAAGACGACATGTCTTCTGAACACCTCATGTGTCCTAAAGCATCCATCGTATGAGATAGATACTTTCGTTATCCATGACTTGTTTTAGATGAGCAAAATGAGTTATTGAGAAGTTGAATAACTAAGATCACACAGTGAATGAGTGGGGAAGTCCCCGATCAGGTACACCTAGGCAGTTTGACTCCAGACCCCACTCGTTAGCCTTATAAATCAAAGTAAAAATTAGAGACTGCTTACATTACTATAAGTTAATTAGTGTTGAAAGATTTCTAACTATAGTTTGCTTTGAAAGACAAATAGTTCTTTAACTTAGGGGTGGCTAATCAGTATATAAAAACTCTGGAATTTTTTATTCCTTAATTTGGGCAGTTTTACTTAAGTACTCATGAATAACCCTCAAATGACTGAAGCAAAATTAAAAATATAAAGAGGTTCGGAGATAGGGCTTGATGTATGGGATGAACCTGAAGTAAGACAAAAGTAGTCCCATACTGGTTCTTTGGCCACACTTTTTTTTTTTTACCCCTAGTCACTTGAATTTCCTCTCTGAGGGGTTCTAGTTGATGACAAGAAAAGCAAGAAGTCCAAAAAAACCCCCAAATCACCGGAAGCACGTAAACAGTGTTGATGGTGGTAAGCTAGACAGGAAATGATGGAAAGAGAGTAGAATAATAGCAAACTCAGGGGACTGGGAAGGCCAACCTTTCTCCCTTTGACTCATTCTGCCTTTGGAAAGTAGAAACTTTACACACTGAAGATGGGATGTGTATCTGATGAGAGAAAGTTCTACCTGACCATTAGGAATGCTAAGGACGTCTTTTGGATGTAGTTGCTTGGTTGGTTGGTTGGTTGGTTGGTTGGTTTGGAGTTCTGGTCTTTGACAGTTTAGCCTGTGACGGGTTAAGACCATTTTTTCTTTAACCTTTTAATCTAGGCTACAATGTGTGTGTGTGCGTGTGTGTGTGTGTGTGTGTGTGTGTGTGTTGAGAACACCTATGGTGAGATCAGCTCTCTTCACAAATCTTCTCGAAGTACACAATACCATGTTGTTAAGCACAGGCACTATGTTCCACAGCTGGTCTCAGGAACTTATTCATTTACCTTAACTGAAACTTTATATCCCTTGAACAACAGCTCCTCCTTCCCCCTGCCCTCCTGCCTGTAGCAACCACTTTTAAGGTTTCTGCTTCTATTGAGTTTGACTATTTCAGATACCTCCTGTAAGTGAAATCAGACAGTGTTTGTCCTTCTGTGACTGCCTCATTTCATTTCACATAAGGTCCTCCAGGCTTGTCTACGCTGTCACAAATAGCAAGATTTCCTCCTTTTTTTAAGGCTGAATAATATTCCATTGTATGTATATATCACATTTCTTTGTCTATTCATCTGTCGAAAACAGTATGGTATTGGCATAAAGACAGTCCAGTGAACAGAGAACCCAGAAATAAACCCACACATGTACAGGCAGCTGATCTTTGGCAAGGGTTCCAAGAACATACAATGGGCTACTTTCTGTTGAAGTTTTACTCCAGGCTTCAGTGGCTGAGGCAAAAGTGAATTTACGTTTCTTTCTGGCTTCCCGTGGTAGGCAAAAGAGGAAGTGATTCAGGGGGCCAAAAAAATGGCCTGGGGTTAAAATCTGCATTAAGTGTGAGCCCCAGCTTAGAGGACCTTGATCAGGGGCAAGGATCAGAGATAGATATCAGTAAGTTCACAGTGTATTAACCCATTACAATATGCTCGATGCCAAATTTCTGAGTCCAAGTTCCTCACCTGTAAAATGATGACAGCATTATATCCTACTTTCCAGAGTTGGGTTTTTTTTTTTTTTTTATGTTTATTTGTTTATTTTAAGAGAGACAGACACAATGCGATTGGGGGATGGGCAGAGACAGGGGGACAGAGAGAATCCCAAGCAGGCTCTGCACTGTCAGCACTGAGCCCCATCTGGGGCTGGAAACCATGGAGCCTCCAGATCATGACCTGAGCAGAAAGCAAGAGTCAGACACATAACTGACAGTCACCCAGGCACCACCCCCCCCCCCCCCGCAGAGTTGTTTCGAAATGAAGTAAGACTATGTACATGTAAGTTCCTAGAAAAATATAAAAATCTTTTGTTTTTAATAAGCAGTATTGAAATATATTTTATATTTATATGCTCTAGTTTTCCATTAATATTATTAACTAATGGTCTTGATTATCTGAGAAAAATAAGATTCTGTATTAGTAGCAAAAGCAGAGATTTTCAAATATATTTTAGAAAGTGAAGGTCTTTCAACATTACGGCTCCCTGCACTCCTGTTCAAGCCAGGTGACTTTCTATTTATGTATTTTTTATTCTTTCTTAAATCGTGAGAGACATGAGTCCAGGGAGTATTGGATTTATCTTTATTGTCAAGTTTCTGTCACTGAATAAAAGTATGTGACACAGGTAAATCACTATGCAACCACTCAGGGATTCATTAATAGACACCAAGGTGAATATGTGAAGAGAATACGTTGGAATATTCATCAAATGAAAAGTGTACATACTTTTTTAAATGTTCATTTTATTTTTGAGAGGGAGAGAGAAGGCACACATGCAGGGGAGGGGCAGAGAGTGGAAGACAGAGGATTTGAAGGGGCTCCGGGCTGACAGCACAGAGCCCGATGCAGGGCTCGAACTCATGAACTGTGAGATCATGACATGAGCCAAAGTTGATCACTCAGCCAACTGAGCCACCCAGGTGCCCAGAAAAGTATACATTCTTAAATAATTTGGGGGAGGACAAAAGTTTTGGATTATTAAATTAGTCAATTCAATTAAAATGTTCAATTTTGGTTCAAGGTACTTTGAGGAAGATAAATTTTTTTTCAGTTTATTTATGTTTGAGAGAGACAGAGACAGTGTGACCAGGGGAGGGGCAGAGAGAGAGAGGGACAGAGAGAATCCCAAGCAGGCTCTGCCCTGTCAGCGCAAAGCCCGATGCGGGGCTTGAACTCATGAGACAGTGAAACCATGACCTGGGCTGAAACTAAGAGTCGGGTGCTTAACCAACTGAGGTGCCCCGAACATCAATTCTTTTAAATTACTAGCATGACTTTAGTTAGACTAAAAGTCTCATTTGCTAATGGCACCCTAATAATCTTTAAGCATTAATGAAAACTGCCTAATTTATGCCTGAGGCTAATTCATCCGACACAGTACTGCCCAGAGTACAGGCACGAGGAGAAGGGTAGATAGCATCTGCCCAGTGCCCAAGAAGGCAGGAGAGAGAAAAACACCTCTGACAGGGAAGGGCGGTGGGTTTTACTCCTGACTCTGCCACCAGCCAGCTGTATGACCTTGGCCCATCAAGGCTTATTCCCTAACCTTGAAACCAGCGTTGGCTATCAACCAAGAAAAACAAAGGCGTAGTGTACATGGATGGCCTGCCCGCGTCTTCTGAACAAATTCTAAGATTTTATCACACCAGCCGAAAAGTACAAAACCTCCCCCAGAAAATGTATTTTGCTTTTGTTTCTGTCGTTCCTGTTATGGTGGGACCCTGGAACTTGCCCATTTAGTCTGCCTAAAGTGTGGAGAATTCCCAGAACTCCCTAATGCGTCTTCCACACTACAGGTCTGTGATCCAAGGCAACCGCTGGATGTTTGTGTGGAAGGAGACAAAGCTGGCCATGAGCCAGAACTGGTTCCAGTTATCAAGCCAGAGCCTGCCCCTCAAAATAACGAGCTTTTGAAGAGGCTAAAACTGTTTTTATTCTTACAGGGAGCAGCCTGCTTATAATGAAAGAATAACTGACTCCAAGGGAGGAGTGTTCTATTGCCTTCAAAGTTAATATCCACATCAAATGAATCTGCCGTAGACAATTACAGTTACAAAAATTAGAAAGGATTGTCATCATTTTCCCCTTAGAGTTTAACCACAAGCGACAGGGAATTTCCTCAAGGTTACCCACTGTATTTTAATTTTTTTTTTTAACGTTTATTTATTTTTGAGACACAGAGAGACAGAGCATGAACAGGGGAGGGGCAGAGAGAGAGGGAGACACAGAATCTGAAACAGGCTCCAGGCTCTGAGCTGTCAGCACAGAGCCCGACGCGGGGCTCGAACTCACGGAGTGTGAGATCATGACCTGAGCCGAAGTTGGACGCTTAACTGACCAAGCCACCCAGGCGCCCCATACCCACTGTATTTTAAAGATTTACACTCGCTCTGTGTAAAATGCTAAATGCTTTTTTAAAAAGAAAAGTACAGGGGCGCCTGGGTGGCTCAGTCGATTGAACGTCCGACTTCGGCTCGGGTCATGATCTCGCGGTCCGTGAGTTCGAGCCCCACGTCGGGCTCTGTGCTGACAGCTCAGAGCCTGGATCCTGCTTCGGATTCTGTCTCCCTCTCTTTCTGCCCCTCCCCCACTCATGCTCTGTCTCTCTCTGTCAAAAATAAATAAACATTAAAAAAAATTAAAAAAAAAAAAAGAAAAGTACACAAAATTCAACAAATGAAAATGATCATTTTCACCATCTCATCAGAAAGAGAGAACAAGACGGTATGTTCCAGTTAGTATAAGCACACAATAAGATTTTCTTTTCCACTGCCCTCTCATTTCTGATAGGAGACTTTATGTCTGGTATGAGTTATCAAGGGAGCATCACAAGTATTTTGTAGCATCACATAAACAAAAGCAGAAGGGAGAAGAAAAGTGTAACCACAGTAGTAAT
Organism: Panthera leo; assembly: GCF_018350215.1. NCBI lineage: Eukaryota > Metazoa > Chordata > Mammalia > Carnivora > Felidae > Panthera > Panthera leo. The sequence continues at coordinate 101,588,211 of NC_056679.1, read as the reverse complement.
AATGAAACAGTGTAACATTTTACTAACCTTTCAAAATGCCCAAGATTCGGGACTGGCTCTAAACACTAGTGAGTCGTCTTGCTGGGTAAGGTCAGAACTGGCCTATTTCCTAACAATTCTAAATGCAAGAAAAACAGAATCCAAATAATCATTATGAAAGCTTACAATGATGGGAATATTAGAAATATCAAGGTTTTTCCCTTGATATTTGAAAGGGCATGTATTTGAAAGGGCATGACTGGAAAAAAAAAAAATATATATATATATATTCTGCCATTTTATATTACGTATTATAATAAATCTGTCTTTATCTGAAAGTAGACTAGCCTGGGTCGTAAGTTTTACCTAGTTCTAATTTATATGAATAGCATCAGGGACGGACAAGATTTCTCGAAGAAAACCATTAAGATTAGCTCATGCTTTCAGGACTCAGAATTTTGTTAAATATACTTGATAGGAGGCAATCCTCTGTGGGTCTTTCACATTTCTGCACGTCTTATAAGCCAGGTACTGACTGCCTTTTGTTCTGGACACTCTCAAAGATGTTTGTATAGTGAGCACACTTGGAGAATAAACTGCTGCCCTTTAGAGCAAAAGTTAGGTTTGCTTGCAGCCCAGAAAATAGGGATAGTATCAGCCTCTGGAACGATGGGCGGGCATGCGTAATATCCAGCATAACAAAGATAACCCCTCCCACTAGAGCATGCTTACTGCCCATTGTAAAAGATCCTGGCTCTCTCGTCTCAGGGTTTTTCTCCTGTAACACAGCCACCTGTGTGTTACTGCGGTCACCTGGCCCTCTTCATGTTGTCACGCGAGTGATGGGGGTCAGCGAACCAGCACAGCAATGCTGACGCCCTGGCTACTCCTATCGCTGTCTCCCATCTTTGATCCAGGGCTCTCGTGTTTTCTAGCAGCATCCATGAGACTGTGATAGGCTAAGTTGTGAGGTAGCAGGCAGAGTAAAAATCGCAGTCTTCACAGCTCTTGACAATCCTCACATTGGAAACGTAGTGGTCTCTTCTCTGGAGTGTTTGTAGGTGATGAAAAACTTTCATGCACTTAAAGTGGATGATTTTTCAGGACGTGTAGTGTAGGGATGAGATACAGGTGTATGTGTAAATTCCGACTGACCAAGGCAATACACTCTCACAGATACCAGTACCTGCGGTTCCAGAAATTCTCTGCAATCTGAGTTTATAGAGTTGATACAACTTAGGGACCAACAAAACTCCTGTGAGTCTGAGATATAGTCCGTAATGCTGATTTGTTCGTTTATGTAGGGAATATTTCCAAGCAGATGAGAAGTTTGCCGGGAAAGAAAGGCAAATGCCATTTTTCTCCTATAGGCGTGTCAAGTGTAATCATGGAAGCAATAAGTCTTCTCGAGGGTTAGTGTGGGGGAGTGGGAGGGGTCTGAAACATACATGACCACATCAGGTCCTGTTCCAGGTTGACCGTTCACACCGGTTAGTCAATGCCTCTCTCTTCTGGATAATACTGAATCACTTACAGAGGTTACTTTGAAGGCTTTTTTTTTTTTTTTTTTTTTTTGGCATCTATCCAAACCATTTCATCTCTGTGGGTGGCTTTTTGCTTTGGACAGATGGCAACTCGACTAATCAGGTTTTGACTTTTTATGCCACTGTCACTCATTAGTAACTTAATTTCATTGAAAAGACAACCTTCGGATGTTGGCCGGGCTTCGCTGTTTCGCCGTCTTCTCCATCACACATTTACAGGGAACAAAACAATTAGTTCCATGAGGGGCGTTTTCACTCTCAGAGAGTTTGGAGTTGCTCCCCCTGCCTCTCTGAACACACGGAATTAGCTGTAGTTTCCCCGCGGTTTTCATCCTTTGGTTCACAGACGAGATGCCTCGGCCACCATCGCTGGCGTCGGCAGGAAATTTATCAGAACTGCAGCTTCTGGGACTCTCACCTAAATCTAGAGAATTTGAGAAAAGCCCAGGGGTCTCTGTGTAAACATGCTCCCAAGGTGATTCTGGTGCATGCTACAGAGGCACCACGTGAGCTAAATCCCATGGGAGAGCTGGAGTGAATTCCAGAAGGTTGTTAAAATGGTTGAAGGATATCAATTTTGTTTAATTAAAAATAAACTGAGGGGCACCTGGGGGCTCAGTCGGTTGGGCATCTAACTTCAGCCCAGGTCATGATCTCATGGTTCGTGGGTTGACAGCTCAGAGCCTGGAGCCTGCTTTGGATGCTGTGTCCCCCTATCTCTCTGCCCCTCCCCAACTGGTTCTCTCCCTCTCCCTCTCCCTCTCCCTCTCCCTGTCCCTGTCCCTGTCCCTGTCCCTCTCCCTCTCCCTCTCCCTCCCTCTCTCCCTCTCCCTCCCTCTCTCCCTCTCTCTCCTTCTGAGAAATAAACATTAAAAAATATTAAAAAATAAAATAAAATAGGGGCACCTGGGTGGCTCAGTCAGTTAAGTGTCTGGCTTTGAGTCAGGTCATGATCATGTGGTTCATGAGTTCGAGCCCTGCATCAGGCTCTGTGCTGACAGCTCAGAGCCTGAAGCCTGCTTCAGATTCTGTGTTTCCCTCTCTCTGCCCCTTTTCCTGCCCTTTCTCTCTCTCTCTCAAAAATAAATAAACATCAAAAAATTAATAAATAAATAAATTAAATTAAATAAATAAATTGGCCACTGAACTAGAGCTTGAAATATTTGTGTATAGAAATGGAAGTCAATCTTTATTATTATGGGGGGGCGCTGAATGAAGGATGCATGGTGTCTCTCTGTACTATATTTACAACTTGCTCTGAGTGTATAATTATTTCAAAATTAGAAGTTTTTTTTAAAAAAAACTTTGAAAAGGTATGCTTTTTAAAATGAAGAGAATTTTGCTTTTATATGGAAAGAATCCGATGGCACATAACTTAGCAAACAACGACGCTTACCAAGCAACTTGTGTTATACTGAAATCTCTCTCTTTTGTTCTTCATACCCATGAGAGAAAGAGAGAAACACATGAGTTCTAGAGATACGATGTCTCCTTGGGAACTGCATGACAAACCACATGCAATTAAATTGACATTCCTCTAATTAAAAACATTACATGGAATATGTGATTATGGTAACTAAGAATTTTGTGATTTCTGGCTATCAGCATTTCATTCATAAACGTTGGGTTTATAGATTTTCGCTGATATGATTATGTTTCAGAAGATTAAAATGACCATGTGTTAGAGATCGGCCTTTGTGTTAGTTCAGGTCTTCTGAGAAGCAGATGCCAAGATAGGATTAGACAAGCAGGAAATTTATTTGTGGAAGATAAAGGGAAGGAAGTAGGAGGAGGCAGAAGAAGGAGACATCAGACCATAATGTAGGTCTAACCCTGTGAAGCGTGAAGGAAAGTAAAGAGGATAGAAAAGAAATCTCAGACTGTAGGGGTCTAAGTGAGTTTTGGCCATCCCAAGGGTGAATCTTTTTTTTTTTTTAATTTTTTTTAATGTTTATTTACTTTTTGAGAGAGAGACAGAATGAGAGTGGAGGAGGGGCAGAGATAGAGGGAGACACAGAGTCCGAAGCAAGCTCCAGGCTCTGAGCTGTCAGCACACAGCCCGACGTGGGGCTCGAACTCATGAACTGTGAGGTCGTGACCTGAGCCGACGTTGGACACTCAGCCTACTGAGCCACTCAGGTGCCTCCCAAGGGTGAGTCCTTGAGTGGAAAGAGCCTTGTACGAGAGCCCCGTGTCCGTGTTGGGCAGCAAGAGGTGTGCCCTGCTAAGCCCTCTGTGCTTAGTCACCGGCTGGGAACAGCCCAGCGGAAATGTGTCCTCAGGTCGTACACTGATGTGGATCCCGAAAGCTGGACTGCCCATCAACTGCGCACTCTGCAGCAGGAGACGTGAACGGTGCATTTTCATGGCTACTGGAGGTTCTTGCCAAGTCGTTTCAAAAACATAAAATGCAGGGTTGCAAAAGCAGTATATGCTCTGCCTGTTCAAACTACATAGTTATCTAGACTTAGTGGTGACACACTACAGACCCCTCCGGGTCACCTCTGTCATGCTTGGAAATCTCTGAGATGAGTACAACAGACGTTGCCTAAGGTATTGTTAAAGTAATTCAGGGCTGAAGTTTTTCTTTTTTTTTTTTTTTTTTAAATGTTTATTTTTGAGAGAGAGACAGAGAGAGAGAACGAGCAGGGCTGAGAGAGAGAGTGGGAGACACAGAATCCAAAGCAGGATCCAGGCTGTGAGCGGTCAGCACAGAACCTGACACGGGCCTCGCACTCACACACCTCACGATCATGACCTGAGCTGAAGTCAGTCACTTAACCGACTGAGCCACCCAGGCGCTCCTTAATTGTCTCTTTAGGCAGTGGTCGGAAACGATAAAGCAGGGAAAACAAAGAGAGATTTTCTCTGCTTGACTCAAGAGACCCCCAGACTTTTCTAGTACAAGACAAAACTTTAATCACAACTGGGACTTTCTGGAAAGAACTTCGTCATTTATGGCTCTTTTCATCTTAACCTCAGCTATTAATTAACATCCTTTGGCAAGTAAACTTTGACACTCTGGCCTGAGTCAAAGCCTTCTTTTGCAAAACTTTGTGACCAGTGTTTGTTGGTTGTTTTTGAATACATGTTCCCTGAAAAAACAACAGAAGGTAATGCTGGATTGTAGGAAAGGTATCAATTGTCTTCTTCTAGCTTTTCAGTCAATGAGGATATATTTTAAATCCTTTCCATCCTCTTAAAAAAAAATCTCTATGAAGAGAAACAGATGGTCTACTCCACCTAGCACCCTGTTTTACTGGTTACTCTTAGACAAAGCCTCAGGCATAAAAGATTCACGCTGATTTACTAAAAATACTGTGTAATTATAAAACGCATGTGCCTCTACAGAGTGTAAGGTACTTGGGTGTTTCCCACGTTTTAAAAGCAACCATTGTCATTAATAAAAAAAGATTTTACCTGAAAATGAGGAGAGGTCACCTGCTTTTTTTGTTCAAAATATACAAGCAAAGCATGTTCAGTGTCATAGTTTTAAGAATGCAGAAGAATGTTTAGAATACGACAAAAACCATGCCGGATTTCAGCACCTAAAGATAATCTCTATTCATAGATTGAGTAACATACTTCCAGATGTGTCTCAATACATGGGATTCTGAGATTAGGATAATACTCTACAGGTTGTGGGGCAATCCGTTTTTTAAAATAGGCTTTATGTTCTGTGCCCTTTTCCATGATAAATGCAGGTGGAATTAATCACCATCATTTTTGACAGATGCATAGTGTTCTGATATGTGACAATATCATACTTTGTTCTATAAATCTTTTTTATTATTTAGGAAAAATTTTTAACATTTATTTTTGAGAGAGAGACAGAGACATGAATGCATGAGGGGCAGAGAGGGAGGGAGACACAGAATCTGAAGCAGGTTCCAGGCTCTGAGCTGTCAGCACAGAGACTGTTGCGGGGCTGGAACTCGAAAACCATGAGATCATGACCTCAGCTGCAGTCGGCTACTTAACTGATTGAGCCACATAGGCACTCCAGGTTTTTGTTTGTTTGTTTGTTTGTTTGTTTGTTTTTAGAGAGGGCATGCACAAGCAGGGAGAGGGGCAGAGGAACAGAGAGAGAGAGAGAGAGAGAAAGAGAGAGAGAGAGAGAGAGAGACAGAGAGAGAATCTCAAGGAGACTCCACACACAGCATGGAGCCCTCCCGATCTGGGGCTTGATGTCACGACCATGAGATCATGACCTGAGCTGAAATGAAGAGTCCCACGCTTAACTGACTGAGCCACCCAGGTGCCCTGAGTTTAGCTAAAGGAGCTGCTTTTCCTACATTTTGGTTTCAAAGCTTCATATGTAAAACGTTGTCCCTAAATGTCAGGCAATCTCCTAGAATTCCGCCAAGAAAAAAAAAAAAAGGAAAAAGCACGTTGCTAGGACAAAATGCTTTGAAAGGCTTTGTTTTCTACTCTCAGGAGAGAGTCCACATAACAATTGTGAAAAATAATTTCTTTTTAAAAAATTTTTTTTAACGTTTATTTTTGAGACAGAGAAAGACAGAACATGAACGGGGGGAGGGGAGACGGAGACACAGAATCTGAAACAAGCTCCAGGCTCTGAGCTGTTAGCACAGAGCCCGATGCGGGGCTCGAACTCACGGACCGCGAGATCATGACCTGAGCTGAAGTTGGACCCTTAACCGACTGAGCCACCCAGGCGCCCCTGTGAAAAATAATTTCTGATAGTCATTATCTAAAGAACTCGGTTAGTCACTGGCAGTGAAAGTCAAAGCACACCAGAGACCACAGAACTAATCTAGGTCTGCATCAGCATGCTTCAGACTACAGTCCCTGTGAATTCTTGTATTGCGCTCTCTAAAACGATACTATGCAACGTGTACTCTCTGTCTCGTTGACACAAAAGACCCTGAAACTCACGAAGTGAATGAGGACAACAGCACACTGCCTTTGTGAAAATCATGTAGCCACCTGTGTCCCCACTAATCCTTTAATTGGGGGCAATCACATGCTCAGGAGAGCAAGCCACCCTCTGTTAGTGCTTTTCCACTGTTTCCTGAGGAACACGGTAAATTCAGACACCTGCTCAACAAAGTCTTGAGGTTCCATGTTATTCCAGGGGCTCTAAAGGGTATAGAGAAACCCCCCTTCCAGGCCTGCAGACAAGACAAAAAGTAGAAAGAAGTATAACATATGTGGTCTCTAATACAACGTATGCAGATTTCCTATATAGAAACAGCGACGAGGGACTCAGGCTTAAATTACAGGTCATCAAGAAAGAGATCTACAGCAGAATTTCTCAGACCATATCTTGAGGAGAGAGGAGGCATGCCTCCTTTCTCCCCTTCCAGTGAGAAGAATGGGTTCTTTACTCAGTGTGTCTCACTTTGACACAATACACATTCCAAGAATGATCCTTGAAAGGCATAGGATCATTTACGTAGTCAAGACACAAGTAATGCAAGATAAAAAATACAAACATGATTTTCTTCTTCCTTAACTCGGTCTTTTAAAACAGAAAAGATGGGGAAAGCTGCCAAATGTTTGTATAAAATCAGAATAAAATGCAATTTGCATATATGTGCAAAATCCTGTCTTGTTCATATGGTCACTACTGATTTTACAAGGATATCTTATTTCCTTTTGGGTGGGGATTTATGTCATAATTTTCCTGTATTCTCTCACAGCATATATGAGTATTTATAGATGGCTTTTGCAAGGCTTTGGGTAAATGAGCTAAAAGTGTCTACAGTTTTATGACACAATTTACTTATAATTGTGCCTTGAAGATATTATAAACTCCATTAAAGAATTCCTTAAGACAGGGTCTGTTTCAAAATAATTGAATAAAGACACGTATAATAGTTTTCATAGAGTATAGTGAATCTCCCCTAAAAATAGGCCGGTATGTATTCTGTGTGTATTATGTGTGTGTGTGTGTGTGTGTGTGTGTGTGTGTGTGTGCCCATGCATATATGTGTACATATGCTTTCCCTACTATGGTGGAAAATCAGATTTAGTCCCAGACCTGATAAATAATCAAGCATATAAACACAATATTTTATAACAGTTTGATTCCCAGGTAAGAATACATGATTAAAAAGCCTTTATTTTTCCTGCAAAAATAACCATCAAAATGGAAAATTCACTGTTAGCTATTTGTTCTTCCATGAAAGCCTGTCAGTAGACATATCTCTAAAGCTAAACTGGAATTTCCAGTTTTGTGAGACTCCCTTTTTAACTACAACCCTTTATATTGAGAGGACCCAAGAGTGTCTTATGTTCCTGAAATATACACCCACACGCCCACACTCGCTTCTAGATAACAGGCAATTGAAAGACGTTGACTGCATGTATTTTTTTGTTACAAAAGTGTTTCATTTAGATGCTAGCATAAACCAGTTATAATCTGAATTTTTCATAGTGATTTATGTTAACATCATTATTCTTTATGGACATTTAATAGTGGGTAAATATGTGGAATGCTCCATAAAATACAGAAAAATCTTAAAAATATTTAAAGTCGTTTTATGCTATAATAGACTATTTTCAATAAATATATGCAACAGTCTGCATATACTGAATTATGCATTAATTACAAATAAAATATAATATGTTGACTAGATTTGAATACCAAAATTCTAAAATAAACAAATAGGCTGATTCCTATACTGGAGTATAATATTGTGAGTATTTTCAAACATGTTTTGGTTGTCAGGATTTTTCTTTAATTTCTTTTTTTTTTTAACATTTATTTATTTTTGAGAGAGAGGGACAGAGAGAGAGAGAGCGTGCTGGCGAGTGCACAAGTGGGGGAGGGGCAGGGAGAGAACAGGGTAGGGGGTAGAGGGGTGGAAACAGAGGATCCCAAGTGGGCTCCATGCTGACAGCAGAAAGTCCAATGCGGGGCTCGAACTCCATGACGTGAACCCAAGTCAGACGCTTAACTAGCTGACCCATCCAGGCACGGCAGGATTTTTTTTTTTTTTTTTTTTTTTTTTTTTTTAATAAGACTCTACCGGGGCTCCTGGGTGGCTCAGTAGGTTGAGCGTTTCACTTCGGCTCAGGTCATGATCTCGCGGTCCGTGAGTTCGAGCCCCGCTTCGGGCTCTGTGCTGACAGCTCAGAACCTGGAGCCTGCTTCGGATTCTGTGTCTTTCTCTCTGCCCCTCCCCCGCTCATGCTCTGTCAAAAATAAATCAACATTAAAAAAAAAAAAAAAAAACCTCTACAGGGCACACAGAAAAAAAAAAGTAATAAAACCAATAATTTGTATGATCTACTTTTGTCCATACAGTCCATTCTCTGTCAATTAAACAAACAGATTCGGTTCTTCTATTATCTTAGAATATTTATAATGATACTACTATTTAGTAGGCACTTATGTGCCAGGTGCTATGCTAATCTGAATCCTTAAAACAACACTACGAAGTAGGTATGGTTACAGCCATTTTAGGGATGAAGGGACTGTGGCTTCAGAAGATTAAGTAAACTTGCCCAAGGGCACCGGACTACTTAATGACCTGGCTGAGATTTCAATCTAGCTGTTCTAGCTTCATAGTCTATGTCCTTGGGCTCTTATTCATTACTTCAAAAAGTACCTATGGAGCCCATACTACGTGTGAAGCACTCTGATAGATGCTGAGGGTATAGTGATCAACTAAAAAATTTCTGATCTCGGTGGGTATTAGCAAGAGGGACAAAAACAAAATATGAAAAGGACAAATGGCTCAAATAATCACATTTCTGTGAAGCGTGGTCGCACAGGTGTATATACCTCTTGGGGCTGTGGCATTACTGGGTCATCAAGTTCATGCAGAGGCATCTCAGGGATATTCTACTATCCTGCCCTGTTTCCATTCTCAAGCAGGTTGCAGTAACAGAATACAGAAAAATCTTTCATTTGTGTTACTGGTAAAGCTATCATCTGGCTCCTCCCTTGAGTCATAAAAAAAAGCTAGATGGAAACACGCCTGGAGGGATGATCCACATTCCATGTCAGAAGCTTGCTGCCAGCCTCAGGAGTGAAGCTTTTCCCCCAAAGTGGCCAGACTGGGTCCCAGACACCGGGTGGACAGTCAGGCTTTTCAAATTTGTACACCAGAACATGGCTATCAGTTGATAGAGACAATCACTATGTCATTAATGGATCATTTTATGATTTTCTGGGGGCCATATTTTGGGGTAAGTTCCAATTGCCTCTTGGGGCAAGGGCCACACCTCTGAGAACACCATCCATCAGACTTATGCTCTATTTTAACCTAAGACTGTTTCTTCCCTTGAATACATACTTCGTGACATCAATAATACGCAGGATTGCTTTTAATCACTTGACTTGAACAGACACCTTGTGTATGCATTATTGGACGTGTCTCAATATGTAATTAGCATTCGTAGCCTTCACAATCCCCATTACCATCCAGAGAACCAAATCCACACGGGCTCCACATGTGTGCCAGGCATTAGTACCTTTGTAATATTTCAGGAAACAAATCAAAGCAGTTGTACAAAATCTCTTTTAAGCTTTGTTCCACTTGGGGGCGCTTGGGTGGCTCAGTCGCCTAAACGTCTGACTCTCGATTTTTGCTCAGGTCATGATCTCACGGTTTCGTGAGTTCAAGCCCCACATTGGGCTCCGTGCTCATGGCACAGAGCCTGTTCGGGATTCTCTCTCTCTCCTCTCTCTCTGCCCTTCCTTCCTGTCACCCCCTGTCAAAATAAATAAATAAGCTTAAAAACAAACAAACAAACTTTGTCCCTCTTAGGAGAGGTATTAGTCAGCTAGGGACGCTGTAACAAAGTACCATAGACTAGGTGCTTGAACAACAGTTTATTTTCTCAAGGTCCTGCAGGCGAGAGGTCTAAGATACAGGTGTCGACACAGTTGGTTTCTCCTGAGGCCTCTTTCCTGGCTGGTAAGAGGCTGTGGTCTCTGTGTCCTCACACGGTCTTCCATTATGTGTGCCTGTGTGTCCATGTCTGTGTGTGTGTCCTAATTTTGTCTTCTTATAAGGACACCAGTCATATTGGATTAGGGGCCACTGTAATGACCTCATCTTAACTCAGTTACCTCTTTCTAAGCCCTGTCTCCAAATACAGTCGCGTTCTGAGGTCCTGGGAGTTGGGGCTTCAAGATAGGAATTTGGGGGTGGGCGGGGTGATGGCAAATCACAGGCAATAATAGGAGTGTTCGCCAGAGATGAGAGCATTGCCTACCCAACCCATCGTTGTGTTACAGAGTATATAGGGTTTTACGGGAACACCTCAAATCCTAACACCTCCCAAGGTTGGCCTACAGGTGCCATTGGGAGGTTCTCCCTAGCCCTTTTCAGAGGAGGGTCGCTTCTCCAGCACAGTGTTTCTAGGCAGGGACGTACCCCACAGGACACCTAATGTTGAATGACGTAGTGAGAGTGATTGAATTCCCTTGCAGATCCGAGGAAGTCATCTGGCAGTCTGAGTTTGCTAGTAATGTTTTTAACACCTGCTACTTCCTCCCTACCCATAGCCGTCCCCCCCTCCCCAGCTTTTCCTAAACAAACAGAAATCAGGCCTCAGGCTCAAGAGCCTTTGGCAAGCAACAGCATCCACCCCTCACTAGATACTATTTTTGTTGTGTGTTTATTTTCATTGAATTCATGAGGTCACCCACCATTCCATTTGTGGTGATTCTGTTTTCCGATTAAATTCAGGATGTATATTTTTTTTACTTCACATAAAGTATTTAAGCTTAAAAAAAGCGAGTCCGTTGGAAGAAAAATATTAACAATCGTACTCGTGACAGGCACATATGGAAAAATCGTGAAGGCGGTTTACAAAGGATCTTAGAAATGTGGCTTTGCCATGTAAGGTAAGAGGAAATAATGGTCTTCTAGTATTTGAGTTGTCCAGGAAAGGATACTCCTCAGGACAAGGACACTTCTAGATCCACCCTGAGCCACCACTGTCAGTATTGGGGTCAGTACATGTTTCCAGGGTCCGACGTCCCTCCTCTGAGTGCACACTTTGTCCACTGCAAGCTGGGAGGAGACAGAGCTGCTTTCTCTGTGTGTTCTCTGGAAAATACCATATCCAGGATCTAAACAGACCTCTGAGCATAGGGCGGGGCCTCCACCTCTGGGTCCTTTCCCTTTTCCTTCATCTCCAACCTTGACATCAGTAAGACCCTCATCTTGGCAAAGGAGCAGCTCATCATAGAAGTTTAGGGCAGACACACGTAGACAAAGCAACATTTCTGGCCTGGAACTGAAATTTCCAGGAAATTCCAGTGTACATTTGATTTATAGTTCTTTTCCAACCTTGTTCCCTCTCTTTGCCACACGTTTGTTTTACAATGTGTGGTTTCGTTCCTCGCTTGCTTACTGGTTTTCTGATTTAGCACTAATTCGGACTCAGGTAGCTCAAAAAGGAGCTTGGTTTATGTCTGTTTGAGATGTTCTAGCTTCATAATATGTTTTATTTTCAAGACTAAGATATTTTTCCCCATTGGGATTGGTTAAATACCGCTATTTATGTGACGGTTTTAGAAGAATTACTAATCCATGGGGGAAATGTATATTAAACAAAGCAAACAGTTTACAAAACAGCATTTCTGGTAAAGTATTGCTTATTTTTTTTATTTTTTATTTCAGAGAGAGAGAGAGCAAGCAGGGGAGAAGGCAGAGGGATAGAGAGAGAATCTTATGCATGCTCCAAGCTCCATGCAGAGCTCGATCCTACGACCCTGAGATCAACACCTGAGCTGAAATCCAGGGTCGGGTGCTCAACGGACTGAGCACCCAGGCTCCCCTAAAGTACTACGTTTTAAAAGCACTATATGGGGGCGCTGGGTGACTCAGTCGGTGAAGTGTCTGACCTCGGCTCAGGACGTGATGTCGAGGGTCGTGATTTAGACCCCCCACATCGGGCTATGTGTTATCAGCACAGAGCCCACTTTACATCCTCTGTCCCCCTCTCTCTCTGCCCCTCCCCTGCTAGTGCTCTCCCTCGCTCTCTGTCTCTAAAAAAATAAATATTTTTTTTAAAAAAGGAGAAAAGGGTTTATTTGAAATAAAGTAAATAAAAACACTATATGTGTCTGTGAGTATATATCTCTATATATCTATATATAGATATATAGATATTATGCAAACAATTGATTCATATGTAATTGAATGTTATTAATGGTTCTTTAACCGAAGAGATTAAAAACATTTTTAATTTTATTCTTTATGTTTCTACACGTTTTCAATTTTCTACATTTAATTTTTATTTTGTTTAAAATTATAAAAATAGTAAATTTAAAATGGACCTCATGTGAAAACAAAACAAAACAAAACAAAACAGTTCTATTCAAATGTTTCCAAGAGGAAGTCTCTACCATCTAAAGGTGACCAGGGATGCTGGCCAGGATTCTTCTAGAAATTTCTTTTGCTCTTTGCTGAGAAAGGTATAGAAATGCTATAGTTAGTCCTGAGCCAATTTCTACCAAGAGACATGGTCTTAGGTGAAATACAGGGTCAACAAAACAAAACAAGTTTGGCTAAAATTTCTTAGCACTAGGTTAGAGGAAATCTGTTTTTTTTTTTCCTTGAAGAAAGAAATAGTAATAATAGTAAATTAAAAAAATAATAATAGCTTTTACCACAGGATTAGTAAAACCAAAATAGCAAGTGAAAAGAGGCAGGCACCAAGATAGAGAATATCAATAACCAGATACATTATTTTATTTCTTATGGACCATTTATTTTGATCTCTCACATCATAAAGCTTTTTCCATGGCAATGGTTCTCAATCTCTTTAACCCCCGTCATCCATCGGATCCAACATGGCTCCTACGTGTAACTAATTTTCCACCAGGCAAGCAAGAGAGCTTCATAAGGTGCAAATCAGAATGGGAAGTAATTTTACTTGGATAAAATTATTTCTAGTTGCTTCTGATATCCCCCCACTGATGATTAGTGTTCTATAGTGTTTTATTGCCTTTTATTGAATATTTAGATCCACATCACATAGAGGAAAAAAGCGCTTTACAATATTCTGCTAAACATTGTGAGAATTCTCCCTTCACCCTACCTCAGTGTGCCCTGACTTTCTCCAAAACCCACGTGCTTCAGAAAAAAGTGACTTCCTCTCCAGTCCCAGAACTAGGCCCGGGTGGTGTAAGGGTAATCTCAAACACTTGCAACGGTGATTGGTTTAGGAATAGAGCCCAGGGAATTGGCTGTGCATTCCCCCAGCCACAGAATTGTTCAGAAACGACCAATGGCCAATGTGAGCCAATGGACTTCAGCTGGCTGGAAAGAAATTTCCTTACTGTTAGGAGAAAAGCCCCCAGAAGAGACAAGTTCTTTCTCTGAAAGCCATTTTGTGCTGATGTGAAGTATGAGACTGTTTTAGTCTCTCTCCAGCAAAGGAAGCTGACCTTGAAAATGGAACGATTCTAGTTGAAGAGAGCACGGAGAAGGAATTCACAGGGACTACATCTACCCCAAACCCCTGTCCTGCTTCTAAAGCACCGTTTGCAACCATTCCCTTATTCTGTAAACCAATTGAGGTAAAGTTTTCCATTTCTCACAGCTGAAAGCATCCTAACGCTGATACCATGTGTATAATATTGAAGAATTCCTCAAAATATAGATTTGTGATTCTAGCGTGAACTTAATTCCACCTTATAGATTGGAGTGAATAGGGCAAGGGAAGCTGACTTATTCTCTTTAACTCTCAATTTAAGTTAATTCCCTTACATAGCATCTTAAATATTAATACCAAAAGTTTCCATTAAATACAGCATAATAATATGGTTGGTTATAAGAGAGGAGGGCTTTTAGCAATCACAAAATGCCAATGATCTTGAAGCAAATCTCAATAATAGGATTTGTGCTTAAACTGTGTTTTACCTATAATGTCCTTGAGCTCTAATCTTAAAATATAAGTGCTGATAAGTGATTAAGATACATTTCTTTGTGAATAATTCATGTATCAGATCATCAAGTTGAAGAATTATTACAGTGAAGAGAGATTTCAAGAACTATTTATAGTATCACAAAAATAATCCTCATGTTTTTGAAAAATGATGCCTTTTCAAATAATTCATTTCTTTACATTTATTGAAATATTTTAAAATAAATTAAAACTAGAAAAATAAAAGCAGGGACACTTGGAAAAAAACAACACCTTTCCCCTCTTTGGTGAAATCATTTTATTTATTTATTTTTTTTTTTTGAGAGAGAGAGACAGAGGAGGAGGGGTAGAGAGTGAGGGAGACACAGAACCCAAAGCAGGCTCCAGGCTCTGAGCTAGCAGCACAGAGCCGGATGCAGGGCTCGAACCCACCGTGAGATCATGACCTGAACCGAAGTCTGACGCTTAACTGACTGAGCCACCCAGGTGCCCCTCATTTCATATTTTGTTCTATAACTGTGTGTATAAGAAATCAGTACCTTTAAATGTGTGGGAAGGAGAGGTAATTAAAAAGCAAACAAACAAACAAACAACAAAAAAAACCCCAAATCCCGGGTAATCTACATGATTCTTTTCTACGTAGCTACATTGAAAGTGTATGTTTTTGAATATTACTTAGGTGCCAAAATAATGGTGGAAACGCTGTGTTCCATTTTGATGGGAAATCTTCTGCCCTTCAAACATGTTTATTTTGAGGTTTCTACTTTTTCTCCATTAAACTCAGCAGCATCTATGCCGTATACTATAATTTTTTTTTAATGTTTATTTCTGAGACAGAGAGAGGCAGAGCATGAGTGGGGGAGGGGCAGAGAGAGAGGGGGACACAGAATCCGAAGCAGGCTCCAGGCTCTGAGCTGTCAGCACAGAGCCCGACACGGGGCTCGAACCCACAAACTGTGAGATCATGACCCCAGCCGAAGCCGGACACTCAACCGACTGTGCCACCCAGGCGCCCCCATGCTGTACGTTATAGAAGCACAGGCACTTTGCCACCCATCCCCCCATTATTTACTTATGTTTAATTTGCTAGATTCCTACATTCCTGCACATCATAATCGCATGTGGCCGCACAGGCTAGCTGAATATTGAAATTGATTGAAATTGATTTCCACTTTGCTGACACAAGAAAGTGGGAAAAAGAAATAGTGACGCTGAAAGAGTTCTTAAATTAAGGGAAAATGTATTAAATTAACTCCATTTTTTTTGTTTGTTTGCGTGTGGAGGTTCATATTTCACATTTTAAAATGGAAAGCAGTCTCCGATGAGGTCCAAAGAGTGAATCTGAGCCTATTTGGGGGTTCTGTTTCCAAAAATATAGAATATATATATTTATTATTTTTTTTATTTAAAAAAAATTTTTTAACGTTTATTTATTTTTGAGACAGAGAGAGGCAGAGCATGAACAGAGGAGGGGCAGAGAGAGAGGGAGACACAGAATCCGAAACAGGCTCCAGGCTCTGAGCTGTCAGCACAGACCCCGACGCAGGGCTCGAACTCACGGACTGGGAGATCATGACCTGAGCCGAAGTTGAACGCTTAACCGACCAAGCCACCCAGGCGCCCCTAAAATATAGAATATTTTAACACATGAAGACTTTCTTTAGGGGGTAGCACTTGTGAACAAAATATCTCAATAAGTGAAATTTTAACCAAAATAAATAACGTTATTATCTTTGAATATAGCCAATGTGAATTTGAGAGGAGTGGGAGAAAAAAATGTATAGAATCATTTTGTCTCACTATCAGCATCAGATTGAAGTATGTAGTTTGTTTTAAATGGATTCTGTCAAAATGATAACATTAGGGCACCCATACTCATGAGAACCAAGCTGGGTAGGGCGAAAGCTAATTGATCTAGGCAGAAACGCTTTAGGCAAAGGACAAGAAGAAAAAGAAACCTAACCGTGTGTGTAAGACGAGCTCTCCCTAGGCACTAGTCTCAGAAGTGGTTAAGTTAACTATTTGGATAGGATGATAACTGGGTTCATTGCAATGTGTTTGTTATACCATTTGGTGCTTTTCAAATGGAAAGAAAGTGGAATATCTGATCACTTTTCCTGAAACTTGAAAGCTTACTTTAATTAAAAAAAATCACCAGTGAATTTGACAGAATGTAGATATATGATAAATTTATTCAATCCCTCTGATTGAGTTCAGCAGTATATTTTCCAAGTGAGACAGCAGTGTGAACTTGGATATTTGAAATTTAAAGAAACCCCTGGGAATCTGATGGTGCCTTATGGTTCTGTTTTGGCCCAATTAAGACATAGGAGAAAGTCCTTGAAAACTTTTGATCTCTACATTTAAAAAATTGAGGTTTAAGAGTTTGACAAAAGTGGAAAGCCGCTGGCTAAATACAAAAAAAATAATGTAGCATTTTCTTTTGAAGAAATGAATATTGCAAGAAAATGTTTAACATTTTTATACATTCATGGTAGAGGACATTAGTCAACTATATCACACAAGCCTAGGTTTAGAGCCCATCTACTGGCTAAAATCCATCATAGTGTTGCCCATTTGTGCAACAAATATTCATTGAATGCCTATATTGTGTGCCAAGCACTGTGCTAGACCCTGGGGATAGGGAGCGAAACAAACAAGGTCCCGGTCTTGTGGAACTTAATTAATAGATTGTACTTTATTGGTACTTGTGCTCTTGACAAAATGAGTTGTTAATTTCAACAAGAATTTGGGATGCAATGTATCAAAATAGTATTAACATTCCCAACAAGAAAATAATAACGAACAAGTAATACATTGTCTTTTTATCCTTAACCTGCTGAATAGACATCATTTTGGTGTGTTCATATTCCTTGATGGAGATAACAGAACCTGGTTTGTCAGTCCACACTGCCTGGATGGTAGACAAAACTATAATATCCCATGCCTTGGTTTAATACAAATGTTATTTAGGTAAGAATTATTAGAGACAGCTGACAAACACATACTTTTGAAAACATATTTGGAAGATACTCCTCTTTGTATCTGCGAGCATCAGTTTCAATTCTGCAAAAGTCTGTAAAAGTCTATGGGGCGCCTGGGTGGCTCAGTCAGTTGAGTGTCTGACTCTTGGTTTCGGCTCAGTTCATGATCTTGCGGTTTGTGAGTTCGAGCCCTATGTCAGGCTCCGTGCTGGTAGCCTGGAGCCTGCTTGGGATCTTCTCTCTCTCTCTCTCTCTCTCTCTCTCTCTTTCTCTGCCCCTCCCCTGTTCTATCTCTGTCTCTCTCAAATAAATAAAAAGTTCTTTAAATTCTGTAAACGTCTAGATTTTTAATTACTTCTCTGTGTTATTTTAAGTATCCTTCTCTCTCCCTAATATGGCAATCATCTTTGTTTATCAGACTTCTGTGGTACTGCTAATTAGAACACTAATGAAACATTAGTGTTTCATAAAGTTCAATAATTTATTTCTCTTTTTTTCCTTCAATTTTTTCCTCTTTTTCTTCTTGACACTAGTATAATAATCATATTTCTCTAAGTTAACCTACCCACTCTCATCCCTGACATCCTTATAAAATCATCTGTTTATCTTAACCTTCAAGTTTTTCCCAAAGTATCACTGTAAATTGTTCTTTTCTCCTCTAGCCCAAGAAATCACTTCTTCTCATTTTGTTAGAAAGCTTGTGAAATCAAACAGACCGCAAAGTGTTTCTTCATGCATCACAAATGACTAGTGCAATCTGAGCAAGACAGTTCCGTAGCTACATGTCTTAATCTGCATCGAATTACGAATTCACCTTTGTCCTCCATGTATCTAAGTCTTATCTCTAATACTGTCTATCACTTGGTGCAGATACAGTTCTAACATCATTGTAAATGTCACTTTATTTATTTAACAAGAATTTGTGGAGCGTCTGCTACAAATTCACTCAAGACACTCTTCTAGGCACCAGGAGTATGGTAATGAACAAATTAAACGTGTTCTTCAATCTACTGGAATTTGCTATCTTGATTTTTGGGAGATTCCATACTTCCAGCTAATGCTAGGATAATCCAGTCAATGTTGACATTGCACATTTTTAGCCAAAAGTTAAAAAAAAAAATCACTGTAATCAACTCTTACCTTATAATCAACTCTTGTCTGGGACATGAATCATTTTATGATGAAAAAGCAGTTCACGTTTGTAACAATTTATAGAGTACACTAACATTCTGTTATCACACTCAATGAACCCAAGAGGACCTCACAACTGAACATCCAACCATTTAAATCTGGAGGAATTAGAATGTCCAAGTCAGACTTCCTAAGAACTTGATTCACCGTATTGAAATAACAATGACTTCAACGTATAATTAGGAAAATAAATTTAATCTTCTCCAAACCCTGGGAGCACTATGTGGAAGTAAGACATTCCTTCCCCTTAGATATTATCTTTCTCCCTTTCACCCCTGAGAATAGTGAAGTAGATGTGGCTGAAGAATGCAAGTGATGAGCTTTTCAAAAAAATCCAACCAGTGATCCCTCAGCTGGAGAGCGGGGTCGATATTGATGGGGCGCCTGGGGACGTTAAAGGCTGATGACGTAGTACAAACAAATTTCCTTGAAGTATTAAGTTTTTTTTCTTTTAAAGTCATGCAAAAGGTCTTTTGTGTCCATATAGCTTCATGTTTTAATTTCTTAACCATTGGCTAACATGGTTGCTTTACGATAGGGCATACAAGTTGGTATAATCCAGTTTCCTGCCACAGCTCCATTGGCTCCTATGTGTATCCCAGTTTGAAATCACTGGAGTAGCTTAACACAAGCTGTCAAAAGAACTGATCTTCCACAATTATCCAGTTTCAAGTTATCCAACTTCATGTTTTCTCCTGTGCTCAATGTTAATGAAATACCTGCTTTTCTCTCCACATGGTTGCTGGGAAGCTCAGAAGGGTTGATAGGATTTGATTATTATTACAATTACTGTTTTGTTGTACTGATTTGTTGTACTGATTTGTACTGATTACTATTAAATTACTGTTTTGTTCAACAGTCTGAACTCGGGTCTGGGTCAAGGTACAAAGATGAAATGGTTCCATTTTTCTCCAGTTACTCCTTCCAACTGTGCTCCGTTAAGTCTCCTTCTCCCACCCCTTAACGACAGCTTGATTATACCTTTCTGATCACTTCCAGCTATAAAAAATATTAGTTCAGACCAATTTAACCCTTTTTATTTATTGATTTTTATTTTATTTTATTTTATTTTATTTTATTTTGAGAGAGAGTGAGCGGGGGGGGGGGGGTGGAGAGGCAGGGGGAGAGAGAGAGAGAGAGAGAGAGAGAGGGAGATTGATTCCCAAGTAGACTCCATGCTCAGCACAGGGCCTAATGCAGGGCTCAGTTCCATGAGCCTGGGATCATGACCTGAGCCCAAATCAGAAGTTGGAAGCTCAACCAAGTGAGCCACCCAGGCATCCCCAATTTAACCCATTTTATTTATTTATTATTTAAAAAAAATTATTTTCAAGTTAGCTAACATACAGTGTGCTCTTGGCTTCAGGAGTAGATTCCTGTGATTCATCACTTACATACAACACCCAGGGCTCATCCCAACAAGTGCCCTTCTCAATGCCCATCATCCATTTTTCCCGCCCCCTCATCCCCACCCCCATCAACTCTGAATTTGTTCTCTGTCTATAAGAGTCTCCTTTGGTTTGCCTTCCTCTCTGTTTGTATCTCATTTTTTCTTCCCTTCCCATATGGTCATCTGTTAAGTTTCTCAAATTCCACATATGAGTGAAACCATATGATATATGTCTTTCTCTGACTGACTTATTTCACTTAGCATAATGCCTCCAGTTCCATCCATGTTGCTGCAATTTTTTTTCAAGTTTATTTTTATTTATTTTGAGAGACATAGAGAACAAGCGGGCGAGGGGCAGAGAGAGAGGGAGAGAGAGAATCCCAAGCAGGCTCCTCACTGTCAGTGCAGAGCCCGATGTGGGGCTTGACCTCACAAACCAGTGAGATCAAGATCTGAGCCAAAGTCAGGAGTCGGACCCTTAAGTGACTGAGCCACCCAGGTTCCCCTTAACCCATTTAAAAATGTTAACTCACATCTGTTTGAATTCTCATCTCCTCCCATTTTCCCTATTCAGCAAAGTTTCCACCTATGGGATTTGAATGGGGAGAGAAGTGGGATCCACTTTTTCACCTCTCTCCTCCCTTTCTTTTGAGATCCTTACTCCTCCAAAGAGTTGGGATCCAAGATGGAGAATGGCTGCAAATATCCCTAACTTAGCGGCTGCAGGTGTGGTCCTGTCTTGACCGTTGCTCTTTCTCTGTTCAAGATCTGTCAGTCTCTGCTGCCGTGTGAGAGGCTCCCAGCTAACTGCTGCTTCTCCTGGGACTTAGGTGCGAATCCTTTCTAGAGGCAATGTTGGTCGAGGTGGTGTGGGGAGCTTCCCAAAACACTGCGTCGTGCTCTCGAAGACCTGCCTTAACTCAGCCATTTTTGATTCCCCCTGCTCAACTGCTTCTGGAACCAGATCAGTTCCCCTCTTGGAGTCTACGCCTCAGCTTCTCAAGGTTGCAGTCTCCTTACCTGGTGGTCTGGCCTCTTGGACACCAGAATGGCTCGGCAGAAATGACCTTCTGCCATATTCTTTTCATCTATGGGGATCTCATGCATTTTGGCCACAACGAAACATGATGTCGGCTGCTAATGCTAATCTTTCTCTCTCTCTGACACACCCACGCGCACACATACACGCGTAGCCTCTCTCTCTCTCTCACTTCTTCCTACTTAACTACTTGAGTAGCCACAGTGAGCTGCTGATGAGAAAGACCATCCATGTCTGTGGGAAGTTCCTTTTGACTTACTCCTCGTTACTCAGCCTGGGCTGAGGAGGGGGGCACGTTTGCTCTCCCCAATGGGAAGACCCTCAGGCCTGTCACTGGCCACACCTCAGCCCATCATGTTTGAGCACAGCGTTAGGTGACTGCTCAACTGATTGATGGTCATGCTGAGCCAGTGTGGTCACCTTCTCCAAAGGCCAGGAGAGGCGTCTGGGCCTCTGTTGTCCCGGGTGCTCTTCAGAACAAAGGAGGCACGACACCTCTTCGTCATCCTGTGAGTCATGGGTGACGACTCCAAGGCAACAAAGTCCCCATTCGACACCCCGTTACCTGCTACACTTGCTGGATAGGGTCTCTCTGGAAGTGTTCACATTCTGGCAAATGAAAAGTTCTGGGCTGGCGGCAAAAACACATACAGTAACTTGGGAAGGACAGTTTTGTGATTTATGCAGCTGCCAAGGGATATTGGCTCCGTTAGACCACTCGTGAAATGACGTGACTAAGCTTGCTTAGCTGCTGGCTGTGGGGGCCGCTTGGGCTAGCGCTCAGGGATGTGGGTGAGAAGTTGAGAGAGCCTTCTGTCTCCCTGAATCCAGGCCATATGTTTAGAGCTTTTTTTTGTCTGAATCCACAGGGTGAGGGGCAGGGATGTTGGGCAATTATTGTCTGTTGTGATTTCTGGTGGTTGATGGTGACTATAAGGCAGAGAGGCAGGAAATAGTTTTATACCCTTCAGATGCACTTGTAACATCGGCATTAAATAGAACTCCTGTGCCAGAGATATTTTATAGTACGGAAGGCTGGGTTTACGGTTTGGCGGGGTCAGACTTCTGTGTGCCAAAACATCCAGAAGCCTGGGGAATCTCTCCTCCGGACAGCTGATTAGGCCCACACCAGTTCTTCCTCTACTATTGGCTTCGGTGTTTCAAAAGGAAGCTTTTTCGAGGAGGGAGAAATTGACACCCATCAGAGATTACATAACAGGTGAGTCAAAGTCCCTGAGGGTCACATAGTGTCTCTCAATGACACAGGGTCACAGTGGTGGGGGTTTCATCCCAGCACATACCATCTGTTGTGTCCTTTACTCCCTCAGATGAAGTCCCCTCAAAGTTGGCTGCCTTTGGAAAGCGGGCGCTCTACTGATGTCCTTGTCTTTTCAAAACAAATCTGAGCAGCACCGTCTGTTGGCCTGCAGCCCTTTCCCACAGTTCCAGAAGGGTCTCTATGGAGTAGGATGTGGTCTCCCACTCTCTGGTGTTTACCCTGCCTCCGGGAGAGAGCCACTGTGACAAACACCATGACTGGGTGCCTCAAAGCTCATCCCAGCCCAAAAGTAACCCCATGAAGCTTACTCCACAAAGGAGGGAGAGCAAGAAATGTGGGTTTTCTTCAGACTCTTCAATTCTACTTCAAGCTTCCCTGGCCAGGCAGAAGTTCAATCTCAGTCATCACGGGGGCTCCTACTGCACACACAAAATGTGGTGCAAAGGTGCTGGGGTTCTTACCCAGGGCAAATTTTGGCGGGGCGGGGGTCTGTTTGCAAGGTTTTGCTCTTCTGGGTCACTGATAAGCCAACCATCATCCAAGACTTCATGGCCTCTTCTAGTGACTTTGCTGATTGATTCTGTGTCAAATTAGGGGCATAAGATGGGGCGCCTGGGTGGCTGTCGGTTGAGTGTCCAACTTCAGCTCAGGTCATGATCTTGCTCGTGGTTTCGAACGCTGCATCAGGCTCTGTGCTGCCAGCTCAGACCTGGAGCCTGCTTCGGATTCTTTGTCTCCCTCTCTCTCTGCCCCTCCCCTGCTCATGCTCTGTCTCTCTCTCTAAAAAATAAATAAACATTAAAAAAATAGGGGCATAAGAACTTGTGCCAAGTATGACAAACGGGGGTCTACAGTCTCTGTTCCCTGGGGATCCATCAGCTCTAGTCCCTGTTGCTAATCCCTTCCTGAAAGTTCTGTCAAGGGTTGGAATGCGGGTCCCCACCACACTGTCCCTCACCCCTCTCCTTCCCACTTTAAGATAATCTCTTCTCTTTTCCTTTCTACTATCCTTTCTCTGCCCTTCAGGGATGCCTATTAGAACCACCTTACAGAATGTAGGTCAGAGGTAACTAAAGTGTGGCTGGAAAAAGTTTTGGTTGGCTTGTATTGTGTTGTTATGGGTTTTTTTTTTTGGGGGGGGGGTTATGTCTTTGATTTTAATGAGAATATATTTATAGCATCTGAGGAGACCAAAGCATGTGAGGTCCACCACATTGTGTATATCCAAGGGCTGCCATTTGTTGTTTTGGTTTTTAACTGAAATTAGTAACAAGCATTTAAAAATCAAATGTGTGCACATTAAAATCTATAATTCTAGCTTCTTAAGGAATTTTGGAAAATCTGGCTTTTGCTGCATGGCAATAACCAGCTGGGGAGAGAAGGGCTGTCCCTTTAGACAACCACAGTGCTCTGCTTCTGTCCTGGTGCAGCCCAGCATTCATCACTAGTTAATAGCACTGCCTGACCTGAAGGAGTGTTGGACTTTGGAACTCTCTCTTCTGGTCTTTCACAAGAGCCAGGGAGACAAACATTTTTTTTTTGGGGGGGGGCAGATATCACCCTTAGAACTCTTAGAACATAAATATAGGCCAAGGTGAGGGGATATAAAAAAAAATATGGTTGTCTTTGTAGAACCAAAAAAGAAACAAATGACGAAGACCGGAATAAATTATCCATCCACGTGAACAATAAAAATGGCTACCACATTCAGAGATTTCATTATGGCCCAAGTTCTTCACAGAAACAATGCCAATTAATCCTCACAAATACACCCTGTCTCACGGAGGGGAAAACTGAGGCTCAGAAGAAAGTGACTTGGCCAAGTCACAAAGCTAATAACATGGTGGAAACTTGGAACGCTGGTATGCATGGGTCTTCCCTCTGGGGCTCCCCTGCCTCTCTTATCATGGGTGTTAGTGGCCCTTCTTCAGGGGATCGCCAAGTTTAACGATATCAGAGGCTGAGTTGGAAGTGAAGTCATCTTAAATTTTTTTTTTTAACGTTTTATTTATTTTTGAGACAGAGAGAGACAGAGCATGAACGGGGGAGGGGCAGAGAGAGAGGGAGACACAGAATGGGAAGCAGGCTCCAGGCTCTGAGCCATCAGCCCAGAACCCGACGCGGGGCTCGAACTCACGGACTGCGAGATTGTGACCTGAGCTGAAGTCGGACGCTTAACCGACTGAGCCACCCAGGCGCCCCAAGAAGTGAAGTCATCTTGACACTGAGTACCAGTTAGTACCTCCACTCTCACTCCCTCTGCCAGAAGGAAACTATTTTCTAAGACTCTCTGGAGGGTCAGGGTCTGGCCCCATGCTCTTACAAATAGCACTTATTCAATAAGTGTGTTCACGTTGTTACTCCTGTTAGCTTGTCTGGAAATGTACTAAGCGCATGTGTGTGTGAGTGCGTGTGTGTAGGGTGACAAGGGGAAAAGACAAGGGAAAGGACTGAGGAAGGGGAACATAGTTCCTGATCCTTCCTGTCTTGGGCCAGAAATATTGCTGAAAAGGTAAAAACTATAGAGGCATACTATAAGGAGTGTGTTTTTCCAAAATGTAAAATAGCTCCAGAAAAAGACCTAACATGAGTCAAAATACTTTGCTTTCTTGGGGTTTGTTTTTTTGATAGAAATTCATAGAAAGAGAAAGCTACCTAATATGATACGCTTTTAGGTTGACAATTTGAATTTGCATGTTTATAATGGATCTCACATTGTCGACTAGACAACATTTTTATATCCTACTAGCATTTACCTAAGTAAATTTAAGCTGACATAGGGTTTATGCCAGAACTGAAGTTACCACTGTTGAATATCACATATGAAAAAATTAGATGATAGAACAACAGGTGAAGAGGCTATCGCTGTGGATTCGCATTATAATTTCATTTCTGGATGGGATAGATGGGGAATTTTCTGTCGTTAGTTTTGTACAGTATGTAAAAAGAGAACCAGCTACGTCAATGACTTCAGAAGCTCTGATGACATGATTCTGAGAGTAATCGTGTTGTTCAGGGGAGGGGGAAAGTCCAGTTAAAGGGAACTATATGAAAATGGTACTATGTGAAAAAGTTTCTGAGTTAATTTTACTGATTTGTCAGAATTTTCTTTTCTGATTTGAGATTATTCTCTGGCATCCAGTGATGGCTTACAATGTAGCTTTTCAGCCCTGCTGGATAGAGATCCTAAAACAAAACAATGAGGCCATGTTGATGGCAATTCCTAGTTCCCTACAGCTACTAACTTAAGGTCTGTTATTGCTCATATCAAACGATGATAACCAAACGGCCTTTAATACATTTAGGTCCTGAACTAAGAAATTATGTATACTACTATTGTAGAGCTGAAACGGGGGCTCAGAGAGGTGAAGGGACTTGTCTAAGGTCACCTGGCAGGTAAGTCGTCGAAGTAGGTCCCAGATTCTGATTTCCAGGAGTATTCTCTCCTTTGGAGACACTGGTTTCATTGCTTTGGCTTCCTTTTGTCTAAGGCTTAAACTAAAGAGTGTTTTACATCATAATAAGCTTGTATTTTGCTTGCTGTTGTTGATCTGTTTGCTGATCTTTGAGTATTGTCGGTGTAGACATATTTATTAGACTGCTCTATAGAGGGTGTGTAAAATAATGACATTTGTATTGTATCCACAAAATTGAGACTGTGGCAAACTCCGCAGGATACATGACCAACTGATTTAATAAAGAGTTTCAAGGGAAAAAAAAAAAAATTGGGAGCGACCTATCCATTAAATGAGGCAAAAGACAGGTCAACCAACTACATTGTGTTTTGGAACCTCTTTGGATCCTGATTTGAAGAAAACAACTGGAAAACAATTATTAGACAATCAGGGAAATTTCAACGGTGTATACTTAAAGGTTTTAGAGAATTATTTTTATTTTATTTTTTTTAGGTAAAATAATGCAATTAAGTAAGATTTTAAGAATCTTAAAAGATCTTTTAAGATTCTTAAAATCTTACTTAAAAAATCTTTCTCTTTCACAGGTAGATATCGAAGGAGATGACTTGATACGATATTAGGGGCTTCCTGCAAGTTAACAGAGCAGATGAAGATTGGTCTTTAAATGATAATTGTTGAAGCTGGGTTCTGGGTACTTGATGGTTTACTATATTATGGTATCTACTTTGGATTCTGTATGTACATCTTACACAAAACAATGCATTGTTCAGTGATGAACCCAAAGTAGATGATTTGGTTTTATATTGCATAATGCCTCATTTTAAGGGGCTCTGAAGGGAACGGAAAAGGGTCTTAGAAGTCGTCTAGCCCGATCTCCACATCCTTCTCCTTTCCTTTTGGGCACAAATGGGGGTGGGGTGGGGATTGTTTTTTCCTCCTTGTTCTCTCCCTCTACCCCGCCCGAGGTCCATTTTTAAGGTAGATAACCCCCAAAAGATTTCTCATCTTTCCTAAAATAAAGCCCGAAGGTTGGGAGGAATGCCTTCTTTAATTGGGGTCTTGATTGTGCTAATTAGTTACTCGGTTGTCAGGGGGCCCGAAGAACCTATACTTTTAATTCCCCTACCCACGTGACAGTGTTTTTGTTTCTAAAGTACAGGAAATTCTCGAAGAGTTTACGTCACCTCCAGCAGTTACAGTAATTACCGTATTGACGCGACTTGTTTCCAAAACGTGAACACTCGCGGTGCGGCGCGAGTCCTACTTAGAGATTTTTTTCAGTCCAGACTTAAGTCTGAATTTCGTCTAGTAGATGATGTGAGATTCATTAGATCACTCTGTGATCTAATTTTTAAGCAGTAGTGACACCGGGGATCGGAACGGAGCTAGTTTTGTGTGTGCGTGTGCGTGTTTTCAGTGTCTATTGCTGGATTTCCGAGGTGTGTCTGGGGGGAAAAGCAGAGACTACACCACACTGACACTCCACGCAGGGGCACTGCAGGCAGCGTTTGCTGCAGTAGTGCGCCTGCGCAGTCGGTCCCCGCCAACTCGCCCGCCTTCCCCCATCCGGCTAGCAGGGGGCGCTGTGAGGTGATGGCCTAGTCTTTCCCCAGGGCTCTGGAACATAGCATAAAAGGGCAGGAGGCGAAGCGGGCTGAGGGGCGTTCTATCCTCGACTGCCCTGGTCTCTATCACCCTTTGTCCTCCAGCTTTCGCCCTCCCTGCTCTGGGCCTGCGGGCCTGGTTGCTAGGCGGAAGCGGGGCGCGGCGGCTGCCGCTGCGGCTGCCCGGGCGTTTGAAAAGCGGCCACACAGGCGGCAAAAGGTCCTCCGGTGGCGGGTTCGCTTCTCCCTGCAGACAGTCCGGGGGGCCGAGCCGCCTTTGCCTTTCCGTGGAGTCGGGGCAGGGCTAGGGTCGGGCTGGCGGTCCGGGGTAGGGGAGCCGGGCGCGCTGCAGGCGGCGGCGGGCCCGGGCCGAGGAGCGGGGTCTCGGCGTCGGGGGCCGCGGGCGGGCGGTGGGAGCCCCGGAGGGAGCCCTCCTCCTGGTGGTCGCGGGCCTCCAGCATCTCACCCGGGTCCCTCTTCCCCCAAGCAGACCCCGCCTGTGGGCCGCCCACCGCGACCATGGTCTCCAAGTCCGACCAACTGCTCATCGTTGTATCCATCCTAGAAGGTGAGCGGCCAAGGGGCTTGCATTTGCACCTGCAGCCTCCTGACTTAACCGAGTGGCGTGCGACTGAGACTTTGTTAACCTTACGAACCCTGTCATCTTTCCTTTTGCAGTCCCGCAAGACTTGTTCAAAGTTGTACTTCCTGAGGCCTGTTAGGCGATTGATTTAGAAACCTCTCAAGGGAGCGTGAGAGCTATTAGGGATAGGTGATATTTAGCGTGAATAGCCGGAGCCCCAGAGAACGTAGGAAAAACGATTTCCATCAGAAGCAGCACGTCGATGACTTTTACTCGTGAGCTAAGGTGCCTGGAAAGCACGTTCTGTTCAGGGGCCTCCCGGTGATCCCATTTGTGAGAGCTTTGCTTTCGACTCGAATCCCTATTTCCTGCACTCTGAAGTGTTACCGGGGCCATTCCCTTTACTAAGTCTTGATAGGGGACTTAGGAGGAGTAGTTGTCAAGACGGTCTGTTACATACGTTCCTAGAAGTTTGGTGTGTTGAAGGAGTGACCTTTGTTTATTGCAGGCTCATGGAGTGTCAGGCACTGTGCTGGGAATGTAGGGGTAAAACATCCCGGGTCCTAAAACCTAAGTAAACAGTATAGCCTGGACAATGTGTATAGTTCATCAGGGTGTGGGAGAAGGAAAGACCAGCTCTGGGGAGAATTTCCCGGAGGAGGTGACATTTATTTGGGTCCTAAAGGATGAGTAGGAATGTGTCAGGGGAAAAGAGGAAGGGTGGGCTTTCCAGGCAAAGGGAAGAGGAAAGAACCCTTAAGGTGTGGAAAGGCCAGGCACATTCTGCCCTTGCTTAAATTCAGTGTGGTTGGAGAGAAGCTGCAGGCAAGTGGAGGGAGTAGGAATTGCTAGGTAAGTTGAAGCTGGGTTTTGAGGGGCACCTGGGTGGCTTGGTCGGTTAAGCGTCCAACTTCGGCTCAGGTCATGATCTCACGCTCTGTGAGTTCGAGCCCCGCGTTGGGCTCTGTGCTGACAGCTTAGAGCCTGGAGCCTGTTTCAGATTCTGTGTCTCCCTCTCTATCTGCCCCTCCCCTGTTCATGCTCTGTCTCTCTCTGTCTCAAAAATAAATAAACGTTAAAAAAAAAAAAAAAAAAAAAGATGGGTTTTGAATAATCTGATCATAGCAGCCCTCTTGAGTTGGGCCTGAGGAATGGCTGCCTTCTGCCCCCCTCCTCCACCATTGGAGGTATTTTGTGGAGGCCTGGTACTATTTGGGGGGTGGGTGGTATGAGGGAATGAGTGGTAATGGCTTTTGGCACAGAAAACTGACCAGAACCCCTAAATTGTTGGGGCAGCATTTTTAGCTGTTCTCTTACTGATTGTTTAAAGACAGAGGACTGAAATCCCCTTGTAATTGGTCAACAAAAGCTTCTGGACTTGGTACTTGCTCCCTGCTATGAGGAAACCCAAATAAAAGGCACGTTCTTTCCCTTCAAGGATGTAGGATTCTGTCTTCTTCAGAAGATCAAATTCACAGGCAGGACACAGTATGTTGGAGTGCAGTATAATATTAAAAATATGGGATGTGGGCTGTAAACATCGGTTTTGGGGGTGGGTGGGGATGATGGCTTAAGGGCTTTGAGTAGTTAGGTAATGATGGAGGGAAGTCCTTGCTGGCCGTTAGATCAACCCAGGCCAGGGGTGCCTGGGTAGCTCAGTCCATTAACTGCCTGCCTCTTGCTTTCTGCTCAGCTCATGATCTCTCATTTCATGAGTTCAAACCACGTCTCGGGCTCCGCGCTGACAGTGCGGAGCCTGCTTCGAATTCTCTCTCCCTCTACCTCTGCTTCTCTTCTCTCTCACGATAAATAAAAAAACATAAGAAAAACGGAAAATAAAAAACAAACCCCAGGCCAATGATGGAGTAATTTTGGTGGATGGAATGATGAAGAGGTCCCGCAAGATGACCAGGGTCAAGGGAGGTGAACGTTGAGGAATATTCTGGTCAAATAAGCTTGTGTAGCTGGAGTGAGCAGGCCTTGGAGGGTTTTGAAAGCCAAGGAGTTTAATGTTCTAAAAAATAGGGAGGCAGCCTATATTTCTAAGTAGGAGAGCATTATCTGCAAGTTTAGTATCGGTGTGCAGAGAAGAGAACCTCGATTCAGGGCTGTCGGTTAGGTGTTGCCCTAAACATACCTAAAACCGGACCATGGACCTCCGTGCAAACTGTCTCCTTTTGTGTTTGTGTTTGTGTTTCCATTCATCATAACCATGTTGCTGCCTCAAGCCCAGAACCTGGGGCTCTTCATCTTCCTGGTTCCATCCCCTTCTTCCAGATGGTCACCAAGCTTTGTTGCTAAAATCATGCGAGGTGCTTCATAGAAACTTTTAAATGAGGAAGTTTCCACTGTGAGTGCCCCTCTTTGAGCCCCTCATGATGTGCTTGGTCTCTGTTAGTAATCTTTTCAGTGGTCTGTTTCATAAATTTTTTTCCCCCCTTTCCAGAGAATGTCTATTGTTCACATTACCATCTAGGGGTAATCTTTCTGAAATGCGAATTTAATTGTTTTAAAAATCCTACAGTTTCCTAAAGGATAAGGTCTGTACTTTCTAGAACAGCATTCATGGCCCTTCACGGTATGCCTCTTGCCTGCCTTTTCAGCCTCTTCTCTCTTGCCATCTGTCCCTACGTCCCCATGTCTTCAGTTATTTTGAGCTACGTTCAGTTTCTTGACTACACTTCTAGAAATGCCCATTATTCAAAAGAAAATGATGAGGTTTCTACCGTGAGTCAAATTTGGGCTATGTGCCGGAATCCGTGGATGAAAAAGACAAGGTTTCTGTTCTCAAGGTATTGTCTTTGGAATGAGGGAGGTGCCCCTTCATTCCAGTACATATCCTCTGTTCTCAGGCTAAGTGGATGGTATGATTATGATGGTGTGACTGAGAATACAGGCTTTCTGACAGACATGAAATGCATTTGGGGAACCCCATGATCTTTTAGAGCAGCTCAAAATGATGTCCAGAGAGAGGCCCCTGTGAGTGCTAATTGGGAGACCTCTGCTAAGACACTTGTACTAAGACTCCCAAATGGGGAGTTTGAAACGAGAGCTTCAGGTTGAAAGTCAGAGGATTCCAATCAAGAATCTCTCTGACCCCTTTACTTCCTACTGAGAGGAGTGTAGCAGGGTGAGTAGCAGCTGGTATGTATTTATTCAATATCGGTCAAAATGTGTTGAGACACGTGTCTCAACACCATGCCCTGCGCCAGACCTACAAACAGGTTGACTGTGAGATTCTTCCCTAGTTTTTAGCTTCCTGTTGGCACTGTTTTCAGTTTGCTTCTTTCCACTAGACCCTCAATTCCTTGAGGCGATGTACTCTGTTTTACTCTTGTTTGTACCCCATCGTTTGACATAGAGAATACCTGACTCTGATAATGCCTTTAGTAAATGGTGAAAGAAGGGGGTCAGGCAGTACCAGGGAAAAGTGATAGGTAGACAGAATATTTTTAAAATGATTGACAACATTATCCTTGAGATTTGAATGAATGAATACGTGTGTCTGTTTTTCTTGGGCTGATTTGCTGAGTGTTCCTAACTGTGTTAACAGGAAAATTATGATGCATGTTGGTTGGCTTTTGCTTATTGGGTTATTTCCCAGCTCTCCAGAAGACTTGACTGTTCCATTTTAACTTCTGATACAGTAATATCTAAAATTAGTGGAATCACATTTTTCTTCTAAACGTCACTGAGATCGTTGCTGCTCAAAGCGTGAATCAAGGACAATAGCATTGACATCATGTGGGGGTTTGTTAGAAATGTGCCTCTCAGAGGGCACCTGGGTGGCTCAGTCAGTTGGGCTTCTGACTTCAGCTCAGGTCCTGCTCTCATGGTCTGTGAGTTCCAGCCCCAAATCGGGCTCTGTGCTGACAGCTTGGAGTCTGGAGCCTGCTTCCGGTTCTGTGTCTTCCTCTCTGCCCCTCCCCCACTCACACTGTCTCTCAAAAATGAATAAATGTTTAAAAAAAAAGCCTCTCAGCCTCGACTAGTGAACCATAATCTACATTTTAACAGAGTCCCCAGGTGATTCATGTGCACGTTAATATTTTGGAATCACTAATTTACAAATTGTAGCTTTCAGTTTGATTCTTTCTTATGAATCATGAATTTGTACGTGAGAGTACACATTAGTAGGTAGTTAGTGGACTATATAAGTCAACAACTCCTAATGTGTATTTTTAAAACGTGCTAAAAGATCATAGTTGATTTTTGTACAGTTCTGATTAACCTGTATAGTCTTTGTTTTCCAGGTCGTCATTTCCCCAAGCGTCCAAAACATATGCTTATAGTAGAAGCAAAGTTTGACGGAGAACAGTTGGCTACTGACCCTGTGAACCACACCGACCAGCCAGAATTTGCTACCGAGTTAGCCTGGGAGATCGACAGGAAAGCACTCCACCAGCACAGGTGACTGTTGTTTTCCATTTGTTTTGCTCTAGTTTTTAGGCTGCTAGGGATGAATAAATCTCTATCTTTCTAGATTATACATTATTTCTCATGTGCTAGGAAGTTTTCAAAGTACTTTGCAATAGTAATTCATTTGAACATCAAGACAATCCTATGAAGTGGGTGTTAGGATTTCCCCCAATTACAGATGAAAAAACTGAGGCCTAAGAAGGGTAAGTAACCTGTTACAAGGCAGTCAGCTGGATAATGGTAGAGCCCAGCCATTTGAGTTCTAGAGCCTAAGTTTTTAACCATTACGTGTAGCTTTTTTTTTTCCTGATGTCTGAGAGGATACTCTAGAAGTGCTGTAATGATAGTTACCCAATATTAAACATGGGTTGGAATTCACTGTAATTTCTATTACTTCCTTTATCATAACTTTATCTGGCTTGCTAAGGATATGTAGAGATATGCGTATAGTAATTACGTAAGGGTCTCTAATAAATTTTATACTTAATTTGAGCCCTTTAAACACTTCATATCAGTACATAAAACAGGCTTAAAGCTCCAGCCTCTTATTTATTTCATGAACTCAGATGACTCGAAACAGGCAAGAGCGTGGCTACTTCTATTTTAAAAAGGACTGGAAAAACATATTTCTTTTCTGGAAAGCACAGAATTACTTCATTCATTGGTCTGTCTTAGGACTAAAGCAAATAAAATTACGAAGTTAAAAAGTGAATGTAAGGAGAAATTTATTTTCTTATGTGGCCAGATCGGTCCATGGATTTGTTTGGGGGATTTGCAAGGGCATTAAATTCTTAGAAGATCAAAATTTTGTGTTCAGTGACTTCTGGAATATCTGCACAGAGTCCTGATAGGAGGTATTAGTGCCCGTGGTGTTCACAGTTGTGTTAATACCAAGTGGTACCACTCTGCGTGTTGGAGGCTGAGAAAAGAACACAGATAAATTGCATGTATATAAATAAAGACTGTATGCCAAGTGCAAGTTTTATAGTCATTCCATTAGGTAACAGTGATGGTCGAATCTAATGAGCTTATGTATGAGCCAGTATAGAGGTTTCAGACTCTCAAGAACCCCTGCTATACCAGCCAAGGTCATGCTTACAGAACATTGTTGTGTATTACAATGAATTATTACTTTCAATAGTCTGTGGTTTTATGGTATTTAATTCTGAAGTTGATTTCATTATTTTAGTGACAAAAAGAGCTTTAAGCACGTATGTGTGTTGGTAGTTTTATGTGTGTATGACAGTGTAAGGATAATTTAAAATCAATCTTGAAGATTCATGTTCAATTTTAATTTATTAACTTTTAAAGAGTTCTGTATGGTAGAGAAGCTTTAAAAGCACTGACCTACAGCATAGCTCCTCAGATGAGAGAGACCAAGATTTTTGACGTGGTTGTAGTATTACTTGGTGTAAAGATAAATAGGCATGATGAATAGTTCATGTCAGTTGAAGTTTTGCAGAAAATACAGATTATCCGAAAGAATTATAGTTGTCTTGCTAGTAGCAGGCAGCTTTTCAAAACTAGCAGAACATCAGCTCAATATTAAGCAGAAGCTAGTTCGTCTATAACATAAACTGTTACGTTACAGGCTGCAACGCACGCCTATCAAACTGCAGTGTTTTGCCTTGGATCCCGTATCTTCAGCCAAGGAAACTATAGGCTACATTGTGCTAGACTTGAGGACTGCTCAAGAAACAAAGCAGGTATTGCCCTTTTGATGTGTTCTTACCGGTGACGTTAGGTGCGGATTTTTCGTAGATAACCCATTGATGGAAAGAACCTGTGGTACCGGACCTGAAAGGGCGAGGGTCTGAGCCGGTGTGGCGATTCTGAGGTTTCACTTGAGGAATTTGATTTAGAAAGTGCCACTATTTTGGTCATTTCTTTGACCTAGAACGACTTTCTCAAAGAAAATTCTCTCTGAGCTCAGACGTTCGGCCGCATTGCTGTGACCTGGAGCTCAGCACGTTCAGCTGCCAAGCTTTGCTTTCAGAGGTAGTGCTTTTGCCGCGTGCCCTGTTCTGGTGAACGGCACCCCTCTTCCAGGTACGCAGGCCAGACGGCCTCCATTTCCGGCCTCCGTAGCCATCCTTTTCCAGTTGGTTTCAGGCCTGCGGCGACCCCTTCCTGATCCAGCTCCTGTTGTACATTTTCGCCGTTGCGATCCCAGCCTAAGGCACCGTCCTTTCTTAACCTTGGCTGTGCTAGTAGCCTCCTGATTCCTTCCCCTGCTTCCCATTCCTTCCGTGTGTAGCAGTCAGAACACGTGAGCTCAGTGAAATACACTTATGGGACATAAACAGCAGCCTTGCCAGGAGTACACACATAAAGAAGGAAAAATAATTCAGGGTCTCGATTCCTATGTCAGTGCTTTTTGTTACTGAAAATGTTTCTTTTCTCTTTTAAAATATCTACCAATCTTTTTTTTTTTTTCTTAAAGTTTATATATTTATATTGAGAGAGAGAGTGTGAGGGAGAGAGAGAATCCCAGCAGTCTCCGTGCTCATCACCAGACCTGAAATCAACAGACGCCTAACCAGCTGAGTCACCCACGCACGCCTTTTCTCACCTTTTTTATGTTACTGACTTTGGAAATACTTTGAATGGTTCTTAATAACTTTGTTTTGTCACTTAAAACAAAAACAAACAAATAAACTTACTTTTGAAGTCTTTGATTCTTGATTTGAATCCTAAACTAGGATTCCCTGAAGGAAAATTGATCTCTTAGCAACATGTTCGCTACTGATAGCCACGGTATTTACAAAGGAGCCAGTTAGCTTAGCCCACATTTGGAATCCTTCAAAAGAAATGGGAATTTAAAAAATTCTCTAAAAGGGAATCTGTTTCTCCTCCCTCCTTGGGTACTCCTCACCTCTCTGTCCCTAGGTTCTGAAGAGGTTTTCTTTCTGAAGTCTTAGCCCCTCAACCAGGAGCCACGATCATGCCCCTGATGTATGTCTTACCTAGCTGTGCTACAACCTGCACAGGATCCTTTTGCGGTTGCTTTGGTTACACAGAAGGTAATCCTTTTAGGAGGAGGATAGCTGTAAATGCACGTGGCATTCCTTTCTGCCCCTGTCCCACCTGCCCTATCTGGTCCTATAGGACACTTTTGTCATTACATTCGCTTCTTATCATTAACAGTTCAGGGGAAATGTTTCAGAATTAAGAGTTTTAAGAAAGCCAGATGTTGTCTTAATCACTCCTGTTTGTTAGCAGAACTATCTGAAGTTGGTGCATAGAATATTTGAAGTTCAGAATAAATTGATTATCTGTAAATGAAAAGAAACACAAAAAAATAAGCTTTGTTTTTCCAAGTTCTAAAACAGAAAAACATAGCATAAATTCCCTGAGTAGCTAAAACTCTTTTTCAGGCTTAGACTTAAAATTGTAATATATCCATCATAAAAAAAATACACAACAGATTATGAGTTTTTCTTTTAAAAACCTTGGGTGTGGATTTAAAAAAACAAACAAACAAAAAAACCCAAAAAATGATGGCTTAGGCTTATTTTACTTACCAGAAGCTTTTGGTTTTGATATTCTTAAAGACCAGTTTCTTTAAAAAAATTTTTTTTTAACATTTATTTATTATTGAGAGACAGAGAGACACAGAGCGTGAGCAGGGGAGGGGTAGAGAGAGGGGGAGACATAGAATCTGAAGCAGGCTCCAGGCTCTGAGCTGTCAGCACAGAGCCCGATGCAGGGTTCGAACTCACAAACTGCGAGATCATGACCTGAGCCCAAGTTGGTCGCTTAACCAACTGAGCCACCCAGGCGCCCCTATAAAGATCAATTTCTATGTCTTTATAAAATAGTGGTTAGAGAAAGAACGCTGTTTGCATGAATTGAAATGGTGTCCCTGCATTAATGCAACATGCAGTTCTGAGCCATGAGATTGTGCAGGCTGGTTTGAGTATTAGAATTTCTCATTGCTGTGGCCAGGATATTGAGGTAATTTATGATACTTCATCCTGTGAGAAAGCCTTTATATTTCAGCCAAGTATGTGGTTCATAACCCAGAGCTCTACCTTAGGTCTTTCCTTCAGTATTTTGTTAGTGTCTTTTTGTTAACAGTAGCTTTCTGCACATTTGGTATATGTAGGACAAAGCAGAAATGTGGCAGGCAGCAAAGGTATATACCAGAAAAAGTGACAAATTAAGGGTTAGGGAAAGGGAAAATTGGTAGTCTAAACTTTTTATTTCATTTTATGTTTTTAATATTTATTTTTGAGAGAGAGAGAGTGCCCCTGGGGGAGAGGCAGAGAGAGAGGGAGACCCAGAATCTGAAGCAGGCTCCAGGCTCTGAGCTGTCAGCACAGAGCCCGACATGGGACACAAACTCATGAATGGTGAGATCATGACCTGAGCCGAAGTCAGACGCTTAACCAACTGAGCCACCTAGGTCCCCCTAAACTTCTTATTTTTTTTTTAAGAGGAAATACAGTTAGCTTCCTAAGCAGGATTAGATTCTTTTGAGGAAAATGTGAAAAATACTTTAAAAGAGGAGAAAGTGCTAAGGAACTACAGGAAATATATTTGGAAGCTTATAGGACATTTCCCACTATTGTTTGTTTCCTATTAATTATTAAGGTGTTTTTGTTTTGTTGTTACTTACTCTCCAGGCACCAAAATGGTACCAGCTGTTGAGTAATAAATACACCAAGTTCAAGTCGGAGATACAGATAAGCATTGGTTTGGAAACAGACACCAAGGCACCAGTGGATAGTTTTAAAGCAAAAGGAGCCCCCCCTCGAGATGGAAAAGGTTTGTGCGTCGTTTCTAAGGACGTCGTCTGA
The DNA here is from genome assembly GCF_018350215.1 of Panthera leo. NCBI lineage: Eukaryota > Metazoa > Chordata > Mammalia > Carnivora > Felidae > Panthera > Panthera leo. The sequence continues at coordinate 101,551,120 of NC_056679.1, read as the reverse complement.
AAAGTTGCTTCTGTGGACTAGAGCTTCAGGAGCGGTGGGTGGTGTGATAGGAAAATACATGCAGGAGTGTAAACACATTTTACTCTGGTGCCTCCGACAGATGTTGTCGTATTGTTAAATGTGCAGCACTGCTCTAACTCTTCCTAGAGAAGAGCTAGAAATAGACAAGATTTTCCTTTCTTTATTTGGTATATGACAAAGCACAATTGTGTATTCTTGAAGATGGCTATTTAGGAAAATTTTCTTCCTAGGATGAGCACGAGAAAGCCAAACAGTTACGCTGTTCTCTCTTCACTTACCTGTTAACCACACCTTCATATTTCTCTTTCCTTGTTTTTTTCTTTTTTCTTTTTTTCTTTTTTTCTTTTTTTTGTTATTAATAAACTTTATTTTAGAGAAGTTTTAGGTTCCCAGCAAAACTGAGTGCCAAGGTCAGAGTGTTGCTGTGGACCTCGGTCTCCTCAGCCACGCAGCCGCCCCACTATCCACCTCCCCGGCCAGAGGGGCCACATGTTAAAATTGATGAGCCTACATGAGCCAATCACTTATCACCCGGACTCCACAGTTTACATTAGCATTTATTTTTGGCGTTTTATGTTCTGTAAGTTTTGACAAACGAGTAATCACCTACGTCTATGACTGTAGTTTCCCACAGAACAGTGTCACTGCCCTGAAACCCGTCTGTGCCGTTTCTCCCTCCTTTCTGCCTAACTGACAAACACTTGTTTTTTTTTTTCACCGAAGTATGGTTGATGTAAAATGTCCTAATGGTTTCAAGCGTACGACATAGTGATTTGACCAGTCTGTTCGTGATGTTGCGCTCAGCACAAGTGTAGAGACCCCGTGTCATCGTGCGGCTGTCATAGTAACATCGCTGTGTTCCTGTGATGTGACTTGCATCCTTGTGACTTACTCCTTCCGTAACCGGAAGCCTGTACCTCCCATTCCCCTTCATTCGTTGTGGCCACCGCCCCCCTTCCCTCTGGCAGCCACCAGTTTGTTCCTTGTGTATTTATAGGTCTGATTCTGCTGGGAATAGACTTTGCATCATTTGCAGACAAAGACCATATCATGTCTTTATTCCCACTCGGCATGCCTTTGTTTCCTTTGCTTATCTTCCTGCGTTTGTTAGGACGTGTAGTCCGGCACCACGAAGCTGTGATGAAAGGGGATCTCCTTGCCTTGTTTCTGGAGGATTTTTATGGATGTTCTTTATCAAGTCGAGGAAGTTACTCTCTAGTTGTCTACTGAGGGTGTTTCATCATTACCGAGTGTGGGATTTTGTCAGATGCTTTTTCTGCATATTTGATACCATCATGTGGTTGTTCTTTAGTTTGTGATGTGATGGATTATATTAGCAGATTTTTGAATGTTGAACTAGTCTTGTGTACCTGCAAAAAATCGCATTTGGTTGTGGTGTATGGTTCTTTTTATACGTTGTTGGATTCACGTGGCCAATAGGTTGTTGAGAATCTGTGCATGTATGTTAATGAGAGCTAGTGGTCTCTTGTGTTCTTGTTGGGTAATGTCTGGGTCTGGTTTTGACATCAGGGTTTTAAATGCTGGCATCATAGAATGAGTTAGGGATTATTTCTTCTGCTTCCGTTGTCTGAAAAAGATGGTGGAGAATTGGTCTTTCTTCCTTGAATGTTGGGTAGAATTTACCAGTGAAGTCATCAGGGTCTGGTACTTTCTGTTGTGTAAAGTTGTTATTGATTCAACTTCACAAAATGATATAGGCCTGTCTGGATTGTGTGTTTCTTCCTGTGTGACTTTTGTCAGACTGTGTCTTTCAAGGGAGTTGGCCCATTTCTTCTTACAGGCAATCGAATCTGTGGATAAAAAGTCGTTCGTGTAACATTCCTTCAGTATCCTTTTAATGTCTATGGACTGTACAGTGATTCTCCTTTTATTTCGGATATTAGGAATTTGTATTTTCTCTCTTTTTCTCTTAGTAACTTGGCTAAATGCTTACTGATTTTATTGATGTTTTCAGAGAGCCAGCTTTCGGTGTTTATTAGGTCTCTTTCTCTGCTGACTGAATTTGATCTGCAGAAATGTGCTGCTCTTATTTTACTTTCCTGAAAGAGAAGCTTAGATTGTTTTGTTTTTTTGTTTTGCTTTTTAGTGTGCCTTGTACTGTTTTGTTGAAAAGTGGACGTGATACCCTGGGTAAGAAGAAGACAGGTCTTAGGTAATTTAGAGGTGAAGGAGAGGGAGGGGTTTTGTAGTCCTGTGATGAAGTCTCAGTGTTTGGTGAGCCTGCCCCCCCCCTGTACTGTTGGGGTTCATCTGGTATTAGATTTAGGTTCTAGATCTTTGGCAGGAGGATCAGAGAAGTGATGCTTTTGTTCTTTTTCAGTGCATCCTATCAGCACACAACTTTGATTTGTTCCATTACTGGTGATGTCCATTTTGGTTATGATTCAGGTAGCGTATGCCTGTTACTTTTTCTTTCCTTCACTTATAATTAATATTTTGTGAGACATTATCAAGTGTGGACTTAGAGTTCTTTTTGCTTAATGGGTTACAATATTTATCATCATTTGTCCCTGATTTGTGCAGCGAGAGCCCCTTCAAACTTCTGTTTCCGTTAGCTTGTCTCCATAATTCTTACCGCTTTGGTTAAATTTATTCCTAGGTATCTTCTGGTTTTTGGTGCAGTTGTAAATGGGATCGATTCCTTGACTTCTCTTTCTGCTCCTTCACTATTGGTGTATAGAAAACAGATTTCTGTGCATTGATTTTGGATCCTGCGACTTAGCTGAACCGGTGTATCACTTCTAGCAATTTTTTGGTGGAGTCCTATGGGTTTTCTATATAGAGTATCATGTCGTCTGCAAATTGTGAAAGTTTGACTTCTTCCTTGCCGATTTGGATGCCTTTTATTTATTTACTGATTTTGAGAGAGAGTGAGTTGGGGGGTGGAATCCCAAGCAGGCTCCACACTGACAGTGTGGGGCTCAAATCCGTGAACTATGAGATCGTGACCTGAGTGAAATCAAGAATTGGACACTTAACTGACTGAGCCACCCAGGCACCCCTGGAGGCCTTTTAATTCTTTTTGTTGCCTGATTGCTGGGGGTAAGACTTGGACTACTATGTTAAGAGAGTGGACATCCTGGTCTTGTTCCTGACCATAGAGGAAAAGCTCTGTTTTTCCCCAATGAGGGTGATGTTCGCTGTGGGTTTTTCATAGATGGTCTTTATTAAGTTGAGGTATGTTCCGTCTGTCCCTACTTTGTTGAGGGTTTTTATCAAGAATAGATTCTGTATTTTGTCACGTGCTTTTTCTGCATCTATTGAGAGGATCATGTGGTCCTTATCTTTTCCTTTGTTAATGTGGTGCATCACATTGATTGACTTGCAAATATTTAGCCACCCTTGCCGCCCGTATTCCACTTGATACGGGTGAATAATTCTTTTAATGTACTGGTTGGATTTGATTTGCTAGTATCTTGAGAATTTTTGCATCTATGTTCATGAGGGATATTGGCCTGTAATTCTCCTTTTTAGTGGGGTCTTTGTCTGGTTTTGGAATCAAGGTAAGTTTAGCAGCTTTCCTTCCATTTGCATTTTTTCAGAGCAGTTTGAGAAGAATAGCTATTAGCTCTTCTTTAAATGGCTGGGAGAATTCCCCTGGGAAGCCATCTGGCCCTGTACTTTAGTTCTTTGGGAGATTTTTGATTGCTGATTCAGTTTCTTTGCTTGTTATTGGTCTGTTTAAGTTATCTGTTTCTTCCTGTTTCAGTGTTGGTGGTTTGTATGTTTCTAGGGATTTATCCATTTCTTCCAGGTTGCCCAACTTGTTAGCATATAATTTTTCATAAAATTCTCTTATGGTTGGTATTTCTGCGGTGTTGGTTGTGATCTCTTTCATTTGCGATTTTATTTGGGTCCTATCTCTTTTCTTTTTGATAAGTCTGTCTAGGAGCTTATCATTTTTATTAATTCTTTCAGAGAACCAGCTCCTAGTTTCATTGATCTGTTCTATGGTTTCTATATCATTTACTTCTGCTCTAATCTGTATTATTTCCATTCTTCTGCTAGCTTTAGGCTTTATTTGCTGGTCCTTTTTCTAGCTCCTTTAGGTGTAAGGTTAGGCTGTGTAGTTGAGACCTTTCTTGCCTTTTAAATAGGCTTGTATTGCAATATGTTTCCCTCATAGGACCACTTTTGGCGCATCTCAAAAGTTTTGGGTTGTTGTGTTTTCATTTTCTTCTATGTATTAATTTCTTCTTTAATTTCCTGGTTAACCCATTCATTCTTTAGTAGGATGTCCTTTAATCCTCATGTATTTGTGGTCTGTCTAAATTTTTTCTTGTGGCTGACTTCGTTTCATAGTGTTGTGGTATAAAAATACGCATGGTATGACCTCAGTCTTTTTATACTTCTGGAGGCCTGATTTGTGACCCAGTATGTGATCTATTCTGGAGAATGTTCCATGTGCACTCGACAGGAATGTGTATTCTGCTACTTTAGGATAAAATGTTCTGAATATATCTTAAGTCTGTCCTGTCCAGTGTGTCATTCAAACACATTGTTTTCTTGTTGATTTTTCTCCTTAGATGATCCGCCCATTGCTGTAAGTGGGTGTTAGAATCCCCTACTATTATTGTATTGTTATCAATGAGTTTCTTTATGCTTGTGATGAACTGATTTATAGATTTGGATGCTTCCATATCAGGAACATAAATATTTACAATTGTTAGGTCTTCTTGGGATAGCCCCCTTAATTATGATATAATGCCCTTCATCTCTTATTACAGTCTTTGGTTTAAAATCTAGTTTGTCTGATAGAAGTATGGCTACTCCGGGCTTGCTTTTGACATCCATTAGCGTGAGAAATGGTTCTCCATCCCCTCAATTTCAATCTGCAAGTGTCTTTAGGTCTAAAATGAGTCTACAGGCAGCATATAGATGAGTCTTGGTTTTTTTTTTTTTGTTTGTTTATGCATTCTGATACTCTCTATCTTTTGATTGGAGCATTTAGTCCATATACATTCAGAGTGATTATTGACAGATAGCCTATGTCCGTAATTCTTTGAGCTTTTTCTTGGTTTCTGGCATAAAAAGATGATCCAGGCTTATCTTGTTCTTTACCTATCTTAGCCCTGGGTTCTGCTGTTTCTTTAAGGAGCCTGCTTCCTTTTAGTAAAGAAAGATGTTGAAGAGTCAAGTTCCAAGTGCAAGATATGCCAGTTGCTATTGGGGTGTTCCAGTGGAAAAAGGGAATCGGTGCATGTGTGTATACATACACACACATATATACATAAACATGTATATGTATTTGTATATGTATATATGTGTGTGTATATATATGTATATATATACACCCCATGTGTATATATATATATATATATATATATATATATATGTATGTATATATGTATATACATATATATATACACATATATATGTATATGTGTGTGTATATATATGTATATATATGTATATATAACACACACATAGACACCTTTATGGCTCTGTTTGTTTACACATTTAGTGAACAGCATACATTCACATTGACACCTTCATTCCATCCAGTCTTATATAAGAGTTTTCCTAGTTGTTCTTCCTTTCCATACCTGTAACTCCCTGACAATGGGAGACCTGCCATAGTTGTTCTGCTGACTTCTAAGCTCTGCTGACCTTAATATTTCATGGCTATCGTTATTAAAGTGATTGTCAGATACTGTACTAAATGCATTGCTTTGATTTAATCTTCTAAACGACATAAAAGCTTTGCAGAAATAAAAATGGAAGCTAAAAGAGATCATATAGTTACAACATACAACTAGCAAATGGCAGAACTGGGATTGGAACCTTGGTCTGTGTTACTGGAGTGTCTCTGCTCTAAACCATGATGCTATTTTTATTTACTTATTTATTTTTGAGAGAGAGAGAGAGAGAGAGTATGTGTGTGTGTACATACCTGCTCAAGTGAGGAAGAGCCAGAGAGAGAGGGAGACAGAGAATCCTAAGGTGTCTCTCCATGCTGTCAGCACAGAGCCCACTGCGGGGCTCAAACTCATCAACCACGAGATCATGACCTGAGCTGAAATCAAGAGTCATACCCTCAATTCCCTGAGCCACTCACGTGCCCCTCTTATATTTTTTTAAAGTTTTATTTATGTATGTATGTATGTATTTATTTTGAGAGAGAGAGAGAGATGAGGCGAGAAGAGAGTGTGAGTGGAAGAGGGGCAGAGGCATGGGTAGAGAGAGAGAATCTCAAGCAGGCTCTGGGGCAGAGCCCATCGCAAGGTTTGATTTCACAACTGCGAGATCATGACCTGAGCTGAAAGGAAGAGTCAGACACTCAGGATTAACCCTGCATATTACCCCTCCCTCCATCCCCCATCAGAGTCCGAGCTGTCTTTTAGCTAAAGAGTTTTGTTTGAGACTCATTTTCAAGCCAGAGGTGCAATTTGCACCTCAGCCTGGAAAATTGGAATCCGGAGAGGATTACTTACTGATAGGGTATGTATATATATGAGGTGTGAATTCTGCCACTTCTCTTCTCCTAATTGGTTCATAGTTTCCTCTTAGGAAACTATCTCACTGTTTAGCGTGGCATCCAGTAAGCCTCTGCTTAGCCCTCCAGCCCCGTGACATGTGCCTTCCATGTCGGTCATCACCCTGTGATCAGCACCACGCCTACCTCACTTCTCTAACCATAGGCTTTCGCTTCCTTCCCAGTCTCTGCAGTGCGGTTCCTTCTGCCTAGAACACTCTTTTCTACTCCCTTATCCTGTGTATGTTCACCTTTCTCTTCTTAGCCACATGGAGTTTATTTTTCAGTTCCCAGTTGAGATTCACTGCCTTCAGGAAACCTATAATGTCTTTTCTTTGTGGTTTATTTATTTTAAAAATATTACCGTATTCCAAAATAAGGCTTTTATGTGCAGAAAGAAAACGGTGCTTAAGTAAGGTTTTTTTTTGAGGGTGTTAAAAACAAGAAAATCCAAGGAAACCTTATTGAGATACTATATCCATGAAAACTGCAAGCAAGATACAAAGCGTACCCAGCTTTCAAAACCTTCACAGTAGTTTATGGCACACTGTGACATAGTTTAATTGTGTTTTTTCCCCGTAAAGTACCTGCCAGCTTGTCTGGCCTCAACCCCAAGGACATTGTGGCAGTGCTGAATGAGGAGGGAGGCTACCATCAGATCGGACCAGCCGAGCATTGCACAGACTCCTTCATTATGTCAGTGACCATAGCATTTGCCACCCAACTGGAGCAGGTAAGACTTTCCTTCTGATTAGTGACTCACAAAGAGTGGAAAACATTGACTTTTTAAAAACTTGCCTTTTGGGTATTAAAAAGATGTGCAAGTGGACTGTTTTTTTTACTTTAAAAAAATGTAGAAACATGTTTCCATTCATACCAGAAAATATTTCTGCTTTAAGAATAAATTGGTATGATGTTAGTAGTAAGAGAATGAATTAAATCTCTGGACATTTAGAAGAAAGCCCATCAGTAAACACTGTTTCCCGTTGTACCATGTGGCATTGTAAAGACTGGTCTGAAAGGATTTTTCTTTCTAAGGATTGAAATATTTATTTTTTGGAGAAATGTTCAATGTTGGGAACACTTGGTCCCAGTCATACTTTATTGGGTATCATGTCTGGAATTAGATTTTACCTTATTTACAAACTGGCAAATTAGCCAGTTAGAATTTCTTGGACGTTGCCGGATGACAGGAGGTTCCTGGGTCAGAGACAAAGGACTGTATTACTCTCGGCACAGCAGACATCAGCATCTGCATATTGCCTGCAGTCTTCGTTACCCTAGGTCCCAAGGGGTGACATCGAGGGGCCCGGGTTGCTGCTGTACAGAGTGGGTTTCCATCACAGCTGAGGAACACAGAACACTTTGATTGTAAGTCTCCTGGTCTCCCCAGGAAGACACTTGACCTAATCCTTCTAGGTTACCAGCTGTATAAGCAACACAGGGAAGTGGCCTGTGTGAGGGTGGTCAGTGCCCCAGCAGGAAGTGCAGGGACTCAAGACCCACGTCAGCATTGCCTTTTCCCAAAATGGCTTAGCACAACATGAGCTGGTACTTCATTGTCCTTCTCAGGATCTAGCCCAGTTTTCTTGACATTATGTTGGTCGATAGCAGCTGAAGTAAATTAATCTTTTCAAAAATAGAGAATATGGCTCATGACTTAACTTTTTACCATACTAATAGCTTTCTTAGAATTGCAAAGTTCCCACATAGTCTGCATTTACAAGTGAAATATGAGTTAGTGACCACAGATTTATATGACTTGCGAGACTGTCAGGTAAAGATTTTTCTCAGGGAGTATGTATAATTTTGTCGCACTAAATTCGTGTTTTTGCCTTTCTATATCACTTTCTCTATTTTTCTTCTCTTCATAAAGCCCTGCCTATGGATTGCTCCAAATATGCCATTCTGGTTAGAGGGAAGGTTAGTTACTCAGTTTAGTTTTTTAAAAAAACCCTCAAAACCAGAATAATTGCCTGTTGGCTCTCGCTGCTAAAAATTAAGCCAAAATGGGTTCCTCAGAAACAGTAAACAGAATTACCATGGAGCCCAGCAGTTCCACTGCTAGGTGTGTATCAAAAAGAATTGAGAACAGGTGTTCAAACAAAAACGTGTACAGGAATGTTCATAGCAGTATTCACAGTATCTAAAAGGTGGAAACAACCCACATGTCCATTAGCAGATGAGTGGATAAACCAAGTATTTGTGTGTATAATGGGATATTACTCAACTCTAAAGGGCTGGGGCACTGACATGTACTGCATCGTGGGTGAACATCGAAAACCTGCCAAGTGAAAGAAGCCAGACACGCAAGGTCACATAATGTGTGATGGCATTTATGTGAAATATCTAGAATAGGTGACTCTATAGAGCCAGAAGGCACATTTGTGGTTTCCTGAGGCTGCAGGAAGGGGGGAATGGGGAGTGAGTGCGTAACAGTTACGGTATTTGTCTTGGGGATGGTGACAGCCTCACGGAGCTAGATGTGGTGACCCTAGATGTGGGCGCATAAACGACATTGTGAATGTACTCTGTTACTGAGGTGTGCGTGTTCTCGTGGTTACGGTGTTAGATTTTCTGTTGTGTATTTTACAATAATTAAAAAACAAAAAACTAAGTCCAGTCGTGTATTCATCTTTTGATACTGTTGAATATTTATTGTTTGCTTTTTTCATTTTTTGAAGACAAACCTTTTTTTTTTTTTTTTTTTTTGGTACCTGTCTTAATTTTTGTTGAGAGAGTGCATGAGCAGGGCAGGGGCGGCGAGGGGAGAGAGAATCCCAAGTGGCTCTGTGCTGTCAGTGCAGAGCCTGATGTGAGGCTCAATCCCATAAGCCATGAGATCATGACCTGAGAAGAAATCAAGAATTGGATTGAGCCACCCCACGTGCCCCAAGCCAAGCATTTTATAAATTAGCCATTTATTTTTTTCTCTTTGAGGCAGTGAAAGGTTGTGTGAGAAAGCATTTGGCAACAAACAAACCAACGAAAAATACCTTTTCAGATGCACATCAGTGACTTAGAACCCAATGCTATCAAGTGGTAGAATGGAGGAGTTAGTTTGGGGCAGCCACCAGGCGGTGATAATCGTGCCTTCCTCCTTTTCTTAGATACTGAAAGTTGAGGGTTAAAAAACAAACAAGGATGATAAAGGATTTTTAAAAGAATCTTTTCTTAGTGGAATTACTTAAAATGAAGTACGCTATGAAATATCTAAGGACCATCTTTACTTCTTAAAATTTTTATTGCTTTGTGATTATGGAAGAAACCAAAGGGGAAAAAAAAAGTCTCTTGTAATTGAACTCAAAAATAATCACTGGTGACAAGGTACTGTGTTTTTTTTCTTCGGACATTTTCTTGTTCACATAATAGCTGACTGTGCTGGGTGGTGGTGGTGTCCACTTGAACATGTTTTTTCTCTTGTAATCCTTTTATTGACCCTAAAAGAAATGGAAGTACAGAGGGATAGAGCACTTTGCCCAGAGATTCACAGTAAGCCATTGATGGAACCAGGATTGGGGGCGTAATCCAGAACTTGCTCTTAGCAACTGTCACTGTATAAATGCTGCCTATCTGTGTAAAAATCTACATGATTAAGATCTACTCAAATACATTTTTTCTCAGATTCATGAATGTATGGGACTAAAGTAAACATTTACATGTAAAAATATACTCTATACGAAAGGAAAAATCGCTACTATTTACTATGTTATTTTACACAAAATAAGTAATTTTATTGAATATTTGCTATATACTGAATACGGAGCTGCTATATTCTAAGCGGTTAATTCTTTTATTTTCATGAACCATACAAACTGTCCTGTAACTTCTCTTGGCCTAAGAGTATGTCTTAGATAACTTCCATGTCAGTATATCATTATTTAGCAGCCATATTGTATGATAACTAAAATATATTTAAGCCATCCTCTACCGATGAATACAACACTTGCTATTTTTAACAACATCCTAGTGAACACTTAGGGTCTGTTGGATATTTTATATTTCATGGGACAGGAATCTGTGTTTCCGCCATAGGTGGCCATGAAGCTGCCAGTTTTGAGCAACAGGAAACATCCTTTTGCAACTGTTAACTTGTAGGTTTCCCAATTTTGACAGAGTGTCTAGAAAGCTTTTTTCTCAAAGGCGTGGACTAAGGTGTTACATTAAATAGCCTGCCTGAAGTTTGTTTAAAACCCTCCTCTTATGTATGAAGACAGTGGCCGAGTAAGAAGATGAAATAAGGTATACGGAAGTAAAGAAGACTCAGTTTAAAATATGTGACCGCTTGCTTCTAAAAGAACTTACACGTACTTGTTCATGGATCAGTTGGATGAAAAGTAAACTTTAAAACAAAACATATCTCTAAAAAATATTTTAGTCTCTGGGCTTTTCTAAGGTAAACCTTGAAAAGTTAAACTAGTCATGAGGTCGTAATTTTTCAGAGATTAAGAAATTTTGAGTGATTTTAAGACTTTGAAATAAAATCAACATTTTAGTGTAAATTTTAGAGTTCATCAGACATTCATAAGCCTGTGTAGTGGTTTATAAATGAATACTCTTTTTTTTTTTTCCTCCTTAAATGCTTAGTTAATTCCGTGTACCATGAAACTTCCAGAAAGACAGCCTGAGTTTTTCTTTTACTATTCTTTGCTGGGAAATGATGTTACAAATGAACCCTTCAGTGATTTGATCAACCCAAACTTTGAGCCAGAGAGAGCATCTGTTCGAATACGTAGCAGCATAGAAATTCTTCGTGTTTACCTGGCACTTCAGTCTAAACTACAGGTAAGTACGGCAGGAACTCTTTTTCACTTGAGATTTTTTTTTTTTTTTTAATGTTTATTTTAGAGACAAGAGTGTGAGTGGGGGAGGGTCAAAGACAGAGGGAGACAGAGAATCCGAAGCAGGCTCCAGGCTCTGAGCAAGCTGTCAGCACAGAGCCCGACGCAGGGCTCGAACTCACTAACCGTGAGATCATGACCTGAGCCAAAGTCAGATGCTTAAGTGACTGAGCCACCCAGGTGCCCCAACTTGAGATGATTTTTTAAAGCTTCATAGAGGTACCAAGACTCTTATTTGAGTAGTGAAGGTCATCTTTCCCCCACATCTTGTCATTTTTTAGGAATTCTCCTGGCTTGTGAAGTCCCTAGTATAGCCATTACTTGAGAATTTTAGGAGATACACCTCTTTTCATCATAACTGGGTAAAGAAACGTATCTGTTGACAGTCTGTGTAATAGAAAATGTATAGAGAGCCTAAAGTTGTGGGCTCAGGGAAGATTTCATCATTAATTAGGGGGCTTAGTAGTCATACACAGATCACACCCTGGATTTCAGAATGTATATACCTAATTGCTATTAAAAGCTAAGAAAGGGGTGCTTGGATGGCTTAGTTGGCTAAGCATCTGACTTTGGCTCAGGTCATAATCTCATGCTTTGTGGGTTTAAGACCCACGTTGGGCTCTGTGCTCACAGCTCAGAGCCTGGAGCCTGATTTTGATCCCGTGTCTCCCTTTCTCTCTGTGCCCCTCCCCCACTCATGCTCTGTCTCTGTCTCTCAAAAATGAATGAACGTTAAAAAAAAAAGGCATGAAATAACCCAACTTTCTAAAACCTGCCCTTGAATTGAGGAATTTTGTCAAATAACGTTCTATTGGACTCTCTTTAAGTGAAGCTTACTCAGTGAATTTACTATTCTTTGTTTTATTACAATTGATTTTAATCAGACTGAAATGGGGTAGTGTAATAAAGGATTAGGTAGTCATTTTTTAAAAGTGATCAGTCTTTAGATTTTGCTTGCAATTTGGGTGGGAGGTGGGAAGAGCCTTTAAGAAATTGTAATAGAGGTATATTTTGGATGTGGTTCTGCTAAACTCAGGATTCTAAGTAGCTGAATACAATATAAAATGATGAACTGCTTTCTTCCTGTATTTTACCTTTTCATATGGATTTTACCTTTCTCCCATCCAAGTACTAACCAGGCCTGACCCTGCTTAGCTTCCGAGATCAGACAAGATCGGGCGTGTTCAGGGTGGTATGGCCGTAGACTGGATTTTAGCTTTCTAAACATCTTGAGATTTATTCCACATCTAAAATACCAGTCTTTACCAAAGTATTGACTTCTTTCTTACTTTAATTCTCCTAGACATTTAAGTCGTAAAAATCCTTTCTCTCCAGCTCATTAACACCATCACACCTAATAACATTGAGACTAAATTACAAGTCATTGCTGACATTAGAACTAAAAATAGTTTCGTGTTGTGACTGCTTATTGTGCATCTGAATGCCAGTACAGGAAGGTAAACAAGTTGATACTATAGTATGTGGGTGATGGGTAGTTTCGAAAGGGGGTAATGTTGAAGTTTTGATTAGCTATCAGTGATAAACAGTACGCTCCACCCGAGAGGTACTCTGTTTTACCTTGTAGCGTTAAACACTGTTTTATATGTGAACTCTGAAAAGCAAGAAAAGAGAAAGAAACACTAAAGATGTTTTATGGGCAAATAAAACAGAATTATTTCAAGTTCTTTAGTTTCCACATAGGGCTGGAGCTACTAACTTACTTATTATTATTATTATTATTTTTTTACAACTGTTGAGATTAATTTTGAAATGGAAATAGAAACATTGCTTGAGGTATTTGTTTTCTATTTACGTTCATGTATTCATGATATATTTGCTTATGTCAAAACAACCCAGTAAGATATTAAAGTAACCATAATTCCTGAAGGAGAAAAAGGTGATAACGTATGATTATACAACACTGGAAGAAAAAATGAAAAAGAATAGCTTTATTATTGAGTTCTTAGGAAAGTTTATGCCTTATCAACAGTTTGAACAATCAAGTATGAGACTCTTTGACGCAGTCGCTGCAGGTCAGTAAGATAACCTGCATTATACTTCCCTTCTCTGGATCATGTTATAACCTCTGGTTAAAGTTGATGTGTTTAGGAGAAAGGAGAAACCATAAGGCCCTATTCCGATTTTCTCTTTCACATCAGATCCATCTTTGCTGCGGAGACCAGTCACTTGGAAGTACAGAAGTGCCCTTAACCGGACTGCTGAAAAAGGGGAGTACGGAAATCAACCAGCGCCCCGTTACAGTTGAGGGTGCTTTTATTCTTGACCCTCCGAAGCGAGCCAAGCAAAAGCTTGCACCTATTCCTGTGCAGCTGGCCCCCACTGTGGGCGTGTCTGTGGCTCTGCAGAGAGAAGGCGTAGATGCCCAGGCAAGTAGTGACTCCTCCATCTCCTCCAGCTTCTGCGCTGTCACTCCGGTGTCACTCATGACTACCGATAAAAGTTGAACTTCAAGAGTGACCTAGCGTAAGCAAGTATTTATTATTCTTAATTAGTGGCCTCCATTATAGGTGTTTCTTTTCTGGAAAGTACTGTAGCTGCCCTGGCTGTAGTTTATAAGTGATAACACGGCCTTCATGTACCGTTTTCTCCTATGCTAGGAATCTCCCCTCCCCCCCCCCACCCCCCAGGTCATGGTCAGTCACTGGCAGAGATGGACCACATTTCTGGGAATCTGCACTCATGGTATCATTTTGGTGGACTCAGCTTTAGCTTAAAGACAGCGTTCTTGGTTCATTAGTGCTTTCTGGTCCCCGTACTCTCTTTAGGCAACAGAGATGGTATTTGTTTGGATGTATATGTTTTTTGATTGTATATAGTCCCAGAATCAGCCTCCGTGTACTGTTCTTCTGAAGAACTGATCTTTATGTAGATTACAAATGACAGAAAAACTGATGTGAGAGTTTGAATATATATATATATATATATATATATATATATATATATGTGTGTGTGTGTGTTAAAATACATATATGCATATATTTTTAGAAGGAAGTGGAACAAAGGAAGAAAATCATGCTAGATCTGTTTTTATTTTGGTTTTGTTTTAACATAGGCCTCCATTGTATTTATTGCCTTGGTAACAATAACCTTTCCCAGGGACGCCTGTCCCTGACTTCTTACACCAAATATCCCTTCTTACCAGTTAGCATATATTTTGGTACTCAGCTCTGGATATCCTGTTTCCTTCCTGTCCATCTTCCTTTTTCTGGTTCTAGATACTATACAAAAATTTGCAAATGATGAAGAAAAATAGACTAGGAATACCTAAAGTGGGAAGGGAAGCTATTACTAAAAAAAAAAAAAAAAAAAAAAAAAGTGACTTTTTTTTGCTTAACGATGAAGGAAAGTGCTTTGCGAATCATACTTTATTTAACAATTATTTTTAGTCTTTAATTGAATTAAAGACCCAGAACGAACATGAGCCACAGCAATCACAGAAGCAAGTTTTAACTCCTGTAAAAGAGAAGACGCTCGCTGGGCCAAAGTCACCAAGCGTGTCCCCTGTTCCACCTCAAAACCAGTCGCCTCCAACCCAAGATGATGCAACCGGAAGTGAAGTGGAGAGCCTGCAGTATGACAGGGACATGAAACCAAACGCAAAGGGTAAGACGTTCTCACACATCTTCCAAGCGTCCGTTTTGTAGCCATCTACTTAACGATGAAGAGCGTTTTCACCGTTTGTCAGTATGTTGTGAGTTTGATTTTCTTTCAAGAGCCAATAATGTGTGGTGATGTAAAAATTCAGTTTAAATGGAATTGAATTGAAATTGAGTCTGTAACTTCATCACAGAATTGGCTAACAGGTAAGAATTGTTCAATTACTTTTATTTTAGACACAGCTTACTGAGAAGAAATGACAGAAAATAGTTCTCGCTAACATATTTTTCACTAGGCAACGCTTGAATATCTTGAATCCATTGGAATTTTAGAGAGAAGAGCTACTAACTGCCTGTTGTAATAAACTTGTTATACCCATTTTTGATGCTGAAGTTAAGGGAGAGCCTGAGAATGGTTTTACCTGGTTGTGTCAATTTTCCACCCACTGCACTAGGACCCGCAGTTAGATCTTGTAGCGGAAGTAATTAGAACAGTGTTCGATCAGGAGTCGGAAGTTAAGGTGCAAGTGATCCCTCGGTCACTCAGTGGCTGTAGGACTTGGGCCACTCGCTACCCATCTCTGGTCTGCAATGGGACGGGAGTAGAATTCTCTTTTTGTCAGACTATGTCCTGTGTGCCTTCCGTAGCCAGAACTGTGTCTTCAGAAGCGAGGTAATGATGCCTGCATTAAGTCTGCCATACAACCCCTCGAACTCGAAGTTAAGGTTAGCTGCCTCTTGGAAATAAGTTGGCGCCTGCCGGGCTGCTGTCGTATGTTAGCGCTTTTCTGGTGTGCATTCGATGTGGAGAGGGGGGCCTTCTTTACACAGTTCTAAAAATGGGAGTTAAAGCCTACCTAATTTGGGGGCAAGTCACTTTAAGAAGTTCCTATGCCTCATTTCAGAGGTTTATGAAACCAAATGATCACATTTCTTGCTTAGAGGGAAATGAGATGGTATCTTTAAGTGAGGTAAATAAAGGAAGAGAAAGTGTTACCGAGTGGGATTTTTTTCTCTTAAATTTTTATGTTCGTTGTAGCCATGGGTTCTTCTTTGCCTCTTCCGGTGGCCCAGCCAGTGACCACAGCCACTGCTTCAGAAACCACCTCGGGACAGAAGATTGCGGTGCCAGCGACATCACATCATTTTTGCTTCTCAATAGACTTAAGGAGTATCCATGATTTGGAAGCTGGTTTTCCAATCAACTGTATGTTAAGGTGTGATATGATTTTGTTTCAAAGTATTCTTTTCTGAAGAGCAGTGCCTTTTCTCTACTTGGGAGTTTCAGAGGGAGAAACATCACCGGAGAAGTTAGAACATTCGTTAAACCCTGTGGACTGAAAAAGCCTGCAAGGTTCTGTCCTCATGAGTTCGAATTTCAACAAGGGTGCGTCGGTGGCATTGGTGATATGAGAGGTGGTGATAATTGTAGGTGCTGGTGATAATTTACTACTGCTTCTATTCAAAGAGAGCGACTCTTAAAATGTGTTGTTTCAGAAGGTCACCTGGGTGGCTCAGTTAGTTAAGCATACGACTTCAGCTCAGGTCACAATCTCACACTTCGTGGGTTCGAGTGCCGCATCAGACTGTGCCGACAGCTCGGAGCCTGCAGCCTGCTTCGGCTTCTGTGTCTTCCTCTCTCTCTGCCCCTCCCCCTCTTGTGCTCTGTGTCTCTCTGCCTCGCAAAAATGAATAAACGTTAAAAAAATGGGAAAAAAAAGCATTGTTTCTAGAAAAGGTGTCACGGCAAATTCAGGGAAGTGTAATATCTTGTTTTTCTATGAAACTGTATTATAATGGGAAGTTGTATCTCTACTACTTGATAAATGAGACTCTGAGAACCATCCTTAATGGGCTGCACGTGGAATGTGTCTACCCTGCTCCATATAAGAATTGAGATACTTATATATTTCAGTCAGTTAAATGGCTCTACTCAATAGCCTGTTATTAACAATAATACATTTTCATAAACCTTCTGGTTGAAATGTATATCAAATGTAATATATTACTGTGTCTTAGTTGGGAGTGGTTAGTTGTTCCTTACAAATTTCTTCAGAGCAAGCACTAGCCTTTCTAACAAGGTTGGTGCTCTTGATGCAACTAAAATGAGAAAATCTTTGTCATCTTGGACTGCCGTTTCCAGGAACGTCCACAGCTACGCACTGCTTCCTGCTGGTATTTGAGGCATTCCTGCCTTTCAAATGCATAAGTTAACTCATACTTGTATCTACTCCTTCATGTCTTAGATTCCTCTCCAGCTCTATCCACAGTCCTCGCAGCTTGGATGTGAACGATGGACAAAATCAAAGGGACCCAGCACTGGGTGTGACTGTGAATTCACAGAATGGCATTGTTTCCATCACAGCTTAAGTTGTACTGTTTACCTCTTCTCAGAGGCTGAGAATAATTATTAATATGTTATTTGAAAATTGAGGGAGAAAAAGCTTGTCTCCAACAGACAGAGCTTTTCTCAAAGGGTTTATAAAACCTCTCTTCAAATTGTTTTTAGAAAAAGAATTGGTACTAGTATTTCTACTCTTTTTGTCTTCCTCTGTTTTTTAATTTATTTATTTTATTTATTTAGAGAGAGCACGAGCAGGGCAGAGGTGCAGAGGGAGAGAGAAAGAATTTCAAGCAGGTTCCAGGCTCAGCGTGGATCCCAACATGGCGCTCCATCCCATGACCCTGGGATCATGACCTGAGCTGAAATCAGGAGTCAGACGCTCAACCGACTGAGTCATGCAGGCGCCCCTATCCCTCTACTTTTTTAACTGAGATCTCTTTTCTGCTGCTACTAGAGAATGTGATCTTAGGGTACCTAGAGATAGTGTTGGCTAGAAGCATAGAAATATCGAGGTGATCTACAGTTAGAAGCTGTGAGGGGGAAGCCTTGTACTAGCCCCCTTAGCAGGCGTGCATCCTAGTTTTTGTGGTTCCGTCTTGTCATATGGGCTATTTGTTTAATCATTAAGTGCCCACATTATGCCAGCAGTGTGCCAGGTATTAGGAGTTTATGGGCCACGTAAACAAAGAGCTCAACCTAGTGAACAAGACAGACTGAGAAATAAGTCAACATACGAGGAAGGCTAGACATTCGCTTGGCAAAGAAAAGGGGAAAAATACTCTAAACCGAGGAAACAGTTATGATATGCTTAACACTCCACCTGGAATTCACTTGATAAGGGCCGTTGGTTCTGTCTTTGAGTCATTTTGTGGCATTTTTTAAAACACTGGCCATTTAACTTTCCGTTTGATAAATTTTATGTCATCATGCTCTCACTGGTGTGAAACTGGTTGGCAGCTGTGGAATGGGATTTGTGAGATGAGCTGATTTCACTGCATGTGTCATTATGTAGGAATGGAGTAAATGCACGGGATTCTTGTTGCAGGAAAAGCAGTTTTCGTTACTAGTCTTTAAATTCCCGTTTTCATAACGCATAACGAGACACGAGATGAAACTGAAGTGAGCCTCAAGTTGTCTTTCTCTTTGGCTTTAAATACAGAGTAAGTTCAGCAGTAGTCAGACATGTTCCCATTTAATCAGGTGTGGTTTCTGTGAAGAAAGGAAGAAAGAGTCTTGTCACTCCTTGAATCACCTGCTTCCATCCTTGATTCTCAAAGACAGAATCTTACCATGGGTGCACCCTCTGGGAGGTGACTAGGGGTTTTCAGCCCATAAAAATCGAGACATGATTAAAAAATTTTTTTTCATGTTTATTTATTTTGAAAGCAAGAGAGGCAGAGCATGAGCAGGGGAGGGACAGAGAGTGAGGGAGAGAGAGACTCCCAAGCAGGGTCCACACCGTCAGCACAGAGCCCGATGCGGGCCTCGTTTCCACAAATGATAACATCATGACCTGAGCCGAAATCATCAGCCAGATGCTTAACCGACTGAGCCACCCAGGTGCCCCAAGACATTATTAAATAAATAAAGTAAGTTTAGAAATTAAATTCAGCAGGTATTTCCTGAACATTTACTATATGCCAAAAAGTGCTTATTTTTGCTGGGAGGGCAGAGATGAAAAACACAGGAGCAATGCCCCCAAGGGACTCCTGGACAAAGGGCAGCTCGGTCTTCGTTTGGCGTCACTGTCATTCCTAAATTTTAGAGTCATTGGGAGTGTATGAGAATGATTCTCTCTTCCTTTTTTGGTGTTACAGCCTTCACAATACCAGACTTCTTGCCCTGAAGTTCATCTTAAGATTGCTTATAAAGCAGCTTTGGGAACTAGTGCTATATACACATAATGCATTTCCTCTAGAATTGCTGACAATATTTGCAGAATTTTAAAGTTGATGACAGGATTTGAACCACAATGTATTTGTACCATTTACGTATTCTAAAAATTCTATTTGTTATATCCATTTTATCCTTTAAAAAAAAAAAACAGATTAGAAGTCTCATCTGTAACCTATATCATAGGTTGTTTTTTTTTTGTTTGTTTTTTGTTTTTTTTTCTAAATTCTAGGTACTCCTATCCATTCTTTGGTAGTGCAGCTCCTATTATGACAAATCCTCCTGTAGAAGTTCGCAAAAACATGGAAGTTTTCCTTCCACAGTCTTACTGTGCATTTGACTTTGCAACTATGCCTCAACAGCTGCAGGATACCTTCTTAAGGTAACGTAAATATGGTGTGTATGACACGAAGCCACTCTTGAAAATGCGTATCTTGTTACTGACAAGAGGAATTTCTAGAGATTTAGATCCACAGCAGTTAATGCATCTGATAACTTGGACACACACGTATTAGTAATGTAATTAGTAATGTCTGTGACGTGGGTGCTTCTGCTCTGAAGTTTTATGAAGTTATGGAGACTCTTCGCAGATTTTCATATCTTATTTGTCTGAATTTGGAGGTTAGAACTGTGTTAAATACCATCTGTGAGTAAGGAAGACGATTTGAAAGACTACTGTCTTGTTTTTCATAATATGTGAAGATCAGTAGGAACAAGCTATTTAGTTTTATCACGGATGCACCAGTTGACTGTAGTGAATTGGTTGCTTTTTCTGTTGCCTCATCTGTATAAAATGAAGGTGTTATTAATGCACCTGTCTGAAATGGATTTGTGAAGAAAAAGATCTGAAACGTCTTTTTACTCAAGTATGTATATTATTTTACAAGGAGAAGGAAGAGTAAAAAATAGCACTTCGTGGGTTTTCTTTATTGCACAGAAAGAGGTATAGAAACTGTAATGGTATTTTCTGTTTGTTACCCGTGGAATGGAGCCTTTCCGACCCAGGTAACAGAAACATCTTGGTGCTTGGGGAACTCAAAGAGCTACTACCGACTTGTTCAGAAATGATAAGATATAAACACTTGTTTTCTCTTCCTTAGGATTCCACTGCTGGTTGAATTATGGCACAAGGACAAAATGAGTAAAGATTTACTTCTGGGAATCGCCAGGATCCAGCTTTCTAACGTCTTGTCTTCAGAAAAAACTCGCTTTTTAGGTTCCAGTGGTGAACAGTGTTGGCGTCAGACGTACAGTGAAAGTGTGCCTTTTATAGCAGCACAGGGGTAACGGATTTCCCAAAATGTCCATAGCCTGCTTTTTGTTCTCATTGGCTGGGTACAGCCTTACGCTTCCCTGTCGTCTTGGTGGTGATGGTCCTTCTTTGACCTCGGGGGGCTGTATTCTAATTGGCTTTTTAGCACTGTTTACCTTTCTGATCCTACTGTACCCTCCAAGACTCTTAACACCTAGGATCTTAAATGTTTCCCTCCTCTCTGTTAAGCCTGACGGTTTTAATTTCCCGCTATGTTGTTTGGTTGTGTGTTTAACAATTCAAGGTCAGATTTATAATGTATTTTTACATTATTTTGCTTTGGGAATGACTGTTTTTCTACTTGAAAATATTTTAACTTTTGCTTCAAATCTATTTTCTGAGAATGTTACAAATGTTGGGCACTTTTAAAAAATGAGTATGGTTTCTATGCCCTGGAATCTGGTGCCACCATGGAAAACTGAAGTTCACATACCTTACACAAAATACATCTATTTTATTTATTTTAATTTTTTTTTAATGTTTATTTGTGAGAGAGAGAGAGACAGACAGACAGACACACAGAGTGAGCGGGGGAGGGGCAGAGAGAGAGCGAGACACAGAATCCGAAGCAGACTCCAGGCTCTGAGCTGTCAGCACATAGCCTGATGTGGGGCTCGAACTCCCGAACGGTGAGATCGTGCCCCGAGCCGTAGTCAGATGCTTCACCGACTGAGCCACCCTAGGCGCCCCAAAATACATCTATTTTAAATACGTCTTTTTAAATTTAGCAGTAGAAATTTAAATACACTTTAAAATTATACATCACATGCCTTGGTTTTTGAAGCATAATTAGAATGTACAAAGAAATCAGGCTCAGTAAAAAAGCCGAGATCTAAAAGTAGTATTTAAATCCCTTCCCTTGCTCTTCCCCATCTATAGTCCCTTCCAGAGAGCAAAGAATTAGTAAAACTTTTATTCACTTGGAGGATCTGGCAACAGGTGTTTTAGACAAGCACATCTTCTGGTGAACTGAAAATTCTTCCAAAAATCCCATTCTTTTGTCGCATTAAGTAGAACACAATGAAAATAATCAAATCATTACTAGTTATTTTAAATCTGTTGGTTATGAATATGAACTTGTGTTGCCCTGCTGTGTAGACAGAGAAGTTTTAGGAGACTTAGTGCTTTGGTGTATTTTATTAATTTCTTCTAAAAGTTGTGAGATTAGAAGAAAATGTAAAAATGATTATTAAGAGTTTATTTGTGTGGGTTCCAGTCATTGAAGTTTTTGCTTGACCAAGGCTTTATGGAATAGATTTTAGACAAGGCCACGTTTCTTGTAGGCAAGACCATATTTTCCTCTGATGTTCTGGTAAATGCTACATGCAGCTGTACGAGACAGAGAGATGCTCTTTATGATAAAAATAACATATAATTATCCTATTTTTAGGAATTACCCTGAGGCAGTGCTCACATCCAGTAAAAGATTTATGTACAAGTGCTTCATCCCAGGAAAATAGTAGAGTAAGAATTCAGAAGAATCTACATAATCAAGAGTAGGAACATTAGTTTTTGTCTTAATTTTACTGTGTAATTTTATTAGTATATTTTACAGGCATTAAAACTTCAACATTTTTGAATGAAGGTTGAGGACATGAGAAAATGCTCCAGATGTAAATGGAGAAAAAGGGACAATGTGTATCTGCATGTGTATCTGCACACACGTAAAACAGAAAGAGGAAGGAAATGAAAGTTTAGCAGTAATTACCTTTGGGCAGTAAGAGTTTAAATTTCTCCAAATAATCTATAGCTCATGTAGGTCTTCTTGTAGTAAACGTAGGTCTGTATGTAAGAGTTCCGTGATCAGGTAAAATGCATATATGGAAGGTCTCGAGGTTTGAGTAGTGCGAGTGTCAGATACAAGAAATGTGACCTACTCAGTGCTGTAACATTGGGGAAATAAAAGGAAAAATCATAGTGTTTCCACAAATTTTAAAGTATTTCTGACTTCATGTGTAGGTCAAACAACAGGATAATGGATCTTTCTTACACAGTAACTCTAGAAGATTATGGACTAGTAAAAATGCGTGAGATTCTTGTATCTGATTCATCTCAGGTAAGTAACAGTGAATGTGAAACAACATGACTGTAGTGGATCGAATGCATTGTGTGTATGAGTGTGTTTGTTTCAATATGTTTTCATTCATGTCTTAGGGTTTATCTGCTGGGCAACAGAAGGCATGTTCCCTTCCTCCAGCACCTTGTCCTTCAGAAATCCAGACAGAGCCTCGAGAAACCTTAGAATACAAAGCAGCACTAGAGCTAGAAATGTGGAAAGAGATGCAGGAGGACATTTTCGAAAATCAGGTTACCTTTTAAACGTTACTTTCAAACCTTTTTTTTTAAATTGGTTTACTTAGAATATTCTTCTCCATAGTAGACTTTTTTTTTTCTCTCTATTCCACGGGTACCCTATCTAGCCCTCTTAATAGCAAGAATACTTTACTCTGAGAGAAAAACAGAATAAAAAAATAACTCGATAAATGATAGTTTGGCAGAAGCCATGCAGAAGGATCCCCTTCTCTATGACTTCTGGACAAAATTAGGACTGAAGGTTCGAAGTCAGTGTTTGAGAAAGTGAACATTTCTTTTAATTTCAGGCCCTCATTTACCATATCCTCCTGGAGCCTAGAACCATCTCTCTTTACACAATAAAGAGAGAAAACAGGTCTTCACTTCAGTTTAAAAAAAATTTTTTTTACATGTTTTATTTATTTTTGAGAGAGAGAGAGAGAGAGCGTGCGCAAGCAAGCAGGGGAGGGCCACAGAGAGAGGGAGACACAGAACCCGAAGTAGGCTCCAGGCTCTGAGCTGTCAGCACAGAACCCCACACAGGGCCCAAACCCATGAACTGTGAGATCATGACCTGAGCCCAAGTCAGATGCTCAACCGACTGAGCCACTCAGGCGCCCCATTTTAGTTTATACTCTTGTGGGTATCCCTTGCTTCAGGCATTCTCTGGTTTGTTTTAAGAATAAAAGAGGAGGTCTGAAGGAAACATACTGGTGATCAGTAGTATTTAACAGAGAACTGACTGATTTGTATGTTTGAAATATTGATGTGCTTTTTGTGACTTTTTCTTCCTTGTGTAGCTAAAGCAGAAGGAATTGGCTCATATGCAGGCTCTTGCAGAGGAATGGAAGAAAAGAGACCGAGAGAGAGAATCACTCGTAAAGAAAAAGGTAATAACTTTTATAGAAAATCTGTGGAGTAACAAAGTACAACGATTGTATACTGTTTTGGATAAACTGAATGGATGGGTCAGGAGTAGGAGGAAGGCCTTTCTCTGTAAGGTATTGGCTGCTTTTTTGATTTTGAACCCTGCAAATGTATTATTTGTTCAAAAAATGAATACTCTAGGAAAAAAGCCTACCTCTGTATGAAAAAAGAAGATAGCACCTTTTAATCTGTTGCTAATCAGATGCTAATAAAAAAGCATCAAGAACTTAGAAGGTAATTTTAAGAATTTAATCCTGGAATAAATGACATCTTTAAAAATGAGACCATCTGATCTTACTCCAAAAAGCAAAAGTTCAGTACTTACCTATTTACACTTAAGTTATTGAGTAAAACAAAAACCCTGAAAATAACACTTCTTTCAAATACTGAAATTAAACTCTCATACAAGTGGTTAATGACATAGCTACAAACGGAGAAGATAACCAATGGCAGGATGGCTTACTGCCCTCCACCAAGAGACTGGAGCAGGATGCAGACTAGAATATTTTCGAAAGTTATTTTCAGGGCTCTGACCAACCAGTTACATTTAATACGTAATTATTGGCACACTTAGGGTTTTTTTTTTACTTGTTTTTTCGCTATGCTTGGGTTTAAATCTGTTTTGTTGTTGCCTTTCCATTGTTCCATCGTTTCTTAGTTCTTTTTTTTTTAAATTTTTTTAATGTTTATTTTTGAGAGAGAGGGAGACACACACACACACACAGAGAATGCATGCGGGGGAGGGGCAGAGAGCGAAGGAGACACAGAATCTGACGAGGGCTGCAGGCTCTGAGCTGTCAGCACAGAGCCCTACATGGGGCTTGAACCCATGAACCGCAAGATCGTGACCTGAGCCGAAATCAGATACTGAGCCACCCAGGTGCCTTCTCTTAGTTCTTTTTTTTTTTTTTTTTTGGTCTTTTCCTGCTTTCTTTTGGATTCATTGACTTTTCTTATGATCCCATTTTATTTTTACTATTGCTTTATTACCAGTGTCTGTTTCATTGCTTTTTGGGAGGGTTGCTTTAAGGTTTAAAATATTCAGTTTTAACTTATTATTAGCACACAACTACTACTATTAGAATTAATTATTGATGCTAATAATGCTATTATACCATATCACGTGTAGTGTAATAAGTTTACATCAGTGTATATCAGGCATGTGTTCTTTGTGTTGATACCATCATACATTTTGCTTCTCCATAAATTATCCTAAAATATATTTTTGCTTTTAAGAGTTAGTTTTTATTTTTATTATTATTTTTTAAAATTTATTTTTGAGACAGGGAGAGACAGAGCATGAACAGGGGAGGGTCAGAGAGAGGGAGACACAGAATCTGAAACAGGCTCCAGGCTCTGAGCCATCAGCACAGAGCCCGATGCGGGGCTGGAACTCACGGACCTTGAGATCATGACCTGAGCTGAAGTCGGCCGCCCAACCAACTGAGCCACCCAGGCACCCCAAGAGTTAGTTTTTAAAGAAAACTTTGAAGCAAAAGCCTCTTTTATTAACCACATAAATAACATTTCTTGTAGTATGGGTCTGATGGCTATATATGCTGTTAGCTTTTGCTTGAAGAAGTGTTTATCTCTCATTTTGAAATATATTTTCACTGGGTGTAGAATTCTGGGTTGACAGCTTTTTGTTTCAATCTGTAAAGTTGTTACATTAGCATGTTGGCTTGTTTCGTTCTTGATGGAAAAATCTGCTGGCCTTGTTATCTTGGCCCTCTATCTCTGTAAGGTCTCTTTTTTCCTCTCACTTGGTTTAAGATTTTTTTTCTTGATCCCTAGTTTTCAGCATTAGGAATTTTTTTTTTAATTTTTTTTTTTCAACGTTTTTTATTTATTTTTGGGACAGAGAGAGACAGAGCATGAACGGGGGAGGGGCAGAGAGAGAGGGAGACACAGAATCGGAAACAGGCTCCAGGCTCCGAGCCATCAGCCCAGAGCCTGACGTGGGGCTCGAACTCATGGACCGCGAGATCGTGACCTGGCTGAAGTCAGACGCTTAACTGACTGCGCCACCCAGGCGCCCCTCAGCATTAGGAATTTGATGGGCCTGTGATTCTGTGTGTGTGTGTGTGTGTGTGTGTGTGTGTGTGTGTGTGTGTGTTTATGTGCACCCTGCTTAGAGTCTTGGAGCTGCTTTGGTTATAGGGTTTTATCAAGCTTGGAACATTTTGGGTTTTTATTGCTGAAAATTTTTTCCTGTGTCTCTTTCTCCTCTCCTGATTAGAGTCCTGCGTGCATGTATTGTACTACTTCATATTGTCTCAGAGAGAATTGAATTATTTTTTAAGTCTTTTTTTTCCTCTCACTGCTTCATCTTGGATATATTTTATTGCTGTGACTTCCGGTTGACCATTGGTTCTTCTGAAGGGTCTGATTGGCCACAAATCCAATTCAGCACAATATTTCCTTTCATATACTGTATTTTTCATCTCTATAAGGTTCACTTAGGCCTTTTCCTTTTTTTTTAAGCACTTTTCCTCATGTTCGTGTTTTCCTTTACATTCTTGAGTATCTGGAATATATTTACAATATGTTATCTACTAGTTACAACGTGCGTGTCATTTTGAGGTCTCTTTCTTTTGTTTTTTTCATCTGGTTATAGGGGACACTTTTACATTACTTTGAATGACTGGTAATTTTTTCTTAGATGCCAGAAATTGTGAAGTTTACATTGTTGATTTCTGGATCTTGGTGTGTGAGGTTATTTGGGTTGAGTTTGATCCTTTTGAGTTTTGCTAGGGCAAACTGAGAAGAGCCTGTAGCTGTGGCCTGTATGGTAAGATGCCTAGCATATGACAATCTCTCCCCTCAGACCAGGAGGAATGCCCACTATTCTCATTCCTGACTGAGCTCTGGGAATGCTCTATCTTCGAACTTTCCAGTGGTACTTTACCTAGCCTCACAGGGTTTCACCTTGGACTGGAGGGGACTACTCTGCTGGTCTCCAGCGCTCACTTTCTGCACATCTCCCTCGTCTCCTCACCACCTCGAGTTCCCGCAGCCTCTTTAGTCTCCTCTCTGCTGCCTCAACTCAGCAAGATTGAGAGGCTCTGCTGGGTGTCCTCTTCTCTGAGCCTTAGTCTGGAAAATGCTAGAGTTATTGTAGGGCTGGACTCATTCATCTCTGCTCTGTCGGTGGTGATGGTCCTGTGCTGCCCATTCTCCAATGTGTAAACACAGTTGTTTCGTGTATGTCGTTCCATTTGTGTTTGTAGAGGAGGGCAGGTAGTCTTTTACGAGTAGACCAAGCAGAAGTCCCCAAGGCCTTGGACTTTCAAATAACTGTTTCAGTTTTATCGCCCTTAATTCACAACCATTAAAAATTTGAAAAACCAGTGGGTTAAAAAAAAAAATCTAAAAAAAGAAAAAGTTAACAGTACTCCAAACCATCCATTCTTAAGAAGTGTTCAAATAACCAAACTTTAAAAACTAGAGGCCCTCACACATATTTAAGCAATATACTAGTTTTCCTTAAATGTGTCTTTTATATTAAGTTGGATTTACAGTTCTCAGGTATCCTTTATTCATTGAATCTGAGTGAGCTATCAAATATTTAATTTTTTAGAATTTTTCATTTAGCTTTTAAGGTAAGCAGAGTTTATTGTGGAACCATTTTTTTTAAATGCTTTTGAAGAGTTTTCCTGTGTTAAGTTTTGCAAAAGTCAAATCAGAAAAACTTTCTTAGTTAATATTTTGACGGATCCAACTTGTGCCATAATTGATCTTTCTATTGCAAAAAGAAAACAAAACAGTGTCTGTATAATGGTTGAAAAAAAAAACTCAAAGTAATTTTTGCTTGGTTGTCATTTTGATAATTATCTTGTCGGTTACCATCGTGTACAATTTCTCCCACCATTTCAGCTTGAATTGTCTATTTCTTGACTAGTTTATAATAACTCTGCTTAGAAAATGAAATACAAAGGGTACCTGGGTGGCTCTGTCAGTTAAGTATCTAACTTGATTTTGGCTCAGATCATGATCTCACAGTTGATGAGTTCAAGCCCCACAATGGGGTCTGTGGTAAGAGTGTAGAGCCTGCCTAGGATTCTCTCTCACCCTCTCTCTCTGTCCCTTCCCTGCTCACATGCTCACTCTCCCAAACTAAATAAATACTAAAAAAATAAAAAGAAAAAGAAAAGAAAAAGGAATATGAGGTCTGTCTAGTAAGTGGCTATTTGAATTAGTCTTGTCAAAAACTTGATAGGATTGCTGGTTTTTTTCCAACCTAAATACATTTCAGAGTAACAACTCATCCAGCACAATGTGTGCCCTGTCGTGTAAGAATATGGTCAGCTAGGATGTGATCCATTTCCTAAAACTTCATAAGCCACTGTAAAATTGATTAATTAGGGAGAAAAAAAGCAATGTTTGCCTGAATAGGATGAAATCTTTTCAAGCTAACTTCTCTGAGAATCCCCCTGTGTGATTACTACATCTACAGTGTATACGCCTTTTCTGTTGATTTATTTTCACTTTATTTACCTGATTGTTTTAAAACAACGTATAACTTCTTCAGTACTTGGAAAACTTACCTGAAGGAGTCTCGGTAATATTGGTGGAACAGCGTGCAGTCATCTAAATTTACTTCTGCTCTTCAGCACAAAAGGAGTTAATAGTAAAATGGAGCTCATCTACTTACTATGAGGAGGTTTGTCCTGCCTGACAAGGTGCTAACTAGTTAACAGCCCACCAATTCAGGAAGCAGTAGTGAAGGGATATATACAGTAAACAAAATTACATCTAGTTAGACTCACGTATGTTAGTATTTCGTAATAAGTTAATATTTTAAGCTTATGTGTACCTAATGATTTGTATCATGGTGGGGGGCGGTTATTAATCTATCAGTGTTTTTTGGTCATCTTTTGGAAGCAGTGTGGAAGGATTATTTTCACTGTGAAAGAGCAGATTATTTTTGTGGAATATTTTCTTTTCATAAAATAATGCATCCTCTGGTGTTACACATAAACTTTTTTCCCAAAGAAATGAAGCTTTAGTTAACCTTGAAGCAATTAATAGTCCACCAGCTCATTTGGGGCCTTTGGGGTCAAGTGAAATATTTGTAACTGTACCAAATCTGTATTTTCAGAAACCAGTGTCCTGGAAATGACCTGTTTGTCCAGATTGACATGCTAAACCCAGTGACAGTTGAAGACACATTCATTACTTGACAAACTTAGGACTATAACATTCTGGTCCTGTGTGGCCTTCCATATAGCTGAGATCATCTTTGTTCTGTCTTCTACATGACTTCCCATCAGATGGCTGAAGATCGCTATCATATACCTACCAAGGAGGGAGACCTTGGTTCTGCATTAAGGAATAGGAGGAAGTGTTTCATGGATAAGATCATGCTTCCACTTTGATAAAGATTAGTAGATACTACCACAGAGACTCCAAGGGAATTCCAAACAAAGAAGTTGGAAATAGGCTCGGCATTAAGGAAATTGTAGGTAGCTTGATATAGGAAGAAGGGAAGAGAAGTCTCAAGAAATAAGGTGGAGACGTCTATGGCATGTAAATGATCTTCTGTTTCATTTTGAGGAGATTAGACTTGATCCCGTAGACGTTCTCAGCCAGGGTTTCCTGGGAGAATTAAGCCATAATGCCTGTCAGCAGGCACTGTTGCTGGTGGATTCACTTCCTCCTGTGCTTCAGCAATGGTAGATTTGTGTGCCATTAAAGAGAAGATGGAGAAAATAATCAGTTAGATCATTTTTTATGTTCTATGGTTCAGATGATAAAACCTGCTTGGGAAAGGTAGAAATTTGATAAACTTATTTTTTAAATGAAGATTTTTATGTAAGAGAATAAGGAAGTGAGATCTTCATTTTAGAACAGTTGTTGCAGAATAGAGGAAGGTGGATCCAAAGTCAGGAAGGCCAGGGAAGCAATAATGAGTTGTAAAAGAAAATAAAGGCTGAACAGGAATAGCCATGATAAGATGAAGGAGGAAAGACAAACAGGAGCTAGAGAAATGGAGTTACGGAGGTTTAAGGTCTCAAGCCTTAAGGGATATTCAGTGCTACCCTCGCATCCTACTGCTTTCCCTAATCAATTCCTTCTCTTCCCAGAGTGGTTCTCAGCCAACCCTCCCTCATCCTCACCTGATCGGATCTTTCCCTTTCTCAAACATTTCCTCAACTTGACTCCCCTTCCTATACTTTCCTACTCTTCTACTGAATTCACTGGTCTCCCCTTGGCAATTTTCATTCCGGAACTTTTTTTTTCCCCCCTCAGCCTCTGCTGGCTTTATTGGCTTGCCCCAAAGCCCAGTCCTTGAACCTCTTTTCTATTTTTACACTTCTTCAAGTATTCTCATCCACTTTCTTAGCATCATATACAAGTTAAACACAGTTATTCACTGTGTATGTGTGTGTGTGTGTGTGTCTATCTCCAACCTCTTCACTGGACTCTACATTTGGCTGTTCGGGTGCCTATACTACACTGCCAACTAATTCTCTGCTAAGCAAATCAAAGGGAGCATGTCTAGAGACAGGCTCTTTGTCTCCCTCCTGTATAAATTTGTTCCTGTTGATCCCCATCTTAATAAATGGCAATACCTTTTACTGAGCTCCTCAGGCTACAAGGCAAGTTACCCTTGACTCTGTTTCGTTGCACATCTAGTTTGTCAGCAAATTCTCTTGACTCTGTATTGAGTACAGATTCTGGAAACGAACCACTTTCAGCCACCTTCTTCACTACTTACCTTAGTTTAAATATTCCTGATCTCTTTCCTAGATTACTACAGTTACTTCTTAACTCGGGATTCTGTCCTCTTTCCTGACCCCGGTAGCTTGTTAAATCCATATCCACCAAGGTTGAGACTTTTAAACCAAAAGTCAGATTATGTACTCTTCTGCTTTAAACCTCTCCTACTCATTACGCATAGAATAAAACTCCTGTTTCTTACCAGGTCCTACACGGTCTTATGTGATCTATCTACTAGCTTCCTTTGTGACCTCATTTCTGTCAGCCTTCTATTCACATAGTCTGTTCTCACCAACCTGGCCTCTCTGTAGTTCCTCAGACATGCTCCCTAAGTCCCCCTCAGGATCTATAGAAGACTCTTTTGTTAGAGGCACTGTCTGGTCTCTGTTCAAAATAGTCTGAGTGAGGCCTTCTCTGATCATTCTGTCTTAAATAGGCCTTCTTCTGCTCCCAGGAGCTAATTATATGCTCGTTCTGCTTGTTTTCATCCTAGTATTTACTTAGAATTACGTTAAATATCCATTTCTATTTTCATAGTTTGTCTTCCCTCAGAATATAGGTTCACAAGACTTTGTTTTACCCACATCTCCTAGGTATTCAATAGGTATTTGTTATTGAAATGATTATGATCTCAGGTTTTTACTCACTTTTGAGTTTGAGATACATAGGGAATACTGGAGACAGAGATACAGATATAATCTCTGGAGGGGGTTTTGACTTTGCAATCTGGTTTTGGAAGTGCTTAGGATATGTGATGGTAGGTAGTTAAGATCATCCCCTGAGGTCAGGTAGTAGGAGAGGAGACCTCCTGAGACAGAGCTCTGGGAACCCATGCATTTCGGTTGCCAGAGGAAGAACATTTGAATACTGACCCACCATCCTGTTTACTTACCTCTCTAGGACTTTTTAAGGAGGTAGGGCACACTTAGCATTTTTTTGAGATAAACCAAAAGTGGGTGGTAGATTGAACAGAATGAATAAGTAATGGCTCATGAGTGTCTAGCATGCCAGGCCTAAGTCATTGAACTAAAGTTTAACAAGGACAAATGTCAATTTCTGTAGTTGAAACAATCTTTCGGACAATAGGTATGTTGTTATAGTTATCCCAGGTTTAAAAACAAAAGCCTTGGGGATTTTCTTTGACAGAGCAAACTGTGATTAGGATCCTGAAATAGCAAGTGCAGGTTTAGACTAACGTAATAGACACGTTGTCTTCATCTTGGGCAGTGGACATTCTTTGGCCTATGAAGTAGGGAGATCACATCTGGCTACCACATTTTTTAAAAAGACTTAATCTAGAATCTAGACTGTAGATTAGATCCAAGATGTTAGACGATGTGGAAGTTGTAATTAATATGTGAGTAATAGCTGAAACTTGTGTTTCTCTTGGAGAAGAAAAAGTGAGAGGATGTATGATGGCTATTGCCAGACCAAATACGTGAAGATAGATTTTTTTTCCTTCTGTCTAAGGGGTAGAAATAAGATGAAGGAGGATTAAAGCAAGGTCTTATTAACTGTGGGAAAGAGAATGTTAGGATGGACCTGAAATCTGGGAACCAGTTGGTGAGAACAAAGAAATTGGTTCAGGAAGTTGCAGTAAAAGTGATCAGTTAGAAATGAAAGACAGAAAACCGTAAAATCTCCTCCATCCTGTGTAGGCTGAACTGGCAGGCGTCTTTTCTCTGAACGGGAATCTCACCGCCGAAGAGCAGGGCAGAACTAGAGGCCCCTGGAGATTAAGGTACTAGGCTTGGGGCCCAAGCAGGGAGTGGTGCATCAGAAGCTCTTAGGAACTCAGTTACCGGAACTGTAGGAAAGGATCGGACCTGAACCCATAGGAGAATTGACTTGAAACTGACCAGCTAGCTGAACTAGCATCAGGATTCGTTGCAGGGAAGGAGTGTATGTGCTGAAGGGGGTGCCAGAGGAATACTGGAGTAGTAACGAAGGCAGATTTTAAAGAGCTAGGTTTTGACTACACATAAGATTTTACTAGCAGCCTGACTGCCCAGTGGGAGAATGACCTTCCTCTGGAAATTGAACGTCACTAGAGATACCCAAGCAGAAGCTAGAGGGATGCCCTCACTTAGAGTACTAGAAGGAATTTCTGCTCTGACTTGGTGGATGTAATTCATGAGTTTCCTATTCCCAGAACTTGTGTTTCAGTCAGTTATAACGTATGCATTGTTGGATTTGCTTGTGTTTTCAAAGTTGGGGAAAAGATAATGTGTCTTTTATTATATTTTAGGTGGCTGAATATACTGTCCTAGAAGGGAAACTTCAAAAAACCCTAATTGACTTAGAGAAACGAGAGCAGCAGCTGATCATTGCAGAGTCAGAGGTAATTGTATGTCTTTATTTCCTGGAATCCATGCACGAGGTACATGCTATTATAAAATATATTTCATAAAAAGCGTTTCATGGAAATTGTCTTGTAGGCATGGTGGAGAAAACTGCTGTTCAGCAGAGGAAAGCATCTTTGACATGTCAGAATGTGAGGAATACATAGCAAAGTGTTTGTTATTTGAAATGGTTAATAGCCAGCCAGCCAGCTTTGGCTGACTGCTGCACTCTGCGGAAGTACACTTCTTCCCGGGATGTGGAGGGACTGGATAGTAACACTGCCCAGAGCATAGAGAAAACGTAGCACAGGCTGAGGGGCCTAGAATTCGGATGTCATTCTCAGTAACAAGGGAATATCCCACCTGGTTGTCGATTAAAGGTTAGAGCCCAAGGATGGATAAAAACTTCTGTTAATACTATGCCTAGTTAGCATTTTTGTTAGGTCTTGATAAATTTTACCCTAAATATTTATTTCAATTACTACATAAATCATTTCAAATTATTAGAATTTCTTCCACATTAAATTTGTATGCTCCTGTCCTAACCAAATGTGTTTCTTAAAATTTTTCTCAGCATTTCACTCTGACCTGATCCTCCTACATTTTCTGGAATTTCTCAATTGATGTTTGGCCTTAAATGTATTTGTTTCCAATATGAAGGCTCTGTTACTTTCTATGTGATTAGGCAGAATAGAAGAAATTTCTAAAGAAGAAAAGGAACGTGGGTATATTTGCTTAGGTAATACAGTGGGTTTTACTCAAAAAGGAATTTTAAGTGATTAGGGCCTTTTCAATTGAATTTATATAAGTCATATATGGAGTTTTGGATACACTTTGTATTTTAGAATTAAATGATGATGGATTAGCAATGTGGGTTGAAGCCCTGTGTGCTATCAGCACAGAGCCCACTTGGGGTTCTCTCTTTCCCTTTCTATCTGCCCCTCCCCTACTCACACACTTGTGCACTCTCAAGAGTAAATAAATACATTAAAAAAATTTTTTTTAATGTATAATTTCAATTGTGCTTCAACATGAACTCAGACAATGGAAAAGGATATGAAAATAAAATTGTAAATATTGTAAACATTTGTGTAGAAGGATAATAGAATATTGAACAGCATACTGTAGCTGAGCCTTTAAGCCAGCCTCATAAAGACTCACTTGTTTTTAGGTTCAAAGAGAAAGGAAGGAACTGAAATCAGAACGTGACCGGAACCTGCAAGAACTTCAGGACTCCATCCGCAGGGCCAGAGAAGATTGTGTTCACCAAGTAGAACTAGAAAGGTTAAAGATCAAGCAGCTAGAAGAGGACAAACATCGCCTGCAGCAGCAGGTGGGATCAAATAGTTGTTATCACTTAGAGTTTATTTGTTTTGTAGGAAGAGTTCACTGAAAAGTTAGAGAAATTCACAGTGGTTTGAACTATTGATGATGTTGATTGCACCAAGATGCCGATATACTTTAAGCTGGCTCTTGTTTTCCTAAAACAAAGCTAAAGACTACCTTGGAATAATTTTCCTTCCCTTGTCACTATTTGCACAAGATTGAACTATATTTCAGGTAACTCAACATCTTTCTTTCTGATAAATCGCCTTTTGGCCAACATCTTGTGCATGTGTCACTGGACCAAATTCAGTTAAGAACGCCGGTTCGTGAGTGCATCTGCGCTCCTCACCTTACTCTCACCTTTCGGCCCTTCCCACCCCACACCCCATCCCCTTGGCTCCAGCCCCTTGTCAGCGAAGCCACCAGTGGCTCATCACTTTGACTCCCCCTCTTCATCAGACAGCTCCAACACTGTTGGACTTCTGTTGTGTATTTTCTTCTTTCCCCTTCTTTAACCCCACTCTCCTGGTCTTCCTCTACTTTCTGGCCACCTCTCAGGCTCCTTTTCCTTTTCCTAACCCTCCAGTATTGGACTTCCTCCAGGCCCAGGACTTACTTTGTACTAAACAATCGTATTGCTGCCCATGGCTTCAGAGAGAGTCCCCTTTCTAAGTATGTCCCAGACTGACTGTCTCTTTGATCATTCTATCAGTGAAAGGTGATGAAGATAAGTGTCTATATTTCAAAATATAAAAGCAGTTCCCAGAACTCAAACAATCTGTGTCACTTACGGACATTTAGCAAAAGAAAAAGCCTAGTGTGCTGCATAGCTTACTTCTGCACAACCTGATTTTAGGCACAGTAATTGTTTATGATAATGTCTCTGGGACACTTGGGTGGCTCAGTCGGTTAAGCATCCAACTTCAGCTCAAGTCATGATCTCATGGTTCATGGGTTGAAGCCCTGCCTCGGGCTCTGTGTTGCCAGCTCAGAGCCTTGAGCCTGCTTTGGATTCTTTGTCTTCCTCTCACTCTGTCCTCCCCCGCTCACACTATGTCTCCCTCTGTCTCAAAAATAATAATAATAATAATAAAATAAAAATTTATGGTAATGTTTCTGAATGGTAGAAACAATACCAAATTTTAAGTCTGTTAGCTTTCGTTTAAAACAGAAATAAATGAGAGAGAGACATGCTTGAGAAAGGTTTCTTTTCCAAATTGAAAAGTCAAAGTTTGGATATTCAAAGAAGTAAACTTCAGCCATAGGAAGACTTTGCAGGTAATAGAGTACCTCATTACCT
Source organism: Panthera leo (assembly GCF_018350215.1). NCBI lineage: Eukaryota > Metazoa > Chordata > Mammalia > Carnivora > Felidae > Panthera > Panthera leo. The sequence continues at coordinate 101,515,686 of NC_056679.1, read as the reverse complement.
AAAGATGCTAGATAAACTAAACCCTAATTAGAATTATTTGTGCTTACTGGCATGAAACAAGAATTGATTATTGATAATTTAAATTCCATTTTGCCACCAGTTTTCTCAGCATTTCAAATTTAGTTAAGTCTTATGTCTTAGAAAGTAGATAAATGGGTTTATCTAATGATTGCTAGAGGGTTATGGAAGGCATCTTTAACAGTCCTTGTTTGCATTTGATTAAAAAAAAAAAAAATCCCAGATTTGAAAAGAACATTCTTATATTCTGTTTGGTTTTTTGTTTTGTTTTGGTAGTTTTGAAAGTGTTCTAAGGGAAATTATATATAGAGTGTTGAGTCCAGGTAAGTCTCTGTTTTATTTAATTTTAAAAAGTATTGCCTGCTTTCATCAGAGCATTATTCTAGGGGATGAATAGATCTGAGAGCTGTTCATGTCTCTGCCGCTGTCTAGATCCTGGGCACTGCCGAGCTGAGCTTCTGAAATCCTCAAATGTCTTATCCACAGAAATGAAGGGGTTGAGTTAAATCATCTTGAAATGACTTTAAGTTGTAATAGTGTTTGAATTATGAAACTTTCACAGTTTTAAATTATAAGAACAATAAATACCGCGCTAAAATTAAGTTTTTTATTTTTATCGTCATTAGCTGGTATATCTAATGTGCATAGTATTCTCGTACACGTGACATCTTAAGGGTATAGTATAAGTATTTTTATAAAGTGACTTTCATTTGCCATCTAAAATTGAGCAAAAATGTTCTCATGATCCTGGTTTTCTAACACATTTCCCACTCTTAAATAAAAGTTTTTGTATATTGTTAATTAGTTGACTCACTAAATTTTTAAGATTACTAGAAATCTTAATTTTCCTCATTATGCTTTATGGATTTTCTAAATTTTCTACTATAAACAAGCTTTACAATAAGAAAAAAAAATGACTGTTGAATTCTGTAGCATTGAACTTTGCATACTGGTCTTTTTAAACTGCTGTCATCCTTTTTTTTTTTTTTTTTAATACAGCTTAATGATGCTGAAAATAAGTATAAGATTTTGGAAAAAGAGTTCCATCAGTTCAAGGATCAGCAAAGCAACAAACCAGAAATCCGCCTTCAGTCTGAAATAAATCTACTCACCTTGGAAAAGGTACCCGTGTCAGTTTATGGCAATTTAATTCTGATAATTTATAAAATCAGTAGGTGCTGTTTGAATATAAAATATACTGACATTTCACTGTAGTATTCTGATATCAAATAACAACAGCATTTGAGACACATGACATTGTCAGTACTTGAATTTCTTGGCTTCTCTCAGTTACAGCATATACTAACTAGAGTTGTTGGTTGCCCAAAACAGAAGTGACTAACTCTAGAAATAAAGGAATCCACAGAACTCTCAGGAAGGCTAAAGAACAACTACGAAAATATGTACAAGAACAGGGGGAAGCACAGCATGGCCTATCCTGTCCCAAAACTGTCTCCTCTTGCTATTGTTGGTGCTTTCACTGCCTTATCACCTGATTTCTGTATTCAACAGCCAGTCTTGCCATCGTGAATGCTGACTGCATATTACTTACTACCCTGTAGATTCAGTGCCCCAGGTAGGAGCATTCATATCAATCACAAGACTATGCTCTCCTCTGAGCCCAGAGAAGGGATATCCATCCTATTTTGTTTCTTGCGGTTGGAGGCCAGGTCCTGCCTCTAGTTATATAGTGATCCTCTGCAAACGGGAAGAATGTTCTGCTTCTAGGCATTAAAAAATGTGTACTGTCCAAAATGTGTAATGTTAAGTTTGACAGTATGTGCTGTTGCATTTTATCGTTTAGTATTTTTTAGGTATTATTAAAAAGATACAGCCTACCCAAGAAATGACACAGGTAATAAGAGAATAATTTTCAGAAGTTACAGGATTTCATGGTGTCAGCCATGGCCTGTCATTGTCCACTGAACATTCTATTGAAGGCTTCCTTGCCTCTTTTCCGCTGCAGATGTAGCCACTAGGGGGCACTATCAGAAGATTGGTAGGGGGTGTCAGGAAGTTGCCAGGGTAGTTCGTTCTTCTCTTTGTCTGTGTGCTTCCCTTCTCTCTTAGTAGGTGCACCTTTTTATGGTTTCCTCTCTGGCTAGACACCTTCTCTCCAGCTTGCCTTGGGCTGTCCCTACTGCATGAACAATCTGTGTTTCTGCGTTCCTAGTAGGAAGAACTGTTACCCATGGTACTTGCTTTTGTAGTCCCTCCTGCCCCGGAGACGTAGGGCCTGGCTGCTCCTGCTTATCACTGGTTGCCTCATCCTATCCTCTCTAGCATTTGTGCTTTCCTGTTACCTGTATAACCAGTTTCCTGGCAGGATGCTAAATGACAGAACTGGTTTTTCATTATCCAGCGAAGTTGCATGCTCCTGGGCGCTGTGCTAAATGCTATGCTGTATGATTTAAAAACGTTCAAGAGAGAGTCAAATAAATGACGAGTCCTACAAAGAGGCAGGGAACTTACCCAGATAATTAAAGTGAAAGGCAGATAATAGCTTACCATACTATCTAACTCTCTCTTACTAAATGCCTTGAACTCAAAGGGGAGACAAAGCTACTTCTGAAATCAACACATGAGGTAAACTAAGAAGGGAGACTAGATATAGAATCTAAAGGGCACATTAATAAGTGAATGTGTGTGGGAGAATATTCCAAGAAGTATTCAAGAGAACTAGAGGGGTTAGAAAGCCTATTGCATATTCGGGTAATAGCTTGACTAGAACTTGGGAGTTTAACTATTGTGGTAGTTGTTGGAAAATAACAGGGCTGATAAGAGAATGCTAGAAATTAAGATAATTTGTGGCCATATGTGGGGAAGACCTTAGATGCTAAGTTAAAGAATTGGTATTTCATCTGGTAAGAAAAGTCAGAGATTACTCTCAAGTGTATTACATTGGCTTAATGGATGTTAATAGGAGTGAAGAATTTTCAGGAAGAACTTTTTGAGGAGGTTGAAAGTTGTAGAGAATTACGGTTCTAGGCAGGTTCCATTTGAGACTCTAGCAGAAAAAGTTGAAGCGGAGCAGTTCACTGAGGGGTTGAAAATGGGTAAGTATGGGATGCCTGGCTGCTTCAGTCGGTTAAGTGTCTGACTCTCTTGATTTCACCTCAGGTCATGATCCCACAGTTCATTAGTTTGAGCCCTGTGTCAGGCTCCGTGCTGACAGCTCGGAGCTTCATGGGATTCTCTCCCGGACTCTCTCTATCCCTCTCTCTCTCAAAATTAAATAAACCGTTTTTTAACAAATAGGCAAGTATAGTAGGAAGAGAGAAAAGGGGGTAGAGATAAAGATTTGGAATCACTGGAATAAACTAACCGCCTTGGATTTAGATGAAATGGTCTAAGGTGTCTTTAGGAAGGACACCCAGACAAGTTGGTGGGAACTACGGCCTCAGGTACAAAAAGCAAGAGTCAGAGAAGGAGGCTAAAAAGATCCAGAGACATAGTAAAGACAGTCTAGTGCAGTGCTAAGAGGAGGGATTTGGAGAATAAGGAAATAGAAATCATCTCTTATGACAGCTAAGTCAAGAATGGTTGAAGAAGGGCCTTATGTTTTGCAGGTAAGCGATTTTGAAGAAGCAAAACTGCAGAGGGTTATCAAAGTTTGGCATTGAAAAAAAACCAGGAAAATATGTAACCTGGGGGCTTCACGTTATTAAAACCTTATATGGTAGGTGGAAAATCTACGAACATATACAGAGATATTTTTTGAGTGAGCCAGAGAGGGGCAGAGGGAGCAGGCCCAAGGCCGAGCCCCATGTGGGGCTTGATCCCACCACCCTGGGATCACGACCTCTAGTCAAAGAGTTGGACTCTCACCTAACTGAGCCTCCCAGGTGCCCCTGAATATTTTTAGATTGAGGATAAGCAATTAATAGCAAGAAGAAATTGAGCTTTGAGAGAGGAGGGGATGAGTGGACCAAAGAAGAGTCAGTCTTAGGAAGTAGAAACGCTATTTAAGAGGCAGAAAGGGTGAATAATACGTGGAAAAGCTGGCGACAAGAAAGGGTGTGGTAAAATAAGTTTTTTGGGGGTTGACGCAGGTATTAACCAGTTTGTTCTGCTTCTGAACTCACTGACTTGCTGCAGCCTGTCCATTGCCACGCTGTCTCTGGTTCCTCTTCCTACCCCCACGTGCACTTAACTGCCAAGCCTTGTTGATTCTGCTTCTTACATACCTGGAAAATCTTTTCGTTTCTCCATTTGATTCTTGGGCCTTTTGAATTTCTCTATCAGTGAACTTGAATCCAGTTGGACATTTTTAACCCCTCTTAAAAAAAAGGGGGGTGGGTACCTGGGTGGCTCAGTCGGCTGAGCATCCGACTTCGGCTCAGGTCATGATCTCACAGTTCATGAGTTCGAGCCCTGCGTCAGGCTCTGTGCTGACAGCTCGGAGCCTGGAGCCTGCTTCCGATTCTGTGTCTCCCTCTCTCTCTGCCCCTCCCCTGCTCATGCTCTGTCTCTCTCTCTGTCAAAAATAAATAAAATTAAAAAAAAAAAAAAAAGTTTATTTTACCTATTTGGAGAGAGAGAGGCTCTCCCAAGCAGTCTCTGCAGTGTCATCACCAAGCCCAACGTGGGGCTCAAACCCACGAACCGAGAGACTGTGACCTGAGCCGAAGTCAAGAGTCGGTCGCCCAACTGGCTGAGCCACCCAGGTGCCCCATAACCCCTCTTTTGATTAAAAACAAGTATTCAGGGGCGCCTGGGTGGCGCAGTCGGTTAAGCGTCCGACTTCAGCCAGGTCACGATCTCGCGGTCCGTGAGTTCGAGCCCTGCGACGATCTCGCGGTCCGTGAGTTCGAGCCCCGCGTCAGGCTCTGGGCTGATGGCTCGGAGCCTGGAGCCTGTTTCCGATTCTGTGTCTCCCTCTCTCTCTGACCCTCCCCCGTTCATGCTCTGTCTCTCTCCGTCCCAAAAATAAATAAAAAACGTTGAAAAAAAATTAAAAAAAAAAAAACAAAAAAAAAAACCAAGTATTCAACTATTTCCCTGTTTACAACTGTGAATTCTGTGGTACCTACCAAAGATAGCTGAAGTGCACAGACACTAAGCGTCAAAGAGTATTTTTATTTTACCTTCAGAGACCACATATCTCACAATTAGAACCTTATCTTTTGCGAATAGAAAGTTGGTAACTAGCTACCATAGAAATACATTTTACGTGATTTCTTTAAATCCCGTTTTCCAACTATACTTCTACCAAAAGGATAAAAATCCCTCAACGTATCAAAAATGTAAACAGTGCCATGAACTTGTGAAGGGCAAGGGGAAAAAAAATGAATAATTAAACTGCCTCTGTTTGAGACCCAAGGAACTCATCCAGCATGTTTAAGTGTTGAGTAAAACACGGCTTCTCAGCTCTGGTGAAAATTCTTGGTAAATTTTGTTTGGAGCCAGAAGAGGGCAGAATCTTATTTCTTATTGCTAAGTAATAACAAAGATATAAACGCACAAAAGGAAAGACATAAGTGAAAAAGTATCTTATTCATTGTATAACTTGTGGTTATGTGAAATAGAGTGCATTTGCTGATTACCTATTCTCTTCAGTTTAACAGAAATACTTCAATTTTCACTGAAATGGTGTAAAATAAGATACAGTTTTACCAGATGTAATTCTTCATTCCTTTTATTAAAAAGTCAAGAATAGTTTATGATTTGCTTTTAACTAGGAGTGTCTCTTAGATGGCTTAAAAATAATTAGGTTTTTAAATAAATGAAATATGGAAAACATTAATATAGCAGGGCAGACTGAAGTTGAAGATAAATGCCAAAATTTATGTATTTATGATTATTTGGTAGCTACCATGCGTCCACCCCTGTCTTAAGGCAAAGGCAAAGATGAGAGAAAAAAGAGGAGGAAAAGTACATGATCCTTCTGGGACCTCACTTTTAAAGAGGTTGTAATAAAATTGGAGAGAGGCCTCAAGGAGCCTGAAGTGACTGTGTGTGATCAAATACCAGGGAATATGATAGAAACTCTTTGCAGTTGAGAAAATAGTTTTAAGTAAGCAGAGAAGAAAGTGATAGGCGTAGGAAGTTAATTGGGTGATGGGGGGTGAACCAGGACACCAACCTACGGGCTGGAGTAGAGGGTTTTTTGTTGAGGAACACCAAGGAAATAGGTGCGGCAAGTAGGACAGAAGTTCGATTCTGGAACACCTTAAAACAGGCAGAGGAGTGTAGGTTCAAGCCTGCAGGCAAGTAGCAGCAGCGGCATCTTTGAGAGTAAATTGACCTGACAGTGGTTTGCGGGATTTGGAGACAGAAAAGTGTGGAGGCTGAGGAGACTGGAGAAGATACGAACGTGGGCTAAGGAAAGGGCAGGAGCAACATAAAAGAATAAAACTGCCAAGTTCTCCGAGGGAGAAGTCTCTGTAGTTCCTTGTGACAGTGGGGAAGAGGGCATCAGAGACAAAGACCGTGCCATCCACTGAGCAGAGAATGAGACTTGTGGGCCTAGAAACAGGGAGACAGAGAACGAGTGAACACGGGTTTGTGCTTTCTGCCTGCACTGGCCTCTGAATGGACTCTGGGTCCTGAGGTGAGTTTTCACATGAGAAATCTGTAACTTGGTTCATGAGGTAAGTGAAAAGCTTGCCCAAGCCTTAGATCTACTCAAGAGGAGAGGTTTCAACTCAAGGTCGTTGAATGCCCTGGAGTTCTCTCAAATCTTTAGTTGTGTGCATGTTTCTGGGAACTGGGTCCCCTATGTTTCCTTAGAATCACAGAGGCACCTGTATTCTTAAAAAAAAAAAAAAAAAAAAAAAAAAAAAGAAGAAAGGTTAGGAATCACTGATTAGGTCATAGGAATGCATTAGAAAAGTGGGGTTTGAATCTGAAATTTGCAAACTACGTTGTTTTTTTTTTTTTTTAATTTAACTGTGAATATGCAAATATGATTTTGATAATCCTGGCAAAACTGATAAAACCTATCCAGCCTTTTCTATTGAGTCAGTCCATGGGATATACTTGATCCCTCTGGGGTTATACCTTCCTAACCCTCATCCTTGGGCCAGTCTAGGCTACCAGACCTTCTCCAAGACCCAGGGACATGATCACTTTTATAATTAAATACTACCCTTTTATCCCAGCAATATAAAACGATTTTTGCTATTCCTCTGACTTATGCCCTACTGTTAAATTACCAAGTAATATGTATAAATCTTTGGGGCACAAGTAGAAGAGGTCACCTTTGATAATCTCAGAGTATTTATTCAACTTAAGACATGTAAGTCTAGTTGTGAAATGTCAACACCTTTAAATTCAAGCACCAGGGATTTATAAAGCAGAAAAGACCGTGACTCCATGAGTTCATATATTACTGCAGAGAATATTCTGGTCTTTTGTGAAGGGAATTTGGCAATCTGCTTTTCCTTTCCTTTTATTTTCATACACGTTTTCTGAAGTTTGAAGTTTGGGACTGTGCCTTTGGTTTGATGTTCCTGCAAAACATGAAGAGTTGTGTGTATGGGAAAAACTAGACTTGATATAAAAAACTTAGACCAGTTTAGAGTCACAGTATTGTGCTGTAATTCAGGCAGATTATTACATTATCACTTAAATAGTAAAACTGTCTGTTGGCTTCATGAATTTGTTTGGTACTTGGTTTGAAACACTGAGAACGTACATTCCAGAACATCGCCAAGTTGGCTTCGGTTCATGCACAACAGATTGCCTGCTGCAAGTATAAATAACCATTTTTTTAATGGAATCACTTTCATGTTTTTCTTTATATGTTTGAGGAAAAATAGAAAATCAAAGTTAGTGTTATGAGGAGCATTATTTTTCCTACTCTCAGGTTTATTTTAACATTCTTAAAATATTTTCCCCTTTGTCCTCTTTCTCAGTAAACTGCTTTCTGATAAAAGATCTCCCTGCTCTCAGCACTCTCCGAGTTTTGCGGCAATAGAGTTATAAGAGTATCTCTACTAGCTCTCGGGGTTGTAAGACCAAGTTCCATCTCATGATAGGCCCCCAGAAGGAGGAACTAGGTTTCTGAGATGTCGAGTGCCAGCTAAATTGGAATGCTAACAGTAAGGACTGCTTTTTGTAAAAAATGAATGTTTTGCACTCTATACACATTTTAATACATTTATAGTAACTGTCTGGAGGTTAAGACTGATTCCGTTCCTTTCAGTATAGGCTGTTAGGCAGTAAAAATACGACTATATTTTAAACAAGAAAATGTTCATGTGCCATAATATTTATAGTAAATTATATAACAGTTTTAGATGATGTCGTATGTTACACTGTATAAACTCTTTTCTTAAGCCAGACTCTTTGTATATATTATCTTTCAGTGATTGTACACAGTGGTATAGTGTTTCACTTGATACGATTTTAATCACTGTTAGGTTGAACTTGAAAGGAAGTTGGAATCTGCAACTAAGTCTAAACTACATTACAAGCAGCAGTGGGGACGAGCTTTGAAAGAACTTGCCAGACTTAAACAGGTATGTAGTTTATAGCTGATGATGGATTCTTCTTTTTATGTCTTTTTCCCCTTGATTCTTTAAAAGTATGCGTATTTGGCAATAGCTATTACGTTCATATGTGGACATTTGGATCTGCAGGGCTATTTTTGAGATTATTAAAGGATTGTTTTCTTAATAAAAAAATTAACTCTTAGGTCCTTTTTTTTTCTTTTTTTTCAAATTGGCAACTGTTGTCCTCCCCAGAAGAAATTAGGAATGATTTCTTTCACTTTCACTTATAAAACGGCCATTTTTTTTGTCTTAATTTCTTTCCATTGAAAGTAACTTTCAGAAAAGAAATTTCAGAATAACTGAAAAAATTTAACATGTCCTCCAGCTGAACAGCTGATTTCAAATGTTAGTCCTAGAAGACCTAGTCATTTACTCAGTTAAGAAAAGGAATCACAGACAATTTTTGCACAATTTTACAAGAATTTAAAAGTGATAGTGGTTTCCTGAATTCTTCTTAGACTTCTTTTTTCTTCTTCTTCCTACTACTAAATAACAAATGCCATAAGCCTCAGGAGAAATTAATCTTATTTTGGAGTGAAGTTTGCTCAAATGATTAAGATCAATTAAATGTGAGCAAGGTTTTTCTTTAGAATCGAATCTACTTGACCTAACCCTTCAAACTTTTGCCTTTCTTTAATGATCAGTTTATTCGGAGTGAAATTTGGCACATAGGGTCTTTCATAATTGTATTTTTTTCTCTGTCTCCATGACCAGCAAATGCTGTTAAACATCTCTGTGGTATTGTACTAAACACCTACTGCTCTCAAAGAGAGGTATGTACAAGACCTCAGGAGAATAAACAATACAGTTTGCCTTAACGTAGCTCGTCGAAGAGTTGAGATTGTAAGCATAACAGAATATTACACGAAGTGAAAGTATTTTATAAATGTTCACAGGATCAAGGACAGATGCGTGCACTGAGGGCCTCCTGTATTCACAGTACTGCGATAGATTTATTGGTGTATGTAAAACTTAAGTCTTTCCCTCAGAGAGCTTGCAATTTATTAAGAGGAAGAAAATTATAAATGTAACATTTATATTTAAGAGTGAGAGCCGTGACAAGAACCATCCTGAGGAGGCAGGACGGGAAAGTACATCTATTTAATAGCACTTAAGTAGGACGCTGTGGAAGAGGAGTATTTGAGATAGACCTCTGGTGAGCTGGTTGTGATTTAAGAAAGCAGAGAGGGAAATGCTATAAATGTAACCAACAAAATGAGTATAGCAAACATGCAGGAAGGTGGAAAGCAGAGACTCTACTTGGACAAGAGAGGAGGGTCAATTTTAGAGGTAATTTCAGGTAACCAGGACTGGAACTTAAGTGGGAACGTGACACACAGATTCCTGGGGAAAAAAACCCCAAAACATGGTTTTGGTAGATTGGTATAGCCCTGTTTTTACCTGATTGTAATGCAAAGTAGAAAGTTGAAGATGATGCCAGAGGCTCAAGCCTCAGTGTCTACAAAGCGAGTTTTCCAGTATGGAAATAACGGTAGTAATACAAGGAGGAGAAAGGACTTGCGAATGTGGACATCTTGACTTTTGCCAAAAGAAATTCAGCAAGCATTCAGAAATATGCAGCTGGTATTGGGAGGATGATTGGGCTCCTTGCAGATGTGAGAATTTAAGCTGTGGTAGATAAAACTGAGCATTCTTAGGTTTGCAGAGGAGGCCTGAGCGCTGATGATGGAACCAACGGGCAGAGAGCAAGAGGGCGGTCATGATTTCAGGCCCCTCACACCTTGTCATTTCATCCTAACCAAGATCGCAGTAGAGCTGGTAACTGAATTTCGATTTTCTAGATGAAAGAAACGGAGACTTAGGGAAGTTAAGGAAGGTGCACCAGATCACACAGGTCACGAGTGAGAGAGCAAGGATTAGAGCCACTGGACTGGGGTCCCGGCTGTTTCCCCTTTATGTTGGTATCAGGTTATTCCGTGGAAGCCAAATAATGAAAGAATGTCGAGGAGAAGAAAGTGAGCCCTGGAAGGTTTTAGGGATTTCTGACACAGTATCCAGGCACAAGTCATGGTTTGGCACATCCCAGCAAGGAAAATGGCATCAGTGACTGTTAGACCAGCTCTCATAATGAGAACTGAAGTGACCTCGAGCGAGAAGAAGCTCCAGTCAGGATGCCAAAGTACGGAGAGGAGATGGGGAAGAAGTAGAAAATGGTGCCTGCCATTAAAGAAGTTACACAGTGAAGGCTCAGAGACTAAGGGAATGAATCATGGGGCATTACCAGAACCAGTAATGAAAAGGTGGAAAAGTGTGAGCGTTGAGGAGGGCATTTCCTTTGGAGAGAGGAGTAATCATTAATGACTGAAATGTCTCCTTCCTGTCACGTGCATCCCCGTACCCTTTTGTTACCTTCTGAATCTTCCCATTTCATCCATTCTTTTACATTTACCCCCTTGCCTAAAAAGCATGGGCAGATAATTTTGCTGTTTGTTCCTAGTAGGAGAGGCTATCATGAAAGTCAGATGCTTCCCCGTGAGTTACTTTATGTATTAAGAAAACGGCGTTAAATTTAGAATTCAACTCTACACTATTTCTTCAAGAAAAGAGCCTCCTTCTTTGAGTGCAGTAATCTTCCTCGAGACTAATTCTGTTCCTTATCCCACTAACTTTCTGCTTTGGAAACAACACTGTAAACAACCTTTAGGTCACTAGGAATCACTGATGTTCCACAGACGACATTGGAGGTTTGGTACTTGAAGAGCAAATATAAGCCTTTGCCATGACCATCCCAAATTGTGCTCTGCCACTAACTGTTCTTATAGGGTTAAAATTAATAGCTTCATCAAATAGGCACAATTCATATGTGTGAAAGTACCATATTTTTCTAGAACTTTTTATTAAAAACACATTTATTGTGTTTGAATATAAAATTGGAATCCTCTATCTGCTTTTGTTCAGAGGATTGTTTGTGCAACTTCTTGTTTAAATTGGATTAGTACCATGTTAATTTTACATTGCCTCTGGTGAATAGCCACGGGGCTATAATCTCTGCCAGTAATTTGTCACAGCAAAATCCTCTGGAGGGCCATACAAAACATTTGTGTAGTACGGATTAGATGGGGAAAGCCATATCTTAGATTGTTAATAAATGTTAATGACAAAACCCAGCTGGTAAAGCTTGGAAATAAGATCTAATGCTGGGTGCCTATTGCCAAAAGAATGTTTAAACAGATTTCCATTACTCAAAGGTGACCCAGTACAGTCAATTTGTGAATTAAAAAAAAAAAAAACAAAAAACAAACATACTCTTCTAATGATTTAGGGAAAAAAAAAATCGTCTAATTCCCAACCTTGAAAGTCTGTGTTTCCAAGCTGTAAATTTGTTGTTGTTGTTCTTTGCTAACTTGGGGAGGTAACAGCTGTAAAAAAAAAAACAAAAAAAACCAAACAAACAAATAAACATAAATGGGTCCTAAGTTAGAAAACAAGGAATGATACCCAGACATTCTGGATTTGATATCTTTGGTACAATGTGTAGCACAGATCTGAAAGAATTCTGATGGTGAGACATCTAAAGGGAAATTTAGTTGTTTCCGCCCCACCCCCAGTCTCCATGAAGATACACTACAGAAATATTTTTAAACCAAAGGTTTCATTGTTTGACAAATACTCAAGATTGTCACTTTAATTTTTTTTTTCTAAAAAAATGTTTGTTTAAAAATATTTCTCATCACCTTAGAAAACAATTGTGTAGGTTGAATAAAAGCTACTCCTTTTGGAAAATAAATCATTAAGAGGTATGAATTTGTTCGTGTAGAAAATTTAACGTTTTCATTATGTGAGATAAATTGAAACTAGGTCCGCTTGTTCCCAAGACAGGAAACAGAACTAAGATTTTGGGTAGGATGTGGGTCCCTTACCATATTTGTGCACAGTAGATCTGTTTAAAACTAAGCTCTGATATATTTAGTTAAAACAACACAGGCTTCATTGGCTGACATCAGCACTATCTTGTCCAGTCTCCTGCTTATCCACTCAGGGTAATTAATTTGATTAATTTATAAGTAATTTAGCCAAGGATGGGATGTAAATCTTTGTTTAAGAAAACAGTTGGAGGTCCAAGTCTTGGTTAAAAACTGTGTCTTGAAACCATCCAGGCCCTCCTACTGACTTGTCAGCTCTGGGTTATTTTCAGAAAACTTGACTTGAGTTCCTTAGTTTAGTTGTAAGTTTTTCCCACAGACTTACATGGTATGTGTGAGCGGGAGAGTAAGTAGTGGCCACTTTTTAGCCGCTGTTTAGTCTAGTGTATGCATGTTTACATCTCCTCTCTGGATTTATAGGCAGCTCAGGCAAAATAAAGATTATACTCACTTGATTGAGGAGTCTTTAACCCAGAGCACCTGGCAGCAGAGAGGATTTCTTTCTGTAACCTCTAATTTTTGTGTGTGCATGTGTGATCAGTATTAATGCCATATATGTGATGAAAAATTCAAGGCGTTTAAAGGCTTGTCTTCTGTGTTTTAGAACTAGGATGTTTCAAGTCTTATAAAATTACAGTTTTACAAAGTAACCTAACCTAACATAATTGGCTTTTATTATTTTTTTCTGCTTGTAATTATGCTTGCTTATTGTAAACAAAGACAAACTTTGCAGCACTGCATAACACAGAAAATAAAAATCACCAGCCAGAGGTAACAACTGGGTCTGTTTTTGCCGAGCTTTCTTTTCCTTTCTTTTTTAATAGTTGCTTTTTAAAAGAAATAGACCATAACAGTCCAAAGAGGGAAAGAAAAAGAAGATGGTTATGCACCCTACCCGCGCCCCCCCCCCCCCCCACTTCTATTTTAAGAACCAGAGCACATTATCAGTGTTCTGGAAGCCTTCTGTGCCTTTGCTCAACTGCATCCTCTCCAGAGGTAACTACTTGCCTAAATTTGGTATTTATTCTCCCTTTGCTTTTCTTTACGTTTGTGTGGTTTTAAACTTTATGTAGATGGACTCACTGCCTTTGAATCATTCTCTTGTCCGCCTTGTATGACTCAAAATTGGTTTTGAGATTTAGCTATGTTGAGGCAAGTAGCTATAGTTCATTTTTATTGCTTTATAAAACCAACAGATGAACATAGCACATTTTACCCAGTCCTTTTTCAATGGCTTTTTCCTTTAACTTAGAACAAGACAACACTGAAAAGTTTTGAATTTGTCCGAGTTTCTCTAGTATTTATATCAAAAAGTAGAGTTTCTGGTAATAAGGGTCGCTGCTTTCTAAAGCTTTGCTAAATAGGGCAAAATTACTTTCCCAAGTGCTTGTACAACTCTTGAGTTCCCAAGAGTGGTGTGTAACTGTTATTCTTCATATGATGTCCAACACTTGGCTATTATCACATGTGTTAATTTTTTCCAGTTTGGTGGGTTTGAAATAGTGTCACTTTGTGGCTTTGGTTTTCCTATCCCTGATGACTTACTTGGAGCAGCTTTTCTTTTGCGTATCAACCACTTGTCTTTCTTCACTAAGGAATGCCTGTTAATGCCCTTTGCTCAATAGAAGTCAACAGGTAATCCAGATTTTAGAGTCACCAGATGCCAAGTTTGAAATAACTGCTATTACTGTGTTCTAGAACAAAGGTGATATGATGGGGAAATGGAATGAAGAATTAGAATATTTTGAATAATGTAGAAATTGTGGAACTGAGAAATATTTTAAGTGATATGTGAGAATGTAAAAGATGAGTTAACAGCAGATTGGATGCAGCAGAACCAAGGATGTGTGAAGTCAAGTCAGTAAAAAGCATCTAAGCTGAAAGAGAGGGGGAAAAAGGATGGAAAAAATAGCAAACAACATGAGTGACCCCTGAGATAGAGGATATGAGATTGACTACCATTTGTGTATAACTACGGACCCTGTCTTCGTCTCTTTGGGCTCCCATAACAAAATATCACAGACTTAGTAACAAACCACAGAAATTGGTTTCTCACACTTCTGGAGGCTGGAAGGCCAAGATCAGGGTGTAGGCACAGTCACCAGTTCATAAAAGGCCACCTTTTTGTCAAGTCCTCGTGGAAGAGGAGTCAGGGAGCTCTGCTGGGCCTCTTTTACAGGGGCAGCAGTCCCATTTAGGAGGGCTTACCTTCATGACCTAATCACCTCCCAAAGGCCCCATCCCCTAACAGTTCAAAATGGGGATTAGGTTTCATAACACACACTTCCCCAGCTATCTAAAAGTAGAGCGTTCCTGTGAAACCTCTCTTAAGCAGAAATGATGCAAAGTAAAGAGCATCCCCAGCTTACCCACAGTTGGCCTTAGACCACTTTGCTCTTACAGAAGACCTACATTTCCATGGTAATGGTTTTCAGAATAGCCAAAATCCTCTTTGGATTTATTTAGCAAAAATCGATACTAATGTAGCTTTTTCTAACTGTCAAATGGCTTACTTCCAACTTTCAGAAAGCAGGGAAACCTATATGTATTGGGGGAGACAAACATGAAGCCTCTAGCAACCCCTCAGAAAAAGAATGGGAGAGAAAGCAGGATTTGAAGAGATACTACATGAGAATCTCTAAAAGTGAAAAAGATAGCAATTCATAGATTCAAGAGTGTTTATGAACTCTAGGAATAAATACCAAGTAAACCATACCTAGGTTTATGGTAGCGGAGTTGCCAAAAAGCAAAGAAACCCTTAAGAAGATGGGGCTAGAGGGAGACATAGCTTTCATAGGAGCAGCAATAAGACTGACAGATGACTTTCCAGCCGCAGGATAACATCCTTAAAGTATTGCAAGAACAGAACTGCCAACTTAAGATTCTCTTCCCAATGAAAATGTTCTTCATAAATGACAGTGACAGAAGGAAGACTTTTCAGAGCGACAAAAACTAGGAGACTTTGTCATGGCAAACCTAAAGTAAGAGAAAATAATTTAAGGTGTTCTTCAGAAGGAAAATGATCCCAAATGAAAACAGGAGAATAAACAGCAATGGAAATAAATGTCTGACTAAAATATAAATACGGATTGTAGAAAGCAACACTCAAAATATTTGTTGGTTTTAAAATATAGATAGAATTAAATTTCTTGACAAAAACAGAAGAACAAGAGTAGAAGAGACGGATAGAGTTAAAATGCTTAAAATATGTTCCATTATTTAAAGTTGCCAAAGGACTGATTTGTGTTATTATTTGTAAATGAAGAGTAAAAATGAATGAGAAGCTGATAGAGCAGGGGAAATGGAATGACAAAGGATTAGACTAACCTAAAAAAAAAAAAAAGAGAATAACCCCAAAGAGATAGAACAAGTACAAAATACCAACATGTAAAGATTGCAACCCAATATATCACCAATGACTTGAAATTATAAATGGACTAAATACTGTCATTAGAGACCAGTATTGCATGAAAAACTAAACAACAGTATACCACTCATAAGGGATATAGCTTAAATGTAAGGATATACAATGGATAAATTTAAAAGAGGGAGAAGTATATATTATGTTAAGACTCATCACAGGAAAGCCTATCTAGCAAGACTTCTATCAGGCAAAGCAGATTTGGGGGCAAGAGCCATTACCGTAGATAGAATGCTCATGATCGTAAAAGGGTCAGTTCACCTGGAAGATGACAGCAATTCCACACGTACCTGACAACAGCCACAAATTTAGGTAAAGCAAAAATCTATAGAACTAAATGAAAAATAGAAAAATGCATAATAATGGTAGATTTTTACAACTCTCCTGGGAACTGATAGAGCAAACAAGAGAATTGGTAAATATTTAGAACGTTTAGACAACACAACCCTTGGTATACAGAATATTTTAGCAGAAAAGTCCAAAATACGCGTTTTCTAGTATACATGGAATATTTAGCCAAATTGCTCATGTGCCGGGTCAAACCATTCTCAATAAATTTCAGAAGATTGTAATTTAGAATATGTTCTGTCCAGAGTGAGATTAAGCTAGAAATTAATGAAAAGATAATGAATATCCTCAAATGATTGAAAATTAAGTAGTATGCTTCTAATTACCCATAGCTAAACTGGAGATAAGTGAATTTAGAAAATATTTTGAACCAAAAAATAATGAAAATATAGCTTATCAAGACATGAGATACTTTTTTTTTTCTTTGAGAGAGAACACACAAGAGCAGGGGAGAGGGGCAGAGGGAGAGAGAGAGAGAGAGATGGAATCCTAACCATTGTCCCTGCTCAGCATGGAGCCTGACGCAGGGCTCTGTCCCATGACCTTGGGATCATGACCTGAGCTGAAATCAAGAGTCAGATGCTCAGAGAGGGGTCAAGAAGGTGAAAGAGCATGGAGGTTTTTTTGTGTCTCCCATCCCTGAAATGCAGCCAGATCTGCACTAAACCATCTTGCACATTGAGAAAACTGATTTGAGAATTAACACAACAATCTGCACAACATGAACCACAGAATGCACCAGGTACACGGCACAGAGAAGTGAAGTGGGGGAGAGAGAAGCTGTGGAAGGCAGGGAGCTGTTTTTGCTTGTGGAGAGAGGACAGAGGCAGGGGGAGAATATGGGAAAGAACCCCCCCCCCCCCTCCAGAAAGCAGCTGGAAAGAAGGTAGAAGAGGAAGACAGGAAATAATAAAGATTAGAGAGGAAATCAGTGCTCTCGTAACCAAAAAAAAAGAAGAAAAACAAATCAGTAGAACAGATCAATGAAACCAGGAGCTGGTTCTTTGGAAAAATTAAGAAAACTGATAAACCAAAGCCAGTTTGATCAAAAAGAAAAAGGAAGGGGCCCAAATAAATAAAATCAAGAACAAAAGAGGAGAGGTCATAACCAACACAGCAGAAACACAAACAATAATAAGAGAATATTATGAGCAATTATATGCCAATAAAATGGGCAATCTGGAAGTAATGGACAAATTCCTAGAAACAGATAAACTACCAAAACTGAAACAGGAAGAAATAGAAAATTTGAACAGACCCATAACCGGTAAAGAAATCGAATTAGTAATCAAAAATCTCCCAAAAAACAAGAATTCAGGGCCGAATAGCTTTCCAGGGGAATTCTACCAAACATTTAAGGAAGAGTTAACACCTACCTATTCTCTTGAAGCTGTTCCAAAAAACAGAATTGGAAGGAAAACTTCTAGACTCATTCTATGAAGCCAGCATTACCTTGGTTCCAAAACCAAAGACTCCACTAAAAAGGAGAACTACAATTCTGATGAACGTGGATGCAAAAATCCTCAACAAGATACTAGCCAACTAGATCCAACAATAAATTTTTAAAAATTATCCACCATGACCAAGTGGGATTTATACCTGGGATGTAGGGTTGGTTCGAAATCTGCAAAGCAATCAATGTGATACATCAATAAAAGAAAGGACAGGAACCACATGATCCTCTCAACGGATGCAGAGAAAGCACTTGACAAAATACAACATAATAAAAAACCCTTGGTAAAAACCCTCAAGAAAGTAGGGATAGAAGGGTCATATCTCAAGATTATAAAAGCCATATATGAAAGGCCATTAATACCATCCTCAATGGGGATAAACAGAGTTTTCCCCCTCAAGTTAGACCTAACCTAGGAAGAGGAATGTCCACTTTTACCACTGTTATTCAACATAGTATTGGAAGTCTTAGCCTCAACAATCAGCACAAAGGAATAAAAGGCATCCAAATCGGCCAGGAAGAGGTCAAACTTTCACTTGTCGCAGATGACATATTACTCTAAATGGAAAACCCAAAAGATTCTACCAAAAACTACTAGAACTGATCCATGAATTCAGCAAAGTCGCAGGATATAAAATCAATGCCCAGAAATCGACTGCATTCCTATACACCAACGATGAAGCAGCAAAAAGAAAAATTAAGGAATCAATCCCATTTACAATTGCACCAAAAACCATAAAATACCTAGGAATAAATCTAACCAAAGAGGTGAAAAATCTATACACTGAAAACTGTAGAAAGCTTATGAAAGAAATTGAAGATGACACACACAAAAAGGAAAAATACTCCATGCTTCTGCATAGGAAAAACAAACATTGTTAAAATGTTGATACTCCCCAAAGCAATCCACATATTCATTGCAATGCCTATCAAAATAACACCGGCATTCTTCAGAGAGCTAGAACAATCCTAAAATTTGTATAGAACCAGAAAAGATTCTGAGCAGTCAAAGCAATCTTGAAAAAGAAAACCAAAACCGGAGGCAATCTCAATCCCGGACTTCAAGCTGTATTACAAAGCTGTAATTGTCAAGACAGTATGGTACTGGCACAAAACCAGACACTAGGATCAATGGAACAGAATAGAGAACCCAGAAATGGACCCACAAAAGTATGGCAAACTAATCTGTGACAAAACCATAAAGAATATCCAATAGAATAAAGACAGTCTCTTTCTTACACCACACACAAAAATAAACTCAAAATGGATGAAAGACCTAAATGTAAGACAGGAAGCCATCAAAATCATAGAGGAGAAAGCAGGTAAAAACCTCTTTGACCTCGGCCTGGGCCACAGCATAGTCTTACTCAACATGTCTTTGGAGGCAAGGGAAACAAAAGCAAAAATGAACTATTGGGACTTCATCAAAATTAAAGGCTTTCTGCACAGCAAAGGAAACAATCAGCAAACTGAAAGCCAACTGACAGAATGGGAGAAGATACTTGCACACGACCTGTCTGATAAAGGGTTAGTATCCAAGACCTATAAAGAACACATCAAACTCAACACCCAAAAAAGCAATCCAGTGAAGAAATGGGCAAAAGACATGAATAGACACTTCTCCAAAGAAGACATCCAGATGGTTAGCAGACACATGAAAAAACGCTCAACATCACTCATCATCAGGAAAATACAAATCCAAACCACAATGAGATACCACCTTACACCTGTCAAAATGGCTAACATTGACAACTCAGGCAACAACAGATGTTGGCGAGGATGCAGAGAAAGAGGATCTGTTTTGCACTGTTGGTGGGAATGCAAACTGGTGCAGCCACTCTGGAAAACAGTATGGAGGTTCCTCAAAAAATTAAAAATAGAACTACCCTACAACCCAGCAATTGCACTACTAGGTATTTATCCAAGGGATACAGGTATGCTGTTTTGAAGGGAAACAAGCACCCCAATGTTTATTGCAGCACTATCAACAATAGCCAAAGTATGGAAAGAGCCCAAATGTCCATCGATGGATGAATGGATAAAGAAGATGTGGTATATACACATACAATGGAGTATTACTCGGCAATCAAAAAGAATGAAATCTTGCCATTTGCAATTACGTGGATGGAACTGAGGGTATTATGCTAAGTGAAATTAGAGAAAGACAAATATCATATGACTTCACTCATATTACTTTAAGACAAAGAACAGATGAACATAAAGGAAGGGAAGCAAAAATAATATAAAAACAGGAATGGGGACAAAACATAAACTCTTAAATATGGAGAACAAAATAGAGGGTTGCTAGAGGGGTTGGGGGATGGGCTAAATGGGTAAGGGCATTAAGGAATCTACTCCGGAAATCATTGTTGCACTATATGCTAACTACCTTAGATGTAAATTAAAAAATTAATTAATTAATTAAAGAAAAGAGTCAGATGCTCAGCCAGTTGAGCCATCTAGGTGCCCCCTCAAGACATGAGATTTAATTCAAGCTGTGCTTAGTGGAAAATTTCATAACCTTGAGTGCACTTAAAAAATAAGCAAAAAAAATATTTTTTTTCAAAACATCCCTTTCAAATAGTAAAAGAATAAGAAATTAAGGCAACTAGAAGGAAGGGATAAGTAAAAATTAATGAAATAGGGAGGAAATGTGCATATAACACAGTCAACAAAGCAAAAAGTTCTTTGAAAAGACCTCCTCCATGGAGTGTTCAAGGACAAAAAGAGAATATCAAGAAAAAAAAAAAGGGGGGGGGGACACAGGAATTCTGATCCCACAGTCATTTAAAAAGAGAGGAGAATGGTATTAAAATTTTTTTGTGAACTTTAGATACAGAACTTACAAAACTGACACAAGAAGAAACAAAATATTCATTGGATAGCTGTTAGGGAAATTGAGTCTGTAATGAAAAACTTTCACACAAACGCTCTGGACCCAGATGGCTTCACATGTGAATTTCAGTAAAAGTTTTAGAACTAATGCTAAACTTAAACTGTTTCAGAAAGAAGGAAGACAGAACATTTTTTAAAAACGAGACTAGCATAATCTGGATCTCCAAACCTGACAAAGATATTATAAGAACAAAATCAATTGGACATCCAGTCTCAGGAACATTGATAAACATTGTATAAGCATCTGAACTGAGTTTATTTATTAAATAAAGGTAAAGTTGGTTGGTTAACACCTTCAGAAAATAAACGAGTAAAACATAAAAAGGGTGTATCAGTTGGAAAGAAGAAGATAAAACTATTATTTGTAGATGATACTATTATATTTAGAAAACCAAAAAGTATCTACAGGTGACAGACTAGAGCTAATAAGTGAGTTTAGCAAGTTTGCTGAAATGAACTCAGTACATAATTACCAATTTTAATTACACTAGGGCCAATTAGAAAATGAGAATTTAAAAACTGCCATTTACTATAACATCTAAAATCAAGAAATACCTACGAGCATATTCTAAGACTGTTCTTACCCTTCATCTGTAGAGAAGTAGAAAATATTAAATGAAATTAAGACCTAAATAATTGGAGAGGTAAACTGTTCACTGATTGAAGAATCAGTATTGTAAACATAATGCTTTTGGCCAAAGTGATGTGTACATTAAGCACACTCGTAAGCAGATCCCAGGAGCCTTTCTTTATTCCAGCTTTAGCAACAGAGATTTATATAAAAATGTCAGAGTCCCGAATAGCTAAGAGAATTCTGAAGGACACCCAGAGGTGGAAGACTTAATACTATCACTTATCAAGAGTTATTATTTTCAAAGTTACAGCATCAAAGCAATATAACTGAATGCAAAGGCAGAGAAATAGATCAGGTGAGAGATTCCATAAACAAACCCATACATATATTACATACATGGACAGAGGTAGTATATCAGTGTTGTTACTGCCAAACCATGGGAGATGGAACTTTTTTTTAGTAAATGTTGCCACATCAGTTGAAGCTCTATATGAGGGTGGGGGTGGGGGGAGAAAATAAACTTGATCTCACACATCCTCAAAACCAGTACATGAATTACATATACATGTACATGAATTAGTGATCTGAATGAACCTTCAGGATGGCATAAGAGAGCATCTTCATAAAGAGTCTCTTCAAGATTGAGGCAGGCAAAAATTTACTTAAGTTGGACAAAGAAGGCACCAGCCAAAAAAGATGAGACCAGATGTGGACTCTGTCAAAATTAAGTCAAAAACACCACTAAAAGGAATGAAAAGGCAAGAAAAAATAAAACTAGTGGAAAATATTTGCAATATTTAAATAATTGACAGAAGACTTAGTATATATAAGGAACTATGAATATATCAATAAGGGAAAATGCATAGCCAAGTAGAGCAATGTGCCAAATGGCTGAACAGGAAATTCACAAAAAGAAAGAACGCCGTTACAAATATTATACCATGTTCAACCTCATTAGTCTTTGAAAAAAAATGCAAAATGAAATCACAGTGAGATACCACCATGTAACCTATCAGAATGGTTTAAATAAAAAAAGAAATTACCAAGTGCCAATAAGAATATGGAGCCCTGGAAAACTCACAGGCAAGTACAAATTAGTTCCAACTACTTTGAAAGCTATTTGACAATACTTAGTAATACTGAAATTTTCGTATCCTTCTGGTTGAATCCTATACCCAGTAGAAAGGCATACATAATGTTCACATCAGTTTTATAGAACGAAATTACAAAGCAACCCAAATGTCCCTTGATGGTGGAATGAATAGACTGTGTAATAGTATATAGGAATGGCAGACATCAGCTATACCAAATACAAATGAATCTGCAAACCATTTTAACTCAAGATAGCCAAACATAAATATATACAATTCCATGTACATGAAGTTCAAAGCAGTCAAAAGTAATTTGTGGTGTTAGAAGTTAGGGTAGTAATTACCTTGAGGAAAGGATGAGTGGTTAATGGCTGGGCAGAAGCCACAGAGGCATTTCTGGGGTTCTCTTAAATTTCTGTTTCTCAATCTGCACGGAGGAGTTTGCTTTGCAAAATTTTACCACAATGTCCACTCGTCATTTGGCAGTTTATTGTTATTCAGAAAAAGTTTATGTTAAAAAAAGACATACCTGTTGATACAGTTCTCCCCTTTGGTGGTTCTGACCCCAAAGAAAAGGACCTGTCCCTCAAAACATGTAGAAAGGACCATGAACCATCTCTGTTAGATGATAGGGTGTTTTACTGAAGCAGTGCTTATGATATCAGAAGTGCCTGTTCCTTAGAGACTGGTTAAGTAAACCATGGGATATCCATTCTGTGGAAGGTTAGACATTCATTCTAAAGAAATTTTATATCCTAGCTGCAGAGATTTTTGTGTGATCTTGGAGAAGAGTAGAAAGGCATATTATTTATTACCTGAGCTTGAAGGAGAATTAGTGACCAGTGCAGAGACACTTAGTTCAATTTTTCAGGGTACATCTTTGTATAATTAAACTATTTCTTAGATGCTTTTACCACTGCTCCCTGGGGCACGTCATTATGTTGACAGCAGACTCTTTCTTTCCTTCATCTTCTGTTATCTTATGGTGGTTATCTAACCTCAATTCACTGATTGGGCCATGAATGATTATGGCTTATAACAAGAAGACGAGTGAGAGCTTTCAAGAGAGCCTGGGCCTTCCCAGATAGTAGGTGACTCATACAGTTGGAGAGCATGGCTATATCATGGGTATCATCTAACAGGATTATGAACACAAGTCACAGTCCTATGAGATACATTTATTCCTAACATAAGAGTATTGGCTTGTTTTTTTCTTTCGAGCGGGAACAAGAAAGTCAAATGGCTCGTCTTAAAAAACAGCAAGAAGAATTGGAACAGATGAGACTACGTTACCTGGCTGCTGAGGAAAAAGATACAGTCAAGACGGAGAGACAAGAATTGTTGGATATAAGGAATGAATTAAACAGGTATAATAACCAAAAAATTCCCTTTTTTTCCAGACACCAATGCAAGTTCCAGTAGGAGAACCTTTAATTGGCTATTGGTCCAAGGAAAGTACAATGTCAGAGCTTTAAGAAAAATGTAGTGGACTAGCAAAATAGAAAATCTACACTAAGGACCATT
This sequence comes from Panthera leo, assembly GCF_018350215.1. Lineage (NCBI taxonomy): Eukaryota > Metazoa > Chordata > Mammalia > Carnivora > Felidae > Panthera > Panthera leo. The sequence continues at coordinate 101,491,980 of NC_056679.1, read as the reverse complement.
ATGCTATTTTTTGCCATAAATGTAGGTGTATGTAGCTTTTTTGTTCCTATTCATAGCGTTAATCCTTTAAATTTTATTTTTGTATGACTGCTGTAGGATTCTCGCTGCTATTTCAAGGTAATTGATTACACTGAATTTTTAATAACATAAAAGTAAGACACTTCAAATCTAGTTGTATTATTAATATAAATAATAAAATTGCCCTTACTTATTGAGCCCTTACTATAGGCCAGGAGCTTTTATAAATGCTTTCTTGGCTAATTTTTTTTTTTTTTTAATCTTGAAAGCAGCTTTGTGAGGAAGATATCATCCCCATTTACAGACGAGGAACCTGCTGATTAGAGATTTAAGTACCCTTTCCAAGGTCACATAGCTAGTAAATCATGGAGCCAGGAGGGTTCACATGTGATTCTGTGGCTGTGTTTTTAATTACTGTTCACCACTGGACTTCTCTGGAATGTCCTGTTCATCTGAGTTACGATTTCAGCAGTATTGCATGTCAGAAAAGCCATCATTAGAAAGCAGCATAAGAACAAATTACGGACTTTGGGGGAAGACTTATTAAGTTAGTTGATCAAGATACTAGTATTTTCATTTCAGCACAGCAAACCGTCTTAGCTTGGGCTGCCATCTGTACACTGGGTGGCTTCAACAACAGAAATTTCTTTCTCACAGTGCTAGAGGCTCAAAGTTCCAGATCAGGGGACGAGCATGTTGAGTTTGTGGTGAGGACTCTCTGGCTTGTACATAGCTGCTTCACACTGTGTCCTCCCACTGTCTCTAGCGTCTTTTCTCCTATGAGCAGGAATCCCAGCATGAGATCCCCACCCTTATGCTCTCATCTAAACCTACTCATCTCCCGAAGACCCTTTCTCCAGATACCATCACATTAAGGATGAGAGCTTCAGCGTATTAACTTTGAGGGACACAAAATTCGGTCCACAGCACATACATTTGACAGATGCAGTCACTCTATTAGGTGGGTTCAGAGCTGAATTAAACAACTACACTTAGAATATTTCTACATAAATATCAGTTGGAAAAGGTTAAGGTCTGTAGTGCCATGCTGCAGGCTCCATTTTCAGATTTTCGTTTTTAATCACATATTTGGTGGCCACTGTATTGTAAACGTGGAAGATGTTACAAATTAGTGAGTAACATGATCCTTGCCTTCCAGCAATTTGCTGCCATACGCATCTAGTGCATGTTTTGGTTCTAGGCCACTCTATATTAAGCCTCGGCTACTTACTAAGCACGATTCTGTTGGCTGAAGATAGCCATTTGGTATCAAATTTGTAGGTCATGCAAAATTAAATCTTATTAATAAGATATTAAGATTATTAATCTCAAGAAATTAGGATTTAGAGAGAACTTAAACCAATAAGTAGATTAGAAACAAAAGCAGAGTCCTTATAAGAAAAACCTCTTAAGTGATGGGCAGGACATAATAAAATGGTTGATGTGAGGAAGCCGGGGAGGATTTGAGTGGCCACTAGTAACTGTGTGACTTGGCTGTCAAAGTGCCACTGCAGTTAGGGACATGGATAGATGTGTTCAGTTACTCAGCACTGGTAAAACCACACCTGGGGTGTTCTTACCCACGTGCAACACGTTTTCAAGTCAGTCACCTACCTTGAGGGCTTCCGATGGAATGTGACCAAAAAGGTGGTTAGGAGAGTGAGGGATATTGAACTTGAGAACTCTAGGGCAGAGTATTAGACAGCTGTCTTCAAGTAGCTGGAGGGCTACTGAGCTAAAGAGAAGTCGGTGCCCTTCCTGAGCAGAATCATAGCCAGCTGTTGGAAAGGAGAAGCCTGGACACTAAGTTCTTTGTAAGAAAGAACTCTAACAGAGCAGTTGTACAAAGCAGTAGGTTCCTAGTGATAGAAACATGCAGGTGGAGGCCAGACACGTGTTTGTCAGGGATGTAGAGTGTCCTTTGACAACTTTATGGACTTTTTCAGCTATAAGGTTCTAAAGATCTACTGTGAGCCTGATGGGTGATTTGCGTTTTAGTCAAGATGCAGTAGGGATAATCTATCACTTGTATAAAAATTCCATTTATCTTTCATGCATAAACAGATGAACATGAAAATGGTTGGAGTTTCTAATACATAGTTTGATGTCATATGTCATTAGTTTGCACAGAGGACCCCTTTCTCCAAGAGAACTACAAAAATCACAACAGGGGCGGCATCCATACGAATTGCTCTAATTTGTACCATTTTTCCATTAACCATTTGATTTCCACCCCTGTCCCAAACCACAGTGCTTTCACTACTTAGGCTTCTTCTCTCACAACAGATGGAGATGTTTGGTATCCTTCTGGGACTGTAGACTTCAGTTTCCTGTTCGTTTGTGGGGAATCTTGTTCATACACTTGGAACACACCAAAGTGTATGCTGTCAAGAGTCCTGCACCCTTTCTCGGGGCTCAGTCCTCCTTGTCTGTGAGACCAGGACTCTCCTCACTGCATCTCCCCAACTCTGTGTCAATTCACAAGTGGATTTGGTTCTCATTGGCATGGTTACTCTAAAGACCATGCAGAAGCCGAGGCTCAGACTTAACTGCTTCATCCTTCTTATTTATAACAACAAAATTTAGGAGTAGTTGCAAATGAAAACATTTTTATAGCTACTTGCTAGAGGAATATGAGGTTCTCTCTTAATGGTATATTCTCAGTTAAAACAAAACCTATGCCTTGTCCAAACTTGGTATCACTATCATGTAGTAAGTATACTAAGTATATGACATTTACAAGGCAGTGTGGTTAACAGTATTCCATCGGAAGTACCCAGATTCCAGTCTGATACCTGCTCCATTCTCTGTCTCCTGGATGAGGCATCACAAACATAATGTGAAGACTTGGCAAACAGAGTCTTCAAATGTACATGCCCTCTGAACCAGGCATTCACATCCATACAGTTTCACTTTCTACAAAAATGCTCAGTGACCTCAGCTCCATAATGGAAAGTTTTCTTCACGATTCACTGTAGTATCCCCAAAGCCTAGTACTGTTTGGTACATTTGTGGAATGAATGGAGAAGGAAATTCTGTTCAAAACAACAGAGGTTTAACCACAACCTAAATATCAGCAATAAAGGATGATTAAGTAACGGTACATGCAAATGATGGAGTGTTGGGGAAGCCCTGTAGAAGCACCCTTAGAGATGTAAGAAAACTTTTGTTATATTAGGAAGTGAAAAAAAATCATAGACAGCCTTGCCTGTATACTATCGTCAATGTTTTAGAAAAATATTTAAAATACACGTGACTTTTTCATAGAAAATTATTACTTGGATGGGTTATCTAAAGGAAGATCATAATGATTTCATTTTCTTTTTTTGCACATTTCCAGAACATCTACAGTTCTTATGTATTTCATTATTAGAAAAACAAGTATTGTTTTCAAAACTGTCTTTGAAGAGTATGCTTACTCTGGCTAGCCAAGTCGAATGCTGGTTTTTGTCATCTTCCTGAAAATCCTACTACAGACATAATTTACCATTAAGTCATTTTTTAAAACGGGGTTGTTAACAAAAAAATCAGAACCCAACATGGTATTTGCTGCCTGCTAGAGTGGTATTGGTTCTTGACTTCTCAGGTTAAGGCAACAAGAACAAAAACAGTACCAGGATTCCAGAGAGATTGCAAGTGGAAAAATGGACAGCCCACGTGGCAACCCATTGGAAGAAGGTTTGGATGATTATTTGACTCGACTCATAGAAGAAAGGGATACTTTGATGCGGACGGGTGTGTATAATCACGAGGATCGAATAATAAGCGAACTAGACCGACAGATCAGAGAGGTTTTGGCAAAACACAATGCCAGTAATTAATAACATTTGGAAAATCTTTACAGAGACTCCAGGCTTAAATTTTAATTTCATTGTCAAACTCTTAAAAGAAGAGAAAATGGATGTTTTAAAAACCTATTTTCAATTTTTTACAAGGAGAATTTTGTATGTTATTGTACAGTATTTATTTGATTTTATTTTCCTTATGCTACCTCTCCCACCCTGGTTTTATTTGTCATTGCATTTTATACACTCACTTTAAATGACTTTTCATTATTTCCCATAATTTATGATTCATGGCTAACTTTCAGAACAGCTTTTCGTGAGATTTGTTCTTAGAGAAACGACTACGGTAGTTTCCAGTTACCTAATTTTTCATGTCGAGCCAAAAGAGTCTATGTTGCACTTTAAAAAAGCCGTATCCTGTTCATTTGAATATAGAGATCTCTCCAATTTTATTTAACTCATGTTAGATGGCCTGTGTTTTTAACTTGTAACTATTTGCCAAGGACAGGTTTGAAAACAGAAAACAGGATCGATGCAGAGAAGCCATAACACACACTGAATGACAAAAACAGTCATTTGTGTAAATAAAGTTCATACAGAGCAAACTTGTTTCAGCAAGTATTGAATTTCCAAATTTTCCGTGTGCTATTATCTTGCAGGAAGATGACAGTACTAGCTTTAAAAGGTCTTCTCTGCCCATCTCCTGCTCAAGATTGTGTTGTTTTCTTTTCTTGAAAAGAGGGATTTTTTTATCTTCCAGTAACACTGATGCTCATTGTTAACCCAAACCCTCTAATGTAACAGGCAAACAGACACAAAGGCCCGTGCTGAGAAAGGAGGAGTGAAAAACGGCTATTTTTTACTCCCCCTAATCTTAATCAGTCTTTTTAAAGTACACGAGATGAAATCATTGGATTTATGTAGTGCCCTGTCTATAGAAGCTTCTGAGAATTCCTATACAACGTCTTCTTCATGGCCAACATCTGTCCTCAGAGCAACACTTTCTACCTCCTTTTACAGGGTGCCCAAAAGGCTGGTTAGCAGATTCACAGATTATGTGAGTCTTAAAATACATGCTGTTTAAAATTTCCTGATTCCCAAATACAATAAATTTAAGTGTACTTCAGGAAATAGGTAACATTTACCGAGAACTTCCATAAAAGCAGAACAGGCTGTTGGGAAACATGAAAATAATTTTCCCTTGTTTTCAGGGAGGTGTATTTTTTGGAAAAGCAAAGCCCCAACACACATTATAGGTTTCATTTTGTTTCCTTAATAACAAAGTATTCATCTTCTAAAAACAACCCAGCAGTAAAAAACAGAGAAAGAAATTTCTGAATGAGAGAATATGGACTAGGTGAATCACAGCAGGAATCGGAAATATTAATTATGGTTAAACCTTTCTCTCTTTAACTCATGTCCCACGAACGGAACAGGAGTGTTGTTATTTCGGAAGGTCTCTGGTAAAATATTGTGACTGTGCCTTCACCTGCTTTGTGTGCTGCGTGTGACTGTTTTCAGACACTAGAGGGGGCCTCAGATTTAAAGAAACAAAAGGACTTTTCTCATCCGGTGTGTGGTTCACTTCGCCTTCTGTAAAGCCATCCTCTGGCTCTGTCACTTAACAAATAAAAGTCATAATCCGATGTCTCTTGGAGATCCCGAGCAGTCTGTTACTGTTGTTCCGCCACAGGGTCGGCAAGCACTCGGTACTCCCCGTCGAGTCACTTTGTGTTTTTGGTTTTTAAATGCTTACATCGCGGATGCTTTTCTGTCTCTTAAAATTGGGAACATCTGAAACTGTAAAACCTTTTCTGGAGTCCTTGAGCGACAGCCATTTCATATGTAAGTGTCCGTGAATGTGTTAACACCGGTCGCCTTACTGAGTTAGCATCAGTGTCGGGACTGGGAGTGTAACCACAGTAGATAAATATGTGGGGATTGGCGAACACGTTTCTCATTACTGCGCCCAGTGGCAGCCCTTCCATCCAATATTTTAGGGTGAAATAAAATTGACCTTTAGGTGTCCGTGGTCCCTCTACATGGAGAGAGTCTAGTTTCCCCGTCTGAGGCCGGCCTATCATGCACGGGAAGGGTGGGTCACATCTCCCAGGTCCATGCGGTGCCCCATCCGTGTAAGCGTGTAGAGTTCCCTTCCCAGTGTAGCCCGGTCATTTCTGTGTAGACCTCAGTTCCTGATGTGCCGGCAGATGTGGAAGTCTGAGTAGGATCGAAGGATGTATCAAGGCACTGCACAGACAGCTTGAGAAGACAACAGTCTCCTGTGACCACATGACTTTTCTGGCCCACTTACTACTGTGTCCAGCAACTGCCCGGCCTGAATCTCATCTCTCAGTTTCCACAACACATTGCCTGTTCTGGTCTGAAAAGGGGTCCGCTGGTAGCTCTGTGTGGAATTTTAAAATTTGGCCTCTTGCTATCACTTTGTCCAGCTTGACTGAATAGCTAACTTGATTGTTTTTTTTTTGTTTTTTTTTTTTTTTGCTGGTATAATTCACAACCATAAAATCACTGTGGTTTTTATTTTAGAGAGTGCACATGAGCAGGGGAGAGGGCGAGAGAGAGAGAGAGAGGGCGAGAGAGAGAGAGAGAGAGAGAGAGAGAGAATCTCAAACAGGCTCCACATTCCGCCCAGAGCCGGATGTAGGGCTCAGTCCCTGACCCTGGGATCATGCCTTGAGCCGAAATCAAGAGGCCATCCCTCAACCGACTGAGCCAGCCAGGCACCCCTGAAATTCACCAGTGTATAAAGTATACAATTCGGTGATTATTATATTCACACAGTTGTGCAACGATCACTAATTCTAAAACATTTCATTATCCTCACAAGAAACCCCATATGCATGAGCAAGTTCTTTGCCATTCTCCCCTCTGCCCAGTTCCTGGCAGCCGCTACTGTACCTTCTGTCACTGTGGAGTTGACTCTTGGGGACATTTCATATATCAAGTCCCAAAGTTGGTATTTAAAAAAAAAAATTTTTTTTTTAATGTTTGTTTATTTTCGAGAGAGACACAGAGTGTGAGTGGAGGAGGGGCAGAGAGAATCTGAAGCGGGTTCCAGGCTCTGAGCTGTCAGCACAGAGCCCGAGGTAGAGCCCTAACTCATGAACCACGAGATGGTGACCTGAGCCGAAGTTGGACGCTTAACTGACTGAGCCACCCAGGTGCCCCCCCAAAGTTGGTATTTAAAACTGGATATACTGGAAAACCCGAGGAATTTTTTATAGTCAGCTCCTATGGTATACAACATTTTATCAGATGTTGTATTAAATAATAGGCAGAAGGCCAAAATAAGGGTGTAACATTTGTCAGTCAATGAAGACAGCTCAACTCTTACTATCAGTCACCTACCAAAGCAGTCATGAGTAATAATAATAGTGAAAGGTGAGGGGCTCCTGGGTGGCTCAGTCGGTTACGCATCTGACTCCTGATTTCGGTTCAGATCAGGTTCTCAGTTCCTGAGATGGAGCCCCATGTCAGGCTCTGTGCTGACACTGCAGAGCCTGCTTGGGATTCTCTCTGCCCGTTTCCCACTCACATGCATGTGCTGTCTCTCGCTCCCAAAATAAATAAACTTAAAAACATCTTTATAAAAATGTTTAAAAACCGTAAAGTTTGCCTCCGATCTGTCTACCCAGTGTTGTTATGCTGAACGTTTTCTACAACTGAGTTGCCCATCAAGCCATCCTTGAAGATCCTGTCTTCTCATTCTCTGATCACGTGCACAGTTAGATGTCTGTTGCACCTTTCTTAACAAAATCCGGAGTGAAAATTAATGAAATTAATGACTGCGTTTCCATTTTGCCTTCCAAAGGTAAATTGGAGGATCCTTGAAACTTGTATCATGTTCATGTTTTATAAAATTAATGTCTTGTCTTAAAACAACAACAACAACAACAACAGAAAACCAGACAAAACAACACTGGCGTCTCATTTTGCAGATAGCCCAGACCACGGGCATAACAAATTGGAGAGAGAACTTTTCACAGCGGATTTCTAGCTGCCTAAATTAGGCTTAGTAGTCTTATTACTGGTTGGGCTTACCAACTGATGAAGTAATTTGTGTGAGAGTGCTGAATAAAGTCTGGTTGAATAATTTTTCTTATGGCGGAATGTGCAAATTGAAGTCCATCTTTGATACTTGTGTTTTGGCAACTGTACCATTGGCATTGGAGCCCAGACTTTCCAGCCTTCCCTTTACTGCTCCCTGCTCTAGAGCAGTCCTTCTGCTTCCTCCTCTCTGCTTCCCTCGGCTTCCGTGATTCGGGAAACCAAGCCGTAACTCCTCTATCTTGGTGTAAATGGCACAGTCAGACAGGGTGGTGTGAGCACTTAAATTTCTCACTGAAACCAAAAGAATATAATACTGATCGTATTATATAGCCTCTATCTGGCATCAAGTTCGAATCCACTGTTGTTAGGAATGTAACTGTAAGAAGGCTGCTATATACTTAAATCTCACTTTATTTGCTTCTCTGGGGTTGTCCTCGTGTTTTCATTAGAAATGTTTTTACAGATGTAGGCTCTTCAGATATGAAGTTGCTCAAGTGGAGACGCACAAGTTTAGCTTTCAAATTAAAGGGGGGTAGAAATCTGCTTAGAAAGATTAATTTATAGATAATAATTTACTGACTGATACGTTAATGCACAGGGATCCCTAGGGGCTTTTAAAGATGTAGTCATTATATTCTTAAGGTTTCTAGGAATGTTAAACCTGTCATTCATAATAGGAGAGAACTAAAAAGAGGCCCATTTATAATTTCTTTTTGGAAACATTTCATCCACAAATTCATAGACAAATATTTTTTCTTTTCCAAGTAAACTAATAGTTGGACAGCACAATCCTTTTCTTAACATGTTAACTAGTCGAAAGCATGCAGACACAGTGGATGAATGCTGAGTTTTCCTGAACATTTTATATTAAAACTTGGCCAGAGAAAAAGAAATATTGCTGCAAAATCTTAACTTTGGCATTACTATAAATTTCTGTGAATGCCAACCCCATACTGAGGAGTCTGAGCCTGGTAGGTTTGCAGTATTTTAAGCTCTTCTTCAGCAAATTCTTCTATTAGTGAGTAGACTGAATAGGATTCAGAGCTTTAAAGAACGAGTAGTTCCAGCTGTAGGACTTCTTTCCGTCATGTGAAAAATCAACACGTGGCCACTACCATTTCCATCTGTTTTCTTGAGAGAACTTTGGGATTTCGGACAAGACCGTTATTCTATTACCTGAGTTCAGTTCAGATTCGGTGCAAAATGAGATGCCCTGAAGAAGACAGACTGTCAAATCAAGAATGTGAGGCATGAATATTGAGTAGCTATCTTCAGTCATGCTGTTTAGATTGGATGAGATAGGGTTGCAGACTGGTATCTTCACCTGACTGTTGCCCTGAGGAAGGAAATTTCAGTTCCTGGCTTAGCTTCATTGTTGGCAGATGAGATTAATGGTCTTCTCTTGGTCTCTGACACAAGTTTATTTAGGTAACTAACTGAAATTTGTAAAATGTCCCCAAAGAAAATAAAGGTACCGAATGGGTGGGGCTCCTGGGTGGCTCAGTCGGTTAAGTGTCCAACTTTGGCTCAGGTCATGATCTCACAGTCCGTGGGTTTCAGCCCTGCATTCGGCACTGTGCTGACAGCTCAGAGCCTAGAGTTTGCTTCAGGTTCTGTATCTCTCTCTCTCTCTCTGCCCCCACTCTCAAAAATGAATAAACATTTTTAAAAAAATGTTTTTAAAGGTACCAAATGGGAAATCTTTTTATAAATAGTCTTCAGAAGTGCTTTAGACCACAGACTTTTTTTGCCAATAAAAATTATATTTGCCAGCCCAGTTTCGGCCTTCCGTCAGTCCATCGTCAACCCACACTCCTCTCCGTTATCTCTCTGCATGTGCGTGTTTACCAGGAACAAAGGACACCCAAAATGTGTCTTTAAAAGGTTCTTTTAAAAATCCACAAAAAGGAAAAGAGAGGAGAAGGAGAAAGAGCAGCAAGAAGTTCATGCCCCAATTTTGTCCTTGGGTCGACCTTTGTTCGTTCTCAGGTCTACAAGGTGGCCAGTGGTTCTGCTGGCTCTTTTATTCATTTGAACCTCAGTGTCCTTGTCCAGATCTACAGGGAGATGTCTGGAATCCAACACACAGACGCAGACGCACAGACGCAGGAGGAGCAAATGGCAGCCTAGTCTGTTGTTGCCTGAAGCCCCACGTGAAATTTGCCGTGTCCGTGCCACTGCCTTCAGGGTGCGTATGAGCTGAGCAAGTCCCGGTGGCATGTCCTTCTACCAAAGAGAATAATCTGCCCCTTCTACTGAGTTCAGATGAACTGAGGTAGTCATCGTGATTATGTATATTTATATTTTCTTATATTTGTGTATCTGTACATTATTACGTTTACATAGGCGTTTGTAAACTGGGAATCCTTCGTTTAGTGTAATACTCTATTCAGTTACATATAAATTCGTAACTATTCTATCTCAGAGATTAGACCTTTCATGGGTATTCGTGAACCGTGGAGGGGACAGTGGGCCTCTATTCCCTTTACCAATCAACAGCCAAGAACGGACAGAAGACCAGTTCTGCATTATGTTCTTGAGCCTTGTCTGCACTCACTATTCTACCTTTCCTATGATGACTCTGCATCCTGGCTAGTGAAGTTAACCAAAACTTCCAATCACAGGATTCTTAACAAAAGCTCTACTAATGCTTATTGATTTTATGGCAAAAAGGACTTTTCTCAGATTAAGAGTATTTGGATACCAAGGGTAATATCAGAGCTGTTTGAAATACATGCTCAGTTTAGTCAAACTACATCAGCTTAGCTGCTAGTCACATTGAAACTTCAGAGGGAACTATGTGAAAAAAACAGATAGTTAATACTCTACTGTATACTTGAAATTTGCTCAAATAGCAGATCTTCAACGTTCTTACCACACACACACACTCACGTACACATGATAACTATGTGAGGCGATGGATTGATTATGGTAATCACTTCACAGTGTATGTACCTATCAAATCATTACACTGTATACCTTGTATATGATTTTGTCGATTATAACTCAAACTGGGAAGAAAAAGAAAGGCATCCAAATTATAAAGGTATGAGTATCTGTTTACAGATGATGTAACTGATTATCTTAAAAAAAAATCCAAAGGAATCTACAAAACTACCACCAGGACTACTAAGTCGGTTTTGCAAGGTTGGAAAATCCAAGATCAACATGTAAAAATCTACAAACATCAGTTGTATCTGTATATACTACCAGCAAACAATCCCCACAGCATAAAAATATGCAACACTTAGGTATAAATGGGACACACATTTGAAAGACCTACATAGATACAACTAAAACACCACTGAGACAACCTAAGTAAGTAAAGAAACATTACGTCCACTTAGGTCAGAAGAGTCTGTACTGCTAAGGCGTCACTCTCCCCCAGTTGATCTACACATTTAGCATAATTCCTATAAAAATCCCATCATGGTTCTTTTGTTATTGTTGAAATTGAGACAGTGAATCTAAAATTTACATTGAAATCAGAGAAGACCCTGAACTCACCTCCTCCACCAAGGCACCAAACGTACACATATTTATTGTAGAGGAATTCCTCCTGAAGAAGAACTGACTGAACAGCTTCCAAACGACAAAAGACAGACCCCGCAGAGAACTGCAGGAGAGCTGGAGACACAGTTGCGAGAACACCCACCCTGATGCTGCAAAGCGCAGTAAGGAGGGATGGTACTTTGAGACACGGAGCAGAACTGTTTGCCCTGGGGCACAGGAGAAAGAGCCCTGGTTTCACAGGGTAACTGGAATATAAAAGAACCAGCCCTGAGGAGCTGTTGGAACTCTCTGGATCAGAGGGGCTTCCTTTCCCCCTCCACCTTGAGAGTGTGGAGGAGAGTGGGGTCTGCGAGCCCGGGCTGGCCTGCCACCTCGGTAAATCCCAAGCCCCCAGCCTGCCCCAACCCGAGCCATCCCACCAAGGTGACCTCAGCATGGTGAACACTTCAGCACCTCTGGTCAGTGCTCATTACAGTGCTCACCTTGACTCCAGTCCCCGTGCCGGGGTACCCCCCGAACTGAGCACCCCAGGACACCACAGCCTGCACTCCAGCTTCAGCTGTCCTGCCAGAGTGTCTTTTGTGCAGACAGCCCCAGGAAGGCCCTGGCCCATGCTCCCCACATCTCCAGTCATCCCACCAGAACAGCCCCAGCATGGAGTGCCCCAGGACTCCCAGCCCACAGCAGCCACAGCTCCAACTGGCCAGCTACAGTCACGAGGCACACAATCTACACAGGGGACCATCATACACAGGCATTCCTCTAAGTTTAGGACAGTAGCTGTTCTTCCTAATTCATAGAAATACACACAGGAAGTCAAGCAAAATGAGGACACAACAGAATGTGTGCCAAACAAACGGGAAAAAACCTCAGAAAAACAACTAAAAAGAACAGAGGCAAACAATCTACCTAATAAATAGTCCAAAGTAATGGTCATGAAGATGCTCACCAGGCTGGAGAGAAGAGGGGATGAACTACAGAGAACAACTAGATGAAGTAAGAACTTCAACAAAGAGATTAAAAAATATATTGGGGTGCCTGGGTGGCTCTGTCGGTTGGGCGTCAGACTTCAGCTCAGTTCATGATCTCACAGTCTGTGAGTTCAAGCCCTGTGTCAGGCTCTGTGCTGACAGCTCAGAGCCTTGAGCCTGCTTCGGATTCTGTTTCTCCCTCTCTCTCTGCCCCTCCCCTGCTCATGCTCTCTCTCTGTCTCAAAAATAAATAAAAACATTTTTAAAAAATTAAAAAAAATATGTTAAAAAGAACCAAAGTTGAAGAATATAATAACTAAAATGAAAAATACAGCAGAGGGAATCAATAGCAGAGTAGAGGATGCACAAGAATGGATCTGCAATCTGGAAGATAGGCTTATGGAAAGCACCCAAGCTTACAGCAAAGAGGGGAAAAAAAAATAACTAGGATGGGTTAAGAATCTCTTGGACAACATCAACTGAATAAACATTGACACTACAGGAATTCCAGAAGGAGAAGAGACAGAGAAAGGGGCATGAAACTGATTTTAAGAAACAACAGCTAAAAACTTACTGAACCTGGGAAAGGAAACAGACATCCATGTTCAGGAAGCATGAGGGTACGAAACAAGGAACCCAAGAAGGTCCACATGATGACTCAGATTTGAAATGCCAAAGATTAAAGATAAACAGAATTTGAAAAGCAACAAAGAAAGAAGCTCTTGGTGAAGGGCTAGGGAAACCCTATAAGACTATCAGCTGATTTCTCAGCAGCAACTCTGCAGGCCTCAATGGAGTGACGCAAGATACTCAAAGTGCTGAAAGGGAAAAACCAACAACCAAGAATACTGTACTCAACAAGGTTATCATTCAGAATTGAAGGAGAGAAAGGGTTTCCTTAGACCATGAAAAGTTAAAGAAGATGTTCACCATTCAACTGGTCTTACAAGAATTGTTAAAGGGATTTCTTTAATGGGAAAAGAAAAGGCCATAATTACCAGAAAATTATACAACTAAAAAATTTTTTCAGTAAAAGCAAATATACAATAAAAGTAGTAAAGCAATCACTTAGAAAACAAGTATAAACGTTAAAAGACAAGAGTAGTAAAATCATTTATACCTAAAAAATTAGTTAAGGGACTCACAAAATACAAAGATGTAGGAAAAAAGAAAATCTATACATAAAACGTGGAGGAGTAAAAATGAAATTCTCTTAGAACATGTTCAAACCTAAGTGACCGTCAACTTAATATAAGCTGCTATATACTTAGAATGTTATTTATGAACTTTGTGGTAACCATAGGTCAGAAACCTGTAATCAATACACAAACTCAGAAAGTCAAGTGTAACCCTAAAGATAGTCATTCATCACAAAGCTAGAGCAAGAAAATGAACAGAGAAGAATTACAAAAACAATCAGAAAACAATTAGCAAAATGGCAAATGCTCTAAATGTAAATGGTCTAAATGCTCCAATGAAAAAACATATGGGGTAACTAAATGGATTTAAAAATCAAGACTCTTTGTTACCTACCAGACTCACTTCAGACCTAAGGACACATATACACTGAAAATAAAGGGATGGAAAAAGATATTCCATGCAAATGGAAGCAAAAAAAAAAAAAAAAAGCCATGGTAATAATACTTATTTTACACAAAATGGACTTTAAAACAAAGACATGCATTATATAATGATAAGGGGTCAATTAAACCAAAGGGTGTAATAATTGTAATTATCTATGGACCCAACAACGAAGCACCCAAAACATAAAGCAAATATTAACAGACATGAAGGGAAAAACTGACAGTAATATACTCACAGTTAGAAGACTTGAACACCCCACTTACATCGAAGGATAGGGCCTGCAGGCAGAAAATTGAACAGTATCCTTGAACATCATATTATACCAGCTGCATTTAACAGATGTATATAAAACATTCCATCTAAAAACAATAGAATACATGTTCTTTTCAAGTACACAAAGAACATTCTCCAGGGTAGATCACATGTGAGACCACAAAGAGTCTTCATATATTTAAGAAGACTGAAATTGTATCATGCGTCTTTTCCAACTACAGCACTATAAAATTAGAAATGAATTACAAGGAAAAACAAAACTTGAAGAACTACAAACACATGGAAGCTAAACAACATGCTCCTAAAGACCCAATGGACCAACAAAAAAGCAAAGAGGAAATTTAAAAAACAACAAAGACGGGGTGCCTGGGTGAATCAGTTGGGTGAGTATCAGATTCTTGATTTTGGCTTGGCTCATGATCCCAGGGTTGTGGGATCGAGCCCTGCAAAGGGCTCTGCACTGAGTGTGGAGCCTGCTTAAGATTCTCTCTCCCTCTGCCCCTCTCCCCTGCTCATCCACTTGTTCTCTAAATATAAAGAATAAAACATCCTTAATACATATATACATACATATATGAAGATAAATGAAAATGGAAACACAAGGGCCCAAAATCTTTTGGATCCAGCAAAACCTGTGCTAAGTGGGAAATTTACAGTGATACAAGAAACAATAAAAATCACAAGTACACAATCTAACTGTACACCTAAAGGAGCTAGAAAAGAACAAATAAAATCCAAAGTTACTAGAAAGAAGGAAATAATAAAGATCAGAGCACAAATAAATTAGAAACTTAAAAAACAGTAGAAAAGATCAGTGAAGCCAAGAACTGGTTCTTTCAAAAGATAAACATAACTGATAAACCTTTGGCCAGACGCAGCAAGAAAAAATGAGAGAGGACCCAAATAATAAAATCAGCGATGAAAGAAGAAAAGTAATAACCAACACCACACACACACACACACACACACACACACACACACACACACACACAAACGAAGGATTATCAGTACTACAGAAAATCATATACAAGCAAATTGGACAGCCTAGAAAAAGTGGATAAATTCCTGGAAACACACAATCTTCCAAAACTGAATCAGGAACAAACAGTAATTATGAAAGGTACAAAAACTAATAAGAAACTGAATCAGTAACCAAAAATTCCCAAAGAACAAAAGTCCAGAACCAGATAGATTCATAGGAGAGTTCTACCAAACATTTAAAGAAAAGTGAATAATCATTCTACTCAAACTATTCCAAAAAATAGAAAAGGAAGAAAAGTTTCTAAATACATTCTATAAGGCCAGCATTACAATTATACTAAAACCAGACAAAGATGCACACATGAATGAAGGAAGGAAGGAAGAAAGGAAGGAAGGAAGGAAGGAAGGAAGGAAGGAAGGAATGGGAGGGGAGGGAAGGGGAGGGGAGGGAAGGGGAGGGAAGGAGGAAGGGAGGGAGGAAGGAAGGAAGTTAGAAAAATTACAGGTCAATATCCCTGATAAATATGGATGCAAAAATCCTCAACAAAATATTAGCAATCGACATTCAAAAATACATTAAAGGGATCATTCCCCACAATCAAGTGAGATTTATTTCTGGGATGCAAAGATGGTTCAATATTCACAAGTCAATCAATGTTATACGTGACATTAACAAAATGAAGCACAAAAATCATATGATCATGACAAATAATATAGAAAATTCATTGAACTAAATTCAACATCTTTTCAGAATAAAAACTCTCAACTAAGTGAGCTTACAGGGAACATATGTCAACATAATTAAGGTCATATATGAAAACCCAAAGCTAACATCACACTCAGTGATGAAAAACAGAGAGCTTTTCCTCTAAGGTGAGGAATTAAGGCACTTGCCACTTGTACTCAACATAGTACTGGAAGCCGTAGCCATAGCCATCAAACAAGCAACAAAAGGCACCCAAATGGGTAAGGAAGAAGTAAAACTCAGTATTTGTGGATGACATGATACAATACATACAAAACCCTAAAGATGCCACCAGAAAACTATTAAAATAAATTCAGTATAGTTTCAGGGTACAAAATTAACATACAGAAATAATCTGTTCTGAATCTATACCCTAATGACAAAGTGGCAGAAAGAGACACTAAGAAAACAATCTCATTTATAATTGCACCAAAAATAATATAATACCTAGGAATAAACTTAACCATGGAGGTGCAAGACCTGTACTCTGAACATGATAAAACCCTGATGAAAGCAATTAAACATGACTCAAATGCAAAGACATACTATGCTCACGGACTGGAAAAGTTTATATTATTAAAATATCCATACCACCCAGATCAATTTACAGATTCAATGCAATCTTTACCAAAACACCAACACCATTTTTCACAGAACTAAAACAAGTAAAAGTAAAATATGCATGGAACCACATAAGACTCTTCAGAGCCAAGCCGAATTTGAGGAAAAAAGAATGAAACTAGAGGTACCAAAATCCTGTATTTCAAGATGTACTACCAAGTTATAATAATTAAAACAGTATGGTACTGGCACCAAAATAGACACATAGATCAAAAGAACAAAATAGCCCACAAATAAACCAACAATTTTAGGTTCAATTAATCGTAAAAAAGGAGGCAAAAACAAGCAATGGGAAAAGATGTCTCCTCAACACATAATGCAAACAGTGGACAACTACATGCATAAGAATGAAACTGGACCACTTTCTCACACCATACACAAAAATAAATTCAAAATGGATTTAAAGACCTAAATGTGAGACCTGAAATATACAATTCCTAGGAAAAAACAACTCAGTAATCTGTGTGACAATGATCTTACCAACACTTTTCTAGTTTTTAAAGTTTATTATTTTGAGAGAGAGAGAGAGAGAGAGAAAGAGAGAACGTGAGTAGGGGAAGTGCAGAGGGACAGAGAGAATCCCAAATAGGGTCTGCACTGACAGTGAGGAGCTCGAACTCATGAACTGTGAGATCATGACCTGAGCCAAAATTGAGAGTTTGACACTTAACTGACTCAGCCACCAAGGTGCCCTGCAACATTTTTCTAGATCTGTCTTCTCAGGTAAGGGGAACAAAAGTAAAACTATTGGGACTGCATCAAAATAAAAAGCTCCAGCACAGCAAAGGAAACCATCAACAAAATGAAATGGCAGCCTACTAAATGGGAGAAGATATTTCCAAGATAAAAGGATAACATCCAAAATATAAAAAAGAACTTATATAGCTCAACAGCAAACAATAAAAATAATCCAATTTTAAAATGAGTAGTGGACCTGAATAGACATTTTTCCAAAAAAGTCATACATGTGTCCAACAGATGAATGCAAAGATGCTTAATGTCTCTCATCGTTAGAGAAATGGAAATCAAAACCACAATGAGATACCACCGTACCCATGTGAGTATGGCTAGGATGAAAAAGACAAGACATAACAAGTGTTGGTGAGGATGAGGGCAAAAAGGAACCCTCATTCACGGAAAATGTATATCGTGAAGCCACTGTGGAAAAAACAAGATGGAGGTTTCTCAAAAACTAAAATCAGAAATACCATATGATCCAGTAATTCCACCAGTGTGTATTTAGCCAACAAAAACACTAATTTGAAAAGATTTATGTACTCTTACTTTTCTTGCAGCACTGTTACAAAAGTCGAGATAAGGGAGCAACCTAAGTGTCCATCCATAGGTGATGGGTAAAGATGTGTTGTATACACGCTCTCTGGAATATTACTCAGTCATCAAGAAGAATGAGATTTTGTCATTTGCAACAACGTGGATGGACCCAGCGGGTATCATGTTAAAGGAGCTAAGTCAGACAGACATAAACCATGTCATTTTGCTTATTTGTCAAATCTAACAAACAAAAAAACAGAAACAGACCTACAAATACAGAGTAGAGAACAAACTGAAGGGTACCAGAGGAATGGGGACAGTGGGCAAAATGGGTGATGGGGAGTGGGAGGTACAGGCTTTCAGTTATGGAATGAATAAGTAGCAGGAAGGAAGGGAATAGCATAGGGAATACAGTAAAAGGTACTGCAATAGTGTTGTATCACGAGAGATGGTACCTATACTTGTAGAAAGCAGAGAATAAGGTATAGACTTGTGGAATCAGTAGGTTGTACAACCGAAATGAAATACTGTGTGTCAACTATACTTTAATAAAAAATATATACCGAAAAAATATATAAGGAACATGACTCAACAGCAAAACCCCTGCAAGTAATCCAACTTAAAAACAAGAAAAGGACCTGAATAGACACTTTTCCAAAGAAGACCTATAAATGGCCAAGAGGTGCTCAACATCACTAATTAGTGAAATGTAAATCAATGATAGATAAACAATGATCTATCGTCTCACACGGGTCACAATGGCTGGTATCAAAAAGGAGAGGTACTTGTGATGCCTGGGCGCTGACAGCATGGAGCCTGCTTGGGATTCTCTCTCTCCCTCTCTCTCTCTGCCTCCGCCCCCCCCCCACTCTCTTTCTCTCAATATAAATAAATAAACTTAAAAAAAAAAGATGAGATACCAGATGTTTGTGACAATGTGGAGAAAAGGGAACCCTCGTGCTCTGTGGTGGGAACATAAATCAGTGCAGCCACTATGGAAAACACTAAGGAGGTTCCTGAAAAAAATGAAAAACAGAACTACCATAGGAGCCAGCATTCCATTTCTGGGTACATACTTAACAAAAATGAAATCCCTATCTCGAAGAAAAAAAACCTGAATATTCATGGCAACATTACAATAGCTAATGCATGGAAGCAACCTAAGTGTCCATCAACAGATGAAGATTACTTAGCCATAAAAAGGAAGGAAATTCTGCCATTTGCAGCAACATGAATGAAACGTGAGGTTATTATTCCAAGTACCATAAGTCAGGCAGATAAAGACAAGTATTCTATCTGACTTATATGTGGAATCTAAGAAAATCGACGGCACAGAAACAGACTGCTGGTTGCCAGGGGTGGTAGAAATGGGGAAAGGTGGTCAAAGAGTACAAACATTCAGTTACAAGACAGGTAAGTCCTGGGGACGTAATGTACAGCATGGTGACCACAGTTAACGACAGTGCATTGTGTATTTGAAAGTTTTGAAGAGTAGATTTTAAAAGTTCTCACCACACGCAAAAAATCATTACGTGAAAGTGATGGATGTGTTCACTAATCCTCTTGTGGCAATCATTTTGCAATATATATATGTCTATCAAATCATTATGTTACCTTAAACTTACACAATAGGTTATATGTGAATTACATCTCGATGAAGTAGAAAAGTCCAAAAATTTAACTCAAAATGGTTTGTAGATCTAAATGTAAAATCTACAACTATAAAACTTCTCAAGGAAAACATGGGAGAATACTTTTGTCGTTTTCAGTTAGACAAAGATTTCTTACATATAACATCAAAAGCACAATCCATAAAAGAATAAATTGGTATTAGAACTCCATCAAAATTAATAACCCTGTTCTTCAAAAACACTGATTAGAGAGTGATAGGAAGAAAAAGCCACAACTTGGAGGAAAACACTTGCAAATCGTGTATCTGAATCAGAGTGTGTATTTAGAACATATAAACGGCTCTTACAAGTCGATAAGAAACTCAGTTTTTAGAAAGATAAGACATCTGAACAAATGCTCACTCAGAAAGATCTATGAATGTCCAATAAGTGAATACAAAGAGGTTCATTATTATTAAGTATGAAAATGGAAATTAAAACCATAGTGAGCTACTAGTACACAACAATTAGAACGACTAAAATTCAACAGACTCAATAGACTGCCCATTCTTCTCCTAGGTGAAATAAAACATATGTCCCACAAAGACTTGTATATGAATGTTCATAGGACCGTTATTTGTAGCCAGATGGGAAGCAGATTGAATGTTCATCAACCGAATGAGCAAACGGGCATAGCTATCCAGTGGAACACTACTCCACAATAATCAGTTTCCTGATACAAGGAACAAGGATGAATCTCGAAATAATTATCAAAAGTATATTCAGAGACTACAAGAAATGCAACAAAAAAGGAGCCCACAGGTAATGTCTATATTTATAGAGAGTTCTGGAAAGCAAAGATTCATCTCCAGTCACAGAAAGCAGATCCATTAGTATTGGGGTGCAAGGGACGGGAAGGGGCAGCACAGAGGAATTACAAAGTAGTACAAGAAGGAGTGTCTGGCTGGCTTAGTCAGTAGAGCATGTGACTCCTGATCTCAGGGCTGTAAATTCCAGTTTGGGGGCGGAGATTACTTAACAACAAACAAAACAAAGGGCTACAAGGAAACTTTTTGTAGTATTGGATACAATCATTATTTTGACGTGATGGTGTCACAGATTTACACATATCAAAACTTTTCTGATTGTATGCTTTAAGTACACACTTTTATATCAATGTCTTTTTTTTAAGTTTATTTTATGTTTATCTTTTTAAGTTTATTTATTTTGATAGAGATAAAGACAGAGCAAGTGGGTGAGGGGCAGAGAGAGAGGGGGAGAGAGAATCCCAAACAGGTTCTGTGCACAGCCAGCACAGAGCTCAATGTGGGGCTCAAACTCACAAAACTGTGAGATCATGACCTGAGCTGAAATCAAGAGTCAGATGCTCAAATGACTGAGCCACCCAGGGGTCCCTCAACATGTCTTGGTAAGTTGTTAAACTTAAAAACAAAAATTTTTATATTAACATAATAGCTGCAGGGGTGCCTGGGTGGCTCAGGTGGTTAAGTGTCTGACTTCTGCTCAGCTCATGATCTCGTGGTTCATGAGTTCGAGCCCCGCATCGGGCTCTGGGCTGAGAGCTCAGAGCCTGGAGCCTGCTTCGGACGTTGTGTCTCCCTCTCTCTCTGCCCCTGCCCTGCTCGTGCTCTGTCTCTGTCTCTGTCTCTCAAAAACAAACATTTAAAAAATAATAGCTACCATGGTATTCTTTGTTGTCTGTTCAACTGTATTTAGTTCTTATTATTTAATGCAGTGGTAACACATTTGTTCAGCCCTATTAGGGCATGTACTTTTCCATCTACATGGATGTTCCACGTAACTGAGGTTTGAGTGGTTACCGTATTGGAGAATGCTTATTTGAACCGTTTTTTTTTAATTTTTTAAAAAATTTTTTTAACGTTTATTTATTTTTGACACAGAGAGAGACAGAGCATGAATGGGGGAGGGTCAGAGAGAGAGGGAAGCACAGAATCTGAAACAGGTTTCAGGCTCTGAGCCGTCAGCACAGAGCCCGATGCGGGGCTCGAACTCATGGACCACGAGATCACGACCTGAGCTGAAGTCGGACGCCCAACCAACTGAGCCATCCAGGCGGCCCTGAACCATTTTAAACATAAATCTTTGTTTAATGTATCACAGCCTCCTTTGCTTTTTGAAACACAAAATACGGAAACCAAGAAATCTTTTCTGTATGTCACAGACTGCCATGGCCACAGCTGCAGCACAAACGGAAAGTACTGTGCGTGAAGTTAGCTGATACTATGTACAGGTTTACATTTGCTTTTCTTCACAAGGAAGTTCAGACTGTTTGCAAAATTGTATTGAATTCAAAAAGGAAATACAGAATTGAAGGAATCAAAAGGGGGAAAAAAAAGAACACAGACTGGCAAACACTCATCCCAGAGAAACTATTAGTGAGTAAGGACATTATTGTCATCAGGGGTCTTCTGGGAAAGGGACAGAAATTCCAGCGGGTTAGCTGTTAACTACTGTGGGATTCCTTTTACAATATATGTAAATCAAACCATCAAGCTGTGTGACTTAAACTGACATAGTGATGGATGTCAGCTACTTCTCAATAAAACTGGGGGAAAAATCTAGTGCAGTGGAACAGAACACATATACACTAATAGTCAGTAACTTTACATTTAAGGGGTAGTACAGGTATAATGCTGACTAAAGGAACAGGATAATATTTATGCGTTTTCCCCTAATTTTAATACAGTACTACTACTCAAAATATGTGCCATGTCAAAACTATGTCTTCAGATCTGACAATAAAGTCCCTTCCAGAAAACTGTATCATTATAACATTTTAGAACCTACAAATACCTAAAAGGTCAAATAATTTAAACCACTTACTGAATTACATTATTAATAAGTAACACTGAAAAGAAATATTCAATTACTACTAGAGATTATATAGTGGATTTAAGATTCTTTCCTAACCCAGGGGTGATGACTAATAATTGCTTGGATATTCTTCATGAAGTTTAATACACAAGCACACACTTTACCTGTTTAGCACCATTACAAGGAGGCTAAAAGTTGTGATGGCTTGCAGTAAATCTCAGATAATTCTCTATTAATAAATAAAAACCATTTTTTAATAGGAGATATTTGAAATAATGGGTACAGATACAAATGTAATAAACACTCTTAAAGACACGCCCTAAATATAAAATATTAACATTTTATTAGTTTTTCATCTTTTCCCTTTAAGAAAAAAAATCAGATTGAATTTGGGGTCAATTCGGGATCCCTTTTCTGAATCCAGTGACTCCTTTCTTTCCCCACTGACTGTTCTCCTGAATGTTTATTTGCTGTTCATATTCCTTTTTAAACAACTCATTACTATGTGTTGCATAAAGAACCTACAGCATCATTTTATGTGTAACAGAATGTTCCATAATGAAATTATAAGTGATTCATCGAGCAGAATTTACTCAATAAAACAGAAGAATGAATCCACTTCATTTCTATGCACTCACTTCTTCTACTCTGTTGAATATCTCCTATACTTACCTACATCATGGACAGATGTCAGAACTTTCTAGTCATTTTGAGCTGTCAAAGCTCTGTTGAAAATTCAAATTTCAGGCCAACATGGTGGAGAATAAGGGGGATCCATACTGCCCACGTCTCTCAAACAAAGAAGTGCTAAAGCCAAAGGACTTTGAACCCTAAGAGTCTGGGAGTAAAAGAGATTGAATCTAACAGGAAGAAAATGGGACAACTTGAGAAATGATAGGAACTCCAAGGAACAAATCAAAGCACATCTGGTGGAGGGTCCAAAACATCACTACGAGTAGGAAAGTCACAACAACAGAGAACAAGTAATAACACGCTCCAGAAAACACCACCTGAATGGCCAGGCCCTGGACAGTGTATGACCCTCCTTTAAGATAGCAGTGCTCACAGGTGCAGAGCACACAACAAACTTTTAAAACTCATATGGGACAGAAAACTAGCCAAAATGATGAAATAGAAGAATTCTCCTCAAAAAGAATTCCAGGAAGAAGTGACAGCTAACAAACTGATCAAAACCAATTTAAGCAATATAACTGAACAAGAATTTAGAATAATAGTCATAAAATTAATCACTGGGCTTGAAAAAAGCATAGAGGACAGCGGAGAATCTATTGCTACGGAGATCAAGGGACTAAAAAATAGTATGATGAATTAAAAAATGCTATAAGTGAGGTGCAAAATAAAATGGAGGTGGCCACAGCATGGATTGAAGAAGCAGAGGGGAGAATAGGTGAATTGGAAGATAAAATTATGGAAAAAGAGGAACCTGAGAAAAAGACTTAAAAAAATCCAGGATTACAAGGGGAGAATTAGAGAATGAAGTGATTCAATCAAA
This sequence comes from Panthera leo, assembly GCF_018350215.1. NCBI lineage: Eukaryota > Metazoa > Chordata > Mammalia > Carnivora > Felidae > Panthera > Panthera leo. Next base: position 101,468,164 of record NC_056679.1, on the reverse strand, counting down.
TGGAACAATATCCGTATCACAGGAATTCCAGAAGAAGAAGAGACAGAAGGGCCAAAGGTGTACTTGAACAAATCATAGCTGAGAACTTCCCTGATCTTGGGAAGGAAAAAGGCACTGAAATCCAAGAGGCACAGAGAACTCCCTTCAGACGTAACTTGAATCGATCTTCTGCATGACATATCATAGTGAAACTGGCAAAATACAAGGATAAAGAGAGAATTCTGAAAGCAGCTAGGGATAAACATGCTCTAACATGTAAAGGGAGACCAATAAGACTAGTGACGGATCTGTCTACTGAAACCTGGCAGGCCAGAAAGGAATGGCAGGAAATCTTCAATGTGATGAACAGGGAAAATATGCAGCCAAGAATCCTTTATCCAGCAAGTCTGTCATTCAGAATAGAAGGAGAGATCAAGGTCTTCCCAAACAAACAAAAACTGAAGGAATTCATCACCATTGAACCAGCCCTACAAGAAATCCTAAGGGAGTCTCTGTGAGTGAAATGTTGCAAGGACCACAAAGTACCAGAGACATCACAACAAGCATGAAACTTACAAACATCACAATAACTCTAAACCCGTATCTTTCTATAATAACACTGAATGTAAATGGACTAAATGCTCCAACCAAAAGACACAGGGTATCAGGATGAATAAAAAAACAAGACCCATCTATTTGCTGTCTACAAGAGACTCATTTTAGACCCGAGGACACCTTCAGATTGAAAGTGAGGGAATGGACAACTATCTATCATGCTACTGGAAGTCAAAAGAAAGCTGGAGTGGCCATACTTAGACAAACTAGACTTTAAATTAAAGGCTGTAACAAGAGATGAAGAAGGGCATTATATAATAATTACAGGGTCTATCAATCGGGAAGAGCTAACAATTATAAATGTCTATGCACCAAATTTAGACACCCCCAAATGTATAAAACAATCACAAACATAAGTAACCTTATTGATAAGAATGTGGTAATTGCAGGGGACTTTAATACTCCACTCACAACAATGGATCATCTAGACAGAGAATCAGTAAAGAAACAATGGCCCTGAATGATACATTGGACCAGATGGACTTGACAGATATATTTAGAACTCTGCATCCCAAAGCAACTCTGCATCCCAAAGCAACAGAATATACTTTCTTCTCGAGTGCACATGGAATATTCTCCAAGATAGATCACATACTGGGTCACAAAACAGCCCTTAATAAGTATAAAAGAATTGAGATCATACCATGCACACTTTCAGTGCTATGAAACTTGAAATCAACCACAGGATAAAGTCTGGAAAACCTCCAAAAGCAAGGAGGTTAAAGAACATCCTACTAAAGAATGAATGGGTCAACCAGGCAATTAGAGAAGAAATTTAAAAATATACAGAAACAAATGAAAGTGAAAATACAACAATCCAAACCCTTTGGGATGCAGCAAAGGCAATCCTAAGAGGAAAATACAATGCAATCCAGGCCTATCTCCAGAAACAAGAAAAATCCCAAATACAAAATTTAATAGCACACCTAAAGGAAATAGAAGCAGAACAGCAAAGACACCCCAAACCCAGCAGAAGAGGAGAAATAATAAAGATCAGAGCAGAAATAAACATATAGAATGCAAACAAACAAACAAACAAACAAACATTAGAGCAGATCAATGAAACCAAGAGCTGGTTTTTTGAAAAAATAAACAAAATTGATAAACCTCTAGCCAGGCTTCTCAAAAAGAAAAGGGAGAGGACCCAAAGAGATAAAATCATGAATGAAAATGGAATTATTACAACCAATCCCTCAGAAATGCAAGCAATCATCAGGGAATACTATGAAAAATTATATGCCAACAAAATGGACAACATGGAAGAAATGGACAAATTTCTAAACACACACACACACACTACCAAAACTCAAACGGGAAGAAATAGAAAATTTGAACAGACCCATAACTAGTGAAGAAATTGAATCAGTTATCAAAAATCTCCCAACAAATAAGATTCCTGGACCAGATGGCTTCCCTGGGGAATTCTACCAGACATTTAAAGCAGATACAGTATCTATCCATCTCAAGCTGCTCCAAAAAATAGAAAGGGATGGAAAACTTCCAGACTCATTCTATGAAGCCAGCATTACTTTGATTCCCAAACCATACAGAGACCCAACAAAAAAAGGGAACTACAAGCCAATATCCCTGATGAATATGGATGCAGAAATTCTCAACAAGATACTGGCACATCGAATTCAACAGCATATAAAAAGAATTATTCACCATTAGCAAGTGGGATTCATTCCTGGGATGCAGGGCTGGTTCAATATTCACAAATCAATCAATGTGATACATTACATTAATAAAAGAAAAGATAAGAACCATATGATCCTGTCAATTGATGCAGAAAAAGCATTTGACAAAATACAGCATCCTTTTTTAATAAAAACCCTTGAGAAAGTTGGGATAGAAGGAACATACTTAAACATCATAAAAGCCATTTTAAAAAGCCCACAGCTAATATCACCTCAATGGGGAAAAACCGAGAGCTTCCCCCTGATATCAGGAACACGACAGGGATGTCCACTCTCACCACTGTTATTTAACACAGTGTTAGAAGTCCCAGCATCAGCAATCAGACAACAAAATTCAATCAAAGGCATCAAAACTGGCTAAGATGAAGTCAAACTTTCACTTTTCGCAGACGACATGATACTCTACATGGAAAACCAGCAGATTCCACCAAAAGACTGCTAGAACTGATACATGAATTCAGCAAAGTCGCAGGGTACAAAATTAATGTACAGAAATCAGTTGCATTTTTATATACCAATAATGAAGCAACAGAAAGAGAAATAAATTGCACCAAGAATCATAAAATACCTAGGAATAAATCTAACCAAAGATGTAAAAGATCTGTATGCTGAAAACTATAGAAAGCTGATGAAGGAAATTGAAGAAGATACAAAGTAATGGAAAAACATTCTGTGCTCATGGATTGGAAGAATAAATAGTGTTAACATGTCAATACTACCCAAAGCAATGTACACATTCAATGCAATCCCAATCAGAATGGCACCAGCATTCTTCTCAAAGCTAGAACAAGCAATCCTAAAATTTGTATGGAACCACAAAAGACCCCAAATAGCCAAACTAATATTGAAGAAGAAGACCAAAGCAGGAGGCATCACAATCCCAGACTTCAGCCTAGACTTCAGATTATACAAAGCTATAATCATCAAAACAGCATGGTATTGGCACAAAAACTGACAGAGAGACCAATGGAATAGAAGAGAGACCCCAGAATTGGACCCACAAATGTACGACCAACTAATCTTTGACAAAGCAGGAAAGAGTATCCAATGGAAAAAGGACAATCTCTTTAACAAATGGTTCTGGGGGAACTGGACAGCAACATGCAGAAGAATGAAACTAGACCACTTTCACAAAAATAAACTCAAAATGGATGAAGGACCTGAATGTGAGACAGGAAACCATCAAAACCCTAGAGGAGAAAGCAGGAAAAGACCTCTGTGACCTCAGCCGCAGCAATTTCTTATTCGACACATCTCCAAAGGCAAAGGAATTAAAAGCAAAAATGAACTACTGGAACCTCATCAAGGTAAAAAGCTTCTTCAAGGCAAAGGAAACAATCAACAAAACTATAAGGCAACCGATGGAATGGGAAGATATTTGCAAATGACATATCGGACAAAGGGCTAGTATCCAAAATCTATAAAGAGCTCACCAAACTCCACACCCAAAAAACAAATAATCCAGTGAAGAAATGGGCAGAAGACATGAATAGACACTTTTCCAAAGAAGACATCCAGATGGCCAACAGACACATGAAACGATGCTCAACATCACTCCTCATCAGGAAAATACAAACCAAAACCACACTGAGATATCACCTCACACCAGTCAGAGCTGCTAAAATGAAGAAATCAGGAGACTATAGATGCTGGAGAGAATGTGGAGAAACGGGAACCCTCTTGCACTGTTGGTGGGAATGCAGACTGGTGCAGCTGCTCTGCAAAACAGTGCGGAGGTTCCTCCAAAAATTGAAAATAGATCTACCCTATGACCCAGCAATAGCACTTCTAGGAATTTACCCAAGGAATACAGGAGTGCTGATGCATAGGGCCACGTGTACCCCAATGTTTATAGCAGCGCTTTCAACAATAGCCAAATTATGAAAAGAGCCTAAATGTCTATCAACTGACGAATGGATAAAGAAGATGTTGTTTATATATACAAGGAATACTACTTGGCAATGAGAAAGAGTGAAATATGGCCATTTGCAGCAATGTGGATGGAACTGGAGAGTGTGATGCTAAGTGAAATAAGCCATACAGAGAAAGACAGATACCATATGTTTTCACTCATATGTGGATCCTGAGAAACTTAACAGAAGACCATGGGGGAGGGGGAAGGGGGGAAAAAGTTACAGAGAGGGAGGGTGGCAAACCATAAGAGACTCTTAGATACTGGGAACAAACTGAGGGTTGATGGGGGGGTGGGGGAGAGGGGAAAGTGGGTGATGGGCATTGAGGAGGGCACCTGCATTGGGAGGAGCACTGGGTGTTGTATGGAAACAAATTTGACAATAAATTATATATATATATATACATATATATATATATATAATGTAAATTTCATTCTTTTTAAATATTAGCTCTCATATTTTTATGATACTTCATTAAATTAAAAAAAAATTTTTTTTTGAGGAGACAGAGCATGAGTGGGGGAGGGGCAGAGAGAGAGGGAGACACAGAATCTGAAGTAGGCTCCAGGCTCTGAGCTGTCAGCACAGAGCCTGATATGGGGCTTGAACCCACCAACCATGAGATCATGAGATCACGACCTGAGCCAAAGTTAGGCACTTAACCGACTAATCCACCCAGGCGCCCCTCTGATACTTCATTAATACATAGCTTATATACAGTAAGATATATATACATGTACATATACATATACATACACACACACACACACACACACATACACATACACACACACAGATATATACATATATATCCACCCATGGGACCACCACTCAGATCAGGAGGTAAAATGTTTCCACCACTCCCAGAAAGTTCCCTTGTGTACCTTTGAAGGCAGTATCCGCTGCTCCTCTTGACTCCCATCCCAACAAAATGGAAATACTATTCTGACTTCTATCATCATAGCTTAGTTTTGCCTGTGCTGGTATTTCATGTAAATGGAATCCTACCATGTAATGTCTGGCTTCTTTCACTCCCATGTTTTTAAAATTCATCCATGTTGTTACATATGTCAGCGGCTCACTCTTCCTTTTCAGCCTTGTTGAGTGGTATTTTGCTGTGTGAATATTCACAATTTGTCCATTCTGCTGTCGGTGGGTTTGTGTGATTTCTAATTTTTGGCTATGATGAATAAAGCTGACATGAAGAACGCGTACAAGTCTTTTTGGGGACATCTGCATTCAATTTTCTTGAGTGGATGCCAACAAGTAAAACTGCTGAGTCAGAGAACAGTGTATGTTTAACTTTGCTATAAACTGCCAAACACTTTGAAAGTAGTTGTCACGTTTTACACTCTCAACCAGTGATATACGAGGATTCTAGTTACCACATTTATGTCAACACGTGGTCGGGTCAATCTTTTTTGATCCATTCTGGTAGGTGGGTAAGAGGTATCTCATTGTAGTCATTTCCTGTACTTTTAACGGGAAAAACCAACACGGTGAACACTCATTGTTGGTTGTGCCCGCGCAGACTCTCTCCAGAAGGATCCCCAAGACTGAGCACGCTGGTTTTCCTTTAGTGAGCACTGATGAGCACCTATTTGGCTGGGGCACTGGTGTGGCAGGTAGACTTTTCACCCTGCAACCTTTAGTTACTTTGGAAAGTTGAACCCCAGAAATGTATTACCTAATGAAAAAAAAAATCTTTCAAATCACTCCATTACTCAGTCATGAACCTCCACCCCATTCTATCCAAGACCAAGCTTCGGAGTTGGGAGATTCTCAGCGCTGGGTCAGGTTAGTTTCTAGCAAACTCCACCTCCTTCCTCTTCCTGGCTGTACCTTTTTTCATAGGTTCGAGGACGTGAGAGAGGGAAGGAAAGAGACACACTCATCTGTCCCGCTGCGGTTCTATCTTCCTCTTTTGGGGCTGCGGCTGCTCTAACATGGCTGGTGTTTGACACACTCTTTGTGGCAGGTCCAAAGGTGGCGCTTTCCTGGGTCCCGTGTGTGAGGTTTCCTTATGGGAGGGAAAATGAGGAATTTGCAGACCCTCTGCTGTACTGTTCTCTGAGATGAAGCATCCAGCTCCATGCGACCTCTTTCAACCCTCCTCAACTCTGATCCCCGGGGTGTGGGTGGGGCTACAACCTGTAGCCTCTCATTCGTGGCTTTTCGGTAGGTTCCGGCAAGTGGTCTCAGTCCCAGCTCCCTTCTGCAGCATCCCCTGACCTATGGGATCCTCACACAGCTGGAAGCGACGCAGGCCACTGCTCTCTGTCCCCACCCTACTGTCCCTCACCTGGTCTGCCCCTCCCTGCTCAGCAGGTTATGAATGGTGAGTCTAAAGGTAATTTAGCATTCAACAGGGCAATGAGGTAACAGTCTGCTTCTGGCAGGCACTATCAAACTTTACAGTAAGTGTCCCAGAAACCTTCACACTCGATCCCCTGGTCAGACTGGGGAGGAATAAAGAGAGAAAAGAAAAGGACAGAGAAGCCCCAGTGCCCTCCTCTAGGTAGATGACTCAGAGTTCCAACAATTTCTTCCTCCCGTTATCTCCAGAGTTCTTACATAAAATGCCCGAGTTAGCTCTTACGTGGGTCAGTCCTGCTCATTCTTATTAACCCCTGCCTGTGGGGGTATCACCGGCACAGAGTGTGGCTGCGTGTGTGTTGGGGATGGGGTGGAGGTGAGCAACCCAGCGTGGGATGCCTTTCTAGGCAGATGCGTCTCAAATTTTAATATGCATACAAAACAAGGGGTGGTCTTGTTAAAATGCAAACTCAGATTCAGGAAGGGCAAGTGGGGTTTGAAATTCTGTGTTAAAATTATTTTTTTAATTACGTAGACCACGCAACATAAAATTTAACATCTTAACCATTTAAAAAAAATGTTATTGTAGAGATATAGAGAGGATACTCGTGCATAAGTGGAGGAGGGGCCGAGGGAGAGAGAGCATTTTAAGCAGGCTCCACACTTAGTGTGGAGCCCAACCTGGGACTCCAGGCCATGATCCTGGGATCATGACCTGAGCTGAAATCAAGTGTTGGACACTCAACCAACTGAGCCACCCAGGTGTCCCTTTCTAAATTTTTTCATTTTCATTTTTATTAGTATTTTTTATTTTAGCCACCGTAACCATTTTTTAAGTGTACATTTGGCACGAAATACGTGTCACTGCTCTGCAGCCATAATCACCATCCATCCATCTCCAGAACCCTCTTCATCCTGCAAAACTGAAACTCCACCCTCAATGAACAAGAACTCCCTGTTGCCCTGGCCCCTGGCAACCAGCTTTCTACTTTCCACCTCTTTGAACTGGAGAATCGGACTATACTAGCTACCTCATATAAGCGGAATTATACAATATGTGTCCTTTTCAGATGGGCAGATTTCACTTAGGACATTACCCTCACGGCTCATCCATGTTGTGACCTAGGTCAGAATTTTTTTCCACCTGAGATTAGTATTTGAATTTGCAGGTTCAGTAAACTGCCCTCCCTAAAGGGGGTGGGCATCATCCAATCCACTGAGACCCTGAATACAACAGAAGGCACAAGCGGGAGAGATTCATCCCTTTTTGTCCTGCCTCACTGTTTGCACTGGACAGGGCCTCGTATCTTCTACTTAGACTAGGATTTACATCACTGGCGGCCCTGGTGCTGAGAGCTTCAGACTCAGACTGAACCACGCCACAGGACTTTACGGGACGCTAGCCTGCAGACAGCAGATCGTGGGACTTGTCGGCCTCCATAATCTGAAATCAATTCTTCATAATAATTCTCCTTGTGTTCTGTTCTCTGCAAACCTCTACTGGTTCTTTCTCTGTGGAACCCTGACAAATACAGGGCAGTTGTCCCACTTTTCATTTTTTGAGAAAATGCCATACTGTTTGGCACAGTGGCTATACTATTTAATAATCAATCCCAAAAGAGCCCAAGTGTTCCCACTTCTCCATATCCCTGCCAAAGCCTGTTACTCTGTCTTATTTTCCCAGTGGCCGTCCTAGTGGGTGTGAGGTGACATCTCCTCGTGGTTTTGATGTGAAATCACATTAATAATTATTGATGTTGATCATCTTTTCTAGTCCTTACTGGCCAGTTGTATATTTTCTTTGGAAAAAGTCTGTTCAAGTTCTTTTCCATTTTTAATTGGGTTGTTTGATTTTGTTCTTGTTGAGGGTTTTTTTAATATATCTGGATATTAACCCTGATCAGATACGATTTGTCAATATTTTGTTGCATTCTGTGAGTTGCGTATCTTTCTGTTCATTATGTCCTTTTAAAAAAAATTTAATATTTATTTTTGAGAGAGACAGACAGAACGTGAGCAGTGGAGGGGCAGAGAAAGAGGGAGACACAGCGTCCAAAGCAGGCTCCAGGCTCTGACAGAGCCCGACACGGGGCTCAAACTCACAAACCGCGAGATCACTGCTTGTGGTTTTAGTGTCATACCCTCGAAATCATTGCCAGATTCAATGTTGTAATGATTTTCCCCGTGTCTTCTTCTAAAAGTTTTATAATTTTAGCTCTTAAATTTAGACCTTTGATTCCAATTTGACTTAATGTGTCATACAGGGTGGAAGATATGGGTCCAGCTTCCCTTTCTTTTTTTTTTTTTTTTTTTTACAGGTGAGTATCTAGTTTCCTCAGCCCTATTTGTTGAAAAGATTATTGTTCCTCTACTGATGCTTTTGATACCCTTGGCGAAAAAGATCAATGGACTGTATAGGTGAGGGTTTACTTCTAAGTTCTTTATTCTATACCATATTTGTGTCACCCTTTATTGGAGCAACACTTTGTAGTTTTGTAGCCCGAGATTTTCACCTCCTTGGTTACATTTATTCCTAAATATTCTTTTTGTTGTGATTGTAAATGGAGTTCTTCTCTTCGTTCCCTTTTTGGATCATTGGCTGTGTATAGCAACACAACTGATTGTGCCTGCATATCTTGTATACTTTGATGTGGTTGAATTCATTTACTAGCTCTTATAATAGCAGCCCGAACTCACAAGCTGAGAAAAGCCTTTTTAATCTCTCACCATTGAGTATGAACTTAGCTCTGGGTTTTTCATACAGGGGCTTTTTTATGTTGAGGGAGTTTCCTCCCATTCCTAGTTTGTTGGCTTCTAATTCAAAGGGTGTTGAATTTTGTCAACTACTTTTTCTGCATCGATCAAGACGATAACATTTTTTTCTTCCTTCGTTCTTTTTACATGGTCTGTTATACTGATTAGTTTTTATATGCTGAACCATCATTATATTTCAGGAATAAATTCCACTTGGTCACAGTTTATAATCCTTCGTGTTGCTGAATTCTGTTCACTAATATTTTCTTGAAAATTTTTATGTCAGTGCTTTCCAGGGATCTTAGTTTCTACTTTTCTTGTTGTCTTTGGTGTCGTTATCAGGTTAATGCTGTCTCAGAGAATGAGTTTAGGAGTTTTTCATTTTTTTCAATTTTTTGGAAGAGTTTGCAGATAATGGGGCTTAATTCTTCTTTAAATACTGAATAAAATTCACCAATGATGCCATTTTGCCCTAAACTTTTCCTTAGATTCTTCAATCTCATTACTAGTTATAGGTTTATTTTCTTCTTGTTCATCATTCAGTCTAGGTAGTTTGTGTATTTCTAGGAATTTCTCTCTTTCATTTAGATTTTCCAGCTTATTTGCGCACAAATCTGTATACCATTGTCTTTTTTTTTTTTTTAAGTTTATTTATTTTTGAGATGGAGAAAGAGCACAAGCAGGGGAGGGGCAGAGGGAGAGAGAGAGAGAGAGAGAGAGAGAGAGAGATAGAGAGAGAGAGCGCATCTCAAGCAGGCTCTGCGCTGTCAGCACAGAGCCGGACAGGGGGCTAGAAGTGACAAACCATGAGGAGAAATCAAGCATGAGATGCTTAACCAACTGAGCCACCCAGGTGACCCTACACCACTGTCTTATAGTACCTTTTATTTATATAAAAATATTAATGTCCCCTCTTTCATTTCTTGTTTTAGATATTGGAGTCTTTTGGCCCCCCTTCATCTAGCTAAAGGTTTGTCAATTGTAGTGATCTTTTTAAAGACACATGGTTTACGAATATTCTTTCCCACTCTGCAGGTTGTCTTTTCACTTTGTTGCTGGTTTCTTTTGCTTTAAATAAGGTTTTTAGTTTACCTTGTTTGTTGCTTGTGCTTTAGGTATCATATCCAAATAATCATTACCAAGACCTATATTAAGGAGCTTTATTCCTATGTTTTCTTCTAGGGGTTTCATGATTTCTCATCTTATGTTTAATTCTTTAATCCACTTCAAGTTAATGTGGGGGAGTGGCATGAGATATGGGTTTATTTTTCATTCTTTTTTAAAAAAAAATTTTTTTAACGTTTATTTGTTTTTGAGACAGAGAGAGACAGAGCATGAACGGGGGAGGGTCAGAGAGAGGGAGACACAGAATATGAAACAGGCTCCAGGCTCCGAGCTGTCAGCACAGATCCGGTCGTGGGGCTTGAACTCACGGACTGTGAGATCATGACTTGAGCCGAAGTTGGCCGCCCAACCAACTGAGCCACCCAGGTGTCCCTATTTTTCATTCTTTTACATGTAATTATCTAATTTTCCCAGCACCATATTTTACTGTTTGTATATATTTTTGAGAGAGAGAGAGAGAGAAGACAGAGCATGAGTGGGGGGAGGATCAGAGAGAGGGAGACGGAATCTGAAGCAGGCTCCAGGCTCTGAGCTGTCAGCACAAGGCCTGATGTTGGGCTCAAACTCATGAACTGCGATATCATGACCTGAACTGAAGTCAGGCACTCAACCGATTGAGCCACCCAGGTGCCCCTCCCAGCACCATTTATTGAAGGGGCTCTTCTTTCTCCACTGAACATTCTTGGCTCCTCTGTCAAATACTGGTTAACTATATATGCCTGGGTTAATTTGTCAGCCCTCAATTCTTTCCATTGGTCTATTTGACTGTTCGGATGTTAGTGCCATATTGTTTGGAGGACTATAGCCTTATCGTATAGCTAGGATTCAGGGAGTAGGATGCCTCCTGCTTTCCTCTTCTTTCTCAGGTTATCTTTGGCTATTTGGGGTCTTTCATTGTTTCATATAAATTTTAGAGGAGTCTTTTTTTCTACTCCTGTAAAAAAAAAAAAAAAAGGAATCTTCACAGGCATTGCACTGAGTCTATAGATGGCTTTTGACAGTACTGACATTTTAACAAGATTAATTTTTCCAATCCATAAACATGGTATTTCTTTCAGCGTGTGTGTGTGTGTGTGTGTGTGTCTTCTCCAATTTCTTTCATCACTGCCTTGTTTCTGATCTTAGAAGAAAATCTTTCAGTCTTTTACCATTGAGTCTGATGTTAGCTGTGGGCTTGTCATATTACAGCCTTTGCCGTGTTGAGGTATGTTCCTCCTATGCCTAATTTGATAAAATTATTTTCACAAACATTCAATTTTGTCAAATGCTTTCTTGCATCTACTGAGATGTTCACAGGATTCTTTTCTTTCATTCTATTAATGAGATGTAGCACACTGATTGATTTCTTCATGTCAAATCATCAAATCATCCTTGCATCCCAGGGATAAATCCCACTTGATCATGGTGAATGATGCTTTTAATATGTTGCTGAATTCAGTTTGTTAGTACTTCCCTGAGAATTTTTGCATCCATATCCATCAGAGACAGTGGCCTGCAGTTCTCTTTTCTAAATGCGCCCTTTTCTGGTTTTGGCATCAGGGCAATGCTGGCCTCATAAAATAAGTTTGGGGGAATTCCCTCCTCTGTCATAATACTTTGAGGTTTGGATCAAATAAGTTTCCTAAGGGAAATCCTCCAAACTTGCACTGTGTACATCAGGGGAATCACTGATGGCAGAGTTAGAAGTCATGGTTTTAAGTAACAATGCTGCCACGTGCCCTCTTAGCACCTCTGCTTTCTCAGCACCAAACGGCAATGACCTCCTTTGAAGGGGTTATGCTGTAACACCAACTCTTGTTGGGTGAATATCCTTTATACAATATCACTCATTTATCAAATACAGCTGCCACTGGTCAGGGGTACCTTAAGCCACCTCAAGTTTTCCAGGCATATCCTACTGAACAAAAGTTACCAACATCGTATCATGTATCCAGTCAGGACTTACCCGATTTTTCTTTTTACTACTGCATTGATTACATTTTGAATAGGAAACGTCGAGGAGTCCTCTCTATACAGTCGGCGAGCTGTGTGATCTGAGAAACTGTCTCCACTGCTAAGGCTCTGTTTCCTCGTCTGTGAAGTGGGGGGTCCTAAGGACACCTCCTTTCTAGAGTGCTGCATGGATTAAATAAACACCACGTGTCAAGCACTTGGCACAATGCCTCGCATGCGGCAGGAGCACACCGAATGCAGCTTTTGTTACTATTACGTTCCTGATGTTCTCAGAGCAAGAAGAGAGCACTCACTGATACACTTAAGTAAATCCTAATGGAGACCCCGGCTTGCCACAGTTTGTGAATCTGGTCTGAATAACTCCTACAGAGCTGTCAAATGGCATTTTGAAATTCAGCGTTCTTTTAAAAGGTTTTTTCCCCTGGAATTATGCATTGAGAGCTTTTCCTAACCCAGTTCATTAACATTTTTCAATTTGACACACTCATTTCTTCCCCGTGAAACAGTTTTTGTCCTCTTGGAACCCATCAGGTGCCTATGCCCAGGGATCTCACTACTTGGAATGTCCATAGAAGCACCACCTTTGCTCCTACATATGGTTTGAAGGAGTATTCAGATCAGTCCTGACTGATAGAATAACAAAATAAAGGCAAGAAAGGCCTATTGAAGGTTAACCAAGCTATAACTATTCCAAAAGAAATAAAGGCAGTTCAGTAAATGTCATGCCATAGGCCAAAATAAATCCCACCAGGGAAAAAAGAGTTTAAAAAAAAAAAGACCCAAAGCCTCAGGGTGCTAAAGGTCTTTAAAAACATAAAAGAAGGATCCCTTAAGGATAGGATTGATAGATTTAATTTCTTCAAGTCAAAAAACAACATAAATAAAAGCGAAAGGAAAGCAACAAACTAGGGAAAATATTTGCAACACAGATGAAAGATTGAGGTCTTTATTATAATAAGAGTTGTGTGCAAGGGTGTATGTGAAAGGATTTTCTAAGACTGATAAATCAGACATTTCAGTTCATAAAGTGAGGAAAGTTTCTGCAGTGGCCCAACTATCATGTGTACACGTTTCCTACAAAATTATGTCGTAAAAGAGTACTTCAAAAATGGCAACGTAAAATATATTTGTAAGTCAAACACTTAAAAACTTTAAAAATGTTCAGTTATTTCCATGAAAATTCTAACCGTATGTTTCACAGGATACAAAGTAAGTAAGTGCAGGGCATCTGGGTGGCTCAGTCGGTTGGGCGTCCGACTTCAGCTCAGGTCACGATCTCGCGGTCCGTGAGTTCGAGCCCCGCGTCGGGCTCTGGGCTGATGGCTCAGAGCCTGGAGCCTGTTTCAGATTCTGTGTTTCCCTCTCTCTGCCCCTCCCCCGTTCATGCTGTGTCTCTCTCTGTCTCAAAAATAAATAAACCTTAAAAAAAAAAATTCAAAGTAAGTAAGTGCGTTGTGACAAAATGGGATGGGTGGCGGAAGATGTGACCACGGGTCTCTCAATATTTCTTTTGCTTTTCTGTGTTTTTTAAAATGTGAACAATGGATATAGAGATTTGAGCTAAAATCTTAGTAAATGTTATTTTCAAAACACATCAACGGATTGAAAGTAACCGGGAAAACGTGGCATCATTTCTCAGAAAGGTAACATTTTTACCCTAGTGCTGCCTCATCTTTACTGATCTAAATCTTACCTTTATATTGCTAATTGCAGTATGTGAATAAAGCGATCACGCCTATTATAGTTAATAGTAGATATCACAGAAAAAATAAACAGAGTTGACTTAAGGGTCCAACCATAAGGTTACATAAAATGAGGCTCATTCAAAAGGTAATGTGCATCTACGAGAGAATCATGTTTAAAAGAGTAACTTTACCACCAAAACAAACTCGTCTAGTTGTGTGTTTGAAATGAGCCAAATTCTATCTTTGTTCAAATACATTTCCATCAGGCCTTCCCTGATCAAACCACTTAACATCACAATCCCAACTCATCCATGTACTGTCTACAGATGCTCACTTCACATGTAAGGACACTCACAGATTCAAAGTGAATGGATGGGGGAAAAAATGTTCCGTGAAATCGACACCACAGGAAAACTGGGATAGCTATACTTAGACAAGAGAAACTCTATGAAAGGCTTTAAGAAGAGACAAAGAAGGGCATTACACAAAGTTAAATGGGTCAATCCAAGAAGAGAATATAACATTTGTAAATATTTGTGGCATCAACATAGGAGCATCTAAAATTATAATGAAAATAGTAACAGACCTCAAGAGAGAAACAGATAGCAAATGAATAGGTGGGGGAGGGGGGTGTGAATTTTAAAACCCCCTTACAACAATGAATAGATCATCCAGACAAAAAACAAACAAACCAGGAAACATGGGCTTTAAATGACCCAGAGGGATGTATCAGATATACAGAACATTCAATCTAAAAGCCTTAGAGCACAGATTCTCTTCCAGCACACATGGAATATTGTCTAGTACTGATCTTAGGCCACCCCCCACAAAACTTCTGATAAACTTATTAAGACTAAAATCATATGAAACCATATGAAGCATCTTTTTCTAACCACAGTGATAAGAAACCGGAAATCAATTAAAAAACAAAAACTAGAAAATTCACTACTATGCGGAGATTAAATAACATGCTACTGAATGAACAACAGGCCAAAGGAGAAATCAAGAAGGAAATCAAAGAAATAACTTGAGAGAAATGAAAATGGAAACACAAAATGCCAAAACTTTTGAGATGCAGCAAAAGCTGTTACAAGAGGGAAGCTCATAGTAGTACATCGTCTACATCAGTAAAGAAGAAAAATCTCAGACAAAAAAAGAAAGAAAAGGAAAGAAAAGAAAGAAACAGCAAAGATCAGGGTGGAAGTAAATGGAGACTAAAAAAAAAAGAAAAAGAAGAAGAAAAAAAAGCATAGGAAAGAACAACAAAACTAAAAGTTGGTTCTTTAAAAAGATAAACAAATGGACACGTCTTCAGCTAAACTCATCGAGAAAAAGAGAAGTCTGACATAAATAAGATCAGAAATCAAAGAGGGGACATTACACCTAATAGCACAGAAATAGAAAAAATCTTAAGAGGCCTCTATGAGCCAATATATACCCAAAGATTAGATAACTTAGCAGAAATGAATAAATTTCTAGACATGTACAACCTACCAAGACTGAATCATAAAGAAACAAAAACCAAACAAACCCAAAAACCTAAACTATCCCCCCTGCCCAAAACCCTGAGCAGAAAAATTGCTGGGAGACAGACTGAATCAGTAATCCAAAACCTCCCAACAAATCAAAGTCCAGGACCAGAGAGCCTCACAGGTGAATTTTACCACACATTCAAAGAATACCTATACTGGGTCGCCTGGCTGGCTCAGTTGGAAGAGCATGAGACTCTTGATCTCAGGGTTGGAGTTCGAGCCACACACAGGGTGTAGAGATTACTTAAAAATAAAATCTTAAAAAAAATAAAAATAAAAAAGAGGGGCACCTGGGTGGCTCAGTCGGTTAAGGATACGGCTTTGGCTCAGGTCATAATCTCGCAGTTTGTGGGCTCAAGCCCCACGTCGGTCTCTGTGCTGACAGCTCAGAGCCTGGAGCCTGCTTTCGATTCTGTGTCTCCCTCTCTGTCTGCCCCCCGCCTCCCCCTCACCTGCTGTCTGTCTCCCAAAAATAAATATTCAAAAAATTAAAAAAAAGAATACCAATATTTCTCAAACTGTTCCAAAAAATCCAAGAAGGTATGCTTTCAAAACTAATTTATTGAGACCAGCATTACCCTGATACCAAAACCAGACAAGGATACCACAAGAAAATTTCAAGGAATCCCTCGTGAACACAGATGTAAAAACACCCAAATAACTAGCAAACCAAATTCAACAATACATTAACTATATAGTACACCATGATCAAGGGGGATTTACTGCAGAGATAGGAGAATGGGTCAACATCCACAAATTAATCAATGTGGATACAACATGTGAACAAAATAAAGCCTGAAAGTCCTATGATCACCTCAAGAGATGCAGAAAAACTATCTGACAAAATTCAACATCTTTCATGATAAAAAAAACTGTCAATAGAATGATTATAGAGGGAATCTACCCCAACATAAGAAACGCCAGGTATGACAAGTCCCCAGCTAACATCATGTTTCATGATAAAAAGCTGTAAACGTATCCCTTAAGATCAAAAAAAAAAAAGGTAACAGGGTCCACTGTTGGCACTTTTATTCAGGAGAGTATGGGAAGTCCGAACCAGAACAGTTAGGCAAGAAAAGGAAATGAAAGACTTCCAAATAGAAAAGGAAGAAGTGAAATTGTCTCTAAATGAAGATCATACTAGAGAGACAAAACCATAAAGATGCCACACAAAACAAATGTTCTAAATTATCAACATAAACAGTAAAGCTGCAGGACACAAAAATCAATATCCAAAGTCTGTTGTGTTGCTGTGCACTGTTAATGAACTAAGGCAAACAGAAGTGAGCAAAATAATCTCCTTCATAATTGCACCAGTAAGAGTAAAAAAACCTAGGAATAAATTCAGTCGCGAAGATAAAATGCCTGTAATGTGAAAACTGTAAGAATTTCATGAAAAACACAAATATGTAGCAAGATTTCCATGCATGGGGATTCAAAGAATTTCTTTACAATGTCTATACTACCCAGAGCAATCTACAGAGTCTAAGCAATCCCTGTCAAGATTCCAATGGCAAATAAAAATTGAAAACATTGAAATAAACTTGGCTGGCTCAGTTGGTACGGCATGAGACTCTTGATGTTGGGGTCATGAGTTCAAGCCCCACGTTGGGTGTAGAGCTTACTTAAAAAAAAAAAAAAAAAAAGATCCCAATGGCATTTCTCACAAAAACAGAACAAACAGTCTTAACATTTGTATGGATCCTCAAATGACCCCAAATAGCCAGAGCAAACTTGAGAAAGAAAAACAAAGCTGAGAAGCATCATTCTTCCTGATTTCAAACTGTATCACACAGCTCTGGCAGAAACATAGATTGATGGCAAGGAATAGAGAGCCTAGAAATAAGCCCGTGCATTTATGATCATTTAATTTATGAGAAATGAGTCAAAATACACAAGGAGAAAAAGATGATCTCTTCAATAAACGGTGCTGGAAAAATTGGACAGCCATAAGCAAAAGAATAAAACTGGACTACTCTCATACACCATACAGAAAAATAATTCAAAATGGATTAAAGACTTGAATGTAAGCCTGAAACCATAAAACTCCTAGAAGAAGTCAGGGTAAATTCCTTGACATCAGTCCTGGCAATCAGTTTTTAAATTTGATACAAAAGTGAAGGCAACAAAAGTCTGAATAAATAAGTTGAACTACATCAAACTAAAAAGCGTCTACACAGCAAAGGAAACTGTCAACAAAATGAAAAGGCAACCTAGTGAATAGACGATAGTTGCAAATCATGTATCTAGTAAGGGGCTGGTATCCAAAACCTATACAGACTTAAACAATTCAATAGCAAAAAAAAAAACCACAAAAAAACAAAAAACAAAAAACAAAAACACCCCCTAAAACAAATAGTCCAATTAAAAACACGGCTGAAAATCTGGAAAGACGTTTTTTTCCAAGAGGACAGACGGGCAACAAGTACACGAAAAGGTGCTCGACATTGCTAATCATCAGGGAGATGCAAGTTAAAACCACAATGAAGTATCGCTTTATACCTGTCTGAATGTCTAGTATGAAAAAGACAAGCAATAACGAGTATTAGCGAGGATGTAGGATAAAGACAAGCCTGTGAACTTGGGTGGGAATGCAAGTGGGCACAACCACTGTGAAAATGATATAGAAGTTCCTCAAAAAATTAAGAGAACTACCATATAGTCCAGCAATCTGACTTCCAGGTATTGATATGAAGAAAATGAAAACGTTAACTCAAAATGATATGTGCACCCTGTCATGACTATTGCAATATTATTTACAATAAGCACGACATGGAAACAACCTATGTGTCCACTGATAGATGACTGGAGAAAGAAGATACGGTGTATATATATACAATGGAATATTATTTAGCCATAAAAAGAATGAAATCTTCCCATTTGTAACAACATGGATGGTCTTTGAGGTCATGGGAAGCAAAGTCAAGCACAGACAGATACCGTATTAACTCACTTAAATGTGGAATCTTAAAGAAAAAAAAGGAAACAAAAAATTCCACTTTCTTGTATGTGCTCATAGATACAAAGAACAGATTGGTGGTTGCCAGAGGTGGGGAGGTAGGTGAAATGGTTGAAAAGGGTCAGAAGGTAAAAATTTCAGAAATAAAATACCAAAGCCACGGGGATGGGATGTATAGCATAGTGACTATAATTAATACTGTATTGCATATTTAAAAGCTGTTGCGATAGTGAATCTTAAAAGTTCTTATCACAAGAAAAAAAATTGTAACTACGTATGGTGACAGATGTTAACCAGATTTACTGTGATCATTTCTCAGTGTATACAATATCAAATCATCATCATGCACCTGAAATTAATGTTATACGGCAATTATATCCTCAATAAATTTTAAAAACAAAGGATATCACTGACAATAAAACTATTTCTCTACCCTATTAAAAGGAGGTAATTTCCTCCTTTCTATCCCAGCCTCTCTGACCACCTTAGTCCATCTGCACTATTTTTTCTAGGCCCTTAACACCTTTTACTATACTTTACCATTTTCCTCTTTTTTGTGATTATTTATGGTCTACTTCTGGATAGTATACTGGTAGGTACCTATTGAAAAATTTGTTGAATGAATAAATGTATGAGTAAATACATTTTAAAAAACACAAAAGAACACACTTAAAAAATTAACTGTAGCTCTTTTTAGATGGGGTGATTATGGTGATTATTTTCTTCTTTATAAACCCCTCGGTTGTACTAATTTTCTGCAATGAACACAAGTTTTATACAAGAAAAATATGTATGTACATACATATGCTTTAAAAATGTTAAGACTAGGGGCGCCTGGGTAGCTCAGTCGGTGAAGTGTCCAACTTTGGCAAAGGTCATGATCTCATGGTTCATGGATTCGAGCCCCGCGTCGGGCTCTGTGCTGATGGCTCAGAACCTGGAGCCTACTTTGGATTCTGTGCCTCCCTCTCTCGCTCTGCCCCTGCCCTGCTCGTGCTCTCTCTCTCTCAAAACTAAGTAGACATTAAAAAATTTTAAGCAAAAGAATGTTAAACTACCTCTCTAGGTAGAGATTTACCCCTGAATCATTCCAAATATTCTCTATTTTCAATGGTCTCTGGGAGAGACACTATAACCTCTCCCTCCCATCAACCTGTGTCAGGGTTTCACATCCTTCAGAGTCAAGAAATCTTTCTTCTGAACCCACTTCTTTCTGTTTGCCACAGGCAAGGTTAAATGGCGCCTGCTCGCCTACTGTCAGGCAGGAAGGCATGTGTTGAAGACAAAGGAGACAGACACATTTTCTGTGGGGATGTAGTGAGGACGACGAAAAGAAGGCTAAGTAGCAGAAAAGAGGAGGGAAGGCAACATTTGTTGACATACTTCTACGTGCCGGTGTCCAACATCAGTGACCTGCACAAGGGTGACTGTGATAGAGCCCCTGCCCTCAGGGCTTTTATAACACAGGAGGGGATTAGAGAAAGGTCCCACGTTTATGCCTTATCTCCTCAGCAGACATTTTTGACTAGAGGCATCCTGCTAATTTTATGGAGATCCCGGAGGGGAAGTTATAAAGTACAACTTATAAACAGTATCAAACCAAGGCTCCTGGAGGTAAAGAGCAAAAGAGGAGTAGATATGCTCTATCTACTGGCGACAGATGATGGAGAACCTTCAGTCACAGATAAAGGAAAACCGGAAAACTCAACATTTGTGTTTCATTCTCTTGCTTCCACCAAGCGCACCATTTTGTTAAGACATAAAATGACAGTTGGTTCTTCTTACTATGTTCTGTCCTGTGTTTGCTATTTTGCCCCTAGTGATATGTTCTGAAGTTTCACAGACAGATGAGTCAATCAAATCACGTCCACAATCGATTTTGTTAGCCTTCACAAAACAACCTAGTGATTGTAAATGTGGAAAAAGCTTACACTGAGGAAAAGTAAAAATTGTGTGTTAATTAGTTCATATAAACTACATCTTTCCAGAAAAAATTCGTTTAAACTTTACTCAAATCCAAGCTAGTTAACACATAGCATGGTGTTGGTTTCAGGAGTAGAATTTAGTGATTCATCACTTACATATAACACCCAGTGCTCATTCCAGCAAAGGGCCCTTCTTAATGCCCATCACCCATTTAGCCCATCCCCCCACCCACCTCCCCTCCAGCAATCCTGTTTGTTCTCTGTATTTAAAACTCTCTCATGGTTTGCTTCCCTCTGTGCTTTTATCTTATTTTTTTCTCCCCTCTCCCTGCGTCCATCTGTTTTGTTTCTTAAATTCCACAAATTAGTGAAATCTGGTTAGTACTCGGATGGGAAACTACATAGCTTTTTTTTTTTTTTTTTTTTTTTAAGTAATTGTGTCTCTGATTCCATGAAATATAAAAATACATATTCTGAGAAAGGCCAGACTCTGGCGACAATAAAACAATCAGTCATTGCTGAGTTGGGGATGGGAAGACATAAATAGGCAGAGCACAGAGGATTCTTAGAGCAGTGAGAATACTTGGTATGATATTGTCCTGGCCATAGGTCATTACACACTTGTCCAAACCTATATACTCATCAACACCAAGAGTGAACGCTGAGGTAAACCATGGACTTGGGGTGATTTTGCTCTGTCATTGTGGGTTCATCTCTGGCCTGAAAAAAAATGCACCCCTCAGCTGAGTGATGTTGACAATGCCGGGGGGGGCAGGAGGTCTATGGGAAATATTCCCACCCTCTTCCTCCCCCTCAACTTTGTTGTAAGCCTACCTGCCGTCAAAGAAGAAAGTCAAGAAGGAAAGGAAGGAAAGAAAGACAAAAAGGACAAGAAAGGAAAGCAAGATCCACGTTTCCGGTTTGTGCTTTAAATATAGGCCACTTCATCTGGCCGGGTAAGTCCCCTAGGTGAGGAGCTACCCATTAGGAGTGCTGATGACACGGTATTACATCCAGTCGGCAACTTCCCTTGGTCAAGCAGATGTTTTGAGATGATGAAAATTAGCCTGACGCGGCGGTCACTGTGTTGTCTCACCAGGCGACCTTGCAGCCTTCTGTCTTCCTGATTAGCGGAGCTCATCTCCCTCCAGAGCCCTTAAATACTAAAGAATTAGTTCCCCAACCTTCCTCATAGCTAGAGCATGGGGCTAGAGCATGGAGATCGCAGAAGAGGCAGCCCGGGGGCTCCTGGGAATGGCTTTCCTCGCCAACAAATAGTTACTTAAGAACATTAGAGTTATGTAATTAAGACACACACCATTTTCGGGCTTGCGGTGGGTGAATTCGATGCCTGGAGCCAGAGGAGCCTTCCTGGATTGGAAGACAAAAGCCAACAGACTGGTCACAGTCTAGCAGAAAAATGCAGAGAATCTGGCCTTCTGAGGACATCTCTAAATCCTGCACTCGCCTTCGGAGGACACGCGAAAACGAATATCCTCGCCGCTCAAGACCTTCAACTGACTATTGTGTTACAAAAAGTCCAACTGGTGTGACCTATTAGTACCCCTTGGCCATCGCAGTGCAAGACCAAAGAGGATCAAGTAAGCAACTCATTTTCAAAATGGGCCCAGGTGGATCAATGACATCTTTAGACGAGAGCAAAGGTCTGGACTGTGGGAGTCAGGAATGTGGGGTTCCACTTCAGTTCCGGCATCAACTAGTTAAGTGACTGGTACTGAACAAGTCATAGGACATCCTTCCTGTGCCGTTTCCCTGCCTGTAAAAATGAGGCATTTGCACGGAGCACTTTTTTTTTTTTTAATGTTCATGTATTTTTGAGAAAGGGGGAGAGAGAGAGAGAGGGAATGAGTGGGCGTGGGGCAGAGAAAGAGGGAGAAAGAATCCTAAGCAGGCTTTGTGCTCAGCATGGAGCCCGACAGCAAACTCCATCTCATGACCGCGAAATCATGAGTTGAGCCCAAATTAAGGGTCAGATGCTTAACCAACTGAGCCACTCAGGCACCCCACTCTTAGAGGTTTTTACCAGAATATTTTAAATCACAGTATCAGTGACATATAGCCTTTCTCCCCCTGCTCCAAGAGTTCATTTCAAGGGCTTCTCAAGGATCCCTGGAGAGACACCTGCACTCTCAGCCATTTTCTCCTGCCCCTCCCCACCTTTCACCCTGTAATAGGAAACCAAGAAGTGCAGAACAGAGTTTTAGACTGGGAGCAGTGGGTCCCATCACCAGCCAACCCGATTCTGGAGCCCGAGTGAATAGTGTGCTTGGCCACCGGTGTTCAAATGAACGAACGGCAAGCAGTCCAGCGTTAGTCCGTAAATGATGATTTTGTGGTTCCCAAGGTCAATAGATCCAGCTTTAAAAATAGTGTTTGTTTTAGCTATGCTCTCACTTTTCAAAAATTCTTCCACATAATGGCCCTGTTCAATCATACTCATTTCCAAACAATCACGTCCACTAACACTTCTAATAAGATGAAGGGCTCCAGTCCTACTGCCATAAAAGGGATCCCAGACCAAAAGGGATCACTAACAAAATGAAAGGTTGGATTCCTTTTAAAAGTCAACCGGATCGTGTAGAAATAGACACACTGGGGGAAGGTTCACACTGAACCTATCTCCTGCACTACATGTTATCTTGGGAATTCACGTGAGGGCTCTGCAACTGACTTGGTTTTCCAGAGCATGCATCTTTAGCTCCGTGTTGTTTACTCCCCTGTGGGAAGCCTGACTGCAAAGCTAGACAAATGTTTTTGAAATCTTAAGTGATTGTTGAGAAGCATGAAGGCCTGAGACACTGGCTTTTACCGCTGCCCCACACAGCATGTTTATTTAAGAGCTCGACAATTGGTCCCTATTTATGGAGCGCACCGGGTGCCCTGGACAGAGCACAAAGCATGCGCACTAGGGCAGACCAGATTAGGACAAGGGACTGTATGGCCTCTCCCCAAAAGGCTTATGATTGAATTGTGACGAAAACCCAGGCCAGCAAAGCAATCTAATAAGCACAAGTGTTTGGGAGCGCACGCGCACACGCACGCACGCACACACACACACAGAGCTGTATCTTTTCTGCAGACACAAAATCTGGATGCTTCTTTATGGCTAAAGGTACTCAGTAACGAGGTGTAAACTGTTAATCTCCATCTATCACCTTCAAGTATCAACTTCAAATTCAATTATTTTTAATGTTTATTTTTGAGAGAGAGAGAGAGAGAGAGAGAGAGAGAGAGAGAGAGAGCGCAAGCTGGGGAGGGGCAGAAAGGGAGGGAGACACAGAATCTGAAGCAGGCTCCAGGCTCCGAGCTGTCAGCACAGAGCCAGACAGGGGGCCCAAACTCACCAACCTCAGATATCATGAGCTGAACCAAAGTCAGAGGCTTAACCGACTGAGCCACCCAGGCACCCCTCACCTTCAAATTTAGTTTTCTCTCATGTTGGTTGGAAAGTTGCTCAGTATATGAATTCAAGGTTTAAAATTCAAAAGGTACAGAATAAATTTGAGGGGTGAAATACCAACCATTCACTGTGATTCTAGGATATTCATGAAAGACTTTTACATAAAGCACACATTTCCAGGTCACAAAGTGGAAAATAGTTTTTTAGTCTGTAAGCTTCAGTACCATTGAGACTGGGTACAGATTGGTGAAATTATTTTGCTTCTACAAAATAAAGACTTGGAACATTAGACAGAAAAATCCTAAGAAAACTATTAGCAAACCAAACCCAATAATGTAAAGTAAGTTACATATCATGATCAAGTTGAGTTTTTTTCCTACATTGCAGTGTTATTTTAACATTAGAAAATCAACTACAGAAATTCATCACAATAATAGGCAAAAGCCATGTGGTTATCTCAGTAATGAAAAAATGTTTAACAAAATTGAATATATAGTCATAATAAAAACATCTTATCCAAGAAGGAATAGAGCTATATTTATTGACCACTGATAAAGGGTTTCTAGAGACAACATTACATTTAATGGTGAAATGCTGCAAGCATTCCTTTTAAAGTCAGAAGACAAAGTTGCCTGCTATTCTTAATTCTATTCAAACTTTCTCCAGTGAAGTTAAGGCAAGAAACATAAATAAGTATAAGAACTGGAAAGTAACAAAACTATATTCCCACATAAAACTATTGTGTAAAAGAAAATAATCTACAGATCAAGAATCACAAGTTTCTTGATGTAAAATCAAAGGACAACAAAATCAATTCCATTTCTCTATACCACTGCAGTTCTTTTTTTAGTATCATTAATATATCATCAAACATATGTATATTCTAGGAATACATTTAAGAAAAGAGGTGTACAAGGGTGTCTGGGTAGGTCAGTAGGTTAAGCGTACAACTTCAGCTGAGATCATGATCTCATGGTTTGTGGGTTTGGGCCCCACATCAGGCTCTGTGCTGACAATTAGAGCCTGGAGCCTGCTTCGGATTCTGTGTCTCCTTCTCTTTCTGCCCTTCTCCCACTCATGCTGTGTCTCTCTCCATCTCTCAAAAATAAATAATGCTAAAAAAAAAAAGAAAGAAAAAGAAA
Source organism: Panthera leo (assembly GCF_018350215.1). Classification (NCBI taxonomy): domain Eukaryota; kingdom Metazoa; phylum Chordata; class Mammalia; order Carnivora; family Felidae; genus Panthera; species Panthera leo. The sequence goes on along the minus strand of NC_056679.1, from coordinate 101,443,148 downwards.
AAAAAGAAAAGATGTACAACTTACATGAAAAAAACTATAAAGCTTTTTGGAAATACATTGAAGAATGCTTAAATAAAATCATATACCATGTTCATGGATTGAAAAGTTCAACCTCATTAAAGTTACACTGTTCCCCCAACTGATATTTAGGATTCAGTAAGATTCCAATAAAAATCCCTGAAGTTTTTTTATATGAAACTGACAAGATGATTTTAATATTTACATGGAACATGAGGGGGTCAAGAGGGGAATTTGATAGCTATCACCATTTACAATGAAACTGTAATAGATGATACAGTATGTTACCAAATTAGGGGTAGAGAAATAGATTAAATGAACAGAATAGAGAGCCCAGAAAACACACACGCGCGCACAAACACACACACACACACACACACACACACTTTTTGACAGGAACCAATACATTTCAGGGACTTTAATAAAGGTTACTGAGGCAACTGGATATCCACATGGTAAAGAAGGAATTGGGCCTGTACCACATGCCACATACGAAAATCAACTCCAGGTGGGTTGCAGACTTAAATGTACAAAGTGAAGTTATAAAACTGTTAGAAAATATGGGAGACTATCTTTATAACCTAGGATTAAAGTAGAGTTTCTCAAATAAGACAAAAAAGATCTATACAAAGACTGATAAACTACATTAAACGAAGAACCTCAGTTCACCAAAATTTACCATAAAGACAGTGAAAGGACATGCCACAAATCAAGAGAAAATATTTGCAAAATACACAACTAACAAGAGGAAATGGGCAATGGAAAACAGGCCCTTCACAGAAGAGGAAATCCAGATGGCCAACGAAAAGATATGCAACCTCAGGAGTAACTGGAGACATGCAAGTTAAAATCACCGTAAGGATCCATCTTGTTACCATCAAATTGGCAACAAGAAAACCAGAAGCCTGACAATATTAATTATCAGGGAATGTAGGCACAGTTTCCACATATACCGCTATGGAAAGTACATCGGTATGGCCAGTATGGAACACAATTAGGCATTACCAATAAAGATGCACAGACCTATGACCCGGCTACATTTCCTAGGCCTAGAAAACTCTAGACTACATACCAAGAGAAATGTGTACAAACATTCACAACAGCACTCATGAAATAGAAGCAATCGGGAATAACCCAATGTCCACCACCAACAGAATGGAAGAATCCAGGAGTTAACCTGACTGAATTCTATCTACCTCCAGCAAACGGAAGGACTCTTAGGAACATAATGTTACTTGAAATCAAGCCGCCAAGAATAGGTTTACTATGATCTTATGTATATACAGTTCAAAAACGTGCACAAATCCAAACAACACGTTTTTCCAGATGGAAACACATGGTCAAGTGACTTGATAGTAAGGAGCATTCAGGGTTAGAGAGGACAGGGATCACAGATCTTACAAAAGAAAAGATCTTACAAACAAATCAAAGATCTGACAAGGAAATGGTCATAGTACACTTGCTCTTTACTTACATTCCGTATTCACTGTACAATGTTGTTTATACCTTATGGATACTCTAAATATTCCTCCGCATTTAAGAGATGCTAAGTTTTTAAAAGGAGAAATACTGATCTGTAGCAATCTTTATATTGATTAAGTCTAATTTGTGGCTTTTAAAAGAATACTTTCCAATAGTGATCATCTCCTGACAATAATACTGGAAGAGAAATAAAAAATAAATCCTCGTTATCCCAATACACAGGACAGAAAATCTTCAAAGAGGAACTTCAGGCAGAGGAGAGGAGAGAAAGTAAAATAACCACCAGCCTGCATGAAGCCAAAAGTCTCCCATGGAAAATGAGCTAGGGAGAGACACATGCCCCCTTCCACACCCCCCGAACTAACAGCACCTTAAATTCCATGATAAGGCTGTAAATTTTCTTCCCCGGCCTGCAGTTTAGTGTAAACACTCCAAGAGCTTGAGGGACCACAGACAGAGAGAAATGGCTGGGCTCTAGCTGCTTCTCCTCTAGGGGAATGCTCACTGTCAACTGTTGAATCCCCAAACCTAAACTATCCAGGGTGGTGGTGAGCCGCTGTGGTGGGGAGAGTGCTGGGTGCCGAGGGTGCATGCTGAGGTGGGTGGACTATCCGGTGCGAGGCAAGTGCAGGAAGGAGGGGAATGGTAGGGCCTGATGGGGGAAGGGGGGTGGGACCCAGGGACCCAGACCTGGGACCCAGACCTGGGACCCAGGGCGCGTCCACAGCAGCTCCATAGATCTGTGCACCTGGCCACTGTGGCCTCTCTGGCATCCTGCAGACTCCATTCTCTTTTAGGAGCTGGGGTTGACCTCAAGCACCCTCCCCGTCCCACGTCTAACTGGCCTCCGTGAAGAAAAATACAGATACCATTCCAGAATTGGTCCCCAACTGCCACTTGGGGGGATAAAAACGACGTGCTGGGCACAAAGTTGATGGATACTTATTTCCACGTTCGTGTGAGAGATTAAAGTACATCTTGCAATTAATTTGGGTGCCTGGCGATCCATTACTGAGAATGAAACACACCAGCATGTTCAGCAAGGAAAACCATGTGCAGCGTGGGGGAGAGCCAGCCCGAAACTTCTCAGATAGCAGTTGGCGAGAAAAGCTCAGCCTGTCAGCTACAGCACTTAAAGCTGATGGATATATATTATTTTTGTTTGGCAAAAAAAAAATCCACTCTACCATTAATGACTCCGTGAGTAGGAGTTCAACCATTTTCTTTTATATTAAAAATAAAAGAGGATTCAGAAAGGTTTTCCATGGCTTCTCAGTAACTCATTTATATACAATAAAATGAATGAATTTAAGTGTATAGTATTATGAGTTGAATTCGTCCAACTCCTACAGTTAAAATGTAGACCGTTTCCAACACCCCCAGAAGTTCCCCTGCTCTTTTTCAGTCCATCACTGCCCTCCCCTGCTCCCCTGGTGTCAGGAAAACTCTGATCTGCTTTCTGTCACTATGAATTAGTTTTGCCAATTTCAAATAAATTAAATCAGCCAGTGTATTTTTAATTCAAGGTTTCCCTCATCCTGACAAACTCCTCTGAGGTGTTTATGTTAATTCTCATGGCTCAAAATGCCAAGACTCGGTTGTGTTTCCCCCCAGCTGGTTTTCCCGATTTTAACGTATGTGCCCCGGAAGGGGACACTTCTGGTCTGATTTTAAACTTAAAAACCAGGAAAGTTAAAGGTTTCCAAGTTGAGGTGAAAATCTATTGGACTCACAGAGGGATATTTTAAAAAACAAGACAAAACAGTCCATCCTATCTACTCCATATGAGTTAACTGGACAGGTTGCCCATCCCATGGCCATGGCTGGCTCCAAGTGTCAGCTTCTGGGGGGAATGTGACAAGATCCATTTACAATATCCACAAAGAGAAAGAAGGAAAAAAAATTGCTGACAGACCAGCCAATTATGAAATTATGAAAAATAAAAAAGCTGCCAACTGAAATTAACCTTGAAAAGTCCCTCTCTGTCCCGTCAGTGGTGGGGGCCAAAGAAGATCGTGGTTTTTCTCTCGGTATTTCTCAAACGCGTTCTGAGAGACACGACAGTTGGGGTTAATTTGATTATGTTTCACTGACGGTCAACTGTGCCTAGAACAGGTGGACCAGAAGTCTCTCCGCCATGGGCAGTGCTGAGGTCCCCTCACGCTACAGTACCATTTTCCTGGGCACAAAGCATCTAGGGACTTGGGAACCAGCTAGCCTCCCAAGACAACTGCCACCTTTTTCTCGCATCTTCCAGGCCATTAGCGTGGCAGGCTTTGACAGGCTGTGAGTCACACAATCCTGGAAACTGATCCACCATGGCGGAGAAGGAGAATACAGGCTGTTTTCCTGACTTCTATTTTTGTTACCCTCCATATCTATTTTAATGGCAATTAAACTCCAGGGCCCTTGCTTATCTCTGTTGGCTAATGTATTTAATTCCACCACTCCCAAAGGGAATAATCCCCAATCTCAAGCCTGTGCTGTATTAAAGACCCATGAATGCTTAATCAGAGCAAACAGAGGATTTGGTTTGTATAAACAGCGAAAGCTCATGTCTTTTATGTCCAGAGAGCAGGACTCAGAGAACGAAATGACGATAAATCATTTCCAGAAACAGCGTAACGTAAATGTTGTATGTTTATTTAAAACTTCATACAACCATTTGTCTAGAGCTACAGCCCAGCTTCGAAAAGGGACTTGCCATAATGAGGTTTGGAGGCCAGCAGCGTTCAAGAGCCAAAGACATATTACCTCCTCCCCACACTGGCTTGTGGGGAGAATGGTAAGCTCTTAAGTAGAACGCATGTATCCAAGAGGATAATGCAACTTTAACACAGAGCTTTGCTTTTTTTTTTTTTTTTTTTAAGGAGTTCTTTGTTCAAGTATCAAGTTACACAAAAATCTAAGATGGTTTTAAAGAGAGTGAAAGCCTGGGATTTCTATTTGTCCAAGTCAAAGTGAAAAATCCAAGTTGATAGCACCCTTAAGTTTGCTTCCAACAAGAGGTGGGGGAGGAGCTGGGAGGAGAGGGGAGGGGAGGGGAGGAGAAGGACAGTATGATGATGGGAGTAGGGGAGTTTGGTTGCCTGGGAGTACATGTCTACTCTGTGAGGTATTTACGAAGTAAAAAAAAAAAAAAAAATGGTGCTCAGAGAGCTACGGCGGGTTCTGGCTCCAGCCTGCCTGGGTGTGAATTCTCATTCTGCCATTTTTCAGCTTATTAGCTGGAACAAGACCTAACTTTCCCTCAGTCTCCTCACCTGTAAAACGGGACGATGATAAAGGCACCAGCCTCAGAGAAGTGTTGTAAAGATTCAACACCGAGGAAGCGCTTAAACGGCGCCTGGTGCCTACTGGGCTGGCTTTCTGGAGGGAGAGATCTTCCACGAGTCTCTGAAGACAGCATGAAGAAAACTGAGTCATGACTGTACTAGAAGGTGGTGAAGGGTAAGAAATGACAAGAGGAGTGGCAGCCTGCTCTGTAACCCCAAACAGCAGGTTTCCTGGAGAGAGGGGAACAAAATTATTCTCGGGTTGTTTCTAATGTGAAGGGTAAACACAGTTCCGTGCCCACAGTGCCTCACAACTACAACATATGAAGCCAGAGCAAAGCCTTCTTTTGTAAGTTTGCATAGTCTCTTGAGGTGTGCATTCTGTTCTCATTCATGGAGCAGACCACAGAAGCAGGTGGGCCACTGGGAGCTTGATATGCTGTGACTCTCACGACGGCAACCCTCAGGGTCACCCAGAAAACCTGATTTCGTCAAGCAACAAACAGAATGGCGCCCGGGCTGAGGAGCTCAGGGCCTGATCTGCAGCAAAATCTTAAAATCTGCATTCATCTGCTCACAATATCCTACTGACACTTTATGTGATGGATTTTCTTTCTTCCTTTTTTTTTTCTTCTCATTGATTTATTTGACTGTGAGGCGAGGGGAGGGGAGGAGTGGACTGGGGAGGGGGGGGGGGCACCTGATGAACTTTCAACCCTGTGATAACCCAACAGAGAAGGTAGTGGGTGGTGGGAAGTTTCTTTCATTACGCAGATGCTGAAGTGGAGAAATGGTCTCTGTGTTCACACACTCTGAAGAGACACCAACAATTTCAAGGGATGTGGCCTTAGAAAAACCACAGGTCTATCTGTAGTGATGAGAAGAGATTCTTGGGAAGGAAACCAGTCTGAAGAATATGTAGGGCCACTTCAAAAAGATACTCAAATTCTGCAATTTGGAGGCACAGTAATACAAAGTCCAGCATAACCCGGAGGCAAAGTAGGGCTTCAGGAACCTTCCGGGCATCAAATGCAGCTCTCCTAAATCAGAAAAGACAGGCTAGTAGAATGCTATGCTAACTAAGGCACCCACAGTTAATACACTTTTCCTTTTCTCAGGTAAAGCCCTGCGTATATATGTATTACGGTATATTTCTTGTCCAGATAGATAAGACTTAAAAAAAATCAGTTATGTGATTCAGTTGAGATCAGTGTGTTGTTAATGATAAATGTACTTATTTCATCCGGCACTTTCAAATCGTGTTTTTGAGACACGAAAGCAGTCAAAGGATATACCTGGGCATCTTTGTTTCTCCACTTCCTTTTAGCAGTGAAAGATGACATTTCCTTATAAAATTCAGTAACCAGCTCTATTTATGTAAAAAGCATTAGGGAAGGAATGCTGTGAAGCCTCTACCTTTCCAAGGCTTCTAATCCAAGTGCAGACATAAGGTAAACGTTTTATGACACAAGATGACAAGCGAATTTTCAACTCAACTTTTGAATAGACTTTGCTATCTATATATGATTAATGCTTCCTACGATCCAGCACAGAAATATCTGCTGGACACAGCCAGAAGAGAAATTCACTTCCCAGGCAGAGGGCTGGTGGGAAGAAGGTAAAACTTCACTTCGAGGACAGGAAGGAGTTGGGGAGGGAACAGGGAAATGTCTTCGAAGAATCACACACTTGCCTAACCAACCATTACGTACTAAGCTTGTACTACATGCCAGGCGCTGGGCTCATTAATGAGGTTCTGAGGATGCAGGCTGAATGAATAGGTCCAGTCCTTGCCTTCTCACAGTTGTTAAAAACATTCCAAAATGGAGTCGCTTAGGCTAAGTTTCACGTCACTGAAAGGATTTAGTGTTGGCTCTCCCGGAAATGGAATCTTAAACCAGTCGATCTGGTATCTCTGATCAACACAAGTTAGATAATCCACCTGAGAGACCTTGGCCATGCCCAAAAGCAAAGGGACCTTGCAATAACGAACATGCTTTTTTTTTTTTTTTTTTTTAATAAAAAAACCTAATTTCCTTATTCCCATCTCCTTCAGCCTACAAAAGTCTTTCATTTCATACAATTCCTTGGAGCTCCTTTCTATTTGCTACAGTGGATATGGTCTGATTCCAATCAATTTATGCTCAAATAAACCCTTCACAATTTTAACATGTCTCCATTTATCTTATAACAGCTTACCAAAAGGAACTTTTTAATAAAACTCATTAGCTTTACTTTGGTTACTAGACTCCTTTAAATTCACACTTCAGATGTGCCAGGTAGGGGACACCTGCTGATTCATTTTCTCTCTTCTCCCTGTTTTCTGTTCCCTGTTCTCATTCAGAAAGGCACGTCCTCATGTGTACTCTACCCTTTCCTCCGTTAAAAAATTCTTTTCATGAATAACTGGACACATTCACATAAAAGAGAGAACACTAAAGGGCTAGCTCCTTCAGGAGATGTATTTTAGCAGGAGACGGAGTCACAGCTCATGGTAAAATTCCAGGTACCAGTGCGATTGCCCACAAGGCCATTCTGATTTGACAAGATATTCGGGGGTGATGTAGACAGCCTTCCTCTGCCATCACGCTGGCATTCACATTCCCAGGAAAATATAACTACAAGTACTAATTGACTCAGGACCTAATGTTTCTTGAAAATTGCTTGAGCTTTTTCAAGGTGTCAGCTAACTTGTCATCTCAAAGCATTTCTCTGAAGTCATTTAACGGAATACAAAAATAAGGAAAATCTGTGAGCAGATTTACTCTGTTCATACGCCTTGTAGATCTTGTAACTGACTTTTCTTCCTATTCTCTGCTTCTTTGAATATTTGAATGTATTTGCCTTTTCCTTGGTGGCAATTTTTACATTCAAAGTCATCAGTGAAAAAATATTTTAAATATAGTCCAAAAGTTAGGACTGTGCTAGATTGATCTCTGCTACAGATTCTGAGGAGATGGGGCCTCTGGGTGGCTGAGTCTGTTAAACATCTGACTCATGGTTTCGGCTCAGGTCATGATCTCACGGTTTGTGAGCTTGAGCCCCGCACTGGGCTCTGTGCTGACAGTGCAGAGACTGCTTGGGGTTCTCTCTCTCTCTCCCTGTCTTTCTACCCTTCCCACACATGCTCTAAGTAAATAAATAAATGTGAAAAAAGAAAAAAAAAAGTAGATTCTCAGGAGGAGCATCGGGAAGGTAGAATCTGAGTGCAATGTACCGTGGTCAAGAAAGGAGTGCCTGTGGTTACCTTGCCCTTGACTGTAGGGAAGTTTCACTACTTAATAAACCATCTGGCTTTAGACAAGCTCTTTGATCTCTCGGGGGCAGCTTTCTCATTTGTACAATGGGGATAATTCTCTCATCTGTCTTATTAGGCTGGTCTAAGAATCTGATGAAGGAATGCATATAAAACGCCTAGCACTGCCGAAGGGCTGGCTAATTATTAGCTGGTGGTCACTCTTCGATCTGGCAAGTGTTTACTGCCTCCTATGTGCCAGCTGCTGTCACAGGTGTTGGGATAGAACAGTGAAAAAAAAAAAAAAAGGTCCCTGTTCTCACAAACACTGGGTTCTAGTTAGAGTTCACAGGCAATCAAGACATTAGTATCGAACTTGTCAGGGGGTGATAAGGGCTATGAAGAAAACTGGAGTGGGAGAAGGAGAAGGGAGAGAGGACGCTGGCTGGGATGAAGAGACGCTGCAAAAAGGTCAGGGTAGGTCTCTCTGTTATTTAAGCAGAGATAAGCCTGAAGGGAGGTGGTGAGCCACGTGGATACCTGGAAGGAGACTCCAAGAGAGAGACTGGGGTCAGGAGGGTAAGACAAGAGTCCAAGAGCCGTAGAATTTGCTTTCTCCTGGCCAGGACCACTTTTTGGTTGCTCTGTGTCTTCTGACACATCTCTTCTCTGCACTGCTCTTTAGCCTCCTAGGTTATGAAACACAGATCCATTTATGTGTGTCCTTGGAACCACTGGGAAGGCTGGAGGGAGAGAATCAGGAACGAGCTCAGAGAAACAAGTCCCAAGTCCCTGCACAGAGCAGTGGCCTACACAAGGATTTACAAGCCATCATGGGAGCGGAGGCTGGAAAGAACTGACTGGTACAAGTTCATCATATCTATCCATTTCCACAGTGGTATAAACCAGGAGAGTGAACTTACCTGTAATCCAATTTAAAAAAAATATTTTTTAAACACTTATTTATTTTTGAGAGACAGAGCATGAGCAGGGGAGGGGCAGAGGGAGGGAGACACAGAATCCAAAGCAGGCTCCCGGCTCCGAGCTATCAGCGCAGAGCCCGATGCTGGGCTGGAACCCACGAACCGTGAGATCATGACCTGAGCTGAGGTTGGACGCTTAACCAACTGAGCCACCCAGGTGGCTGTAATCCAATTTTGATGCCAGCAATGGCTCCAAGAAAACTCACCTGTCTAAATCATAAATCAAAAATATGTCACAACAACCATGAGCATTTAGTACTAATCCAAAAGTCAGCATGTATAAGCAAGAGGATGGAGTTTCTCTTAGCCAGATCATTATTCAATCTAGCCATCATTTATGGAGTTTCTCCTACATTCCATAGCTCCCGTAAAAGAAACCAGGGCCTCAGAAGGGACTTGAAGCAGAAGGACCTTACAGTCCACGGGGCTGGCTGGAAGCTCTCACTGCTTAGGGACATCTGGGCTTGGGGCAGGGATCAGGGAGAATCAGGAAAGAGGGATGCAATTATCTTACACACAGCAGTCCTGCCCACTGGTATCACGGCCTCACCAAACCCTGCAATGTGTCCATGCATAGTCTCGCCTCTTGGGAAGAGATGAAGGAGGCCATAGGCAGAGAAGGGCAAAGTTGTTCTGGAATATACGAAGAGGACTGAGAACCCTGCCCTGTGGCAATCAGTGTGGAAAGCCCTGGTTAAAACAAACACAGCACATAACACAGCCCTGCTGGGGTTATCCAAGTCCCTCAGAAGCAGCAACCTAACCAAAGATGATAGAGGAGTCATTGTCACACCCAGAGCTAGGGGTGTAAGAATTCTGTCACTTCCCACATCCCATTTTATCTTTCCCTGCAAAGCTCAGAGTGGATCTTCTTCCTGAAGCCCTCCCTCCATGCCCCTCCCCAGGATGGGGGGGCATCTGCTTCCCCATTTGGTCTCCATATCTCCTATATTTTAATCATTCATGTAATTATTACACCACATGCGTGTCACTGAAACTGGATTGGGTAGCCCAGAGGTGGGCCTGTCTCAGAGGGAGGAGTCTTTGGAGTCAGGTGACAGTCTTATGGTTTTCAACCCTCACTCCAACCTCTGTAGTGGGTTTTACAGTTAACAGAGGTGCTCAGATTTAGATCCATGTCCTTTTGGTTCTAAGGTACAAGACTTTAACCACCACATTCTGTTTGCGCTGTCTTAATATTTTCGTATATCCATTGTCAATTCCTTAACCTGAAAAAATCCCTGAGGAAACTGATCAGTTACTGAGGAAAAGAATTGTGGGAGGGTTCCCAGGTCCCACCACCTGGATGCTCCCAATACTTGGGGTGGATTTGGATGGTCTCAGCTGTTAAAATGAAGGGCTCAACAAGGTGGAGGGCAGTCCCTCTGAAGAATTCCTAGGCTGGGTTATTTCTTTTCTTTTAAGTTTATTTATTTATTTTTGAGAGAGAGAGAGCGAGCGAGAGAGAGAGCGCATGTGCACACACAAGCGAGGAAGGGGTAGAAAGAGAAGGAGAAAGAGAATCCAAGCAGGCTCCGTGCTGTCAGCACAGAGCCCAATGCGGGGCTCGAACTTACAAACCATATCATGATCTCAGCTGAAACCAAGAGTCTGATGCTTAACCAACGGAGACACCCAGACATCCCTAGGCTGTGGTATTTCAATCAAGAGATTCCAGAAGCCTAGAATGAGGAAGCATCTCCTTCAGTATCTACACACCATTGTCAGACTGATGGATGATGCTTGAGACCCTCATCAATTAAACCTATGAGAACTATTATGAAATTGACCTTTTTTCCCCCCTGACCTACAGGATTTGTACTTGCGGGCAATCCTTTTCATAGAAATTACCTCCCTAGTTAGGGCTTTCCACAGCATGGGAGCTTATGGGTTAATAAAATCCCTCAGTGACTATTTTCAAATTTGTAAATACAGTTTTTCTGGACTACATTATCAAGCTTCATTGCTGTGACTTTGAGTTTTCTTGAATGGCTTTTACACTCTGTTTGAAAATGTTTTTCCACACGTAATGGGAAAAAATCCTCACAAATAAGAAGTACGGCTGGCAGGTGCTTCAACAGGTCTAAAATAATAAAGCCAAGAATCCATTCTCCTATCTTTAAAAATGACCAGGCCCTAAGGGCCCCCATTATTGTTTTACCACTTCTATTAATAGACTTCCTTAGCTGGTACTCTGCAATGTATAGGACATGGCATGTTTTATGGAAACACTAACACAGACTCTAGTTTGAGAGTTTCTTTTTCTTTCTTCTAGACTTGACATTCCATATTTGATCAGAAGTAATCATAATTTATCCTTATTCTGGGGGGGGGGAGGGGCGGTTACAAGCTACTTGTTTTAGTTTCTTAAAGTGGGGACTGTCAGTGCAGAGAAAGGTCCACTTGTGAGTTAAAATCCTTTGAAACACAGAACACGTTTGATACTTGAAAAGTGTTCCAAAAGTCTGTTTAGTTTCCCTCTTCAAAGTGATCAAATGAACCTGAAAAGTGTTTCAAATGAAAGCCCGCCGCTGTCTGTCATCTCCCGGACTTGATAAATACACACGAGGACAGAAAACTACTGCCTCAGCTCTGGACCGTCACTGACAACCACTCAGTCCGTTCCCATTTCCAAGGAATGGGTTATTTTTCAACAAGTAACCTATACACACAGCTCAAAATTCGACAAGCACAAAGCGTCTACAATAAAAAAGCCAATCTAGCTTTTACACTAGCCCCTTGGTCGTCCAATTCCCTCTTTTCTTACGTATTCGTGTGGTAATATTCCACACATATAATAAACGTCGTGTTGTGCATAAGGTAGCCTACTTTACATGCAATGTTAAATCTTGCTTTATCCACTGCACATTTCAGAGATGGTATCTTAGGAGCACAGGCAGTCCTAAAGAAGTATTTCTAAAGTTTGCTCAGTATTCTGTAATGTATGTAACAACTCCTATTTTGAAGGATGTGGAGGTCATTTCCAAAATTTTTGTAACACATACACGAAGAACTAATGAATTAACAGCAGCAGCAACAAAACCCCAGTAGTTCAATAAAAGAAAAACCAATGGCGGGGCATGCCTGGGTGGCTCAGTTGGTTAAGTGTCTGACTTTGGCTCAGGTTGTAATCTCACGGCTCGTGAGTTCAAGCCCCACATTGGGCTTCCTGTTGTTAGCACACAGCCCACTTCCGATCCTCTCTCTTTGCCCCTCCCCTTAACATAACAATGTTAAGTGCACTCAAAATTGAAGAAATGCCTGTTATAATTACAACAAAACATTAGCTTGCCCTCATCTGGTGGCAAAGAACCAAAGGCTGAGCAGAGGATTTAGAGAGACAGGAGCGGTTGGTAAAACTGTAGATGAATACAACCTATCCAGAGCTCACTTTGACACTATCTCTCACCCCTCCCTTCTCCCATACCCTTTCAAATCCTTACAGGTGTTCCACTCTGACCTAAAGCTCTCGGGCATCATCATTAACCCCATATGCTTTCCTGCCACCATTGAACCTGGCTGTGTTGCCAGACTTCTCCATCACGGCTCTCAATGGAAGGCGGTTTATTCCCTCGGATCCTCCCCATCAGACCTACCTCTGCCTCTCAGGACACCCCCACTTCCCAACTTCCAAGACTCCCAAATATGCTGTCTTCAAGCCCAGACCTCTCTTGTGAGCTCCAGATCCACCTATCACACAGCCCCTGGAACAGACAGTCTACTGGGACGTCTAACAGGCACCGCAGCCTAATCCTTCACGTCTTTCTACAAGCCTGCTTCTCTTCCTCTGCACTTTTCCCACTGGCAAAAGGATGTAGTCATGTCGGAAGCCTGGGCCTCCTCACCCTTCCTTCTCCCCCACACCTATGACCAAAACATCACGCAATCTTACAGACCTTCATCTTCTAAATACTCCTGGAGTCCGGCCCCCTTGCTTACTTTTACCATCCGAGCGAGCGCAAGCCACTCTCACCTCTCAATCAGCTCACCTGGTCTCCCTCCACCTTCGCTTGCCTCTTTCCCATCATCTGGCTTCCAGAAAGCACTCCTACATGCCCAACAAGGAGATGTCACATCCCCCGCGAGACTCTCGGATACATGCCTTTGGTCACAGGGTGAGGCCAAGCTCCTCAGCGCTGTTAAGCTTTTTTTTTTTTTTTTTTAATAATTGTCAGTGATTTTTTAAAATTTCATTTATTTATTTTGAGAGAGAGAGTGAGAGAGAGAGCGGGGGATGGGCAGAGAGAAAGAGAGAGACAGAATTCCAAGAAGGCTCCGTGCTGTCAGGGCAGAGCCTGACTCCGGGCTCGAACGCACAAACCGTGAGATCATGACCTGAGCCAAAACCATGGGTCAGACGCTCAACCAACTGAGCCACCCAGGCGCCCCTGTAAGGCACTTTATAACCTGTTGACCGTCCAGCCACCTTCAAACCCCAAACACTCAATGAGAGATGAAGACAGATACGATACCTGCCCTTGGGGAATGAACACGTCAACAAAATAACCTTGACTCCAAGTGCCGGGACCGAAACGAACAGGTTCAGAGCCAGAGACTAACAGGGTGGGAAGAGCTGAGACGCGGTGATCAGGACAGGTCTCTGGGAAGAGGTCACAGTTAGGCTGCTTACAGAAGGATGGGGGGTACTGGGCACGGTAAGAGCACAAGTGTCTTAGTGCCTGCAAAGCCGTGAGGCAAGCAGCGGTGATATGGTTGAGAAAAAGAAGTGCAATGTGGCTGAAGAAGTCACAGGGGGAGTGGCATGAGGTGAGGCTGGTGATGTAGGCAAGGTCTCACAGCCACAATCAGGCAAGGAGTTGGGACTTTATTCTAAGGACCATGGGAAACCATATGCCCTTCACTGATTACACTCCAGGCCCACTGGGGCTCTTTCATTGCTTTGAATGGTTCCATAAATCCTGCCTGGCACAGAGTGGTCCAAATCATTGTACTCTCTGCCTGCAAAGTTCATTTTTTTTTTTTTTAAGTTTTACTTATTTTTGAGAAAGAGAGAGAGTGCATGCCCAAGTTGGGGAGGAGCTGAGAGAGAGAGAGAAAGAGAGGAGAGGGAGAGAATCCAAAGCAGGTTCAGCACTGTCAGCACAGAGCCTGACACGGGGCTCGAACCCACGAACCGTGAGATCATGACCTGAGCCAAAGTCGGACGCTTAACCCACTGAGTCACCCAGGTGTCCCTGTTCTTTTTTTTTTTTTTTTTTTTGGCTGATGGCCAACGCACCCTTCAGGTCTCGGCTAACATCCACTTCATCTCCACGGCCATGCCTGGCCTCTCAGCTAAGGTCAGAGTCTATCACATTCTCTCCCATCTCCCCGTATGTTTCATTGGTGGCACTTACCACACAGAGATAGATTGATTACCTGTGGGTTTGCCAACCAATGTATCCTAAGCACGGGGCACAAGCCAGTTACTTTAAAAATATTCTCAAGCAAATGAATAAACGTGCAAATTAATGAAAATCAAAGCAAATCTAGACTTAGCTTGACTGAGGCTGACCAAAGATCATGGAAATCTTGAAGTTGGAAGAGATTTCGAATCCATTTAAGCCAAGTCCAGCAGTGAAGGATGTTGGGTCCAGGGAAAAGAAGCCACACACCCACAGTCACTGAGCTCACTAGCACGACCCGCTTCTGGACCCAGAGATAGGCCCCACATTCTTCTTAGTGAACTCTGTGATACTTGAAAAGGTCCTGGGGGAAGGGAATTCCTCAAGACAAACTTTTTCTGGCTGCTAATCACTAGGAAAGGAAAAATGATGTAGACAGCATGAGTATTTCACTGATGGATTTAGTTACATAGACTAAAGTGTCAGCTTGGGAAGTTTCCAGCATGTCTCTGGTCTGACACTAGTTTTAGAAGGAAGGTAAAGGCAGCTGGAGCCGGCTCCCTGACGAGCCAGGCGGCAGCATCCCATGGGTCCGTCCCTCAAAACCTCCGTTCAGCGTGTCACAGTGGGTCTGGTTGGCTCCAGAGAGGCCCACGGCTAGAAAACATAACAGGGGTGTAAGCACTTCAGGCCTGAGACCTGTTGGCACCAAAGTGTGGGAAAAGTCCTCACAAGGCCTGCCCACAGTCGGCCTAGTCCAGACCAAGGTTATTAATCTTTCATGTCCCTAGACGCTCAAGTCACAGAGTTTGGAGAAGGAGAAATAAAGTGGGATGGCAAGGAGGCGGTGTGGCAGGGTAAAAAGAACAGCAGAAGGTGACTTGGGAGCCTAGCTGCCTGAAGGTGCTCAACTAAAACCGGCAGGGTTGAACGGATGATACCAAAAGTCTACCAGCCTCACGACTGAGTTCCAAGATTTCGAATCCTGTTCAAATTGGACAGATCTGAACACATTTTTCGGGCAGTGGAGGCTGGGTGCCTACGATCATGGAGTCAGACTGCCTAGATTCAATCTTGGCTTCATCATATCTTGGCCGTATGCTCTGAATGTCTTTGTGCCTCAACTTCCTCATCTGTAAAATGGGTCTCCTGGGGTCGTTTTGAAGATCACAGGGAAATAGTCTATTAAAGTGGCTAGCACAGGGGCACGTGGGTGGCTCAGTGGGTTCAGTGACTAAGAAAATGAATCAAGTTAGGGGCGCCTGGGTGGCTCAGTCGGTTAAGCGTCCAACTTTGGCTCAGGTCATGATCTCACGGTCCGTGAGTTCGAGCCCCGTGTCGGACTCTGTTCTGACAGCTCAGAGCCTGGAGCCTGTTTCAAATTCTGTGTCTTCCTCTCTCTCTGCCCCTCCCCTGCTCAGGCTGTGTCTCTCTCTGTCTCAAAAATAAATAAAACATTAAAAAAATTAAAAAAAAGAAAATGAATCAAGTCTTAGTCAATGGCTTTATGATATTTACAGATACTTTATCATCTGGAACCCTGAGTCATTCTCATTTTGTACCTTTCCAGTTGGAAGTTATTCTCACAACTGTTCCTGGGCTTCTGGTTGCAAAACAAAACAAAGCAAAACAAAAACTGAAGGACCCAAGTGTTGGCGAGAAATTGAAAAAGAAAACAGCGCGCAATTAGGTGTTAAATATAGGTAGACTGTCCATGACACCGTAACTTGTAGTATACAGACTAAGATCCATGTTCCTTAATGCAACTCACAACGTCATTCCAAAGTTGCAGGAAAGCCCACACGGTGGGTGCACAAACGAACCGGGGAGTTTCCAGAGGCATATATAGCCTGTAGGTACAAAAAGAGTTACGTTGTTATGTTAATGGTAATCATTCAGATTCCACTGGCCTGTCCCTGCCTGCTAAACACAGAGTCCCCTGAAAATAATGAAATCAACGGCGAATGAGAAAGTAGAGACAGATGTTAGAGGAAAATTATGCTCTGTGGTTTTTAAAGTGGTTTTTCTCAGTGGATTTTTCACAAATCAAACTTTTAAAAGACCTTTCACAGCGTACTCTTTGGAAAGGCTGCTACATATTTGCTTCTTTGAAACCTGAGGGTGTGTGAAAGTGGGTGGGAATGTACATGCAAGCTTTCCCATGCAGCGTATGTCTTCAGCTGGTTTCTTTCTGGAAGGAAATGGATGGTTTTAAATGTTTTGTCTTCCAGGGCACTTGGTCAGACTGGGCACATATCACAGAATAACATGATTAATCTGGGAATAAATCTTCAAAATCTCTCCTGCCTGTTGGCCTAGAGGGGTTTCCTAGACTCTCTAAAACTGGACATTTCATGGTGAAGCTGGGGTTCTTTTGCTAATTCTGATCGTTTTCTGTTTTTTTTTTTTTTTAACATTTATTTATTACTGAGAGACAGAGAGAGACAGAGCATGAGCATGGGAGGCACATAAAGAGAGGGAGACACAGAATCCGAAGCAGGCTCCAGGCTCTGAGATGTCAGCACAGAGCGCAATGCAGGGCTTGAACTCACAAACCGCGAGATCACGACCTGGGCTGAAGCTGGACACTCAAACGACTGAGCCACCCAGGTGCCCCCATTCTGATCGTTTTCTTTTCTCTGTGAAAAACACTTGCTAACTTCTTTTCTCTGTGAAACAGAACCCAGGAGCAGAAGCGGGATGCTCCAGAAAATTTCTCTCAGACCCTCAATCCTTCTCCCTGTCAGAAACCAAAGAAGTGGAGATCACATTGCATTTAAGGATTTAATGAACAAAAAAAGAAAAATCCAAAAGCAATTTTTTACAAGATTTATTTATTTTTGAGAGAGAGAGAGTGCAAGCAGGAAGAGGCAGAGAGAGAGGGGGGATACGAGACCCAAAGCAGGCTCCGCCCTTGACAGCAGTGAGCTGAATGCGGGCTCGAACTCAGGAGCCACGAGATCGTGACCTGAGTGAAAGTTGGACACTCAACCAAATGAACCACACAGGCACCCCCAAAAACACTTCTGGCTTTCAATACCTCATTCCTTCTGAAATATTTTATTGATTTATTTATGTTTTTAAATTATTTTTTTGTTTTATGTTTATTTTTGAGAGACAGACAGACAGACAAAGCACCAGCAGGGGAGGGGCAGACAGAGAGAGAGAGAGAGAGAGAGAGAGAGAGAGACAAAATAGGAAGCAGGCTCCAGGCTCTGAGCTGTCAGCACAGAGCCTGATGCGGGGCTCGAACTCACGAACCATGAGATCATGACCTGAGTCGATGTTGGACACTTAACTGACTCAGCTACTCGAAATACTTTAAATAGTGTTTTGGGGTGACGATGGGTAAATGGAGAATCGAAGCCCTTTTTGTATTCATCAGAAGCATCTTATTAGATTGCTACAGCTTATCTAGAAAGACCTAGAGACCTACAGGGCTCACTGTTGGTTCTGTGATGGCGTCCCCTGTGCGTTCCTTCTGACCCTCCCGTGCCCACTCAGCACCACTTATCCCTGGGAGAGACCTGTCTTAGTGCATTAATGAAATCACTAATGTCTGGCCATACACACCCTCATACCACTGTTTCTAGAATGACATTTATATTATGCTCTGCCTCCTGTATCTTTCATGAGGGAGTTTTTATGTGTCACTAAAAAATACTGGATAACACTCTTTATTAGCCCCATGATACGCCAGCCCATCAATACTTGTCCGGGCCTGATGAGATCATGCTATGGTTCTTAATCAGAGTGAAAGAGAGCAAGAAATACCTTTATTAAAAAATCAATTAAAAACCAGTTGCCCCAGGTAAACAAAAAGCATCATCAGGGCATGTGTGACAAGAAAAAGTAACAATAAAATGAAGTGGCAGGAGGCACTACTCAGGAAAAGGCCTGGAGATTACCGGTCGTCTGCAAATGCATAGCAGTTTCCTTTTTGTCTGGCTTGAGGTAAAACTCGTGGCTTCAAACGCAGAAACGCAGCCACTTGCCACTCTCGAATGCTCTGAATGATTTCTCTAGGAGCATGGAATGGATTTTTGTAGAATCGTCGATAGATGCATCTGGTCCTCAACATACCCGGCCACAGGCGGGCAGCCTGACCGTTAGCAAGGTGGCACACACCCAGGATTTCTGCTTCAGAAGCCGCTGGGGTGACGGTTTAAGCTGCAGGATTCAGAGTCTTAGTCCCAGAGAGTCCTATTTAGTCACGCTGGAAAGAGCCCCCAAATCTGCGCTGTAACCAAGCACGTCAGGTGGGTCTTATGCAAAAATAGGGGCTGAGAACCACTTGGAAGAGGTGTACGATCATTAAAGCAGAAAGTTCACCAGAAAAACCTTGACGCCTGATGTCCCATTGACTTCAGATGTGTAGCAACCCACTTCAAGACATCGAACATTTTTCATCTCCCAAAACAGACCCGTCAGAAGACCCATTGCAGTCCTGCCTTGCTTTCTGCCTAGGCTCTGATGCTAAACCCCACCGGTCAGTTGTGTCTGTTCTAGACTTTGTATCAAGTATGAAATCATACTGTTTTGTGTCTCGCTTCTTTTGCACAATGTCCTGTCTGTGAGATTTTGTGACATAATGAACGTGTGGCACTTAGCACACTATTGGGCGACGTTTACCTAATGCCAGCTGCTATCATCATCACCATCATCAATATTTCACCCTGTGAAGATTTTTTAAATTACTATTTTGGTTTTCTTTGCTATCCAGAAATAATGGGAATACATATGGCGACCACACAGTCTGGGGAAATACTCATTGTGCAGGCTGATATTCTGCCTGTTGGAAGGTCCAACTACATGAGGGAAACCCTAGGACATCACACACAAGATGGCTGATTCGCCTGTGGCACTATGGCCGCCACACGGGCACTGACGGCCAGCGCGCTGGGACTCCGACTACAGCAATTTATCATGATTTCCTGGAGAGCCGAGGCACCAGGGTTGGGTACGAATATTCCTGCTGCAGAAACAATGGTTCACTGGGGCACGTGGGTGGCCAACTCTTGGTTTCAGCTCAAGTCATGATCTCACAGTTCATGAGTTTGAGCCCCGTGTTAGGCTCTGTACTGACAACATGGAGCCTGCTTGGGATTCTCTCCACCCCCCCCACCTCTGTCCCTCCCCTGCTCATGTGCATATTCTCGCGCATGCGCGCTCTCTCTCTCTCAAAACAAATAAACTTAAAAAAAGAAAGAAAGAAAGAAAGAAAGAAAGAAAGAAAGAAAAGAAAAAAATACTCGTTCACAAAGCTCATGAGTAATGGAGCCCTCAGACATGGGAAGAAAAGTACACCATCAGAAGAACTCTACCTACATCTCAGTTTCTCAAAAGCTGGCCATAGCGTGGCATGCAGTCTCTTGAATTGCTTTCCAGCTTTAATTATGACACTTAGAATATAGTTATTTAGAAAAAATAGGGAGAATATGACAGGACACAAATATTATTCTTGTGTTCATTCCTGGTTCAATTGGAGTTCTTTATATGGGAATGTAGATAGCAGAACAACTAGTGTTAGATTTATTTTATTACTTATGTATTTATTTTTGTCAAGAAGGCTTTCAAACGAAAGTCCCTCCAGAGCAGATTAGAAATTCTTTCCAGGAAAATGAAGTCTAGGCCTAAAAAGTATTCGGCCCTAGGCTCTGTTTAGTAAGGTATTCCCCTGGTGCAAAGTCCAATATTAGACATTATGCCCTGGTTGGAAAAAATAACATTCATATGAAATAGTTTGCATTTGGAAGAAAAAAGGGATAGCAAGAAACAAAAACAGGCAGAAGCCCTAAGTAAGAGCAATGCTATTCTGACTTGGTTGGTCAAAAATGGAACCCAAGATCCTGAGTTTCTAACACGCTCCCAGGTAACACAATGGTGCACGTGTGGGAATCATATAGAACAAAGGGGCTCACAGGAAGGACACAACTTTTCGTTCCATGGTAGTCAAGGTATTTGACAGTGTTGGGACAAAAGAGCGATGACTCAGAATTCTCTTCTTTGAACCCTTGGAAAAAGCATCCTGAGGCCCTACCAATCCTAGTCACTTCCAGTCAGTTTAGAAGAATACCTTTGCTTTCTTTGCATTGCATAATTTTGTGGGAATTCTTATTCATTAATTTGTTCAAAAAATATTTATTCAGTGCCAATTTTGTGCCAGGTACCAGGCAAGCTACAAACTTCTTTGGGCTCTATTAACAAACAAAAAAAAAAAAAAAGAAAAAAAAGAGAAGAATCTCATTTTAACCCAGAGGGGTAGACATGCCAATTCCATAAAAATTTTGTTTTGGCTCTATTTAAAAAATTTGTAGAATTATTGTTTCCTCAAATGGACAAAAACGCAGGGTTGGATTTGTCTAGTTCCTAGATGGTCCTCACCACATTTTGCTCTGTGTATCTTTCTATGTGTTTTGTCTCCCTTGTGATTTGATATCCTTGAAAGCAGGGATTGTGTTTTATTCATCTTAATCTTTCGAGGGCTCACCAAGGGCCCAGGAGCCAGACAGAAATTACTCAAAAATTGTTTTCTTTCTTTTTTTAAAAAATTATTTATTGGAGAGAGAGGGAACCCTGCACACACCAGTAGGGTAGGGGCAGGCAGAGGGAGACAGAGAGTGGGGCGGAGCCGGACGCGGGGCTCGAACCCTGAGGTCACGACCTGAGCCGAAATCAACAGTTGGACGCTTAACCTACTGAGCCGCCCAGACGCCCCTCCAAAAATATTTGAATAGATGGAAGAAACAGGAGCTTTTCTAATTTGCCTCCGAAAAAGTACTTAGAGACATAAATACTTAAGAGAATTCTTTAAGATTTCAATTAAGAATCATCCTGAGAGTTGATTTTAAAAGCTCACTCCTGGATAGTCCCCGGGAGACCTTAATTAGGTCTGGGCTGGGTCCCAGGAAAGCAAGCATTGGACAAGCTCCTCTGGTGGCTTTTAACATCAGGCACGTTTGGGAAACTCTGCTCCAAAGTAAAACATGGCAATTCAGAAGGAAGATCAACTGAAAAAAAAGGAGTAATGTTTTAGCAGGAGACCTTATTTCTATGAAGAATAAGCACTGGAACATAAACATATTTCATTAAAAAAAAATTTTTTTTAATGTTTATTTTTGAGAGACAGAGTGCAGTGGGGGAGGGGCAGAGAGAGAGGGAGACACAGAACTCGAAGCAGTCTCCAGGCTCTGAGCTGTCAGCACAGAGCCCGACAACACAGGGCTTGAACTCATGAACCGCACGATCATGACCTGAGCTGAAGTCGCACACTTAACCGACTGAGACACCCGGGCACTCAAGAGAACTAAGTTGATGCTAGTCTTCATGAAAATAGAAGTCTTGTTCCAGAGCCAGCCTTCTTTTCCCTGATAGCTTATCACTAAGTGACTTGACTCTGTTCCTGTGCTGGAGGCCTGCAGCTCCCCCGTTGTGAGGCTGTTAGACCCGAGGAGCCCCATCGCTAGGACTTTCATTGCCCTGGTTCAATTCCTGATGCAAATGAGGGCCATTCTGAGGATGTCTGAGAATAATTTTACTACCCATTGATTTTCACAAATCCTGTGGTTCCTGCGAAATCCTCTGAAATGTGTATCAGATACAGAAACAAACAGGGAAATTGAATAGGAAACACCATAGCTCAGAGTGAAATGAGAACATTCATTCGTTCTGCTGAAGAACACAGGCCCAGTGTGATCCAGCACAAGCCCAGGCTAATGTTGGTAAACACATATTTTCAGGAAAAGCCTCATTCATGGCCCAATTATTATACAGATGTCCAGGCTAGAGCAGGACGAGTGGGGCACTCTAATTGGCTCCATGGACAAATTCACATTTTGACTAAGCCAGAGAAAGCGTGAGATTGTTTCGGTATCGCTTAGTAGAAACTTCTTGTAAAAGCATGACTTAACTGACATCCTGAAACATCAAACAGTCCCTTCTTCTAGAACCAGTCACCAAGTGCCAATCACAACTTTCGAATGCACCGTGATAAGCGGTGATGCCCCTGGCAGTCCATGACTGGTAACGCGAGCCAGTTAGCTCTGCCTCCAGCCCAGACTCAACTGTGAGAGTCTTTCATGCAGACTTGTCCATTTGCATTTTAGGGTAATGGAACACACTGTGTATCTACTTTGTTAGAGTCTCCTCTGCTAGGCGCTACAAGTATAAAGCAAAATGAGTCTTGGTCTCAAGCCGCGCAATGTTGAAAATCTGATAGAATAGTTACCTAAAATAAATAACAATCGGAAGCGTAGAATATGCGAAATCCTTAATCACGATACAGACCAGTGCTTCTCAAACTTTAATGTGCATACGAATCTGGGGTCTTGTTAGAGTGCAGGTTCTGATCCGGTCGGTCAAAAATGGAACCCAAGATCCTGCGTTTCTAACAAGCTCCCAGGTAATGCAACGGTGCTGATGTGGAATCAGACTGTAAGTAATGAGACACTGGCCTCGGACTGGAGGTTTCAAGGAGGCAATCGCGTACGTGCCTCTGGAGCTCAGGAGAGACGTACGGATATGATTTGGGGAGTTACAGACATATGGACAGTGAAAGCTGTAAGACTGGCTGAAGTCATCAAGAGAGTGAAAGGAGAAAAAGGAACCAAGAAGTGGGGGTTCTGAGGATGCATTTCAGGCACGCAAATTTGGATCCAAAGGCTCCTTTTGAGGGTAGTGAAAAATAGGAGCTCAAAGTTGGAGTCTGGTTGTAAAGGGTCCCAAACACCACTTAAGAGAATTGGGGCTGAAGAAGCAATTCTTGTTCTTGATGGTCTTGGGGGGAAAACCAACAGTTCCCATGGCTGACGGCAAGATGACTTCAGCCTCCATGGTCACGGCACCCGGCGCTTAGACAAATAGACTCATATTAAACAAGTTAGGCTAATATGCTACTCTGGGGCTCCAAGAGTTCCACAGAACATTTAAGAAAGCAATTTGGAATGACTTTCTCAATGCTGCAAGCAAACTATTCCTGTAACTGAGGGCAGCCTATAATATGACACATCTCCGTTTGGTAATTGCTTTCTTTCGGATTAAGACTAGCAATTTTCTTGTCAGACACCAGGCATGCAGGAGAAAGGGAGTGGGGACATTTGGACAGCTCTGGCAGTTTTTGCAATTTGAAAAGCCATCTACAGTTATTTTCTTTTAAATTAACATGGCAGATTCGGCATTAGCACCAAATTGGTTTTCTCTTGTGGTTTCTCCGGTTTGATACCCTTTAGAGCTAAAACCTTTATTAATCCTCTTAAGTACAGACTTGCTGTGGCTTGTTATTTCCCTCCACACCAGACTGACTCCGTTGCTAGAGTTTTTGGAAAAAGGGAATGAGGAAGCTGGAAATACTGGATGTTGGTCATGGGGATCCACGGTTACTGATCCCGCCAGGCCAGGCGTCAGACCAACTGTGCGCATTTCCAGGACTGCATTTAGCACTGGGTTGACTAGTCACCGGATGTTTTGGTAGTCTTTTCCATGTTAGCATGTGTGTGTTAATCCTGCCCTTCCCGAGGACATGGTCTGTGGGGATACGCACCCCCATCATCATGGGATGAACGTTGTTAACTCATTCTACCGACGGAGCAGAGTCCCCACAAGTTTCGTTCTACATTTTTATTTTTCCAAATCATCTCTGTGTGCTAGAGCTGGCCAGGAGATGGGAATAAAAGAGACTTCCCCTTTATCTAGAGAGTTCTATTTTATTTACACAGAACCGTCTGATGCCAGCCAATCGTAATGTTTGCAAGTTCTGGTGACTATTCTGGTGTTTATTATATTTGTTTTCCCTACATTTTAAGTATTTCAACTTTCTTCACAACAATAATTTAAACAGCTCCCCTGATGACTCACGGTAAACAAACCCAGAGGCACAAAGTAGTTTCCCTCTGACTTGTCTTTCTTGCCTCCACTTGCACTGAGTTAGAAACCATGTCAGATTAAAAAAAGAAGTAGTAATGAACTTCTGCACCTGAATATTAACTCAAAACTACTTTTGGCTAGGGTGATTTTTTTTTTTTTTTAAATGCTGAATTTGTTGCTATTACACATGCTAAAATTCACTCTCTGGGATTTCTAGAATAGGTCAATGGGTTTTGAGAAATGCCAAGTCAGCAACCACAGCCACCATCAAGGTATAGAATGTGTGTCAGCCTTTGCAGTCAAGCCCTTTCCTTACCTCAACGCCTGGTGACCACTGATCTGTGTCTGCCCCTATAGTTTTGTCTTTTCCAGAATACTATTATCTTTTTGGTGCCATCTTTTTCTTGGACGTCCTTTTCAGAAGATTTCTATGCTCCTATGCTCTGCGAGAAATTCTTCACATTCAACAAACACAGTATCATTTTTTCTTTTCCCAACCAGTTGGAAGTCAACAGTAACAGTACATGGTTTCTTATCCTAAGTGTCTCACTGTGTTTTTCGGGCTCAAACATCAAGCCCCAATCTCCTGAAATTTATTTGGAATTTACAAGTCTTTTCGTGTAAGTGGGGTTCACACAGCTTTCCTGTAGAAAGCCAGTGGCAGCTCACATTTAGTCCTTAGAATCTCACATGCAATTTCCATCAACATCCTCGCGAAGGGTGCAGAATGAGCCAACGTCATATTTATTTCACTCTCCAGGGCTACACTGCACTTCCTTTCCGGTTTCCATTTTGTGTCAGAGCCCACAGTAAGCTGACTTGACACAAAGGTGACAGCGTTACTTTTCTTCTCTTCCATTTAATTATTTTTAGCCGAGACATAAAGAAGTTTTAGAACTGCTTTCAGCACCTTCTTTTCAAATACAACATTCCACATTTAAGCTCCAACTTAAGTGTAATGAGCCTGTTATCAACACCTGACAGAAAGGAACAGAATGAATGAATATGTTCAAACACCCTCTTGACAAGACTGCTTACAACTTTCCCTATGAAAGCACAGCATAGACTTATTTCCGTCTACTTTTTATGCAGATCGTTTTCATAAACTATCTTGGTGCCTTAGCAAAGCTGGTAGGAGTTTCTGAGGAAAGCAGCTTCACTCCAGAGACCCTCCCGAGAGAAAAATGAAATCAGAGGGGAAACACCCCGCCTACCTCTGGGCTTGCTTCGAGAAGTAACTTTGTGTGTGCACCGGGAGGACTCATAAGCTGTATTTCCATGCGGGAAATACAAATGCTCTATCAGTGGAAGTCAGGAAGCAAACATGACTGTTTCTTAAGTAATTTAAAGAGAAGACAATGTTACAACTTGCATCTGGAAAAACCCTAGAGATTCAGAGACCACAGGAGACAGTAAACAGATGGATGGACAGATGAGCACACAAGGTCATTAGGACAAGGTCCTAAGGACCTTGCAGGATTTTATCTTTTAACATTATTTTTTAATGTTTATTTTCGAGCGAGAGAGACAGAGAGAGAGAGAGAGAGAGAGAGAGACAGAGAGACAGAGCACAAGCGGGGGAGGGGCAGAGAGAGAGGGAGACACAGAATCCAAAGCAGGCTCCAGGCTCCAAGCTGTCAGCACAGAGCCCGATGCGGGGCTCAAACTCACGACCTGTGAGATGGTGACCTGAGCCAAAGTCAGACGCTCAACTGATTGAGCCACCCAGGCACCCTGACCTTGCATGATTTTCATGTGCACTATTCTCAAGGGCTTAATGTGCATATTTCCACATTACTTTTAATTCGCCATAATGTTTTCATGATATCAAATGAACAGAAGCTAATTGTTTTCTTTCCTAAGGCCCAAATCTAACACAGACATAAAAACTAATTTAAGAGCATAAAATTTCAAAAACAGTGAAAGACCCATATGGTCTGTCATCTTTTACTTTAAAATTTTTTTTAGTGTTTATTTATTTTTGAGAGAGAGAGAGAGAGAGAGAGACAGACAGACAGAGCACAAGTGGGGGAGGGGCATAGACAGAGGGAGACACAGAATCTGAAGCAGGCTCCAGGCTCTGAGCCGTCAGCACAGAGCCCGACACAGGGCTTGAACTCACACAGCTGTGTGATCATGACCTGAGCTGAAGTCAGACGCTCAACCGACTGAGCCACCCAGGCATCCCTGTCACCTTTTATTTTAATGCTTAGAGATGTACATGATTTCTCAACATGAGAATTGCTTTTGCACGTATACTGTAGATAAAGCAAGGAGCTGTTTAATGTATGTGAAAAACCAGCAGCCAAAATAATCAGTTCCTAATCTACATTCCCATTATAACACTTTGGACGTTTTAAATTTACATGTATGGTCTACTTGAATACGCAAGCAACTAGACCCCTGCGAAGAAAAGACAAATATTTATGTACAAATAAATAGTGTCTTAGTGAACAGGCACTCAGATGTGAGGGCTGATGTTTTATGACTTGACTCTTAGCCTCAATAAAACATGCTCACAAGGCAGCATTTTTCTTTAGGGATAAGTCATAACTTCGCCATGGAGGGCTATTAGGGGCCCGTTTACTGACATGGGACGGAACCTACAATTCCTAGGGAGAAATGTTATTTAAAAGAGAAGGCTGATATAGAGGATTTTTGGGAAAATCCTCCCCCCCGCCCCCGGGACCTCAAGTTCCCTGGGTAGCGTCAGACATGCAATGCAATATTCCTTATTGGAAAAGAATACCACGTGGCAGCAATTTTTGCTATGTAAGGTAGGGAAGGAGCGCGTAATTTTTCCGTGTGAGATATCTGCAGGATTACAGTGACGGAAAACTCATAGCGTGAAATCGCAGGCTGTTTTTAGATTTCTCACGGGCTTGCATGAAAGAATGCTTATTTCCCTATCCATGCATAGAGAGGCATGCCTTGAGTTGAAGATCTAATAGAATTTCCTGGGAGTGGACTTGCCCAAAGGTCTAATGGGACTGAGTCATGGGAAGTATTCGCTTGATTTCATCATAAAGCCACAATTTCTCGAATCCCCCAGAGTGGTTACAAAAGTAGCCCGCATTCTCTCCCTTCCATCAGGTTCTGGAGGTATGGGGAGATATCCTCAGCACAGGTGCAGGGGGACCTCTGCAGCACAGACCGATCGGCAGGCATCAGGCACCTCTCACCTCCTGCCATCACTCAGACATGGACTCAGATCCGGGGGACGTTTACTTTCTGCTAGAGGACCATAAACAGTATGGCAATAACTACATATTACTTGGACAGTGCATTTACTATGCAATGTAACAGGTGAAATCCTTTGCCTTGTCTCTCTGTGTCTCTTGAGCTCCTGAAATTTCTTTCTTGTGCAATGAAAAGAGCCTCAACACAGAGAAGCTAGACAGGAACATCAGTCCTGATTGGGACAGGTCCTAAAGCTAAGGCCCAGCATGTACAATGTCATCCGCTCACCAGTGACTGGGTGGGGGTCCCGGACAGAGGGCAGAACAGCACTCTTTATGTTTTTACTGAAGCCTGAGCAAGAGGAAATGAGCTGAAGGCACAGTAGGAAAATCTGGATTGCATACGAGACATAATTGAATAGTATCTTAGAGTTGCGTGCAAGATTCAACTTGCCAAAGTTTCGCTTCCAAATTATTATCTTGTTTTCTCCACCCCCTGACCCATCATGGGAAGTAGGGTCATTTAAAAATCAGGCCACCAAAGAGATTCTCGTCTTTTTTCCCAAATGGACAAAACTCCTGGAGATGTTATCAACGCCCACAAGCCATTTCATCCCTCGGAACCTAAGGAAATGCTTATGGTAATACCTGCCTATCTCAACAGATAATTCACGTGAAAATGAAAATTGTTTTTCAATTATTAGGTTCTAAAGAGATGTGATATCATTTTCATGACTTTTTAAAAATGTTATTTATTTATCCATTTTGAGAGAGAGCAAGCATGAGCAGGGAAGGGGGAGAGAGAGAGGGAGAGGCAGAGAATCCCAAGCAAGCTCCACACTGCCAATGCAGAGTCCGATGCGGGGCTCGAACCTACAAACTCTGAGATCATGACCGAGCGAAAATCAAGAGCTGGAGGCTTAACCGACTGAGTGACCCAGGTGCCTCACCAATTTCATGATTTCTGAGTTTGTCTCTAGGCGAACTTAGTTCTTAGACCCGCTGGTTTGGGACAAACCAGTCCTGAGATCGACCCCTAACTGTTCACTTTTGTGTGGAATGAAAAGGCATTAACTCTTTCATTCCTTCTCTGAAAAAAAGACGAGTACTTCCTCTGGGCGAACAGACGGGATATGGAGAAGAACATATGGAATGTGCTCTCGAGACGTTTGCAAATGTGGGAGTTGAGACAGACAAGAAAACCGATGCCAGCCACACAGCATCCTAAGTGATGGGGCTGAAGGAGGCAGGCGGAAACCACAGACTCAGTTTACAGAGGACAGAGGGGCCACAGAAACCTCTGTGGGGGTAAACAGCTCGATATCACCATGTCCCCAGATAACTCACGGCTGATGTATTCAACCTCTCTCCCCCCAGGTATCTTTTGAAAAGAAGTGAATGCATATCCATCTCAGATGCCTTATGATGGTTCCCTACGTATTAGAGGGCAGTGATCAGGGCCTCTCAAGTAACTCCTGTATGTTGTAGCTCTCTAGGGTTGGGCCTGAAGGATACCAAGAAGTGTAGAACTCACTGTAAACCTTCGGATAGAAATTTGTTTGGCAGGACGAAATCTGCATTTTTAGAAACAGGCTTCAGTAAATGATGGCCGAGATCATTCTTCCATTATAGATAATTTAACAGTTTGATATCGTTAGCCAAAAGAGTTTTGAAATCATAGTAATTTTTAATGTTTTAAATGTTCATTTATTTTTGAGAGAGAGAGAGAGGCAGACAGACAAAGTGAGAGCGGGGGAGGGGGAGAGAGACGGGGAGACACAGGAGCCGAAGCAGGCTCCAGGCCCTGAGCTGTCAGCACCGAGCCCAATGTGGGACTCGCACTCTCGAACTGTGGGATCATGACGTGAGCCGAAGTCAGACGTGTAAACAACTGAACCACCCAGGCGTCCCCGTAGTAATTATTTTTTTAACACCCTAGATATGTAACTCCACCATTCTTAGCCTTACTCTGGAGCGTCTCAAACTCTTTCTCTAAAGTGCCAATAATGGCAGCTGGGAGTAACCAAGGGCCTAGGTATAGCTTGGCGTCTTCATCAACCAGTTTTTTAAAGTTTCACATTTTATCTTAAAAGTGAATGCCAATTTTGCGGTCTGAGCCAAAAGCTAAGTATATATTATTTTCACTACATATTATTTTATATCTTATACTATACAACAATATTTCCTCTCCAAATCTTGTTTTGTTCCATTTCTTACTATCTCTATGCTTTCCAATCATAAAAGCCACGTCATTGTAAAAAATCAGGAAATGATATCAAGTTCCAAATTAAAAAAAAAAAATTAGGCTAACCTATAATTCCCAAACTACCAACCATAGTTTTTCCTTCTCGCTATTTCCGCATAAATACACAATAAGTAAATACACCATTACGTGAAAACACATATACTTTGAGGTCATTCTGTATCTACATCTTCAAGCCTTTTTTCACTTAAGAATAATTATTTGATGAACATTTATTTTTTACTCTTTTTGAGAGAGAGAGAGAGAGAGAGAGAGAGACAGAGAGACAGAGAGAGAGAAAGTGCTCATGAGTGGGGGAGGGGCAGAGGGAGCTAGAGAGAATGCTAAGCACACCCCAAGCTCAGCCCAGAGCCAGATGACCATGAGATCATGACGTGAGCCAAATTTAAGAGTAGGATGCCCAACTGAGCCACCTAGGTACCCTTGATGAATATTTTTATAAAACAGTTTGATGAGTTTAAGAGTTTAAAGCACAGGATTTGTAACTTGGTTTTGAATTCAAACTCTACTTACTAGCCTCAGGTATATTATAAATTGAGGTTACTAATATTACTTTGTTCACAGGGTGGTTGCAGGGATAAAGTAATTCAATACGTGCGAAGTGCTTTGACGCTCGTTGGGACATAGTGAGCAATATATAAGGATTTATATTTATTCCCACTAATTCAAAAGGCTACATTTTCTTTAAAAAAAATTTTTTTTAACGTTTATTCATTTTTGAGACACAGAGTGAACACAGCATGAGCTGGAGAGGGCCAGAGAGAGAGGGAGACAGAATCCAAAGCAGGCTCCAGGCTCTGAGCTGTCAGCACTGAGCCCGACGCGGGGCTCGAACTCATAGGTCACGAGATCATGACTTGAACCAAAGTCAGATGCTTAATTGACTGAGCCACCCAGGCGCTCCAAGATGCTACCTTTTCATATACCGGATTCCCTTACGTATTTTGGCCTGTGAACTCGATCTTCTATTTTCTTCCACTGAGAGCAATCTATCTGCTGAGAGGACGTTGTTTTACATGCTGTCTTTACAATAAAAAGGCCAAACTGGCTAGGCTAATTTAATTCCCCATTTGCACTTCTTTTCAGGACTTTTCTGACTATTCTTTCTCGTCCATTTTTCCATACGAACTTTAGAATAACTTTTCTTAGTGGGGCGCCTGGGTGGCTCAGTTGGTTAAGCGTCCGACTTTGGCTCAGGTTATGTTTTCACGGTTCATGAGTTTGGGTTCCGTGTTGGGATCTGTGCTGACAGCTCATAACCTGGAGCCTGCTTCCGATTCTGTGTCTCCCTCTCTCTCTCTGCCCCTCTCCTTCTTGCACTCTGTCTCTCTATCAAAAAATAAATCATCATTAAAAAAAAAGAATAACTTGGCTTAGTTAAAATTTTTTCCGTATTATTTGCATTTAAGTTGTATTTGCTGGGTATGTGAATATACGACCCTTTAAAATCCTTGTATAATTTACTACTCTTCATCTTCATTACGTACTGCTTTATTTTTATCTTTGTCTCTTCTATTCTTAGGGCTTTTTTCTACCACAATATCCCCTGATACTTATTCAGTTATTTTTAAAGAATTTTGTCTCAAACTTGACATAAAATGAGAGGAAGGGAAATGATATTCTGGCATTTCAAAAGCATAACCTATGCACCTATGTATCCAGGGAGTATTCTCAAATCATACTCCTTGGAACACTGGTGTTATAGGATGTTAAGGTTTTATTACACAGGGGAAAAAAAAAGAGGACTGTGTGAAAAACGCCTTTCAGAAATTCTAAGTTAAACAGAATTAAAGACGTTTTTATTCTGCAAGAATTCTCACAAACTTAATAATGCTAACTTACTTTCTCATCTCCAAAAAGAGATGTGTTTTGCAGGAGTGCCCACACTTGTGACCATGTGCCTGTTCCTAAAAGGGACATACCGTAGGGATTAAGATACTAGACGCTCCAGTTTGGGAAATATTTGCCATAAATGGGTTCCCTTCCAAGATTCTGAGGTGGGTACTGAGGGACATTTTTTTTTTCTCTTTCCACTACCACTGTTTGTCGAGGTGGACTATTCATCTTTAAGTCTAGGATAACTAGTCTTGAATCTAAAGGAAATGCCTCTCAGATTTGGCCTGTGGATTGTGATTTCCACTGTCTGACGATAGTGTATGTTTCACCTCTTCCAAAGTCTTCATTGTCTCTTCCAATGTACGTTTTAGTGGCAAATTGGGAGAGACTCAGCAAGCCCAGTGCTACTCTAAATGAGAAGACCAGTCCAATATTCTATTGGTTACACAGTGAAATGACTCAACACGAAGTCACAATGGTTGACTAGCGCAAAGCAAATGGTTCCTAAAATACACACATAAATTTATTTTTAAAATTCTTCATTTGGAAGAGACGTATTTTTCTCCTCCAGGGAATTTTTATTATTTAAACAAAAAAACACCCTGCACAAGTATTAGGCTATGCACCAAAATAAAGGGTTTTTTTCTTTTCCTTTTTTTTTTCCCTTTGTTGGCAGGCCAGGGAATCATTTTCATGCAGTCTATTTGTTGGACCTTGGGGTAAAATTATATTTCATAGTTCCCTTGTTCCCAGGCTATGGTAAAAAAGAGATTGATGTCTGAAATTTCAACTATATTTGTCTTACAAATTTGTTCGATTCTCTTGAGAATAATTATCTCATATCATTTAAAGGTTAGTAATTCCTTAGGAATGACCTCTCTGTTATAATTAGAGTAAGAGTATTTACATTTAGCTAGGAAAAGTGAAAGCCAATGGACTTAGTTTCTGCCATCACTACTTTATTAAACTGTTGCTCTTTGAAACAAATAGCAGGAGTCAGAGGGATAATGCTCAGTTGAATAATTTTTTCTTTCATTTTATGAAAACAGATAATGTTGTAAAACACAGTAAAAGAACATTTAGGAAAAACTATCTCATAACAGAATACTAAATCTAGAGAATCTAGGGGAAGATGTGTCCAATGGCTGCTGAGAGGGATTTCCAATGACTTATTTCCCAATTTGTTGCCAGTAATTTAGTTACACCCAGACACCAGGTTCAGAATTTCAGCGGAACAAAAAAGGAGGAATGAAAGAAGGAAAGAAGGAAGGAAGGAAGGAAGGAAGGAAAAGAAAAAGAAAGGAAAAAGAAAAAATCTGATCTTATAATGAATCCAAAAAAATCACAGTCTTTTAATAGGAGCCAAAAGAAAAGAAAAGAAAAAAGAAAAGACAACTTTGTGCAGACTACTCAGAACTTTAGTGAATACGTGGGCTAGAAAGAAATGGCAGAGGAATTTAAAAGAACCTTCAAGTTCACATTCAAGACAATGGCCGATGGGAACAGCTCAGCTTTGAGATTTTGAGCAAGGAGCTTCTTCCAAAGAGTGGGGAAAGATTATAGTTATATTATTGTTAACATTAGATCTTTGACTATATTGACATTTCTCCAGTGTCACAGGCTCCATGCTGTTGGGTCATGGGCTCAAGACACTAAGAAGACTCTTGAACCCAACCCCAAGATAAACACATTTTTTTCCTATGTGTCCTTAGGTTCACATCAATATGGAATGTATTATTCGTTCTTTTAGCCACCATAAATAATCCAATTTATCAGACAAAAATTCAAGCCTGAGCAGGAATATTGACTAAATGACAACTCTTCCATCCCCTATTTCATATAAGAATTTCCTCTTATGCCAGTCAGGTACCAGCCTAGTGTGCTTGATTTGATACCATGGTGACTTGGAAAAATATTGTATCTGGCTGTAGATGCCAAATGTTAGGATGAGCTTTTAAAGCCCATGCATTAGTCTCTATGAATTGAACAACAATTCGTGAGAACCCTTTATAAAGCAGGGATCCCTCAAAGGAATGTCCCTCTATTAAAAAAAAAAAAGAAGAAGAAGAAGAAATAACAGCATCTGGGTGGCTCAGTTGGTTAAGCATCTGACTCTTGATTTCAGCTCAAGTCTTGATCTCAAAGTTGGTGGGATCGAGCCCCACATGGGGCTGTGCACTGACAGTGCACAGCATGCTTGGGATTCCCTCTCTATCCCTCTCTCTGCCACTCTCTTTCTCTCCCTGTCAAAATAAATAAATAAACATAAAACAAATGAAACAATACAAAACCTTCTTTCCAGGGACAAAAGGAAGCAGTTAGAAAGCTCAAATGTCTCCCAGTAAAAAAGAGAAACTTGAAGCCTAGGTCAATTGCAAATGTTGTCTGATTTTATATCACGATGTATTAGGGAATATTAATCTGAAAATTTAGTGTAAAAGCTGTTCTAAGAACACCCCACAGAAGCAAACAGCTTTATAAGGATACTTCCATAATCTAGAGTGCATTGTATTCCCTTAAAAAAAAATCCCTACTAATCATGAGTCCCTCTGAAAAAGTTACAAAGCAATGAGAAAATAATCTACAATAACTAAGAGTCAGCAGACATAACTAATAGGATAGACCTCCAACATGTTAAAGTAATTAAAATATACTTTAAAATGGTTAAGGAAATAAAGGAAGGAATGAGAAACGAGGAAGAAATAATAGGATACAATTGAATTAACTAAAAGATTTTGAACAAAGCCAACTGGAACTTTTAGAAATAAAAACGTCAGTACTGAAATTAAAAATTAAACCAGACGGGCCACTGCTATAAAAAAAAAAAAGCACTAACAAAAAAGACATATTTGGGGCAATTACCTACAGAGTAGCTCAGAGAGGTTTTAAAAATGAAAGGAAACAAAAAATAAAAGGGAGAGATTCAGAAGCACCTGGAAGAAAAAGCAGAAGTCCAACCTGCATACAAGTTTGAGAAAGACAGTAGAAAGACCGGGCATGTGGAACTAAATTATCATAAGCCCTGAAAGTTTCTAACTTTTTTTTTTTAAGTTTATTTATTTATTTTGAGAGAGAGAGAGAGAGCGTGAGTGGGGGAGTGGGGGAGGGGCAGAGAGAGAGGGAGACAGAGAATCCCAAGCAGGCTCTGCGCTGTTAGCGCGGAGCCCGATGTGGGGCTCAGAACCACAACACCGTGAGATCAGCACCTGAGCCAAAACCAAGAGTCAGACACTTGACCAAATGAGCCATCCAGGTGCCCCAGCCCTGAACACTTCCAACAGAACGTCTGTTACCATTAGAGTTAGCTGAAAACGAGCGCCCATGTGTTTCATCAGTAGTTACTGCAGAAAGTCAGGAGAATGGGAACAGACCCCCAGAAGAGCTTTAAAGAAGGCTGAGTACCAGGGGAGCTATCAGTCTGCAATTAGATAAATAAGATTATAAAATAGTTTCCTCGAACTTAGTTTACTAGCAAAAGTGAAGAACCTTCCTGGAATACTCAGAAGGTTGGTTGGTTTGTTTCTTTGTTTTTCCTGTTTCCAAAGACGGCAGCCTTGAGACCATGAATGTTTTAGGGAACTCTATGTATTCCCTGTGGCAGGCAATTGTGTCTGTTCATTTTAACTCTAGACTACGTCAGAGGAGGTTGTGACGTAGGCTTCGGTGGTCTTGACGTTTCCCGCTTTCTTAAGTTTGTTTAAAAAAACACATATTTTTCCAAATAAAATGATGCAGGTATTTTAAAGATTATTTTAAACAGCAAGAAAAGTATCTCATTCTTCTAGAGCTGATATGGCTGAGAGGCTGCAAGATTTTCTGAAAATGGAGGAAAGACATGAATCCATACGTTAGGAAAGAAATGAGGCCAGCAGGATAAAAAGAGCCACTACATATCTAGGCATACCAGAGGCCACAGCAAAATCCCAAAGAAAGTTTAAAAAATAACCAGAAGAGAAAGACACATTACCTACCAAGGAACAGCCACTGCAATGACATAAAACTTACTATTCATTCATTCCCATTTTCAACACATGCCTCAAATATTTATAAAGCTCCAACTTTACTTCAGACATTTTTGCAGGTAGCTGGGGGGTATATCAGCAAACAGAGCAGGCTATTAAAAAAAATGTAAGAAAGATAAAAGGTCAGAATCCTATCTTTAAACTGAAATAACCTTGTGATAACGAGCTCACTAATTATAGCCTCTGTGGCCTCATTATGTTGAACCCAATCTGCCCATTTTTCTTTTTACCATAATACAGTCTATAGTAGTTCTATTCATTTTCTACAGCTGCTATAACAAATTCCCATAAACTTAATGGCTTAAAACAACACCAATTTACTATCTTTATAGTTCGGGAGTTCAGACGTCGAAAATCGGTCTAAGTGGGCTACAGGTTCCGACTGGAGGCTCCAGGGCTGAATCCATTTCCTGGCCGTTTCCACCATCTGAAAGCTTCCTGCCTTCATGGTTTGTGGCCCCTCCTCAGTCGTCCAAGCCCAACAGAGTAGCATCGTGTAACCTGTGTCTCTCGGCCTCTCTCTTTCTTACTCCATCTCTTCATCTCCTTCCCCTCTATCCCCCCCCCCTCCTCCCTTCCTTGCTCACAGTCACAGACACACGCCTCTTGCTTCCATCATCACATTCCCTTGCCTGTTTCCTCCTATCCTGCCTTCCTCTTACCAGAGGTTTACCGGAACCCTTGCAATGACACCAGGCCCACCTGGACACTCAGGCTGATCTCTGTGTCTCAATGTCCTAATCGGATCTGCAAAGTCCCCATGCCATATAAAATACATTCACAGGTTCCAAGGATTAGGATGTGGCCATGGACATCTTTGGGGAGTCGTTATTCTGTCTACCAGAGCGATTGCTTCCCCTTCCCTTTGGAAGAATAATCATCTGAAAACACAGTATCTGGTGAAAGATAACATAGTAATATTTCAGATAGTGATCAAGAGCTCAGCAGTCACAGGACAGTCACAGAACCCCTGAGGGTTGTCTTCAGTAAGAAGAAAATTGAATACAGAAGGAAGGATTGAGGAGGAAGATGTAAAAGTTTTAACCCAGGCACACATGGGCATTAACTACACCAAAAACAGCGATACAATGTCTAATTCTGAATATCTGAATGACAGAGTGGCATTCAAAGGCTGGAAAGCAGTCATAGGGAAGATAAGGTAGGGACCCATACCGACATGAGATTCAGCAACCTGAGGCTCTCAAGAGGCATGGGAAGAAGACAACAGTGTTGACTAACTGCAGAGATCACATGTGAACATTTTGAATAGCTTCTAAAAGAACAGAAATATCAAGAAATGTAGGGAGGGGGCGGAAATCACCCAGAAGATACCACAACCTGCAGACGTGAAATACAGCATAGGCACCTACCAGACAACCTCAAAATACGGGCAGCAAAAATGGACCACAGTGCAAGATTAAATTAGGAAACGCACATTTCCACTGGAGGGTTTTAACATCCTACTCTTAGAACCTGATAGACAAAGGAAGCAAAAAGTTAGTCAGGATATTTGAGATATGAGAGAGGAACAATTCAGTTAACAGGCTTGAGCTAATGAACTTGTAGAGAGCCCAGTACCTGCCGACAGTCTGTATTCCTTCCAAGTACACCGGAATATTTGCAAAAATGGACCAAATGCTAAGCCACAAGCCAAACGTCAAAAATATCAAAAAATCCATATCAGCGCTGTTCAACGGAAACATAATGTGAGCCATATATGTAAGCTTAGAGTTTCTAGTAGCCATATTTAAAAATGCGAAAAGAGGGGTGCCTGGGTGGCTCCGTCGGTTAAGCATCAGACTTCAGCCCAGGTCATGATCTGAGGGTTCATGACTTCGAGCCCCATTCACAGCACAGAGCCTGCTTCAGATCCTCTGTTTCCCTCTCTCCCTCTGCCCCTCCCCCACTCGCTCTCTCTCACAAAAATAAGCATTTTTTTCAAATGTGAAAATAAGGGGTGCCTGGGTGGTTCGGTCTCAGGCTCAGTGGGTTAAGTGTCTGACTCCTGAATGCGGCTGAGGTCATGATCTCACGGTCTTGAGATACAGCCCCATGTCAGGCTCCATGCTGAGCACTGAGCCTGCTTGGGATTCTCTCTCTCCCTCATCTCTGCCCCTCCCCCACTCATGATATGGCAAATATCTCAATTTGGACTAGCTCCAAATGTTTATTAGCCACATGTCACAAGTGACTACTGTAATGGACAGAGCAGCACCATGTCAAACAGACCACCCTCTCATACCCCAGGGTAACACAACTAGAAATCGAAATCAAAACAGCATTTACACAATAATAAATTCTGATCTTTGGCCATTTTCAATAATACACTTAAACGCATCACAAACACAGACTTTTGGCAAATTAAAAATCTTACTTCTAAGTAATTCATGGTCCAAATCAAACAGACATTATGAAATATTTAGACTTGAAAAAAAATCAAAATCTGGGGGACAGAGTGTATAGCTTTAACTATTCAGAGATGGGCATATGATTTACACGGCAACTTGGGGCATGACGGGAGGGCCAGGTCAAGTTAGTGGGTAAAGAACAGGCTATCTATTAAATAGTGCTGGACAACCAGCTCCTCACATGGCAAACACATATATAATTGGAATCTGGTCTCAGGGCAAACACAGGAAATGAATTCTTGTTGAACAGCAGAAAATATTTCCACTTGGAAAACGGAACCACGTTATCAAACGGCCGAAATGATGGATCAAGAATATTAAATCAGGACAAAAGAATCTCTAGGCCCCAAACCCTCAATGATGACGTCCTTTTTTCCACATTATTATGTGAGATGAAGCGGACAGGCAAAAAGGGCCATCATTTGTACTCAGTATGGATCTAGGATTTGTGAGCAGACACCAGAGGGGGAGGTGCTCACTGTATCAGAATCACCTGGAACTGAGCATGGAACCTTGGGCAAGAAACAACCTTAGTTACTTATCCTTGGTTTTCACAGCTATAAAATGGAGGTAACAATGCTTACCTCTCCGAGTACCAATAGGATATGACACTGATCAAGTACATGAGGGCCTAGAAAGTGTCAGTTCTTGTGCTCTAAAGTGTGAAGTCCAGATCGCTTAGAGGGCATCTGCCCTACCGTCCTGCAGACACTTGCAATACTGTGAGGTCTGGAATGTTCCATGGCCATACATACCATCCCAGGGATACACTGAGGTGGACATCAAGGGCAAGGGCTGTGAAGTCAGGCAAACTTCTCTTTGAATCCAAGGTCTACCTCTTGTTAGCTGTTAGACCTCAGGCAAGTTGCTTAACATCTGTAGCCTCAGAATTTATATCCGTAAGCAGGGTTAATAATAATTATAACAA
Source organism: Panthera leo (assembly GCF_018350215.1). Classification (NCBI taxonomy): domain Eukaryota; kingdom Metazoa; phylum Chordata; class Mammalia; order Carnivora; family Felidae; genus Panthera; species Panthera leo. The sequence continues at coordinate 101,404,313 of NC_056679.1, read as the reverse complement.
TAGTTAATAACATACCTGTGTCTCAGTTAAGATTCCTAGTTTCAGCAACAGACACCAACACTGGACAACGTAAGCAGAAAGGGATTGTATTAAGGGTATTGAGAAGTTGTACATGCCCCAGCCTGCACAGCCAAGATCTGTGTCCAAAGTCATGCCTCACACTGGTCCCACGAAGATGCCACCACTGACCCCTTGCCGCCTGGCTACTGAGCCACTTCTGTTATTGGAATCTGGGTGTGGTTCTCTCGAATAGAAGATGTCTCAGGCAGTACCTGTTCCTTTTTTTGCCATTAGCTCCTTAATTCAAGTCCAGAACAGGTACACCTGCCTGATGGAGTTTAAACCCCTTGTCTGTGTCCCAACTGCAGGGGAAGCTGGAAAAGTACATTTTCAGCTTCTATAGAAGGAAGAAGTGAATCTCTGCCCCTGCTCAGACCTCAGGCTGGGAAACACTCCAAGGGCAAGGGAGTTCAGATGCTGGTTGGTCACAAAGAATGCCCACTACACCTGTCTGAAGGGTTACTGTCGGAGAAAGCAAGCTCACGAATACGAAGCACACGGCACGGTGCATCGCAGGATTTCAGAGCTCACCTGAGAGGCTTAAAGACAATATAGGAGACATGACGGCATTTTTGGAAGAACAACAACGCATGCTGCGACCAGGACATAGGGTAGATACATTAGAAAATTTCTTTGTGTGATCCTGCCCCCCCAGGTTAACAAATGTTTCCAGAGATTCTGAATTCTAAATTCACCCATAAAACATGAAGGCCCTTGAACAGCGCTGAAGTATAACGTTACGGAAGAAGACAGAAAATCCTATGTTTGGCTTCCTTTTTGAGGGGACTCACTTGTGATGACACAACAGAGAAAAATCGTATATTCACTCTTCCCAAACAGTCAGGTAGACAGGGAGTACATGGCCTTTCTTTCTTTTTTAAAATTTTTTAAAAATATTTTTTTGAGAGAGAGAGACAGACAGAGACAGAGCGTGAACGGGGGGGGGGGGGGGGGGCAGAGAGAGAGAGAGAGACACAGAATCGGAAACAGGCTCCAGTCTCTGAGCTGTCAGCGCAGAGCCCAGCTTGGGGCTTGAACTCATGAACTGTGAGATCACGACCTGAGCCGAAGTCAGACGCTTAACCGACTGAGCCACACAGGTGCCCCGAACATAGCCTTTCTGAGCACAAGAAGCAAACAATGTTTTTTACTTCTGTGAGTTTTCTTTTTAAAGCAGAACTCAGTAGATTTTGACGGAGATACTTATGGCAGAAACACAGAGACTCCTGCCACTGTTGTGGGGTTTTTTGGCGAAAGAACAGAACTCATGGAAAAAGACACTGCTTTCCAGATGCTATTCTTCCGACAAATAAGCTTAAATACATATATGCCAGTGACTCTTAACTGCAGGTGTCGACTTGCCTAAGTCACAATGAGGCAGCAAACGTCGTTGGCTTAAAGACTCCCGCGACGGGCCATGTGGATTTTTGCAATCTTGATTAAAATCTTTCCTGCCTAGACATATATTTCTTCGACTCTGGCCTCATTTTCTGCAAATTCTTGGATGAAGATTTATATCAGACCCTGAGAAGGTTCGAGGGAGGAACCATAACTTCTGTTTTCCTGCTACTTCCCACAAAAGCTGGTGCAGGGTCACAGTGCCTAGAAGGGACATTCATTAAAGATTATTTACTATGCGTAGTCTGTGTGCTGTTGTCTGGCAGGCCACGGCCAGGAGTCAGCTTCTTGGGGCACACCATGTGCACCCCAGACTCATGCTGTGAGAGTGATCATCATGAAACCATATTTATTAAGTAGCCCTACGCATGGGGTACTGGCCTATGTACGTAGAGCAGCCGCGGTCCACACCCTTTGGGAGCTTACAATGTCAAAGAGAAAATTTTTCACAGCCTGGAGGCGCACCGGTGAGGTAAGGAGCTAAAAGCATCCATTCACTTCAGTATATGTGCTGCCGAAGTGAGCACGCATCCATTCACTTCAGAGTCCAACTTTTCCCCCAGCCACTGGGTACTCCCTCTGGCTTCCGGGTTCCAGCTAGGCTACCATTCAGAGATGGCTAAACCTCAGCTCACGTCAAAGGCCCATTATTGGAAGAATTCACTGGAAACCCCTGTGCGAAGTGAACGTGTGTACTAAAACTCCATAAACCCAGAGTGACTTCTTGTTTATAAGTTCCAGTGAGCCCCATGCAGGTTTCAAAGCTGAAAGCCATATTGTCACTTCTGTCCAGAAGCTTACTGGTGACCCAGTGAGGGTGAAGCATACTACTGGATCATGATGGAGACCAGCAGGTTAATACAACACAGGTCCTAAGGTACAATACAGGGCATGTAAATGAGAACATAGAAAACTGTTCCTTCTGACTTGTCGGGAATCACAGAAGGCTTTGAGAAGAAGAGAGAACTTGACTTAGGTCTTGACCTCAGCTGCAGCAATTTCTTACTGGACACATCTCCAAAGGCAAAGGAATTAAAAGCAAAAATGAACTACTGGGACCTCGTCAAGAGAAAAAGCTTCTGCACGGCGAAGGAAACAATCCACAAAACTAAAAGGCAATAGACAGAATAAGAAGATATTTGCAAATGACATATCGCATAAAGGACTAGGATCCAAAATCTACAAAGATCTCACCAAACTCCACACCCAAAAAACAAATAATCCAGTGAAGAAATGGGCAGAAGACATGAATAGACACTTCTCTAAAGAAGGCATCCAGATGGCCAACAGGCACATGAAAAGATGCTCAATGTCACTCCTCATCAGGGAAATACAAATCAAAACCACACTGAGATATCACTTCACGCCAGTCAGAGTGGCTAAAATGAACAAAACAGGAGACTATAGACGCTGGCGAGGATGTGGAGAAACAGGAACTCTCTTGCACTGTTGGTGGCAATGCAAACTGGTGCAGCCGCTCTGGAAAACAGTGTGGAGGTTCCTCCAAAAATTGAAAATAGATCTATCCTAGGACCCAGCAATGGCACTGCTAGGAATTTACCCAAGGGATTCAGGAGTGCTGATGCCTAGGGGCACTTGTACCCCAATGTTTTTTTTTTAACGTTTATTTATTTTTGAGACAGGGAGAGACAGCATGAATGGGGGAGGGTCAGAGAGAGAGGGAGACACAGAATCTGAAACAGGCTCCAGGCTCCGAGCTGTCAGCACAGAGCCCGATGCGGGGCTCGAACTCACGGACCGCAAGATCATGACCTGAGCCAAAGTTGGATGCCCAACCGACTGAGCCACCCAGGCGCCCCCTTTTTTTTTGTACCCCAATGTTGATAGCAGCACTTTCAACAATAGCCAAATTATGGAAAGAGCCTAAATGTCCATCAACTGATGAATGGATAAAGAAGATGTGGTTTATATATATGACGGAATACTGGGCAATGAGAAGGAATGAAATCCTGCCATTTGCAGTCACGTGGATAGGAATGGAGGGTATTATGCTGAGTGAAATCAGTCAGATAAAGACAGTTACCTTATGTTTTCACTCATATGTGGATCTTGAGAAACTTAACAGAAGACCATGGGGGAGGGGGAGGGGAAAAACAGTTACAAACAGAGAGGGAGGGAGGCAAACCATAAGAGACTCTTAATTAAATAGAGAGAACTGAGAGTTGATGGGGGTGGGGGAGAGGGGAGAATGGGTGATGGGCATTGAGGAGGGCACCTGTTGGGAGGAGCACTGGGTGTTGTATGTAAGCCAATGTGACAATAAATTATATTAAAAAAATAAAATAAAATAAAATAAATGAATTGGGTCTTCAAGTTAGGTGAGATTTTTGATGGGCAAAGACAAAGGGGCAGGCATGGCAAACTTTTGGATGGGTCCTGGAAGAGCTGAGGAAAATGGTGACCTTAGGCATCAGGCTGTCCAGTAATTCTTCCCCATGTGGAGTCTATTTCGTCGACTTCAAAAATCCTTGGCTCTATGTTGGGAAGTAGGATTGGGACATATTCTAAATGTGCTGGGAGCCACCCCATGGTCCTTCCTGCTGCCACTGGTTCTGACTCTGTTCCATCTGGGAGAAGCTCCACCTCAAGAGTGCAAGGATGACAAGGAAAAGAAGAACTACAACCCACCCAAACCGTAGCAGGGCCACATGGACAAAGACTTCTGGGATCGTTTGGAAATGCATCAGCATCCAGCCACCCCTGCCATTCTAGGTCCCAGTCAGACGAACAAAACCAAGGCATTCCCACACATTGTTAAACACGTGTGACTGTTTTCTCCCATCCTGGGAGTCAAAAAATAGGCCCCTAAGAGCACCGTCTCTGCCAGGTGTTTGACAGTGGCATTGACAGGGAAAGAAGCCAGGGTCAGCTTTGTAGGGTTTAAAGGGTAAAGGGATCTCAGGGGATGATAGAGTCCAGCCCTCTGCCTTTAGTCTGGAGGGCACACGAGTCATGAAGCAGAAATGGCTGTTTCTTAGAGAATGTGAGGGGGAGACGTGGTTTAGAAATTGATGTATCTAGCCTGATACCAGATGCTTCTCTTTCTTGAGCACCCCCCGCCGCTCTGACCCGCACCAGGCTATCCCCTTTATTCCTCCCAATGATTCTGGATCACACATTCAAGAGGCACTTACTTGTTCCCTTCACATTGTCATAATCATCAGGGAGAAGGGTGGCCTTAACCCAAGATCATCTTCTTAAGAGAGGCTTTGCACCAGATTCTTATTTAGTTATTATCCCGCAATTCCCTCGGTCCATGTTGACCTCAAATGAAAGTACACAATCGTAGATACAATTCCTATCAAAGTGAGCTATGTTTAACTATCTTATTTTATTCTAAAGAAAAAGGTAAATGATGCCTGAGTCCAAAGGATTTCACAACCTTATGTTCAAATCAGCCACGTTTGAAAGAACATTTCAGCTGCACAAAATGAGACCTCTAACTTATCAACAGCTAAGTTGAGAGTAGATAGGACTCATTCTTTATGGGGTTGAATTACTCAAGATTCTCCCTAATTTTGCTGGAAGTTTGCAGTTTTCCTACGTATGCCTACATCTTCACCAATGTGACTCTCAATTCTTTTAATGTGGTCAGTTATCAAAACCAAATATGTTCTGTTTCTATAATGTGGTAACAGCATGTTTGGGTTACATGTGTGCATGTCATTTAGAAAAAATTAGATAGTGCTCTTACAAATGACATTCTTCCCAAAGCCTGATAACATACATATGAAGATTTCCTCTTTCCACCTATAAAATGGAAGCAATTCTTTAAAAAGAATTTTTTTTAATGTTTATTTATTCTTGAGAGACACACAAAGCAGGAACGAGGGAGGGGCAGAGAGAGAAAGAGACACAGAATCTGGAGCAGGCTCCAGGCTCTGAGCTGTCCGCACAGAGCCCGACACGAGGCTTGAACTCACGAACCGTGACATCATGACCTGAGCTTAAGTTGGTAGCTTAAAGGACTAGCCATGCAGGCACCCCAAAATGGAAGCAATTCTAAAGATTTTGTGACACTTCATGAAGAGCTATATGGAAACTGCTTGGAAATTATCTGCTTAAGAACAAAAGGCATTTGGGGATTTGGTGCTATTATTTTTTTTTTTAATTTTTTTAACGTTTATTTATTTTTCAGACAGAGAGAGACAGAGCATGAACGGGGGAGGGTGAGAAAGAGGGAGACACAGAATCTGAAACAGGCTCCAGGCTCTGAGCCGTCAGCACACAGCCCGACGCAGGGCTCGAACTCACGGACCGTGAGATCATGACTTGAGCCGAAGTCGGCCACTCAACCGACTGAGCCACCCAGGCGCCCCTTGGTGCTATTATTATTGTGATTTTTATTATAATTATTCTGGCTAAACTTGTTTCATCAGTCTACACGTTAGACACCAGATAAAGTTAACTAGGCAGGAAATTCCTCCCCCAGTGAACATGTCATGTGGAACTGTTACCCCAGATGTAAACTACCAATAAGCTTTTTCTTCTTTTGAAAAATAAGTAGGCATGCATTATTTCAAGAATAGAAGTACATCTTTTATCATATTTCTACTGTTAACTTTTACCCTTTAACTTGTTTAACTAGACAGCAATACATGGAAGATGAGAATTTAAAATGATTCACTTAATTTCTCTTCACTGCCAAGTACCTACAGCAGATGAGTGGAAGAAAAGATCAGGCTAAGATAATTCTTTACTGGAAAAGTAAAGTTTTTTAATTTTTAAAAAATTTTTATTGATTTATTTTGACAGAGAGAGACAGAGACAGAGAGTGGGCATGAGACGGGGGAGAGGCAGAGAGAGAGAATCCCAACAGGCTGCACACTGCCAGCACAGAGGCTGATGTGGGGCTCGACCTCACCAGCAGTGAAATCATGACCTGAGCTAAAATCAAGAGTCTAACGCTTAACTGACTAAGCCACCCAGGCATCCTGAAAAGCAAAGTTGTTTTTTTTTTTTTCTCCCTTCATTGGAACACTGCATACTTACTACAGGGAAGCAGAAGGAAAAAGGACCTCGAATCCAAACTCCTCAAAGAGCAACAAATTGCGATGTTAGTAAATCTGGGTCTGTTCCTTTCACTATTCATGATTGTTGGGTTGTAAATGTTTGCAGGCCCACCGTATTTAAAATTTTACATTGGGGGCGCCTGGGTGGCAGGCGGTTGAGCGTCTGACTTCGGCTCAGGTCATGATCTCACAATTCATGGTTTGAGTCCTGCATCGGACTCTGTACTGAGAGCTCAGAGCCTGGAGCCTGCTTCCGATTCTGTGTCTCCCTCTCTCTCTGCCCCTCCCCTGCTCATGCTCATGTTCTCTCTCTCTCTCTCAAAATTAAATATACACAAAATTTTTTTTAATTTACACTCTAACATTATAACATGATAACTTCCCATGTCTTTATTAATTCCCCATACCCCTTATTTTAAATAGTTGCACAATATAGCATTAAGCAAATGATTTACCTAAAGGCATTAGATTGTTTTCCTCTTTTAAATAAAATTACATTGGGTATCTTTGTGAATAAAGCTTTCTCCAACCTTAGGATTTTCATTAGATAAATTTTCAGAAGTGAGAGTAAAATCCTGGTGCACTTTTTTTTTTCTTCAATGTTTTTATTTATTTTTTGAGAGAGAGAGAGAGAGAGAGAGAGAGCGCCGACAGGAGATGGGCGGGGGGGGGGGGGGAGAGGATCCAGAAGCAGGCTCTGCACTGATAGGGTAACAGCAGCAAGCCCGATGTGGGGCTCGAACTCCCAAACGGAGAGATCATGACCTGAGCCGAAGTGGGAGGCTCAACTGACCGAGCCGCTCAAGCGCCCCCTAAAATCCTAGTGCACTTTTTATCTTTATATACAAGACTCTTTCAAGTCCATAATTATTTTATTTAAGTAGAATTTTCTCCCTGCCATAGAGAGCACTCACTCATCTGCCATCAGAGAAGAAATGGCCTCGCGGTTGCAATGTATACCTTCATAATTTCAGAGGATTCTCTCTTCCAAATGTCCTTATTTTTAGGAAAACCACAACTTAAGATGACTGCATTGTTCTTTTTCAAATACAGGATTTTCAGTGTCCCGTTTTGGAAATATCTAGGGCTTCATTCAGCCTAAAGGGAACTCATTAAAGACGGGAAGAGAAAAAAGAAAAACAGAGACAATTTCTCCTGGAACAGTATTAAAGGATTATTTATGTGGTGGGACAAGAGCAATTTTACTTTGTTTTTTGCACTATGATGTTAGCGAGTTCCCTAGGAGGGTGTGGCACCAGGGTATGGGAATGTCTTCGTGCACACGTCTCACAGCTGCTTGGCCATGTGAACAGAACTGTGCCCCCAGCCCTGGCTGGCACTTTGCAGCACAGAAATCATGCTTCTGAGGTTTCCTTTCTGAGCAACTGTAAGGGAGATTCCAGAGGGACAAATTCAAGAATGACTTAGAAATTATAGACCAGATCACACAACTGTCATAAAGCTATCATCAGTTAATAAAACAGGGTTTTCTTTTCATTAAAAAAAAGTTGGCTTTTTTCTCCCTTAAAAAAAATATTGATGTTGGAAGCCTTTGGAACTTTGTCTGACCCTCTGTCTGCTGACTTTTTCATTTCCTGTTTCTTTTTTTTCTCTTTCTTTCTTTCTTTCTTTCTTTCTTTCTTTCTTTCTTTCTTTCTTTCTTTCTTTCTTTCTTTCTTTCTTTCTTTCCTTTCATACAGCAGAGATCTCTGCAACAGGCTCCCAACGTGTTAAAAACAAATGTACACTCCTTAAAAATAGTCGAGCTTCAACATGCTTGCTCCCAGAGCCCTGCCACTCTAGGGTCCATGGCTTCTGTGAACAAAAATGCGGGCTCCCCCCCTCCCTCCTCTGCTGCCACAGAAACTAGACTGTGGAGACATTTGTAGGAAGAAGTCCAAGAATAAACATGAGAGTATTCTGAATGAAAAGTAAGTCTCTAGCAAGGATGAGTCCAACAGTGTCTGGAAAATGCTTCCTAAAAGGGCTTGGTTTCAATGTAAATCCTTATTTATAGCTCCATAGGGGGAAAAGAAGGGGGCAGGGCACAGATAGGCCAGAAGACAAACTCTCTCTCTCTCTCTCTCTCTCTCTCTCTCTCTCTCTCTCTCTCACACACACACACACACACACACACACACACACACACACACACCCTACAGCCCTTAGGTGCACTGTGTTACCTGGTAGTAAGATGGCTCTCTAAGGCATTACTGGAGTGCTTATCAACCCCCCAGACCCAGGCCCTGTGCTACCACGCTCAGCACCATTAGCCTTAGGAACTTACATTGACATTGAACAAGGACCACAACACACCGTTCGCACACGGCGGAGGGGAAGGAGAAGCTCAGGGGCTGCTGTGAGGTCCCAGAATAAGGGATCAAATCTTGTCGGAGCGTGTGCTGTAACCCACTTGGAGCCTGCTCGCAGTCGGCCAGGCAAGGGAGGGGCCAGGTAAGGGGGGAGCATTTCCGGCCAGGGACCAGTGAATTGGGAGACCCCAGGCTGGGTTTACAGCAGGGGGGGGAGGACCGGCCAGGGTGCCTGGGACAGAAGGGATAAGGGTAAGAGGAGCCACAGAGGTGGGCAGGGATGACGTCACGCAGAGGCCCCCGACCATAAGAGACCACCTGAAATTGATCCCAAGGGCAAAAGGAATCAATTAAGTGGGGACGGGACACAAACAGATTGGCACATGGGGTCTGAGAATATTTTGAAATAGTAGTTTAAGCTTTCTTTCGTCTTCCTAGCATTTTCCTCTTGATCCTTCTCCTTATATGACAGATCTCTGACTGTGTTTCCTGTTACACCAGGAGAGGTGGGTTGGTTGCAGGGTAGTAAGAAGATCCACCCTGCAAAAATTTCCGGCTTTTATTGGCAAAAGCCTGAGTAAGCACTCAGCGGAGCCTGGAGCTTTGTAAAAAGAAGCCTAGAGGGTCTGGAGGGTGAAGGCAAATGAGGATGGGGGCGTCCCTCCAGCTTAGAATAATCGATTCCTTTGGAGTTGGAGAGAAAGCGGGTGGTTAGCAGGTGTTAGAACAGTGGGGATATGGGGACACACTTTGAGCAGCAAGAGCCCAGAGGGCAGAGCAGTGTGGGCAATATTCATTCCGGAGAACGTCTGTATGATGCCCTAAGACATCATACAGACATTTCCAGGAGGCCAGGAAACCCTCAAGCACACCTGAGGATAAGGTGCTATCTCAGCCAGGAAGGATGGGCCATCGAAATGGAGAGAAAAGTGGTCAGGAAAAATCAAGCCCTCTGACAGTTCTCATACCGCTGACGGGGACCACGGTTTATGCTGAGGGCGCGTATGGAAAGGCTTAGCCTGGCTCCCGAGTGAAAACCGAATCAGAGGGAAGCTGGTGAGAGCTGGCAGTGGCCTGCTCTAGGGTGACGGAAGCGAGAATGAATGGAAGTGGATGGATTTGCAGAACATTAGGAAAGGGAAGAGCAAGTACTTGGTGATGGGTCAGATGCGTCAGTGAGTGAAACGGAAGGTTCCAGGATACCGCCCAGGCCCAGGCCTCAACGACTGGGGGGGTGGGGGGGAGGATAAGATACAATCCATTTCTTGCCGTGACCAAATGCACCATGGGGCTCAAGTTGCTCGCCTGGAAATTTTCCTGGGGTGCTGAGCAGACCTCACACACAGCAGATAGAACATTTTCCCAACAGGGGATGAACAAAGATGGAGTGGACTCTTCCAAAGGCAGCAACGGTAGTTACTAGCTTAGGAGAGATCATCTCAGAGGCCAACACGCTGCTGGAGATATCAACCATCAAAGTCCCTTCTGTCCACTGTCTCAGAAACAGAAAATGAAATATTTGTGTTTGCAAGAGGCCTCGGGAGTCCTACCATTGGAAGGGGTCCCTGAAGCAGGAGTCTTCCCTCCAAGGTATGCGGCACTGGCCGCTGCTTTTACACTCCCAGACCCCAGCACCTGCTATTTTTTTATGTTTATTTATTTGAGAGAGAGAGAAAGAGAGAATGTGAGAATAGGGGAGGGGTAGAGAGGAGAGAGAATCCCAAGCAGGCTCCGTGCTGTCAGCATGCAGCCTGACAAGGGGCTCAAACTCATGAACCGTGGGATCATGACCTGAGCAGAAATCGAGAGTCGGAGGCTCAACCGACTGAGCCCCCCAGGCGCCCCAGCACCTGCTATCTTCAAAGCGGGACTGCCTTTGGGACTCATCCCTAATTATAAGAAAGTTCTCCTTACCTTACATGGAAATCTGTCACATTCGCCCGCGGCTCCCCGTTTTGCCCTCTGGAGCTACGTGGAATTAGCCCGATTCCTCGTTTACACTGCATGTGAAAACTGTTCTCATGTTGTCCCTAAGTCTTTAATTCAGGCTAAAACTACATACCATGTCCTCTATCAATTGTTTTCAAAGGATGTGGTAACTGAAACAGCAACCAATATGGACTGCGTGTTGTGAGTGTCGTCAGGAGTGGGACTGTCTTCCCCGCTGTACTAAGATGTCTTGGCCATCTGCCTGAACGATGGAGAGGACTCTGAAGTCCTAGGGTTGGGTGGGGGCAAAAAATACAGAGCGGGCAGGTGGCCCCGTGCAGAGACAGCCACCATGACACTTGCAAGAGACTGGGGGTGCGAGTAAGAAATAGATTTTCCTGTGTGAAGCCACTGAGAATTTGAACTTTATCTGTCACAGCGGCCCGTGTTGCCCCAACTAATACCGTGGAAGTCATATGCCGCCATAACAAAAACCTAAAATGTGTGGTAGTGACTTCAGAGCCAGTTCTAGAGGCCCCAGAAAGGATAGAAAGGCTCAGAGTGGTGGCGTGCATCGGCCGCTAGCTGGCTTTAGCAAGGTATTGCAAGAAAGAAAAAGGCTCAGGAAGGAATCGGCCCACTTTCAAGCAAGGTTGGAGGGAATAGAGAAAGTCCAGGGATCAAGGACCTCACAAGGTTGGAAAGGTCAATTGCTTCCAGGTCCCAAAGGGTACGAGATTAAACTGAAGAACACTTTGGTGAGAAGGACCCAGCAAGACTCCCCTGTTGAACAAAGTGACTGAGTCCTAGAGCATAAGCCAGATTAAAGGTTTATGGCACCACTTATGTGGAAACTTCAGTGAAGCTGCCATTTAATTAAGAGAGGCGTGGGACATAAAGTGAAGAAATACGAAACTCTGAAAATAATACGTAAGAAAATTCTGTGTGTGGGTACCAGCACAAGGTTACCAGCATCAGTCAGGAAGCAAAGAGATCAGAAGCCTCATAAGCTTCTGAGATCGTTCTATGGCCAAAGAAACTCTGAGCCTGGGCCCAAAACACAAAAGTAGAAACTCTTTGAATTGCTTAACTATTAAACATCCTTCAGGCCCCTGAACTTACCACCGGGAAGCCAAACACCCTGCAAGGGATACTTGTCAATGCCCAGTTTAGGGGCGCTCATGGAGGTGAAGGGGCACGGCAAGCTCTCAGACGGTGAAGCCAGAGCACCCCAGTGGAGAACAATGCACAGAGAGTTTCCATAGAGCGTGAGACCATGAGGAGTCTCTTCTAGAACTGACAGAAAGGATGAGACATTCCAGAGATCCTGGACTCCAAGCCAGATGCTCTCACTGGGTGGGATTTGGAGTCGTCTCCTTTGGGAAAGAGGGGAGTGTGAAAGGAGGAGGAGGTGGGGAACCAGTGACCACAGGCTGAACTGTGGCAGTCACCATCACCACTGCATGTTCACTAAACTTCGTTCCCTTTCCTCCTGGGCACAGAGCATATATACTCCTCAGAATCCCTTGAAGTTCGGTGTGGCTACAGGATTGAATTCCTGACAACAGAATATTTCTGGAAATGATATGTGTCACTTCCCCACTGAAGGGGTCAAAAAGAAAATGGCCTCTCTCCTCATCATCAGGTGCAGCTCTAAGGTGGAAGGATCCCAGGTCCCTGAACGAGCCCATGGAAGGCAGTACCCTACATGTGACCGTGATATGGACAAGGAATGAATTTTAATTGCAGTGGGTCACTGAGAAGTCAGAGTTTTTTGTTAGTAGGTCTTACCTTGGTAGACCTACCTTAATAGCAATTGAGCTAACCTTAACAAATATAATACATTATCTCATTTCATATCCCCTGTAAAGATGAAGAAATTAGAGAAGTTAAATAACTTATTCAAGATGACTCATTTAGTAAGAGGGGCATCTAGGGCGAGAATCTACTTCTATCTTTCTGCTTTCAAGGCCCATGCTATTCATAATGTGCTATACTGTTTTCCAGAAGAGCAGGCTTCCAGATCCTGTACCCACTGGCTCTCCCTCCTCTGAATGTTTTTAGTTTGTTTGCACTTTTTCAGACCTCAGCACAATAACATATGCCATAATTTAGGAGTGCCGTGACCTAGCTTACTTCTCTTTTCTGGAATCATCATCTATGAATGGCACCCAGGAGCTCTCCAGTGATTAGTGGCGAGCCTTATCCAAGGATCATTGACTTTAAACAACTGATGCTCATAGAGCCTCTCACCACTGTGGAGCCCCTTTCATCAATTGGAATTTAAGTAATTATTTTTCATTTAAGAGGAGATTTTATGATCAATCCTGTTTAAGTCCTTCTTGGTAATTTCAGCCCAGTGCTCTAGCCTATCCATATTTTTCTTGCATCATTCAGATGACTATGCCATCTGGGACTATCCCACACTCGGGTGGAATGAGGGGAGGTATCTTTGGATTCTTAGTAGGACCAGTCATGGGCAAAGGACCCTATGGGCCTATTTCATTTAAACTTTTCCTCATACCCATTTTATAGATGAGGAAAGAAGTTTTGGAGAGATAAACACCGCAACTTAGTGAGGAGAGCCCATCATCAGCCCCAACCGCTGACTGAACCACTCCCCCCACCCCCACCACCAAAACTGTAAAAGAACAAATATTGCATGGTGAAGCTGGAAGGAATAATTTTACAAGATTTTAAAGATGCAACAGAATTATTTGGGGAAGGTCTCTACGTAGTAAAAGAGTCTATATGACTAAGTAATGGAAGTAGAAAGAAGCAACCTGGAACCCGAGCTAGCTAGCCTGCAAGTCTATGAAAGCTGAGAGCTTTTCCCCTATGAACACTGACCAGTACAGAGAAATAAATATTCAGTGGTCAATACCGTTTGTTTGAGTAAATGGGTAAATGAATGTGGACCTTAGTAGGCAGATATAAAACTTTACAGGAGACAAACTTCACTCATACATGTATCAGGCAACATTAAATATGAGACATTTGGGGGGCATGGCTTAGGGAAAGGAGAAATAATCCAAATAACCCTCTCCCCAACACACACACACAAATAATACATAGATATTGACTATCTCTGACTAATTTCTCTAATTTCTCTGGTACTGTGGAGCTGAACTATACCCAGGCCAGCAACATCATGAAGTAGACATCCAGACTGCCGTTCCAGAAGCCCTGCATTTAAACCCAGTACAAATATCCGTACTTAGCACAGTGTTGGGTATTGATCCTCTTCAGTCAACACTGGCAGATATTCCATTGGATTGGAGTGATTTACATGTAACCATACTAGCGGGGTGAGAAGGAAGAACCCAATCCAGCCAGCCTTTCTCAATGCTATGGAATTTGTGGGCTCTCCAAAGTTCTCCTGAAACATCTCCTGTAATGGAGGCCATGTTCAACAGGTGGTGAGCCCTGCTTGACTCTCCTAAGTCCTAGGGAGTTTCCTTATTTCTGCTCCTACCTAAGTTCTTCTTTGTTCCTCTCCATTCCCCCTTCCCTCTCTCCTACTTCCATTCTATTTCCTTCATCCTGAGTCTGTTTCTCCTTCCTTCTTTCTTTCCTTCCTTCCTTCCTTCCTTCCTTCCTTCCTTCCTTCCCCCCTCCCTCCTTCCCATCTTCTCTCCTTCCCTCCTTCCTTTTCTGTATCTTCTTTTTTAGTCTCTAGTCTCCTTTCTATCATATTATTCCTTATCGGTTTCTGTCTTGAAGACAATGGAATTAAGGAGCCCCAAAGAGGAGTCCAGCACCTCCTTATCCTTGCTCTGCAGGCTGAGATGAAAGCTTGCAGGAAACAACTAGAACGCAATTTTAGGAGCCACCATTCACAGGCTACATCATACTCCCTGCTCACAAATTTACCAGCTGAGCTATTCACATGCTGTCATTTCAGGCAAAATTGTTTATACATCACATAATGCTTGTCTATGTTGTGTCTGTTAGAGCCCTGGCGAGGAGTCTGTCCTGGATTGGACAGTTGGGCCCAGGCACATGGTCAACACAAAACACGAGACATCCATATTTGGGCATGAGTATGCCTTAAGCACTAATGGGGTTTGGCATAACTGTGACTCTGGAAATCCAGCCCACAGATCAAGTCACACATCAGGGAAAATCAAAACAGAATTAAGTTGGCCACTTTTTCTCTGCATAGACATGAGAGGCATTTTGAGTTAAGTCTGTGAAACCTCGTTTTCCATGTTCAAGTTGGCATTTGGGCGTGGCCACATGTTATCAGTGCCCAATTTTATGCAACTTTTTCCCATGCACAAATGAAGAAGGCTCAGATACAGACCCAAAGCATGGATTTGGAGGCAGCCCATGATCCAATGGTACTTTCTTTCCTACAGAGCCTTGAGATCACTGGAGAAACATGCATCTGCCTAGGACAGTTTGCATACATTCCTGCCTGGTGGATGGGGGATGAATGAGGTCTGGCCCACGATCCTCAGAAGTCAGAGGACAAAGCACTAAATCTCAGAACAGAACACAGATTATTGGCTCTCCATTATCCTTGACCTGGCCTTCCATGGATCCTGAAATTTGGATCCTTTTCACACTTATCCTTCATGACTCCTCTTTATAAAGTCAGAATCTCAATTACAATGGTTAACACTTTATTAACCTAATTCTCTTTCTTTCCAGGTCCCAGCAAGTGTAATACTTTCTCTCATACTCTGGGCATTTCGATCCTAGGTCATGCATTACCTCTAAATGAAAGCAATCACTCCTTTTTCTAAACTTGTAGCATGTGATGCCTTCTTAAAGATGGTTGTCACTTTCTGCCATGTGTCCAATTATAACACGAGAGGATTCTGGTGTCACTAGAGGGAGTGCTAGACAAAAAGAATGGAAAGTTCCAGGACCTGCTGGTGACTTTGATTCCAGAAACAGAAGTGTGTGTTTCTTGATGCTCCCCAGGCCCCCACCCCACTCCAGCACCTACCCAGCACTACCCTTTCCTAAAAAATATACTTCTTCTCTCTTAGCATTTTGGAAGCGGGATGGGGAGATACTCATCTAGAAAGAAAAAAATAGTAACAGCAGCTCAGGAGTGAAGCTGCAAGAGTTTTCTCCCTACCATAGGCTCAGCCTAAGGGCTTGCCTGGTGCCTGATTTCATGATCAAGATCACCATTGAGGGACAGAAGTACAGATTTGATTTGATTGATTGATTTTTGTTGTTTTATTTGTTTTTATTTTAGAGAGTGTGTGTGAGAATGGGGGAGAGGGGCAGAGGGAGAGAAAGAAAGAATCTAAAGTAGGCTCCACGCTGAGCATGGAGTCTGATGTAGGGCTCGATCTCAGGACCCTGGGATCATGACCTGAGCCACAATCAAGAGTCGGACACTCAATGGACTGAGCCACCTAGGCACCCTAAGAATACAAATTTTAAAGGAGACCAACGCCTTTAGGCATTCCAGCAACTGAGAAAATCAAGGGTGTGGCGACTTAATCACTAGCTGAGGTCTGTCTATCAGAGGTCTTGAATCAAGAATCCTGACTGGGAAGAACCCCCCTTCCACTCCCCACAGATGGGGAATAATGCTGATGGGCACTTAACGTTCAAGATCTCCGGCTACTCAGATGACCCAAAGAATTGATGTCCACTTGTACCCACTCCTACATCCTGTCAGTTAAACCCATTTCTTGACCCAGTGTTAAAAATATACTTTGGAGGTGAGGGCATGGAAGGAAGGAGTGACAATTTATGCAGACCCAAGTAATAAGGAATTTAGCTCACCTTTGTCCCTGGTTCCTGAGAGAAAGCCTCTAAACCCTTAGGATTTCCTGAGTGACGAGCATCTACGCTATTTGTGGTGTGTGCCCCTACCCCGTTACATTCTGGTTTATGGTGATGAGGTAGGTGCCTCAGGACAGTGCTGCTGATGCCAGAAAGACGAACCATGTGATTAAAGGGTGGGGCTTTACAGCATGTGATATCAGCTCCATCAATGGGGAAAAGGACAGGAAATTGAGCCATGTGAACGATTCACTCAGTCATGCCTGTGTAATGAAACCCCAATAAAAACTCTGGATATCAGAGCTGCGGCAAATTTCCCTGGTTGTCATATATTAATGTGTCAGAGGGCAATGCTCCCTGAGAACACAGAAGCTTTCCATTTGGGAACCTCCCAGACCTCACCCTGTGTATCTTTTTTCTTGGCTGGTTCTGATATGTATCCTTTCATCATATAAAACCGTAATCACAAGTAAAGCACTTTCCTGGTTCTGTGAGTTATTCCAGCAAATTATCAAACCTGAGGGGGTTGGGGAAACCCTTAAATTTGTAGTCTGTTTGTCAAAAGTGCAGGTGGCCTGGAGACCCTGAGTTTATCCAAACCGAGAGAAGTCTTGTGAAGGATGGTGCCTTCAACCTGTAAAGCCTAACTCTGGGTAGCTGGTGTCAGAACTCACTGGACCAGTAGAGCAGATACCCACAGGACAAGATTTGTGACAGAAAGACACTATTTCTAAAATCAGAGACCTAAGTTCATCATAAAAGAATCAGGACTCAAATAAGAACTTCAGGTTTACATAGGCCAGGGGCAGAACTGTGTCCTAAATAGCCTGGGGTTTCCTATATAACAAGTACAAAATCTCAGTGGTATTTGTTGAAAAAACTTTGCAAGAAATCTCATAACTAATTCCATGACTTTCCCCTTTTTCATGCAATCAAAGCTTTATAAAAATTCATATGCTTTCTATCCCCTGGTTAAAAATAGAGTGGAGGGCCGGGGCACCTGGGTGGCTCAGTCGGTTAAGTGGCCGACTTCGGCTCAGGTCATGATCTCACGGTCTGTGAGTTAGAGCCCCGCGTCGGGCTTTGTGCTGACAGCTCAGAACCTGGAGCCTACTTCGGATTCTGTGTCTCCCCCCAACTCTCTCTCCCCCACGCACACTGTCTCTCTCAAAAATAAATAGACATTAAAGAACTAAAAAAAAAAAATAGAGTGGAGGGACACCTGGGTGGCTCAGTCCGTTAAGCATCTGACTCTAGATTTTGGCTCAGGTCGTGATCTTACGGTTTGTGAGATCGAGTCCCACATCTGGCTCTGCACTGTCAGGGCAGAGCCCACTTGGGAGTCTGTCTCTCCCTCTCTCTGCCCTTCCTCCACTCATGCTCTTTCTCCCTCTCTCAAAATAAATAAAACACTTTTTAAAAATCTTACAAAAAATAGAGTGGAAGTACACACATTCAACTATTAACAGCAGTTATTTCTGAGTAGAAGCGTAGGCAATTCCCAAGATATGTATTACTTTTTGTGTACTGGTTTGTTTACATTGTTTTCCCTTAATAACCCGTCCAATAAGCTGATCTGGGGGAGAGGGGTGGCAAGCATCTGGGAGGAGAAGGGTGTTTTCCAAAGGGTAGGTAAGGCATTGGGCTCTTTCTCACACTATGCATGTGTAAATCACACAATAGCAATTTTCTCCTGTTGGTGTCATTCTGGCCCTGTGATCTTGGGCAAGTCACTTCCCCTCAGTTTCACCATATGTGAAATCAGGGTTTAAACAAGATGACTGCTAATATTTCCATCTACTCTAGAATTCTAAGTGCACATCTGAAGACTTAAGTTTATGTGCCCCTATCTTAAAAGATCCACAGATGTTGGAGGTGAGGGAGAAGAGTCCATGAATAGGTGAGCCTCCAGGCTTGGGGGGATATTTGCATAAAGCTGATTTAGCAAGTGAAAAATGGGCTGTGACAGATTAATGCTGGGAAGCTTGCTCTGCTCAGTATCTGGCCCACACAGCCTGGTCTGATCAGATCTTCAAAGTCATATGGTCCCTATTTGGTTTTACAATAAATAACTCAGACTTATAAGTTAAACACCAATTAATGAAATCATCTACCCACAGGAGAGCAATCCTCCTGGGAAGTCATTTTGGAAGAACAGACCATCCACTAGGTGTACCTTGCCTGGGGCTCTTGTTCCTGCCTGTGGTAGAAATGATAAGATTCCTTTGGATTTCAGAAGACGTTTGCTCTGAAATATACCAATGGTTGCCATGGAGGTCAGGGCAGGATTGGCTCCCATAGACCTGACTGATGATGAAAGGCGACTCCAATTGTGGTCAGGGGTTGAACTCAGGACTAAGACATATTTGAGGTCAGCAGGTGAAGGACAACAGACTTCTGATAATTTACTTAATTTATTGTTTATATGTATCCTGATAGGAAGGACTCCAGGTAGAATGGTCTGGAAAGTACTTAAGGCAGCATCTTGAGGCATCATGTTTCTGGTTGAGAAAGAAAACTATTGACATGTTCATATTCATCGAGAACCAAACCCACCACAGGTCCTCAATAAATATCAAGCAATCAATCAATTCTCCAGCCATAGAGAAGCTTCCTATTCCAAGCATGCAGTCGTGGGAGCTTCAGAGCCTGGCCCAAGACCTATCTCTGTTTTCCAAATGATGTGGCTCCAAACTGTAGGAAAAGTTCAGGGTGGGTTTTTCCCCCCCTTCATCCCGCAGCAACGGATGGCATAATCCTCGACAGTCCTGGAAACAGTGATTGCTAGATCAAGACGCCAAAGCAATGAAGTTCTGCCACACGTTGGTCAAATTTTTACAACTTAATGGAAAGAGAATCTTAAATTATCTCCAGGCAGCTGATTGGAAGGGGCTGTACCTGTTTTCAGAAACGCTCTAAGTAAAAATGATGTGATTTTGAAAATGGAAATCTATTGTATGGAACTCTTTAGCATTGAAAGTATTTGCTGGAAGACAGCCATACGCTGCATTTATCGGAGTCAATTTTGCATCCACCAGTACACCTCAAAAATGGCATTCTGCATTTTTTATTTAGTGATACGTATATCATAAATTTCATCACTAGGTGTTGGGAAATCTCTTTCCCAACACTAAAAATCCACGTTCAGGACTGACAAACTACTAACAATTTTTAAACATGGCTATTGCAGAGGTGATTAGCACTGAAGCTTGACCATTTGGAGTTTCCCACTTTTCAACCTGCAATACCAAGGTTTCACCAAATGTGAAATTCACTTCTGAGGGTTCCACTTTTTACACTGCCCTTTAACACGATGCATGTTTTAGAGGTTCCTTGGGCACATATTATTTGCAAGACTGTTTCAGCTGTAACTTTACAAACCTTTTGATGGACCATTTGTCTTTGGCTTTTGGAGAAGGGAACTAAAGTTATATGAGCGTATATGTTTTCTATTTAACAGCCATGTATCAAATCTCTATATACTTCTAACTGTGGTGAGATAATAATTTGATATATTAAGCCTGTTCGGGTTTTTTCCTTTGTGCATATGTGTGTGTGTTTAGTCCTGCGACCGTGCGGGCATCTCCCATGAGGGCCATTAGCCCCCACCAGAGAACAATTTCAGACGGGAGGGGGGCACAAAGGGGCAAATTATGAGTTTTTAAATTCAAAAGCGGCTTATCCTTGAGTATGACAAAAGCGACGACTATCAAACTGAACGAATCTCTTTGGGGTTCAATCTCTCACCCTCACTCAAAATAGGGATCCTCAGAGCTGATGAGAGAGAGGGAGTGAGCTGAGAAATTCTTGAGTAGCCATAAGATGGGGGCGGATACTTTGCCCAGGCTGGGGGATGTGCAATTGTGTGTAGAGAACTGGGCCTGTTTCCCACCGTGGGTCCTGAGGGGACGCCAACCCACACAGAATGCCTTTTTTCTCTGTGCCTCTGCAAAGTGAGCTAAATGCCGGTCAAAGTGAGCAGTCAGTGGGAATGAGAGACAGAAGGAGAAAACAATGTGTTCAGGAGGTCCTGAGGCCAGGGCAACTAGCCCATGCAGGACGAGGGCCTGGGTCTTCTACCTTGGGGTCTGGTGAGGCATCATTCATTGTACTAGATGCCAGCTTGAAGAGGGGAAGACCAGCTAAGACCCAAGGAACATGGCACATCTTAGCGGAAGCCAGACAATATGGATAGACACAACCCTTAAGGGATTGACTCTACCCTTAACATCACTGATCAGACGTCAGAACCAACTAGACTGTGTTTGGGCTGTCAGGTGAAGAGAGAAAGAAATCCAAGGGATGGACCCACAGTTCTTACAAGTTTGCAGCCTGAGAAATACACCTTCTCCGTGAGTTCTGTGTGAAACCATTTTCTCCTTAACAACCCGCTGCACCCACAAGAGAGAGGCAGACCTCCTAAGATCATAAATGAAAAGTTTGCCTGGTAAGTGGGAAGTCACCCGAAGCCTGGGATTCCAGCCTCAGCCCCACCACTCACTGGCTGTGGGAGCCTAGGGGAGCCATCCGGCCTTTCTGAGGCTCTGTCTTCTCATCTGTAAAGTGGGGATAACAACCCTAGCCCACAGTGACTTGCGTGGGGTCGTGTGGAGGGTCAAATAAGATAAATTATGTGAGTGTGCCTTTCGGGCTGCAAAACACCATATAAATGTAGTGAACTTTAACTTTCTTTCTGAGCAACAGAAACCTGGAGAGGTCAGTGCCAGAGGCAACAAGAACATTTACAAGCAGGTGGGCAGGCCTTTCCAACCTGTCGGGCCCTCGAGAGCCAAGAAACAAAAGCTCATTTGAGATTTCAAGTAATTCCCCTTAACCGGCACGCTGGGAGAAGGGCTGGCAGCCTATTTCTCAGCACTGGGAGTGTAACCACATCTAAATCCAGTTCGTGTGGAAGGTGGGACCTGTCCCTACCCCGCCTTCACCCCGATGCCAGACAAGAGCCCCGAAATTGGCACCCATTTGTATTTGGTCCAAACATGTGCTCACCTTCCTTTTACGAGGCTGGTTTCTGACTCTCTCTACCAAAACGAGCTCTTTGGATCAGAAGAAAGCATTAAAAACCTGACAACTAAGCTAAATAAAAGAGTGTATCCTCTTAGGTTTCGTCGCAAGGGAAGTAAATCAGACGCCAAGAAGCTACGAGATACTGCAAAGAATGGGGACCATAAAAATGGGACTGGATGATGGATAAACAAAGACTGGGAATGGCAGGATGTGAATACAGAGCAATTATTCAGCACCAGCCCCAACGCCTATGCAGCCCACACACACGCACACCTGTGAGAGCAGGGCATAACCTGCACCCACATTTCCCTCTCGACAGCTCGGCACATGCACTCACATGGGGTCTGTCCATTCGCGCATTTAGAAATATTATATGACTCGGGACGCCTGGGTGGCTCAATCGGTTAAGCAGCCGACTTCAGCTCAGGTCATGAACTCACGGTTCGTGAGTTCGAGCCCCGGGTTGGGCTCTGTGCTGACAGCTCAGAGCCTGGAGCCTGCTTTGGATTCGGCGTCTCCCTCTTTCTCTGCCCCTCCCCTGCTCACACTCTTCCTCTCTCAAAAATAAATAAACATTAAAAAAAAAGAAAAGAAGTATTATATGGCTTTTTCTTGCATGAGTGATTTTTATCATATATTGTGTTTTACTATATAGCAAACTTTTATCCCTACATATTATGGTACTTCATATGCATTATAAGGGGTTGTCAAGGATGATTACACTACAAACATTTCTTGCCTTAAATACTGACCTTGGAGTCAAATTTCCATATATACTGAAACTTCGTTACACATTTTCACAGTCAACTGTGAAGTGGAACAAAATCTTAAATAGGAAAGAATCATGCAATTCTCCAAGGCAGAGTCATCTTGTCGATATCTCTCCTACCTTTGGAGAGATAAGTGGATTCCAAATTTATTAGGAAGGGGAAATGCACACTAGATTTACAGACCTTTAGATAAGATGTGTACCTCCTTAGCTAACCTGCTTATTTCACTTCCAGCTAACCCCATTCCAGGGCTGAATCTGTATTTTCAAGAATCCACAGGAACCTGGCTTCCAAAAGCACTAGAGTTACAAGTGGAACAGAAGGTAAGGGGAGTAGGGTGTCGCACACACAACCGCGGGCTGACACGGGGCAAAGGAATTCAGTTTGAAAATCAATCCATTTTAGGGGCACCTAGGTGGCTCAGTCAGTTAAGCGTCCGACTTGGGCTCAGGTCATGATCTCACAGTTCATGGGTCGAGCCCCGCGTCGGGCTCTGTGCTGACAGCACGGAACTTGGAGCCTGCTTCAGATTCTGGGTCTCCCTCTCTCTCTGTCCCTCCCCCACTCACGGTCTCTCTGTCTCTCTCAAAAATAAACATTACAAAAATTTTTTTTTAAAAAGAAAGTCAATCCATTTTAATCGCATCCCAAATTAGGGGGACAGACATGCAACCCTCAGGAAGGGTGTATGCAGGAAGTCAGAAGATCACCCTAACTGTCCTCTTTTGCTTCTGCTAATAGTCTCCGCAGACCTAAATGAATTTGGGGTGAGAAGAGTTCCACGATGGTATGGCATGATTATCGACATCTTCAATAGGCAAAATTAAAAAAAAAATCTGTTTCTGATACCTTCTAGATGGGTTACTACTAGACCCCAGCAACTTGCGGAATTAGAGAGTGACCATAACAGGTATTCCCAGCCCAGGAGAGACTCGAGAGAAGGAAGACTCTACATTTTTTATGCTGTTGGCGTGTTGGTGCATGGAGTGACTTTCTTTTTTTTTTTTTTTTATTTATTTTTTATTTTTTTTTAATTTTTTTTATTTTTTTTATGGATGGAGTGACTTTCATATTGCAGGGGAGGCAGGGAGGAAATGAGGGTGGCTGGTCGCGTTAACCCTGTTCACTCGTGACATCACCATGCATGCCAAAACCAGACCCAGAAGCTTCCTCTCCAGAAGTGCTGAGGCTATAAGCTTTGCTAGCTATGGCCCCTTGGGAACCAGTTGGTTGAGCTTACGTGCTCCAAGGCTTTCCTACCAATTTAGTTTGTAAAATAATTATCTAAAACACCCATCTCCACATTCTTTTCTATGGAGCCATGGGTGTCTCAGGAACAAAGGGGACGCAAGAACCCCTCCAGAACCAACCCGTTTCCACTTGTATCTGCTTTCTATTGAGATTTCAGTTTTTAAACAGTAAAAAACTATGTTTTCTAAAAAAAAAATTAGAAGTTGGGGTGCCTGGGTGGCTCAGTCAGCTAAGCATCCGACTTCAGCTCAGGTCATGATCTCACAGTTGGTAAGTTCAAGCCCTGTGTCGAGCTCTGTGGGGACAGCTGGGAGCCTGGAGCCTGCTTCAGACTCTGTGTCTCCCTCTCTCTCTCTGCCCCTCCCGTGCTTGTGCTCTGTCTCTCTCTTTCTCTCTCAAAAATAAATAAACATTAAAAAAATATTTCAAAATTTTTAGCAGTTATTGATCTAAACTGCGGTCCCAATTATTAAGTTTTTTTCTTCCTCATTTGGACCTAAAGAATAATAACCCCCAGGCGATGAGTTTCCCAGGTGGATGATGTAGACGCATAAAGAGTATATAGCCTTGAATCAATTTTCAATGGAAGCCTTTGACTTAATTGAACACTGTCTGGGCCTTGAATTATGACTGAACAAACCAGAAACACCTGTGCGGCCATGCATTACTTCAGTGTCTGTCATTTCTCTCCTGACACGTCTCACTCTGCCCAAATACTGTGAACCAAGGTTTTCCAACTGGTCTCCTGCAACATTTTTGTATCTATGTTTCGGCTTCCTTCTACCAAGGTAAGTCTTGGTACAATGCCAAGTTCACCTCCTTCCGTTCTTCAACCCAAGAACTTCCTGGCCTTCCCTCCCCTTCTTGCTGGGCAGGCTGGCTGGCTGGCAACTTCCTTTGCAGCCCATTTTGGATGACAAATGAGAGGAGATCAACCTCCACAATTTTTCTAGCTAAGAGTACAAAACTCAAAATGTCCGTCCAAAGCCAGAGTCAAGTCCCAGAGTTGTGTGCTTTCCCTGGGGGCAGGGAAAGGGTGAGGGTCTCCTATGGGTACATACATCACTCTGGTACTTGGATATGGAGGCTCATCGCTTGCCGGTCAGCTTTGACACTCGCGGCCTTCTACCCCTAAGCTACAGCTCTTTGCACATCAGGAGTCACGTTCAACACAGACACTCACTGTTCTATTAGTGTCCCTGCACGAAGCAGACAATGTGATACGTGTTTTGAGGAGAGGCCTTCATTTGAAAAGGATCATTTCCCACGAATGAAATGCTCTCCGGTTTTAGCGAGGGACACCTGCATTCCCCTTGGAGCTAAGACATTTACAAGACCTACCCACTAGCCCTGCGCAAGAATGTTCCAGGCTAACCACCACACACCTGGGACAAGAGGCATATATAACTCCCACAGCAGGCGCATCTGAAGAGGAAACTGTGGTCAGGCAGAGAAGGAGGGGCGCCTTCTTATCACAAAGGCTCCTTTGATAGAGCCAAGCACACTCGACTGGCTGACGAACCCCATGCCTATGAGGGCCACCCTCAGCACAAACCGGCGCCATTCCTGTTCTCGAGCATGCCTGCATTCTGAGGAGTGCCTCTCTGAGAGAGCCTCATGACACTGGGGCGTATAACGTCCTGACAAAACATTTCTCACGGGCTCCTACTCCTATAGCACTGCTTAGGGCCCCTGGCTCTGTGAGGGCCACAGAAGACAGCGTCCTGGTGTAGGAAACCCCAAAGGGGGGCAGGGGGAAAGAAAACAAAAGAAAAGGCCTCAAGACTCGGGCTTCTGACCCTGTCAGAGCAGGAGCCAACCAAGCTGTTTCCACCAACCAGGCCAAAGCCAGAAAAAGTGTTCGGCTGGACCGGGTGTTGAGTTTTTCTGTTGGCCTTTCAGGTTGACCCACTGACCAAATACGATACCCCACAACTGCCTGGGATTTTGCAAGTTTGTAATCCATATAGAAGAAACATTGTTATATAAACCTTGCCAAGACTATAGGCCTTTTAAATTCCCAACTAAGAAGCCAAAGAAATTTATGGCAGTGTCGGTGGATGGGGAGGCCAAGTAAACTCACAGTGTTGATCTTAGGTCTGTTTAAATTTCTCTTGCCTTCTGGCACTTGAAGCAGTCGTGGAAAGAAATCATTTACTCATAGGTGCATTAAGTCTTTGGAAACACAGGGGTACCGAGGAAGAGCATTAGGAACGTAATTGATGTGACACATGTGGTCCTGGCCTGTGGAGGGCAGGATTTCACCCCAACACTGTGGCCATCTGCGCCCCGGGCAGCACAAGAACCTAACAGTACCTTCGTGCCGTAAATAAAACAAATTATACGGGGCCTCAGTTTTCCTACCAGTGAAGCCTTGGTAATTAACCAGCCCTCCCCTGTGCCCCCATAAAAGGACACACCACTTGGAAACGGAGCAAAGTCATCATATAAGGAAGATCCAATTGGCCTCCAAGTACAAGGACATGTTTTTTTTTTTGTTTTTTTTTTAACGCAGGTTCCCTCTGCTCCTCTATAAGGAAGGCAGAATCTTTCTCCTGCTTTTTGTGTTTGTAACGATTGAAGGATGAACAACAGGAGTCGCTCAGTTTCAGATCCTTTTGGGACTAGAGTTGGAGGAGAATGAGCTGAACCCTGAAGACAAAAATCAGCATTTAGTACACAATATGCACCCTGCACGTCTTCGCGGGAGACTCTGGGATTCAATCCACGGGAAATACTTTCTGCAAAAGGATGTGATTCTTGAGCCTCCTGGAAAAGCATCAAGCAAAATGCTGCGGACATCTCCACCTTGCCTGGAACAGGCACAGCAATGAAGAAGTCCATTTTTACGTGCCGGCTTACCTTGACTTAATACGAGATGAAATGCAATCTGATAGGAGAACTGGTAATGGACTAACAAATGACTCAAGTAAAAAGTCATTTTAACATAAAGCCCTAGACATGATGTATAACCTTCCTGGGAAGACTGCTAATTGCGCGCCCCTAAGGTTCGTGGCTATAGGAATTTTCTGGATGTGACGCCTACCCCTTATCTACCCTCCTCCTGCCGTCTCCACTTTAGGGCTCGCTTGTGTGTAATCTGAGTATTGCAGACAGGGAAAACTCACTGGAGTTGAAACTGGAGGAAAATATGCCTTAAAAGAATTTATAATTTAACAACAAGTCAGACTAGAATTTATGAGAATAACATATCCTAAGAATCTTCCATATCCCAACTTCCATAATCAGTGACCCAGACCTTTAAAACAAAAAGGAAAAGAATGCCTTGGAATGTTGGTCAGGCTGAAGAAAGCTGAACTTATGTAAAGTCTATAGAGTTATTTATAGATGTAGGGAATAGTGAAAGAAAAAGAAGGAAGGGAGGAAAGAAGGGAGGAAGAGAGAAAGAAAGAAAAAGAAACCAAGGAAGGAGAGAGGAAAGGAAAAAAGGAAAGGAAAAGAAAGGAAAAAGGAAAGGTAATGAGAGGAAACGAAAAGGAAAAAAGAAGGGAAAGAAAAAAGGAAGAAAAGAAAACAAAACAAAGGTTTTGGTTTCTAATTTCCCTGTAGCAGGAATGGCTTTCTTTTGTTTTCATTCCTTCTTGTCTCCACCCCACTCCCATTAAGTTCTTAGATTTGTGTATCTTTAGATGCAGACACTCAAATGCTTTTTTCCCTCAGGAAGTTATTCTCCTCACGCCTTGTGAGGTCTTGGAACAAGAAATAGTTGAGAAAGAAACAACTGTTGCTTTTCTGTCCAGAAAAAAAAAAAAAAAATCACATTGCATCATGGAGCTCAAAAAAGGTTTAGTGGTTTTTTGGAGAGGGCGGGGGGGGGGGGGCGACAGCACGGGGGGGGGGGGGGGGCAGGAGGGAGGGGAATCCCATTTCCTACATGTGTAATTCCTCTCCTCAGGGGACCACACGAACCAACAGCCACTATCCGTTTGTAAGGAAACAAAAAGAACACAAATGGTGTTTGATTGGGTCCAACCTTCTGAGTCCAAATGCGTGGTGTCTGTGCCTGTGAGGATTCTGAGTCTTTTTGGTCAAAATCCCTCACACTATCCTTTGCTCTCACGACCACCAGGCTCCCCTCCCAGCCCTGTTACGAAGGCTGTTCTCGAGAACAAACAAAAATATTCCAGAGAAAGAAGTTTTACATGCAGAAAGTTCACGGCTCACTCCCTTGAAGGAGGGCAAACGTGGTTTGGAAGGACTCTGTTTATTGATCCATAAATCATGGTCGCTGTGTCTGCCCTGGCCGCTGGGGTGCCTGGGGTCAAGGGACCCTTTCAGAACACAGAAGCTCTGAAGCTTTGCTTTTTGCTGGGCTCTTAATCAACCCTCCAAAGGCCGAATGAACATCAAACATCTGAGACCCCACAGAAGGATTGCTGGTTTAAATGACTCAGCCTCTGCTCAGGAGGAGGAGGGATTTCTTAGAGATTCTGCCCCATCCTGAGTGATTTTTCTGATTATTTGGAGGCAGATAAGGGACTGACAGGGGGAAAAAAAAATCCATCTAATACAAATGACTTAAAACCAAGAGCAAAGACAGTCAGTGTCAACCCCTGTGAGATCCCTCTTCTTTAAAATAAATCAAGCTGAGCGTCCGACTTCAGCTCAGGTCATGATCTCGCGGTATGTGACTTCGAGCCCCGTACAGAGCCTGCTTGGGATTCTCTCTTTCCCTCTCTCTCTGTCCCTCTCCCACTTGCTTGAGCTCTCTCTCTCTCCCAAAATAATAAAATAAAATAAAATAAAATAAAATAAAATAAAATAAAATAAAATAAAATAAAATAAAATAAAATAAAATAAAAATAAATGAAAACCACCCTCCTACCATTGCTGACAAGACCCAGCATGGTGTCTGATGATGCCACACTCTTGGTGCCTCAAGTTCTCTCACTGGGAAAAACTGGTAAGTAAAGGCCCTACCTTATAGGACTGAGGGGAGAATTCCACGAGAAAAGACCTGCATGTGTTTGCAAGAGCCGAGTATGTACTAAATGCTCAGTAAAAGTTAGTAGTTATCATGACACATATCAAGCCCCTGCATAATATCGAGGCTGTCCGTGAAAGCTAGTTTCCCTCCCCACAATTCTGAGCAAAACAAATGAGGCAGCATGAAATAATTACAAGAACATGAGTTCTGAGGCTCCTGAGATCTGGGTCCGTATCCTGCTTTCTCTACGTACAGCTATGTCATCTGAGACGAGGAACTTTCTATGTGCCTTGGTTTTCTTGTCTCTAAACTAGACAATGGTGCCTATCTCACAAGGTAGGTAAGAGGGCCAAAAAAACAGGGACTCCACAAAAGTCAGGATTTCACCGGATGGTCATGTCTGGCTTAAGAGCTGTCAGGTACCAAAGCCACATGCTCAGTATTCACTGATAAATAAGCATGAACTACACTCCCGTGAGGGCAGGTGTTCCCATGCTCGGCGCTGAAGATGCACAGGTGAGTATCACACAGTCCTGCCTTAGGGAACTCTAGGTCTAGGGAGGGAGACACATAAGGAAACGCCATTTGAATTCTGCGCAGCCCTTGGTATTATCAAAGCATACTCAGAAGGCCACAGAAGACTCTGTTACATATTGTTCCCTTGCCTGACACGTTTTCCTGCAACTCTGCAGACAATTAAGGACAATAACTCTGATTGCCCTTCAGCTTTCAGATTGGACTTCGCTTGGTCAGGGAGGCTTCCCCAAACTCCATGCCATTATCCAATAGGAAGGCATCTGATGTTTCCCACCTTCTAACACTCGACACCTGTATAATGGCATAGTCACTACACTCCCTCCTAACTCGGTCCACCAGCATTTTCAGGGATGTGTTAACTCATTTACTTAGAAAATGTAGTATATTGGAGCATCTGGGTGGCTCAGTTGGTTGAGTGTCTGACTCTCCATATTGGCTCAGGTCATGATCCCAGGATGGTGAGATCGAGCCCCACAATGAGCTTTGTGCTGAGCATGGAACCTGCTTGAGATTCTCTATTCTCTCCCTTTCCCCTCTCCCCCATTCACTCCCTCTCTCCCAAAAAGAAAAAGAATAAAAGAAAATATAATATAAATCTTTCATAGAGGAAGAAGTGCTATGCCCCCCCCCAAAGCTACTCATGGGTGAATGAACTGATTGTGAGGTGAATCCAAGTATTCTAGGACATTCTGGGGGCAGAAGTGTCTGACCACTGTTCTGAAAGAGCAGAATTCACTGAAGGGAATTCTGTGATCATCAACACAATCCAATGAGTCAAGAGTTACTTTAAGATCCCAGAAATAGGGGTGCCTGGGTGACTCAGTCAAGGTTGAGCATCCAACTCTTGATTTCAGCTCAGCTCAGGATCTCACAGTTCACAAATTTGAGCCCTGCTTGGGGGTCTGTGCTGACAATGTGGGGCCTGACTGGGGTTCTCTGTCTCCCCCTCTCTCTGCCCCTCCCCAGTTTGCTCTCTATGTCTCTCTCTCGAAAACAAACATTGAATAAAAAAGACTCCAGAAATAAACCCTCGCGTATATGGTCAAATGATTTTTGGCGAAGGTGCCCAAACCATTCAATGGGGAAAAGGCTGTCTTTTCAACAGATGGTGCTGGAGAAAATGGATATCCATATGCAAAAGAGTGAATGTGGACCTTTATCCTACACCATATGCAAACACTAACTCAACATGGATGAAAGACCTAAACATAAGAGCTATCACTATGAAACTCTTAGAAGAAAACATAGGAGAAAGATTCATGACATTGGATTTGGCAATGATTTCCTCAATAAGACACCAAAGGCATAGGCATAAAAGGAAAGAAGAGATAAACTGAGCTTTGTAAAGATTTTTAAAATTTGTGCATTACAGGAAGCATCAACAGAATGAAAAGGCGACCCAAGGAATGAGAGACAATATATCCAAATCATACATCCAATAAGGGGTTAATAACCAGAGTATCCCAAACTCTAATCACCCAACAAGAAAACTAACCCAACTTAAAAATGGGCAGAGGTTTTGGCGCCTGGGTGGCTCAGTCAGTTAAGCATCCGACTTCGGCTCAGGTCATGATCTCACGGCTTTTGAGCTCGGGCCCTGCCTCGGGCTCTGTGCTTACAGCTCAGAGCCTAGAGCCTCTTCAGATTCTGTGTATTTCTCTCTCTCTCTGCCCCTCCCTTGCTCACACTCTGTCTCTGTCTCTCAAAAATAAATAAACATTAAAAAAAATAATAATAAAATAAAAAATAAAAATGGGCAGAGGACTTGAAAACACGTGTCTCCTAAGAAGATCTAACAAACAGCCAAGAAACACATGCGAAAGCGCCTAACATCACTGACCATTAGGGAAATAAATGCAAATCAGAATTATAATGAGATACCACTTCACACCAGTAAGATGGCTACCATCAAAAAGGCAGAAAATTGGGGCGCGTGGGTGGCTCAGTTGGTTAAGCATCCGACTTCAGCTCAGGTCATGATCTCACGGTCCGTGAGTTCGAGCCCCGCGTCGGGCTCTGTGCCGACAGCTCAGGGCCTGGAGCCTGCTTCAGATTCTGTGTCTCCCTCTCTCTCTCTCCCTCCCCACTCATGCTCTGTCTTTCTCTGTCTCAAAAATTAAAAAAAAAAAAATATCAAAAAGGCAGAAAATAGTAAGTGTTGGAGAGGATGTGCACATTTGTAACCCTCGTGCGCTGCCGGTAGAAGAGCAAAATGGTGCCATCACAATGGAAAACAGCACGGCAAGTCGTCCAAAAATTAAAAATGGAACTGCCGTATGATCTACCTTTCCACTTCTGGGTATATGCCCAAAAGAATTCAAAGCAGAATCTTCAAGAGATATTTGCTCACCCATCAGCATCATTTCCAAGAGCCAAAAGGTAGAAACAACCCAGGTGTCCATTGGTGGATAAATGGACTAAAAAAAAAAAAGCAACATGTGCATACAATGGAATATTATCGGCCTCAGAAAGGAAGGAAATTCTGACATAGGCTACATCACGGATGAACCTTGAACACCTGATGCTATGTGAAACAAGGCGGTCACAAACGGACAAAACACTGCATGATTCCACTCATTTGAGGTGCTGAGAGTAGTCAAATTCATAGAGAGGAAAAGTGAAATGGTGGTTGCCAGGGGCTAAGGGGAGAACGGAGTGAGGAGTTAGTGTTTAATGGGCCCAAGAGCTTCGGTGTGAGATGAAAAAAAGCTCCGGAGATGGATGGGAGCGATGGTTGCACAACAACGTGAATGTACTTCATGCTTCTGAATTCTACATTTGAAGTTGATTCACGTGGTAAATATCATGTATCTTTTACCACAGTAAAAAAAAAAAAAAAAAAAGAAGGGGTGCCTGGGTGGCTCAGTCGGTTAAGCGTCCGACTTCAGCTCAGGTCACGATCTCACGGTCTGTGAGTTCGAGCCCCGTGTCGGGCTCTGGGCTGATGGCTCAGAGCCTGAAGCCTGTTTTGGATTCTGTGTCTCCCTCTCTCTGACCCTCCCCCGTTCATGCTCTGTCTCTCTCTGTCTCAAAAATAAATAAACGTTAAAAAAAAATTAAAAAAAAAAAAAAGAAAAGAAAATAGAAGATTTACTTTGAACGAAATGCATTTGGGGAATGAAAAGAGTTTGAAGTCTCCTTGTGGGTTAAGTTGGGCTACGCTGCAAGGCAGTATCAGTTCAAGTAGACAGGTGAGGACAGAAGGCGGGCTGAAGCCGGATGATGTGTGCAGTGAGGCTGCATGCGGAAAATCCAAAGACGCTGCTTTCCACGAGCTTCACTCCCTGCTTCTCCAGATACTCCTGTCTTTCTCAGGGACGGGAACTCCATCTGGGCTGAGCCGTCAGCAATTTCTGAAATGTTGCCTTGAAGATCTTTTTGATGTTCAAGAGACTCTTAGCCTCATCTTATATTCTTTGTTTTTAATGGAAGGAGGCTTTGTGATTCGCCAGAAGACCACAGAGCCAGTAAGACTCAAGTTCATGGACAAAGCGCGAGCCTGTGGAGCTTGAGCGCTTTCAAAACTGGGCTCAAAGGAAAAGGGCTGTAAGAAAATGCTAGAGAATGGAAGATTCTGAGCACCTGAAAAGTCAGCTGGGGTGAGCTCTCACTCCTTAAGGCTTCTCTTGCCAAAAGCAGCGGTGGGGGCAGGGGGCCAGGACTTGGGCCCTGCCTCTCAGTTGCCTGGCTTACGTTCACAGAGACACAGCCCATGGAAGCATAAAACATGTGCCACCAAAACAAAACGGGGTCTAAAATGCACACGGAAACAGCTCCAACCAGAAAATGGAAAACGCGCTAAAAATTCTCCTAAATGGAAAACACGCTACAAAGTGGGAGGTAGACCAGGATGTAGGAGGCAAGCCCCTAATTATGGGAAACTATCTTTTCAAAGAAAATGAACCAAACCTAGCCATGATGCATCTAGCCTCACTTTATGAGACCCAAGGAACCTCTACACTGAATCCAGTTTATTTTCCTCATGTGAGGGATGAGTGGCCTTTCACTTTTAGGCCCAAAACAAATGTATGCAAGTTACCCTCAGTCAGAAGCAATGGGAGATACCAAATATATCTGTCCCATGGACAATGTCAACTTTCAGAGGGAAAACTATTTCTAAACCTGAAGACACAAGTCATCCAGCTGTAGCCTTTGGCCCGTTTCCATATGGATTCATCTAAGAATAATTTCTCTTCGAGTAGTTGCTTTCTGGCCTGTTTTATGTGGGCGGTGCCTTCCTATTTGGGACTCAGTGGGTCAGGTCCCTCCCTGCTCCTAAAAAAAGAAAAGCTCAGCCAAGAGGCACTTTAAAGCTCAGAACCAGGGAAATATCACATAGGCGGCGCCCACTTAGGGGCGGGCAGTACATGAGGGGGAACAAAATGGAGTGCAGGGCGAAGAAGAATCCTTTTTCCAGAGTCCTATACAAAATTCACTTGAAGAAGGGGCAGGGCCAAGAAACCTCTATTCATTCAGATGCAGTCCATACAGGGAGCTGTTTAAACACCCTATGGATGCAGGACCAGTGAGAGTTCCTAGCTCTGAGATGAACACTCTGTCAATGACTTGCAAGAAATTTCCCTGTATTCTCCTCACACTTTTGAAGTTAGCTGATCTCCCAGTTCCCTTTGTTTGGCCCTAGGGTACTTCTCTTATGAAAGGCCCAGAACAAATCTCTGTGAATGGCTCAAAGGTGAAAAGATTAGCCCTTTAAGAAAAAAAGAAAGGAAGAAAGAAACTGGTGTTGAATAATCCAGACGAATCCAGAGGAATGCTCCTGCGAGTTTTTGTAGTTGCTGGAATTCAATTAAGTGGTGTATGTCACTTTAAAAACAAGGCGCCCAAATTCTTTTACATTCCCCCGAGAAGTAGGGGGTCAATGTCCCCTCCTCTGCATCTGGGCAGGTTCATAATGGCTTCAACCAAAAGAATCCAACGCTGGTTCTCTTGGGATGATCACTCTGGGGGAAGCCAGCCACCATGTAGCACATCAAACTCCCTTAAGAGTTTGCTGGAGACTCCACATGCAGGCACTCTGGTCAACAGCCCCAGCTAAGCTCCCAGCTGACAGCATGAAGTGCCAGCCACACCAAAGGGCCATCAGATGTAGCTCAGGGGAGCTTGAGATGACCCATCCCCATGCACCTACTGGCTGCAACTGTTTGAGAGATCCCAAACAAGAAAAGCTCAGGAGAGCCCTTCCCGAATTGCTTATGCACAAAACTGTGAGCCAAACTAAAAGATCATTTTAAGGGGCACCTGGGTGGCTCAGTTGGTTAAGCGTCCGACTCTGGATTTTGGCTCAGGTCATGACCTTACGGTTTGGTTTGTGGGATCAAGACAGCACAGAGCCCACTTGGGACGGTCTCCCCCTCTCTCTCTGCCCCTCCCCTGCTTGTGTGCTTGCTCCGTCCCTCTCTCTCTCTCTCAAAAATAAATTTAAATATTAAAAAAATAAAGATCATTTTAAGTCACTGAGGTTTAAGATAAGTGATTACACAGCAATACTAGCTGGAATGCGGTCCCTTGGCAATTTGATGATTTCACTGGAAAAGGTGAGGAAACGATTTTGTTTATACCCGTGACAAAATTTGCAGTGTAACATCGATTATAGTTTTGTAAAAATCCCTTTTTGTCCTCAGTAACCATTATATTCCTAAGAGTTACACACGTACCATTAGGATTACAGGTAGCCAATTTGTCATGGCTAACCTGTAGTCAACAGGGGCCAGTCCTTCATGATATCTGCATGTTAATATTTACAAAAGCTAAATTTGTGTTTTTCATTTTTGCTAGACATACGTTTTTATTTGTTACATGATAAATATTTACAGAACATTTATTGCATGCCAGACACTGTTGAGAGTGAACATATTTACTCTTCAGACTGATCCCAGGAGGGATTATTACCACTCTTCCCATTTTATAGAAAAGAAACCTGAGTCAGAGGGAGATTAAGTATCTAGGCTCACCATCACACAATTCCTAAGTGTTGGATTTGGAATCTGACCTCAGGCAATCTGGCTTGAGTCCGATGACTCTCACCTCTGCTGCTTCTCCATTATGTCTCATTTTGTTACCAATTCATACACACACACACACACACACACACACACACACACACACTGCACAGTGGCATATATGCTAAAGTACCAAAAGAATAAAATTTTATAATTCAGGATAATGTCATCAATGTAAATGATCACCAGAGCTCAAGGACCGATATAAAATACATGTCTGTATGGGCCGGGATGAGTGAATCCCAGTAGAGAATATCTGAAAATTAAATTGTATAAGATCACTTATCCATTTACCCATTTCTCATACACTAGGTTATGAAATTCTGTCATATAGGGTTAGGAAACAACTCAAGCCTTCTCCTTACTTTTAAACACAGCACAACCACCTATTCGAAAAACCAACAGAATTTTTCTAGAACAAGTGCAAAATAATTTTGTGCAGTAAGAAATTGACAATCATGCTGCTGAAGCATAGGAGAGATGAAAAGTACAGAGGCATCATTCAAAATGGCAGTCTACAGCAAAACAAGTCACACCATTGCCAATAAACTTGTAAAGCCCGCTATATATTCATTGATTGATACCGTGTTTGGCAAGAAAGCCGAACAAACTATTGGAGAAGCTCCCTTTTCAAATGGCACTGTGGGCGTCACATAGCAGCCACGACATAAAGTGCAGTGAAGCAATTACCATCACGGGTCACGATTAAGAACACAGGCTCCAGGGGTGCCGGGGTGGCTCAGTCGCTTAAGCGTCTGACTTCGGCTAAGGTCATGATCTCACAGCTTGGAGCTCAGAGCCTGGAGCCTGCTTCGGATTCTGTATCTCCCTCTCCCCCTGCCCTTCCCTTACTTGCACTCTGTCTCTCTCTTTCAAAAATAAACATTAAAAAAAAGTTTTAAAAACAACAAAACCACACACATACTCCAGAGCCAAAATGCCTAACCCCACATCGGAGTTCTGCCCCTTGTTGGCAGGGTGACCTTGGGCAAGGTCCTTACCCTACTGTGCCTCAGGATCTTTATGTGTAAAACAGGGATAATCAAAGTACTGCCTCAGAGCTGCAAAAGAAGATTAAATAAACCAATAACAGAGAGCACTCAGGGCAGGGCCTGGTGCACGATACCTGCTGTATAAATGTTTGTCAGATAAGTAAATACAATGCTAGCGCTAAGAGAAATTTCACCTTACAGTCAGACAAAGACATTGATGTACAATGTAATACACATATACATATACAAGGGAGTGACGTAGGAGGGCTTCTGCTCTAACACAGAAAGCAAATACTACAGACGAAGAGACGTTTTTGGTTAATGATTACATGCTGAGTTATGACATAAATAGAAAAGGCACGCTCATTTGAGTACTGGTGGCATGCTAAACCATGTGTGCGCAAGAATAAAAAGTAAAATACTAATCATCAAATACGTGTCAATCCGTCCCCAGCTTTATTCCCAAAGAACAGTGGGGGGTGGACAAAAACTATGGCTCTAAATCTTAATTAAATGCTGAAGGAAATAATGAAAATTGTAACTGTAATCAACTCACAGCCACTGAATGTCTTTTCGATGTTCTGTATGATAAAGGGGTGAATGCAGGCACCCTGATTGCCCACAATGAGCTGTGTGAGCTACTGTATCGATTATCGCTGGCCGCAGTCATTCCACATCATGACGAATCACAAAAACCTTCGTGGCCTGCTATAATATATGTTTTGCTCGTGTAGCTGGAACCATGGGGGGATTAGCTTGGCAGCAGTGTTGAATTTGGCAAACAGAAACACCCAAAACTTCTTGAAGGTGAGGTTCAGAAGTGGCACACGCTCACTTCTGGCACATGCTGTTGACAACAAGGGAAAAGCCAAGCCAGACTGGAGAGGTACGGAAACATCCTCTCTTCAGTGGCCGTAACTACAGCTTCGCATGGCAAAGCGAATGAATACAAGGAGAGGCAAAGTGAAAGACCACTGAAATGACTCACAACATTTCCCCCCAAGATCTATCCTCCAAGGGATGCATTTTTTGAGCGTACTTAAGGGAATTAAAAGCAAAAATGAACTATTGGGACCTCATGAAGATAAAAAGCTTCTGCACAGCAAAGGAAACAGTCAACAAAACTAAAAGGCAACCAACGGAATGGGAAAAGATATTTGCAAATGACCTATCAGACAAAGGGCTAGTATCCAAAATCTATCAAGAGCTCACCAAACTCCACACCTAAAAAACAAATAATCCAGTGAACAAATGGGCAGAAAACATGAATAGACACTTCTCGAAAGAAGACATCCAGATGGCCAACAGGCACATGAAAAGATGCTCAACGTCGCTCCTCATCAGGGAAATACAAATCAAAACCACACTCAGATATCACCTCACGCCAGTCAGAGTGGCCAAAATGAAAAAATCAGGAGACTATAGATGCTGGAGAGGATGTGGAGAAACGGGAACCCTCTTGCACTGTTGGTGGGAAAGCAAACTGGGGTAGCCTCTCTGGAAAACAGTGTGGAGGTTCATCAAAAAATTAAAACTAGACCTACCCTATGACCTAGCAATAACACTGCTAGGAATTTACCCCAGGGATACAGGAGTGCTGATGCATAGGGGCACTTGTACCCCAATGTTTATAGCAGCACTTTAACAATAGCCAAATTATGGAAAGAGCCTAAATGTCCATCAACTGATGAATGGATAAAGAAATTGTGGTTTATATACACAATGGAATACTACATGACAATGAGAAAGAGTGAACTATGGCCCTTTGTAGCAACATGGATGGAACTGGAGAGTGTGATGCTAAGTGAAATAAGTCATACAGAGAAAGACAGATACTATATGTTTTCACTCTTATGTGGATCCTGAAAACTTAACAGAAGTCCATGAGGGAGGGGAAGGAAAAAAAAAAAAAAGAGGTTAGAGAGGGAGAGAGCCAAAGCATAAGAGACCCTTAAACACTGAGAACAATCTGAGGGTAGATGGGGGGTGGGAGGGAGGGAAGGGTGGGTGATAGGCATTGAGGAGGGCACCTGTTGGGATGAGCACTGGGTGTTGTATGGAAACCAATTTGACAATAAATTTGATATTAAAAAAACAATTGGTAAGCTGTATTTTTATGAACTGCTTATAACATGCTTTGCAATTTGAAAACACTCTAATTCTACAGTGAGTCCTAAGATATCATGATTTTTAAGTCTAAACCATAATTCTTAGTAAGACAAAACTGGGATGCAAACATCTTGATGCTAAGAGCTTTTCTGATACTTGATCACTGTAATCATTTGTTGGAGAAGAAAATTCAAGATGTATGACTGGACACATTTTAAAATCATAAACAAATATTGCAACAGAACAGGAAGAAGTACCTTCCACAGCCACCTGCACAGCCAGAGTGCATTAGGAAACCACTTGCTTTTAACTCTTGAGCTGGTATCTCAACATTTCAACTTCGAAACAGTGTTAGTTTCTTCAGGTTAGATTTTGACACCATTCCAAAGGTAATTTTCAGTAAAAAAAAAAAAAAAAAAAATATATATATATATATATATAAATTATATATAAATATATATATTTATATTATAAATATATATTATATTTATATGTAATATAAAATATATATATATATTTTTTTTTAATTTTATTTTTTTAATACTTTTTCTAACGTGTATTTATTTTTGAGAGAGAGAGAGAACGAGAGAAAGAGCATGAGCAGGGGAGAGGGCGAGAGAAGGAGACACAGAATCCAAAATAGGCTCCAGGCTCTGAGCTGTGAGCACAAAACCCGATGCCAGGCTCGAACTCATGAGCCATGAGATCATAACCCAAAGTCAAACACTTAAGCAAGTGAGCCACCCAGGAGCCCCTCAATAAAAAAAAAAAATTCTTAACTCCCAGGTTTGTGCATAATCTGATGTAGACAACTCAGAGCCTTCAAATACCTGTTATCACTGCCAATAACTAACTTATCATTGGAATTAAGTATTTCCGAGGTTGTTTTAAATGTTTTATTTATTCTTGAGAGAGAAAGAGAGAGAGAGCATGAGCGAGGGAGGGGCAGAGCAAGAGAGAGACACAGAATCTGAAACAGGCTTCAGGCTCTGAGCTGTCAGCACAGAGCCTGACGCAGGGCTCGAACTCATAAGCTGTGACATCATGACCTGAGCCAAAGTCAGATGCTCAACCAATTGAGCCACCCAGGGGCCCTGGAATTAAGTGTTGCTAAATTAAAAGAAAGAAAAAGAAAAGAAACTGATGAGATACAGGAAATATGCCTCAAGCTATCCACCATGGAGTCAGATGATCAGATTACTTTTCAGAATGATAAACCGGAGAACAATTTTAGGTGCTATTATTCCTATAGTTTACATTAAAAAACTGTTTTTGAATTTTTAACTCTTATTATTTAAAACACATGACAACTCTTGAAATATACCTAAAGTCAATGGGTTACTTGTATGCTTTTTGCGATCATATGCTCTGCAGACAATACAAGTTTGAAAAGCAAGGAATGGTAAGTAAAAGCCTGAACAAGAGCTTGTTAACCCTGAGAGTCAGCAGAACACAGATTCTGTATCAAAGCAGGTACTCCACTAAGTCAAGAACGGCTATCATTAGAGAATGTCGTCACTGTGCATTACAGAAGTGACAAGCCTTCTTGACCAGTGAGAGTAAGAGAAAATTAAATTACCTTGGTGAGAAAATTTCCCAAGAGTAAATCTGATCACTCACTATTTGCAAGATGTCGGGTTATGAACTACACAGTATATTAGGTTCCCACAGAATAGCACAAACCTGGTGGCTTAAAACAACAGAAATTTATGCTCTCACAGATCTGGGTTCTTGGGCGGGGAGGGGGGGGGGTCTGAGATGAAAGTGTAAGCAGAGCTGGGCTCCCTCCAAAGGCTCTAGGGGAGAATTTTTCTTTGCTTTTTTTAGTGTCTGGGGTTCCTGGCATTCCTTGGCTTGTAGACACATCACTCCCATCTCTGTCCCTGTCTTCACATGACCTTCTCTATGCGTCTTCCCTCTTCTGTTTCTTATAAGGACAGGTCATTGAATTTAGGACCTACCCAGATCATCCAGGATTATCTCGAGATCCTTAATTACATCTATGAAGACCTTGTCCAAAATAAGGTCACATTCACAGGTTGTGGGTGGACACCTTTCTTTTTTTTTTTTGGTTAGGAGCTAGGGGACATGTACCATTCAACTCCTTACAAATGGGAAAGAGGATGGTAAAAACTCAGAAGGGAATGTCTATGGTAGCTTGAAATTCTTTTTTTAAAATTTTTTAAAATATTTTTTAAAATTTATTTTGAGAGACATAGAGCACATGAGCAGAGGAGGGACAGAGAGAGAGGGAGAGAGAGAATCCCAAGCAGGTTCTGAGAAGTCAGCGTGGAGCCCGATGCAGGGGTCAATCCCATGAACCATGAGATCATGACCTGAGCCAAAATCAAGAGTCAGATGCTCAGCTGACTGAGCCACCCAAGTGCCCCTTGAAATTCTTTCATTAAGGAAGTTCAAGATAAAACAGATTGTTAACCCTTATAAAATATTTATGTGTGTATATGTGTGTGTTTGTGTGTGTGCATGCACAGGCTACCTGAAGGCAACAAAAATTGACAGGAAGATCACTACCCACTTCATTCTACGGTGATTTTAAACTTAAACTTGCATTTTACGTGCTCGGATAGATACTAGCTAATTGACTTTGGTTGTAACTGGGATTCCAAATAGCTAGTATTCCCTTACAATTGTATGCATGTGGTACATAATTTCTATATACACAGATTTGGTTTTAGTTTGGCGATGGGAAAAGGGAATAATCTTTGGTAACAGGTGGGAAGAAACCCTACCTCGCTTGAGTTGTCCTCTTAAATGTTAACGAAATGGCCTCTCTAACCTGTTGATGTGGCCTGGCTTTCTTTCTGGGTCTCTATGGGCCTTATACCGAGTCATAAACAAGGAGAGGAGCTCTTGAGCTCAGTAAAACACACCCAATCCCCTGTTGCTCTTGCTAGAAGAGTTAATCAACCCTGCTTGATGTTCCTCATTCCCTAGAATCTTCAGGTAGAGAATCAAGAAATACATGTCTCTATTATCACCTAGGAGTCTTTTATTTTTATTTTCACTCCATCATTTGAAAATATAATTCATGACTGGAAGGCACCATTCCAAATGCAAGATCTTAGTGTGACAGGTCCTTAAGCTGGGAGATCCAGGCCCCCCTTCTCTGAAATTCAATGTGAAGCTTGGTGTGTTTCTGGGTTTTTCTGTGAAGCAGTCACTTTCTCAAAGAAATCCATCAACCCCAAAAGGTAAGAAGATCCAGAGCTCAGCTCAATGCTATGAGCCATTGGTTGGTCGTTGACTATTGGTGAATTATCTAGTTTCCGTGTGCAAAAGTAGTACCCACACAGGGGATGGAAACAATGGCAAAAATTCAATAAAAGGAAAAACCTTTGATTCACATATGACACACATGTCCCAGTGAAGGGAACAGTGGATAGCCATCAATGCAAGTGATGGATCTTAGGCATGAGCCCACATCAACAGTTTTTGTGATAGCTGTTTAGTAGGGAATTCAAACCCTTGTCTCCATTTTGACACATCTCAGAAAGCAACTCCTCAGACTTTCCTGAAAGTCTCCTCCAAGAGAAGTGATTACTCCCTCAAATCTGTCCCTGACAGTTTTCATATGACCTCCTACCACCTACCATTTTACTTGATTACATATCTTTCTCTCTCTTCCAGATTTTATCACCTACCAGGTCCCATTCAATTTTATATATAAGCATCTTTTAAAAGTATTTGTGGGGCACCTGGATGGCTCAGTCGATTAAGCATCCGACTCTTGATTTCAGCTCAGATCATGATCTCATGGTTTATGAGTTCGAGCCCTGCATTGGGCTCTGTGCTGACGGTGCAGTCTGCTTGAGATTCCCTCTCTCTCTACCCCTCCCATTTGTGCTCTTTCTCAAAATAAATAAACCAAAAAATTAAAAAAAAAAATTTGCTAAGTGACTGTGTGAACAGATGAATAACATGGGTTGTCCCATTAGTTAAAACTACTTAGAACTATTCGTACCAGGAGGCTGAAAACCACAACCCAGTTCGCACCCCCCACACCCGTAGCTGGCCCTGCCCTCCTCCCACCAAGAGGTGTGGACCTGAGCCTACTAACGAGAGAAGCAAGCTATGCACAAACATGGTCCCATGTGTGTTCCCAGAGCACACTTTCCTTAAACAATCTCCAGAAGGAGACTCAGATGTCCTATAGCTGCAGGGTACTGCTCTTTTGAAAGTAGATCTTTACTTCTGAGGTAATCTTTTGCTCAAGAAACATCTGCGTGTCGTTCTGGGGCAATGGAATATCCATGTGGTGTGACAGAAGAAGCAGGCTATTATTCAACCCAGTTCCCGGGGTTGGGGCTGGCTGCTGAGCCTGGCCACGCACAGAGAGTCAGCATCCTCATGGCACAGCTGCTGACTGTGCACGATCCTTTCCATGTTTATTATGCAGGAGTGATCCTGATGCTTATAGAAAGGATGAGCGACCTAAACAAGGAACACAAACCCCTCACACCGAAAAACTCAATCTTCCACTTGCTGAGCCCACAAAACCTGGGAGTCATTTTTGAGTCCTCTCTTTATCTAACATTCCACATCCAATCCATCCACAAATCAACCCAATAGACCCAGAATTGTATGACTTCTCGCAGGCTTGACCACTACTCCCCTTGCAGGAGATGCTGTCTGTCACCTGTTCCCTGTAGTGAGCTATCCTCATAATCAATTCCCATCTTCAGACCATATGCCCTTACATTCTGTGGTCCAAAGAGCAGCCAGGTGAGGTTTTCCAAGCAGACCTTGCCCCACCTCACTCAGGGGAAAGAGTCTTCAAGATTTCCCAAGTGGCCTTCAAGGCTCTCATGGTCCACTTCCCTTTACCACGCTGACCTTAGCCCCTTACCACCTTCCCCTCTGCCACTCCACTCCAGCCTCAGTGTTTTCCTGGATGTTTCTTGAAGTTCACATACTCTTTCTGAGTCAAGTGGAACTTCATTCTCTAACACAACAAGAGGTAAATCAAACAGCTGACTGTGGCTTTCTGATTGTGAGCCCTTGAGGCCGTGGACACTCAGAAGGATCACAGACCCAGGCTACTCCGAGGCTAATGGAGGCCAGAGATAAAAAATCGAGTCTACAACTGTGGCCGGGCTTCTGCATATTAAGTTTCCTTGATAGTGGACCCAACCTGGTTGAGCAAGTGAGCGACCAAGCCCAGAAGCGAGGGGCAGAGCCACCTCTAAAAGGCCCAGGTAACCACAGGAATGAATTTTGAGTCGTTCTGCTAGCCAGTTCCACAAGCTTCCTTATTCCATTTTCTAGCTTACACTCTCCCAAGAAGAATTTGTTGACGCCTACCACCCAATCAGTTTGCCGACGGATTCTAGAATCAAACAGCTTGCACTTGGGGAAGTGACCAACATGGGGCTGGAAAGGCAGAGCCCACAGGCACATCCAAGTCAGCACAGGCAGGTCTTATGAATCCAATGTATTTACAATCCTTTGTCAATTATCTCTAAATGTGTGCCTGCTTCTCATTTAAACACAATGTAATCCCAGGACAGACTATCATAAGAATACAGCTGAATGTATGATCTCATTGCTCCTTTGTAGTTGTGTTTTTTTTTTTAAGATGTGAATTTAATAAGATGTAAAAGCATAAACAAATTGTTTACCATTCTAACTACAAGACAGTCAGTCCTATCCATCCTATAAGCGAGCAGTCCTTACAGCAAGCATTCGATACCAC
The DNA here is from genome assembly GCF_018350215.1 of Panthera leo. NCBI lineage: Eukaryota > Metazoa > Chordata > Mammalia > Carnivora > Felidae > Panthera > Panthera leo. The sequence continues at coordinate 101,360,462 of NC_056679.1, read as the reverse complement.
AGTGAGCTTCTCTCCTCATTCTCCTGACTCACTTGTTTAAACTTTCCAAACCTCAAAAACAACAACTGAAATTAAATGCTAACCCTACCATTTTATTTGGTGGGGAGGTGGAGAGAGAGAGAGACAGATCTCTATTCTAGTGGGGAACATTCACAATAAACTTAAAATTAGCATATCAAGGAAATTTACACAGTGCCCTGACAGCATCTAAATACCACATTTCTAGTAGGATGCTACAGGCTGGATGCCTTCCCTTGACAGAACAAATTAAATTACCTTGGGGACATCAGGTTTCCAAAATAATTATGCTGATCTGAGCCAAAGCTTTCCTTCATGCCGGAGTCACCACATGACTCAATTTATACCGGAGGAAGCGTCTTTCACAGAGGACTTAGGACTTCCCAGAAGAATTTTGCCTCTGGTTTTGCTATTGTATTCTCTCCAAGTCGGGAAAACCTCAAGTCCGCGTACTGGATTGTTCAGAGAAAGTAAGTCTACAAGGGTGGATTTTTAGAATTAGAAAATGCTTGCATGGGGATCCACAGTATGAGTAGGTGGACATTTGGTCCACATGGCTGCTCTCCCTGACATGTGGTGATCATCTACTGTAGGAGGATTAAAAAAAAACAAAAACAAAACATAAACAGAATTCTGCTGTAGCAATATACCTCCAGTTGGTTGAAGTCTCTATCAAGATTGTTTCCAGTCAGGAGTGATACGCCAAGCTTTGGGGGAGAAAGGCAGCAATAGAGACGTTTTGTACGAAAGGAAATACCAACTGCAACCCACCATGTTTCACTGATGGGGGAAACCTGTTCATCATTTTGACCAACAAGATTCTAATAGGAATCTGAATTTGGAAAAAACGTAGCCTACCCTGTGGTTTCTATACCGTGATAAAGAACTGCCTCGTAAGAAAGTCAGCTCATGGAGAAATGTTGTCAACTTGCTTTTCGAACCCACCTCAAAAGGAGTCTCTAGGTTGTGGCTACGAACGTCAACTGGTTCCTTGAGTACCTCACGCAGGTAACTATGTTGTTTATACCTTTGACACACCAAACCTATAAGGACTCCCATCTTTGTCCCTCGCTGCTTGAAACCAACAGACTAACCACACAAGCTCATATTCTTAATGGACACAGCTACATAATTACTCCATTGATGCCTGAAAAGTAACTCACTTTGCATTTAGTCAGAACAAAGAAAGAAAACGAGATTTCACTTAGCCCCATTCACGATGTGTCTTCGCTTGTCAATAGTGCTCTAGCCCAGCTCTCCTTTGGCCACGGCCCAACATAACCTGCCTTCCTGCCTGATGCCATTTGTTTCCAATGTGTATCACAGGCTTCAGAGGATTCTTTTTAAGGCGGACTTTCAGTTGCGAGTTTGGAAAAACAAAAACAATGCCTGCCAGCAATGGGATATTTGAAAATTTGTTGTTCAGCAGGACAGACTTGGTGATTACAAAATCAGCACCTACACGGACACACCCATATATATATATATATATATGTATATATATATATATATATATATGTATATACGTGTATATACGTGTATATATATCTGTGTATATATATGTATATATATGTGTATATATGTGTATATATATGTGTATATATGTGTATATATGTATACATGTATATATATATGTATGTGTATATATATGTGTATATATATGTGTATATATATGTGTGTATATGTGTGTGTATATGTGTGTATACACACACACACACACACATTTTGTCTGTTTTTATTTAAGAGAGTGGTGTGCAAGTCTCGAGTCAAGAGACAGAAGGAAAAAGAGCATCTAAGACAGGTTCTACAGTCGATGCAGAGTCCACTTCAGGGCTCAAGCCCATGACCCTGGGATCATGACCTGAGCAGAAATCAAGAATTGGACACTTAAGTGACTGAGCCACCCAGGCGCCCCTACAATGACACATATTTTAAGAGCAACTCAGCATTGTTTCTAGAAACACATTTTATAAACACATGACACTTGTGTCTTTTTATTTTAAAAAACTCTTGTTCTCAAAAAGAGGCTTTGAATAGAGGTTTTCCCTCTTAGAAAATTACTGTTGTGTGGTTTTGGAGGAGGGAAAATGGTAAAGAACCTGCTAAGATTAAGTACACATGAGAAGAGGAAAATGATAGTATCTTTGTTACAGAGTTACTGAGGATTAAAGTAAGATAATCTATGTCAGGCAGTTAGACCGGTGCCTACCAGTGACTGCACAATACAAGTTGCTATCATTATTCCTGTGAACATGTGGAAAAGAAGTTCATTTTATTAATTTTTTAAATGTTTATTTATTTTTGGGAGAGGGAGAGAGAGAGATAGAGAAGGGAAAGGACAGAGAGAGGGAGACGGAGGATGCAAAGTGGCTTTGCACTGACAGCAGAGAGCCCAAAGTAGGGCTCGAACTCATAAACTGTGAGATCGTGGTCTTAGCCAAAGTCGGCTGCTTAACTGAGTGAGCCACCCAGGCGACCCGTTCATTTTATTTTCCTATTAAAACTTAGTCAACAGACTGTTTTCTAAGCACAACGGTTGCCTCTCAATACAGAGGGAAGGTAATTCAATAGTTTTATGTCTGTGCTCTGTTTTCTGACATATTTTTGTTTCTTGTCATTTTTCCTATTGATCCGATGAACTATCTGACATGCATTACTTAAAAAGAAGAAACTAAGTAAATACTGGCATTGTTAAACACGACCATGAATTACAGGCTCAACATCTGACACAAGCCTTCCACAAGGAAAGCAATATCCTTCTCAGTTTGGTTCTCCCTGGCCAGTTGTTCCTGACAGCTGATCGTTGGGTTTGGAGAATCGAATCTTGAGAAAGTCTGAAATGTGGCTCTTCCCGGGACTCTACGTTGTTATTTGGTAGTAGTCCAGATAGGTGTTAGTGATAGGGAAACCTCACACTCTTGGCTGGATAAGTACCCAAACATCCAGTCGCTTCATAAAACGTCTCCGAACCTCTTTGCCTTGAAAGGCTCCTGACAAATGAATGACATTTCTGGAACATGCTGTTATCACTCAAAGCAGCACATCTCTCGGGATCTTTTAGGATTTGATGTCAGGAACTGGAAAAGGTTATGGGAGATAAAATTAAATGCACATCGAAGAAGGAAAAGAGAAGCGAACTTTTCGGAAAGTGTGTTTGCTATGTGCCCGATTCCTACAGGCATATATATGTAGCCTCAAATAGAAAACGACAGATTCACTCCTAAAACACAAGGCTGCCTGGGCCGCCTCCGAGGGACCCACTGACCTGAGGCTGTTCCAGAAATGTCCCGCCTTTTTAGATGCATCACGTTTCCTATTTTAAACAACACAACAGATACCTGTGTTTCAGTTTTTACGGCAGGGCACGCTAATAACAGCAATGATGCTATTTCTTCCATGAAACGCAATGAAATGTTAGCTGCTTGTAGGAACAACTCTTGCAACCCGTTACTACCAATTAATTTCGCAACGATACACCAGAGACCCGAGGCCTGGGAAAGTGGTTTCATGGAAGAGGAAGACCACCCAGTATTAGTTGCACGAAGAGATGGATAGCGAGGTCCAAAACCAAATTTAACCAAACAACTGCTCTTCTTAAACCAAAGGTGGGTGTCCACACTGATGTGCTAAGATCCCTGGGTACCATTTAGGGGTCGCCACCTCTGAGAGCACCACAGCCACAAAGTGGGGACGGGGGCTGCATTGCCAAGGCTTGTCACCAATGAGGCCGCTCAGACGCACACGGGATGCCGCGTTCCCTGCCTGAGCACGTCCAGCCCGTATTTATTCCCTAACCCTAGAAGAGGGCCGTAAAAACCCTAAGACTCTGGACTCCAGTCCTGGTACCTCGATATGGATGCTAAGTAGCCCGGTGGGTCAGCCAAAGACAATGTAGTGGCACATCTTAATTTCTTTTGAAACATGCTACCTTCTGGTCCCCAGTTTCACTGACATCTGAGGCTCACAACTGTAGCAACCTCTGTGACTTCACTAAAATAACAGCCTAAAGGACTAAAATCCCCATGCTGTTAGCCAACCACTTACGAGGGAGGATACGAGAAAATTGTATTCTTTCATCAATAATCACTTAAATAAGGCCACTTAGAGCCAACACCTAAAAGGGGGCATTTATACAAAATAAAGAGTTCTCTGGGGCACCCTGGGTGGCTCAGATGGTTAAGTGTCTGACTTCCACTCAGGTCATAATCTCATGGTTCATGGGATCGAGCCCTGTGAAGAGATCTGCACTGACAGTGTAGAGCCTGTAGGGATTGTCTCTCCCTCTCTCGTTCTCTGTCCCTCCCCCACACACTCATGCTCTCTCTCAAAATAAATTAGAAAAAAAATTTTTTTAAACTTCAAAATAAGAGTTCACTAAATATTTGTTGAGTAAACGAACGACACCAGGCACTAATCAACTGACGAAAAAACAGATGAGTTGGTAAATGGTAGTAAATCTTTGTACATCTGGATCAGAATGAAGTTTTTCAGTTTTTACAATAAACTGTAAGCCCTGTGAGGACAGAAGTGGTGTCATAATGTTTTCTGTCGAGTTATCCACATAATTTTTCCCCCAAAAGGCTACACTTGAATGGAAATTCAGTAAAGATTTACTAACTGAATCAAATTATATAAACTATACAAATCTGGTTTTACGGCTTTAACTATCCACACAATACCTCTGTAAAAGTAGATCTTCCCCTTTTAAAAAGTCACTATGAAAGATAAAGACAACCAAAACTAAAAGCTTAGGTTTAAAAAAAAATCATGCACATTTCCTGGGGAAAATATGTGACTTTACCTCCAGTTACTGAGATTTTTCTAGAAATGTTACTTTTGCAGCCCCACCTGGCATTTCCCCTTGGCTTAGGCTCTTAGCTAGACAAATGAGCATATGCGAAGATAGTACATCTTATTCTGGAAATAAAAAGTGTTCCCCAATGATAGAAGAGGGTAATCATGGAAAGCTTAAGGAGGCAAATACCGCTTCGGCGGACAGCCTCTCCTGTCCCAGCGATTCCGAGCTTTTATGCTCTTTACACTGTAATGAATTAGGAAGTTGCTAAGAAGGGAAACTGGCAAAATTTATGATGGCAGTTTCTGCCACCCATTTGCAGTGTCCTGAGTATCTATCATTTTTAAGTACAAACGCTCAAGCAATAGCTGGGAGATATTAGGGAGAAATCCCCTCCGTGGCACATACCTCAATTAAAAGCATTTATAACCCAAATAATGTCTGGACCTGCTTCAGGACTTCAAGTCAATTTACAGGTGGAGGCCTGTCTTACGAACAGACAGCCTGGGCTAGTCTGCTAGAAACTGAGGACGGCTCAGCAATGTGAACATTAGGGCTGTCCTCGATTTTCTATTTGTTAAAGAGAAAATCTTTCTGACCAAGTTGGGTGGAAAAGACATGCCAAACGTCTCCCTTTCCAATAAAGGAGAAAAAGAGGCTTCAATGGAGCAGAAAGCTAGAAGAATCTTCTGGTTTAAAAAGGTTATTGCCATATGAAGTGGGACTTTGGGGTCAGCTAGGAAAACCCTGAGAGTGGCAGAGACCACAGTTATGGAAACTTCCCATGGCAGGGGTGCCTGGACAGCTCAGTCAGTTAAGCAACCGACTTGGGCTCAGGTCATGATCTCACAGTTTGTGAGTTCAAGCCCCACATTGGGCTCTATGCTGACAGCTTGGAGCCTGGAGCCTCGTTTGGATTCTGTGTCTCCTCCTTTCTCTGCCCCTCCCGTGATCATGCTCTGACTCTAAATAATAAATAAATGTTTTTTTTTTTTTTAAAAAAAAAAAAAGGAGAAACTTCCCATGGCAGACAAGGGAGGAGTGAACTTTTCTCCATCTTGCATGCGGAGGTCCTGGGAACTGAGTAGAGCACATGTGTGTTTCATTGTGAAATGCAGTAAATGACAGAGCGATATTTCTCAGGGAAAAAAATCGTTGGGGACATACAGGTGAGTCCCTTCGCATCACGTTCAAAATGTACAGCCAAATGCTTCATCTTTAATAAATGGAACAGCTTCCTCCTCTGTACAGCCAATCTGACGTGTTCTTAGAGGTTTTAGGTTACTAAGGCTCCATGTTCTTTCCACCGTGCCCAATGGCACGCAGTTTTGGCAAATGCCTCCATCATTTAAGACAAGGAACTACGAGACACACATTCCTATCTACCAGAAGGAATACTTTTCATCAGCAAAACTTACAGGGCAGCACAGGATGCTTACAAGTTGCTCGACAAAAAGCCAAAAAGAACCAAGAGAACATTCTAGGTCATATCTGACAATGGAGATCAGGATTGCTCAAATTCCTCTTTGGAGCCCACAATCTTAGAGATTATTTTGAGACATAAATATATTGTTAAAAAGACAACTAACAAGCCTGAAATGGAGTCATTTGCACCGGCACAAGAGTCAACCACGATTTAACTACAGTTTCAACCTAACCCACGAATGTGACCTTTTATGAGTCAGTCTGAAATTTCCTGACCAGCGAATTAACCTACATGGTAAAAATCCTGCCAGTTCCCTTCCCCCTGAAAAAAAAGATGTCATGACCTGTAAGAACCCTTCCTTTTCTTTTGCTGATAACTTCCTCCCCCTCCTTTCTTCCTATAAAAACTTCCTACTTAGTCCAAATCCTGGAAGCATCTCTCTGCTCGCCAGATGGGACACAGTCCAGTTCATGAATCCTTTAATAAAGCCAATCAGATCTTCAAATTGACTCGATTCAGTTTGGTTTTTTAACCATGTATGTATAGATAAATTGCAAACACAATGAGGCCCTGTTCCACACCCATTTTAAATGTGGCAGTTGGGTGCTAAGGGGTGGGGAGGCAAAATTGAAAGTAAAGGAAGATTTTCTGAGAAGCAAATCCATGAGGACAGAATCAGGTGCACCACACAAGGGCACCCTTGCCTTCCGGCAGCCAGTTCCGTGTCTCGTGTTTTTGTTAAGGGAAGACCGGGGGAGGGCTAAGAGACAAAGAGTTCCTCAAAAGGCTGTGTCCTGCTACCACGTGATCGAGAAACCTACAAGGCAGACTTGGGCTCCACCACGAGGCTGGGAGCTCACGGACACGAGTACAGTGGCCACCCGCTCTTCCTGAGAGAGGATCGTTTCGCGGGATGTGGACCCAATGTGACCAGGCACCACTGTCGAACTGCCAAAAGGCTAGCTCAAGTTCACTCACTTCCCTTGTGCTCAATCAAGGGGGGGTGAAATTATGTACACCATTTTTGCTCTTCCAAGAGATTAACGATGAGAGAAGAGTATTATCAAGGGCCAGAGGAGATGAACAGGTAATTCCGACTGATAAAAAAAGCTGTTCTTGTGCGGTCTGTTCTAATCACAACCCTGTCCCCAGTTCCTCTACTCACTGCTTCCTGGTCTGGGCTATTTTCCCTTATTTTTGCAGCAACGCTCCCCTGACACTCAGGAGTGAGGAAAGGGGTCTCCCGGGCTTCCTCTACTGGAGGAAAGAAGACAAAACTACCTCGGAGGGCGCTGACAATGGGGCCGGGCACCCTTTCTGCTCACGTATTCAACACTTTCATAGACACAATGAAAAAAATTCCTGGAAGCCTAATACCTTATGTTTCGGCTTCGTACCGAAGAACTTTATTTTTTGTTTTTGTGGGTTTTTTTTTTTTTTTAAGCTAAAATGTTATTGAAAACAAAATCTTCTCCACTAGCTGCTTCGGAACGATATACTGTATTATGAAGCTCTGTACATTTTAAATGTTTCTGAGATCTTGACAAGACAAAGTAAGTTCCCCACTTTTTTTTTTCCCCCTTCAATCTTGAAACCGAACCGTTTTCTTCCTTTTCAAGGCTCCTCTGCCTCAAGGTCAGGCTGCCGGCTGGACGGATGGACGGAAGGAGTGGCGTAAAAAGGGCCTTGGAAACAAGCGTGGAAAACACAGACACGGGCCACCCGTGGGGCTGACGGTGGCAATGAGTTAGCGGAGGCTCTGGCTTCTGGTTGTGCGGTCCTGCTGGGGTGGCCAAATCGGGCCACGCAAACCCCAACGGCAGGAAGGAGGGCTGTACAATGTGGGTCCCCTTGAATCATGCTACTAAAAAAAAAAAAAAAAAAAAAAAAAAGGTGCAACGAGAAAGAAGTCCCTGTGCATTCTTAGTCACAAGTGTGAGCCGAAGAACCCACACGATTCCTCCCTTTGGTATTAAATTACAGTTTAAAAAAGCTTTTTAGAAACAAAGCAAATACATGGGAGGACCGGAAACGTGAACCGTCCCAGGTTGTGGTCCACTGAAACAAGTCTCATCCCTAGTCATAAATAAATAATCTCTTTCCTGGTCTGACTTCCACGCCAGGATCAATATCTCTTTAACATCTTACTTATTTTATTACTGCTTTTGGTTTTCTGGGACTGATTGAAAGTTGCTCAGAGGAAATCTTTGGTTTTGCTTAAGTGTCCATGACATTTAATCATGACTTTGCTTGCAGTTTAATTCCAACCAGTCAATCAGTTAATCCACTTCAATTGATTCTGGGCTCTCAGTTATTGGCTTGCACTCATTGGGCATCCGCTGGTGCCGGCTCAGCTGCGTGGCCTGCGTGAAGCTCCGTTCACACCTCTCGCACCTGGTGGAGGCAAGAGAGAAAATTGAGACCGGGGAGCGGGGGCCTGCAGGGTGATGGGCTTCCTCTCATCCTGCCTAATGAGAACAGACACTCCAAAGTGGCTTCAGATTTTACCGGCTCAAGAGGTTTAATTGGTGGCTCCTTCCAAGGCCTGGATGCCCGGGACGGGACAAAGCCCGTCTGATGCAGAACAGAGGGATCTGTCAATAGGCAGGGGGAAGGTGATTTCTCCAGAGAGCCCTGTCCTGCTGCAGCTCTGATCACTGTCAGTTCAAATAGATAAAGAACAAAAAGAGATTTTTAGGAGTGAGCCATCAAAGCAGCAGCTTGTCTGCAGTTTTCTGCTCCGTAACCCCAAAGAGAAATTGATGACAAATAGAATTTCACCTGCTGCTAATTTAAAATCGGGGATTCTACTCCCCTCGGCGTAGCAGCCAAAGATCCCGTGTCACCTCCGAACATGGGGTGTGGAGGAAGCACTACATTAGTCTGCGGCGACCGCAGGGGGTGGGTGTGGGTGGTTGTTTCTGTGCAGAAGTATCACAGTGCGAGCAAACTCAGGGCAAGAAGAATGTTTGCGGGTGGGATGGGAGACAGAAAAATTCAGGATCGACCCGTGTTTGTGTGGCTCAAGAGGCTCAGCCCTCTAGAAGGTACAGTAGAAAGAAGGTAACTGTGGGCCATAGTGAGGAGTCAGTGTGTCTGATGAGGAGCAAAGTGGCATCCTGCTCCAAGAGTAACTCCTGGCTTTAATGTTAAAAAATAAAATAAAATAGTTTTAAAAGTAGATCGTAACCTAGAGACCCTGAGCTCAACCCACCTCCTATGCAACACACTGACTACCTTGATGGCCACTCAATCTATATAAACCTATCTCTCTCTCTCTCTCTCTCACACACACACACACACACACACACACACACACACACACCCCTCCAATGGTGGTCTCTAGTTTCTCTGTGGTGGTTGCTATTCCTGGCTGGGGTCTATGACTATACACACACGCAAACTCTAGCAGCAAGCTGGGCATAGACAGTGATTTCCTGTCACCACTCTGCATGCACGGGCTGCCTGGAGCACTGGCCGAGCACCCATTAGGGCACAGTGGCTACCACAGCCATCCCCTCAGTGTCTTCTTCTCAATCATTTGAAGGAAAGGCTGTTCAGAAGAGCCGCAGACAGTTGTCCCTCCTTCTCTTTCTAAATTCTTTAATGCTTATTTTTGAGAGAGACAGAGGGACAGAGTGCGAGCGGGGGAGGGGCAGAGAGAGAGGGAGGCACAGAATCCCAAGCAGGCTGCAGGCGCTGAGCTGTCAGCACAGAGCCTGAAGTCGGGCTTGAACCCACGAACCGTGAGATCATGACCTTGGCAGAAGTGGGACGCTCAACTGACTGAGCCACCCAGGCACCCTGACTGCTGTCCCTCTCTTAACTAATGTAGTCACTGGTCTCAGGTCCCTGCATGACTGGATTGTGGCAAAGCTCTCAAGACAAAGCCCTCACTGCTCCATCATATGCCATGTGCCCCATTATCTGGGGGACAGTCCTCTCTTCTTTTTATTAGTACATTATATACAAAGTATCTAGCCACAGAGATAATTACAATAAATAAATAAATAAATAAATAAATAAATAAATAAATAAAACAAAACATATCCATCCACTTTGGGGATTCTTGTATATTTTTTAATGCTGGGAGCCTGGGACTTGACCATCACGCTTGGATTTTTCAGGGCTCCCGTTCCATCTGAATGTGTCAGGGTGAAGAAGTTGTGTTTCTTTGATTGTCTTCCAGGGAATATTTTTAGCAGCCCGTTCCACTGTTAAAAACTGCACTGTGATCTTGACAAATGTATAATGTCAGCTTTAATGTATCAGACCTATCAGCTCAATGAAAATAACTCAGAAGTATTGATCAGCTAATGATTTTTGGTGTATTCATTAGCGTCCACGGTTAGCTCATCCTCTCTGTGGGGCTCCCGAAGGGCTGGTGACATGTTATCGCATTGCTGATCGTTTATTAGCGAACCGATCAGTTACTGGATCAGCGTGTCAGAATATACTACCTTTCACGGCTGACCAACTTTCAAATTATTATATTCCTGTTTAAAAAAAAATTCTGAAGCTTCAGAATCCATTTCAAAGAAAACTGTTTGAAAATTACAAGGAAAGACCGTGTACCTGGGTCACACTTCTGCATCTCTAACCCTGTATATGAGAAGATAAAGAATTCACAAGTGAGAAGGTTAGTGCTTCATATAAGGCACAAGTGTACATCTATACGTAATAATTAAATATCCAGACTGGACGGAAACATTAAGAGGAGAATTACATTACTCTCAAGCGTGTGCCTAACTGGCCTCCTAGATACTTACTCTCTCGAAATAACTTGTTGTAAAAGAAAATCTACTAAGTCTGTCTATAGGACTCCCAAGATCCTCACTGAGAAATCATCTTGGGGCACCTGGGTGCCTTAGTCAGTTGAGCATCTGACTCTTGATTTCGGCTTAGGTCATGATGCCAGGGTTGTGAGATTGAGCCCTAAGTCAGGCTCTGTGCTAAGCATGGAGCCTGCTTGAGATTCTCTCTCTCTCCCCGCCCCCCTTCCCAGCTTGCACATACACTCTCTCTAAAAGAAAATAAAGCAAAATGAAATAAAATAAAATAAAAGTAAAACAAAATAAAGTAAAATAAAACAAAATAAAATAAAATAAATCATCTCTACTGCCATCTGCTCCAAGTGTGAATGAAAATACATGCAGATATGTTTATCTGTGTGGGTTGGTTCCTTACCAAATGAGGAAATTAAGACAATCAGATACAAAAATAATCTTTCAAATAAGGAATGAGCCTCCATTTTATATTCATCACCTTTAATTTTAGAAAAAATCCATTCACAAGTTATTTTCATAGTTTAATGAAACTCATCAGAAGGACTCCATGTAAATACCTGGGTTCTGGCAAGTCAAAGCCAGACTTCATCCGTGTTGGCATGTAATTAACCCTGAACTATATCACAGATGGGAGACTGGGTACCTTTAACCCTGGACTTCATCGAGTGCAGCAGAAAAAGGAGCAAAGCACGATGGGGGTAATGAGCTGGGAGCAAAGAAATGCTCTTGCCCACACGTCTTCCTCACTAGGCGGATGTCACAGCCACGGAAGGAACACTGCGCCAACGATGATGTGGAAAGTCATCCAAATATTCCAGCACAGAGAAACCCCCAATTTTCTATGAATATGGGTATCTTAGTTATATTTGATTTCCTTTTAGATCGGAAATCATTCTTTACTTAATCTGATAGGTGACTGGATTACAGGTACAGGGAGCCTAGCCATGGCCACCTGACACTGACAGAGGCCAAAATGAGGTCAAGTTCTGTTACATGGAATGGAAGCTCCAAGAAGCTCTCTTTCGTGCCTCTACAGACTGTCACCAAACGCTTCTTGGATTGGACCGAACTGCACAGGGCTTGTACATACGATGGGCTCAATGCATCTTTACTGATGTGCTCTTTTTATTTGCTCTGCTGCATGAATCTTGTTAAAATATTAGATGATCTTTGGAATATCCTTTTTTTTTTTTTTTTTTTTTAATGTATATACTGAGCCAATCTGGCTTTCCTTGAGGCAAAAACGTACGGATGAGTATTTTTCCCCTGCTTCTAACAGACATGAACAGAAGAACCTTTCCTGTGGGAAGTTTTGGTCTTCCCAGACTCCAAAGCTGGGCACCAAGCAGTTCACATGGGGTCCTCCAGGCAGAGCCAACCAGCCCCGCCCCCCTAAAATCTTCAGAGATTATGGTTAATGTTTAGTAAGAGAGAAGGAAAAAGGAGTCCTTACTACAAAGAAGTTTTAGATGCCAATTCACTTCCTTCCTTCTTTCCTCTTTTCACTAAAGAGCTTGGCAAATGCTGTTAAATGAAATGATGTCTTGCTTTTGCTCCTTACTGTCCATGACTTCCAGTGTCACTGTACAAACTGAAAGCCAAGACCTTCATCATGCTCCTTTGATAGGTATTTTTTTCCTATGGGCTCTTTGACTTTAGAAGTTCTAAGTAGATACCCAAGTTGGCTGCCAACAGGCCCACGATCTACCTGCAGCTTGAGGGGTGGAGTATTTCAGTGGGCTCTCAGCCAATCAGATTTCAAGGCAAATCCTACACTGAGACTCTGATCTCTTAACGCCATATCTTCTCCAGCCTTCTTTGGACAGCAATAATCTTGATCTGCCTAAACCCACATCCCAGCAGATTTCAGAACTTGGAAAGGGCTCTCCCCTGTCATGGCAGGCTCCTGAAAATTCTGTGAAAGCCTCCGGGGCCCTGGGCGGGTGGGACAATTTGGAGACTGAGCCACTGGAGGCATCTAGGTGCAAGTTGCTCAAGGCATACAGTTTAGGATTCTGCAGCTTTACGAGGTTCTTTTCTTTCTTTGTAACGTTGTTTAAGCCAATACCCATTAGGTGTAGTAGTAAAATTAACTGTTGAGGTGAAATCCGTTTTTATTGACTAATCTGCAACAAAGGTTTTTTTGAATGTTTGTTTTATGAGCTTGTAAAAGAGTATCTTCATAATATTTACAAATGTCCGTGGGATGGATATCTGTGGGCAATGGTGAGAAGCTTCCCAAAACTCCCTTGGGATAGTTCAATCCAGAACGATCTGATTGTATACACTGAAGGATTTAGTTTTCCATTTCCTAGAAGATGTTTAAGTCTTGCACTATTAAAAACAGCATACACTCAGTTCTCCCCTGGGAATATATATTTGATAAACTAAAAACACACACACACACACACACACACACACACACACAAAAAAAAAAAAACAAAAACTACCCAACCATACATATAGCATGTAGCTATCATCCCAATAAGAGTAAAGGCAGAATGAACTAAAACACACAGAGAATCTAATCCAACCAATTCTCATGCTTTTCTTAATTCGCTTTCCAGATGGAATTACATGATGGTCACAAAAACACACTCTTGGAAAGGTAAATGATACAATTATTAAAGCCTCTCAAATATTAACCTGATGAATTCAAAGTAAGTTAAAATGGCAACGCTATTGGAAACATGACAAAAACAGGATGTTAGAGAAAAAAAAAATTGAGTTGGAGTCAACGAGGTTACACATAAGTAACACCTTAACATTAATAGAAATCTATTTCGCATTTTGACCCTGAAACCTCTTCAATTAATTACTAAAACCTATTTACACAGCAACAAGATAAAAATCAATCTGATTCCTGGCACCGTGTCTGTCCGGCTGCCCTCTCTAATGTAAGGGGCCGGAAGGATCGTCAATCCTACGTCTTTGCTTTTGCAAAGCTCTCTTGCTCAAAGGCCCTGGAAACGTGCTGCCGTCATCTTCCACATCCAGGGCAGTGATGAAGCCAGAATGTGCTAACCCTCTGAGGGGTCAGGACTGAGGGCAAGGAAAGAGTACACCAAACTCTAGAACCTGTGCTAACCACCGGCCCTGAGGGGAGATTAGAAGAAAAGAGGTCCATTTGGGTGATCACAGCCCTAGAGGGTCCAGCTTGGCCGTGGCAATGCAGGCTTGACTTCAGATCTCTTCCTATCCCCCTTAGCCAGATGCTTTTGCACAGTCAACAAGCTACACCTATGTACACAGACAACAATTAAAACTATTTTTACTACCAATATATATCATAAATTAAACCAGGATGAAAACGAGTTAAGGATGATGAATAAAAGTAACTAATTCATGGGAGGTAAGCAAAGATGACCCTCTTTGATGAGTCCTCCCTCTGATGGCAGACACCAAGGCAGGCAGGACCCGGGCCAGCAGGACTCTGCCACCCTGAGACAAGCTCAGCCTCGGGTTGAGCACCATGGCAATGACATCCCATGCCAATAGGTCCAAACGGAAAATTATGGGTAATGAGAGCCTACAAGACTCCTTGGCTGAGATTGAGCAAGATTCATCTCTTATTGCCTCAATTATTTCTCTTCTGGCTTGAACTTGTCCTAAAGAAAATGAATAGGCTGTACGTCTAAGTCCTTTTAATCTTCCTTCTTAACCACCGAAAGCCAGTACGGCAAATGAGTAGAGACAGAGAGGGATGAACAGCAGAGATCATCGCAAAGACAGGAGAAGTTGCTTAGAGACAACTGACCAGACCAAGTCCAATGTGCTAGTCCACACTCCCAAGCCTTTCCACCTACTTGGGCTGCCAGAAATACCTCTTTCCTTTGTCTATCTGGAAAACTCCTATTCATCCTTCAAGACGTATCTTCAACATCATCTCTCCCAGACAGCATTGACTCCTCCATTTCTGTGCTATCCTGTGGCACTATATATATATATTATTTTCCTGCTCTTCACTTTTGCACTCTTTACCCTAGACTTTTACCCCCATAAATTATGTGGTCTTCAAAGACCGGGAAGTGGAGATGCATTCACCTTTGTATCTTCCGCGACTAGGTGGGTGCCTAGTACAAAAGAAGATGTTCAGTAGGTATGTGCTGAATGAATGAATACGTGCATGGATAAATGAACGACTGAACGAGTGAGTGAACCAACAGCTCACCTCGCATGATTCAGATGTCCACTGTTTTCATGACTGTGCCGTATCTAGAAACAGTCTTTCACTCAGATGCTCTTACCTTGCCAAAGCCCTCGGAATTCATTCTCACCTCTTCCCACATTGCCTGAATCCTCAAGAATTCAGACATGCCCAGTATGTGGTTCTGTTTTGTTTTGTTTCACCAATATCGTAATTCTACGATCCAAAGAACACACTGGAAAGGCCACAGGTTGGCCACTGTCACGGAGTCAAACCACTTTAACAGATGGGGAAGAGGAGGAAATAGTTCACCAGAATCCTAAAATGTTCAAGTTCCCCAAGAGATCACTATTTAAATGTCCTAAACTGGGGTCACCTCACCCACGGTCATAAACTTGCTGGTGGCCAAAAGAGGACACTGTAGGGGCTCTCCGCTTAAATTCTAGAAGCACAGATCCTCAGGAACTAGAATCTCTTTTTTTTTAATGTTTATTTTTGAGAGAAAGAGAGACAGAGTGTGAGCGGGGGAGGGGCAGAGAGAAAGAGAGAAAGACACAGAATCTGAAAAGGCTCCAGGCTCTGGGCTGTCAGCACAGAGCCAGACGCAGGGCTCAAACCCACGAACCGCGTGATCATGGCCTGAGATGAAGTCGGACGCTCAACCCACTGAGCCACCCAGGCTCCCCTAGGAACTAGAATCTTAAAATGACCTACTCCTTCTCCTTTATTTTACTGATGAGGAAACAGACCCAGAAAGATCATCTTGTGTCCATGGCCGCACAGCTTGAGCCAGGATCAGGGTATAGGCTTCCGGACATCGTTCTTTTAATGCCAACCACCAAACAAGGAAGTCCTCTTGGAGCCTGGATGCTCACCTTCCAAAACCTTCTCCACCCGCTGGCTGAGCCGAGCGGCACTGTGCCAGCTGGTCTGCTGGCTCTTGGAGAAGGCTAGGAGGAAAGGGGGGGTGAAGGGTCAGGCTCTACTCACTTGAAGGGCTTTTCTCCAGTGTGGGTTCGGATGTGGTTGTTGAGGGTGGTGGCCCCGGCGAAGGCACGACCGCAGTAGCCGCACTTGAAGGGCCGGTCACTGGAGTGAGTGACCACGTGGTTCCTCAGCTCTGATGGTTGTGAAAAGGACTGCGAGCAGTGACCACACTGGTAAGGTCTGAAACAAATAAAGAGACTGCCTGGTCATCACTGTCTGTGTCAGTCGGCGGAAATCAGCGTCACGAGGCAAGGGCCTTAACTTTCCACTGACATTTTCTCTGTTTTTAAAACTGCACCTAAGGCTTTGGCGGCTGGGTCCCCAAGACCGTGCCTGTGGCCCTGGGAACACAATTCACGGAGCTTCTGAGACACATCAGTATTCCCAAACGAATATTCCTTGCGGGTATCAACCATCCCGGTTCAAGAACCCTCGCTTTCTTGTTTTTTATCCCCACCCGAGGCAAATATTAGGGCGCTCTGGGGAGCACGGAGAGTACGGGCATGATTAAGCAGGAACGTTACCAGAGAAGATACGGAATTGTCTCTCATGATTCCGTGGCACTTTTAACTTTTCAAAGTGCTTTACGAACAATTACGTAATTTAGTCTTTACAATAATCCTCAGGGGCAGGGAAAGCAGCTGTTACTATCTCTGTCGGTTCAGAAAACTGAGGGCCAACTGTCCTCAGGGGAAATAAACTCTCGATGCCAAGGTCACCGCAGGGTGTTAGGACTTCATTCTGAGGTAAATATGCAGAGAAGTGAGCAAGCTGCTTGTGTGTTTCAATAAATACGTAACTGCCTTGGGGTCTACAACGAAGACATTTGATAGTGTGTCAGCACCGGTGTGCACCCCAATTTGTCTCTCTGTGACAAAAGTCCTGACTTGTACTTACTCTTTACAGCCACACACCCCACACACATACACATACACTAATATTTATCCATTGTGGGTCATCTTCTTAAACTTTAGCTCTCCAGTTTCATCCGTGGCAAGCAACGATTTAGAGCAGCACAGAAATGACGGGATGTCCCTGTGTCTGCAGAGGGAGGACGGTGATGGGAAAGCCAATGGAAGGAAGTTGTGACAAATACCTGATAATTAGCGAGATTATCAGAGAACATTCTTTCCAGTTCACGAGAAGTAGATCGATTTGGGGTTTTCATAAAGGACATTAGACTTCTGTCTGCTCTACCAGAGTTCTGCTGCTTACTTAAGCAGAGTCCGATGAGTGACAGAAACCCTGGGGAGTTCTCCCCACTCACAAAACTAGTTCTCATCCTTCTTTGATGGAACTCTAATTTACCAAAATTTTTGTTAGGAAAATTAATAATCTGTCATGAGCAATATTAACAGCACTCACGAAGCCCTGCTTTGTGGCCCAGACGTTTCTGGCTGCATTTAGAAAGCCAATGGCAAAAGCAGATTTAATTGCTCTAGCTTTCACAAATGCGTAGGCTCCAAAGACCAGAAACCAAAACGAAGGACGAGGAGACAATGGCCAGCAAGCATGTAAAACAATTCAATTAAGTGCAAAATAAAGTGTACCCTCTCATTTGTCAAGTGAAGTGCTTAATTGTGGCTACTTGCCTCACTGAACACAAATACTATTATTTTACCAGGCTTCAGCACGCTGAGCACTGATTGTAGAATTTTTTAGCTTGATTAATAGTCCAGGATTGGTCAATAACTCAATACTATACAATTTTAATTACTTACATTTAGAAATCTATTTAACTGCTCTCAAACAAGTTTCAAAAAATATATATAAGCATCCTTGGTAAAGGAGTTTATCAATCTTGATAAATTGCATGTGCACTTTATTACAATTATTAAATATTGCTTTGAAAGCCATTAAAATGATATGTAAATGCAAATGTCTGCCTGCCAAGTCTGTTCTTTATAGTAACCGTTAACCTTAAAGTGTTCCTCAAGAAATCATTCTCTCAGGAGTGAACTTTTTAAACTATTGAAGATTATAAACAAAATAATTTATTAATATATGCTATATCCACTGACAATTGATTTTTCTAATAGTGAAGGGACCATTAACAGTTATTAGCCTCTGGTTATCTATTTTTAATAGCTATCACAATAAACAATAAGCCACTAAATAAAGCCAATTAATCTTTTCTTTTCTTTTTTTTTCTAACTCCGCTGTCAAAAGTTGGGGTGATTTATTTCCCATAGTCAGGAGTCAATCCATCCTTTTTATGTTAATAGTCACAATCGCGAAGATTTACACACAGAAGAGCAGAAATGACCATGGGGGGGCTTATCCTGAAGTCTATTATCAAGGTAATACCAAGGAAAGACAAAGAGAATTCTAACACATCCATTTTGCCCAATACTATGACCTGAGAGGCATTTGCTAGGTGTCCAGTGGCCTAAGGAAGAACTTTAAAAACTTTGTGGAATTTAGCTTGACTTCATGGAAGGGTCTGCACGACAGGGAAAGCAGCACCGGGGAGTCCTGCTTCAGCCCCTAGCCTGAGTCAGCTGTGAGACTTTGGTAAGTCCACTTCCTCATGGTTTCCTCGTCTCTCTGCTAAGAGGGACATAGTGATTTACCTGCTCTCTAGCCTCCCATCATGCTCTGGTCCTGCTTCCAGACAATCAACCAACATGTGCAGCCTGAGAATCTGTCCCAAGACACAGCCCCCCCAAGACGTAGCATCAACAACATGACCTCCATCTTGTATTGTGTGCACCAGCCAGTTCCCTGCACGGAGAGCCTTCCATGGTTTTGTGAGTATACATACTAATTAGAATACGACCCATTTAATCTTATTTGGTAAACAGTTGAGAAGTCAGGGCAACAAGAAAATCCAGGACCAAGATGGAGAACCAAACCTTACTTGAACTGATCTCAAGAAACAAAGCAATATCCCTTCATTCTCAGATATCCTGAAGAGTAAGATTTTATACCCCACGCTTACAGTCACCTCTGCAGAAGCTGACTTTATGTAGAGTTCAGAAGTAAAATGTGAACTCAACTTGCCACTATAATAACAGATTGTCTCTCTCAGCCTAGAAATTTACAGGAAGTTAGCCTTCAGAAAGTCTGGAAGTTATATAGCAAGTAGACAAGATTCCTTCTTTTCCTGGATTTTCACTATTTCCCACAAAAAAAGTATGAATGAAAGGAAAAGATTCAAAAGTAATTTTAACATTGACTGCATCAAAGGGTTTCCCCTAAGGATGTAGGCATACATTCAAAACGGAATGAAATCTCCAAGTCCAAGGGCAGGCCTTCGACAACATGACCACTGCTATGGAATCTTCTTTGGAACAACTGGCCAGAGGAATTAAGGCTCACAGTTTACAACGGAAGTGATTTGAGGGCACAGGATTCACTGCCGTTACTCTGCTTTTTATTCTGATAACTAACATTCTCGTAAACATGTCTAGGTGCGGCCACAAGGTTAGGCTTCCTGTACTAAACCTGCAGATCCAATCAATTTCAACTCCAAAGTTCTTTCTCCCGATGATGTGTCCTACTGGCAGGAGCATGGAAGGACTGACATCATCAAGCACCGCATTTAGCTCCCCTCTTCCCAGGATCTTAGGTGACTCAACAGCTAAATGTGAATATACTTTCTAAGAAAGCACTCTGATTCTCCCCCCACGTCATCATACACAGACACCATTTCATTATTCTGAAAATATACGCAACAAGCATTCCTCACAAAGTGATGACATTTCACAACCAGAAGAAGCTTATGGCTTTTTTTTTTTTAACTACTGGAGACATCTAGCACTGTTGTCCGATCGTGGAAATGTTCTTTATCTACACTGTCCAACGTGGGAGCCATGAGCCACCTGGAGCTGTTCAGCTCCTGAAATGTGATTAGGGTGACTGAGAACTAGACACACTATTTACCTCATTTTGATTACTTCAAACTTAAATAGCCTCGTGAGTTTCAACGTAGAAATATCAAAGCCTCATGAAAAACCAGAGTATGGTGCCCCATACGCAGTAACAAACTAACTAAAAACCAGGGGCACCTGGGTGGCTCAGTAGTTGACCATTTGACTTCAGCTCAGGTCATGATCTCCCAGTTCTAGAGTCTGAGCCCCACATCAGGCTTGCTGCTGTCATCCTGTCAGCACAGAGTCCACTTCCAATCCTCCTTCCTCCCCGCTCCGCCCCTCCCCTACTGTGCTCTCCCAAAAATAAACAAATATTAACAACAAAAAAAGTAACTAAAAGCCAGACAAAGCCTGGGTCAAGTTAGTTAGCATCTATCGATGCTGGTACACATTTAAACAGAAAGCAAGCAAAAAGACAAATTTTGTACATCCCCTGGCATTCTCTGTAACTGGCAGCATCTACACCAAAGATTACCCTAGTAAAATGTGCAATTCATTTACTTTGGGTCTGTAATCGGTTTTGTGTACACAAAGAACAAGGATGAAGCACTTAACAAAATTAAGTGTGGTTTGGTTTAAAATATTAATCCTTTGATTTTTTTCTTTCATGGCATGAAAGCCTCCAGGACAAAACTCGTTCAGCTGGGGCCACGTTCTCTCCTTGCCCCACGCCAGTCCTCCCACGTGTACATCTTCCAGAACTTCAAAGGGAGTGCTACTTAGGTCACTGCTGGCCATGCGGAGTGAGAAGAAAATGCAGCTGTATGTAAGAAGGAAAAGATTGCAGGAAAGCGGTGAAAGTACAGAGCCAAAAGGACCTGGAGAACACGAAACCCTAAAAAGAACAGAAGCTTCGCATTTGGGGGCAGGGGGACAGCGGAACACAAGAACATGGGCACACTGAAAACAAACGATCACAGTGATGGATCATCTCCAGGCTCCTCCCACCAAAGAGCACCTTCTAGGGTTACTTTCCCCTCTGGTACCACCACATCCAGTTACAAACAATGATACTCAAAACGACACAAATGTGAGCAGCTGATGGTACAGCTGGGAGGCTAAAAGGCAAACGTGCCACGAAAAAAAACCAAAAAAAACAACAACAACAACAACAAAAAAAAAACCCAAGGAGAAAAGAAAAAGGAGGCAACATAAAGATAAGCATTAGAAAGATACTTTCTGCAGACAAAAAAAGATGACAGGTTCATCAAAAAATAATCCACTGAGATTGAAGGCTTTGCTTACCCCTTTCTGGAGCCCCCCCAGTGGGACTGTTGAGGGTTTCTGCAGCAGAAAAACAGAAGAGAAAAGGGATTTCTAACTCCTGGTTCAAGCAAAAGGGATTTCAGCTGCCCTGGCCTAGGTCATAAGCTAATGCAGAACGCCTAGTGTTTATGAAGTTCCTAAATAAACTCTTGGGGCGTGTAGATGCTAACAGCTTCTTCCTTTTGAATCCACTCAGGGCAAAGAAAAAGTTAGTAGCCTGGGAAAAAGGAAGACAAGAATTGGGAGTCTGTTTGCAAAGTATTAACAGAACAGAATCGAGAAATAACACTTCTGTGGCTCCAGGACCCCCACGGATGTGTTTTGATCTTGAGTGCTAATTCTTACCTGGCTAGGGCAAATGGAATTTATTTCTGCATTTAGTGTAAACAGCGTGGTCATGAAAAAGGGCGATCTGGCAACTCTAAGCGTCCCCGGGTCTTTTTCCTTTATATCAAGGCAGAGACTTTTTGATGGTCTCTCCCATGGAAAAGCTCACGGATACAGACACACAAAGTCTCTTTTGATGAAGGTTCAGATGGGTTGGGTTTCATGGCCAAATATTCAGTCCGTTGAGTGAAAAATCTTTTGGACCTCGGATTCTGGGGCCTGTTTCAAATTTGGACGTGTTTGAAACTCTAACCTGTTTACCTTCTGACTTTGTCTTCGATGTCTTTTTTGCCCCTGGTTTTCTAGCACGATTTTCCTATCAAAATATAAGCGTGTGCGTTTTTCAAAGAGAGGGGAAATGGTGTCTGACTGGAAGGTTCTAAGCTTTATCACTGTATACGGCTGAATGGCCACAAACTGCCAAAGATGGAAAGCCGGCTGATTTATGGAGTCAATAACTGAAGAAAATATGTACACTCAGCAGCTCTAAGTCTGAAAATAAGTCATGGAAAATAAGAGAAAAAGCTCCAAATTTCACAACCATCATACACAAATTTGATACTGAAAGTGAGTTCTTCCTCTTTCTTGGCAATTCACTCATGTGCTTAAGAATCATAGAGAGTATCTTCTACTTCCAAACTTGCTGGTGCAAAGACCGCATTCTAGATTCTAGAACTGAAAAGAGCTATCCCAGTACTATAGGCAAAAAGCAAATCAGGTGCCTAAAACAAGTGCATCAAAGTGAGTGGGTATCTTCCCCAATTTTGCCCATATCTCCAATAATCAATTCGGATATGATGGAGTAATTTAAGCACTGCCTCATCGTTACTAAGAAACCACGAACTTGATTACTTTGCCTATGAAGGGCCTAATTTTTTTGAAGTCCTAATTCTTAAATTCAACTTATTCGTGAATGATGGTGACTATGTCTGAACAGAGAGCAAAGACAGGGAAGAGAGAAGTACCCGCTGCTTGAGTCATCTGATCCCACCCTGGCTATGTACCTGGATATCAAGCACCCATCACTGTGCATCATCTGGGAAGGCCTGGCCACACCACACCTGGGCATGAGTCAAAGAAGCCCAGCCATGTCTAGCACAGAATGGAAAACTCATGCCATGTGGATTTCTGCCAGTAACTCTCAATTGACTTTAAATCAGCGCTCACCCAACAACCCCTCCTGCACATGTATTTGGTGTATCTAAGTTTTCTGAATTTATCAGCTGTTTTTCTGACAGTTTACATAGATGTTTTACAAATCATGACAGTATTATTTGATGGGACAGACTTCACAGGGACTTAAACCATAATATGCATATGGTTTTCCAAGTGTAACTGGGGTCGGACAAAATAGTCTGTTTCAGTATCCATTTACTGTAACATATTCTTATTGCTTTATGTGATATTCAGCATGAAATCAAATCATACTCAAAGCTAAGCCTGGCGTTTCAGGACCCAGAAACTTTCAACTATCATTTCATCTTACCTTGCACATTTAGTTATTATAACAACATATCTGTGCCACTAACGAATCCATACATCTGAACGCAAAGCTCCTAGTAACACAAGTTAACGCCTCTTTTAGGCTTCAAAACTCCTAAAATGCATTGCAAACTTGGAAGAGAAGCATCTCGAAGCTACATGCGTACTTGCAAGACAGAGAAGCTTTCAAAGAAAACCCTTCCTGAGTGAGGAAAACATTTGCACAACTTTTGTGGTCACTTCTAAAGCCCAAAGCACTAACACGTGCAGAGGTCTGATGACAGTTTCACCGGGGTCTCTCCCTGGAAAGTGAAAGACTGTAAAGGCCCAGCTACCTTAATAACCCTAACGCAAACATTTCAACATTAATTAATTACAGCAATGCTTGATGCTTGGCAAGGGGTTTCTAGAAAAGCACAAATAAAGAACAAGACACATGTAAATGTGCATATGCATACTAAAAGGGGTTCTTATTATTATTTTAGAATACATCCACCCCCTTCCCAGCACATCTCCACCCTCTGTGTCCCTGCCGGGTTCGCCAACACGCTGTCATAATACCCCGCTCAGCTGGGAGGGGACAGCTAGGGGTGTAACATAAGGAAAAGAGAACAGAGGGGCTTAAGGTTAATCAGTGGCCAAATGAAGAAAATAATTCAGAAGACGTGCTTCCAAGCTCGTATCTTCCTTCCAAAAAATCATTTTCCAGGTTTTATTTCATTTCATATTCAAAGTGCCTTTTCCAGGCTATTCTTAGATATTTGGGGTTTAATCACATCTTCACAGGATGTGAAAGGGAGAGAAAGCACGGTCCTTTCTTATTGAATTATTTTGATTTTTGTCTTTTGCGCTCCCGGCTCTCAAGACTGTCGAATAAACGAGTTTTGATTCATAAATAATAGTTCCATTATATCTACTGTGCCACTCGTCAAAGCACCTGAAATTTTAATTCACTTGTTCAGCTAAATTTCATCCTCAGTTCATGGCCATAAAATTCTTTATTGACAAACTTTCAAACCAACTTTGACTCTGAGGTATCTGGTCAACATTTTTCTTCTGTGTGGATATTAGTTTATTGAATAAGTGGCATCTGTTTTCCTCCACATCACTAGCAGAGTAGGTATTTCCTTTTGACAGCTTTGCAGGATTTATGGGTTTGCACGCTCTGAAGAAAAATAGTACTAAGCAAAAAATTCCAATTCATTACCTCTTAGTACTTAATTAAGTTCATACCCACGGCACACTGGAGGTGAACCCTGAAATGCCTGTGACAGCAAGCAAGGCAGCCAACTATATTATCTTAGGAAGACAGAGAGGATTCTAATGCTCCTGACCTCATTTTTCCATCTACGATATTCATACATGCGCTGTCTGCTTTGTTCCCCTTTAGACCCGGACACAACTGTCTGGAAAGCGAGAGCAAGGTCCCTCCCTGCGACCTCTGTTGTTCCCGTAGCCCGGCTACACAGTAAAAAGTCCATCAGTGGCCCCGCCACTCATCTCTGACCTTCCAGAACGCGCGCACACACCTCCCGTCGTGGGCGACTGCGGGAGGCGCCTGGGGCCTGGCGGAAGGCAGGCAGTGGGTCTCACTGAGCAAACACGAGGGGAGCGGCCAAGAGTCGGGGTTACCTGTCGGGGTTCTGCGTGCACACGTGCATCTGCAAGAGGATCCGCTGCGTGAAAGTCTTAAAGCACTGCCCGCACTTCCAAAGATGCCAGTCACTGAACTCCGAGTGGAGCTGGCTCGTGGAGGTCGGGCTCGCCAGGACTCGCTGGTTTTTCACGTTGATTTGGTTAAATCCTGACTCCATGGGCCCAGACTTATCCAGGAGAGAGAAGTTCCTGCTGCACGGCGTCTGTGGGAAAACCACAGAACGCTGCTGGGCGGCCGGGGGCAGTTTGCTGCTCTTGCTGAAAGGCTGCAGGGCGTCTTGTCTGCACATGGCCTCCATGACCGTGGAGGGGACGTTTACTGGGAGAACAGGAAGAGTGTCAGAAGATCAGTTTCATGAGCCTTTCCAAGAAGCACCATTACACATGCTTCTAAAAATTCCTTTACATCACCATTGTCAACATTCGTTTTTCTGGACTCCAAATTACTTGACTTGAAGGGGAAAAGAAAGCACTAATGTCACAAATTCCTATCTCACTCAGTGCCTCTTCATTAAGCACATACTATACGCTCAGGGTTGTTTACACATGGTCTTTGCCTCACAGTTCACTTATGGGTAGAGACATAAAGACTCCAGAATGAGGCTCCACACTGCACCCTAGGCTTGGAGAGAGTCGAGAAGGCAAAAACAGCAAAAGGAGAAGAGAGGGGAGAGAATGTCGGGGGTGGGGGGGTTCTGCCCACAAGGCAACCCCGAGCAATGTCTGAGAAGACAGATTTGGGCTCCCAGGATTTTAGGCCTTCCACCGAACCTTGCCAGCATGGGACATTCCAGAAAAACCAGCTGAAAGATGAACGGAACGAGGTGAAAGATGCCTAGAGACTATAGTCTGGCACCTTAGTAGGATGGTGAGGGAGACAGGCTGACCAAACGGCATGGTTCTCGACCCCATGGGAACAAGGGGTGCAAGAGAAACAGATACAGACTGTTTCTGTACAGAAATAGCAAGTAAAAAGGGTTTGAGTCAGGTGGACTTACAGACAGGGTGCAGTAGCTAAGGTCAGAGTCGAAGGCAACACAGCATAGCGCTGGCAACTCGGGTTTGGGACCAGGAAGACTTGGGTTCGAATCCTGACTCTGCCTTGTATTAGCTTAGTCATCTCCTGTAAGTTATTCAAAATCGCCCTGTGCCTCCGCTTCCCCATCTGTAAGATGAGGACAGTGGGAGTCATAATCCAAAAAGTAACCGCAGCAGGGCTAAGGGGTTGAGACAGCCTCCATTTTCACACTGCTCTTTAATACTCTTGCGACCAGCGGCAAGTACAGAACGTTGACATCTACAGCCGCGTCCTTGGTAAGATGTAAAATGGTCACCCTACGGATTAAGTTAATGCACAGAATGTAGAAAGTGCCACGCCACAGATGTTGAGGCCTAAGAGCAGTGGCTTCATCTTTAAACCCCGTCATGACACGGAAATGCAATAATGGAAGTATCCATCAACAACGACCACCATTACTCTTATTTTAGGGAAGACACTGGAATGAAGGAAGATGGATGTAAACTGGAATGGTGGTAAAAGCAGCAAAAGTAAGAAACATTTTTGAGGAAGGAAACCTAATACATGTGAAATCTGTTTTTCTTTAAGTTGTTACGGTGCTAATAATCCACATCATGCACTTGCTGGTCAACCCACAGGGTGAAAGGTGATTAGAATATGCTTTCAAACTATTATTCTTGTATTAAGTCAGTACTGTGGCAATAAAATGTATTAACACTGGTTATTTCAGGGGTCAAAGAGATTAAAAGTCACAGGATGGCCGAGGGGTGCCTGGGTGGCTCAGTCGGTTGAGCGTCCGGCTTCGGCTCAGGTCACGATCTCACAGTTTGTGGCTTCGAGCTCCACATCAGTCTCTGTGCTGACAGCTTAGAGCCTGGAGCTTGCTTCGAATTCTGTCTCCCTCTCTCTCTGCACCTCCCCCGCTCATGCTCTGTCTCTCTCTCTCCTTCAAAAATAAATAAAAACATTAAAATAAAAGTTTAAACAAAAAAGTCATAGGGTGGCCAAAGAAGAAAATTAGAGACCAAAAAATTTGAAGAGGTTGAGAGGCAAAAAGATGGGTCGTGGGAAGTAACCTATGGCCCTTGGCCACTGGTTCAAGGCCACAAGGGAGGACACATACGAAGTGAGGGCTCTCATCCTTCCCTCAGACCATCACTGAGATGCCCACGTAGCATGCAAACTCAAGTGTGCTCGACTACAAAGAGAAAATGGTAGTGGACTGTGGACCCGGGGAGGCTCTGCACTTGAGTGGACAGGGAGAGACCATGTGCAGAGACTCATGGGGGATGATGGGCTGCCACTAAGGACCTTCCAACCCAGACAGTGTTCTGTACAATCACAGCAGTGACACGCATCCAATAACAGGAACAGCTCTGTGTACAGGACTCTGTCGGCATGGCCCGTCCTGTCTTGGGAAGGGAAAATAAAGAGATTCACAGACCTGGGAAGAAGTCTATGTAGTTGAATGCACCTTATACTCACAGGGGAGGCTTTTAAAAAGTTAAAATCACATAGGCACCAGGATGGCTCAGTCCATTAAGCATCCAACTCTTGGTTTTGGCTCAGGTCATGATCTCACAGTTCATCAGTTCAAGACCCACATCAGGCTCTGTGCAGGCAGTGTGCTGGCAGTGCTTGGGAGTCTCTCTCTCCCTCTCTCTCTCTGTCCCTCCCAGTTCTCTCTCAAATAAGTAAATAAAATACGCTTAAAAAAATTAAATCACAAGCTCTTGGTAGGGACTGGGCATCTGCATTTTTAGAGGCTCCCTCAAGTACTTCTAATGTACAATCAGGTTCAAAAATCACTGATCTAATCCAACCCTCTCTTATGACAAATAAAAAGAGCTGAAGCCCCAGAAGGTCCAATACTGTAACTCGACCAGGGTCACACATACAGAGGACACATCTGAGCTGGAAGCTTTAGCCTTCTAACTGCCAAGTCGTTTTTTTCTAGCCACACTCCTAGACTGTTCATCACTCACCAGCTGTGTTTCAAAAGTAAAAAGAACATTTTATAGATAGTATAGGGTTTGGCATGTATGTAAATATAGGATAAACATAAACATAGATGTCATATGTACATATACACCATAAAAATACTGATACATACCCATATACATGTTTATATGTCTATATTCTGTATATAAATATTTACACGTAATTTCAACTTGAGGCAAAAATGCCTCAACTTGAGGCAAAAAATCAATATGAAATTTGCCCATATGTTTCAGACTTTCAAAAGAAAATCTTTGCACACAGAACGTTATTTTTTTTATTTAATTTTTTAAATGTTTACTTATTTTTGAGAGAGAAAGAGAAAAGAGCATGAGCGGGGAAGGGGCAGAGAGGGGGAGACCCAGAATCCACAGCAGGCTCCAGGCTCTGAGCTGTCAGCACAGAGCCCAACACGGGGCTCGAACTCACGGACCGCAAGATCATGACCTGAGCCGAAGTCAAATGTTTAACTGACTGAGCTAGCCAGGCACCCCTAATGTTCATCTATTGTGTGTGTGTGTGTGTGTGTGTGTGTGACAGAGACAGAGAGAGAGAGAGAGATTGAGAGAGAAAGCAGGGAAGGAGCAGAGAGAGATGGAGACTGAGAGAATCTCAAGCAGGCTCTGTGCTGTCATGCTGTCAGCACAGATCCCAATGTGGGGCTGGATCCCACGAACTGTGAGATCATGATCTGAATCGAAACTCAGATGCTTAACCAAGTGAGCCACCCAGGCGTCCTGAACGTTACTCTTTAAATAGGTACTACAAAATCAGGAGGAATGTTTTAGTAGTTTTTTTCTTAACGTTTATTTATTTTTGACCAAGCACGAGCGGGGGAGGAGAAAGAGGGAGACACAGAATCTGAAACAGGCTCCAGGCTCTGAGCTGTCAGCACAGAGCCCGACGCAGGGCTCCAACTCACAGACCACGAGATCATGACCAGAGCTGAAGTCGGACGCTTAACCGACTGAGCCACCCGGGCGCTCCAGCACTTTGTTAGTAAAAAATAACAGCAGCATTGTCAGAGATCAGTGTAGAACTCGTTTTGTGTACCCTGTTTATAACTTATCCAGAAGAGACAAAGCGCAGGGGAACACACACATTTCTAGGCAACACTAAGTTCTTGCAGGTTGGGAAATGGCAGACTAACAGGAAGACACCGTGGAAAGACTGTCTAATGAAGATGTCATCAGTGTGCACGAGAGCAGGGTAACCAGCCAGAAACTTCACTCTGGGGAAATTAATATAAAGAATACTTTAAGTATAGATTATGAATTCTGACTTCTAACTTGTCTTGGAAAATAACCTCATAGATTTTCAAAAATGGCTACGGTTGCCTCACCTTTATATTAAGCACGAGAATGGGTAAGCAAATGAATTTAACTCTAATGGTCAATGTCAACAGGGTGATAAAAACGTATACCAGTTTGTAAAATAATCTAGGATATTTGGGATCAGAGGTAATGATGATAATATGAGGCAGTAACAGTGAAGATGGTTGGAACCAAATTATGCCCTGTCTCATTATTTCCTTCTCTGGGACACCTCAAAGCAAAGGTAATACGCTTTCAAGACAGAAGTAGCAACTACACTCTATATTCTACACTCTATATTCTACTTTTGGTGAGGGATCCTTTATTGTACGAGTGAATCAATTCAATCGTCCGTACAAATGAATCAAATGAGCACATAACGTAGAGAGAGGAGAAAATAATGGCGGGAAGAAATAATTATCACAAAAGCAACCATATGTGATCTCTAAACTGTCCCACAGAGTTCCTGCACACTTTCATAGGACTCTTGGTATCTACAAATTACAGTTTTTTTAAAGAAGGATTTAAAGGACACAGAAGACTATTCTTCCTAAATTAGAGCCCCATGGGCTATGGCAATCCAAAAGTATGAACAAAATGACCAGAAAGGTGACAGACCTTGCAGACGCCTGCAAAAGGCCCAGAGATGATGAACTAAAGTGGCCTAGAAAATGAGGGGTTTCCACACGAAGACACAGTGAGCTGGGAAAATCTCTTCCTTCTACCAGACAAAGATTAAGGGGGTAGAGGGAAAACTGGCAAAGCCCTACAGGGTATAGAGTCAAGGAAGAACACGAACTTGGCAAACCCTGGAAAATTACAACAGTGAGAGGGGCCCACGCAGGATCCGTACAACCACCCTCTGTCCATTCATTCAGTCCACCAATACTTTGTGAGCTGCTGGTGCCGTGGGTACGGGGGGAAAAGCAAGCCCCAACCCCTGTCCTCAGACCACTTACACTCTAGTGAGTGAGAGCTATCAAACAAAAGGTTTTTGCAAGTAAGTTCTCAGTTTCGTCAAATCTAAAATCCCATTAAGTGCAGGTTGTGCCATTAACTGTAAGGCTTCTCCCAGGTTCAGAAGGAACAAAAAGAACAAAACGTGGCGGGGGGGGGGTGGTGGGGGACATGTACGTGAGCACTTACAAGACACAGGTGCTCCAAGTGTGACACAAGCTATGAGAGAGACGAAGAGGCGCCAGGAAAGTTGGGGGGGGGGGGGGGGCGGGTGCGGGACAGCTTCTCTCAGGCAGTGACCTTGAATGTGAGTCCCAAAAGGCACACAGGTGTCAGACAGGTGGGAAGGGGGAACAAAAGGCAATGTGAGATGATGCAACATGGGCAGCTCTGCTACGGGGTCTACCTGACAGGCTGAGGTGAGAAGGAGCTCAAGGGAGGACGCAGGGTCTGTAACAAACTGAATGGGTCATGGCCAGTCTAATGACGCGCGAGTTCTGATTTTGTAAAACAGGACGTGAACCATAGGAAATACTTTCTGGAGACTCTATGTGGTCCATAGGCTACCATATTAAAGACCTGGGGACCCATTATAAGAGTAATGGCAAGCCATGGGGCGCCTGGGTGGCTCTGTCATTTGAGCATCCGACTCTGGATTTCAGCTCATGATCTCATGGTTGATGGGATCGAGCCCTGCTGCCAGTGCAGAGACTGCTTGGGATTGTTTTCTTTCTCTCTCTCTCAAAAGTAAATAAACTTAAATTAAAAATACCCCAGAATATACAATCAACAGGGCTTTGTAAGTGATTAGATAGAAGGGTGACTAAAAGTGAGATGCCAAGGTTTCTAGAAAGAACTGGATGAATGGGGCTGAGCTACTGAACTAGAGGAGGGGCAGAATGGTTTCAGTGGTATGTGCCCCGCTGGGCACTCCGGTCTGATACCAGGACAGATACGGAGCACACAACTAGATAGGAATGCAGGGATCAGTACAGAGGTCTGGACTGGAGACACAAATCTCGGAACACCTAAATCGGGTCCCCCGGGGAAAGGCACTGAAATGCAGATTTGCAGTTTTGTGTGCACGAGGTTCCCGGAGGAATGCTCCTGGGATCAATACCTCTAGGGAAGTGAGGCAAGAGAACTCTGTCCAGGGAGGAGACGGGACAATTCTGGAGATGGAGGTCCTTCACAGGCGTCCTGTTTTGGGGCAAGGGAACCAGTCCCTAGTAGCCTCCACCCACACTGCCCAGTCATTGAACATGGCCTACACAGAGGGGGAGTAGGACCAAGGGCAAAGTGGCTCTCTTAGGCTGAAGGTACTTCCTGGAGACAAATTCCTCTGACGGCCGGCAGCCCCTTCATCTCCCCCCCACCAGGGGAATGAGTGCCTCAATCTAACAGCAAGGTTGGGATCTAGGTGGTACCCCCAGAGCATTCCAAAGCACCCAAAGAGACCAAATCTCTGACAACAGTGGGTTTCCCTGTGTTGTTTGTCACTTCTCACTGCAGATGCGTTCTCAGCAGCTGCTGCCTTCTGTTGGGAGTCCTGTGCAGGTACCGAGGCATCCCTAGGGGGTGACTTCTCCTTGCTTCCTTTAGCACCCTACAGGTTTCTCCAGTTCTTGACCAATCTCTGTTGGCCCAGGGTTTCCAGACCTGGCAGGCAGTACAAAATCAACCCCACAACATCCCATAGCCAGGGCTGGCTTTTAGAGTGTGGCATTGTTTGCTTGTTTTTATGTTTTTGAGAGAGAGAGAGAGAGAGAGAGAGTGTGCACGAACAGGGGAGGGGCAGAGAGAGAGAGGGGGACAGAAGATCCGAAGCAGGCTCTGCAACGATAGCAGTGAGTCCGTTGTAGGGCTCGAATTCAAGAACCATGGGATCGTGGCCTGAGCTGAAGTTGGATGCTCAACTGACAGAACTACCCAGACACCCCAGGCACTGCTTTTACCAGTGGCCTGAGATGGACGTTTCCTTGGTTTCCAGGACTGTGGGTAGTATTTTTCTAGTCCTCAGTCAGGGAGAGAACAGGAACTTCTAGTTCCCGGGCTTAAGTGAAGAGGCAACTCCCAGCTGCCCATGGTACTCAAAGGGCCTGGAGCCTGGACTCCTACCAACCTCACGAATGCCCAGCCCAATCCCCCCGAGCTAAGGCTCACAGCCGTGGCCATGTCACCCGGTTCCTGTGTTGTATCTGGTTGGTACGCTGTGTGTTCCAGTGCTTTTTTCTAGACTTGAGGACAGGGTCTGAGCTCCTCTACCTCGTCACAGTCCTCCCCATGGGGCTTGGCACACAGATGGCCCTGCGGGACCCAACTGGAATGGAAACTCCTCCGTGTTTCCAGATATAAGCTTGAGCCTGGGCCTAGCGCCTCCCTCTTGGTGGTGTGACAGGGTAAGGGGCATGAGGCGGAGGTGCCCCTTTTTGTTTTCTGCTCTGTAAAATCAAGAGGAAGAGGGGAGCGGAGGGGGGCAGTGTGCCCACTGCCTCGGCCACTGCCTCTCACATTCTGTTACCTTGGCTTCCCTTGCCAAGGCAGAAAAAGCAGCAGGAAGACTTGTTTAACATTTATTCCCTGGTTTTTTTTTTTTTTCCACTTCCTCTGAAATGAATATGAATACACTCTGGTCTTTACACTCCGCAGGAGCTAATCCCCCACTGGAAGCTTTGGGGAGCCTCATTCCTTCTCGCGGATGCAATCTGTCGACACAGGCTTTCCTTCGGGCTCTTCTGGAAGGTCTAGGGTGGATGGAGCGGCTCTCTGCTTGGAGCTCTATTACATTTATAACCGTGGTTTTTTACAAAGAAAATAACATAGGAATTGCTTCCAGAACCCAAATGCCTGTGTCAAATGATGCCTTCTCTTTGAGCAGCAAGGCGGCTTTCGGGGGCTTGTCTGGGCACCTGAGTGTGCCCCCACCGCCTCTCAGCTGCCGCTGGAGGGGGGCAGTCACTGAGGCCTGAACCCACCGCACACGCTCAATAGGAAATGTGTACTTTCATTGTTGAAAGAACCATGGGAAGAAAACGATATTTTAATAAATGAAAGGGCTTAATAAGTATTATTTGCTAACTAAAATCATATTTCCCTTGAATGTCTTGGGCCATGTATCAACTTCATTAAGAAAAATCTGGCTGAAACGTTTAATCCCTTCAAATAATGGCAAAAAAATTCTCAATATTCATCTGGGGGGGGGGTTGGGCATTTAGTAATTGGTGTGTGCAGAGCACTAGAAGGAGGCCCTGTGGAGGTATTTTGTCTCTAGTATCAAGAAGCTTTTTTTTTTTTTTTTTTTTCTAATGTTTTTTATTTATTTTTGAGACAGGGAGAGACAGAGCATGAACAGGGGAGGGTCAGAGAGAGAGGGAGACATAGAATCTGAAACAGGCTCCAGGCTCTGAGCTGTCAGCACAGAGCCCGACGTGGGGCTCGAACTCACGGACCGCGAGATCATGACCTGAGCCGAAGTCGGCCGCCCAACCGACTGAGCCACCCAGGCGCCCCTGGAAGCTTTTTAAGGTACCTAATTTATTTTGTGGCTCGCTCAGTGGGATAAAAATGGTCTTAGAATTGCTAATCCAGTTGAGATGATTTAAATTACTCAGGGCTGTGGAAGGCTATCTGTTAAATTATCTGCCCATGCCCTCTCACACACTTGTGCTTTTAAATCACACAGAGTATTTTCTCTGTGCAGACTAAGGAAGCCTCATTATAAAGCACTCCCAGCCCTCTCCGTGAATCATGCGGAATGGGAATCCATCTTAGAGTTACAGTCATATATCTCCCCCGCGCTATCTGATGAAGCTTTCTGCTGGTTTCTTGGGTGGCCAATCACACGACAGATATATGACTGTGAGACAGGAACCGAAATAAAATTCCTATAATACCCTTAGGGGGAAGGGGGATTGTCACTGGTGAGCGTTGAAGTCAATGACTTAATTTTCTTGAAGCTTCCCTCCACCCTCACTTTGGGCTTGGAACTCAACACCCAAAAGAGCCGCTTCATTTATCTACCGAATCCGCGATACTTCAAGCTGCTATAGCTTTCCACATTGTCTTCCAAGGATTTCAATAAGTGGTTGAACATCTTTCCCGGTGGAGTTAACGTAATACTCTAATCAGCAACCTCAAGAGTGCTTTACACGGTCGCACTCTATGAGGCAGAAGGATTAAAAAGCAAAGCATCCGGTGTTTCCAGAAAGTACCCTTTTGATGACACTGTGGCAATGAATCTCAAGACCAGAGGGTGCACTCTCAGATCCCTGTTGTCGGTGGCTGTGAACGGCACACAAGATCCCGAAATCCTCCAGCCCAACCCCTACATCTGTCTCATCCTTGTAACAGCAACACCAAGCGCAAGCAATGTTGCAAATGTGTGATTGCCACCCCAGAAATCACATCAAGGGTAAGAAATGCATTCCCTAGGGAGTAATTCCATGGCTCCCCCTCACGTGCATGGGTACTATTTCTCAACAAAACAAGTAAATAACCTGAAACCATTTTTTAAAACTTAGGGGCGTCTGGGCGGCTTAGCTCATTGAGCCGCCAACTCTTGATTTCGGCTCAGGTCATGATCTCGTGTTCGTGTGAACCCCGAGTCCGGCTCTATGCTACCAGTGTGGAGCCTGCTTGGGACACACTCTCTCTCTCTCTTTCTCTCTCTCCCCCTGCCCCCTCCTGCTTGCGCACATGAACACACGCTCTCTCTCTCTCTCTCTCAAAATAAATAAATAAGCTTTTTATTTTTTTTTTAAATAGAAGTAATTCCACGGTGCTTTCCATTTCTGACTCCTAACTCAGTAGCTGGCCATTCCTTTCTTCAAGTTCCTCAAACCAAAGCCATAGAGTTATCCTGGACTCCTTTCTCTCTCGCTCAGCATCCAGTGTGTCCGGAGGCACTCCTGGCTTGACTTTCAAAACGTTTCCAGAATCCAGCCACTTCTCACCACCTCTACCAAGTCTATACTAGCCCGGACTACCACCCCGTCTCCCCTGGAGTCCTGCAGGAGCCTGGAACTGGATTCCCTGCTCCACCCTCCGCCCTTACTGTCTGGTCTCCACTCAATGGCCAGCGCAATCTTGTTACCACTGCAGCCAGAACATCTCACTCTTCGGCTCAGAACTCTGCCATAGCGCCCTTCGCCTGGCCCTCGAACAGAGGAAAAGCCAGGCTTCCGACAGGGGCCTCCTGGGCGCCACAGGGTCCCCGCTCCGGTCTCACCCCACATCTGAGTTAACTCGTCCTCACCTCACTCCCTCCACAACACCCATGCTAACCTCCACGATACTCTTCCAACAGGCCAGAAACATCCCCATCATGGGGCCTTTACTCTTTTCATCTTGCCGCCCGGAACATTCGTCTCCCAAATAGCAAACGTGGCTGATCCTTCCCTCGCCAATCTCACCCCAAAGGCACATTCCAGGGAGGGCCTTCCCCGCTCACTCCTGCCAACCACAACTCACAACTCCTGGCATGCCTCACCCCTTCTCCTGCTTTGGCCACTCTACAAAATGTACCACCTGACAAGCCATGTATTCATTCATTCATTCATTCATTCTTGTGTCTCTCTCCACTAGAATGTAAGTGCCCTGAGGGCAGGAATTCCCATCTGCTTTTTGGCTGCTGCATTTGCAGCGCCTACGAAGACACTAGCTCACTACGGGTGTTCAATGAGCATCTGCGCAATGAATGAACACATCCTTGGACTATGTGCCTAGGTACCTGAGAACTCTAGGCTTCAATAAGCTTATTTTCACACCTTTCTCAACACACACACCACAATAACATCTTCAGAGTCTGTAGCAGGCTGTGGTAAAGGAGCGAACAGCAGACCTTACAGGATTTCTGGAAGGCTTTTGGATCAAATTCCACACTTCAGAAGGTGAGGTTACGTCAAGGTTCACAGGACAGGCCCATGTCAGCAGGCTAGAGGGCCGGAAACTGGTGTTTCTCTGTACATGGACTTCGGTCTAGTCTGGGGGAGCAGGGGCATGGAGCCGTCCTGAGAAGACAGAACGTTCTGGTGTCCTGTCCATTTCTGCCTCAAACACCAACCACACACTCCATGTCCAACACTGAGATTTTTCTCCTACAAAAACAGACACTCCTTCAAACCCAAGTATCACTGCAGAAAAGAAACTTTCCAATGGAAACTTGGGAAGTAAGAGGAATGTACTATAGGTCCAAAGATTCATTTTTTGATTGGAGATTGGCTTGGGGTTAAAGTAGAAAGAGAAATTTGATGGCAATATGCTTCCTGAGAGTTCTTTTTTTTTTTTTTTTTTTTTGGCAAAGAAAATAAAGACAACATGAAAAAGAAATATCTGACCAGCAGAATTTTTATCAGGAGTAACACAAACTTTTTTTTTTTTTTTGGGGGGGGGGGGTCTTTGTGTGTGTGTGTGTGTGTGTGTGTGTGAGAAAGTAAGTGGGAAAGAAGGAAAAATAACACTTTTTTTCCTCCAAACTGAAGTTTCTTCAATAGATCTGTTCTCTCTGCTCCTTTTTCTGTTACAGAATGACAAATTATTAGTTCACTGCAATTATCCGTTATCAGTTTGGTGGCTTTATTGCCACACCATTCTTTTATTAAAATGGTGTCAGTGAAACCAGTGTTTCTCACTGAAACGCATCAGCATTACCTAATTCTATTCCAAATCCTGGAAATCGCCTTATTTTGCAAAGAATTGATAAAAACAAAAATAAAAGTTTTAATAAAAATGGCTCTCAGGTCCTGTTTGCCTAGATAAGACTTTTTTTTTTTTTTTTTTTTTTTTTTTAGAGATAATGACTGCCGTGGTAATAAAGATACAAATTAAATAGTTCATGTCAGACTAGGAAATTTGCAAAGACAAATTCCTCAGCCACATGTCTATGATTTTTGCTACTGTTTCTCATTCCAATGACTACTTAGCACCCCCAGTTGCCTGGAGGGCTTTGACCCCCTAAGTAGACAGCACCCTTTTCTTATTATTTTATTTTTGCCTATGATGTGACTCTGGCAAGATCGTGTACCCCTGCAGAGCAGGAGTTACAGCTTGTGCTGTTCTGGTAACCCCATGCGGTGGCAAGCACAGTACCAGACACAGAGTAGGTGCTCAATAAAGACCAGTTGCCTCAGGGGTACCTGCGTGGCTCAGTCGGTTAAGCCTCCGACTTTGGCTCAGGTCACAATTGCCCAGTTGGTGAGTTTGAGCCCCAAGTCGGGCTCAGTGCTGACAGCTCAGAGCCTGGAGCCTGCTTCGGATCCTGTGTCTCCCCCCTTTCTCTCTCTGCCTGTGCCTGACTCATTCTCATTTTCATTTCCATTCTCTCTCTCAAAATAAGTAAACATTAAAAAAAATTTTTTTTAAATACCAGCTGCCTCATTACTGCTACCAGCGACTACTTAAAACTATGACAATGGCTTTGACAATAAATACAGGTGAGGAAAGGACGGGCTTACATAAGATGCCCTGTAAAAAAGCAAAGGACAGGAGCAGGAGAAGAAAATGATGGAACAGACTCGTGCACGTTTGCATCACGTATCAGGGTGAATTGGATTTCAGGAGTCTCAAGCAACACTCTTAAATGGTTAGCTTTCAAATAAGTATTTTGAGATGTGAATTCAGAGCTAAAAGAAATTCTTACAGTTTTCATCCTGGGCAATGCATTGTAAAGGGATCCCAAAGAAAGACGTATAGCTGTCATTGTACCACACCAGAAGCTCGGTACCCCTGGGAATATCTATACAGGCTCGGTAGAATATATTCGACCTATTCAAAACAAAAGAAAACCCAGCTTAGTAATAGGTAGGATTCAGGTGCCCCCCCCTCCACATTTTCATTGCCCCGAAAAAGTTCCGCCCGGCTCCATCTAAACAGTTTGTTTGCAATAAAATCTGCACCCACCTTATCATTCCCAGCAACCAATTACAGCCTCTACCCCGGTATAATAAACCCCTTACAGCTTATTTCCACAATGTCCCTCCACAGAACATCTCGGCTGAAGAGACACATACAGGGCTCAAGGGCTGGCATAAAGCCAGGGGCTCATTAAAAACAAAAACCAACAACAACAAAAAACTCCATCTCAGATTAATGAGAAAATTCCATCTCTCGGCAAATTGTAGATATTGGTGCCTCACCTTCATCTATCAATTATTATTGATTTCCTTTTTGAAGGAAAAGCATTACACGTATTCTTGCAAATTGGCAATGGGAGTCCCCAAATCCGTAATAAAATTAAGCAGCTTTGTGATTTAAGGACAGAGGAAAGTAAAAATCTTCCCCATCGCCTATCTTCTCAAGTTTGACACAAGAGAAGAGAAAACCCCTCTTCCGGGGAAAAGGAATGGAAATTCATTAAATACAAGGGAGCACTTTACTCTGGCTGAAAGATTACCCTCTGAAATGACAGAGTGAAGGTACCAAGAAATAAACATTTTTTAAAACAGCTTTGGTAAAGAAAAACCTATGGATTAAGAAAAAAAAAAAAATGAGGAGACCGTGACTGGTTTCCTCGATGAAGAATTGCTACAAATATTAGCCTCAAGTTCAAGATAAAAGTGTTTAGGGTTGGTGGGCCTTAAATTTAGCCTTTCTGTAAGGAATTGGCCGTGGCAGGGCAATTGGCTCCTTGTAGAACACTGCAGACATAAGGCAAATCCTTCTCCACATTTTTCATGGCAGTGAGATATGCACTTGTCAACATATTTTGTCACCACAAAGTGGCTCTTGGCAATAGGATCATAAAGATCAATAAAAAAAAAGTGCAGATTCTCAATATTTTACTTGCAGCTGCAAAAATTTCATTTATCTTGTTATTTTCCTTACTTGCTGCCATTCTGTCTCACGAGGGCACTGCTAACTAAGCAGAATGTTTTTCCCAACATTCTATGAATATCTGACAAAAACTCCAGCCAGTTGTGCGGACCTCGCCACCCTGCCTCCCTCCGCATCTCCAAGAGCTGTGCATTTTATTAATTCTTTCCACTGCTACATAAAAAAATCAAAATTGGAGCCGAGCTATAAATCACCGGCATCTCCTAACTTGAGAAAAATTGAGTCGACTTTGTACTTCACCCTTGTAACATTTCATCTCTCGGTTTGGCTTCCCTTAATATAAACACAGCGCCCGGCAAATGAATGTGCTAAAAACCAAATGACACACTTTGCCGCTGAAAGAACAGAACTGTTTTCAAGCAATGGGTGGTCTTCTGAGGCACAGAGTAAGCCGAAAGGGAGGGGTGGGTAAAAAAAAAAAAAAAAAAAAGTGTAAGGGTACACCGTTCCTTACAAGCGGGCAAAGCTTCCAAAACTCGCAGAAATCTCTGCATGTTGAAGCACATCAAAGGAATTTTTCCCTCTTCAGATAATATTTCCTTTGCTGACATGTATTTAGTATTGTGGTTGGATGACTCATAAAGATAGCCTCATGGCGTCCCAACGCAGTTGAAGCACAGCACACGCCAACAAACATTATTGTCAGCCTCAAAATAAAAACAAAACGTTCAGCTAAGGGTCAATCAATCAAGGGCGCTTTGAAGAAAATTCCATTTAGATATTACAAATCATAACAGAATGAATCTAAACCAGCTGACTTTTTGTGAAGAGGACGTTCATGTACAATAAAAATTAAGCTGGCTCTTCGGGGTCCAACTTTTCTATTTTCTTACTCTTGGACGTGGTCACTGGTGATGGATGCCAGTTTTTTAAATTGTGTTTTTGTAGTTCATTTTAGAAAGATCCGAAGTAATCGAAAACAGATCGGCAGAGAGATCTAGAAGGTGAAGCACTATCATGAAAGGCTAGCTGTAAAATCCACTTACTACTGACAGATATGTAACTGCCTTACTCTTCAGGGGTTTCTTGTTTCCCCCAAATTCAGAATTTGCCTCAAGAGCTCCCCAGGTGCTCATTACGGAACCGGCCAGACTATCTCTTGCTGGAGGGACAAACCCAACCTTTACTAATTTTCTAGCTCCGGCTTTCATAAAAACTTCATGACAGAAAGGTGGCTGCAGTCAAGTAACCAAATACCGTCATGCACGGTTTCGTTGAAACCATTATTTAATGAAATATAACTGCCCAGGAAACCATGGCAGTGAGTCACATGCTGCCCAAATATGTTCCCTTTGAACTGGAGACCTTCGGAGAGCCAGCCAGATTTGTGCAGCCTTACACCTACGAGGGGTATAAGGCCCTTTTTTTTTTTTTTTTTAAGCTTCATGTTTAAAAACTAAAAAAGAAAAAAAAAAAAAAGAAAGAGAAAGAAAATAAATAGCCACAGGCAAGAAGCCAAGTTGCAGAGTACAGGACCTTCTGCTTTGATGTGTCTGTGGTGCCTAATAAAGCTAACCAGTTGCTTCTGATTCTAAAGGGAACATGGCTGTTTATAACTGAGGTCATATATTTATACGGCACATGTTTTCGAGGGATTTTGAGGAAAGGGTTTTTCTCCCCCCCTCTCTGTGATCTGTTTTTGTGTTCCCATCTCCACTTCAGCCTT
Organism: Panthera leo; assembly: GCF_018350215.1. NCBI lineage: Eukaryota > Metazoa > Chordata > Mammalia > Carnivora > Felidae > Panthera > Panthera leo. The sequence continues at coordinate 101,319,855 of NC_056679.1, read as the reverse complement.
CTTTAGCACTAAGTGGAAATGCTTGACCAACAGGTGCACTGAGCGGATGTGGCAGGGCATCTGGGAATCCACCTTGCTTTTCTGCCCCTCCCATGCCCCTCCCCACCTTCCCCCCACCCTGCCCCAGCCACAGGCCTCCCAACGGGATTCTGGAAAATGAGGCTGGCTCCACTTTGGGTCTGTTACCCTTTGGGCTTTGCCCAAACTTCTCAGGGAACTGGGGGCTTCTCCACGTTCTGGAACCGCCTGATCACCCGACATGTATCTTGAATGGTCAAAGGGCCAAAGCCAAACACTCTGACACCTTTTAAGGGACCGGGATGGGCTATTCTGGCTCAGCCATGGCTGCTGAGCTGAAGAGTTCGGGAAAAGCAGCCTGGAGCAGGCTGAGAGTTAGTTCTTGGCCTCCCACGTCTCTGTGCAAATGTCACTGTTTCCCGAGGGAGAAAGCCTAAAGACGGCAGGGTGCACGGGATCTGGGGCTGCATCTCTGAACTCCTATCTACGCGCAGGCACACACCGGCTGTGGGGGAATCACCCCGCATCGGCAAGTTTTCCCAGCTCATTCAGGCACTTGTGGATGTTCAGGCAGTGGTGTGGAAGTAACTGCACCACGTGCACCGAGTAAAAGAGGCCCTTCCGGGAGCATCTTTACTCCTGAACTCTCGGGATAGTGTGGTTGCAAGAACCAAGGAGATTCCAAAAACCTAGGAAAACAATTTCTGCCAGTCCTCACAGGGTTCTGCAGGACTCTGCAGGGTTTTAAAACCAGCAACAAGCCTGAATTTGTACACGCAAGCCAAAGGGCTTCAGCTACGTTGAAGTGGTAAATCAAGGTACATACGTTACCTGTACTGAACTACTGTTAGATTCTGTTCTCCGCAGTGCCTTGCACATCGGATATACCTCATCCAGCTCGACTTACTAGGTTCCCCACCATCAATAAAGTGCTGTAGTGTTCCATCTTGGTCATATATCTAGAGAAGAGGTCAGAAGGTCAAGTAGTTAGAACGAATCATCAGCAATCATTTTCCCTGCTTCCCTTGGTGTCTTTATGCGTCGGCTGCAGAAATTTATGGCCTGTAGGTTCGCTAGAGCTTTATTGATGTTCGCAGAAACTCAACCGGAATAGCAGGAAAATATTTTTGGGTGATGCAAGTCGATCCCGTTTTTCTTATCAAGCCGATCTTCCCCTGTATTCAACATATTTCTGGTATCTCGAGGATGTGAGTGACCATGTTTCCCAAAGGATATTTAACCTATTTTGACAGGCTACTCCTAAGTAATGAGCTGCCGGATAAACAAAACAAGCTGAAGGGAGAGGCCACACTGACATGGCTGGAACATCCACACGGGAGGCCCCCGGGCTCAAACACGTAACTGTTCGAAGGCATTCGGGACGCAGTAACCGTCTGTTAGACGAGCTGGGCGACCCCAGGGAAGAAAGCAGGTGGAATGTTATAGACGTGCAGAGAACTGGTTAAAACAAAACACAACAAGCTCTCATTCAGATGAAATAAAAGGACTCTCACCTCGCAGAGAATATGGGACTGCTGTTGTCAGCACCTGAAACTATTAGGGCAGCCATCAAAAAAGAGAGACCCTCAAGAAGAGAAAGGGGGGGGGGGCAGAGAATGACTATTTCTTAGGGATTGTAAATGTCTTAACTGAGGTTGGTCTACTAATGACTGCTTGAGATCATTCTAAGCAACTCTTCTTTCAAGATCACATTCAAGGAGGGGGGCCTGGGCCGTTTAGTCGATTAAGCGTCCAACTTCGGCTTAGGTCATGATCTTATGTAGCTCGTGAGTTCGAGCCCCACATCAGGATGTCTGCTGTTAACACAGAGCCTGCTTGAGATCCTCTGTTCCCCTCTCTCTCTCCACCCCCCCTCGCTTGCGCACACTCTCTCAAAAAATAAACATTAAAAAAATTTTTCTTAAAGATCACATACAAGGAAATGAAATTTGTTTCAAACCAGGCAAGGACAATGGAGCACAAAGTCTCATGCGTAACACTACCCAACCCAGCACAGGCAGAGTCTGAGCCAACCACAGAGGTCATCAGCTCCCACTTCCAGAAACCAGGTGAGCCCTGGGGAGCTTGGAGGATGTGGTCTCTCGAGGGGTGTGAGGTTGGGGGCTTACATACATACAGCCATTCCAGAAGGGAATCCCAGTCCTAGGGGGCATCTGGGAAGCAAGGGGTGCAGTTCTCAGAAGGAACCATGATGCGACTGGTCCTTTTCAAATACAACAGTGATGGGATCCTGATAACTGCTGAAGTGTTGCCCACAGCATCCTGGAAGTCATGTCGCTTACCCTCTCATCAGCCTTTTCCACTGCTCTCTTCCAAACACACATGGAGAACAAGTCTTACAGAGAGCCTCACTGGTTACATGAGACACTAAAATTAGTACAGTGATTCAGATTAATTTAGCTCAGCATTTCTGTGCTGGGGGCCAAAGGGCTTAGTGATGACAGTTTCTTTTATTATCTCTAGTCATTTTAAAACAGATGACTTGTTTTTTTTGGTTTTTGGGTTTTGTTGCTGTTGTTGTTTTTGCTCATTTGTCTCCACCCCCAACCTCTCCACTAACTCCCCCACCCCTCAAAGACAAGACATCAATCTGATGGAGGCAACTGCTGGAGAAGCTTTGGGTAGGGCGGGGCGATCGCAACTGATAATCAATGTTGCCTGAGAAGAATAAAGAGACTCCTGGATTATATTATATTTAAGATTAATGACTTCTTGCAATTCCTAGTTTGAAGATGAGGGTAAGGGAATGGAATCATTTCATGAGGTAGATGTATCTGCTCCCTGAACCACCTAAAGACAGACTGCATTTAGGTTAGATCCCACTGTATTATGTGGCGGTGGTTTCTGCTTTCCTTTTTAGGAAACTGGTTCCGAGATGCAAAGTCTCAACCGTGACTCTGCTGTTGACAACCCGTGGGACGCTGAACAAAGCCATTAGTTCCTCAGACACGAATGTTTACCTAAAATGGAGCCAGAAATGTTGACGACCCAGCCCCTCTGCCTTATCCTTTCCCCCATGAACAAACTTCCCTTGAGAGCTGCGAGTGAAAACAATTATGAAGCGTTTTGAGGAGGACAATTCTCCTTGGTGCTTCTAGCCCATTTCATCAGCAGCACATGAAACTCTAGTATTTATATGTAATGGGTGCCACCTTGGACGCTGGCTCATCTGAACACCAGGCACAAGCCAGTCAGTCTTGAAAATGGGTATAAAAAGGTTTCTCCCTATACTCTCGTTTTAGCAAAAATCCCCCCAAGTTAAATATAGTGTGACTACAGGAATCCTATCATTTTTGCCTGCTTGATTGGAACTGCTACTTGCCTTGAGGGGAAAAGTAGGTGGCTATTTGTCAGGCTTTTTCCCAACATCACACAACGTAGCATATGACATGAGGCTGTGCCTCCCCAGCTTCTGCTAATACTGACTTTACGCTAATTCAAATGGAAAAGTGACGAAAATCGCAGGTACTTTGTTAGGTCCCATAGCTGTGCCCCCAGAGTTGAGGAAACTCATTCGACCTTGATGTTGTTCTCTCCCTCGGCCCCCAGTGCCAAGCCATCACCCAACGGAGTTGAACTTGCCTCCTACATGCTTTCCAAGAATGGTCTCTCTCTCTCTCCACCGTCACCATCATCACCCCGAGTCACCTTCCTCGTGCACTATACCACAGTCCTCAGTGACACCATCTGTTTCACCTAAGTCCCCCCAAAATAAATGTCATAACTATGTCACATCATAACAACATATATTCACAGCACGTGGCTTTTCCTCAAGGGGGCTCATCATAAGAAGACCAGTGCCTCCTCATCCTGGTTCGTGGTCCCCAAACAAAGTTTTTAGAGGGGCCGAAAACGTATGCCTGTATACTTGGCTCAAGATCATCCTGGACCCCTTCTGGTCTGTGATGTTAAATGTGAACATTTATCTTTTTTTTTTTTTTTTTGTAAGGTTTTTAAAAAAGTCTTTGTTTTGAGGGGGGAAGGGGCAGGGAGAGAGAGAATCTCCAAGCAGGCTCCACACTGTCAGCGGAGAGTCCAATGCGGGGCTCAAAGAAACCAACTGTGAGATCATGACCTGAGCCGAACTCAAGTCAGATGCTTAACTGACTGAGCCACCCAGGCGCCGCCCCCCCCCCCCCCAAGAGTTCACATTTAAACTCAGTGTTTCTAGAACAAGAAACAATGGGCCAGAAGGCACTGACACCTATTTCTGTTCATTCCTCGAGTAGAAGGGGAATCCAAGCGGGAAAACGAAGATACCCAAATGTGAGCACTGAGCAGGAACTAAGAAAAGCCCTAGGTACTCACTTGGGCCCTATCATCACCATCCATCATCAGTTCAACTTTGTTTCCATTTAAGAGCTCAGGTGTTTTTTGTTGTTGTTGTTCTTGTTGTTTAAAGGACGAACTATGTGCAAAATTCTGCATGTAACCAAACTATACAAGGACAGTGAGCCTATATCCATCTACTGTATCAGGCAGGGCCCAACTTTCTTTTTCCAAGACAGAAGGAACTAAAAACAAAAATAATATAAAAACAGGGAGGGGGACAAAACAAAAGAGACTCATAAATATGGAGAACAAACTGAGGCTGGCTGGAGGGGTTGTGGAAGGGGGGAATGGGCTAAATGGGTAAAAGGCATTAAGGAATCTACTGAAATCATTGCTTCACTATATACTAATTTGGAAGTAAATTTTAACAAATAAAAAATAAAGTTAAATCAAAAGAAAAAAAGGCAGAAGGAACTAGAAGTGAAGAAATGTTTCAACAAGTTTCAAGCTAGAGCAACAATTCCAAGTTCAAGAAGGTGTTCTTGGACATTGCATTAACATCTATATTTGTGGGACAGTAAAATGAAAATTTAGATACTTGTAGGTCTAAAAAAAAAACTTAAGGAATTTAAGGATATCAATTAATGCTGATACCGACATTTATTTTGTTTTCATGTCCTTTCAAAAGAAACCATGCATAAAGTGTTTAGACAATCCTCTCAAGATCTATGAAAATGTCAACAAGGTCACAAATTCTGTTCATTCCAATAGTGAGAATGAAGTTAAGAGAGTGAAATTTATATTAAGGGAAAGACTCATTCTGGAAGAACACTTGAATAAAGCAGAGTGTTTTGTTTTTTTTTTTAACGTTTATTCATTTTGGAGAGACAAAGAGACAGAGCATGAGTGGGGAAAGGCCAGAAACAAAGGGAGACACAGAATCCGAAGCAGGCTCCAGGCTCAGAGCTGTCAGCACAGAGCCCGATGCAGGGCTCGAACCCATGAACCCTGAGATCATGATCTGAGCTGAAGTGAGATGCTTAACTGAGCCACCCAGGTGCCCCAATGAAGCATAGTTTTGCTTTAACCTATGCACATTATTCTGAATGAGTATGAATAACCAAAGTTTTAATGTTTGCTCTGTTCTTTTTAACACTTATTTTTATTGTTTTGAGAGAGAGAGAGAGAGAGAGAGAGAGAGAGAGAGAGATTGAGATTGACAGAGCATGTGCAGGGGAAGAAGACAGAGAGAGAGAGGGAGACACAGAATGTAAAACAGGCTCCAGGCTCTGAGCTGTCAGCAGAGAGCCTGCCATGGGGCTCGAACCCATGGGGCTCGAACCCACGAACTGAGAGATCACGACCTGAGCCAAAGTCAGATGCTCAACGGACTAAGCCAGCCAGGTGCCTCATGCTCTGTTCTAAGGAAGTCAAACCAGTAACCGTGTGGAAGTGGAGGAAATACATGTAAAACACACACACACACACACACAGGATACTTGGTGGGAATTGAAGTAAAATTTTCAAGTAGAAAACTCTCCAAACTATACCAAGTGTATATCTGGCATATTGGTTTTAGAAAGGTAGCTCCAGCTTTGCTGAAAATGAGTGTAAGACAGTACAGTCATATTGGAAAACACTCTGGCAATATTGAAATAAAGTTGATGATGTGTAAATCCTATGACTCAGCAATATCACACTAGGAAATTACCCCACTGAAATCCCAGTGCCCCAGGAGACAAGTCCAAGGGCATTCACTGTAGCACTGTTTGTAATAGTAAATAATGAGAAATAATGGAAATACCCTTTATCAGAAAAACAAACTGTGCTTTAATTACCCAATAAAATAGTACAAAACACTTAAAGGAAATGAATTAGATATGTTTGCATTCAGATCTAGTTGATATGGATAAATATCAAAAACAGAGAGTTGAGGGGCACCTGGGTGGCTCAGTCAGTTGAGTGCCCAAGTCTTGAGTTTGGATCAGGTCATGATCCCAGGGATTGTAGGATCAAGTCCTGCATCGGGTTCTGCACTGGACATTGACCCTGCTTTAGAGTCTCTCTGAGTCTCTCTCTCTGAGTCTGTCTCTCTCTCTCTCTCTCTCTAATAAAAATACAGAGGCACCTGGGTGGCTCAGTTGGCTAAGTGTCTGACTTCAGCTCAGGTCATGATCTTGCAGTTCATGAGTTCGAGCCCCACATGGGGCTCTGTGCTGATAGCTCACAGCCTGGAGCCTGCTTTGGATTCTGTGTCTCCCTCTCTCTCTGCTCCTCCCCTGCTCCCACTCTGTCTCTCTTTTTCATAAATAAATATAAGATAAAAAACAGTAACAAAGAAAGATTGAGGAAAAACAGGCTGCAGATTGATACACATGATACTGTTTGTTAACATTTCAAAATATACAACACTCAGTAGCATACTTTATGAAAGCATATACCGCAATATACAAGTAGTGAGAGCTAAAGATACATACAGTAAAATTCTGAAAAGGTTCACCGGAGGGGTTCCTGATAACTTTATGAGAGCACTGGCCTTGGGGAAAAAGGAATGGAGGTAAAATAAGGGGAATTTACCTGAAAAGTTTCATTTTTCTTAAAAAAAAAAAAATCTGAAGCCAATATGGCAAAATCTTAACACTTACTTTTTGGCTGGCCCACATACTGGCATTTCTATATTATACTTTATGCTTTTCTGATTCTTTTCCAAAAAATCAGAGAGAGAAAAATAAATGAAAACCTAGGCATTCATTGCTTTGTAGTTGGGTGTTTGCATGTGTTGTTAAAATAGAGAAGCTGACTATATTACCCAAGGTTAAAACGTTATCTGTGTTATCTTCCTAGGAAAATGTTTGGAGTATGTACGACTATGTCAACAGCCCCTGATTTCTTCTGTGATCCTTGGTGTTGCTATTTTAAAACCATTATTTTTGGTCTGTGCTTTCTCTTTTCTCTTTTATCAATGCAACTGGAGAGATAAGCAAGGGTGAACGCTAATTCTTACCTTTTTAAGGGGATTTTTGCAGTTTTCAATCCAGTAATATTTACTCGGATGCCACACATGGTGGAAAGAATGACCACACGTTCTTGCTTATTACAAACCACACATGACATCAAATGAAAACCACCGTGTGAAAGGTGTGTATTTATTTCAATCCTGGATACCAGGAAGCACCACGGTCTCCCATGACTTTAGGGTCCTAGAAGAAGAGTCTACTTTAAATTTTTTTTTTTTTAACGTTTATTTATTTTTGAGACAGAGAGAGACACAGCATGAACGGGGGAGGGGCAGAGAGAGAGGGAGACACAGAATCAGAAGCAGGCTCCAGGCTCCGAGCCATCAGCCCAGAGCCCGAAGCGGGGCTCGAACTCACGGACCGCGAGATCGTGACCTGAGCCGAAGTCGGACGCCCAACCGACTGAGCCACCCAGGCACCCCAAGAAGAGTCTACTTTAAAGGACAACAAGAGCAATAAAAAATACATCCACGTTCATGATCTCCCGGTTCGTGAGTTCAAGCTGACAGCACAGAGCCTGCTTGGAATTTCTGCACCACCCCCCCCCCCCCCCCGTCCCTCCCCCACTCGTGCTCTATCAAAACACATAAATAAGCTTAAAAAATTTTTAAAAAAATCCACCCAGGTTGTGTTATACATCCTAATCCTGAGTGGTTTGTCCACGGCTCTGTCATTTACGAGTGTTGCCAATTTACATTTAATGATAATCATCATCATAGAAACAATGTAAGGAAGCAAGTAAGTTGGGCTCATTTTTAATTTATAAAAAGCAGTAAAACCTCCTTCTGAATGACAGTAATTCGTACATATCGGTGGCTCTGAGCCATCAGTTTCTCTGAAGCAAGCGTTGCAAACCCAGCAGGCTCTTGGGCTGGACTTGGGCACGTGGCCAACTTGGTTTTTCTTCCACCGTGTTTTAAAAACTTGGAAATTTCCAACTGTTCTCAAAAAGTAAAATCAGAAGGTGAGTCCCCACTCTCTGGCAATAATCCACTGAGGCGGAGAAAAGATCACCCCCTTTAGGCCAGCCCTGTGGTTCTGCACCACTCCCTATTGTCTTACATGCTCCCAACTTCAGTAATTTACTTATCAGCTTGGCCTCATGAAGCATTTCAGTCTGTAATCCCAGCCCTAAAGGAATTATTGGTACGACTAAAAATCAGTCTGTGACAGCTGGGGGCACCCTGAAGGAAACCCTTTTGAACTGATAACCTGGAAACACGGCAAACATTCATTACGCCTATGCTGCCCAGAAGCCCATCTGATTGCGATCCAAAGCGATCTGTGCTGTAGTTTCCCAGGGAGTGAGAGAGCTGGGTTCATTTCTTTAATTTTTACCAGCAGAGGCTTTCAATGATCTTTTTAACCAAAGGACCCCCTTGAAGTCAAAGAAGTTATAAAAGTAATTTCACTATAAAAACAGATAAAAAGAAAGTCCACCAGAAAGCACCCAGCCAGCTCACCTAACCTCACCTCTGCTCTTGGAGGCGGCTGCTGGGACATCACCAAGGGCTCGCAGTGAACTGGGGGGACCTATCTGTAAAAACACCACAGGCAGAGCACTTTCTCCGGTGGACAGACCTCCGTGAAGATTTCGGTCACCCATTCTTCTGGTAGGACGCTGAGTACCTTGGTTAAATTTAAAGCCCAGGAGAATCAGATTTGGAAGGGACCTCAGAGACCATCTGTTCCAAACTGATCAGGTTTGACCTAAGAAAATGGGGGCTCCAAAAGTTAGTGGCTTAGACAAAGCGAGACTACTAGTCAGTGGCAAATGGAGGTCTCATCTCCAGGTCTTCTTCCAGCCTCCACACCTCTGCTTTCCCACTGGGAGATGCCATGCCTGGGTCACCTCATCCACCGTTCCAAGTACCCTGAAAAGAGCCAGTGACTGCAGACCAAAGGACCATGCATTATAATAGCATAAATACTAATCTGTTCCTTCCAGAACCTGGGTCCTTGAACTCTGGCATGGAAAGAAAAAAAAAAAGATCCCAAGGTTTTATAGGAAAATGATTAGCCAATTTTCAGTGAGCAGGGAGACATCTCTGGCTCCCCTCTTTCATTTCCACACCTTGGCCTGTCCCTGTGCCCAGGCCCCAGACACCAGCATTTGGTTGTGCGCTGAAATGCCAGCCACTTTCAGTCTTTACCGGGTGGCTGACGTGACGGAGCATATTTTATGCCCAAACGTCTAACACAGGGCCTGGCACGTGCCCTGAGGAGGACCTCAAAACACGCTGCAATGAACTGAAATGAATTTTCACAATAATTCTGTGGCTTCCTAAAGATCTTAGCTTTTACTCGAAGCCTGAGGGAAAAAAATCACCGCTAAATGCAATTAAACTCCATTCCAAACACTATCCACCAGGGCTTTTTAAAAGAAAATATGACATCCTCCTTGAACCTAACTTCTTCCAATTCTATGAAATGCAAAGACAAATTGCACGTGATTATTAAAATGTAATCAACAGCTGTTACAACAAGAGCCAAGAAGTGGTCTCTGGGGGGTTTTCGGTTTAGATCTGAAAACCTAAGCACACGGAGGACGCAGGGAAGAAGAGAGACAAAGACAGTTTCTCTTGTGGTGCCTGAGTGGCTCAGTTGGTTGAGCGTCCGACTTCAGCTCAGGTCACGATCTCACGGTCTTTGAGTTTGAGCCCTGCGTCGGGTTCTGTGCTGACAGCTCAGAGCCTGGAAGCTCTTTCGAATTCTGTGCCTCCCTTGCTCTGTGCCCCTCCTCCCATTCATGCTCTGTCTCTGTCTCAAAAATAAATACACATAAAAAAAAAAAGATGGTTTCTCTTATCTTCTCTGCCTGTTCTCCACAGTGCCTTCATCTGGCCCCCTCTTTCTGTAAAATTCAGAAAAGCAAGGTTTCAATAAGCAAGTGTATTAGGGATTTGGGAACCTCAATTGAAAAAATATATTGTTTGCCAAGATGCATAATAACGTTTTACTGTGGGATTCCTCTGGGTCAGGAGGGACAGGGAGCAAATATTTTGTGGCTCAGGGAGAGCTAACACAACTAATGCCACAAAGAATAATTCTTCACTGTTTTGACCGTGAACACTTACAAACCAGAATACCTCTGCTGCTAAATCAAAACTCACTTTCAACAGTATGGTTGTTAGGGAGACTTTCTTAAGTATTACCAGGGAAAACATGCCCCAGGAGTCACTCTGGTTAAGACAACTGGGGAAGGCATGTGGAGTTGTAAGCCTGGCTCCCCCTTGAGTAACCAAGTGACGTTAGGCAGTGACTTAACCTCTTGAAGATGCTGAGACCTTCTTTGAAAAAATGGTGCTTATGATAGTCCCTACATCAAAGGGCTAATATAGGGGCACCTGGGTGGCTCAGTTGGCTAAGTGTCTGACTCTTGGTTTCACCTCATATTACGATCCCACAATTTGTGGGATCAAGCCCCACGTCAGGCTGACATCAAGAAGCCTGCGTGGGATTCTCTTGTTCTCTGCCCCTCCCCCACGCACGCTCATGCTGTCTCTCAAAATAAATAAATAAACTTAAAAAAAATACAGGCGAATATAAAAATCAAATGGGCCGGTGTATGTGAAGTTCTTAAACCAGAGCTGGGCACTCAGTATAAGAACATCTGCTATCCTTAGGCCATCACTATAATTAATTAAGAAACCTCAGCCGAAATATAACCAACCAACCAGATGGTGGCCCCTGACCAAAACATAGTATGTATAATGTAAGCAGACTCATTGCTGCTAGGGTTGACCAGCCTGTAAGCTCACGGGGGGGCAGGAATACACTGTAATTGCTTTTTAAATTTACCCACAGGCACCTTATGCGAGTCTTTACACAGACCAGGAAATCAACTTCTGCTGAAAGACAGAAAGAGAGAAGAAACAGATCCGAAACGACACAAGCAAGGTGTATGAATAAAACAGATATTCTACGGGCTCCTGGGTGGCTCAGTTGGTTAAGCGTCCGACTTCAGCTCAGGCCACGATCTCACGGTTCGTGGGTTCGAGCCCTGCATCAGGCTGTGTGTGGACAGGTGGGGGCCTGGAGCCTACTTTGCATTCTGTGCCTCCCTCTCTCGACTCCTCCCCTGCTCATGCGGGCGCGCGGGCTCTCCCTCTCTCTCTCAAAAATAAACAGACATTAAAAAATTAATTTTAAAAACCCAGAATAGATATTCTAGTTTTATCTCCCAGATGAGCCTATTAAACGATAAAACAAAGTATTTTAAAGTGCTGGATGGATGAGAACACCACACAGAAAACGCTAAGGAAGTACCTCTTCAGTGCTAAATTTCCCATCTCCTAAGCTTACTCAGCCTTCGGTTTTAATGCAGGGTTACAAAAATGTCATCCCAAAGACACAGGTACCTCACCGCCTTCAGAACATACCTGGAGCCTATTTATAATGAACAGGCAGTCCTTGCATGCATTTTAATTAACTGTGGCTTCGAGACCCCAAAACCCCCTCATTGAACATCACCTATTACGTAGCACTGCTTGACCTCTGAAGTCAGTGACATCATTTGGCCAGGGGAGGCCCCAAAGTACAGCGAGCGCCTCGTTCCTCTGCGAACACTGAACACAATCAAGGTAGGCGAGCCATCTGAGCAATCAAGCATACTGGATAAGGAGCAGGGGACATGTACGGATGGCAGCCTAGAGCATCAGATCGACAGGGAGCTCTGTGAGTCAGGGCTTTGGGCCACTGCCTCCCAGTCTCGAGAGGAAGACAGCAGGAACCCCGGCACTGTGGGCTCCCGACCTCTTTGAGCATAGATTTTTAAATCAAGCTAGATCAAAGCTTAAGAGGCCACTGAGCAATGCTTTAAACACGAAGAGAGTATCGGGCACCTGGGTGGTTCAGTCGGTTGAGCAACCAACTTCGGCTCAGGTCATGATCTCACAGCTCATGAGTTTGAGCCCCACGTCGGGCTCTGTGCTGATGGCTCGGAGCCTGGAGCCTGGAGCCTGCTTCGGATTCTGGGTCTCCCTCTCTCTCTGCCCCTAACCCACTCGCACTCTGTCTGTCTCTCTCAAATGTAAATAAACATTAAAAAAATTTTTTTAAAAATGAGGAGCGAATCTGCATCCTCCTTAACACAAAGAAGGAACAGCAGTGAATGACTCCATTATACACATCTGTATGGTACTTTAGTTTATAACATACTGTCCTAAGCTTATTTGATCCTCATAACGGACCTCGCAGGTGGGATGGACCATTACTCCGTTTTACAGACAAGAAACCTTGGGCTAACAAGGGTTAAAGGACTTGCCCCCAGACATGCAATCTATACTAACAAGTGACCAGGACAAATGCCCCCTGAGTCACAGGCCAGCCACTCCCTTATGGCTTTTTTCCATCATCTCCCGTTTGTTCTATCAGGGAGAAATGGAAAGCGTTTTCTTTAAAAGCATCAGAAATTCTCCGAGTGAGGCTCATAAAAATGTACATAACAATTAATAATGTCATGTGTGAAACAAACCCCTATTTTCAGAGCAAACGCCCTTTTACTGAGAATTACTTAATCTGTTAGTAAAACTGACACAAAGCCACCATGCAATTCAGGAGAGCTACAACTCCCCAGTTCTGTGAAAACTCACTCTCCTTCCAGGGGTAATAATGACCCGGTGGGCGGGTGGGGCGGGGGGGGACACCCGACTTTAGCTCATGTCATGATGTTGCTGTTACTGAGCTAGAGTCCGGCGCTGGGCTCTGTGCTGAAAGCTCAGAGCCTGGAGCCTGTTTTGGATTCTGTGTCTCCCTCTCTCATTCTCTCTCTCTACCCCTCCCCCGCTCATGCTCTGCCTCTCTCTTTCTCAAAAATAAACATTACAAAAAATTTTTAAAAAAATGATGACACAGAACATCAAAAAACTGGGTGAGACTGAAGTCTACAGATGAAGAAGCCTATTTTAGAAGGAAAGATTCTTGATTCAAGCACAAAGCGGCTCGTGTTCAGTTTTTCAGCTTTTACCTCAAATATCTAACTACAGGTTTCTCGTGTCGACAATTTCTCCTTCCTCCTTCCAGCAGAATGAACTTACTGCGCTGTTATTTCTAAAAGGCAAACCCTTTGCTCTCCCTTTGGTTTGGCCTATTTTGGAATGTCTGGAATGCCAAGATTTTAAGACGAGGCTTCAAAGGTCAAGTAATAAACGCCCCATAAAATAAATGAGTAATGGTTATATACACCGTTGTTGTATTTTCAGTAATGCTGATATAAAGCTATATACTGTACTCTGTCAATTCCCATTCATCAAGTTCCAGAAATATTAGAAAATCATTAGAGGTTTATGTGGAGCTTGCAGATAATACTAACATATACGTCAAGACTGAAATATGGTAATCAGAAAAACAGTTGAAAAGTGTCAATAAACTGTAAAACACCCGTGGTGGTGTTCGTGAAGCCTGCAGCAGAGAGCTGGCCACGTGAAGCAACACAAATGGATATTTTGGTCACACTGCGGGCCAGCCGCTGCTAAGTGGCGGGCTGGAAGAAGACAATGGGCAGTTGGGAAGATTCCCGCCCGGAGACCCAAGAACTCCCGGGAGCCGAGCGGTAGGGCACTGGGTGAATCCCACTTATCTCCGAGGACAGCGGCGGCCGTCGATAGGAGGCCTGCCATCCATCAATCTGGAGTCTTCTTCAGACATCCCCTGTCTGTTGATCAGAGGAAGACTTTGGGGGAATCAGGCTTCCATTATCAGGACTCTGTCTGTGATCTGAACAAGCCACTGAACCTTTAACTTTTCACTTGGCAGCACGGTCTACGCTGGAAAGTCCTGACAGTTCATTCATTTTGCTCCATCCTGGAGCCAGCCCATGTCTGACTGGTGAGACCCGCCCTCTTTGATGTTGTACTCTTTGGAGAGCGCCCTGCTGTGAAAAAAATTTTCTCCGTCCAAATTAAAGAGAAATAGTTCTGCATCCAGCTGTTAGCTATGACACGTCTGCCATTTTTCAGGGCACTGGCTTGGTGCCATCCACGGGCTCTGCTGCAATCCTGTCTTTCTCCCTCTCCTCCGTCACAGCAATAATATCCATAGCACACAGCTGTCTCCAGTGCCCATACGACATCAACGTTAGGAAGGAAAAGACGGTTAATCCTCCAGTGCCGAGGACAGCCTCAGAAATATTTTCAGGCAACAATTTCTTTTCTTCCTACCCCGACCCTTTTTTAAAAGTATCAGCACGATGGGGCGCCTGGGTGGCTCAGTTGGCTTAGCACCTGACTTTGGCTCAGGTCATGATCTCACGGTTTGTGGGTTCGAGCCCCGCGTCGGGCTTTGGGCTGACAGCTCAGAGGCTGGAGCCTGCTTCCGATTCTGTGTCTCCCTCTCTCTCTGCCCCTCTCCCACTCACACTTTGTCCCTCTCTCAAAAATAAACATTAAAAAAAATTTTTTTAAGTATCAGCAGGAATGTCTCTGACGAACTGTCACAATCTACCCATTTAAAAACTGCCTCAATTCAGTTTAAAAAATTTTTTTCTTCTGATGTTTATCTTTGAGAGACAGACAGACGGACAGACAGAGCATGAGTGGGGTAGGCGCAGAGAGGGAGACAGCGAGTCCAAAGCAGTCTCCAGGCTCCAAGCTGTCCACACAGAGCCCCACATGGGGCTCGAACTCACAGACTGCGAGATCATGACCTGAGCTGAAGTCGGGGGCTCAACCCAGTGAGCCACCCAGGTGCCCCTAAAAACCCAGTTTTAATCAAAGCAACCAATAAGAAGCCCTGACCTCCACTAAATATGTTTACAAATGAAGTAAATTTGGAGCCTGTGAAAACCTGCTTCATATGTACAGAGCCCACATTTTAAAAATGGATATTCGTTCATCAGAGAGAACTCTGTAAATGAAGGAAAATGCTCCTGAAAGCTCGAATAAACATTTAGATCTAAGCAATCAAGAAAGCCTGTATCTTCTCCTAGTTATTAAGTGCCAGCGGGGGGTTATACAGACTGCTGCCATGAACTGTGCGTGCTATAAACAAAGGGCAGGACATGTTATCACCATGCTTTTCTCCGTATACTGAAATGAATGGGTAACACAGCACACTTCCCCGCTCTACGCTCTCTTTCCTGCTCTTCTCTCTCATTTTCATTTTGCTGAGATGGAAAGGGATTGGCAGCACTGGACCTCAGTGCCCAGCATCAGAGTCCTGCTGTGCACCCGTGTGACTCATCTCAGACCCCGGCTGGGACACATGCTCAGTTACTCGTCCTCCTTTCTCACATAACTGGAAGGTGGATTTCGAGAAAGATATAAACAACCACAACAATGTGCTACATGTGAGAAAGGATCAGTGTTAAAAAAGGGCAAGGAAATTGGAAAGAGAACTTTAAAATTTTTTTTTAACATTTATTTATTTTTGAGAGAGAGAGAGAGAGAGAGAGAGAGAGCGCGCAGGGGAGGGACAAAGAGAGAGGGAGGCATAGAATCCGAAGCAGGCTCCAGGCTCAGAGCTGTCAGCACAGAGCCCGATGCAGGGCTCGAACCCATGAACCCTGAGATCATGATCTGAGCTGAAGTGAGATGCTTAACCGACTGAGCCACCCAGGTGCCCCAATGAAGCATAGTTTTGCTTTAACCTATGCCCATTATTCTGAATGAGTATGAATAACCGAAGTTTTAATGTTTGCTCTGTTTTTTTAATGTCTCTTTTTATTTTTTTGAGAGAGAGAGAGAGAGAGAGAGAGAGAGAGAGACACTGACAGAGCATGTACAGGGGAGAAACAGAGAGAGAGAGAGGGAGACACAGAGTCTAAAGCAGGCTCCAGGCTCTGAGCTGTCAGCAGAGAGCCCAACCCGGGGCTCGAACCCATGAACCATGAGATCATGACCTGAGCCGAAGTCGGACGCTTAACTGGCTGAGCCACCCAGGCGCCCCGGAAAGAGGAACTTTATGTTGTTAAAATAATCCCAGAAATACTACCAGTGTGATCTGAAGGAGCTATGGTTCGTGCAGTGGGTCTTAAGGAGTAGTATTCAACCCTTACTGGAGTAGAAATTCCTGGTTTATAAATTCTACTGAGTATGACACCATACAGGCCTTGGTGAAAACCATTACTAATTTTACAGCTCAGCATGGTAGCTACTGAGGAGTATGATTTCCAAGAAGCAGCTTGGACCAGAGCCTAGGCGCAAACGGCGACGTTAGCAATCACATTAAATACTTACAAGGTACTAAGTAGGGAATGTTTGTAGAGGGAATGTCCCTGGGAGAAAACCTACTTCCATGTATGCGTAAGTCCCAACGCACACCAGGCCCTAGAGCTCACCTGCTTTTTTTAGTCAAGAGCTTTCTGAAGGCACTGAATGTTTGTCCCAATGACGTAATGGTTTCCTATGGTTTTACTTCTTTTCAGAGCAGTCTACGGCTTTATTTCTTCACTGAAATGTGTCACTCCTTAAATTATTATGTTTTCCCAAGTCTACGACATTCTTTTCCTCACCACACCAATAAAGTGTGATTGTCAGACACACTTTATTAAGGGGAAAATGACCATGCGGCCAGAGCAAAAGACATATTTTCAGACCTTAGATGATTTAGGAGACTACGTCAAGTCAAGACAGTGCTGAGCAACACATTCAACTTAGACCATCTTACCCTGGATCAGAGGACAATGGCAGAGATGGAGCCAATATCCAGAGTCAGAGTACTCGAGAGTATAAAGTGTGGGAGTATAAAGACCACAAGTGGCCCAGACCAAGCCTGGCCCCCAGGTTGGGCCCTTAGACAGCTGTCTTCCAAAGATAACTGCTCGCAGGAAAACAAAACAACAACAACAACAAAAAAAAAACAAACGAATGAAATCTAAGTCTGTCCCAGAGCAAGAGACAGACTCATCCCTGGGAGAGGGAAGGGTCTGGCGTTCTCAGAACCATCTGTCTGGAAGGAATGAATGAATACAGTGGTTTGCCACAGTGCTCCTTCCCATCAGTATCCAGGAGATGAGGCACCCAGGACAGAAGGCAATGTAATAGTGAGCCTCAAATGTGGGCGCCTGATCTCCCAGACAGAGCTGTTTCAACATTTAGTATGCAGCTGTCATGTGCCAGCCACCATGCTTGGTGCAGGGCAGGAAAAACTTAAGGCCCGGTCCCCACCCCTCAAGGAATTTACAGTTCAACAGGAGACATACACACAAAAAGCAAATCGGAAGACATTTATTCTGGCACCACAATCTGTAGATCTCGCCACATAACCATGGGACATTTTATGTCCATAAAATGGGGTTCCTACGGGGAGGAAGGGTAATCCATTACTATTTTGCAAAAAAAAGGAGTTCAAAGTAGTTATTTAACCAAATTCTGGACTGGTGAAGGCAGCCTTGAACAAACATCTGATTAAAATCTGCCAGACTCTGACCTCAATGAAGGCAGAGACAAACTCTGTCATATTTGCCACAGTATTCCTAGTGATTAACACAGAGCCTGGCATACCGTAGTGCCTGGTGTTCAACAAATATCAGTTGGTGGGTTGGCTGGCTAGCTGGTTGGACGGCTGGATGGAGATATGGGCGGAGGTGTGTGTGGAGGTGTGCACGCAAGTGTGGATGGAGGTGTGGACAGAGGTACGGATAGAGGTGTGGATACATGTAAGGACAGAGGTGTGAACCATTTTGTGGATGGGTATGTAGACAAACCCACAGTCAGAAGGATATAGATCAAAGGATAGGATGCCTTCTAGGTAACTAAGTTTTAAGTGCTGGACCACGTCTATCTGTTCTTTGGGAAGACCCACATAGCAAAAGCAGAGTTGAACCCAACTATGACAATTTTAAAAGATGCAACGTAGGCTGAAAGTGTGTGTTTTGCCTCACTGGCCAAAATTAACATTTCTCTTAAAAACGCCCAACAGGGGCGCCTGGGTGGCTCAGTCAGTGAAGCATCCAACTCACTCTTGATTTCAGCTCAGGTCATGATGTCACAGTTTGTGGGAGTGAGCCCCATTTTGGGCTCTGTGCTGACAGTATGGAACCTGCTTAGGATTCTTTCTCCTTCTCTCTCTACCCTTTTACAGGGCTCTCTCCCTCAAAAAGGAAGGGGGGGGGGGGAGAAGAAAGGGAGAAAACAGACAATAGAATACAATAGCCCAACAGTCTCTGCAGAGGGGAGGCCGCCTGGATGGAGACTTCTGTCAAGGGCACGGCCAGAGGCTACCAGAGCCGGGCATACCTGCCTCTCTGCAAATGTGGGTTCTTCCTCCCACCCCAACCCCCATATCTGGCCCCTGCTGAGGGCTGTCACTATCCCCATTCTTCCCTCAAGGTAACTGTGGCTGTCCCTCCAACAGGTATCAAGCCCTCTCTTCCAGGCCCAGGGCTCCCCTCACTAGGATCCTGGGAGCTGTGAACCTAGGTCAAAGTATTACTCCAGAAAGAATATGTGCATTTTGAGCTTTATCTCCAAGTGATCCTTCAAAGAGGTGTGCCCTCTTAAAGGAATTTCAAATACCCTAACGAGGGCCGAAGTCATCTGCGGGGGGGGGGGGGGGGACAGATACCCCTTCCTGACACCGTTCCCCCGTCACACTTAGTCCAAAGTGTGTCCTCTTAGAGATGCAGGGCAAGGGGGCTGACTGTACAGCTGGAGTCCCAGTACAAGAGCTCAGGCATCTAAAGAAGCTCACAGGAGGGGTGCCTGGGTGGCTCAGTCAGCGGAGCATCTGACTCTTGGTTTTGGTTCAGGTCATGATCTCACGGTTTCAGTTTTGTGAGACGGAGCCCCGCGTTGGGCTCTGCGCTGACATGCTTGGGATTCTCTCTCTCTCTCAAAAATAAATAAACTTCTTAAAAAAAAAAAAAAGGCAGCTCAGAGGAGACAGTAAGGAATTCTGGTGACAGGAACAACCCAGGACCTTCTGGAACAGGTTGCTATGGATCTTTCTCCAGGGGCTGCCAGCCAGGCCATTCCGCCTTACTTTCACCAAGAGCCTCAAATTTAGACCTTTGAAGTCACCTCCCAATGAGGTTATGGACACAATCACAGAAACAGACCAACAGGATAGAGAGGCCTCTTCTGCACACTCTAAATGCACGTCCTCTGTAGTCAGCCATAAATGGACACTTTTATAAAGCCTGTAGTTAACTTAGGAATAGTGCAATTCTATGTTTCTGGTATTAAAAGCACAAAGTTGTTGAAGGTAAACATTTAAAGTACACCACTGTTTTTGTAACCCTTGTTTTGGCATTTTTTTTTCACTTTTCGATCCATCAAGGGCCTCAAGAAATGGAAGCGGCCAGGCCTCTCTGAACAGCGCTGGTGTGGACTTGTTAATAAAGCCCCTTTGATGCCATTGGGCCCAGAGACCCGCCAAGTGTGCAGCCGGGGACGGGACACAGAGTTTTCTCTCAAAGAGACAGCCCTGTGTTCTTGGAGAGGCAGTCCAGTCCACAAGGCATGTTTCCCCGGAAATCCAACCAAGAGATCCAGTAAACCTCAATGTCTGGGGCACCAGGTTTGCAAATCCTCTGGTGAGCAGAGGTATGACTAACGTCAACACCCGAAGAAAGCACCCGTCTAATTACCACATTGTGATAACCTGTATGCTTCCTCATTTTTAGACAAGACTTAGGATTTCCTTCTTTCCACAGGAAGCACCTGTGGGCAAAAGGAATGAATGTTGAGAGATCTCTCACAACGGGATCCTTAAAGAGGTTTCAGGTGAGGCTACCAACACCCAGAAGTCTCAGCAAGATGCTGGTTGTGTGTATGAATCATCTATTGGAAGAAGGCTCAGAGTTTTCAGGGATTCTCAAAGGGGTGTGTTTATACACACACACACACACACACACACACACACACACACAACTACTGCCAAATTCCAC
Source organism: Panthera leo (assembly GCF_018350215.1). NCBI lineage: Eukaryota > Metazoa > Chordata > Mammalia > Carnivora > Felidae > Panthera > Panthera leo. The sequence goes on along the minus strand of NC_056679.1, from coordinate 101,299,698 downwards.
ACATTCAGTTAGGACAGTATGAATGGAGAGACGGAAATCAGAACACCAATAATAAATGAGCTAGAATTCTTGGGGTGTCCTATGTACTTTTGAGGAGGTTCTCTTCAGAGTCTGATAGCTTTCTCAGTCTCTGAAGCACCAGACCTGACTTCTCATTTCCTTCCTTCCAGATCTACAGACTCTAGCCTTCCCATGGTCCTTTTACGGTACCTTCCTTTTGTCTTTGATTGCAGATGTGTTTTGATGTGTTGGTTGTGCTTAAACCTTGGATCACATTTTCAGGAGCACTAGAAGAGCAAGCTGGACTAGAGTCCTTAGGTTGGTTTAGCTCCTAAGACAGATATTTTTAGGGTAGAGATCATGTGAGTGGCCCAGATTACATCAGGCAGCTCAGCGTTTCAGCTCTGTGAACATTAAGCACTGCCTGTTGCTGGATTTAGTGAGTGAATAGTTATTAATACTCCAAAGCATTCCCTTCCGGCTTTGATCAAACCCTTTGATGCCGCCATTTTTTCCTACTCAGGAGAAAGTCTACGCTCACATTAAATCACTCCACCTGGTAGAACCACTTGCTTTGTAACCTGTAAAATTTTTATAAATGAAAGCACTGTTTATCTTCCTTTGGCTTATGCCTTTATATTTCCTAGGGGATTTGTTGTTGGGTGAGCTGCAGATCAGGAAGCCTGGGCTCTAATTCTAAGCCTGGCAGTACTAACTTTGTGCCCTAGGTCACACTTAACCTGACCCTCCACAGCCTCCACTGAGAAGCACGGACATTAAATTAGACGAAGACGCCCCAGCCCAACACGTATGATCCTGTGAAATGACAACTATGTAAAAACGTGTCTTAAATATAAATACTTGGCAGCTGGAATCCAGCAGGATAAAAGCCATAATACAATCATTTTAAGCAGACATGAAAATATTTGGATGCCCCGGAGAGGGGCAGGATAACTTAACCCTAAGACCCAGGCTTTTTTATTACACCTGTGCAAATTTAGTTGCCATCTATAGTTTCCAACCGGCAGAATACAAGCAAGAATCAACTTTTCAACGGTTATGTTCTTTTAACTTCCACGGACTTGCAAGTGAATTCAATTCCACAAACGTGCAACGGATGCTCTTCGAGTTTAGTGAAAAGGAGACCCGACAGGAGTGGAATCAGACAGTCTGGGTACGAATCTTGCATTCAGCAATCACAAGCCGTGTCATCCTGAGCAAAGCACTGATCTCATCTGTAAGACGGGAAAGATGTTCGGGCGACCTCCAAGGGTGTCCACGAGGATGAAGTGAGAAAATCCACATAAGTGCCTAACACGTAGTAAGTGCTCAGTAAACTGCAGCATTTTCACTGCTTTTTACTGGTGGGCTCAGGTTTTCCCTTCCACAACACATGTCCACTACTTCAATATTTCTGAAAAACTACACAAGAAAATGACAGCATTTTCAATCCCCAAGTGTGATGTGTTAATTAAGTGGAACTAGGCAGAGCAGGAATCAGGAGCCTCAGCTGGGTGATTTCAGGCACATTACTTAATTTCTGTTTCTCATGTGTAAAAAGAGAATAACCACCCCACAGGGTGTGTAAGGATTAAGGAAAATAAGGCATGTAAAGGGCTTAGGGTACTGCCTCAAGATGCAACTACAAAGACAATTTCTAGAAAAATAAAAATTTTTCCCATAGCTCAGTGACCCCATTACCTTACATATTAAAAGCACCAAATTTTAACCCATTTTTAAAAGGCTCTATACAATTTTATTAACTTAAATACAGTTATCAATTAAAAATGTAAATGCCAAGGCATTCAATAATGTTTACAGTATTAATGGAGGCACAGGCCAACTTGAACATGAATTTCCAAATCATCTCAGTTTTAGCTCAATGGATCATATGGTATTTCTTTTTAAATTAAAATAAGAGCTTAAAGGGGGAAAATAACATTATTTCTATAACCTCAAAACAATCAGAATTGGATATGTATTTTACAGAAAATTTCTGTGCTTGGGGTATAATCACTCAAAAGTGAGTTATAAAACCAAGGAAGTATAATAACGAGAAGCCTCAGAAAATTTATACTTTTCTCTACTTCGGCAGTAATACTTAATTTTCTATACTCACCCTTGTAATAACTCAGAATTAACTCCCTTAACTAAATGATTTCATTTTTTAAAAATGTTTTAACTCAGATTCTGAATTTCACTTTAAAAGAGGAGACATGTTGGGATGCCAGGGTGGCTCAGTTGGTTAAGCGTCTGCTCTTTTTCTTAAATTTTTTTTTAATGTTTTGTTTATATTTGAGAAAGAGACAGAGCATGAGTGGGGAAGGGGCAGAGAGAGACGGAGACAGAATCTGAAGTAGGCTCCAGGTTCTGAGCTGTCAGCATAGAGCCCGATGTGGGGCTTGAACTCATGAACCACGAGATCATGACCTGAGCCGAAGTCAGACGCTTAACCGACTGAGCCCCCCAGGCGTCCCAAGCATCTCCTCCTGATCTCCGCTCAGGGCATGATCTCACAGCTTCTGAGTTCAAGCCCTGCATCAAACTCTGCGCTGACAGTGTGGAGCCAACTTGGGATTCTGTCTCTCCTCTCTGCCCCTCCCCAGCTTGGGCTCTGTCTCTCTCTCAGAATAAATAAATAAAAATAATTTTTTTTTAAAAAAGGGAGGAGACATGTCTGATGAAGGAAGAGGCCTCCAAACAACTTTAGAAGCAATAATCCCCCAAATTAGAATTTCGTTAAAAAAAAGAACAACGTGTCCTCTCTTGATCGCTAAGCTCTTTAGAAACCAAAGCTTGAGCAAGAGTAAACACGTATAACAATTCCACACACAAGAGGGAATGAACACAAAGACCGTCTCAATTCATGAAACCCATTTCTCAGACCACTGCTTTCATTCCGAAGCAAAACTATACAGCTTTACTAAGACATGTGCCGTTTTTTATTAGGTAAGAATTTTCTTTCTATAAACCATCTTGGCATTTCTTTCGCAATAAATTAAACACATGTCATATTCTAAATGCTATAATTAAAACCCAACGACTATCTTTTTTCCCCTTAAAACGGAATAATTTTATCCTGCTAAGAAGCTGCATAAATCTTAGCTAGTTTGTACATTTTTGCTTTCAAGGATGTAATGTAACCATCAGAGCTGTTACATCATGTAAATAAATTTCAAAGATGGTATTAATATAAAAACTATATCACATAACCCTAAAAATTTAATATAGCTGCCATGGCAATAACCAGATCATTTTTCCAAACAAATATATGTTCCATCATGTCATTTTGAACTTTTTCTGACCTTTTTACTTTTTTTTTTTTTAAAGGAAGAAAACTACAATTGAGACCAAATGTTTTGTGAAAGAAAATACAGGCAAGCCAATTTGGCCAGCACAGATAATTTCAGATTAAAGATGTTACAGTATCTTAGAACGTAGCCCATTTTTTTCATCAATCATCAATCACAGTAATTATGATATAATTATGATGTCACTTACAAAGTCTTAGGAGCTTGCAACAGTGCTTAGAGTATTTTTAAAGGTTTAATATAAACTATGACTACCAATTACACAGTTCCTTTTTCTTAAAAAACATCAAATGCAGGGCTTAGTGCCGTTTGAAATAAGGGCTAGAGTTCTGTCAGCATCTTTTCACAAACAAATCATAAAAACATTTATGTCAAATGGAGCCCGTTCCTGCAGCATCCTCTTGGCCATGCGTTCTTCCCCCTTTCATCCTCCCCCCTCCTGTCACCCAGCCCATCCCTCACACTCTTCTCTCTCCTACTGAGTTCAGCTCAGGTTGATTCCAGAATCTCTACCTTCTTTCCATTCAATACCGCACCCCCAGTCCAAATCTGCACATTTTAAGCATTGGGTGGATCAGTCAATGGAACCAAAAACAGTAGGTGTGGTGACTCCATAGAAATGTGTCACCAAGGTTGAGCACAGCCTGCTGGCACTGCGTGAAGCCTGTGTCCCCAAGGATGGGTTCAGCATATGGCAGTGAGGAGGGAATTCTCCAAGGAACCTTTTGAGAACAGCAAAAGGTCCTATGGCCCACACTGTCCACGTCCTCCTCGCTCTGAAGCACGCCGAGTCATGCACACACAGAACGGGTGCTAATTTAAGAACACAACAGCAGGACCTAACCTTCATGAAGCGTTCGCTGTAATTATGAGCTGGGCTCCTTCTGAACGGTCCTTATTAGATCGGTCCACAGAACACCTTCAAAAGGAATGGGACTCAGCATCTACCAAGAGATTCCACAGTAGCCTTAAAGTTTTTATCTATTTTTGAGAGAGAGATAGAGAGTGAGCAAGGGCAGGGCAGAGAGAAAGGGAGACAGAATTCCAAGCAGGCTTCACACCGTCAGCACAGAGCCCGATGCGGGGCTGGAACTCATGAACAGTGACATCAGGACCTGGGCTGAAATCAAGAGTGGGACGCTTCACTGACTGAGCCACTCAGGCGCCCCTCCACAGTATCCTTTCAAGCTTATTTCAGCCAGGCTAGATCTCTCCTTTGAGAGATAATAAGCTTTTTCTCCTTTTTTTTCTCATCTGTCAAAGTTAACTGCAATTTAATATTAGAATATTCATTCATTGAAAAAATGACCTTCAAGTGCATTTTAAAGGTGGAGATGGGGTGGGGGTGGGGGTGGGGGTGGGGGGTGGGGAAGGGAGTGTGGCGCTTAACAGGAGTCATTAGGAGCCATGCCTCTCCTCTCCACGGGACCAGCTGACATTTCCGAGGGCCTCCCTCATGCCTTCACAAATAAAGAGCAAACAGCACAAACGATGGAAACAAAACCGGGTACCTGTTATCTCCTATGTCCCGAACTTTGGACATTCTGATTCTGTCTGCTTTGCTTTAAGAAAATGTGATGCATCAAAATCCAAACTTACAAGACATAAAGGGGTGATCCTGCTTGACAAAATGCTCTCCCAGTGTTTCTTAAAACATCCAATTTCCGGAGAACCCTAAAGTGTGACTCGAATAGAAGAAACAAGTCAACATATTTACAACACTTCGAAAGTACAGCCACTGTGTGAAATGGGGTCTACCTGTACGTACACAGAGATAAGGAGAAGAGACCACGGAGGCGCTTAACAGTCTTTGCTGAAAGCCAATGGGTAAATGTTCATATGCATGTGATAAGATAACCCGCTATCAGAGCCATTCCTGACATTTTGGTTTTCATATCTGCCTTTTCCTTCTAAAGTGCGTTTCACACTTCCCTCAGCTTGCTGCTATTGCCAACAACTACCGCTTCCCCTTTGCACTTAGGATTCCAGAATAGTATGTCATACCATTAGCCAATATTCGCTGATGCTCTTATTTAAAACAAAACAAAACAAAACAACAAGTTAAGAGAACAGGAAAAACTCCTCAAGCCTAAAAGATTTTTCTCTGTGGGGGCTCCTAGGTGGCTCAGTCAGTTGAGCGCCTGACTTCAGCTCAGGTCATGATCTCACGGTCCATGAGTTCGAGCCGTGCGTCGGGCTCTGTGCTGACAGCTCAGAGCCTGGAGACTGCCTCGGATTCTGTGTCTCCCTCTCTCTCTGCCCCTCCCCTGCTCGCTCTCTCTCTCTCCAAAATAAATACACATTAAAAAATACTAACAATAAATTTTTAAAGATTGTTCTCTTTGTATATATAACCATGAAGGAGAAAAAAAAAAACTTAAATCACAGAAATCATTGGGCTGTCATAGAGCTCTGGCCTCAAGCAGTATGTGAAAGGGACGGGGTTGACCCCGGAGGAGGCAGCATTTCCAATACTTCGGCATCAGCAGTATGAGTTTTGCTTTGTCTTCACACACCCGGTACCATTACGTACTTAGTATTCTTCTTCAAATGACTTCACATCAGTCTGTTCACACTGGCATCCTCAAAAGCAACGACATGTATAAAATTGTGGTGTTTGGTATAGTAGGTATATTAAAAACCACTTTTCTGCATACTACCTAAAATTATTTTGAATACAACATGCCACACTTTGGTAAAGGCTTAAGAAATAAGATTACAGGGGCACCTGGGTGGCTTAGTTAAGGGTCCGACTCTTGGTCTCAGCTCGGGTCATGATGTCATGGTTCGTGAGTTCGAGCCCTGTATCAGGCTCCGTGCTAGCAGTGCTGAGCCTGCTCGGGATTCTCTCTCTCCCTCTCTCTCTCTCTCTCCCTCCCCCCCACCCTCAAAAATAAATAAATAATTAAATAAACTGCATTTAAAAAAAAAAAAAAAAAAAGGAAGGAAAGATTACAGTGCCCATGGCCAGCTTTGCCCTAGGTATGTGTGTCACAGAGCAAGCCATTTCAACCTCTGTGGATCTCCTGGTTTGCCTGTACATAAGTCAAATATCTGGATAACCTGAGAAGTCCCCTCTAAATTCTAAAACCTGATGATCCAGGGACTTCTCGTGATGTGCATGGTCTCCTGGCACAGTCAATCAAGAGCAGAACCAGATCCAACTCTCAGGTTTCTGGACTCCTGATCCGGTGCTCTCTTGTTCTCACTCTCCATGCACACAAATGTGTAAGTGATCTGGAAATGAGCGTAATGGGGCAAGAGAGCATACGCGTATCTAGCGCATGCCTTCAGTTTCCAAAGGCACATCATGCATTATCTCACTTAATCCTCCCAGCCATCTGCCAACCTATATCACAGATAAGAAACTGAGGCATGAAGTGGAGTAATTCGCACAAGATGAGAGTGTTGTTTGGGGAGTGATGTAGCTGGGAACTGGAGTCCCAGGAGCCTGGCTGCAGAGTGTGGGCTCTTGCCACCACACCAAATTTGGGGTGCCCCTCAGCTGCTGAGGTCCCCGTGGACACTTGGCTGAGGGTATGAGTGGAGCAGTGGGGGGGACATTATCTTTACCAAAAGAGAACACACACGGGGAAGTCAAGAGGAGCTGGGAAATGAGAAGGAAATATGCTACAACAGGTATTCCTTTGCATAAATTTGCATATGTAAGGTCAGCAACAGGAAACCTCTCAATAACACTACAAACAACCAGAGCAAAAACACAAGCCAAGTAGCATTACAGTCCTAGCCTCTTTCACCAAAAAGATTAATTTTTTTTTTTAAATTGTGTCCAAAATGTTCCCAAATAGCTTCGCACGAGGGTCCTAAAATATATTTGTAATCTCTTAGATTTACTGGCTACCTAAGTAGTTTCTAATTAGGTTGGTTTTTCTTTTTACACTTTCATTCTCTCTACAAAAGAACAGCAAATAATAACAATTAGCAACACTCTGGGCTCTGAGGTATCTACTTACTAAAACAGTCTACTATACTGGGTGAATAGCCTCATATAGCTTCCTGCTGTCTCCGCCAAGAGGAACCCTACAAACACAGAAAAACGGTCAGGGAAGAAACGAAATAGAAGGAGCATGGTTCCCACTAGGACCTACATGGTTCACGTTACACCACACAACGCGCCAAGGAATACATTCAAAACTGTAGCCATACGATCATAGTCTTGAAACATACAAGTGGAATGATTTCCAAAAGGAGACAGAGGTCTGACTTCCGAGAAGCACAGGGCTGAAAATATGGCCTTTTCATTTAAGTCTTCCTTGAAACTCACGATAAAACCTACTCCCTTCCATTTACAGAGACCTTTGCAAAACCCATGTGTCCCCATCTCCACGGTGAGGCTTCCTGGCCTAACCAGAAAGTTTCATTTTTTGGTTAAGATCAGAGACTGCAAACCCAATACTTTAATTTCCTTTACTTAGAATGGAAAAGTAATTAAAAATTTTTAAATATCCCAAAGCCATGTGACCGTTAACAAAACAAACTAATGAAACCCTAAAATAATTATGTTGAACTGTGCTATCCAAAGGGATTGGTTTTGTTAAGATTTGTGTAACATGGGTGTGTGTGTGTGTGTGTGTGTGTGTGTGTGTGTGTGTGTATGTGTGTGGGGGGGGGCAGTCTGTGTTTGGAGGGTGGTGAATGTGCATGAATAGATGCTTAGGAATTTAGAAATTCATCCAAAATTCAGCAGTCTGAGATGACTTAATGAGTTTGATAATGGGATACAGAAACTTTAATTCTTAAATCATTTGTTTTATTTCGAAGCAGTCAGGGGTGATTAATCAGCTTTAGTAACAGTTTGGTGGCTTAGATATAGTTCTTAGGGCTCTGAGCTAGGGAACTGAGGGTGGTTTGAGGTAATGTTGCGTTACCAACATCCCATCTATTGCAACCATTAATGGACACACCATGAAGTTTTATTAAAACCACAGATCTTTAGTAAGAAGCTGAACTGTAGCTCTGGGACATGTTCAAAGAGTAGAGTCACCCTGGGGGAGAAATTTCTGCATTCGCTCTTGTAGCCTGTGATCCTTTCTGTTTTGTTTTGTTTTCCTTCTGGGGAACAGCCTTAGCTTCTTCAGCATGTGCCTTTCACAACCCTGTACTACCTTAAAGATTTTCCAATAATGCTTTTATATGAGTTGCTGGTTTCTAAAACTTCATCGGAGAGGATGAGTGATAGGTTTTGAAGGCACACAGGCAAAGGTAGCTTCATTCATGTTCAAATGACAAGTTGTGTTTTCAAAATTATTGTATGTAGTTACCTTCACTATGGCTTGCAGGCTATATAAACCATCTAGCAATAGCTAATTCTGGGTTGACCATGACCTCCTTTATTTTTAAATTTTTTTTAATGTTTGTTTATTCTTGAGAAGGGGGGGGGGGGCGGGCAGGAAGAGAGGGAGACACAGAATCCAAAGCAGCCTCCAGGCTCTGAGCTGTCAGCACAGACTCTGTCATGGGGCTCGAGCTCATGAACCTCAAGATCATGACCTCAGCCCAAGTTGGACGCTTAACTGACTGAGCCACCCAGGTGCCCTTGGGTTGACCCTTTAAATCAAGACAACCAGAGAGATGTGTTTTCAGCCAAAGTTTTGAATTAACTTGAGAACACAGATTCGTACTTCTTAAAGCCTATTTCTGCTCTCATTTTTGGGGGATTTATTTTGTAAGATCTGTTTGTCCTTACCGCCCATGGAAATGGAATGTATCAACCAACGCAGGTTAAATGTACCCGTGCTGCAGTATGATTAGCTTCTTAAAACACTGATGTCTTACGTAACATTCTACTCCTTATTTCTGCGTGAGCAGTAACTGAAGATGAACCAATTTATTGAAAAGTACTCAAAGAATTAATTCCTGGAGGCAAAACCACATACCGTTTTGCAGAAAACTTACACTGAAATTGGTGGAGATGTGAGGTTAATAATTTTCATGTCTATGTACAGTCATTCCCGCTTAATTTCATTTAATTAATCCATTTGATGGCAGACACATGAAAAAGTTCGGCTCCTTTCAAAAATAAATTCCAACACGCTCATAAAATGGCTTTCTGTGTGTGCTTCCATAATCTAAAATACATAAAAATTAAAATGCTCTCTAAATAGGAGGGGATCTCACGTCTAAATCTATCTCCCCATTTATATCAGTTCATGTTTTGTCAACAGCCTGTTAACAAACCCTCTTCATTAAAGCTTAATCTGTTACTTTGAAGCTCACACACACAATTTTTATTCCGTTTCTTACAGATGCTAGTTTGAGGCACTCAAATCAAGATCTCTACCGAAAAACTTAACTGCCGTTGATGCATCTACATTCGTTCTGGTGTTACACGTTGGAGCTAAAGTCTCCAATAACTACGGACATTACCACTGCTAAAGAAAGGAGAACAAGGGACCCAAAGGCAGTGGTAAAATCACGCTAGGAAAAATATTGTTATGTAAACCTAACATTTCCTTCTCAGATACATTTTGAGTTTTTACAAGGGAAAAAGAACTACAAGTTGGCTGACAATCAGAGAAAAGACATTTGCTAAAAAGACAAAGTGACTTTCAGTTTTGGAACTATTTCTACAGAGGTAGCCCAAAAGTTTTAAAAAGTGATCCTTCACTGGTTTGATTAAAACATGCTAATTAATAAATGACAAGACAGAATGAAAAGTTCGTTGTGGCATTCTGATAAACCACCCAAGCAGTTAAATCAATGCTTTTCTGTTTAATTTCACTATTTGTTTTTCCATTTGAGCTGCCAGTTTTTTTTAACATGCTACAGAAGGAAGAGAAACTTTTTTTTTTTTGATTGATGAACATCACAGATTTTGTTTCAAATCAATCCAACTTGTTCACGATGATCTTTCCATTTGCTGTCCCATTGTGGTGAAGCCGTTATTCCATCAAAACTCTTTAAAGAGCCCCCCCCCTTTTTTTTAGCTACTTTGACAAGAACACCATAACAGTTCACATCACCCTTGACCTTCAGGATGTATATCATCTTGTCAACATATAAACACACACACTATTGGTTGTGTTTTAATAGATTTTGTAAATATCAAGATCCAATTTATCAAAAGGTTCACCCAAAATGACAGCTCTGAAGTTCTGGATTGTATTTGCAATGCTAATTCTGACTTTTAATGAAAAGGAGTATTTTGGTTGTGTTTTGTTCTTTTGTCTTTTTTCTTCCCACCACCCCCCCCACCCCGCCCAAAAGGAAGCCGAATAAACTAGAACGAATTTTTTCCCGTTTTTACAATGGATATTTTCAGTCTGAATCCATTTCAAAAGGAGAAGCCTGGTAGTACTATCAACAATGGTTATTTCTCTCACAGGCGAAATACACATTAAACAGGAGGAATTTATGAGATTCCTACCACTCTCTTCTTAGTTTGGCAAAATGCATAACCCCTAATAAGAATATTTTGTTTTAAATGGAAAAAGACATTATGACAAATAAGATTAATATGGTTTCTGCAACACCGGCGTGTTTTCTTTTCACTTTCACAGCCTTCCTGCCCCCAGGGTTGCTGACTTTCTATCTTCCTTCCAGAACATAAATTGTGTCATCAGTATCAGTGTGTCCTTCTCTTTACAAGGCCCCTTACGAGGGAGATAATTACAGGACTATCATACACTTCATGCTCTAGGAGGACTGAATGGACAAAACATCTGTCGTCAGCAAATGGTCTAGATAATACTGGTTAAAGATGACCTGTGAGAGTTTTTCATACTTTAGCAAACGTGAAGTTCTAAAACTTCCATGCTGGGAAAGAACAGAAAAACGTTAACAGAAAGCTAATATGTCTGGGAGAGAGTATACTTCGTAAATAAAACCCCTAAGATAATAAGGACGTTAAGAAAAAGCGAAGGGTCCGTACAGGATACCAACCCATCTATGCACACGTGTGTGAACAGCCACAACTGTATCATGTTAGAGATCATACTTGGAAAGGATCTTGTGCAGACACGTTTCCCGGAGTCTGGGCCAACCGCTTAGCCCAAAACACAGATGCATTTAGAAACATCCAAAGCTTCCTGAAATGTCAACACACTCCAAGAGCGCTCCACCAAAGATACGGGGATGATATACCTGCTCTTGTGAAAAACTAAACAAGGAAAACCCATTAGAAAGTACTTACTGAACATCCAGGATGGGGAAACTTCTCTTTGAGCAGTTAAGGAAGGGGAAACAAAACAAGTCAACCCACAAAACTCGTCTGTCACTTGGACAGTGGATTGTGTTTATTCCACTTATGTGAAGGGTGAGCCAGCAATAATTCTAATTTTCAAAGGCCTGAGGTGTTTCTCTACACTTAGGCACCCCATGCACTCATGGATGGGATTCTTAGCGCTGAAAAGACCACAATGTAGGAATTTAGCTCGAGCAATTAAACAAAGGGAGCGTGGATTTCTCTGCATGAACATTTTTAATTGTGACCCCAAGAGAGCTAATGTACAGGCATGGTGACTAGACTTAATAATGACACTCTACTTAACGCTGGAAACAGGCCAAGAGAGATTTCAAGTGTGCTCAGCACAGCTACAAAAAATGGTAACTATGTGAGGTAGTGATACAGTAGCTTGATTACAGGCAGGCATCATTTTGCTATGTCTATGTACACTGAATCATCAAGTAGTACGAATCACATATACACAATTCTTACTTGAAGACAGATAAACCTTTTTCAAGAGAGATAGCTGTTTTCTAGCGTGGATGCATACTTGGGAATGAGACGTGCCTAAGATGAAAATGATAGTTGATATTTACAGGCTGCCAGGTGCTTTATGTACTAACTCAATCCCCAAACTGCCCTATGGAAAAAGCTCCTATTATGATGCCCATGTTGTGTTTTAAGGACCTGAGACACAGGAAGCCTAAGCAAATCGCTCCAGGACATACTCCTACTAGGGAGCAAAGCTGAGCCCCAAACTTCCATCATTCTGAATGGACAACGTCTGATCGTGTCCCAGGCACATAATAAGCACTCAACATCGACAAATCACTCTTATCATCACTGTTCTTTCAGCAAATATTTATCAAAACCTGAGGATATACATTTGAGTCAGATAGGACCTTTGACTTCAAGATGCCTTCATTCAGTCAACTGAGAAAGACGGGTATTAAAACGTATAACTAAAATGCATCATGGTGTCATGATGGACACAGCCTCTCAGGGCCTCAGTTTTCAACGTACAAAATGGGAATGATTAAACCACCCTCAAAGGGATGACGCAAGGGTTAAGATGGACAATGTGTGAAAAGTGCACAGAATAACGGCTGGCACGTGGTTAAGTATTGTTAACATCCACTGCGATCAGTTTTAACATGATGAACAGAGTAGCAGGAAATATTCTGTGCTATTACAAATAAAGAAATACAAATGGAATTGTAGCTGTATCAACCTCTCAGCCCATTCCTTGAGAGAATTAGTAACTGCTTACTGACTATCCTCTGGTTCAAATGCAATTTTTAGTCTCTTAGTACTATAAACACTTTAATGGAACACATGGACTTTATCATTTAAAAAATACCCCTAAATAAATGAGACAATTTAAATAAAGCCATTACAAAAAAGAGATCCTCTGTATCTGATTCGAACCCAAAAACACACAAGCACTGCAGCATGTACGAAGTAATTAGTTATTCCCCATGCTTGAGGATTTCCTGATACTTCAAAATACGTGCCAGGGCTAACTGCTATTGAGAAAGAAATAGAGGAGAGAAGAGGAGGGAAGGAAAAAAGGAAGGAAGGAAGGGAAGCAGACAGTTCATTCATTCGTTCAGGTGATATTTTTATAAATAGGAATTGCCTACTTTGAAATACTGCATTTTCTGATTCTCTCTGACTCAGATCTTAAGTGGAAGAGAACTCCGTACTCTAGATTTCTTTTTGAATGCAATAAAGAAAAGGAAACATTTACAGAGAACGTACTAGGTGAGAAACAACAAGCTATAAAGTTCATAGAACTTCCGTTTTGTTAAATCCTCAAAGTTAGAGAAGACTGGTGATATCACCTCAGGGCGCCTGGGGGGGGCTCAGTCAGTTAAGCGTCCAACTCTTGATTTTGACTCAGGTCATGATCTCACAGTTTGTGGGATGAATCCGTGTCAGGCTCTGCGCTGACAGCATGGAGCCCACTTGGGATTCTCTCTTTCTCGCTCTCTGCCCCTCCCCCACAGGCATGCATGCTCTCTCTCAACATAAATAAAAAAAACGTTAAAAAAAAAAAAAGACTGGTGATCTTCATGTGACAAATGAGAAAACTAAAGGGAAGGGAAGTTAAAAGTGACTTGTCCGAAGTCACATGAAGCAGTCAGGGTTTGACCCAACCTGGAGGACTACTAAGGCTTTATTCATTGTATCATCCTGCAAATGCATTCTCAGTGAAGCCCTGAACGAGGAAAGATACATGGGAAGTCCGACCACGACCTTTATGTAATGTCCTCAAATGCTTTTGTGCTTGTTTACAATGCAAGGTGCTGTCCAGAGACCTTGAACCTACAGATTTAAGGTAGACCTATGGCTTAAGTGAATACCCCCAGGAGGTCCTTCCTGCATGTGAGGATGCTGTTAATAATAATCTGTACACTAAGTTCTGGATTCAACGTGATGCTAAATGGCTTTATACTAACATTTTATCTGAGAAATCCCTTAAGAAAATCTTTTTTCTAAAAATGCTTTAGGATCAAAATCCCTGGCTTTATTTTCATTCACAGATTTTTCCAGGCATAGGTTTAAACGTTAACAAATCTTGAAAAGCATTAAGTCTCATAACTAACAATGTTTTCATTGTTTCAACCCCCCAAAAGTCGCTTCTCCCTCCAAGTGAGGTTACATACCATTTTATGACGATAAGACACACGGACCCTCTACCATCAACTTGACAGTTCTAAGGCTTGGACATGGGAACTTTTTCCCAACCTCTTGATTTTTTTCCTTCAACCTCAACTGTCAAGATTTTCCCAGTGATTCCAGCAAACAGGATTAAGAGAGGGGCATCTAGGTGGCTCAGTTGGTTAAGCATCTGACTTCCGCTCAGGTCATGATCTCATGGTTTGTGAGTTCGAGCCCTACAACAGGCTCTCTGCTGTCAGCACAGAGCGTGCTTTCGATCCTCTGTCCCTCTCTTCCTCTGCTCGCCCCCACCACGTGCATGCACATGCGTTCTCACTCTCTTTCAAAGATAAATTTAAAAAATTAAAAGAAAAAGAGATTTAAAAAAATAGGAGTAAGAGAATGTGAGGGAAAGTAAGAGAAAGAAAGACCCCACCTCTAAATTTAGAGAGTCTGGCTTTTCAGTTAAAGTGACCATCCCAAAATAACAAAAACAATAAACAGCGATCAACTTTCCTTACACCAATGGTAGAAGCCACTTTGTGTCACATTATAAAACACAAAAAGCTTATTAGTGATTATGATCATGATTATGATAATAAGTCTCTGGAGGGTAGAATCAGGTGAGCAGCTCCAAGATTTGTTTCTTGGAAACCAAATTAGGGACAGGTGTAAAAACCTTTACTGGCTAGGAATTTTCCCCTTAAAATTAATCTTATTTCTGACATTCTAAGAAAACGTAACAATACGTATCATCTGTCCTCAAGGAAATACATCCTGCTTCAACAGCCAAAAGTTGGTTAAAATGGAATCTAAGACACCGGTGGTGGCCGACATTTTGGGAGTCTGGCTTTTCAGTGAAATTTACTGCTCAATGGTGGAGGCTGACGCGAGACCATTTCCATAACTAATTAGCTAGAGCCTAGAAAAAAATGCTCATCCCAAATAGTGCCAGTTCCCTGATCACTGCCAGTATGATCTCAGCTCTCCAGGAATATAGAGATACTACCTTGAAAACTTCACCTGAAAAAACATGATCGATTAGGGTCAGCAACTCCCTGCTTTCCAACTTTGAAGCAGTCACCCATCTCCTTGACATTCCACACCAAGCAAGAGATATGGTAATAATGGGGCACCTGGGTGACTCAGTAAGCTTCCAAGTTCGGCTCACATCATGATATCATGGTTTTTGAGTTCAAGCCCCGCATCAGGCTCTGGGCTGACGGCTCGGAGCCTGGATCCTGCTTCGGATTCTATGTCTCCCTCTCTCTCTGCCCCTCCCCCACTCGTGCTTTGTCTCTCTCAAAAATAAACATTAAAAAAAATGAAAGAGATATGGTAATAGCCACAAATGCGACGTAACTCGTGGAATCATGGTCCCTTTTTCTACCTTTGTTGATACTACACAACCCCCTCTGAGACTAACGAGGAAGATCAGGCCTAGTGATGCATGAATAAGACTGAGAAGCTGATGTGAATTTGCGAGATTCCCTGCAGGCTGGCTCCTCACTCCCTGGACTTGTCCCCTGTGCCCACTAAGTCCCCACCTGCTGGCTGCTGAAGCGTCAGCAATTCAAAACATTAAGTACTATCTACCCGGCACTAAATGTACTCCTCCATCTTCCACCCCCCCCCCCCCCCCCCCACACACACAAACATAAGCACAACAGAATAAATGTACAATCGTGGGGACAAGGACCCTTCAGGGCCTTCACTAAGACCTGAAAATGAGCACATGCATGCTGTTCAGGCTTTCCTAGAAGGGGCCTCCTGCCGTCTCTCTCTAGAACCCGCACGGCGCAGCTCAGTGTTCTTCAGAGCCTGAAACTCCCATTCTCTTCACTGAGACCACTTTTGGAAAATGCCTCTTTTTCACATGTCTGGAACCAAAAAACCTTTTTTTTTTTTTTTTTCTAACTTTCAAGTCTGCCCTACTGAAAGTCCCGAAAAAGGCCAAAGACTTGGAGGAGGAAGTGTTCCATTCTGAAGACCAGGCGATTCCTCTCCTAAGCCCACTTACCATGTCTCCCAACCAAGAATGTTCATCTAGCTTACGTTTTGCTTGAAACCTATCAAGCACATAGGAGAACGAAGACTGGAGGAGGGACCATGTCTACGAGGCTTTGAATGTCTGGCAAATGGCTCAGTGTATAGTTCATTTCAAAGGCCTCATTATGTCTGCATAAATAAACCGTGCTACGCAGCTTGATGCACGGCCATTTGTCATATTAAAACAATGGCATCCAAAGTAAATCTCCATTAACATTGTTTAACTTTAATGCTTTGGGGTGTTTGCTACTCAAATGATTAAAAAATGGAGTGATTGATGATACCACAACTTCAATGAGGCAACAAAACAAATAGACTGTGAGTCACCAAGATCTAAGATATACTACAAGCACAGCTGGGTGAGCAGCACACAAGACACCCAGAGCTCAAGAGTCTCTGGGCATGTGTGTGTGTGTGTGTGTGTAGTTACATGGATTGGGCAGGGGATAGGGAGAGTTTTCAGGAAAATGCAGCATAAGGCTTTAAAAGAAAAGCAGGGGGCTCCTGGGTGGCTCAGTTGGTTAAGCATCCGACTTTGGCTCAGGTCATGATCTCACAGCTTCTGAGTTTGAGCCCCGCATCAGGCTCTGTGCTGATAGCTTGGAACCTAGAGCCTGCTTCAGATTCTGTGTCTCCTTCTCTCTCTGCCCTCTCCTGCATTCACGCTCTGTCTCTGTCTCTCTCTCTCTCAAAAATAAACATTAAAAAATTTTTTTTTTAAGTTTTACATGTTGCCTGCACTCAGTCTCCAGGGAAATATTTGCAATGATGAAGTTCTGCCATCAAAATTTTGGGGTATACAAAATGTGGCCAGAGAAAAACTACTTTTTTTTCACAAATCTAGAGGCAAAAGAATAGATTTTTTTCCTTCAGTTTTCTGTTTTAGAAAACCGTAAGTAGAGTATCTTTATATGAAGAAAAAAAAAACCCTGAGCTTGAAGACATACCCTTTCAGAGATCATACATCACTCTTCTCAAGTAAAACATGCTGCACAGGGTGATAAATTAATAAATGACACAGCTGTCTAACTTTCCAGACTTCCCTGGTCTTAACCATAAATTTTCTGGATGCAGCAATGCCTTGGTTTTCATTGCTGTCAGACTTGTCTCCTTTCCTCCTGGGTAGAGCCATTTTAATCCCTGATCCCTGTCCCACCTAAATCAAGACCGTGGGATTGCCAAAAACAGCAAAGTTTCTGACTTAGATGCTCTATCTGTGAAAGACCGGGACCATTCCACTTAGTGCCCAAAGTTGGGCTATTGTCTTAAAAAGCAGATTAGGATAAATGCATTCACCAGTGAGGTAATGATATTTTTGCCTTTGCGCCCTTGAGAACAAACTTCCTGTAAATACTTCCATAAAAATACTCTGAGGCCTTTTAAACAAAGCACCATATGAAGTGTGTCTAAACAGCCCAAAAGTAAACTGCAATTTGGCAACATTCTTTCTACCAATGTGAGGGCCTAAAGTGGACAATTTAAGATAAAATCATTTCCATTGGCGTCTGAATTATCCTGCTGGCCATCTACCCTGAAATAATTATTTAGAAAACCACCAGATTGGCTCTTCCTGTTGTGCTCTACAAACAGTCACAAAAGTGAAGCGTTTTGGTGTAGCTGCTCAGGAGAAGCACAGCACAGAACGGAGACGCACCATTCAACTTGCCCTCAACACACACAGAATAGCCACCCAGCCTGGCAGGTCAGTCTCCAAGGTTGGCTTACTCTTGCCCAGGCGGAAAGTTGCCAAAGATCCTGTCTTCCCCTACCTTGCCCATTCCACTCTGGCGAGCTTTGTAGAGGGGCTTTAATCCACACACAACTGTGGATCTCTTCCATTTTTCAAAATATTCAAATATTCCGGCTCTCCCTTTCCTCTACCCAAACTTCAGCTGTCTGCCCCTTTCTTCTCCACTTTACCCCTTTTTTTAGTCACTCTGCAACAATGCGAGCCCACAGAGCTCCCGTTTCAGGCAAGAGACTGGACTAGGGACAGCCAGAAAAACCAGACAAGAAATCAGGAGGTACATCGAAGGGTATGGATTAAAACAGGGCTAAAGTTTCAAACTCTATCAGAGCGGGATCAGAGTTTTGCACAGGAGGAGAGAGGGATTATACACGAACTACAGCATCAGTGTAAATGTTGAAAGAGACCAAAGGGCAACAAAAATGAAAACCATGCAACCAACTGTCAAATATTTTTTCTAGAGACCTGGACCCCAAGGATCCTAAAGATAATGGACAAAATTTGTTTATTTTGGATTCATTTTACTTACCCCTGAAATGCAGCCACCTGCAGAAGCTGAACATTTCATTATCTCTGCCAATGATGCAATATCTAAAATAGTCAAACTCAATGAAAAAAAAATACTAGCCAGCTACATGGTTCCAATCGTCCTTTATCCCTGTAATGAGAGCTGAGGGCTTCTGAACTGACCTCCAAGTGTTCTCCTAACACCACAATGGTCACAGGCGCAAATACTACATCATCAGATATGACGTGCCTCAGAAAGCATAAGCTAGGGCCTATATTAAAAACCAGTGATATGAGGGGTGCCCGGTGTCTCAGTCGGTTATGTGTCCGACTCTTGATTTTGGCTCAGGTCATGATCCTAGGGTCATGGGATAGAGCCCTGTGTTGGGTTTCATGCTCAGCTGCTTGAGATTCCTTCTCTCTCTCCCTCTGCCCCTCTCTCTAGCATGCTCTCTCTCTCTCATTCTAAAAAAACAAACAAACAAACAAACACTAATACCAAAGAGAGAAGGACATGTGAATGGTTGCATGGAAAAATAAATCCTCCCTCATCCACTCAGAGGAATGTAAATTGATTTAACTCATTTGAAGGCAACATTAGGCAAAATTAAAAGCTGTTGAAATGCACAAGCATTTTAATTCGGAAATATAGAAATTTAAATGAGGAATATAATCACAAATGGGCAAGAAAAAATATATGCATTTTAAAAGAGCATTATCCACACAGAATAACAAAATTTAAGGAAGACAAAAATCCAAAATTAGACCACACCTAAATCATGGACTACTAGGCAGCCATTCAAAGTACAATAAAGAATGTATGGTCACTGAAAAGGCATTCGCAATATACTATGTGTGAGAGTGACAAAAATTTTCAAAGTAAGAGTTTACGCTTTGTTTTTTAAGGTTTAAAAGGTTTACGATTTTACTGTCCTAGGGAAAGACTAGAACGAAAAATAGTGAAAATACTAACAGTGATTACCAAGCAGGGAGACTGTAGGTAATTTGTATTTCTTCCCAATTTCCTGTGTATTTTCAGTTTTAAAATTTCTTGCCAAGGGAAGATAGATAACTAAAGATATGATGCAAATTGTAGAAAGACGCCATAGAGCCTCTCAACCATCATCCGTACAAGAAGGGAGTCCCACATGGGGGAAATCCAGTAAAAAAGCATTCACATTTATAAAATAAACAAACTAGGACATACAAAGAGTGATTATTTACATTTCAAAAAGTTTACATCTTTATTAAAATACTCAATCTTAAGGTGTCTTGAAATACATTCCCTTGTATAGAGGTTCTCAAAGCTGTTTGTCCATCAGAATCGCCTTGAGAGCTATTATAAAATGCAGACCATCAGACTACGTTCCTGCTGATTCTGATTTAGTAGCTTAGAGGTGTGACTCAAGTATTCTCATTGAAAAAGAAAAGACAAAAAAAAGCTCCCCAACTGAGCTGTTAGAAATTAAAAGATGCTGGAGACATAGGTCAACAAAATGCAATGTAAAGATCTTGTTTTGATTGTTATTCAAACAAACCAACTGTAAAATAATGTATGGGGGAAATGATGGAATATGGAAATTTGCTGATATTAACATGTTAATATTGCTGAGTAGGATAATGGTATCGTGGTTATACTGTATTTTTTTTTAATATGTATCTCTTAGAGATAGAAGTATTTGGAGGTAAATCGTTATTGTATCTGAGATTTACTTTACAATATTCCAACAACAAAAAAACACATAACAAAATAAAAAAAAAAAAGTGGGAGAGAACAGAAGAAACAAAAACGTTAAGAAAACTTATTTGAGGGGCGCCTGGGTGGCTCAGTTGGTAAAGCGTCTGACTTCCGCTCAGGTCATGATCTCACGGCTTGTGGGTTCGAGTTCAAGCCCCATGCTGGCTCTGTACAGACAGCTCGGAGCCTGAGCATGCTTCGGATTCTGTGTCTCCCTCTCTCTCTGCCCCTCCCCAACTCACGCTCTCTCTCAAAAATAAACTTAAAAAAAAAAGTTTAAAAAATTTTAAAAGAAAAAAAAGAAAAATTATTTGAAATGCATCCTGGAAATAAGAGAATGTATTACACTATTTCTCTTTACTTACTTTACTCCTTTATACTTAAAATTCTACAAAAACTTAAGAGAGTAAAAAGCATCCCAGTGGCTTGGACACCACCCCTTTGTGGATTAAGGCGATTCAGTTTGTAAAACTGGACCTAAAGCAATTTTTCCAGACCTCGCTCTTGCATAAAATACGAAATTGCACATTTTTGGAATTAGCATTTGCATAACATCAGCAGTTAATGTTTATAAACATCAACTCCAGATACTAAAGACAGCCCTATGAAGTCCAAAGATCACCAAAATTGGACCCATATTTCATAAACACTGATTTATCATATATTACCATATTCATTATTACTATAACCCAAAAAGAGAAAAAATAATTCCCAATATATAAAAGTCTAAATTCTAGTTCCAAAAGATTAACATTACTAGATGTGTTCAGTGAAATAACGAAAAACTACATGCAACAAAAACACTAAACATCTAACAATAAGGAAACAGTTAAGCAAACTGTGACTCATTTGATAGACGATATGTTACACAGGATGATTACGCAGAGTATTAATTATGCTAGGACATGTGTAGGTAATAATTTTAAGTAAAAAAAAAAAGTCAGCAGAAAGCACACATGTAAATGCATATAAAGTTTTCTAGAAAAAAAAAATACATGTAAAATATTAGAGTTTGTTTCCAGGTAGTAGATTGTGGGAATTAACATTTTTTCCCGTATTTTCTGTATTTTTGATAATAAAAACCAAATACTTGTTTAATAAGACAAAAAAAGGGGGAATGAAGAAATCTAGCACTACACAACTTGTCAGGAGACTTCACCCTGAGACTGCCCATCTCCCTCTACCCCCATGTGACACTGTGTCCAGATGATGGAGCAAAAAACATCCCATCATGGTAACATTTCCATTCTACACACACACACACACACACACACACACACACACACACACGAACAAACAACACAACTCCCAGAGAAGGTGTTCATCAAGTAACCTCGCCAAGACAACACTGCTTGGATATACCACATTCCAGCATCAAGAGGTTATCTAGAATATGTTAAATTATGCACATGTGTTTCTCCTTAGAACTTCTCGGTTTCATCTCAAACATGTATCCATCTCTAAACTCAGATTTTCTACTGAGCCACTTCAAGTCTTTTCTGGAACAAGGTGCAATGAGAATGAACAAAGGTTTCTAATAAAACGAAACATACCCCAAACTCACCAAAAACTCGTTACAAGGTACCTCCCGTGTATCGACACTCTAGAAGACACTGTGAAGGACAGACTTTTAACAATAATTTTTAACTCAACTTAAACTTTTCAAATGAAAAACAAACTGAAACCATTCAAACGTAATCTTTTAACCTTGTATATAGACTCTGGAATAAAACCCATCTGACTTAACTTGGTAGCATAACCACGGATATATTTTCATTTAAAATGCCCATATTTAGCTGGCCCCCTTGAATTCCTTTCTGTTGCTTAATTTCCAAACAAGAGATATTACTGCTCGTCTTAAATGGATGAATCATCTGAGAGGAGTCCCTCCGACACCGCTGACAGTGTAGTTCTAAAAACAGAATATTATAGATTATCAGAGAAGGAAGTTTTGAAGTATCAGCTTCGGGTCTGAAGCATGTCTTGTGAGGCCACCCAAAAAGACAGCTCTCCTTGTAGCCCCCCACCCCCAGCCCCAAACTCTAATCTCCAGCCCGCAAACAGATGCATTCCTCTAATTCCAAGAGGGGGCAGGGCCAGGCATCATCACGGAAGTTTCTGGTCACTGTAGCAGGAATAAAGAAGTCGGTGGCCCCAAAGGTGGCAGGACTGCACAGCCCGCCTGTACCCAGCACCTGCGTGACAGCTGATGTCCCTGGGACCCCACTCCCACCCCCACCCCACAGCACTCTTCACTCTGTCTTCTCAGAGGATCCCACTGCTCAGGTCCTGTCTTTCCCAATACCTAACCTGGATCACCCATTGTTTTCTCATTCTTTCATGTTTTTATGTGTCATATGGGTTTGCCCTACTGTGATCTCCACTCACTCAAAAAGTTATAGCTCCTACTGGTCCTTTTAGCTCGCAGCTGCTTTAGGATGGTTTCTCTTTTTTGTTTTCTGTGTGTAAGAAATAATAACAGTGAACGCTGCCCGCTACACATTAGTCACTCAGTCCATTATCCAAATTTTCCTGGAAGGGTCATGTGAACACTCCCCTCCCACCCCAACACCCCCCCCCCCCCCCCACACACACACATCTTTCTACTCTGGGCTCCTAGACAGCTGAGTTTTCTAGGTTTGTGCTTGTTTTCTTCCTTTAAATTTTTACAGTTCAGTCTATGCCATTTGCTGAAGGACCACAGACGGGCAGAGTCAAGCCCATCCTGAACCTAACAAGATGCACGCATTTGGCACAAAGCAGAAGATACTCTTCTTTGTTCCAACAGAAGATCGTACACCCCAGTGAGCAATTGTACCACAATCACCATCAGAAAGGGGAAGGAAAAAAAAAAAAGCTTCTAACCCAGAGAATTCTCTAGACCTTAGAGGGGTTCCTATTCCCCCTTCTGAGCACTGCTATACAACTCCTTGCTCCCCTGCCATCTTGCTTCCCTGTCCATCTAATTAGAGGCTACTAAGAGTTATGTACCAAATCTAAGACACTGCGATACTCAACTGCCCTAAAAGGTCTGTGCACAGGGACTGACGGCTCGTGTGTAACATACACTGGGCTCTAGTCACTGAAATCCGCTGCCGTTAAGGGGTGGTCCCAGCTTTACCGCAGTCTCCATCAATCTCAATGAAGGGGAGATCTCAGATACGGGCGAGACTTCCATTACCTATCGCGATGCCTGTGAAAACATTACCTGTCAAGTCAAACCCATGTCCCTCTTCATTTGCAAGCAGCCAGCCTCAAGTCCCCTTCCCAAGTAACACGTCGTGGTTTCCTATGCACACGTCAAATCTGAACTCTCGCACCACTTTTCAAGCAGCTCACTCGTGTGCCTTCCTACGTCTACAGCCTCGTTTCTTTCTATCACCTCCATGAGAGCGACCCACGGACCAAGCCGACCTTTCAGACACCAACAGTTCGTTTACTCCTCCTCCGGTCTTCCCTGACTCATCCCCTCTCACATTCCGTCTCTCCTCTTGGTTAGGCTTCCCAGTACACTCGAGTATCCCAGAAAAGCGTGCCAGCAAACCTGCCTCCCGAGGTGACAGCACTCACCAGGTGGACCTTCATTCACCTCCCCAGGTCTCCTCTGCATTTTCATCATCAGGGGCCCACCGATACTCCCTCTGACTTGTCTATTTCCCTTCAATACCTTACAGACAGCTCCTCCCAGGCACAAACTCTGTCTTTCAAATACAACACCATCCTCCACCGACCCTGGGCAGAGCCCAGCACATAAGAGAAGCTTATCCAATACATCCTGGATAAATGAACCTATGTTGGACGGGCCGAATGGCTCTCGTTCGTCCTCCAGAATTGGGGCACACCTCTACAATTTCTGGTCCAGTTCTCGGTCACCAAGCATACAATGCAAAGCAAACACTGCTCGTGCTTCACACTCAGCCCTGTGCAACCTGGTCCGCAGTTGCTCTGAATGAAACTCCTGGCTCTAGCAAGGTTTAAAATAGAGAAAGTCCGTCATTAGTGATCCCATGCCATCAGGGTGAATCTGAGAAAAACCCATCAGTGGCTTTACCCTAACAAGAAAGGTGACAGAGCACCAAAATGAAACCCACCCTATTTTCTACTGGTTATCTAGTCCTTTCTGATGTGTCTCTAAGATACCCATTTTAAACTTTCCAGACACAAACTTGCTGTGGTCCAAAGTCAAGAGCATGAAAATTTCCATCAAGCCAGGCCGCTAAACAGAGTTTTCAGAAGTAGAAGTCACTGCTGCTCCTCTCCCTTGGTCAGGGGAAAAAATAAAAGGCCAAAAACCAAAGGCACCTTGAATGACCCACTGCCTTCAAGGGCCGTACAAACCTGGCAGGGACCACTTGTGCCATTAGCCTCCAGTGGAGATGGCCTGGGTCTGTTTATTGTCCTCTCCCAGTCCCTACTGCCCTTACCAGGAGCTCTAAGACTGTTAAAAGTTGCTTAACTCGGGAGTTACTCCGGACCTGGGTCCAAAATTAAATAAAGCGCCAGGACCCTGGGCATCTCCGGAGGTACTGCTCAGAAGGTCATCAGAAAGCACGAATCTCTTTCAGCTCTAGAGCCCCCCCCTCCCCCGAGCTCCGTGCAAGAACCAGTTTGTGCATAAAAACAGGAAGCGAAGCAAGAGCCTCACAACAGAAATTGGTAGCTGGAAAGCTGGTGTATTTGAGGTACGGAACACAGGAATTTGCCAGCTACAGAGAAGTGAAATAAATTAGGGAGAACAAGGAAATTACTGGCTGGGAGACAGAGTTATTATGAAAAGCTGATTTCACTGTCCAAAAATGTTAGCCTGCATTTATTCTCAAAATTATCCAAATATTTTAGCAATCAGCTATTTATATGGTTGTTTTCTAGACATTTCCTTACTGTTTCTCTCCAGGCTTCTCTACAGTGGGGAAGTGATTTGCTTTGGAAATCATTTCCTCCCTTCTGTCACAGTCTGCAAGGCCTAATCTCGCTGCCCTCTCTAGAACCCCAACAGTCTGGATTTGGAAAAGGGGTTTCAGCGGACCTGAAGTGAAACGTCCTGGAAGACAAAAAAAAAAAAAACCACTTTTTCACTTTGCTACCTAAGTAAGCTTCGTCTGCATATTTATCCCCTCCAACTGCCCCTGTGGACAGTGGACCAAATGCGCTTTTAAAAGGTATTTCCGTTTCCTTGTGCAACTCCAGTCCCAGAATGCACCATGTGTAAAGACACGGAACAAGTTTCTCAGCTGGAAACGAGTCGCCACTACCTTGGCTGGGTTCGCTCTGTGAACCCACCTCTCTCTGTCTCATGTACTCCGCAAAACAAAGCTCACAATAACAAGCGCGTGAGTCATTCGCACGGAGGTGACTTATCGTTCAAACTGAATTCACTGTAAATGCAAGCAATTTGAAAAAAATTAAGGCCTTATGTTCTGCGCTGTCACTACATTTGTTAGGGATTTCATCGCTGTGTGGAGGCGTTTAGTTCCAGCCTAACATTTGGACAGATGGAAAGCTCCACTTGACACGGGTCAAAAGAGCCAGCTCCGCCTGGCCTCGTGGATCCAGCCTCCCCATGTCACTAGCACCGGGCGGGACAGAGCGCTCCCTGCGCTGCAGAGGGCACAGCAATAAAATCAGCATGTCCGTTATGAAATCTCTTTCAAACTACAAAGTGATGGATAAATATTTGCTGTCGTTCTTAGGATTCTTACTGTTTGCACAAAAAAGAGTTTCTCTGTATGTGTGTGTTTTCCTGCAGGTTATTTTGGCAAGCTTGAGCCGATACACCCAGGAGACCAAAGGATCAGTAATATTTTCTTTTTTTTTTTTTTTTTTTTTTTTTTAATTTTTTTTTTTTTTTTTTTTAACGTTTATTTATTTTTGAGACTGACAGAGAGCGAGCATGAATGGGGGAGGGTCAGAGAGAGGGAGACACAGAATCTGAAACAGGCTCCAGGCTCTGAGCTGTCAGCACAGAGCCCGACGCGGGGCTCGAACTCACGGACCGCGAGATCATGACCTGAGCCGAAGTCGGACGCTTAACCGACAGAGCCACCCAGGCGCCCCAGTAATATTTTCAAAGTAAGGAGAGAGGGTGGGAAGGAGGAAGGGAAGGAGGAAAAAAGGGAAGGAGGCAGTCAGGGAGGAAGGATCAACACAAATGTTCAACAACTGGATTCAACCATATTGAGAGTATACAGCCATAAAAATCATTGGGTATACATGCAAAGAATTTTGCTTTTATTTCTTTGATTTTTTTTTTTTTTTTTTGAGAGAGAGAGAAGACATGAGTGAAGGGCAGAGAGAGAGAGAGGGAGAGAAGTGGGGCTCATCCAAAGCAGGGCTCAAACTCACAAACCAAAGATCGTGACCTGAGCCAAAGTCAGATGCTTCGAGGACGGAGCCACTCAGGTGCTCCTCCAAGAATTTTCAACATGGGGGACGTGCGTATGGTTTTATGCTAAGAGCAAAGAATATGTTGTTATCCACGTATTAAAAGAAAATCCTAACTGCAGTACGAATGACACCAAGTTATTTACAGCTCTTTTATCTCGTGTTTTCAAAAGTATTTTTCTGCGTTTTCCAGATTCTCGCTCATTACCCTTTGTAATCGGAAAAAATACGAAGACATCGGAAGACGCACGGCGAAAAGCCCAGAGAACAGTACCGAGCACGTGTGCAGGTTCACACGCACCTGTGCATGCAGACAGCTGCACAGGAGAGGAGCTAAAGGAGAGTTTTGAGGCAACGCCGAGCTGAGTCAGGTGAAGCATCCCTCCCTCTCTCTGGGGAAGGTATTCTGCATAGACCTCAAGTGGAGTCTCTAAGCGTCTCATGGTTCACAGATTCCAAAGCCCTTAAGAAGGCTGGCTGTACTACTGCCTCACTGCCACACCCACCCAAGGGGCAAATGTGAAGACCTGTGACGTTACTGGCAGGGGACGGAAATGAGATGAGGCCATCTGTGGCTGTACCAACCAACACGGTCCTTAATCCACATAAGACTTTTACAGAGGCAGTTCACAGAGGCATAGAGAACTAGCGATCATAGAACTAGCCTCCCTCCAGTCAGAGCTCTGCCTTCCCACCCTCACCAGCTGAGCTCAAGGAGCCCTACAGATTGAAATCACCAAATGTTCCCCTAACTCCAAATCCACTTCTCCACCCGGTCCAGTGAGTTCCTGCCCTCAGCAGCCAGCCTTGCCCCACCAGAGCCTTCTCCACACAGCACCCAGAAGAACGTTTTTATAACACAGAGGACAGTTCAGTTCAGGCTACTTCTGCCTCAAGATCTACTTCACCCACGATAAAATGCAGTCTTTTCCCATAGTCCCTCCAACTTTATCTCCCACCATGTCTCTCCAAACCCCCTTGGCTTCTAGCACGCTGGCCTTCCCGAACGATCTCAAGGACCATTTCTTCTTCCATGAGGTCTCTCCTCAGTTGTCACCTTAATAGGATTGCCAAAGTGAGCAAGTAAAATACAGGACACCCAATCAGAGTTGAATTATAAACAATCAAATATTTTTTAGTGTAAGTAAGTCCCAAATATGAGCTTACCAAGTGAGGACCTAACTGTAACATCAGGTGATAAAGCAAAACTTCAACACCTATTAAGGGGATGCTGAAGGCAAGAGAAAGTGAACAGGGTGGTGGAGACCCAGAATGAGGCTAAAATGAATTCCTGGGAACTGTGGCTCTAAAAAAAGTGAAAGACGCAGGCTGACCACAGAAGGGCAAGCCTTCTGGCACACCATCTTGGTATACCAGAGGACAGGAAGCAGTTCATTGAGAGGAAGGACAGAGAGGCAACATAGCTGGGAAAGGAAGGACTGTGGACCCATTGATGGGGGCTGATCTTCTCCCAGGAAGCACCTGCCTCCCTTAGTATTAACCATTTATGTCCCCGGGTCAAATTCTCCTCCTTCCCTGAGGCTCTGAGCAGGAAGCCACCTCTGGGCTCTGAAAAAGCACTTTTCGCTCCTGTTTCCAAGGGGAATTACTCAGGGTCCTACCACTCTATGGCCCTTGAAGGCAGAGTTCATCTTGCCCATCTCTGTGACCTGCACGACACCTCACGCAGGTAGGCTCTCAGTAAATTTATGTCTCTGAATGCTGGGAAGTTTGAATTGTCAGGCATAATAAACATGGGGCCGATGGTCCTAGAACCTAAGGTGGACCAAGCACATCATGAGACTAAGTACCAGGTCTCTGTTAAGCTGCAGCTGGGCTGTATCTGAGAAGCCAAAGCATTGTCTACCAAGGAGGAAAAGCTCATATGCAGACCTAGAGGCTAGGGTCAGCTGTGTGGCGAAGTCTGTGGCAGACATTGGAGCCCCATCACGTAATGGCAGTTCAGGGGTCAGAGTGGAAGGGAGCAGGCAGTATAACGACAGAATGGTTTGGAGCAAGGACTCTACGGGCCACACCACCTCAGGGGGAGTCCTACCTTCACTACATACAACCTTGGGTGAGTAATTTAACTTCTTTTGCCTTCATCTGAGAAGTTCCTTCATCTGAAAAAGGAGTTGCAATAGTCCTTACCTCACCAGGATGTTCTGAGGAGGAATTAAGACCAGCTCCGCAGAGCTCTTTAGCATAGCGCCTGGTTCACAGTCTCAGAGGAGCTGTGTTAGCTCTGATTATTGCGATCAGAACAACAGTGCTTACTAAGTACCTTTTGTGTGCTAGATACCCTGTTGGTTGCCAGGAACATAAATATTTAAAAAAACCGTTAGAGGGACTCCAAAATGTTGGGCTCATAGGCCAAAAAGGACTAAGAATCGCTTCTCGGCCTTTTGGCTAAGATCAAGTGCAAAAAGGACTAAGAGAACACTGTAGGTTAAGGATAAAGGGCCACCTCTGTGGGGAGACGTAGGACGAGGGCAGTCAGCACACTCAATGTGTAACTACATCTCCAAAGAGCGAGGTCTCAAAGAAATACAAGACTTAGGAGAGGTCAGCGTGGGGACTGGAACGTGAGAGCCATCCCTCAGAGAAGGCAACTGAAACAGTAAGAATGAGTGAAAGGCACCCGGGTGGCTCAGTCAGTTGAGCAACCCACTTTGGCTCAGGTCATGATCTCACAGTTTGTTCCTGAGTTCAAACCCCGCATGGGGCTCGCTGCTGTCGGCAGAGCCTGCTTCAGATCTTCTGTCCCCCTCTCTGCCCTTCCCTCACTTACATTCTCTCAAAAATAAACATTAAAAGAAAAAAAAAAGGGAAGAGGGGCGCCTGCGTGGCCTCAACTTCAGCTCAGGTCACGATCTCGCAGTTTGTGGGTTTGAGCCCCACACTGGGCTCTGAGCTGTCAGCACAAAGTCTGGAGCCTGCTTCTGATGCTGTGACTCCGTCTCTCTGTCCCTCCCCTGCTCGCACTCTCTCAACACACAAACGTTAAAAAAAAAGTATTTTTAATCAAAAACAAAAAGGAAGAAACCGTAAGAACAGGGGAGGTAAGTGTAAGAAGGGCAGACCCGACAACAGGCTGCGTGCCCACAGACCTCCCTCCATCAACGGGCAGAAACGGCAGGCGGAGGCAAAAGACGGGAAAAGATCAGCAGACCTGGAGAATGAAGTTGGCATATGGAAACTTTACAGACTGTGCAAATGGCAAATGTCACACAAGGACCATATGGTCTCTCCACGTGGTAGAGGACTGCACAGAAGGGGCTGCCAGGTGACACAGGGAGGAAAGCAGCGACGGTAGGAGCGGAGGGAGTTCGGGGGTCTGCTTGCCGTCACACACGGCTCAGACCCAGACAGTGCTGGAGCTCTGGCCCTAGCGAGCAGCACTGAATGCCTGCCGTCCAGGAAGCCACCTCCTTCTGAAACACGCCTTGATTACCTAGGGGCTAATGACACACTGCGGTTTACACACTGTGGAAAGCTTTCTGCCTTTTTGCTCGCTTCCTTACACCTGGCCAGGCCGACTTCCAAAATATACAAAGAGAGGAAAGTCACGGAAGTCCATTTCGCTGTCTGTTACGTCTAGCAATACTTGTATCTATCTCTGTATCTATCGACCTATCTATCCATCTATCTATTTGGAGGGGGTGGTAAGGGAGGAGATGGGAAATACCCAGAGATTAGTCCAGGTGCAGCAGGAATGAAAGCAAGACTAGAATTAACACAGGAGCAAAAGAGACTAGACCAGGTTTGCTCAAGGGAGCCCAAACAAGAGAAGCGGACAACCCCAGGAGTAAGGTAGAAAAAGGTGGAGTCTGGCTTTTTCTGTTTGCTTAAAGTGCAGCTGGACGAGCCGGTGAGACATTTGTTAAGAAAACAGACTGCTGGGTCCCCAGTGCAGGAGGGCTGAACCAGAATCTTTTAGGGGCAGGACCCTAGAGTGACTTTTTCTTGGCTCCCTACACCTGAAAACTCTTACGTAAGCTAGACTTTAAGAAGAGCTAGAAGAAAAATCGCTGAAAATGTAGATCGTTCTTCGTTTTTAATTGGGGTAAAATCCACATAACATTTGCCATTTTAACTATGTTTTTAAACTTTATTCATTTATTGTGAGTGGGAAGGGGCAGGGAGAGAGGGAGGCAAAGAATCCCAAGAAGGCTCCGTGATGACGGCAGAGGTAGGGCTTGAACTTACCACCCAGGAGATCAAATGTGTGGCTTCATTGACTGAGCCACCCAGGCGCCCCCATTTTAACCATGTTTCAGGGTACGGTTTAGTAAAGTATGGTCACACAGTTGTGCAACCCATCTCCAGAACTTTTTGTCTTATAAAACAAAAACCCTATACCTGTTAATAGATTGTTATTGTCACTGATTGTGTATTTAATAGCTTTGCTAAAGCCCACCTAACTCTCCTAGATTCAGAACCTCTACGCCACACCCAAGACACCGATACAGTGGCAGGCACGCAGGTTTATGGGACAGCGTCTAGGCTGCATTGGTTGTCAAATACTTTGAACATCACCCCTGCTCTGAGTGACATCTAAGTAATAACTCCAGACACCGTAAGAGAAATGATTCATGTAAAACGAATATACATTTTTAAAAATATTAATCTCAACCTAAATTTTTGTTCTTTAGAGTGTGTTTCGATTTTCACTTCTTCATCTGAATTTTTTTTTTTTTTTGTATTTAAAGTCAAGTTAGTTCACATGCAGGGTTGTCATGGCTTCGGGAGTAGAACCCAGTGATTTATGTCTTACATAGGACACTGATGCTCATCCCAACAAGTTCCCTCGTAAATGCCCGTCACCCATTTAGCCCATCCCCCACCACCACCCCTCCAACACCCCTCAGTTCATTCTCTGTATTTAAGAGTCTCTTAAGGTTTGCCTGCCTCTCTGTTTTTATCTTATTTTGGCTTTTTCATCTACATTTTCCTGGAGCCCCTGGGTGGCTCAGTCGGTTAAGCATCCGACTTCGGCTCAGGTCATGATCTCGAGGTTCATGGGTTCGAACCCATCGTCAGGCTCTGTGCTGACAGCTCAGAGCCTGGAGCCTGCTTCAGATTCTGTGTCTCCCTCTCTCTCTGCCCCTTCCCCACTCGATCTCTGTCTCTCTCTCTCTCTCAAAAATAAACAAACATTTAAAAAAAAAAAAAAGCACCTAACTGCTGATAACAGCTCAGATCTTGATCTCAGGGTCATGAATTTGCCCTGCATTGGGCTCCACGCTAGGGCATGGAGCCTGCTTATAAAAGTAATAAAATAAAACAAAATTTTCTTTTTAGTGTTTACTTATTTTGAGAAAGAGAGCACGCTTGCATGTGCACACAAGCAGAGAAGGGTAAGATAAGGAGGGAGACAGAGAAGCCCAAGCAGGCTCCATCATCAGCATGGAGCCCCACGCAGGGCTTGACCCCACGACCCTGGGATCATGACCTGAGATGAATCAAGAGGCGGATGCTCAACTGACTGAGCCACCCAGGCACCCCAAACATAACAGTTCCCAATTGCAAGCCGCTACTCAGAATTCTTGCATTTCACAGGGTCAACACTGACAGATTCACAATTTGCACGGTGTGCCAGTAAGTCAGTATTCACCAGTACACACACAGCGGCACACACGTTTTTATGGACAGTGGCAAATGTGCCACGATGTTGATTTGCTGTCATTTAATATGTATTGACAAGCCACCATATGCTAGGCAGTGAGATGCTGTTCTATACAGAATTCAATACCCAGTGTCAAACCTACCTAATGAATTGCTCCTGGCGTGAGGTCCACGGTCAAAGGACCTTCAGGTTTGGGGGCTTCCTTGTGATCTTTCTAGATGTTTCTCAGTCATTTCCCCTCACATTTCATACTGCAAGTCAGTTCTCTGTTGTGAGAACGAAGAGCAATCATTTGACTTACTGAAATCACACACCTAGAAACTTCTATTTACATGTCCAATATTTACAGTTATCCTTTTGCTCTCCATTAGAAAGGTAGTCTTAAAAATTAAAGCCATCTCATCATTTTTTTTCACCCATGTCGTATGGCATCTCTTTAATCCTTTCTTTCTTATAAGCAGCACTAAATAAATGTGCATTTAGATATTATTTAAGCCTGATTTTGTAACTAAATCCATTCAAACTGTGTGTCATAGTCTACGGTTTCGCTTTAACAAGTAATGAGATTCTTTATAATTATGTGCAGAGTACAGTAGAAACTTACAGGCTACTATTAAAATCCCAAGTGAAAAATAAAATAAAATAAAAATCCCAATGGAAACAGAAAATCCCTTTTGTTATACAAAAGCCATACATACGGTCTTTCTAACTTGCACAATAGTGCAGGACTCTTTTATACAAGAAACGGCGACACAAAGAAATTTAGTAGTTTGCCTGAAGTCTAACATGCAAGTCGGTAAATTAATGAGTCTTCCTACTTAGAAAAGCATTTCAAAGCAATCTGATCCTTTTTTGTTAACACCTCCACGTATAAAAGGGAACACAGAAATTTCCTCCCCCCTGAGAACCATTAAAACCTCCCTACAGGCTCCAGAAAGCCTCTGATCATATTAAAGACATGCACTAAAAACATACAAAAATATCACAAGAAGTGTTTCTATAATACAGCAAGGCTGGCAGACTGTTAAGGAAATTTCCTACCAAGAGAAATACACAGAGGGAAGGACGCAACTAGACACAAAATCAAAATCTATTCATGGCTGAGCCAAATTTAACCACTACAGAAGATCTTAGAAAAATAGTGCTTTTGGCGGCAGCTTTCAAGATCTGTTTTGCAGTATCAATGACAGTGTACAAATATTTTTACCAAAACTGTGATTTCAATGAAATAAATATGCATTATATTACATAGTCGTCTCCCAAAAGGCCATTATAAAAATCATCGAGAAAGGTTGGGGGGGGGGGGGCACCTGGCTGGCTCAGTCAGTGGAGCGTGTGACTCGATCTCAGAGGCTGCGAGTTCAAGCCCCACAGATGGGTGTAGGGATTATTTGAAAACAAGAATAAAATCTTAAAAAAAAAAAAAACAAACATCAACAACAGTTACTGCCAGCGTATACTTTTGTGTAGTTTGAATTGCTTAGGATGAACATTAAACATTTTCTGTAGAAAATCTCATTTCCATCATTTAAAGCTTAATTTTCAGATTTTCCACTTTGTAGACTATGCAGGTCAAATTATAAACTGCAATTAATTGCAGCAAACTGAAATTAAGTGCATTTTGCATGAGCCCCAAGTTTTTCAGGATTTTATCTCCCAGCAAGGATTTCTGTATTTTTTTTAGTATCACAAAGGAACCTCAGTATTAGCCTGGGGACAAACAAAATAGATTCCGAAAGCATTGTACTCTAACCAAACATATATGTACTGGTCATCTACCATTTTGGAGTTTGCATGGACCTCTGAGAATTTAGTAGTGTTGTACTAAATTTGTGATCAACATTAATATTCCCAAGCCTGCTAACCACACTTAGGTCTCGGTGCTTTACAAGACCCTGAAAACATGACTTGATTACATTTAATTTGATTCCAATTAAAAAGCACTTAAGAAGTTTCTGCTGAATTAGATTACACTGAATGTTTCTACATAGAAGACACTTCATTACCGGAGGCAGCTTTAATTTAAAATGATCACAGAGAGTGAAAAACACTGTTCATTTTAATAAAATGGGCTTAGCCCCATATCATCATTTCACAGTTGCACGCTGTAGATTTTGGTGTATTAAATTCATGTACAAGGGCACTGGCAGAAACAGCTTTAGCAGTGAGTGCCTCGTTCACACTTCACCCAAAACAGATCTAGTCACATGGCTTTTGAGTCTTAACAGAAACCAGAAATACCTGTGGAAAAGAACATGTGGATAAAAACGAGGCAATCATATCGAGGCACTGAAATGAAAATACTGCCTCTCTGCTGAATTTTGAAGCCATGAATAGTACAACTAATTAAAAATGAAAAGGAACTTCTGACTTCTGACCCAACAATAGCCAAATAGACGCAAGGTGTCACCAAGCCATAGGACTTCCTAAAACACAGCATCTTCCCTTTTAAACAAAGACCACCATGAGATCAAATACTGATGTCTTCAAATCAGGACAAACCAAAACGTTTTTGTCTTCCCAACAGCGTTAAACAATTTTCCAAAGTGTTATTATTTTACAAGCCCCGGTTTCTTTTAGAGTTCCAAAAGGGAAAAATTATGATTAAAAACAAAATGATGATGAAAAACAAATGTCCGAAGTCAGTTATTTGGTACTAAGCATAAACCGCACGGCTAGCTTTCATTGGCTGGAGCTCTGCAGACACATTGGGCATGCCCGTGTCTGAGACTGCACGAATAAAGGCAACTCTGTGGTTTGTGGTTAGTGATTAAGCACCAAGTCGACTTGTTTTGTGTGTGTCCTCGAACAGGAAAATCTGCAGCATTTTGAGCGTTTCACGCTTGTAACAATGTCTTTATTATGCCTTCCAGAATTAATTGACCTAAAATCCAGTGACTCTACGATATATCTATCGGATAATTAGAACTCTAAGGACCAACAAATAAAACACATTATTGACTTTTAGAGCTTCAATCAAACAAATATTTACAGCTGCAATTTGCAAAAATTATCTCCTTTTGGGTTGGCCTCATTTCAAAATCTCCGCTACTGACCTGAGGCACATGAGAATCATCCTCGTGCGGCTCCAAAATTAGAATTCACACGTGCAAACAATGCTACGACCATCACAACAACCTGCACCCACCCTCACAGCCCAAGTGGGTCTCTTCTGAAGGCAACTCAAACTTTAGAGTTTTAAGGTTCTCTGCAAGTCTGCCTGACCTTGTGACCAAGCACAACAAGGAGGGGGGGGGGGGGGAGCGGGAGAGAGGGAGCAGTGAGGGACAGTGACCTGGTTTAGTGACCAGTAACCATAGATATCAGAGAATGTGCTTGTTGTCAATGACAGTTGCTGAAATCTGTCTATACCACACTGCAACAATCAATTTTGTAAATGATTGCAATAATCAAGGAAATTGCCTAATTTATAAATCCTTGCGTAAAGCATTTTAATGGATTCCTCCATTTTAATGCTGATGCCTTCAGAGCTAAATGAATTGTTGTCCAGGCTGTCATTACACAAAATGATAAAAACATTCCGTGTGGTGGGGAAACCACACCTCATGGATATTCAGGCCCTGAACCCATAATCATTCATTAGTGACTTCCGTGAAAGTTGCACATCCCTCAGCCTCCAGAAGGGCAGAAGAGGCGGCTTGTGTGTGGGTCAGCGCCTTGGTGGAAATCCCTGTTAGGGTTGTGGAGTCTGAACACGTTACCTTTTAGCCGCACAGGACCGCACTGCACGCGTCCCCTGGTTCTGAAGGCACCGCACCGTGATCGTTCTCCTCTTGCCCCTTTGTGTCTAACGCCGGGCCCTTCTCCTCCAAGCCTCAGAGTCAGCAGGCGGGGCCGCCGTGAACTCAGACACCGTGCAGCCCATCAACACGGACGAGGCTGGCTACACCCATACGCCCCAACAAACGGGGGCGGCGTCTCAACCCTCAAACACCTGCTCCCAGGTACCTCTACCGACTCCCACCTGGAAAGCCAGGCTCCGCACTTGAGCCCCTGCCCTGCGCCCGCCAAGGCACGTAGCTCGCGCTCCACAGTCAAACCTTGGCCAATTGATTCCAGCCAATAGTGTGCTGTCAGTACTTTACTTACTGCTCAATCTCACTAACCTGACATTTATGGTGCACTGATTGGCCTCTGTCAGTGGTGCGGGTTGTAAATTCACTTTGAAAAGCTTTGTGTTAACAGCCTTCAACCGGGCTCCGAGAAGAGTACGAACAGGCAGCCTGACAACTGCTCGACCTCCTGCCCTTATTACAGTGAGTAAATCAGGGTTTGAGCCATTAGGCTGGAGCCTGGGGCCCACGCAAAAAGGATTGACATGACGAAAGGTCAACCTCTGTCACACATGTGTAACAATTTGGATAATGGAATTCTGTAACTTATCTGAGCGAGGTGGCTAATGCTTACAAGGAAAAGTCTACCCTGCTCTGCTTTCTCTGGCTTTTATGCTAAGTAGTTGTACCGGAGTCTGTATTTCTTGTGTAAATACACAAGGCATGTCGGGACCCATGAAATCTTGGAGTCTACGAGATTCTAAAAAAGAAAGGGAGGGGGAGAAAGGGAGAGAGAGGGAGACGGGGTGGGGGGGGGGGGCAATCCAGCAGTGGATCTAGGCATGGCGTTCTTCAGATCGGCAGAACAAGAGGTTTTGGATATTGTGGATGTGGTTCCTCAGCTAACAAATCCATAAGGTTATACTACCACTATAAGTGATTTCTGGGGAGCAAAACAGACTTACTCAAATAATTAAAAGTGCCATAAGTGACACAGTAAAAGACGGAGGCTCCCCAGCAAGCTTCCGTCAGCCCAATGTTACCATAGCCACATTTTCATCAGCTCACTTGCTACCACTGGGGAGGACAGACTTCATCTGTCCAGTAACCTCTGAGCTTGGGATTTCAATTTCTTGACCCTGTTTTTAAGTCAGTGTGGAAAAAAAAAAAAATCATAGGATGTAAGAAAAGATGCGGTTGTGGACACGAGAGACTTATGAATTATTTTCTTCACATAGCCAAAATGCCATCAGTAAAAGCCATCTGTAAACAACAGATAAAATGAACTAATGAGAAATATAGTCCCATGGATACAGAACACATCACTCTTCATAAAATATTTGCAGTTAAATCACTGGCATGTCACATGCATATTTAGATTAAACCTCACTAGTGTGAGAATTTCCAAACGGCTGCTCTACGTATTTATTTTCTTAAAGCAGAATCATTTTCAGACCCAGAAAACCACCAGTGGCACTGTGCAGGGCGATATGTAAATGTAACGGACCAGGACTGGAAAGGCCCTTTTCGAAGCCAACGTTAAGTCCTAAGTTTTGATTTTTAGCACAATGCTGGAAACGATTCCAAGAGGCGGCAGATGGTTTTACAGTGTATGTAAAACTACAAAATGCTCGCACTCTATCAAATGGGCACCACTATAAAAGACATCTTCGAATCAAATGAGGCAAAGCCAAAGAGATACATCAGCTGTTACTCTGCAAATTTAAAACCTAACAGTACTATGACTATAGTTTATTTTTAAGGAGAAATCATATTTGGACTTCATGAAATTGACATATTCAAAACCAAGCTGACAAGCAGTCTATCACATGAAATGATAAATCACTAAGAAACACAATTTCTACTTCATTATAACTGGAACAGCCACATAATTCTATCCCCTAGTGCTTTGGTGAATCAGGCCAAATGCGTCAAAGTCTATAAAGCAAAAATATGGACCGTATAATTATGGTACTATCACCGGAACAACTTTAGAATGACTTCAATTTCATTTTTAAATGACTTTAATTTCATTTGAAATGATTCATTTGAAATGATTTTTTTCCAACACCTAAATATATACAAATGAGTACAGTACTATATATGCAATTGGGTATTTATAAAAAGCTAAGTAATACATTTAAA
Organism: Panthera leo; assembly: GCF_018350215.1. Taxonomy (NCBI): domain Eukaryota; kingdom Metazoa; phylum Chordata; class Mammalia; order Carnivora; family Felidae; genus Panthera; species Panthera leo. The sequence continues at coordinate 101,261,548 of NC_056679.1, read as the reverse complement.
ATATGAAATCAATTCATTTCCTTCTAGTACCAATTATGTATGATGGTTGTGAAATATAAACATTTAGCAACATGTAATATATTTTTAATATTGGTTTCATCAACATCTTTTGACCTAAGCTAAATGGTAATGATGAAAAATAGACCATTTGCTTAAAAGTAAACCTCTTATTAAATCTAGAATATCATGGCATAAAATCAAACCACAAAAAAAAAAAAAAAACCCGCATTATGTTATCCCCCTTGATTTTCTGAAGAAAAATAATGGAAGGTTTTCACGTAGTGTAAATGAAAAGGAGACACTCAAATTTACTGAGGCAAAGACAGGTTCTATAAAATTAAAGCCCTTTCCAGTTCCTTGACTGTAATCCTAACAAGTCACAACCTTATTTCAATGAGCAGAACAATTTTTCTAGGGCGAAAATAAGTGTAATCTATTTTGTCATTGTCACTAAAATTTCCAGTTAAATCAGACTTTGATTTGAAAGGCCTGAGCAATTCTGGCCTATCTTAAATGGTAACTTTATTTTAAACTTCCGTATTTTATATCCAATAGAATTTCAAGTTTACACTATGTACATTCCTCAGGTCCAGTCATATTAAATTCTGATGTTAAGCAGAAAGGGGAAACCATGTGCAATTAGATTAATCTATCTCTAGGGAAAAAGGGCACATTAATAATTGAGATAATGTTTTCATAAATGTTAGAATCAAATGTGCCTTTTCACTTCTTTATTAGAAAACACATTAGAGCAAAATTATCTCACTCTCATCAATAAGACCTAATTGCTGAGAAAGACTATGTTTTCTTTGCAAAATATTGAGAAAGATTTTTCTCACTATGGCCAAGTAACTAGAAATATACCATGTATCCAACTCTTACCGGAATAAATGTCTATAAGCAAAGTGAGTGATTGTTTAATCCATCCTGTAATGTTTTTGTTTTAAACTATCTGAATTTATTATTTTTTGTAAAACACATTAAAATCTGATTCTAAAAGAAACTGTACCCAGCCCCTCTCCAGGAAAAAGACTAGTAACTTGGCTTTCAGTTTGTTAATCTCCTTAAGTCACACACACCAAAAAAAAAAAAAAAAAAAAAAAAAAAAAAATCACTTGGACTTCTTCCTTAAAAGAGAGACAGAGAGAAAAGAAAAACTCTTAGAATTTTCCGTAAGTACCCCAAAGAGTCAAAATATATGGAAGGTAATGGAATGATATTTAACTTTCTTTAAATTGCTCTATTTTTAAGAACGAGGGTTATACACAAAGCAAATATTAACTAAAAGATGATAGCACACTGACAAAACAATCAGACAAGCTCTCCATGGCTGATGTATGTTAAATATTAAAGAGCCATTTTCTACAAAGAAAATAGAGGTTTTAATGATTAAACAAAAGGAGTAACTAAGGTGAATCTGATTGTTTCTGTAATAAGCCTTCATGTGTATAATAAAGTACAGCCATACTAAAAACAATGAACTGTAAACTGAAACAAAAATCCATCATCTACTTGGAAACAGTGACGGGAAAAGATTAGCAATCCATTTATTGTACTGAAATAAAGATAAGTAACCCTGGGAAGATCCATCAGGACCTGAGTATTGAACTCTAAATATAAAGACATTTCTTCATCAGCCAGTGACTTGGAAAAAATGTGAGAAGAGAAATGATTTCAGTTGACTTTTAAAATGAAATGGTAATGCTTCAACTGCTTTTAAGTTTTTTAAGGTCTGTTTTATGTCAACCTGAGATTCTGGAAGATATCTGAAAGAATGTGTTTTTTCAATGGATAATTATTACATGAGTCATGAAACAATTATTGCCAAAAGTTTCCTATCGATCTACCGTATATCCCGATTACAGATTCTTTCCTAATACGAATCATACAGTGATTAAAATTTTTTCACAGTAGAATTCAGGTTTGAAAGCAAAGGCTGACATGTAAGGAACACCATTTGGAACCTCCTGTTATAAATTTCACTAAATTCAAATCGGCACATTTCAGAAAAAGAATAAATCATAATGCTTAAAATTAACAAACTCAGACTCTATAGCTTAAAAAAAATTATACTAATAAAAACCTGGAACCCATTAAAGTAAGTGTTGTATCTTACAAATGGACATCGGCACTAAGTTACCTGGCCCCAGTCCGTCACATTTTATAGGATCTCCCAGGAGACAGATATATTTTGCACGGCTGCAGTTTTAATATCCCTTCGATCCCCTCAATGTTTGCTTATTCCAACTGTTCTTACAGATGATAAAAATAAACAGATCATGTCCTGAAATTAGGAAGAGGGGCCCGTAAATCATTTATGCGTGCATACTCCCAGCAAGTCTTTTTATAACACAGAACCAACTCACATACCTGAAGCTACAGGTAAGACGCACTTCCTATCGACTGAGGGATCAACAACAACAACCCTCAAGTCCCACTCCTTATTTGAACAATTTCAACTTCATGTACAAGGAAAGGTACGAGAGAAAGACTCTACAGTTTTCAGTATTAAGATTTATCATTTTACTCTATCTGTGTAGCGATCTCCAGCCAATATACCAAGAATCCAAATCCTTTAAGAAAAAAACCAAAAAAAGAAAAAAAAACAATGAACGATGGGATTTTTTTCATGTTTATGGCTTTGTCCCCTGGCACTCTAAAAATAGATGAGCTCAAAACGTGAGGCAACTGAGGGCAATATAACAGTGTTCTTAACATTTGCACATAGAGCAAATCCGTACCATTGAACAACTGCTTTAAGATCTCAGAAAAGTACTGGCAGACCTTTAACTCTATGATATTAGCACTCCTAATAACACTACTGGAACACGAAAAGTGCCTGGAAGTGTTTTATAAACTTTAAACCGCATTGGAGGTTACAACTAATTAGTCAGAAACAAAAACCAACTGGGAAATATTTCAAAACCAGATGCTTTGATTATTTCCCGCTTGTCAGTTTTTCCAATCCCCAGAGCTCTAACTCCTAACCTGGCTCCATGTACCAAGCCATTTTTCTCCCACCATGTTTTCCTGTAAAAATTTCTATTAAAAAACAAAAAAACAAAACAAAAGCAAACACTACTTGGTAACATAAATCTGCCCCTTGTTCAAGAATCCTGGTCTGAAAGATTAAAAACGTGTAACTGTTTTCCAATTTAGGAGTGAAATGGAACCTGCAACCTGGGCCCACAGCCCTAGCAGATAACTGTAAGGTCTACACCACCCATGGCCGCCACGTGGTCATCCTGGGCCAGTGCGCTGGGAGCTCATACACTTAGCTCCTCCCCCTTCCAAGGAGGTTTTACAAACACAGGCCCCAGCAGCCCATCACCAACAGCCCTGTAACGGTTCTGGAGGCCGGGTTTGTTTTTCACAATGCTGTGTCTCCAGGCCCTAAGGTAGTGCTGGCCAGAGTGCTCAGCAAAAATCCGAGTGGATTACTGAGTCTCCCGAGTTTTGGTGACTGACCATGGGGCATCTCACAATGAGCATGCCCATCTTGACAGGCCAGCGAACCAAGTGTGGGAGACACGTTGCTATAGAAATGACCATGAACGGGGACTTAAAGTCCACACCAACTTGGCCGCTGGCACTTGAGAGACTTTGTTTTCTGGCTGTTCCCGCTGCATTACACTGCCTGGCCTCAGTAAGATCTACATATTGCCCTAAGAGTAAAACTTCTAGCATCTTGTATTTCATAAATCACTCCATGGGTGAGAGGTGGCTACAACTGGTTGGGGGGGGGATTACCTATGGCCAAGAATCTGCCTCTTCAGAACTGGATCTCGATAATCAACCATAAAGCTTTGGGAGGAATCTCAGATTAACATTTTTCAAGTACACTGTTTATTTTTAAATAATAGCGTGAGATAAGATTGTGCCACTGAAGTATTGCCATTAATTGGGTGATATCAAAGTGCTCCGAGTTTTCCTATGTTTTGATTTCCTGTCTTGTTGAAGACGGTGGAACTGTACTTTGTCAGAGAAGAAGCAGAATTTGTGATTTCTCATTCACGACAGGAATTGCTTCCTTCGGACGCTTGGGAAGTTATGAAACATGTTGCAGTCTAATTCAGGGTTTACAAAACTGTTTTTATCTGGGAAAAGGAGCCTGGCTCTCTTCCTCCTGGTCAGGCCTATGTTCCTTCTTGCCCAGTGCCCAAAAACATCCTGGAAGAGCTCAGAATGGGGCACCAGATTCTTCTAGCTTACACCCCCAATGTCCACCCTCCTCTGCTCTATCACCTCACCTGCGTTTTCTTTTTCTCAAGATCCAGGGAGACTAGCTGGAGTAGAGGCCTGTTAAGGGGGTTCCAACTTCAGAAACCTGGAGCCCCTGTCTTCCTGGCTGCGCACCTCTTTACTGCAGGTGCTGCCGATATTGGGCATTTGCGTGACCAGAGAAATCTATTCTCCACTACCTTCTGGAGAACAAGGGAGGCTCTCCCCAAAAATGCCTTCCTCCGCCCCTGCCCCCACCAAGGGCCAGGCTCTTTGCCGGCCAGAGCTCCGGCTGGTTGGCAAGGTGCTGGGCGGGGAGTGACTTACCTCCCAGAGATGCTGCGTGTTCCTCACAGCGCCGGCCTGCACCTTCTCTGGGGGCAGTAGGACGCCCTGGAAGGGCCCGATCCAGGTGCCCTGCTGGATCCTCTGCGCCGCGCAGATGCCGTAGGCCAGGCCCGGCACAGTGCTGGTGCACAGGCACACCTCCCGCGGCAGGTCCCGGAGCCACTCGGGCAGCTCCGGCGGGGGCGCGGCGGCCGCGGCGCTGCTGGTGCCCACGAGCCGGCGCAGCGAGTGCAGCGGCCCGTGCATGGGACACTCGCCGTTGCGGTTGTCCGCGCACATGTCGCAACCTGCCGGGAGACAGGCGGGAGGGAGGGAAGGAAGAAGGTTAACCTGCCGCTCGAGGCGGCCCAGCCTCGGGTAAACCCCGGGGACAACAACATCCCCCTCCCGGGTAAGCCACCTGCGAGGGAGGGGAGGCCACTGCGAACAGGGGGAGAAGTAAATATGCACCTCTCCCCTAGAAATCGCAGCACCCACATCGGCCTGGTAGGAGTCGAGACCCGGGGCGCCCCAAAAGCCCTGCGAGGTAGGTGAGGATGGCGTTGCCGTCTCTGCGGAGCCCAGGGCTCGCGTCTTGTCCTCTAGGTCGGTCCCTCTCCCCCTCTTCCCGTCGGTCTCTAGTTCCCACTTCCCTTTCTCGGTTCCCAGGTGTTCTCGCTCTACCGGATTTCCAGGTGTGTTTAATACGCGAAAAGAGCGTGTCTCTTGCTCTGTCTTCTGTGTCAACAGAAATTGCACTTTGATCACCCGGGCATATCTGGTTTTCCACCTTCTACAATTAAAGAAAACACTTCTACAATCACCAGGGCAGGTGGGCAACCCACCTAGCACAGAGCGTCCTTCCTACTCCTAGGGGCCCCCGCACCAGAGGGCGGAGCCGGTCTTGGCTCCCGTGGCGCCAGAACCCCAGACAACCGCCAAAGAGGGCGCACTGGCGCTGGGGTCCCTCCCGAGCCCCGGCAGCACTCGCTCTGGCCACTCCAGCCAGAAGGGCACGGGTGGAAAAGGGGAATGTTCTGGCAGGTTTGGAGTACCTGTCCTGGAGTGTAAACTCCTCCCAGAAGCCACAAAGAAACGAAGAGCGAATTTAAGGATCAAGATAATGGGTCGTTAAGGATCAGAATAATGGCTCGGTGGAGAGGGCCCCAACTCCCGCCCAGACGGCCGATCCCCAGGCTGAAAGCGACTATCTTGAGTTATAAGCGAAGGGAAAGCTGTTGTGAAGAGGTCTCTCGCCAACGTTCCTCAGGGCGGCCAGCAGCCAAGGGGATCCCTCACCCTCCTTCTGGGCGGGGGACCTGTGGATGCCCAGTGTCCCTCGACTAAAAACTGGATGGGAAAAGGCCAGGCGGCCGCGGGAAGCAGGGCCTGCGGCGACCGCGCTGTCGGATCGCAGCGCCCTCCGGGTTATTAATGGGCCTGGCGGAGCCGCGGTGTCTGCGCCCGGGGCCCTGCAGACCTGCCTCAGGGAGGCAGCCTGGGCACCCGCCTGCGCGACCCGGCCTCCCCGGGGAACCCGCGGCGCCCCGGCGCAACGGAGTCCTATGGCACCGAGCATGAGAGCATGCTCTCAGGCGAGAGCTGGGGCACCAGTGGATACGCCAGCGCTGGGTGGCAGCTCGTCCTTGGGGTCTCGAAGCACCTCCGCCTAGCTTTGGTCACTGCCAGTCCTGGTGGATCACCCTAAGTGTGCCCTCTCCGTGCTCAAACAGAGGAAACACCCACGTAACTTTGGACAAAGTGGATCATCAAGGAAGGAACCCCTAATGGCAACCAGCCATGGTGAGCGAACCCCCCTTGTTTCACAGCAAGCTGAGGGGTGACCATCATGTGAGCATCCTATCTCCGTGGAGAAGGGCTCCAGCTGGCTGCGCCTTCCCCTCAGTCAGCTATTCCCTCACTCCTCCCAAGAGAGCCCAGGAAATGACAGGACCCTCTGACTGCAGCGTCCTGGAGGCGTCCCCAGGCCTCTCAAGTGAAAAGCAACAACCTGGCTCTACAGGCAGGAAGTGTCCATGCCTCTGGACCTGCATCGCACAAAAGCTCCCTCTTCCAGTAACAGACACTAATGTAAATACCGTCAGGCTCTGCTTTTGACTTCAGGGCCTAGATGGAAGGTAGTCCTACACTTACCATACGTCAGCCCTTCCAGATACGCTTCACACATCCTCTTAAGCTTCTGATTGTGAAAACAGAAACTTCAAGACAAAGGCGGAATGGAAAGAAAGACAATAAAAACTCAAAGTCACCCGCCGCATAGTGTTCCAGACACCTATCTTAAGCCGAGCAATCACCCTATCGTGATCCCTGTTTTGCAGATGACGCAATTTGAGGCTTCATGAGCAATGTAATGAGACCAAGGCTCAGAAACTAGAAAGTGGTAGAGAAAGATTCAGTCAGGTTTGCCTGACTCCAAAGCCTCCAGACCTAAAGATGTAGGGAGACCAATGAAAGCTGGGAGAATTGTATACCCAAACTCATAATCGATAGCATTATTTCACTGACAGCACTCTTGGGGAGATGCAAAATTTGCTCTAGCACCGGTCAATTACAAAGATTTCTAGATCTCTCTCCCACACCCTTGGGCTTGGGGCTGTGAGAAGTATGGAAAAGTGAAGAGGTGATGTCTACAATTTTGAATTTTAGTGTCTGACCTCAGAGATGACCGTTCAGCACCTGAGCAAAAAGAACTTAAAACAAATGACAATGAACAAAGGCAACAGGCCCATAAAAATAAAAATAAAATCACCCCAGGGAGTTGCTTAACCCACTTTCCTTTCTGGTTGGCTCAGTGAACCAGGATAAGAAAAGCAAGAGCATTTGGTATTCACTCCCTATCAGTCCAACCCCAGAGATTGTCAACTTCCAACGTCTCCACCACGTTCAATATCACACCAACTACATCAGTAATAAAATAAGGAGGAAAAGTACCAACTCCAGCCACCACCCCCACAGACAGCAAACACACTCCCAGTATTTGTGATGCGCGGTAAAACTCTGGCTAGTCCTTTAAGAAGTCCTCTTTAGATAGTTTTACTACTCTACTTGCTATGTTTCATTGGCCTCCAGCAGGTGTTGAAAAACCCAGTAGTGGCATTTTGCTGAATCAAAAGCTGAGTGTCTCCCAGTATTGAGAAAACTACCTGTGTGTGAAGTCCACAGCAGAGCAAGGGAGGCCAATCCACTCTAATTACATGAGTCTTAATTTAGAAACCACTTCAGGTTGCATCAAAATATTCTGCTAGAGAAGTTGACCAATTACATCTAAACACAGCTCTATCCTGATGCTGTTGTTTTTTACTCTACAAAACCTCTGCCATTGAAAATAATTGGCCCCCGGCTTAGGTCTCTTGAGTCCCAAAGGAGTCTGAAGAAGCTTAAAACATGTGAGGTAGTACTCAGAGAGTGTTTTCTAGAGACAAGCCATAAACACCTAGAAAAGGTTTGAGGGAGAAGCTAGCTAGACGCCCAAACTACACCCCCCAAGATGAATTTTTTATATGAATTTTATATATGGATGTATATATTAAATGTATATACATTACACGCAGCATTCCCTACCAAGCAATACATAAAATGCAAGTCCACTGGTATTCATAAAGAGCAAGCAAATGCATGTTCCTCGTTTCTCCTGGAATTAGGGTAATTTTTTGAACAGTTCATCATTATTATTTGCAAAGTGTTTTCTCCATCTGTGAGAACGACTATCAGATTCTCCAAGCAAGATAGGCTGAAATGCCATTTTAGCACTAGGCAACAGAAGAGACCAGGGTCCCCTCCTCTACCTTGAATAGATCCGTTAGTGCTCCTGTTGATGGGTCCCTGAATAAGGGAAGGATGTGTCACCAAGTTCCAGACCTCCCTACTGACTTGTGAAGGCCAGGCCCACTGTAATGAAGAGCAGACTCTGACTCTTCATCTCACACCCTAGCACGCCGTTTGAATCTTTTTCCGAGTGCGTGCACTACTTGTGCAAATGAAAATGGAGTAAGTAAAGGGGGCCGAGCAGGCCATGGTTTTCTTCTCTGGTGTTTCATTTCTGGTTCTAGGAAAGGTGAAATTTAACACGTTTCGGGACTTTGTTGCTGTCTGGAGAGGCTGGCGGACCCGCGGGAAGGCCCCGCCACACTAGGCCCTGGCTCCCCGACGCCTCTCGGCCGCCGCCTTCGCCTGCGCCCTCACTCATCCTCTGGAAAAGAAACGGAGGAGCCGCCGAGAACCCGGCCTCTCCGCCTGGGCGGCGATAACAGCTAAGCTATAAATCCTCCGCGACCGCCGCCGAGGTCGCGGCCCCCGGTCCCGCAGGCCGAGCGCGGCGGGGCGGGCGCCCATCGATCCCGCCCGGGGAGGCGCCCCGGGAGTGCCGCCTGCTGGCAGCTCCGCGAGAGCTCGGGGTGCGGGCGCGGGGTCGCCGGGGTGCGGCGACGGGGCGGGGGGGGCGGGCTGAGCCCTGCAGGCCGGAACCTCCCACGCCGGGGCGCACGCCCCCGGGACTCCAACCCGCGCTCTCCGCGCGTCCTCCCACGCCAGCCCCGTGCCTGGAGGGGAGGCTCGGCCAGGCCCGCCGGGGGACTCCCCGCACCGAAGTCTGAACCTTGAACGCCCAGGCCCCTGCCCCTTCCGGCCAGCCAAGGCCTTTCCTAGAAAACCAGAAAGGGCCGCCGCCACTGCCGCCACTGCCGCCCCTCCCACGGATCGGTGCCTCCACCCTGCAGGGGTCTTTTAGGCTCCCCCGAGGGGCTCTAGAGGCACACCCAGAAGGCGAGGCCGGTAGCCCGGCCACCGGGAAGGGGAGCCTAATGTGGGCGCGCCGAACCTTCTCGAGGACTCTCCCGAGGGGAGTTTAAAGCTCCCCGCGAATCGCGGGCGCGCTGGGCTTTCCCTGTTCCGCCTGGCTGCCGGCTTGGCCCAGGGACCAAGAGGAGAGACAAAAGGGGGAGGGAGAGAAAGAAGCGGGGAGGCAATGTGGATTTTATTTGTCTTTCGATGACCGTATTAATAAATTAAATGGGAGCGCCAGCGTGTGCGGGCGAGAGAATATTGGGCCGAGATAAACCTCGCCGGCCCCTGCCCCTGCGAGGCCGCCATATACATTGCGGAGATGATGAATAGGAGGGAGAGGAGATCGAAGCGGGCCTGGGCCGACTCCACTCTCTCCTACAAAACTATAGGGCAATTAATTGTGGCTTGTCCCCTCATCCTTCATCTCCTGGTGGCACATATCGATGGAGATTACTGCTGATGGACCATTTTATCACCTTAAATAAACAGTCGCCACCACTCCTAACCTCAATCTAATATATGGCTCTATGTTCGGTTTCAGGGCGCTAGATAACGAATAATGTAAAATAGCTAAATCATGTGTGTTACGGGATGGGGCTGGGCCTGCACACAAGAAGAGAGAAAAGAGAAAAAGAAAAATAGAACAACACAAAAGCCCACACACTGACTCCGAGCCTCCCTCCCACCAGGGACCAGGTCTGAAATCTAAGTCGCAGGCGCTTGACAGCGGGGTCGCTGGGCGGGGGTAGCGAAGCCGGTGCCTGGGTGGCAGGAGGACGCCACTGGGGGGTTACTGGGCTCCGGAGCTCCCCAAAACGGGACCTACGTGTCCCAACCGGTTGGGAAGAGATTGGGGAAGGTCAGAAAATACTCACCCTTCTTTCAGCTCTCTAACCCCTCAACAGGACAAACCCCAGATTTCTTTCTCTCCCACAGCCCCTCTCCCCAAGCGCTAGGAAAGGGTGGCGCTACCAACAGGAATGCTTTGCACCCTACTCCTACACCCGGGCACCTGCCAGTGCTGTTCCCACTACTGTTCCCTGTGCAGCAGGGCTCCCTCTGAAAAAGAAGGAGGCAGAGACCTCCAGCTGGGGAAGTTGCAAAGTGCCCCTACTCCACGCGGAGACACTCAGGGCGGACTTAGCTCCCACCTCCCTCCCCACACAAAAAAGAACATCTTCACATGAAAGGTATGCGAGGAGGCAATCAGCCCGGCCAAGTGACTGCCCAGTATCATTCGTACAAACACCAGGGGCGCCCTGTGGCCGCCTTTCGCTACCTTGCAAGAGTAGTGATGGGGTCTTAAGCAACGCACCAGCTCCCGGAACCCCACAAGAGGCCAAAGCGAAGGAGCCTGACGTAATCAATGGCTTCGGGCAACCAGGCAGCAAAAGCGGGCAGTGACAGAAGAAAAGGAAGAGAGACCCCATCCTCCGTTTCTACGACACAATGCCAACCAGTGTGAGGAAGGTGGGAAGAAAACCCGGCAAAGAAGCATTGGGAGAGTCAGTTCAAAGAGTACTTCAATCGTGCGATAAAATAACCCACAGAGTTAGATAAGAGAAATACAATGGAAGAGTTTACGGGGGCTAGCTTTTACAGTTTCTGCTGTTTTTAAGTGTGTGTGTGTGTGTGTGTGTGTGTGTGTGTGTGTGTGAGAAAGAAAGCCACAGGACCTTCTCTATGGCATTTGCCAAAGATGCCAATAAAGTTTCAAGGTCAAAGGACTGTTAACGATTCCTATGTGTTACTGGGTTGTTTCTCCCAGGCAAAGGGTTACTCTTCTAAAGGGATAAGGGAAGTAAGGAGGTCCCTTTCTTTGCCTTGTAAGAAAAAAGAGAAAATGTCCCAATATCCTTTTTAATATAAAGTAATAAAATGAAGCAATGCTGAATGGTCATTTCACAGAATTCTTTTAGAGGAAGATGGCAAGAGGCTAAAAGGAAACCAGGAAAACGAGCCGCAGGATAAATAGGCCCTTCCCTCTGCCTGCCTCTCCCCCCACCTCCCCTCACCCCCACCCACTTAGAACCTGGGAATGGGGCGAAGCTGTGGTTTTCACCATCTTTCAAGTAACTGAGAAACTTCCCCCCATCTAAGGCAGGGGGGAAAAATGTTTCCCACCCTTTGCATTTCTGTTTTGTTTTGATCCGCTTGCTAGATTAAACTCAATCACTTCTCACTCCATCTTTGCAAAAACACATCCCAAGGTTTCAAAAGAGCGAGGGCTCTTGCCCAGAGAAGTTTCTGATAGAATGGCAGGCCTGGTCCGCCAGCATTACACAGAACGCCTCAGCTTTCTATTTTCTTTCTCAATTGCCCCTTAATTAGGGAGAGACGTGAAGTGTAACTCTAATAGGACGATCTGACTGTCTTTCCCTTCATGTTTTCTGTTTTCCCATGCACTTGGCACAGGGAAGCCGTCCAGTCCACTCAAAAGGGAATACCAGAAGATTAACACGATAGGAATAATTTAGATAAATCATAAATCATCTCCTCCAGCCAGAGGAAAAAGTTACCTGGGCAATACACTGGTTCAAGAGCCACATATTAATTAGCAATCTATCCCAGTTCTTTCTCAGATTGATCTAGGTTCTTCTCTGGTGAAAATGCCCTGAACCTCAAGATTGCTCTGCAAACAGTATAGGAGCTCAGGGCACAGCCTGGGCTTTTGGGGTGTACTGCTGGCATTTTTTTCCAATACTCGTTTAACTCAGAAGAGAAACTGCAAGCTCGATGACGCACTCTAAGCCCAAAATCACTATGTTTTACTTAGCGGTCAGAAAATATCTTCTCCAAAAAGCATTTCTTGTCTTTCTTAATTCACATTTTTTTTTTAAAAGAACTGCTTTGAAAACAACACATTCAAGAAATTCAGTAGGAGATAAGTATTTTTTTGAAATCCACTAGGACAATATAATTTTCTAAAATTTTCTAAAGCTCTGAAATACAAAAGTCTTCTTAACTGCAGGGCAAATTCGAGTTGAAACCCTCATTTTAAACCGGTACTTCAGCCTCAAACTCTAGAGAGGAAAAAAAGTAAATACAACTGATCTTTTTGTTAGTTGTAATTACCTCCATCAGAAAAATTATCCCCATCTCTTATGAAAAGACTAAAATACCTCCATCGCTAGGTTCGCGTCCAGTGTTTTCTCATCAAAGTAGCGACACTGGGAGCCCTTTCGCTAAAACCTGGAGTTATTTTGTTTTTACAACGAATTAAGAAGTTCTTGGAGCGGGAGACATTCTGCAAGAGGGGACTTAGTCCAACGGAGAATGATAATACATGTTTATCATCCACTTTCCTCATACAGAAACTAAATGAAGAAATGAGATGAAAATAGCTGAGTGAATGCCGATCTCTGCAATCCTGTATTGCTTTCCACCTGACTCTCTTAACCTGCTTTAATAGTCTCTCCAGAGACTCTGGAAGTACACTTAGCACTTACACCAACTGCCTTAGGTGTAAGCATATCATAACTTCTGATATTACGAAAATAACTAGAGACCAAGCAATGCACATTCTTGGTCTTCATTTAGAATCTTGCTTCAAGACCTCCCAATGGACCTGTACTGGTGAGGTCTGAAACTTTGAATAAAGGATCGAAGCGGGGAAGAGAACTTCCAGCTTTAATTAGGCACTTGCCATTTACTCGGGAACAAAGCGCACTGTACGAAACTAACTACTGTCACTCTTATTTTAAAAAAGAGAAAGAAAGAAGTAAACCACCAAGCATGCCTACGGACTGCGAACGTTTACACGATCAAGGGTGCACGGAGAACGCGGGATCCGCAGGGAACCACCCTACCCTGAAGTCGGAAATGTTTTCTCATTAAGCAGTTGGCAATTTTTCTTTTTCCCCTTTTCTAAATAAACAGAAGATCCAAGAATCATGCCTGCCTGCAGGGAGAGACTGACCCAGCGTCGTCCAAAATTCCTACTCCAGCGAGGCCCGGCCAGCCAGCAGCTCGCGGCTGGTCCCCTGCAACCCCACGGCCCGAAAATGAGCTGAGGTAGTTAACTCCAGAGAGAAGGCAGAGAGAAGGAGACCCAAGCCCTGGGATTCACGCGCCCCAGAAATGCTGAGAGTCCCTCCCGTGTCCCACTAAGGCCAGGCGAAGCCCGTCTCCCACACTCCCCAGCGTATGCTTCTAGGACCCTCCCGGCCCCGGGCACAATCCCGCGGGAGGGCGGAGATCTGAAAGTCCGGTCCTCGAGCAGCGCGGGTCTTAAAGGCTTGGGGCTGCGAGGCAGGGAATGAGAGGAGGACAAGGTAACCCCGAAGTGCCACCCGGCATCCCATCCGTTCTCTTTCCTTCTCTAACGTCGGGAAAATGTTGCCACCGCGGTCTGGGACGTGCAGAGCCGCGGCCTGGGCCAGCCCACCACCCGGAGTCCCGCTCATCCGACCCGCTTCCCCGATGGGCGCCCGCGCTCGACGGCGCCAGCGCCCCTGGAGAGCGCGCGCGGGCTGCGGCTACATACGGTTGTTGGGGTCGCTGGTGTGCTGGTTGAGCGGGATGATCTCCATGCGCTGCTGGCCGTACAGGTAATAGTCCAGCTCCTCCGCGCTGCAGCGGAAGCGCGGGGCGCCCCGGACGTCCACGCCGCTGCCTCCGCCGCACTTGGAAGGCCCCGGGCCCGAGGCGGCGCCGAGGCACAGGTCTTTGGGGGGCAGCGGCTCCGCGGCGACGGCGGCGGCGGCCAGAGGGGCGAACACCGGCAGCTGCGCCACAGGCAGGGCCGAGAGACCCGCCAGCGCGGCGGCGGCGGCGGCAGCAGCGGCGGCGCAGGAGGAGGCAGAGGAGGCCGAGTTGGAGGAGGAAGCCGGAGTGGAAGAGGCGGAGGAGAGCGAAGCGGGCCGCGGGCGCAAGCTGTCCGGCGGCGGCTCTGCGCGCTCCGGGGGGCGGCGGCGGCGGCGGGGGCTGGAGGGGCTGCGGCGCGCCCAGGGGACCCGCGGCGCCGCCGCCGCCGCCCTTCAGCGGGCCGCCGCTGCCGCCGTGCGGGAAGAGTTGCTGCCAGTGCTGCAAATACGCTGGATCCACTTTGAGGAAGGCCGAGCCGCCGGGGTCTCCGGGCTTCAGCATGTCCGACCTCTCAAGCTGGGGGCAGAGGGCAGAGAGGAGGGTGCGCTTGAGCCGGGCCCAGGGCTGGGTGCGAGAGGGGCGGGGAGGATGACCGCCAAGACCGTGGAGCAAGGGCTCAGCCCTGGGCTCCGCCTGCGGCAGCCCGGTTCCCCAGCTCCCTCTTTCCAACTCCGCTGGGGCGCAAAGTTTACTCTGAAGCAGCGGCGCCTCGCGAAGGGAGCTGTGTGCACCCTGCCTTGCCTCCAGTCCGAGGCGCCCGGCTCCCGCCGCGCACTGTTGAAGCCCGGCGCAAGGGCGCTCGCCCGCAGAACTCGGCGGCAGGACGCAGCCCCCGCCCTCAGCCGGCGCCCGGAGCCGACCCGAGCCGGAGTGGCGCAGAGCCGGAGCGGCTTTGGCCTCCGGCGCCAGGAGGCGGGACAGTCTCGCCCCCCGCCCCCAGCCCGGGACCTCCAGCCTCCTATCCCCGGGGCCCAAGACCACCGGCCCCAGACGAGACGCGCCTTACCTGGAAACTCCGAGCCGCCGGCGGGTGCGTGCGTGCGTGTGTCTCGGTGGGCGTGGGGAGAGTGTGCGTCCCGGGTGCGCTACATGCCCCTGGGCCGCGGAGGGGAGAGCCCAAGATGTGATCTGACCGCCCGGAACCCTCCCGGGCTGCGAGAGATGGGCGTGGAGGCCCGCGGAACGCGCTAGAGCAGTTCAGCCGGGAGCGCGGGCCGCGCGGATCGGAGCCGCGGTGGGCTGCTGCGCTCGGCTGCCGCCGCGTCCCGGTTCCTCGGCTCCACGCTCTGGCAGCCTCCCGGCTGGACACGTGGGTTTTACGACAGCACAAAATACAAGTGTGTGTGTGTGTGTGTGTGTGTGTGTGTGTGTGTGTGTGTGTGTGTGTGAGAGAGAGAGAGAGAGAGAGAGAGAGAGAGAGAGAGAGGTGGAGATGGAGAGTGGGGGGAGGCGGTAGGCAGGCCAGAATAACGAAGGGGAGGGGAGAGGGAGAGAAGGAAGTTCTAACTCGGTTGGATCCACACACGGCCTGTGCCCCTCTCCAGCACAGATACCTCCAACGCCTTCCCACCCACCCACCCCCCCGCTCGTTTTTTGGCGTGACGTCTCCCGCTTTCCTGTTGTCTCTTCCTGCCCATGATAAGTCTTTTCTAGGTACCAGCTCACTGCCCTGATCCTGAAAGCAGGGGAAACACGAAAACCGGAATGCATCTCCTCACGCGCTCGGGTGTCCGCATCGGAGTAGGCGCGCCCAGCCGGCGAGTGGACCAAGTCCCAGTACCGGGTTTGCGCTTTTGTCCGGCTCAGTTTTTCCAGGAGTAACTGCTCGACTAGCCCGCCACGCAACTCTCAGCAGATATCCTGGCCGGGGGAGGCAGGGGCGGGGCGGGTTGCGCACTGGTACGAAACGCTCGGTCTGCAGCGGAGAAGGCAGGCTCTGGTGAGCTGGTGGGCGTGAGGCCGAGGGTCTCTAAAGGGCAGCTAGTCCTGGCGGGACTCAGGTCTGGCGGCGGAGTTGGGAGGCGGCCGCAGTGGAGTGTCACACGGCTTAGCGCTAAGCCCACCCACTCTCGAGTGGTCTGCCTGGGGAACTCGCTCCTTCTCCTTGTGGGCAGCGGCGGCAAGTATCCCGGGCTGCGTTACACTTGGTTAAACTGCTCCCGGTCACCGGCGAAGCTTTTTGCCTTTGCTGCTAGGGGCTGCCCCGGGGGGTCGTGCAGAAGTCTCTTGCCCCAAACGTGGCGTCGGCGGTGCAGGCTGGGAGAGCAGCCCCACCCCCACTCTGACCATTCCAGGTGCCTTGGAATGCCCCGCTGCCCTTCCCTGCGCGCTCTCATCTCCACGATTTGGGCACCAGCCCCCTGCCCTTCCAGGCAGTGGCAGTGCTCGGTGGGGGTAGGGCACGGACAGGGTGTGTGAAAATGATCGGCTCGGGCGCTTTCCCAAAGCCGGAGTTCTGTCCACACTCAGAGGGAAGAAATGACATTTGTCTTTCCCCAAACAAGCCAACTTATTTAGCACCCGCCACTCTGAACAATTAATAGCCACTCCTTACTGATTTCTTCTTGTTTCTTTTTGTCTTCCCACCACTCCTGTCGCCTGAGCCTGGGAACCGCGCTGTTTAGACTTTGTCCGGGTCTCACGGAGGATGCCTCGACGCTGATTGGAACACAGTTGGACCGAAAATGTTTTGACTGGCGTCGTTGTGACAAGGTCATCAGTCATTCTTGGACAGATTGATGGTATCCAAGTTTAAGGCCAACACCACGAGGGAAAACCCACGTGCTGTGGACCCCCGAGGCTAACCGAGCACTCTGAGCGCGGGCTTTGAACCCCATCGGAAGGAGACTACGAAGTTCCAGGCCCGTTTCAATTAATTTGCTGGAAGAACTGCCGAAGAGTAGCTGCCGGCCCTCGGGAGAAGGGGCAAGCTGTCTCTCTCTGACACTCTCCCGGTTCATTGCTGAGGAACGAGGAGGCTTCTCTCTTCTCTGGGAGAGACGGGGAGCCCGGACGCTGCGGCAGCGGCCCCGCCGCCTCCTTGTTTGGGGCCACGCCGGCTACGCTCAACTGTTTGGTCCCCAGGGCTGGCCGTCTCGGAGAACTCCTCCCCATACCGCCCTCCAAACAAACTTGAAAATCTCGAGATTTTGAGACGCTAGTTAGTTGCAACAACTGTCGTCCTGCCCCCAGGCCTCCTGCCGCCCGCACCCTGGGAAGCCGGAGGGGGGGGTCCCCTTCGTAGCAAGATTAGCTGATCGGTCAGGGAGAGCTTCGGATTGGCCAGGCGCGGGTAGGCGCTTCAAGTTCATTCCGCCTAGGAACCGCGCGGAGAACACATTATCATTAACCCCATATTACAGATGGGGACACTGAGGCTCAGAAAGTAGGTTGCCTAAGGTCCCGCCACTAATGCGTGATGGAAACCGCGTCAGTGAGGCGACACGTGTGTTTTCCTGCCCACCCTGGTCAAACCTCTACCCTCACCTTCGAGACCGACGCCAGAGGGGTGTAGGGGCGCCTCCAGGGAGGTTGGCCTTCCCTTGCTGTGAGGGCCAAGGGGAGAAGCAGGGACTGGAGCGGAGCCTCAGCCTCTTCCTAGGCCAGAGTGTGGAGTCCCTGACTCATCAGGTTCGCCCCCACCCCCTGCGGCCCTGGGAGTAGGCGGGTCTCAGGGCGAAGGGACCCTAGGGCCCAGAGGCCTTAGGGAACTTGCGTGAAGGAGGTGACTGGAAGTTAGAGCGAGCGCTCAGAAGGCCCGGGAATCCAGAAGCTCACACAAAGGGCTGGAGGGGAGTGTGGCGGGAATCCTGTGCCTCCCCAGTCGGCCCACCACGCGGGGCGGGGCCCTGCCCTCACGCAGAGGAGGCCCGAGGGGCTGGGCTGGGACAGAGGTCAGCGCGGTCCCCCACCCTCGGGCGCCGAGCTGTGTAGTCCCGACCGCCCGTGGCCCCGGGGTACTAAGTGCTGGGGAGGCCGCCACCCCACCCCCACCCACCGGCTGATCCTGGGCCCGCGGCTCGCCCTGGCACATCTCGTCGGTGGGGGGTGGGGGTGTTTAGAAAGTGAGGCCACCCGTCGCCAGGACATGCACCCCCCAAATCCGCCCCCCTCCTCTTCATTATTTAGAAGAAGACCGCGGAAACAAATCACTTGGACCACTTAGGAAGCGATCAAACCTTTATAAAAATCCATCGCTCCCAAATCGATGGGTGAATATTTGCTGGGAATTTGTTCCAGAGGAATAAATAAGGAGCGTGAGTGTATTAAATGCAAACGGGGGGACACGGTGGTGTTTTTCTTCATTGATTAATGACCTCTAAAATAAAACAAGTGGGAAGAGGAGCCGGGATCGATAAATTAACTACCCAAATTCATCATTTTCTCCAGCAATTTTTTTTTTTCTTCCTGAAAATTATTCTCGGGAAGCCCATTGTACCCTTCGCTGGGAGGGGAAGAAGGGAGCTGGAGGGGAGAGTGGGGAGGGAGTGCCAGGAAGGGACAGGAAAGCGACAAGAGGATTGGGTCAGGGAGACCCTCTATCTGATTTCGTTTGACACACAATTTTAAAGTTTGCCTCTCATATTAATTATTTTTTTCGTGATGGAGGAGGGGGACAAATGGTCGGTTGCCTTTGACAGGACTCCAATAAAGGATTCAGCAGCTCTCTGCCCTCGGCGCTCCCACTTCTAGGTTTAAGGTCATGGATGGCTGAGTTAATAATTCATTAATATAGACATTTATTCAGAAGGGTTCTCTGAGACCCGCTCTCCCGCCTCCTCCCAGAGATTTATTTTCCTGGGAAATGGCAGGGAGGGGGGAACTATCCAGCTGCAGGTGAAAGGAAGGAGGAGGAAAAGGGAAATGGAGAGAGCTGGACACAGCTAGGAGGAATCTTTGTTCGGCCAGATTCACGGACAGGTCCCTCTAGCCTGCTGACAAAAACTTGGTAGAAAATGTGGCATCCGAACAGCCCAGGGACCGTGGCCTCCAACATTCCTTTGCCTGTGTCTACATCCGTTCACTAGCCCTTATTCAGAAAGCCCCTTTCCTCCCCGCTTTAACATCGGAAGAGCCTTCTGAGGACCCGGCAGTGCAGGCAAAAGGGGGAAATCTCTGGGTAGAGACTAGCCAACCCCCCTCCCCCGGCCCTGTGAAGTTCCCAGAGGAACTCTGCAACTGGCCCAGAGGAAGCTCCATTCCTAGGGGCACAGGCAGCTTCTGGTGGGCACTACCCCTTCAGAAATGGGGATTTCTGAAATGTGGCATTCAAACAAAACCAAATCACAAAGTCCACATCTGCATGAAGTTTATGGTCAAGTAAAGGAGTTGTGAGATGCTAATAAGTGCAATAAAGAGCGATAAAGGGTGTTAGTATTTGAAATAGGGTGGTCCGGGGAGGCACCCCTTCCAAGGTGAAATTTGAATAGATACTTAACAGTAAGGGGATGACTGCTTTGTGCGTGGAGTGGAGTGGGGGCATTCCTGGCCCTATCCTCAGGGCCCCAGGGCGAACTTGGTAAAAGGGGCCTCCTCTGAAGAACCGCCAAGGATTCTGCCTTGTCAGCTTCTGGCCACACTTGGCTCCCCCTGCTTCTCTCTGTTCCCACCTGCCCCCCCACCCCCACCCCGAGATGCTGTGAGCGCCTCAGTGTCCTTTCAAATACATCTGCTCGTTGTTAACATCAGTGCAAGTCCCCTCTGTTGCTGGCTGCTTAGAGACTTACACAGTGGCCTGCCCCAACCCCCCTGGGCCTCAGTTTCTTCAACATCAAACAAAAGGATGGGGCTCCTGTGGCTTTCCACCCTAAGGATTCTCATAAAGGAGCTACCCAATTCTGATGTCCTCTCTGCTACCTATTTTATACCCCACCTCTGTGAGTCTAAGATGTATGGTGCGTAAAATGTACAGAGAAACTGAAAACAAGGAAACGGACGCCACTTATGTGAATCACTGCCATCTTCCCACTGACCCCTTTGCATCTTGGCTGGTTTGTCCTTACTCAGTGATAGCAAACAGTGTGTTGGAAAGAAAGGGTGTGAGAGGGAAGACACAGGGCTAGAGTTGGTGGGGGGTGGGGAGTGGAAGGGACTGGAAAACTCCCCAGGAAGAAGCCAGCTCTCTCCTGAAATGCTGCAGCATGAAACTGTTCCTCTGAGGCCTTGGCAATTCAGACCCATTGCCTCCTCAGCTTGCCTCCTGTCACGCCTGCGTTGGGAAAGCAAGTGCCTCGCTTTGCGAGGTCAGAGATGGCCTCTGGGGCCAGGAGCCCAAGCTTGGCCTATTTCTGACCACTCTCTTTTATCCTCTGCCAAAATTACTGCAGACAGCACCTGTTCACTTCACTTGAAATGCAGCCGAACCCTCCAGCGCCTTTCACTAGGGTTTCCCAACAGCTGTCACTCAAACAATGCCTCGCAGCCACCCCAGGCCTGATTTGGATTTGACCTGCTGACCTCGAGGTGAAAGGCTCTCCCGTCCATTACCAGTCCCCCAGGGCCGGATCATTCTCCCAGGAAAGCCTTTAAAGATATCCCTTCTGCTTGTGGGGAAGTCAGCTATTATTATTTACAAAGGCCTCGTAAGTTTAAAACATATTGGGGAAGTTCGGTCCCTTAAAGATTTCCTGAATAGCCAAGGAATGAAAACCAGCCCCTCTTTCAAGTCTTGACGAGTAAAAGAGAAATAATTAGACACGGAGAACTGTCCCTTCAGAAACTCATGTATCTCCTTTACTGTCTCCTTCTTTATCTACTTTTCGCCCATTTCCCCCAATTTGCTCTTCCCTTTTCCCCAGAATCTGTTAAGGATAAGACCAATTGAAGTTAGCTACAAATTAACAGCTATACCTACTATCTAATGGACACCTACTATGTGCAAGAGACTACGGGCAGGGATCTTTGGGACAATCTCCTCTGATTTCTTCTAGCAAATGCTACCTGGTTCTAACACGGGCTGCTTTGGGTCACCAGAGCATTGCCTCAACTGGCTGAAGCCCGTAGGCCTTAAGTTCTAATCAGGACGAGGCAAGCATGTTGCAGCGCATCTGTTTGAAATTAGGAACATATGCTTTGGTTGATTGGCATTCTGAGGGTCGGTGCTTCCTAGTGCCTGCTGGGTCCCCCTAAATGCCTGGCGGCGGTCTAGGAACCAGGATGGCTTCTAGTTAGCCCCGTTCATGAGGGGCCCTGAAGATTTTGTCCCAGAGCAGCCTGAGGAAATCGGACCCACACCTTAGGGGATTACATATATATATATGTAATGTATAATATATGTGCTCATAATATGTAATATGTAATATGTAATATATATATGTGTATATATATATACACACACATACATATATATATACACACACATACATACACACACACACACACACACACACACACACACACACACACACCCCTGTGGGAGCCCTGGGAGTCCTGTCTGCCCCCTCATCATACTCTCTCCTGGATGGACTGGTGTTCTTGCCCTCTTCTGAGTTAGGGGGTCAAAGGATGACACTAAAGTGTGCTCTTGTATTATTTCTGGCGAGTCTATGTTCTCTGTATAAGAGCCTCCCGGCAAATAAGTAAATAGATAAATAGATAGATAAATAGATGATAGCTAGCTAGCTAGATACATAAAACTTACTCTCAGTTTTTTGGAACCAGAAAAACTTGCCTTTAGACCAAGATAAAGCAACCTGTGCAGGTTTCTGGGGGAAGCCAAAAGAGGATAGGGGCTCCTGGGTGGCTCAGTCGGGTTAAGCGTCCGACTTTGGCTCAGGTCATGATCTTGCAGTTTGTGGGTTCAAGCCCCACATCAGACTCTGTGCTGACAGCTCAGAGCCTGGAGCCTGCTTCAGATTCTGTGTCTCTCCCTCTCTCTGCCCTCCCCTGCTTGTGCTCTCTCTCTCTCTCTCAAAAGTAAACAATTTTAAAAATCTTAAAAGAAAAAAAAAAGAGTATAAATCTGCAGTGCCCCTATCTTCAATGTTCCGGGGATAACTTTCGGAGTCCCCACTTTCCTTCTCTGATCTCCAGGATCTGGAGCCAGTGGGTGACATAAGAGTTCAGGAGAGGAAGCCATCATTGCTTGAGGCCAGGAGATGATCAAGCAAAGTTTCACAAACGAGAAGGGCTGTGAGGACCGCCTGCATTCTGGCTAGCAGGGAGAGGAAGTGAGGAAAAGCATTATAGGACAGGAGAACTGCCTGAGCCAAGCTGCCCAAGGAAAGGACCCACCAAAAATAAACTGGGAGGCTCCTCTGTCTTTCCTTCATCCACTCAGGAGAATAACAATGGAATGACTGACTGCCCTCCTTCAAGGGCCGAGCACCAGCTCCTTGAGGGCCCTGCAGTCCTAGTCCAGATTCAGAAAAATGTTTTTATGAGAATCTCCTGACCTAATATGTTCAGGTTTAAATCTGACAATCACCTCACAAGTACGGTAAGTGAAAACTGTTGAGAGCTCCAGTATACAGCCATTGGCACAGAAGGTACACGGGACCATGGTTCAGTAAGTTCAGCAATGCTATTTCCAGGCTCTGGATGGTACAGTCTATGACTCTCCAACCCACTCCTTCAACTCTTGGTCGACTCTTGGTTTCGACTCAGGTCATGATCTCACAGTTTTGAGAGTTCGAGCCCCGCATTGGGTTCCGCGTGGACAACGCGGAGCCTGCTTGGGATTCTCTGTCCCCCTCTCTCTCTGCCCCCTCCCCACTTGCACTGTCTCTGTCTCTCTCAAAATAAATAAGCTTTAGGAAAAAAAATATATATATAACTTAATATAATAGTATAATAATAAATATATAAATATTATATTTATATATTAGGCCTGAGGTAAGTTTAAAAGATACTTCTGAAGTAAAAAATCATGTAGGAAAATGTTTCAAAATATTTACTTATTTACTTATTTATTTATTTATTTATTGAGAGAAAGAGAGAGCTGGGGAGGGGCGGAAAGACAGAGAGAGAGCGTCCCAAGGAAGCTCCTCACCGTCAGCACAGAGCCTGATGTGGGGCTCGACCCCACGAACCACGAGATGGTGACTTGAGCTGAAATCAAGAATTGGACAATTAACGGACTGAGCCACTCAGGGGCCCTGAAAATATTTTAGAATATGCAGATACATTTCCCAAGGATCCTTACAGACTAATTATGGCTAATCCCGCGGCAAAAAGAAAACAAAGAAAGATATTACACAAAAATGACAAGATTCTTGAGACTCAAAGAAAAATAACCATTTTTTCATTGGCAAAACTCCCAGATTCTTAAGTGAAACTTGTAAAAGGCTAAGCACGAACATGGAATACATTCTTAGCTCATCTTTATAATATAGTAATTGACAGGTAACACTGAGACATTGATTGGAAAATTAACATTTTGAAAAAATCAGTAATTAACAACGTGACTTTTAAACATATTGTTAAGTATGGCCAAGGTTCGGGCATTTCCTTTTTGTCTGTCTACACTGGCAAGCATTTTTCAACTCAAACATATGTTTGGGTGGACAAGTATTTTATTTGGCAGCAACCTAACAGTTTAAGTATAGATTTCAACATCAAATGTTTGCTCCATAAGCAACCATTTTTCAAACAGAAGCATTTCTCACCATTGTTTCCTCAAACAAATGTTTATCTTGGAGCCGGCAGAGGCAGCCAAGCATTCCAATAAATCTCTTCAATACGTTCATCACTATTATTTTGTCACCTACAAGATCTTCTATTGGTCACATCCTCTTACGGATTTTCAAAGGGTTGCTTCGCAAGGCCAGCCCTCAAAAAGCTTTGTACGACAAATGCAAGCATTCTCAAGATGACATTTTTCTTTGTTGAAAGGGAATGGAAGGAAGTACACGCCCATTTAGCAGTGTTTCATCTGTGTTGATGCCATTCTACTTGTGATTTGATTATTGGCACTACTGGTCTTCTGACTTCCAGATACAGAGTTGGGAAAGTGGTTGGCATGGGTCCCTCTGCTCCCTCCTCCCAGACAAAAAGGAGAGGATGAACCTCACATGACTCTCTGAGTGACCGTGTGCCGTGTGTGTGAAGACAGAGGACCACTGGGATTTGAAGAATCTGCGATGATATAGTCTGGCTATATATTTCTTTTTATTTATTTATTTACTTACTTACTTGTTTACTTATTTATTCATTCATTCATTCATTTTTCAATTGGAGACAAAGAGAGCACGCAAACAGGGGAGAGGGGCAGAGGGAGAGAGAAAAACAATCCTAAGCAGGCTCCCTACTGAGCGCAGAGCCCGACGCGGTGCTCGATCCCATGACCCTGGAATCAAGCCCTGTGCTGAAATCAAGAGTCAGAAGCTCAATCAACTGAGCCACTGAGGCTCTTAGGTCATGATCTCACCATGTGTGGGATCAAGCCCTGCATTAAGCTCTGTGCTGACAATGCAGAGCCTGCTTAAGATTCTCTCTCTCCCTCTCTCTCTGACCCTCTCCCGTGCTTGCTCTCTCTCTCTCACTCTCAAAATAAATAAATAAATAAACCTAAAAAAAAAAAAAAACAATGGAGTATTTGATGGTTACATATGAAAAGCCTGGTTGGGGCGCCTGGGTGGCTCAGTCTGTTGAGTTTCCAACTCTTGATTTAGACTTAAGTCATGATCACACAGTTGTGAGATCGAGCCCCACCTTGATGCTCCTTGCTGAGGGAGGAGCTGCTTGGGATTCTTTCTCTCTCTGCCCTTCTCTCTCAAAATAAATAAATAACCTTAAAAACCAAAGTCCAGTTATGGGTTTTCAGGTCTAGATGGATTCAGGGCTTCAAACAACATGTAGTCTAGGTCTTTCTCTTTATCTCTTGGCTCTGGCTTCCTCTGTTGTGACTTTAATTTCATGTAAAACCTGCCATGTGGTTGCCCCCAGCAACTCCAAGTTCACCTTATTTAATCTTCCAGATAGCAATCCCAGGGGAAAAGTTCACTCCTTCCAATTGTTCCAACAAGAGTTCTGGTGTTACGTCTTCACATGGGCTGATTTGAGTCACCCAGCTGACCCTGAATTAATGATCACTGCAGCCAAGAAAATGGAGTGTACTGACTGTCCAAGCGTGGACAGTAGTCCTAACTAAATCCAGAGACTGAGACTGGGACAGGAATCGTTTTCCAAAGAAAACCGGGTGTTATTTCTAGAAGATTTATGAATGAATGAACGCTGAACAAGTTAAAGTAGGTGGCCCCTCCCCTAGGAAGGCTTTGCCTACTAATAGCTACAGGTCCCTTTTTATAGGGAATATTGCCGTTGAAAAGCCCACAGTTGTTACAGCAAATCTGTATTCGTTCCTTGTTGTACTTGGCCTTCTGTCTTGAAACCACCATAAATGTCTACTAGGAGCAGAGGCTGTAATGAACGAGTTTGGCTCTGAGAGCCAAGTGATCTGTGTGACCCACACCAGTGGTTGACCAACCCAGCTCCCATGTGCAATCTGCACAACCCTTTTTTCCCTATTCACCTTCTAGGGTTGACTTAGAAGCAGTTGAGGCGACCCAAGCAGAAATCCTTGGGTAAAACTTCTAAGAATTCTTAAAAATTTTTTTCAATGTTTATTTATTTTTGAGGGGAGGGGGGAGTAGGGGCAGAGAGAGAGGGAGACACAGAATCCGGAGCAGGCTCCATACTCCGTGCTGTCAGCACAGAGCCCCACAAGGGCTGAACCCACGAACCATGAGATCGTGACCTGAGCCGAAGTCAGATGCCTAACTGACTGAGCCACCAAAGAGCTCTTAAGAATGCTTTTAAGAAAAAAAAGCTTCAGGAATGCCTGGGTGACTCAGGTGGTTCATCGTCTGACTTCGGTTCAGGTCATGTTCTTACAGTTTGTGGGTTCAAGCCCCGTGTTGAGGCTCTGTGCTGATTGATAGCTAGGACCCTAGAGCCCACTTTGGATTCTGTGTCTCCCTGTCTCTCTGCCCCTGCCCTACTCACACTCTGTCCCTCTTTCTCTCTCTCTCAAAAATTAAAAAAAAATAAAATTAAAAAAAAAAGATGAGAGTTTGAGCTGCCACGCCTTTTAGACTTCTGACTTTTGTCTGTTGCTCTTCCCCATTTCCTCCGTCCACAAGCACAAATATAACGAGTGGAGGTACAGGTGTAGCACTGCTGAAGAAGAAAGCTATGAGCAAAACAGGGAAAAGCCAGGATGCAGAAGGAGCCCAGGTCCCGTGTGGTATCCCTGAGCTACAGTCCGAGCCTTAGACTGTCTGCCCCTAGCTTTCTTGTTAAGCAAGACAAAAAACCCTCTGCTTGCAGCCAAATGCAATCTCACCTCATACACAAACCTCCAAATCATCTGTGTAATTCACAATGTGGTTTACAGAAGGGTTGATTAATTAGGCGTACCTGGGGGCTCTCAATTTTTGTTAACTATTCTTGATACCTCGGTGGCGAGGCCATGGTTTTCATGCTTTAGGAAGACATACACTGTCCACATAGGCAGTATACCTGGACAGCAGAGTTAGTGGCATTTGGACTCCAACGTGGCTCTGACACTAAAATTGGCAATTGTGTGATCTTTGATAGGTTATTGAAACATTTTTGTACCTCAAGGACCCCATCGTAGTTTCTTAGTGTCATGAGCATTCAATACCTTAGTCCTGGAAAAATGTTTAGGACACAGAAAGCACTCTCTATATGTTATAGCTTACAATGTGCATCGCTTTTTAAAAACCTATTTATAATTTTGTGGCTTCTGTGTTTTGGTATCCTAGGGGTAACTCCAGTTAATACATATGGCTCAGGGGTGGCTGGGTGGCTCAGTCGGCTGAGTGTCTGACTTTGGCTCAAGTCATGATCTCACAGTTGGTGAGTTCAAACCCCAGCATTGGGCTTACTGCTGTCAACACAGAGTCGGCTTCAGATCCTCTGTCCCCCTCTCTCTCTGCCCCTCCCCTGCTCATGCTCTCTTTATTTTTAATAAACATTAAAATATAATAATAATAAATTAATTAAAAAAAAAAACCATATCACTCAGGAATGAGCACGTGGCGTGGAGACACTATGGTTAACTATTTATGAACCGCAACCCTAGCCATACAGAGACTGTGTGGTCAAGACTGTGGCACCTGTGAGTTCCCTTCGACCAGAGATCTCATCCTTTCTCTTGCACCTTGACCCTAGTTGCTCCTGAGATACTCATTCCAGTGTTTGGGCTGATCTCTTAAATGCACATTTACTTGCCTTGGCTGAATATGTTTTCTCATTGACTGTAAGAAGCGTCTGGATATGAAATCAATAATCATGATTGAGAATACTTATATTTCATACAAAAAGAAATGCCTCAGGAGAAATGGATGCCATTGTAGAGTCTATAACAAGTAGGCTAAGTAGTAGGTCACCGTCTTGATCATGAGGCCACTCATCTTGGACTTAATTGGCTACCTTAACACATCCTCACCCCCAACTCAAGTACATGCTGTTTGCCAGGAAAAGGACTGGGTTTTAGGACAGAGGTAAATACTTTTGGCTAAAACTTACTGAGCATAGATTATGCACCAAGTAATGGGTTAAATGCTTCTCAGGTATCATTTCGCGGAGTATTCATTTTGATATGAGCTACCTTTTAAGGGAAACATTTAGGTTATTTTATTTACAGTTTTACCACCTAAGAGTGCATGTCTAAATCTCATGGTTCATGAGATCAAGCCCTATGTCAGGCTCCATGCTGACAGTACAGAGCCTGCTTGGGATTCTCTCTCTCCCTCTCTGTCTGCCCCTCCCTCCCTCCTGCTCTCTCTCTCTCTCAAAATAAATAAATAAGTAAACATTAAAAAAAGAGTTATCTCCAAATAATTTTTGAATTTTTGTGAATTTTGTGAATAGAATCATACCAAATGCTTTCTCTAGAACCTTGCCTCTTTTGCTCAAAGCTATAAAGTTAAGCTTCATTCACATTGTTGTATGTGAGTTCGTTCACTGATTTTTAATGTCACGTATCATAAAAATATACACCATAATTTATCCATTTTAGATTGATGGACTTGCGAATGGTTTTCATTATATGACTATTTTGAAAGATGGTGCTATGAACATTGCCGAACCTGTATCTTGTTAGGTGTATGCTTGAGGTTCTGAATGGTATAGACCCATGAGTGGACAGGCTGGATCCTGAGGTTTATATATCTTAAACTTTGCTAGAAAGTACCAAACTCTTTTCCAAAATGGTTACATTAATTTGTACTCCTGCAAGCAAAGAAAGAAAGTTCTTGCTATACCATATTTTGTTAACCCTTGGAGTTGTTAGTTTTTGTATTTCTTAAGGTCTACATTGGCAAATTTTGACATTTTGATATTAACTTGCATTTCCTTGATCACTAATGAGTTGAGCACCACTCTGTATGGTCACTGGCTATTTAGAGTTTCTCTTTTGAGTGGTGCCCATTAATGACTTTTGCAAGACTTTTGTCTGGGGTTATCTGATTTTTCGATCTTGATTTGCAAGCCTCCTTTTTTTCTCCCTCTTATTTGGTCTGCTTATGAGTCGTTTGTTTACTGTATGCACTGCAGATACCTTCTTCCCTTCTGTGACTCACAGTTCCACTTTCTTGATGGGGTCTTATTTTAATACAAATTTTTATTTTATTAAAAATTTTTTTTAAAGTGTATTCATTTTTGAGAGGTGAGGGGCATGAGCAGGGGAAGGGCAGAGAGAAAGGGAGACAGAATCTGAAGCAGGCTCCAGGCTCCAAGTTGTCAGCACAGGTTCTGCCACAGGGCTTGAACCCATGAACCGTGAGATCGTGACCTGAGCCAAAGTCGGATGCTCAACAGATGGAGTCACCCCGGCGCCCCTTAAATACAAAATCTTAATCATTTTTGTATGATCTATGCTTAATGCTTCATTAAGGAATCTTTCCCTATCTCGAGGTCACAAATATATTCTTCTATATATTTCTTTCTAAAAATATTATTGGACTTCTTTTTCCAGCCATCACAGAATAGCAGGGACTGAGTTTACCCTTCTGTCAATACAACCAAGAAACTCAACAAAATATGTACAACAATAGTTGTCAACACGTTGAACACCAGGCAGTGAAGGACTGTGATCCTTCAGAAGTGGAAAGCAGAAGGGTTAAGGTCTACAGTTGCCCCAGCCCACTGCCTTGACAAAGGAGTCAATAAGGTGAAGACCAGCACACTTGCAGAGTTGAGGAGACAGAGCCAAGATGTGGGGGAGTCCAAGGTAGCTGGAATCTGCAGAACAGAGGGCTCAAAAGACAGCTGCATAGAGAAGGCACAGAAATCTGCAGAGAGCCCCCTAGAGTGTTCAGCAGAGTCCTGATCAGTGTGTGTGTGTGTGTGTGTGTGTGTGTGTGTGTGTGTGTGTGTGTGACCAGTTTCCCCTCTCCTGAGGAAATCAATGCTTCTAGTTTTTTAAATACTGTTCCTGAGACATCCTATTCATATGTACCCCCCACTTTTTGGTCAAATGTTAAATAACGCACACTGCTTTGTACCTTAGGTTTTTTTAACTTAAGAAATAAAGCTTAGAGATTGTTCCGTATCTATGAATAAAGAGCGGTCTCAACTTTTTAAAATAATGTTATGATCTAATCATTAGTTAAGCTGTTCTCTGCTGATGGCCATTTAGACTGTTTCAAATCTTTGTTATGACACATAATGGCACAATTTTGCACATATTCTTTTGCATATTCTGATGAATATTTACTGGTGTAGTGTTGCAGGCTCGCATAGGCTTTTGAGGGCCATTTGTTACAATTTCAGGAACTTTGAGCTCTGGTTGATGGTAGGAGAATAGTTGGAAATTAACCTTGATAGGAGTATTTATATACCATTAAAAATGGCAATATCCAAATAATGGAACGAGCCTAAATGTCCATCAACTGACGAATAAAGAAGATGTGGTTTATATATACAATGGAATACTACTTGGCAATGAGAAAGAATGAAATCTGGCCATTTGTAGCAATGTGGATGGAACCAGAGGGTATTAGGCTGAGTGAAATAAGTCAGGCAGAGAAAGACAGACACCATATGTTTTCATTCATATGTGGATCTTGAGAAACTTAACAGAAGACCATGGGGGAAGGGAAGGGAACAAACATAGATACAAACAGAGAGAGGGAGGCAAACCGTGAGACTCTTAAAATACAGAGAACAACGTAGGGTGGATGGGGTGGGGGAGAGGGGAAAGTGGGTGATGGGCACTGAGGAGGGCATTTGTTGGGATGAGCACTGGGTGTTGTATGTAAGCCAATTTAACAATATATTTTAAAAAATAAAAGAATAAAACTGGCAATATCAGGGCACCCGGGTGGCTCTGTTAAGCATCTGACTCTTGACTTCAGCTCAGGTCATAATCTCTTGGTTGGTTAGATTGAGCCCTGCGACAGGTTCTGAGCTGACAGTATGCAGCCTGCTTGGGATTCACTGCCTCCCTCTCTCTCTGCCCCTCTCCTTCCTACGTTCAATCTCTCTCTCTCTCTCTCTCTCACTCAAAAGAAATAAGTTAAAAAAAGAAACCTGGCAATATCTACACATAAAAGGCATTTCCTTATTTTGGGTAGAGAGTTGGCTGTTAAGTATGTACAGTTTTCAATGAACACATTTCCAATAGTGGAATTGCTAATTCAGAGGGTATGTAACACTTGCCATCTTGATATATATATATTGCCAAACTGCCCTTCATGGGTTTCTACCAGCAATGTATAAAAGTTATTCCTGAATTCTCATTAACGGTGTTATCAAAATTATTGATCTTTGCCAATTTGATCAGGGAAATGGGCTTCTCAGTGAAGTTGTATTACTTACACCACTTGTTATTGAAAACAGACATCTTTTTATATTAGTTTTAAATGTTCTTTAGAAAGAACTCAATTTATATCCTTTGCCTTTAGATTGTGGGATTTGTTATTATAAATATTACTTGTAAGAGCTCCTAATATGTTAAGAAGATAAGGACTTGTTGTGGGATATGAATTGCCTGTATCTTTTCTCCAGAATATTGTTTCCTATTTAAGCTTGTTATGGTGGTTTATGCAATGCAGATTATTCAAAATTATTTTTATGTAACTAAATTCATTGATATTTTCTCTTGATGCTGATGATGTTACACATCTTACATGCTCATGGACCACGTGTATATTTTCTTTGGAACACTGTCTTTTAAAATGCTTTCTGCAAAAGAGCCCAAATGTCCATCAGCTGATGAATGGGTAAAGAAGATGTGAAATCCTGCCATTTGCAACAACGGGGATGGAAATAGACAGTATTATGTGAAGTGAAATAAGTCAAGGACGGACAGATATCATATGTTTTCACTCATATGTGGGCTTTGCGAAACTTAACAGAAGACCATGGAGGAAGGGAAAAGGAAAAAATAATTTCAAACAGAGAGGAAGGCAAACCATAAGAGACTCTTAAATACAGAGAACAAACTGAGGGTTGATGGGGCGGAGGGAGGAGAGGGGAAAATGGTGGTGGGCATTGAGGAGGGCACCTGTTGGGATGAGCACTGGGTGTTGTATATAAGTGATGAATCATGGGAATCTACTCCTGAAGCCAAGAGCACACTGTATGTTAGCTAACTTGACAATAAATTATAATTTAAAAAATCCTTTCCCCATTCTTTAACTGTTCACATTTAAAATGTTAAAAATTTTTAAATGTTAAAAAATGTTTAACATTTTTTAAATGTTTATTTATTTTTGAGAGAGAGAGAGAGTAGTGTAGAGGCAGAGACAGAGGGAGACAGAAGATCTGAAGCGGGCTCTGTGCTGAGAACAGACATCTCGATGTGGGGCTCGAACTTAATGAAACACGAGATCATGACCTGAGCCAAAGCTGGGTGTCTACCTGACTGAACCACCCAGGTGCCCCTAAAATCCTTTCCCCGTTTTAAAATTAGCTTATTTGCATTCTTATTATTGGATTCAAAAAATTTTCATGTATTCTGAATACAAGTCTCTATTAGATCTCTTCTCTTATTCTGGGAATTGTCCTTTCATTTTCTGGATGGTGTCCTTTGAAGCATGAATGTTTTAAAATTTGATGAAGTACAATTTATCTATTTGTTTCTTTTTGTCTTGGCTTTTAGCGTCATATTAGGATCAAAATCACAAAGATTTGCTCTTGTTTTCCCTTATAAGTTTTATAGTTGAATTCTTACACTTAACTCTATAATCTCTCTTGAATTAGCTTTTCAGTATGATGTGAGGTAGGGGTCCAACATCATTCTTTTGCTTGTGGAAATCCAGTCATCAGAGCACCCTTTGTTGAAAAGACTACTATTTCGTTACTGAATGAATGGTCTTGGCATCCTTGGGGAAAATGAACTGACCATAAACATGAGGTTTATTTCTGGATCCTCGATTTTACTCCACTGATATCTATGTCTATCCTTATGCCAGCGTCACACTGTCTTGATTACTGCAGCTGTGTAGCAAGCTTGGAAATTGGGAAGGGTGAGTCTTCCAGCTTTGCTCTTCAAGGTTTTTTTTTCTCTTTCTTATTCTAGATCCTTTGGATTCTCACAGGAGTGTTAAGATCAGCTTGTCAAACTCTGCAACAACAAAACCAAACCAAACCAAACCAAACCAAACCA
The DNA here is from genome assembly GCF_018350215.1 of Panthera leo. Classification (NCBI taxonomy): domain Eukaryota; kingdom Metazoa; phylum Chordata; class Mammalia; order Carnivora; family Felidae; genus Panthera; species Panthera leo. The sequence goes on along the minus strand of NC_056679.1, from coordinate 101,229,033 downwards.
AACCAAACCAAACCCAGCTGGGTTTTGATAGGGAAACCTCACTGTGCCTGTCATTTCTACCACTTCGGGCGTAAGGGGGTTGTTATGGATAAACGTAACATCCAGGTGTGTCAGATGACATCAGGGCACTGGCCACAGCTAATGTGACCAGGAAAGAGAGCCTGACACCAGCATAGCTGTCTGTCCATGACTACGTAGCCTTCTCCATGATCTCAGCCCAGAGACACAATGTGGAGTCAGGGGGACTGGCTGACCAATCAGATCTCTTCTCTCAGGTAGTGTGAATTTGGGACAAAGTCTTTCAGTCTTTAAGAGTAAGTTCTTTGCAAATAGAGAGCAAGAAACTGAGTCTTCCTATAGTAGCATAATAGAGAAGTGAGGAATAAAAAGATGCCAGCTGTTGAGGGGACCTAATGACCCATCTTCTAAAATTGTATTGTTTCTTTCTTTTTTATTTTATTTTTAACTTATCTCTGCTCCCAATGTGGGGCTCCAATTCATAACCCAGAGATCAAGAGTCACCTGCTCTTCCAACTGAGCCAGCCAGGCACCCTTAGAGTTTTATTGTTTCTTAAGGATATCACAGCCTTGGTTGGGTTGGGCTGGGCTCTTTAAGGCATCCTGAGTGGAATCTCCTTCTTTCCTGCCTGAATTATCTACACACAGGTCTTTCGGGGTGGGCAGAGGCTGTTCAAGAATTTTTTTTAGTGCTTATTTGTCTATTTTGAGAGAGAGAGGAGAGGGGCAGAGAGAGAATCCCAAGCAGGTTCCATACTGTCAAGGCAAAGCCTGGCGTGGGGCTCAGTCCCACAAACCATGAGATCATGACCTGAGTCGAAACCAAGATGTTTAACTGACTAAGCCACTTAGGCATCCCTGTTCAAGCATTTCTTGTCCTCATTTCAACCTCAGATGAAAAAATGCAGACCCTAACACCTGAATAGTGTGCCCTTTACTTGTGGTAGGTGGCTAAGTTCCTTGGGCACGGGGCCAGGAATGTCTGATCCCACGCAGCAGGACCTGGCACATAGTAGGCCTTCAAGAGATATTTGTTCAATGAACAAAATGCTGGATAAACACACTGTGTCCCCTGTAATCTGTTCCTCTCCATGAGGGTCAGGAAAATACAACTCAATCCTGCCTTCTCACTCGGAGCTGGCTGTCGGCTGTGGAATCGAGTCCACAGGCAGGCCAGACGGAAGATGTGTCTCAGAGTAGCTGCTGAGTTTCTCCTTAGGACAGGTTAGTTCTGTGCAGGTTTCTGGATGTCCTGTCCAGATGCAGCCACTATAGGCAGATGGGTCCTGACACACAGATCTGGGGTGGGGTGGGGAGACTGGACTAAACCAGGCTGGGCTGGACACGCTCACCCTTCTCCTTCCTTTCCTTTCTCCCCTCCCCTCTTCTCTTGCCCCTTTCCTTCTTCCAACATTCTTGCTCTTCAGCTAAGAAAAGGGAGCTTGACCTAATCAAAGATAGCCACAGCTATTCTCCTTTCCATCAAATAATTTATATTTCTTTTTCTTTTAATGCTAAAAATAAAATATTCCTTAGGCCATGCTAAATCCATTATTGTTCAAGTATCTGAAAGGCCTTATCTCTTTCCACTCTCCTCCTTGCCAACCCTACTCTAGCCACACTGTTGTCTTCACTGTTCCTCAGGACACACAGGCATGCTCCCACCTCAGGGCCTTTGCACTCGCTCTTTCCTCTGCCTGGAATGCTTTCTTCCCCCCTGATGTTCTCATGGTTCAGTCCTTCTTCCCTTTCAGGCCTTAGGGAAATGTCAGCTTCCCAATGGGGTCTGCCTTGATTTCTCCATTTTTGCTTATTCACTTTCCTTGCTTTATTTTTCTCCACGGTCTGTATCATCCTTTTATACAGAGCATGTTTTTGTTTCTTATTTTGCTTAGCATCTGTCTCACACAAGAGGATGTAAGCTTCTTGAGGGCCAGGATCTTTGCCTATTTAGTTTCCTGCTCTCTCCCAGTGCCTAGAACAGCTCCTGCTCTTAGCATGTGCTGAATTTTGAATTAACACGTGACGTCATGAGGCGCTTCGTCTCCCGTTATGCCTTGCTATGTTTCCAGTGTCCAACTCTGGCCTTGGGGATCACTCTGCCCTCCACCAGGTGGGAACAGAGGCATGCCACCGGGTAGTCACAGAATGGTCGCCCAGTATCCAGGGCCACAGGCAGGCCCTTGAGTGGCCCAATACAAGTGACTGCGTTTGTAGCCATGAAACATGGTCAACACTGAATGGACAGTTTGTCCAGTGAGGTGAAGTGATCAGCTGTATCCCAAAGGCTCGGCAATCCAATTGTCTACAGACTTTGTGGCGCAGAGGTAAATGGTGGCAAAGACAGGACAAATCAGGGGCGCCTGGGTGGCTCAGTTGGTGAAGCATCTGACTCTTGGTTTCGACTCAGGTCATGATCTCACAGTGTGTGGGCTCGAGCCCCACACCAGGCTCTGTGCTGATGGCACAGAGCCCGCTTGGGACTCTGTCTCCCTCTCTCTGCCCCATCCCTTGCCCTCTCTCTCTCAAGAAAAAACATTAAAACATTTTAAAAAATAAAGACAGGACACATCATCACTTGGGGTTTGAATCCTAGTGAAGTCTCTTCAAATGGCTGTTACCCAGGATCAAAGAGGGAATCTAGAGAAAGACCAAACATGACCCCCAGCACTTTAAGCGTGTCATGTTGCTTATCACGAGTGTGATGGGAGGAGGAAGTTGGAAAACTCATTTGATTTCCTATGGTCTGAAAGTCTTTATCTCCATTTCTTTGTTTGGATTAAAATGCGATATATGTTGTATACGGTTCAGGATACCCCTCCGCCGTTAAAACTAAATTAATGGTGGGAAGGTGACAGCGATTTGAGAGACGAGAATCACCCTTAGTGCTTCTCCAGACACCTCACGAAGTTAGGAGAGAGCTTTGCGGGGAACAGTTCCCCCAGGGAACTAGAATTGGAAATGCTTGACGTATGCTTGCTTGGAAACGGTGACAAGCTAAGATCTGTGATTCTGAAGTGGTAAGTGTTGAAAGCTTAGATGGAAGCATGCCACTTTGAAATTTTTTTTTTCAACGTTTTTTATTTATTTTTGGGACAGAGAGAGACAGAGCATGAACGGGGGAGGGGCAGAGAGAGAGGGAGACACAGAATCGGAAACAGGCTCCAGGCTCCGAGCCATCAGCCCAGAGCCTGACGCGGGGCTCGAACTCACGGACCGCGAGATCGTGACCTGGCTGAAGTCGGACGCTTAACCAACTGCGCCACCCAGGCGCCCCGGAAGCATGCCACTTTGAATGATCCATATTTTGTCCTAGAATTAGGTCATGAATTACCCACCATCTCACTTCATGGAGCATGAGTTTCATTAGGCCATTTTCTTCCTGTGAAAACCGGGCAGTTTTACAAGACAACAGGGCAGGGTGTCTATCCTGCATGGCATGTGAGTAGTCATCTCATCAGACGTGGGTCCAGACATCTTCTCTACGCGCTTCTGAGGTGCCTGACATCTGAACATGTACCTGGGATCTAGAAGATTCAGATCACCATTGACTCGCAGCTCACACTGTCTTTGTTACAAGGTCCCAGAGCAACAAGAGCTATTAGTTGGAGGGTCAGAACGTGTGCTAACATATGAGCAGAGATAGCAACAGAGGCTGCTATCGGCAGTAACGGGAACAAATACGTAATGCAACGGGGCAGCCGAGAGAGAAGAGAGAAAACTTGTGAAGTAGGTCAGCACTTCCAATGAGCAGAGGAGGTAAAATTTGTCTCTTTCGCACATGTGGTCCCTCATTCAGCAAGCATGTAGTTGAGCACCATCCCTGTCCCAGGCATGTTGTAAATGACAGGCGATGCCAAGATGAAAAGGGGCAGTCTGTGTTCCCAAGATGTGCACAGTTTAGTAACTGCCGAGGGGACACTGCCCCAAGGCATCTGGCACATTCCTTCAGAGGCATTGAAGCAAATCAGGAAAACTAAGCGATATGCAAGGTATGTGGCCCATGATGCGGTGATAGTTAGATGTGACAAGAATACACCACATTTAAGAAAATGTGAAATTAAAAAAAAAAGAAATGGGAAGGAAACGGTAAAAGACAAGACTCTACAGTTCAGGACCGGACATAAACAAGATGAGAGGAAAACACAGAAAGTTGTTTTTTTTCTTTCAAATTCCTTAACTCTAAATATCGAATCATTCAAGTAATATCTATTCAACTTACCCCGTCTGGGTAAAGGTTTTTTATTTTTTAATTTTTTAAATGTTTGTTTTATTTTTTTGAGACAGAGAGAGACACAGCCTGAGTAGGGAAGGGGCAGAGAGAAAGGGAAACACAGAATGTGAAGCAGGCTCCAGGCTCTGAGCTGTCAGCACAGAGGCCCGACACGGGGCTCGAACTCACGAACTGTGAGATCGTGACCTGAGCCGAAGTTGGACGCTCAACCGACTGAGCCACCCAGGTGCCCCAAGGTTTATTTTTTTAAATAAAATTTTTTAAGATTGATATTTTATAAATAAGGTGAAGAAGAATTTCTTGTTTCTAAAGAGCTCTCCTAAGAATGGTGATGGCAACAAGTGACTATGGATAGTCATTTTTTGTTTGTTTGTTTAAAACTTTTTATTTATTTTTACAGAGAGTGAGGGAGAGAAAGAGCGAAAGAAAGGGAAAGAGAGAGACAGAGAGAACAAGTTGGGGAGGGGCAGAGAGAGAGAAAATCCCAAGCAGGCTCCACAACGTCAACACAGAGCCCAACACTGGGCTTGAACTCACAAAACTGTGAGATCATGACCTGAGTTAAAATCAAAAGTTGGCTTAACAGACAGCCACTCAGGCACCCCTGTTTGTTTTTGTTAAGTAAACTTTAGCCCAACGTGGGACTTGAACTCACAACCCCGAGATCAAGAGTTACATATTCTACCAACTGAGCCAGCGAGGTGCCCAGGCACTGGATAGCTTTAAGGATCCCAGAAAATCTGACCCCCCTAAACCGTATTCATGTAAAGGAATGGCGTTTTCTCCGATCTCACTAAAAGAATCATGCCGACATCATTTCCTCACAAGTCCCCTGGCCCTGCCCCCACTCCATCTTTTGCCACCAGACTGTGGCACCTAGGACTCTCTCCGTGTGGATATTCCAGGGATGTTTAACGCTTGATCATGCCTTGGCAAGAGCACAGAGGTGGTGACTTTGTGAGAAGTAAAAGGGGGTGCTGCTGGGTTGAATACTGACCCCAGCTCTCCCAAGTGAGCGTCCACTGGAAACCTAAGAATGTGATTTTATCTGGAAATAGGATCTTTGCAGATCCAAGTACTTAAAATAAGATCATATTGGATTAGGGTGGGTCCTAAATCCAACGACCTATGGCCTCATAAGAAGGCCACATGGAGACATAGACGCCCAGAGAAGACAGCCATATAAAGATGGAGGCACACTTCCTCTCTCTCTGCCCCTCCCCTGTTCATGCTCTGTCTCTGTCTCAAAAATACATAAACGTTAAAAAAAAAAAAAAAAAAAGATGGAGGCACAGAGGGAGTTACGTTGCCTGAAGCCACTGAACACCGGGAGCCACCAGAAGCAGGCAGAGAAGAATTCTCTCCTAGAGCCTTTCAAGGGATCATGACCTTAGTGACCAACACCTTGATTTAGGATTTCTGGCCCCTGAACTGTGAGAGAACATGTTTCTGTTGTTCTGAATGAGCTGACTTGTAATGTTTTGTTAGGGCAGCCCCAGCAAACTACTTGAGGGGGCCTGACAGGAATCATGGCTACAATCAAAATAGCAGTAAATATCGTTTCAAAGATTCAATGCATGGATTAATGGCTCTTCACCACTGGAACGACCGTGTCCCATCTCCCCTGCTGCACTGAAGCCTCTGAAGCAGGCCCAAGCCCTCAAGGTGAAGGGCCATTCAGGATGGCCCCTTAAAATCAGCACTGTAGGTTGTAAGTTAGGGGTGGGAAAGAGAAGCGGCCTCAGGCCTGCCCACGCCTGTTGTGGGGCTGGAACGAACTCTGGAGTCTCAGAAAAGACGTCCAAGTTTAAAGTCTTTGAAACCACTCACAAAAACCGGCCCGAACCATACAGATGGCCTGAATTTCCACTCTGTGGCAGAAATTACTGTGTGACCCTGGGCAAGTGGAAGCTCTCTTTCAGTCCTGGTTTCTCCTGCCTGAAAACCAGGAATAAGACAGTACTGGACTCTTACTTTCGCAATGTTTACCATGAAGCTGGCAAAATCCATTCTCCAAAGTCCAGAGGTGCTCTAAGTGGAATGAACACATATGCCATTGGGCCCCAGATACTTCCCGTTTTTGCTGTTATCCCAGCACGATTATCAACAGCTCCCCTTGCACTCACAAAAACTGGCCCACTGTCGGTCATGAATTCTATGGTCGCCCAGGTTTTGAGGAATTCTCATGGACGTGGCAGAGAAAAAGTTACAACGCGAGCCTGACCTTGGCCGGACCCTGCACAGAGCACCACAATCATCTCAGGCATGCGCCCTACAGCGATGCAGTTAGCATTACTTGCCCTCACTGTGTATCTTTCACATATATGCATATTATTTTCATTACAGTTCGTTTCAGTACAGATGGAAAATATAGTCGGTATGTAGGACTGTATAATATTGTGTATCGAACACAAAATAACCAGTGTGTTTAATAATTAGATGATTGGCGTGCCTGGGAGGCTCAGTTCCGTGAGCGTCCAACTCTTGATTTCAACTCAGGTCATGATCCCATGGTCGTAGGATCAAGCTTTGCAAAAGGCTCCATGCTAAGTGTAGAGTCTGCTTGAGATTCTCTCTCTCCCCCTCTGCCCCTCGCCCCTGCTCATGTGCATGCATGCACTGTATCTCTCTCTAAAAAAAAAGCGGGGGGGGGGGGGGTGCCTGGGTGGCTCAGTCAGTTAAACGCCTCACTCTTGGTTTTTGGCTCAGGTCACGATTTCATGGTTTGTGAGTTCGAGCCCCACATTGGGTTCTGCGCTGACCATGTGGAGCCTGTTGCAGACTATGAGTCTGAACTTCTCTCTTTTCCAGCAAGAGAGTGGATGCAGAATTGAATACCAGAAAGGTTAACATCCGGGAAGAGAGAAGAGCCCCGAAGCGGGGTTTCTTCTCTGTATTTACTGAGCGCTCAAGATCTTACCCATATGGTGAACGTGAAGAAAACAAGATCTGACACATGTGAACATGGAGAAAACAATCAGATAGTAATCATTAACTTGTATAAGAAGCAAAGGGCCTGGGTGACAAGTGGAATTTATGATCAGAGTGGAAGAGTATATTGGCGTCAGATGGAAAGTGATTTCCTGCAGGTGATATAACAAGTTGCTCGTGTTCCCATTACAGTATCTCACCCGCCCACCTCGGGCGTTTTTGCCCCATGGTGGTGGCTTTCCACCCTAAGCTTTTTTTCTAACCATTTATGTAAGTAGAACCTATTTCCCCACAGGATCCTGCTTGGGATACACTCTCTCTCTCTCTCTCTCTCTCTCTCTCTCTCTCTCTCTCTCAATAAATAAATAAATAAATAAATAATCATAAAAATTAGATGATTGGTGTTCTTAACATTTTATATGATGCAGAAATCCATGATGAACTGTTGTATAGACATCTGAGATGTTTGGTGAAATCTGGAGCAACTTGATTGCACTTCTGGGTAAGCCTAGAGTTCTCTATGATTTTTTTTATATTTAAAATAACAGAATATAGTCTCTCTCGTTCTGCAAATCCCCTATCTGGCACATTTTCAGGAGCAAATGCGATTGGTAAGGAGGGATACTTATATGTCACTGGGTTGTGAAAACTAACTAGCACACACGTATAGCAAGCACAGGGCTCACAATGGCTGCCTCGTCCCCTCTGTTGAAATGAAAACTCTATGTAGAGAGTAGGAATCCCAGCCCCCATGCCCAGTGTGCAAGAATCCTCACCTGCTTTATTTGGAGTTCTCATTTAGGCTGCGTGACCCACATTTCATGTTGCTTGGAGGGAGCTCGCCTTGCCTTGGATTGTGACAGGAAATTCTGGTCCACTCCTGTGCCACCGGGCAACTGGGTCCTTGGTCACCAACCAACACGGTCATGGGGGGAGCGGAGGGCTTCCCCTGCCCCTGCATGTGGTTCCTTGAGCGCTCCTGCCGGCCTCCTGCTGGGTGCCACCTGGGGCGCGGGAGGTTCACCGCACAGCCTCCTGGGATCCCTGCCCCCACTGCCTCCACCTGAGCCCCAAGTGCTGCCGTAACAAATTACCACAAACACCACAGATGTATTACTACCTTGCAGTTCTGGAGGGCAGAAGGCCAAAATGGGTCTCAGGAACTAAAGTCAAGCTGTCAGGACCAGCTGGCTCCTCCTGGAAGTGCGAGGGGAGAATCTGCCCATTTGCTTTTGCCACCTTTGTGGGGGGCTAGGGAGAGAGCACCTGGGTGCTGGGACTCCCAGCATTTTCCTCCATCTTCCAAGCCAGCAGGGTGATGTCACCACACCACCGGTGATCCTGTTCACCTGCCTGCCTCTGGCAAGGACCTTGTGCTTACACGGCGTCCACCTGGGTACTCCAGGCTGATTTCCCCCATCGTGAGTTCCTTAACTTAATGCTATTTGCAAGGTCCCCTTTGCCGTGTAAGGTCACAAATGCATAGATTCTGCAATTCTGGAGGGGCCATGACTCAGCCTAGCACACCTCACAGAGTCATTCCTCCCTGGGGCCTTGGTGCCTCCCAGGCGCTCCTGGAAAGCAGGGCACAACCCCCTCTGCTCTGGGAACCCCTCTTCACGTTTGTGTCCATGCACTTGCCCCTTAGCTCTCCCCATCCCCGCCTCAGCCTGGGAGAACCTTTTTTCAAGTTTGGAGGTGAAAGGAAAGCACCCCCACCGGGGCATTTTGTTCAGATCCAGAATCTTCTAAGCTCCCCCCAAGATTTGGGCTATGGTAGCACAGACATAAGTAATTTCTAGGGTGCTTCTGCTTTTTGGCCCGGTACCTCCTTTTCCTGAGGTTATGGACCAGAGCAAACCATCTAATTAAAAGATGGGAGGTGAAGGGGGGAATGTGACAAAAGTCTGTAAATTAATATCTCAAAGTATTATCCAGTCACATTTGCAAACCAACATAGCTCTGTGTGAGGGATAAAGGCAGAGGCGTGTCAAGAAGGGGTCCTGGAGGAAATCCGCCCAAAGGCTGGCTCTTCAGCCTCTCTCTCCCTCTGGTGACTTCTCACCCTTATTTCCACCGCGGCCACCAGCCCGTGTGGCTCTGAAGGCACCCTGCTTCCCCTTCAAAATATTGCCCCTAATCTGCACAGAACTTTCGCCCGTGCTTCCCTCAGCACACCTAAGACAGGCTGGCACTTTCACAGAGAGTGGTACTCAGTATCAAAACAGACAGAAGGAAACAGCTACACAAAATACAAACAGCATAAAAATGATTATGACTCCATCAGGCAACCGTCTGGCCATGGTAACAGCCGGCTGTGACAGCCGGCTAAAAAGAGTGTCTGGGGGCGCCTGGGTGGCTCAGTCGGTTAAATAACCGACTCTTGATTTCCGCTGAGGTCACCATCTCACGTTTCGTGGGTTCGAGCCCAGCGTTGGGCTCTGTGCTAACAGTGCAGAGCCTGCTTGGGATTCTCCGTTCAACTCTCTCTGCCCCTTCCCCTCCCCAACTTGAGCTCTCTCTTAAAATAAATAAATAAACTTAAAAAAAAAAAAAAAAGAGTGTGGCTTTCTCTCTTCTCTGCCATTTCTGCTGTCACCCCTATCCTTACCTCTCACTCTAGAGCAGGTGTCATATTATTGTCTGACACACGACAGCAAGCCAGGCAACTCTTCTTTCTGGTCCCCATTAAATAGAAACCCACATCTCCAAATCTGCCACCCACCATACTGCTCAGCCCTGGTTCATCACCATGGTGACTGACAAATGACCACAAATGAGAACCAAGAGACGAGGAAGGATCTCGGCCTTCAAGCCTTAGGCTCTGAGCTCCACCTGTGGAGAACTTCAGATGTTCCACATAAGTGAAGAAGACCCCCTAACACATACACACACACGCACAAAATATCTTGAGAATGTGTAACTGCACTTTCTGTACATGATTACACACTTAGGGAGCAGGAAGGTAAATTTTCAAGGGAGAAGGTATATAGAATTTTAGCGGAGAAATCACAATTTCTTCAAAAACAGAAATGACCCAGTTCAAAAGTGGGCAAAGGACTTAATAAACATTTTCCCACAACATATGCAAAGATATGCACAAGATATGCAAATGGCCAATGAGCACATGGAAAGATGCTCAATATTATCTGTCATTAGGAAAATGCAAGCCAAAACTACAAGATATCGCTCACACCTACTAGGATGACTACAATTAAAACACACACACACACACACACACACACACACACACACACACACACAAGATAAAGTATCAGCGAGAATGTGGGTAAATTAGAACCGTCATACATTTCTTCTGGAAATGTAAAATGGTACAGCCACTGCGGAATACAGTTTGGCAGCCCCTCAAAAAGTTAAACGTACCATGACCACATGACCCAGCCTTTCTACTCCTAGGTATACACACGGTGAATTGAAAACATATGCCCACAGAAAAATCTATACATGAATGCTCATAGCATTATTCATAATGTTCAAAAAGTGGAAACAATCCAAGTATCCATGAGCAACAATTAACATTATTTGAACAAAGGTCCACAAATTCTTAGCAGCACTGCTGACAAAAACTAAAAAGTGGAAACAACCCAAACATCCCTCAATGAATAAAGAAATCATGATATCAGCGTAAAATGGAATACTACTCACCCATGAGAAGGAATGATTCATGCCACAATGTGAATGAACCTCAAAAACAGTATGCTAACCAAAAGATAGGCACCAAAGGTCATGTACTGTATGATTTAGTTTATATGAAACATCCAGGAGAGGTAAACCCATGGAGCCAGAAGGCAGATTGGTGGATGCAAGAGGCTGAGAGTGGCCGCTTAATGGGTAGAGAGTTTTCTTTGGGGGCAATGAAAATGTTTTGAAACTAGATAGAGGTAACTGATTGAATAATATTGTGAATGTATTAAATGCTACTGAATTGTACATTTTAAAAGTGTTAATTTCATCCTATGTGAATTTCACCTCATTTTTAAAAAACGTTTATTTGTTTATTTTGACAGAGAGAGAGAGCAATATGCACAAGTTGGGGAGGGGCAGAGAGAGAGAGAGACAGAGAGACAGAGAGACAGAGAGAATCCCAAGCAGGCTCCATGCTGTCAGTGCAGAGCCCAACATGGGGCTCAATCCCACGAACCAAGAGATCACGACCTGAACCAAAATCGAGAATCATCGCTTTACCAACTGAGCCACCCAGGAACCCCTCATCTCATTTATTTTAAAAGAGGAAAAAGAAATACAGAACTAGGAGTAAGAGGACCAGAGACTGAATCCTGATCTATTACTTGTTAGCCATTTTACTACAGGAATGTAAATTAAAGTCTCTCTGGGCTTCAGTTTCCTCATCTGTAAAGTGAGACTGATAATGTTTGTACCATCCACATCATAGGGCTATTGTAAGAACAAAATGAGATATTGTTTAGGACATATGACTATCATGTCACCGTTTTATAAGATACAGCAAAACCTTCTATTGTGAGTAACTTGTTCTGCGAGTGTTCCCCAAGATGAGCAAACATTTCTAATAAATTTTAACTTGATAAACAAGTAATGTCTTGCAAAACAAGCGGTAACGGATCAAATGTCACATGATCGCAACTGAGCCCATGGTTCTTCTCTCTCTCTCGCTGTGGGATTGGGGGTGATCATCACTGCAATGTCACATTTCCACAAAATCCTCAGAAGTAGGCAAAAGCAAATGTCATTGGATAGGTTCCTTGTTAAAAAAAAAACTTGCACGAAAAGAAAAAGATTCCATTGAGCCAACATACAGCAGTGATTCCATTAGTGATAGTGAAAGTTGTCCTACACAATCACCCTCCTCTCTTGTCTCCCTCACACCAGCCACAGAAGTTTGCAAAGGTAAGCGCAGGTTAATTTGTTTCTTTTTCTTTATATTTTCTTTATTATTTTGTATTATATTACAGTATTATAATCATTTTTATGTGAATATTTTTGGGGTGTGGAATGAATCATCTGAGTTTTCATTATTTCTTATGGGGAAATTTCCTTTGATATACAACTGCTTTGGATTACAAGCATGTTTCTGAAATGAATTATGTTCTCAAACCAAGATTTTACTATACTAGATACGATTATTCAGGTATTAGTCATTAAAATATACACTCCAGGGGCACATGGGTGACTCAGTCGGTTAAGCGTCCGACTTCAGCTCAGGTCATGATCTTGGGGTTCATGAGTTCGAGCCCCACATCGGGCTCTGAGCTGTCAGCACAGAGCCTGGAACCTGCTTCGCATTCTGTGTCTCCCTCTCTCTCTGCCCCTCCCCTGCTCAAGTTCTGTCTCTCTGTCTCTCAAAAATAAATAAAAACGTTAAAAAATATTTTTAAAAAATAGACACTTGATAAGAACATCTAGAGCTTCCTTTCATACTTTTGCAAGATCCGAGTTATGATAAATGTACTTGCAACATTCTATTTTTAATTAATTTACATATTATGAGCAAAGGATTAAAATAGACAATCCTTATCCAAATAAGTAAGCAACATCTTCAAAATTTACTCCAGGCTATCAAGCCTCATTATGGAATTGACCCTCAGGGAGGAAGATAAAACACATGACACAAATTCTTTTATGGACAGGTGACGGAAATGTGAGTCATTTTACATGCCCAACAGGCACAAACACATGGTTCCTTGTAGTATATCAGTCTTCCCTGGAGTAGGTTCTCACAATATTTTCAACAGAGTAGTGATAAGAATATAGGCAGGGACAGTAAAAACATCTGTGGTTTAAGAAAGCATAAATAGGATTTATCTCATGGTGGCAAGGACTTAATGTTTAGAGGCTCTGTTAGTAAACATAAGGTCCTCCCTCCCAATTTCAATCTGGTTTCAGTCTAATTCAAATCAGGATCATGGGAAATTTGAGTTAAAAATATAAAATAACAGAGGCACCTGGGTGGCTCTGTTGGTTAAGCATCTGACTTTGGCTCAGGTCACGATCTCACGGTTCGTGGGTTCAAGCCCTGCATTGGGCTCTGTGCTGACAGCTCAGAGCCTGGAGCCTGCTTCGAATTCTGTCTCCTTGTCTTCCCATCCCCAGCTTGCACTCTGTCTCTCTCTCTCTTTCTCCAAAATAAATAAACATTAAATATATATATATATATATGATATATATTAAATATATATTAATTAATATATATAGTAACATAAAAATCTCTACATATTAAAGAAATTAAGAAATAGTACCAACACATCAAAAGATCTCTCTCTTCCTCTCCCTTCTGCTTTTTTTTTAATGCCACAAACAGTCCCATAGGAATTTGGTGATAAACAAATAAACAGATGAAGTCTCATGAAATCGTTAGGGTTTTTATAGTGTATTCAGGAGGCTGGTAAATTGTTACTCTTCTTTGATTTTATATCTCTACCCTATCTCCCCAAAGCATTCTAGCTGATCATGTCTTGAAACATTTTAAAGAGTAAAATGCAAGTGAGCTGAGGGTTTTACAGGATTTCACAAATAATCTGGACTATTTAAATATAACTCTATTTTTCTTTAGAAGGCCATAGTCATTTCATGCCACTGTGAGATTCTGGCCATCTAATAATAAAAGCATGTGGTAAAATGAGTCATTATCCTCTATTTAGTAATGTGCAAGAAAATCCTCTAACAGAAACTAGATGTGTGCAGTTGTGATGAGTTTCAGGCAAAATTATACTCACTTAGTCTAGTTGGAATATGTGTTCTTATTGTTGTAAAACTGTTTTTTTTTTTTGTTTGTTTTGTTTTTTTTTTGAGGAGAGGGAAGGGGCAGAGAGAGAGAGAGAGAGAGAGAGAGAGAATCCCAAGCAGGCTCCAAGTTCAGCACAGAGCCCGGGACTCAGGGCTCAGTCCCACAACCCTGGGATCATGACCCGATCTGAAATCAAGAGTCCAACGCTCAACCGACTGAACCACCCAGGCACCCCAAAACTGGTTTAGTTTCACTGCTAAACACACTCAAAGTGTCCAGAGGTGAACACCCAGTCCTCCAAATTCTGTAAGCCTGTTGTAATTACAGAGCTGAGAGCCAGGCCCCAAACACGGGTCATCCTATATAACCAAAGATCCAACATAGTTCTAAGAAACCAAGGACACTTCTTAAATTTTGAGTGTTTGTACACTAAGTTACATATATGAATAGCTCATTTTTAATTAATCTGAGACATGCATGTTCTGAGAAAGATTGCCTACTAACATAAGACAGTAAGTTGATACATTTCCCTAAAGAGCTTAACATTTTTGTTAATATAACAAAAGTTGAAGTCCATATAACAGTTCTGTTCGCCTTTTTAAACCATTAAAACTAGTTAGCAGCCCCTTCTTACTACTTTCAAGTTCTATTAGTCAGGAACCTGCTCGGTGAACAGAAACAATCCAGCATTGCTGAGTATGTATGACGTGCTCGATTCTTAGACCATCCTAGATATATAATTTCACTAAACTCTCATCAAAATCTTGTGAAGGTTATCACCTCCTTTTTAGAGATGAAGACACTGTAGCTCGGAGAGTTTAAGTAGGTGGTCTGAGGCCCCATAATCAATAGGTCAAACTAGGGCTCAAACCCAGGGTCTTTGGACTCTAGGAGCAAGGCTTACAAACCCAAGTTAATGAGTTAATTACGGAACCTAGCATCTAGACACCCAACGAGCTTCCTGGGTGTTGAGACTGGAGAGCAAGAACCAAGCCTGTTCCTCTAACAAGTATTTTCTAAGCACCTGCTAGGTGCCTTGTGAAGGGTGAATTAGATAGACACGGCCCCTGCCTTCACAGTCTAGAGGTGAGTTAAGACATCTCTAAAGCCAGTGCGCCTCAGTGACTCAAAAGAACTACAGAAATGGTAATGATAACATGGCATGGGAGAGGGGCCTTCTGACTCCCAAGCAGACTCTCAGGATGAGGGGGAGGAGGAGAACATAAATCTTGTAACTGTGTCAAGTATGGTAAGTTTAATAGGAGACCTGTGATTGATTTAACAAGCATTGCTGGAACACCACCTTCGTCCAAGGCACCAAGCTAAGCCTTCCTTTTCATAAGGGTATTCCAATGTTTCACGCATTTCCTGTTTCCTAAATACAGGCATCTCCTAAGAGAAAGCTGTGCTTCCATGGAAAGATCACAAGTATTTCTTAAAGATCTCATTGATTATCATGAAAGTGGTACAGCTGCAAGAGTCCCTTCCATGTGGGGGAACTGGTCGGACCTGAGGACATAAGGGCAGGGTGTTCCAGACCAGATTACATGCAGGCAATGACCACAGAATTGAAGCATTCAGGCCGTGTCTCCCTCCAATGCATCCAACTGTGGAAACTCAATCAGGTCCAGAAATGAATCAATTTCCTTTGCCTGTGTCCTTAAATTTGATGAATAGGGCCTTTGCTTAGAGCTACTGAAGCTGCTATTCATCTCAGTTAGTTGCTAAATAAAACGTTGTTCTTGGATGTAATTCTGGCGAATATGACTTTGGAGATTTTTCATTTAACTATGTAAGTCCAAATTATTTCCCTAGTGATTCTACATTTGAGCTATTTTTGTTCCACATGCTCCATATTTTTTTCCATGTTAAAGACTAGGAATCTAGGAAGACCAGGTTTTCTTGTTGACCGTACAGAAGATAAACCCAAGTGCAAGTGCCAATTTCTGTGACAAACAGCTAAAGTCATCATCAAGAGTTACTTTTCTATTCAGCGCGAATGGACAATCAGGAAAGAGTTTGGGACCTTTAGACACACAAAATTTAAAGTAATTATGAAAGATAAGGTTTAAATCAACAAATAAGCTGTATCTGAAGAGAGTAGCAATGATTTCGACTTGAAGTAGAGGGGCCAGTGGAACTTCTCCACAGAACAGTTCAGAACGCCGTGGTCTTTGTGGTTAAGGACTTGCCTAGTCATGTAACTAGTAGTGAGTAGAATGTAATTGGACCTTGAGTCCTTTTTTTCTCTTCTTTCTTTAAATCTTTAAGCAGGGGCACCTGGGTGGCTCAGTCGGTTAAGCGTCCGACTTCAGTTCAGGTCATGATCTCACAGTTTGTGGCTTCAAGCCCTGAGTCAGGCTCTGTGCTGTCAGTCTGGAGCCTGGAGCCTCCTTTGGATTCTCTGTCTCCCTCTCTACCCCTCCCCCTCTCATGTTCAGTCTCTCTCTCTCTCTTTCCTTCTCTCCCTCTCAAAACTAAATAAACATTAAAAATTTTTTTTTAATTTTTTTTAAATGTTTTTATTTTTTTGAGACAGAGCATGAGCATGGGAGGGGCAGAGAGAGAGGGAGACACAGAATCCTAAGCAGGCTCCAGGCTCCGAGCTGTCCGCACAGAGCCTGATGCAGGGCTCGAACTCACAGACTGTGAGATCATGACCTGAGCTGAAGTCAGACACTTAACCAACTGAGCCACCCAGGTGCCCCCCCAAATTTTTTTAATTAAAAAAATAATAAAAATTTTTGAGTAAATTTTTATTTTTATCTAAGTGAGGTATGCTCATCATTCACAAAGTCAGAAAGTATCAACTAAAAAGGCTTTTTATAAAAAACACTGGTCCCTGACTCACCCCTTTACCATACCTCTCATCTCTGTCTTCTGGGAGTACCCCTTTGTTTTTTTTTGTTTGTTTGTTTGTTTGTTTTAATTTTTTTTAAATGTTTATTTATTTTTGAGACAGAGAGAGACAGAGCATGAACGGGGGAGGGTCAGAGAGAGGGAGACACAGAATCTGAAACAGGCTCCAGGCTCTGAGCTGTCAGCACAGAGCCTGACGTGGGGCTTGAACTCACTGACCGCGAGATCATGACCTGAGCTGAAGTCAGCCGCTTCACCGACTGAGCCACCCAGGCGCCCCGGGAGTACCCTTTTGAATTGTTGCTTCCAGCATTTACACAGCTTTGTTTTTCTAGGTCCTATAACTTTATCCATAAATTTTTATTATGAAAAATTACAAAAAGCATATATCTACATCCACATAGTTATGCACTCACATTTTTGATGAATTCTTTTTTTTTTTTTTTAATTTTTTTTTCAACGTTTTTTATTTATTTTTGGGACAGAGAGAGACAGAGCATGAACAGGGGAGGGGCAGAGAGAGAGGGAGACACAGAATCGGAAACAGGCTCCAGGCTCCGAGCCATCAGCCCAGAGCCCGACGCGGGGCTCGAACTCACGGACCGTGAGATCGTGACCTGGCTGAAGTCGGACGCTTAACCGACTGCGCCACCCAGGCGCCCCAATTTGATGAATTCTTTAACAAGTAAGTCGCAACCATCAGTCTTAGATACTATATGTAATTATGCTGTCTTTGCTTCCTCTCTTTTAGACATTATCATGTGACCTTCTGTTTAAGGGATTTAAGGACTGAGGTTTTGTATACCAGCATCTATCTCTTTCACATCCCCCATCCTCCCAGTATCATTACAGTACAATTTTTGGGTAAACATATTCAATGTTGTATACTCTTTGTTTTTCCTGAAATGAATAAGTGCCTTGATTTTTTTTTCATTTTCTTACTGTCTTTGCTTAGTTTCTTACTAATTCTTCCTGTACCTTCAATAGCTTTTTTTTTTCAGTTTTTTAAATGCTTATTTATTTATTTTGAGAGAGAGAGCACATGCAAGCGGGGGTGAGGGGGACAGAGAGAGGGAGAGAGAGTATCCCAAGCAGGCTCCATGCTGTCAGCACTGAGCCTGACGCTCGGCTCAATCTCATGACTGTGAGGTCATAACCTGAACCCAAACTAAGAGTTGGATGCTTAACCAACTGAGCCACCCATCCTTCAATAGCCTTTTAAAACATTAAATAGCCCCTGCACAGCCTATCAGTGTGTGTGTATATATAGGCTATATATATATATATATATATATATATATATACACACACATATATATATATATACACACACACACACATATGTATGGGCTTATTAACACACACACACACACACACACACACACATATATATGGGTTTATTTCTTTAGACATCTCTCTTAGAGAACTCTACTCTCCCTTGGTTGCCATCTGGAACTGCCTTTGCCTATCTTCAGGTTTAGAATCCCTGTCTCCTGACTCTCATGCTTGGCACACCCCCTCATTTTGGCAGAACACGGCCTCTAATAGGTTCATGAGGAGAAAAGAGGAACATAAGGGACGATGTCTATCTCCTGAGTCACACTGTTCCAGTCGGGACTGGTTTCCCTCCTCACCTGTTGTGCAGCTGTCATCCTGGCATCCTGTTCCCAATTATCCTGAGGATTGCTGTGACCATGCTCATGTGTTCCAGCTCTGCATACAGCATGCTGCATCTTCCTCTTTCCTGGCTTATTTCTTCCCTTGCCTTGGTGGCACAGTCTCCGGGAGCTTCCTGAGAAAGGGTGCACAGAAGGTAAAAATTTTTAGAGCTTTCACATCTGAAAATGTTTTTATTCTACACTGGACTGATATTTCGGCTGGCAGTGCATTCTGGGCAGGAAATAACTTTGCTTCAGAATTTGGAATTACTCCTCAATTGCCTTACAGCTGCCCATGATGCAGCTGAGAAATGTGAATTCTGATTCCTTCACTGTTTTTTTTTTTTTAAGGTTTATTTATTTATTTTGAAAGACACAGAGAAAGTGCCAGCTGGGGAAGGGCAGAGAGAGAGAGAGGGAGAGAGAGAGAATCCCAAGCAGGCTCTGTGCTGTCAGCACAGTCAACATGGGGCTCGATTTCACGAACCATGAGATCACGACCTGAGCGGAAATCAAGAGTGGGATGCTTAACCGACTGAGCCACCTGGGCACCTCGTGATTCCTAATCCGTTGTATGTGATGCTTTTTTCCTTTTCTGAATCGTTTAGACTCTTCCTCCTATTTTAACTATTTAAAATGACATCCTTTGCTGTGGATCACCATAATTTATGGTGCTGGACACCTAGTGGCTCCTTCAGTTGAGATATGTGTTCTTCAGTTCTGGGAACCTTTTCAAAAATTAAAAAAAATTTTTTTTGCTTCCTCCCCCTCTTTTCTCTATGCTCTCTTTTTCTAAGCTATTGTTGAAACATCTGTATTAGTTACCTAATTTTATTGTCTTTAATCTTCTACTTTCCATTTATCTTTTTTCCTCCATCTTCTGGAAAATTTCTTCAACTTTCTTCTTTAACTTTTTTTTTTTTTTTTTTTTTTGAGAGAGAGAGAGACAGAATGCTCACAGGGGAGGAGCAGAGAGAGAGGGAGTCACAGAATCTGAAGCAGGCTCCAGGCTGCGAGCTGTCAGCACAGAGCCTGAAGCAGGGCTTGAACTCATGAACCATGAGACCATGACCTGAGCCAGAGTCGCATGCTTAACCGACTGAGCCACCCAGGCACCCCTCTTCTTCAACATTTCTCATCCCAACCCTAGCACTATTTTTGGTATTTTGCTCTTAGTTTCTAAAAGTTATTTTTTGCTCTTTAGAAGTCTTTGGGGTTTTGTTTTTTTGTTTGTTTGTTTTGGGTTTTTTTTTTGGCTAATAGCGTTTGTTCCCTAGATGCAGTATCTTCCCTTAATACTCTGAAACTAGTAATGAATTGGGGGGTGTTTTGCCTTGTTTTCTTCTCTCTGCACTGCTTCTAATGTCTCCAATTTGGTTTTCTCCCTCTTGGTTGATTTTAGCGTCTACCTTCAGGGTTAGTGACATCCCTCAGATGTTTGGCAATCTTTGGCTGTTGGCTTATGTTTAACGTGGCGAAAACGAAAGCCGAGAGGAAGTTTTGAGATGTTTGGTTTGGGCTTCCTCACGGTGGGTTTCGCTGTAGAGCAATCTGTCTTTGGAGAGTTAAACAGCAGAAAAGGCTGAGAGGATTATTTAGTCCACAAACATTTGCTTGGTTTTGCTGTTTACATATGGTAGCCCCCCTCTCCGCCCTCCCGCTTAGTGCTGCCTGGCATCTTCCAGTCTGGACATCCTCTGGACGTCTACAGGAAATTAACCTCCAGGGCCCCACGGGGCTGGCGAGTGGCCGATGCCCAGGGTGGAGGGCAGTGAGGGGTATATTCCGGGCTACAACAGCTCTCATCAGGCCTCCTGATTTTGCTCTGCATTCCAACCCTCCCCCTCAGATTCCAGAAGCCTCCTCTGCGGCCAGTTCCTAGCCTGTGAGGACTGCACAGACTAGTCAGCTTGGGTCTTCACTGCCCCACTCCAGGTTTAGAATGTGGTTCCCTGCATTTGCTAAAACGCCTCCCATCCATCCATTTTTCAGTTTACAAAACGGTGCTCTTATCTCCTGTTATATCCATCCTGGCCTGGTAAGTTTATCTTTTACCTTAAACCTCTTTACCGTGGTCTTCATAGGGCTTCAAGAAGGAGCAAAATTTGACAAGTATGTTCAATCTGCCAAGTCATCCAGAAAACTCTGTTGTGTTTTTTTTCTACTCCATTATAAGTGTTTGTGCCAACTGTGTAAAGTGTGTAATTCAAGATTATATGATAATCTTGAATAACTATGATACTTCTATAAATATGATTCTTTTATAACCACCTTATCAGCTAGAGTAACCATGAGGTAATGATCAGAAATTCTGAATTTTTTTTAAGAAATTTTTTTTAATGTTTATTTTGGAGACAGAAAGCAGGAGCAGGGTAGGGGGCAGAGAGAGAGGGAGACCGAGGATCTGAAGCAGGCTTGCGCTGATAGCAGCCAGAGCAAAGTGGGGCTTGAACTCATGAACCATGAGATCGTGACCTGAGCCAAAGTGGGACGCTTAAGTGACTGAGGCACCCAGATGCCCCCAGAGCTTCTGAATTTTCAAAGGAAGAGATGGTTGAAAATAAGAAAGGAAGAGAAAGCATTTTAATATATTTTGCATGATGTTATAAGTTCCAACTTCCATCAGGGAAAATAGAAATGACTAGGGAAAAAAAAAGGTAAATGTAGACTAAATCCCCCTTAAATGGTAGAGAGGAAGCTCCAGAAACAAATGTAACGCTGACATGCACAGGAATAAAAGTTGGGAACAATGGATCAATGATACCTTATTGAGTACTTAATAGAAACAAACCCTAATCTGTCCCCTTTTTCTGTATTTTACGTAAAACAACCAAAGTTTTTATTATAATACTGAAATGCACATTAATTTGTACATGTCTGTAGGATAGCTGAAATCTACAGTCATGTAGTTAGCATGTTTGTCTCTTCATGTGGACAACTCAAGGAAGATGGTCTCAAAGCAACGAATTTTTCAGCACTTGTTCATTAAAAAAGTTAGAGTGTTGGGTACCTGGGTGGCTCAGTCGGTTAAGCGTCTGACTTTGTGGTCATGATCTTGCGTTTCATGAGTTTGAGCCCCACGTTGGGCTCAGTGCTGACCGCTCGGAGCCTAGAGCCTGCTTCAGATTCTGTGTCTGTCTCTCTCTACCTTTCTCCCACTTGCACTCTGTCTCTCTCTCTCAAAAATAAATACACATTTAAAAAACATTTTTAATATAAAAATTAAGAAAATAATAAAAAGTCAGTGTCAGACACCTGGGCTACAGGGCACTGCAAATGGAATTTCTTCTGTTTTTAAAAAATATTTATTTTTGAGGGAGAGACAGAGCGTGAGCTGGAAAGGGGCAGAGGGAGGGAGACACAGAATCTGAAGCGGGTTCCAGGCTCCAAGCTTCCAGCACAGAGCCCAACGTGGTGGTTGAACTTGTGAACAGCGAGATCGTGACCTGAGCTGAAGTCGGACACTTAACCAACTGAGGCACCCCACAAATGGCATTTCTGAAGTAGGTAGTAGAATTTGAGCAAGAGGAAAGAGTTTGAAAAATCATCAGTCAAATAGATTGTCCTTACTACTTGAAACTTAAAAAAAATATATACCACAAAGTATTCATTGCATTGTTATCGGTAAAGAGGATAAAGGGGACATCCTAGGGAATGACCTTCTCCCCTCAGGGAGAAGCAGCCAATGCCAGGCATGATGTATTGAGTTCTCTCTGATGGTCAGCTGCCTGGGCTTGTCCCAAGGTGGATGCCACAGAGATTGAGTTGGGGCTCAAAGCACCACCTAGACAAGCAAGTTATGTTTTTGCAACAGGACTCTCCCTGCCCCATAAAGCTTCCTTCCCTCTGAACCTCCCCCAACCTGTCAATCAAAGTACTGGTCCTTCACAGTTCCTCTGCATGGGGTTCACCTCATCAGAAGCGAGAACTTAACTTCGGTTTGCTTTTGTTTCTTCCCATTGACTAGCAAAGACACGCCAAAGTAACCTGAAATGAAAACCTTTTTTTATGATATTTTGGCTGATTGAGCCAAATTGCTTTTGATTTATTTTATATTTTAAACCAAAATACATTTGTGATCTGATGTTAACTTATTCAGTATGGAATTCCCTTCATTCATCCAAAGAATATTCTCTAAAAAATGTCTGTGATATCTGGGGAGGAGATAATCATTTCCTCATTTCCTCGTGCCATGAGGGAAAAATTCACTAATTACATTTTTAAAAATTATATATATATATATATATATATATATATATGTTAACATATATATAATGTATATATATTTAATTAATTAATTAATTAATTATATATTTAAGTTTATTTATTTATTTTGAGAGAGATACAGAGCACATGAGTGGGGGAGAGGCAGAGAGAGGGAGAGAGAGGGAATCCCAAGCAGGTTCTGCACTGTCAGCACAGAGCCCGAGGTGGGGTCCCATCACACAAACCGTGAGATCATGACCTGAGCTGAAACCAAGAGTCAAACCCTTAACCGACTGAGCCACCCAGGCACCCCGGCCACCACTCACGTTTGTCATCTCTGCCTCCTAATCCTAAAAATCATGTCTTCTTGGTGACAGCAAGGTCACATGTGGACACGGGCCACAAGGACGACTTGGGGAATGTAGTTTTAGCATTCCAGCCCTCACAGCACAAGAAGGAAGAGAGGGAAGTTAGGAAGGTACTGAGGGAGGCATTTCTGCTGCGCTCTGAACAGAATGGGGATTCCCGACATTCCTCATCTGGGATGGAGCCCTTCTACCCTTGGGCCTGGGGCGTAGCAGTCTAAATAGGAGGATGTTCCCGGGATTCTCTTAAGGAAACAAGATTCTCTGCACAGGATTCTCTTAAGGAAACAAGCTCCTAGATCCTAAGTACAGATCCACGGTGGTGACAGGGTGTGGCTGTTACCAGTTGCCGCAGGATGGATCACCCCCCAAAACTTGCGTCTGTAAGCAACACCACCTTCCTGTCTCTCACGCTTCTCTGGGCCGGTGGTCCCGGCTGGCTCCCTCACAGGCCTGGCGGCTGGTGCTCCTGGTGGGGCCCGATCCTGCCCTGCGTGGCCTCTCAGCGCCCCCGGTGGAAAGGGCAGAACTGCAAGGCCACTGGAGCCTGCGCCTCAGGGACCACCTCACTTCCACCACGTTCTACTGGACACAGCAAACAAGGCCAGCCCAGATTCGGGGGGGCGGGGGGGGGGGGAGCGCGACCCATCTCTGGATGAGGGGAGCAGTAGAGTGACATCACATACTGGGCTGGGGCCTGGGACTGGTTGTCATTAAACGGCCTGCCACACAAGTGGTTAACGAGAACTGATACAAGGCAGCATTCAGGGAGGATACAGAAATTCCACTCTCTTCTTACCAAGGCAAACACAACCATTATTATGATTAATAATTTCCCATGGGGTGTGATAGAGTTAAGAACAGAAATATTTTTGTGAAACTGCAGTGGAAGGCAGGAATTTTTTTTTAATTTTTTTTTTTTAATGTTTATTCATTTTTGAGACAGAGAGAGACAGAGCATGAATGGGGGGAAGGTCAGAGAGAGAGGGAGACACAGAATCCGAAACAGGCTCCAGGCTCCGAGCCGTCAGCACAGAGCCCGACGCGGGGCTCGAACCCACGGACTGCGAGATCATGACCTGAGCCGAAGTCGGACGCCCAACCGACTGAGCCACCCAGGTGCCCCGGAAGGCAGGAATTTTAGTGACCTCTGACGAAGGAATTAATAACCTCCTTGGTTTATTTGGAACTGTAGCTTAGAAGTCACCTGCTCATAACAAGAATACCACCGAGGGGCTCATGGGTGGCAGAATCAGCTGAGTGTCCTTGACTCTTGATTTTGGCTCAGGTCACGATCCCACTGTCGTGGGATCAAGCCTCGTGTTGGGCTCTGCGCTAGGAGTGGAACCTGCTTAAGATTCTCTCTCCCTCTGCCCCTCCCCCGCTCATTCTCCTCTCTCTCTCTCTCCCTCTCTCTCTCTCTCTCTCAAATAAAAAACAAAAATAAACAAGTTAGAAAAAAAAAAATGTCACCAGAAAGAGCCCCGTCCAGCCACAAGAGTCTAGAACTCCAGCATCTACATCAAGCCTTGAAGGACTTTACTGGGTCCTGTTACCGAAAATTTCAGTTTTCAAGTTTCTCTGGCATATTCCCTCAGTGAATGGAAACCTTGGAGGCTTTTCAAAATCATTCAAAACAGTTTACCATGTGGCCTTGGTAGAAAGAGAGGTAAAAAGCCTCCTTCTCCCCTATTAAAGAACTTCCATCTGGTCTGACGCTTGCAGACAGGCCAACTGTGGCCCCAACGGCTGGGAAGTCCTTGGGGCACAGCACAGCCACCAGGCAATGCACGAGGGGCCCTGCGGTGACAGTCCCACCCAGCACGGACTTCCTCCCTTGCCCAGACCTTACATTCGTATCTGTCAGAGGACAGGCGCCAGATGAACGCCTTTCCTGTCGTGGTATCAGAAGACTCGAGAAGCTGGGCAGATGGGACTGGGCATTTCTGCCAGCCCCCAGCCACCTTCCTCCCCAGGCCTGGCTAGCACAGAGGAGGCACATGAGGTGTGCCAGGGGCTGGTGTGGCCCTGAGAGCAGGTGGGGATGTGGAGGTCTCACCTGAGATGCGAGCGCGTCTCTGAAGTCTTCCCGCTGAGGCTGGGATTTTCTCCTTCCCCCTGCTACCTTCTCCAATTGCATTTTTCAGTTGCTACATCTGGAAATGACTATGCGGTGTTTATAAGATTTGAAAATCTTAGGGCGCCAGGGGGGCTCAGTTGGTTAAGCATCTGACTCTTGGTTTTGGCTCAGGTCATAAGCTCACGGTTCCGTGGGTTTGAGCCCTGTGTGGATTCTCTATGTCCCTCTCTCTGTCTGTCCACCCCCCCCACTCTCTCTCTCAAAAATAAACAAACAACAACAACAACAAAAAATCTTGTCTTTTGAACAATTTTTTTTGTTTTGTATTGCAGGAGTGACAATACTCACGCTTTTTCATTTCTGTAAGCCATCTTACAGATATCTTCCAAAAACATTTTATACTTATGTATACCATAAAAGACATCCAAGAACATTGCATTAGCTGAATTCAATGAAAAAATAAAATGCAAAGTAGGATGAACAGAGTAACCAAAAGTCTGAAAGAGAGATGTTAATATATTAACAGTATTTATTTGGGGGGTTGGGATTTTGAAAATTTTTTCCTTTCATTTTCTTGAAGCATAATAACCATTTTTATTATAAGACATTTGTTTACATACAATTAAAATGAATTTGCTCCAAGTTATTTGTTATATTAGGCTTACACTTAGAGCCACATGTTTAAAGAGCAATTAAGAATTTTGTTTTCACTCCTAAAATAATCCATTAGCTTGTTTGTTTAGATTGATGTGAAAACAGTGGCCTGCAGTTTATCTTATATTTGACTCTAATTTTATGGCCATGGATTAGCCCTATGACAGTGAGTACAGGCTAGATTTACAATATCAGTGTCTCTTCTCTCCAAAGAAAGCATATTAAATGGCCACTCGGGTTCCCTGGGCCACATCAACCTGAAAGCTCCACGCCCTTCAGACCCTACCTTCAAGTAGGAAACAAACAAACAAACAGGGCAGAGGAGAAGAAACATTTTCTGAAACAATTTCAAATATGTACTGTCAGCTCTCTTTCTTGAGCAGGGCTCTCGACCAGAAATCCTCAGAGCTACTAGCTTATCAGCTGATGGAAGAAAGATACTCAAGGAGAAATCCACACAGATGTTGTTAGCCAGTGGCCAGCGCTGAGCGCACAAAATGATAAGAATGCCAATGTTTGAAAGAGCTGGAACTTTTTGAAACAGAGTAGTACATGGATTTTGTCAATCTGATGTTTCAACGAGGAGACAGATGCCAGCATGTTCCTTTGCCAACTTATTTTGGGGGGGGGGGGTGTGTTTGTATCTGAGGACACCACTTATATGTCATATTGCAGCCAAAGAAAAAATTGCTCTCTGGACCACCGCTCTACCAGGGATTGGGTGTTTTCGTACAACAGTAATGCTGGAAGTCTTTCAATGTCACTTAAAAATCCTAATAATTTGAGCTCTCCCAAATTTCCAGTGTTTAAAGAAAAATCATTCAGGCAATTTCTATCACCAAGAACACAACTGCCAAAGATGTATTTATAGTGGGATTTCTCTCTTTTTCCACATTCGTGGGGTTTCCTTAAACACACTAAGTCGTTACCAATAGACAAGAGTCAATTTGTATTTTACCTTTTAAATGAAGCCTCATATATGGTATGATTCAGTTCCACAAACATGTTTTGAAGTAGATAACTATGTTCATAGTAACTTCATAAATGTCCCCTTGGATTTATTATTTCAACTGTATCTGGTGAGGGCATTTCACATGCTTATAAATCTCTTCAGTTTCTTTTTCTGTTTTAGTGCTTCATGTTAATGGACTCCCTAACTGTTACATAAAACACATCTTTCAACAAAGGGTTGGGAACAAACATTTACCCCAAGACTGTTTAAAAGTTGGCAGTCCTGGTGAATAGTAAATAACAGTGCATAGGAGAGAACATAAATATACACATCAATTAAAGAACAGATTGTCTCCAAAGAATTTTTTAAAACGTCGTCTGAATGGGCAAGGTAGACACATGTAGCACTCAGATCAATGCAGCACGATGTGAGAATCCTCAGAGTTCCGTAGCCCTTGATTTTAGTACCCTCGCATAAATGGATTTTCCCTATTTTTGGAATATAATCAATATTTAACCAATCTCTGACTTCACTCTAAGTTGCTATATTCACTGACTCACCACTTCTCTTCACTCCCCAGTTATCATACTGAAATCCAACTGGACTTCCATGTTCCCTGAACTAACCATTTTTTAAAACATGTATTCATTTCTGAGAGGGGGGGGAGGGGCAGAGAGCAAGGGGGACCAAAGATCTGAAGCAGGCTCTGTGCTGACAGCAGCGAGCCCGACACAGGGTTCAAACTCACGAACCACGAGATCGTGACCTGAGCCAAAGTCAGACGCTCAACCAATTGAGCTACCCAGGTGCCCCTCTAGAGTAGCCATTTTTGACTGCGCACTTTAGAGATTTGTGAGAACTCCATCACACCTGAAATTCACAGAAGCATGACTCTTGGGCCTCCGGGTTGAGTTCGGTGCCTCAGTTTCATGTAACAGCATGCACCTCACCGGGGTCATAGTGTATGCAAGGTGCCTTGTACACAGTGGGAACTCAGTGTTTAGATTTCCCTTCTGCAATCCTTTTCACGGGGCTGAATGTTGTCCCACCTCATACCCTCTGGCCCACTGACTGGCATGCAGCCAGTCACTTTACGTAGTTTAAGCCCTTCTCAGGTACACAACCTACCTTTGAAGCTCCTTGAGGGCAGGAATCCTTGCAACTGTACGTCTTCGCCAGGGCCACTGCTGCTTCTCTGGCTGGGGAAGGAGCTCAGGGAGGGGGAGAAGGGAGACATCACCTGTCATTAAGAGTGTTGCTCAGGGGCGCCTGGGTGGCTCAGTCGGTTAAGCGTCCGACTTCGGCTCAGGTCACGATCTCGCGGTCTGCGGGTTCCAGCCCCGCGTCGGGCTCTGGGCTGATGGCTCAGAGCCTGGAGCCTGCTTCCGATTCTGTGTTTCCCTCTCTCTCTGCCCCTCCCCCGTTCATGCTGTGTCTCTCTGTCTGAAAAATAAATAAACGTTAAAAAAAAAAAAAAAAAAAAGAGTGTTGCTCAGCAGAAGGGGGCAGGGGTGGGGGGGGATGGGAAAAACGGGTAATGGGGATTAAGGAGCTCACTAGCTGTGATGAGCACCAGCCGACACGTGGGACAGAGTGAGAATCACTATATTATACACCTGAAACCAATATTACACTATATGTTAACTAACTGGAATTTAAATAAAAACTCCAAAAAAAAAAAAAAAAAGAGTGCTGGTCAGTTTTCTTCAGGTTGGCAAATAAAGAAGGAAGTTACTTTCTAATTCCTTGGAGACTGTGTCACTGAAAGTCTGGCAGGATGGTCCATAAAGGGGGGAACATTAGGGCAAATGACAGGCTCTGGAAAAATATGCCATGCGCATTAGGACAAGAACAATAGGAAAGTACCAGTAATTTGATCCCAAACCAGAGCTCTAGCAGGTAGACCCTTATGCCTCCTGATGATCTAAGGGGACTGCTCCCTTCCTCATCTTAACACCTGGAAAAAATGTCCAGGCAAAAAGTTCACCGTTCCGATAACTAGTTGTTGACAAAAGCCTTAGGCATTTACTTGCTAACCATGAATTTAAGTTACCACAGGTATTTGTGCCAGTTTCACTGTAGTTTGAGGGGAAAGTACTACCTGACTCACCTAAGATGTTATTTACATAAATGAGGATAAAAGCTAACACAGGGCACAAAAAATAAAGGGTTTTGAAAGATAGTGAAAGGTAGTTTTGAGAGCCACATTTATTTAAAAAAATAGCAGAAATCAAAATTTGTTTTTTTTTTAAATAAGGTTTATTTATTTTGAGAGACAGAGAGAGAGAGAGAACACAGGAGGGGCAGAGACAGAGGGAGAGAGAGAATCCCAAGCAGGCTATGCAATGTCAGTGTAGGGCCCAATGCAGGGCTCGAACTCACGAAAGGTGAGATCATGACCTGAGTCAAAATCAAGAGTCAGATGCTTAACCAACTGAGCCACGTAAGTGCACCCAAAATTTGTTTCTTATATACTAGGAAAAAGGTTATATATGATAAAATTCTACTTTCTGGTACTCATAAACCATTAATAAATGAAACACAAGCAGTCCTTTTTTGTAGTGAATGAAAACTAGAACAAAAATGGCAAGCTATCATATTTCACCAGTTTATTTTGATATTACAAACATAACTGCTAACAGATTAGCTAGTCCCTTTTATAATTCACACATGCAATACATTTGCATAGGTTTACTATTATTCTCGCATTTAACATTTCAATTGTACAATTTACAGTACGACCGATTCAAATGTTTTTTGAAACATGTGAAAAAGCCTCCAAAGGACTGTACACAAAAGAAAGTAACTGCATTATGTAGTGAGATTGATTAAAAGTGATTTTCGAAGAGTTAATGACAGAGTTTTCCAAAACTGGTAAAAGACATCAGTCACAAGAGTTAAGAGGCCTTTTGAATTCCAAGCGGGATAAATAAAAAGAAACCTATACCTAAGCAAGTTCTAGTAAAACTGTTTAAAAAATCAAATGCAGAGAGAAAGTGACTAATATCATTGAGATTAAAAGAAGACAGATGTGTGGCTCCTAGCTGGCTCAGTTGGTAGAACATGTGCCTCTTGATCTCAGGATTGTGAATTGGAGCCCCAAGTTGGGTGGAGAGATTATTTAAAAACAAAATCTTAAAAAAAAAAAAAAGACAGATTAACTCTAAAGGAGGAACAATTAGAATAACAGCACATTTCTCATTAGAAATAATGGAACCTGTAAGTCAGAAGAAATGACGTATTTATGCTGCCGAAAAAAACAAAACCGTCATTCAAGAATGACATTTTCAGGGGCACCTGGGTGGCTCAGTCGGTTAAGCGTCCGACTTTGGCTCAGGTCATGATCTCACAGTCTGTGAGTTCGAGCCCCGTGTTGGGCTCTGTGCTGACACCTTGGAGCCTGGAGCCTGTTTCAGATTCTGTGTCTCCCTCTCTCTCTGCCCCTCCTCTGTTCATGCTCCGTCTCAAAAATAAATAAACATTAAAGAATGACATTTTCAGGGGCACCTGGGTGGCTCAGTCGGTTAAGCGTCCGACTTTGGCTCAGGTCATGATCTCACAGTCTGTGAGTTCGAGCCCCGTGTTGGGCTCTGTGCTGACACCTTGGAGCCTGGAGCCTGTTTCAGATTCTGTGTCTCCCTCTCTCTCTGCCCCTCCTCTGTTCATGCTCCGTCTCAAAAATAAATAAACATTAAAGAATGACATTTTCAGGGGCACCTGGGTGGCTCAGTCGGTTGAGTGTCCGACTTTGGCTCAGGACATGATCTCACAGTTCATGAGTTCGAGCCCCACCTGGGGCTGGCTGCTGTCAGCGCAGAGCCCACTTCAGATCCTCAGTCTCCCTGTCTCTGACCCTCCCTCACTTGTACTCTCTCAAAAATAAATAAAACATATAAAAAAAAGAATGACATTTTCAGATAAACAAAAAATAAGTTCTCACCAGCAGACTAGCACTTAACGAAATACCAAGTGGAGTTCTTTGGGCAGAAGGAAAAAGATCACGGGTGTCAAGTCAGAAATACAGGAAGTGATGAAGAAAAATGATTGTATAAATATGTGGGTACATCTGAATGCGTATGAATTTACTAGGCAATAGTGATTACGTGTTGTGGGGATAAAAACTGCATGATGATAATCGCATACAATTCCAGAGGAAAAGTGTCCTGAGGTTTCATATGAGCCAAAAAGAGTAAGAATAACAGGTAATATTAGGCTTTCAAAAATCAAGAATGCATGTTGTAATCTTTGGTAATACTACTGAAAGAGTATTCAAAGGAGTATGTAACTACCACACTGGCAGAGAAAGAACACAGAAAATTAACATCTATCCCATCAAATCAGGATAAGGAGAGAGAGGAGGGAGGGAGGAACATAAAAGACGGTACAAAGAGAAAGGAAGCATTAGGATATTAGGATTAAATCTAAACACGTATTTATTTTATTTAAAAAAAAATTTTTTTTAACGTTTATTTATTTTTGAGACAGAGAGAGGCAGAGCATGAACAGGGGAGGGGCAGAGAGAGAGGGAGACACAGAATCTGAAACAGGCTGCAGGCTCTGAGCTGTCAGCACAGAGCCCGACGTGGGGCTCGAACTCACAGACTGTGAGATCATGACCTGAGACGAAGTCGGACGCTCAACTGACCGAGCCACCCAGGCGCCCCTATTTTATTTATTTTTAAGTTGACTTATTTATTTTGAGAGAGAGAGAGAGAGAGAGAGAGGGAGACAGAGCAGGGGAGGGGCAGAGAGAGGGAGAGAGAGAATCCCAAGCAGGCTCTGCACTGTCATTGCAGAGCCCAATGAGTGGCTTGAACTCACGAACTATGAGATCATGACCTGAGCCAAATTTGTACACTTAACCAACTGAGCCACCCAGGTGCCCCTAAGTAAATACTTTAAATGTAAACAAGTTACATATTCTATTTAAGATAAAGATAACCAAACTTTATTTTTAAAAATTATTTATTTTTAAATATTTACAAGAGATATTTTACAAGGGATTACAAGAGATATCTATTTACAAGAGATATATTAAAACATAAGGACAGAAGGATTGACAGTCAAGTACAATCACAGAAGAAGACAAACTGTGTGTTCAGTAACCAAAGAAAGATGGTGAGTTATAGTAGCATCTGACTTTAAGGCAAAAAGTATCACTACAAATCTCAAATGACACTTCATAATGACAAAAAATTAAATTCATCTAAAGATGGTATTAGATTTGTTTGCACTCAATAAAGTTGCCTTAAAACACATTTAAAAAATACATAAATAACTTAGAGACCTACAAGGAGACATAGATAACCTACAGTCATGATGAGAGATTTTAACACACTTGTCTCAGTAACCAGTAACAGGCATACAAGTCAGTAAGGGTAAAGATATAAAATCCAGGATTAACAAACTTGATCCCATGGACAGACAGAGAATACAAAATCTTAACAAGGGCAGAATAATACACTGAATACACAGAAAACAGTTTAAGAAAAATTGATCAGATCCTATGTCATTAACCAAGTGTCTACCTATTATAAAAGAATATAACTAACAGACAGGATGTGGAGAAAGGAGAGCCCTCTTGCACCGCTGGTGGGAATGCAAACTGGTGCAGCCACTCTGGAGAACAGTATGGAGGTTCCTCCAAAAGTTAAAAATACAACTATCCTATGATCCAGCAGTTGCACTACTAGCTATTTACTCAAAAGGATACAAAACTATAGATTCGAAGGGGGTACATGCACCCCGATGTTTACAGTGGCATTATCAACAGTAGCCAAACGAGGAAAGAGCCCAAGTGTCCATCAACTGATGAATGAATAAAAAAGACGTGGTATACACATTCAATGGAGTATTACTCAGTCATCAAAAAGAATGAAATCCTGCCATTTGCAATGATGTAGACGGAGCTAGAGCGTATTATGCTAAGCAAAATGAGCGGGACAGAGAAAGACAAATACCATGTGATTTCACTCAGGTGGAATTTAGGAAACAAAAGAGATGAACCTATGGGAAGGGGGGAAAAAGAGAGAGACAGAAAAGCAAACCATAAGAGACTCTTAATGATAAAACAGGGTTGATGGTGGAAGTGGGTGGGGGATGGGCTAGATGGGTGACGGGTTTTAAGGAGGTCACTTGTTACGATGACCACTGGGTGTTACTAAGTGATGAATCACAAAATTCTACTCCTGAAACCAATATTACACTATATATTAACTACCTAGAATTTATTTTTATTTTTAAATTTTTTTTTAACATTTATTTATTTTTGAGACAGAGAGAGACAGAGCATGAACAGGGGAGGGGCAGAGAGAGAGAGGGAGACACAGAATCTGAAACAGGCTCCAGGCTCTGAGCTGTCAGCACAGGGCCCGACGCGGGGCTCAAACTCACGGACCGTGAGATCAGGACCTGAGCCGAAGTCGGCCGCTTAACCGACTGAGCCACCCAGGCGCCCCCTAACTACCTAGAATTTAAATAAAACTTTGGAAGGAAAAAAAAAGAATACAATCAAGCTAGAAATCACTAACAAAAAGATTTTTTTTAACTCATATTGAGGAAATAAACTACTAATCTTTTTTTTTTTTTTTTTTAAAGAAGGCTCCACTCCCAGTGTGGGACTTGAACTCACAACCCTGAGATCAAAACCTGAGCTGAGATCAAGATTCAGATCTTTAAAGGACTGAGCCACCCAGGTGTCCTAACTAATAGACTTTTAAATAACACATGGGCTTTTAAAAGTGTAAATTAGAAAAATTTTTAAATGGGAAGAATAAATGAAAATACTACATATCGAAACTTGTGGGAAGCATCTAAAGTTGTGCTTATTAAGGGGGATTTTATCATTGTAGTTGCACACTGAGCAATACAGAAGAAGAAAGGATAAACATTGATGAACTAAGTGAAATAAGTCAGAGAAAGACACATACTATATGAGCTCTCTTACATGTGAAAGCTAAAAATACATACATATAAAAAATAAGTTCACGGGCACCTGGGTGGCTCAGTCAGTTAAGCATCTGACTCTTGATTTCACTCCGGTCATGATCTCATGAGATTGAGCCCCCAGCTGGACTCTGTGCTGAGCCCGGAACGTGCTTGGATCCTCTGTCAGTTCTTCTGTCTGCTTGAACGTGCACGAGCACATGCACACACCCTCTCTCTCTCAAAATAAATAAATAGGCATCAAAAGAAAAAAACAAAAAAACCCCAGCACCTAAGTTCATAGATACAGAGAACAGACTGGTTGGTGGCTGTGGTCAGAGGAGAAATGGGTAAACTTTTATTTTTCTCTTACTTTAAATAAATTAAAAAATAAAACTAACTTATTTGCGTCTTTTCAGGATTCTTTCTTCTCAGGGATGTTATGATCTTCCTGGATTTAAAAAAAAAAAAAAAAAAAAAAAAAGAATTTGGCAGCACCTGAGGTGGCTCAGTTGGCTAAGCATCACACTTTTGATTACCCCTCTGGTCAAGACCTCATGGTTTGTGAGTTCTAGCCCCAAGATGGGCTCTGTGCTGACAGAGCTCTCTCTCTTTCTCTCTGCCCTTCCCCTACGCATGCTCTCTCTCTCTCTTTCAAAATAACTAAATAAACTTAAAAAAAAAAAGAATTTGGCTTATACAATATTATAAGCTAAAATACTACCACCACATGCCTATTAGAATGGCTAAAATCCAAAACACTGACAACACCCCAGCACTGCTGAGGACGTGGCACAATAGGAACTGTCATTTATTGCAAGGGGAAAGGCAAATAGGTACAGCCACTTTGGAAGACAGTCTGTCAATTTCGTGTAAAACTAAACATACTCTTGCTATATGATCCAGTAATTACTCTCCTATGTATTTACCCAAAGGAGTTGAAAACTTATGTCAGCACAAAGACCTGCACACAGATGTTTACAGCAGCTCTATTCATAATTATCAAAACCAGAAAGCAACAAAGAGATTTCTTTTGCTTGAGTGAATGGACTAACAGTGGCACAGCATATAAGGGACTATTACTCAAAGATAAAAAGAAATGAGCTATATCAAGCCATGAAAAGACACAGAGGAAATACAAATTCATATTACTCAGCGAAAGAAAGAAAGAAAGAAAGAAAGAAAGAAAGAAAGAAGAAAGAAAGAGAGTGGATCTAAAGGAGATACAAAAACTAAGAGTAAATTAAACTCAGAGAAAGTAGAGGGAAGGAAATAATAAAGTTAAGAACACAAGCTAATGAAATAAAAACAAATGTAATTACCAGCTCTCTTGGTGAAGCTGTTCAAAGAAAAAGAGATAAACAGTGAGAGGAATGAAAAAGAAGACATTACTCTAAGGCCTACAGATCTATAAAATTATAAAAAGATATGCTGGGGGCCGCCTGGGTGGCTCAGTCGGTTGAGCGTCTGACTTCGGCTCAGGTCATGATCTCATGGTTCATGAGTTCGAGCCCCGCATCAGGCTCTGTGCTGACAGCTCGGAGCCTGGAGCCTGCTTTGGATTCTGTGTCTCCCTCTCTCTCTCTGCCCCTCCCATGCTTAAGCTGTCTCTCTCTCTCTCTCTCTCTCTCTCAAAAATAAATAAACATTAAAAAATTAAAAAATAAAATACAATTTGAAAAAATTTACACAAAAGTAAAAAATATAGTAGAAAAAATTTAAAGAAAAATATTTTTAATAAAAATTGAAAATAGAAATGAATTTTTTCCCTTTCTGTATTTAAGAAAAAGAAGAGAAAAAGAAAAAAAAACAAAAATAAAAAGATGTATTAAACAACCTTATGGGAGAGAATATTAAAATATAAATAAAATAGAGAAATTCCTCAAAATACCCTACATGTAAAAACTGGTGGAAGAATAGAAACGTTAAATAATTCATCAACTACTTGAAAAAATTAAGCCTATGATTTAAAACTTTTCAATAAAGAAAACTCCAGGCCCTGATGGATTCTAAGAAACATTCAAGGAAGAAAAGGAGCCACACACACCCGTTCAGAACACAGGAAGGATAGCTACCATTTGCCAAGTCCTATTAGAAGGTCCAGAGTAACCCTGATATAAAAACTGACAGGAAATTCCACGAAAGGAAAATTTCAGGCCGGTCTGACTGATGAATACAGATGCCGACATTGTGAATGTAAGATTAGCAAACTTATCCATTAGCATAAAGATGAAGTGTTAAAGATCAGCTTGGTCTGATCTAGAAAGCCAGAACCACTTTACCCACCACTTTTTCCCCAAACTTCAAGAGAAATGCCTTTTTTCAGTTTTTGGTAAGTTGTTTTTTTTTTTTTTTTTTTTTTTAAAGAAGCACACCATATCTAGCAATATGTAAAAAGGCCAGTATGTGTTGGGTGTATTCCAGAATGCAATGCTGGGTTAAGATTTAAAAATCAATGCAATTCACCACATTAACAGACTGAGGGAAAAACACCTTTCAATTGATTTCAATAGATGATGTCGATCAAATTCATCACAAAGACTTTTAACAAATGAGGACTAGAAAGGAATTTTCATAAGCTAAAAATTAATACCCATTCCCAAAAGAACCTTCAGCAAGTATGAGACTTTATGGTGAAATACTGGAAGCTTTCCCTCTGTAACTGGGACTAAAACATGTTGACTTTGTTGCCTAGGGCTGCTATAACTAACTACCACTAACTGACAGCTCAAAACAGAAATTTATTGTCTCACAATTCTAGAGGCTACTAGTCTGAAATCAAGGCACTGGCCTGGCCGTGTTCTCTCTGAAGGCCTTGGGGGAGGATCCTTCCTTGCCTCTTCCTAGCTTTTGGTGGTTGCCAAAATCCTTGGAATCCCTCGGCTTATAAACGCATCATTCCAATTTCTGCCTCGGTCTTCACATGGTGTTCTTCTCTGTGTATGTCTTTGTGTCTCGTCTTTTTAAAAGAGCACTAGTCACACTGGAGTAGGGCACCTATCCTATTCCTATGACTTCATCTTAACTCTACATTAACAAAGACCCTATCTTCAACTACACTCGTATTTACAGGTTCTGGGGCTTAGGGCTGCAACTTATCTTTCAGGAGAACACTGTTTAACCCACAAAACAAAGACTCCCCCTACTGTTACTTCCTTTTGCACTGATGGTCCTGGCCAATGCAATAAGACAAGAAAAAGAAAGGAAAGATGTAAAGATTACAAAGGAATAAGTAAAACACATTATCTATGGACGATATAGTTGTCTCTGTAGAAAATCCTGAATAATTCACAGATAATTACAATTAGTAAGTTTAACAAAGTTGATTTATTCAAAATTAATATGCAAAATTAACTTTGCTACAACAGCAACAAACAGGAAAATAAATGTTAAAAGGGTATAATTTATAATAGCGCGCACACACACACATACACACAAACCCAAACACATTTTAGTCAATCTAACAAAAAACATATAAGACCTTTGGGTAGAGAACTATAAAATCTTACTGACAGGGGCGACTGCGTGGCTCAGATGGTTAAGCATCCGACTTCGGGTCAGGTCATGATCTTGCTGTTCGTGAGTTTGAGCCCTGCCTCGGGCTCTGTGGTGACAGCTCAGAGCCTGGATCCTGCTTCGGATTCTGTGTCTCCCTCTCTCTCTGCCCTTCCCTTATTCATGCTCTGTCTCTCTGTGTCTCTCAAAAATGAATAAATGTTAAGAAAAATTTAAAAAAATCTTATTGAGATAAATTAAATAAGACCTAAATAAATGGAGGAATATGCCATGTTCATGAACTGGAATATTACAAATATGGCAAGTCTTTCCAAAAGGATCTATAGATACAAGGCAACCCTAACCAAAATCTCAGTTTATGGAAATGCAAAGTGATTCTCAAGATTATACGGACATGGAAAGGGTCAAGAACAGCCAAGAATCTGTCGTACAAGGTGACACCATTTGCATTACTAAATATGAAGACTTATTATAAAGCTATTTTCATTAAGACAATGTGATACTGGCACGAAGATAGACAAAGATGTCAAGTGGACAGAAGAGAGGGCCTACAAGCAGATACATGCGTGGAGAACTTGTTCCATGACAGAAGTAGCATTACAGAGCAGTTAGTAAAGGAGAGACTTTCCAAAAAATTGTGCTGGGATAAGTGGATACTCCTAGGATGGGAAGATGGAATTTAATCCCTACCTTGTGCTATGCACCAAAATAGCTATGTGCAAAAACATAGATGCATTTCACCAGCATAAATTTGAGCAAAAGAATACATGCTATGAGATTCCAACTAAACGAAGTTAAAAAACTAAACAAAACCATAAGGTAAGAAGTCAGGATTGTGGTTCCCATTGGGGGGAAAGAAAGTGTTAGTAACTGGGAGCAGGTACAAGGGGAGTTTTCAAGGAACTGTTGACTATTCCATCTCTTTGGGGGCAGACAGTTCTAGTGGTGTTTTTGTTGTGATAATTCATTGATTTTCATTCTGTGCACTTTTCTTTATTTGTATTAACCTTCTCAATACAGTGATTTTTTTTTTTTAAGTAGGCTCCATGCCAAGCATGGAGCCCAACACCAAGCTTGAACTCACCACTCTGAGCTCAAGACCCTGAGATCAAGAGTCAGAAGCTTAACTGACTGAGCCACCCAAATGCCGCACAATAAAGTGATTTTTAAAACAGATTTTTAAATCTGTAGGTAGACAGTTTCATCCACTGAACAAATATTTACTGAGAAATCACTATATGCCAGACATTGTATTAGGTCTGTGTCATCAACAGGAGTAAAAGCAGGTATGCTCCCTGCTCTGGTAATGCTTACATTCTGATAACAGAGTCAGACAAAAACGATTACAGTAATGAGTGAGTTAAATAAATACAAGCATTCCGTGTGATAAGTGCTCTGATATGCTTAGATTGCTACAATTTATATACAAGAAGGGTGACTTTATTGGGGGCGAGAGGTTATGAGGAAAGCCACTAGATCTTTCACTGGACTGAACTATTAAAGTAATTCAGAAGTGTTCTACCTGCCCCTCTAAAGTAGAAGTCACTCCTTTTATACATAAGAAATGGTCCCAGTTTAATTTCAGATCTACACTTACACAGAGGAATCCTATCTGCTTACTCAAGGAAAATCTTGGTTTGAAAGTCATGGCACCAGCCACTCGGAAAACCAAGACAGGGGCACCTGGCTGGCTCAGTTGGTTAAGCAGCATCTTGTGGTTCCTGAGTTGGAGCCCCACGTGGGACTCGTGCTGACAGCTCTGAGCCTGGAACCTGCTTTGGATTCTGTGTCTCCTTCTCCCTCTGCCCCTCCCCAGCTCACGCTGGCGTGCTCTGTCTCTCAAAAATAAACATTAAAAAAAAAGAGAGAGGAAAAAAAAAAAAAACCCAAGAGAATACTATTCTTAATTTGCAGTTAATTTTGGAGCTATTACTCTACAACTTTAAAAGTCCTTTGAAGCCCTAATTCAGAAAGCACTGAGCTTTAAAATAACATTTTCCTGATTATAAAGTACTTACATGCTCGGTATAGAACACCTGGGAAATCAGAAAATTACAAAGAAAGCAAAAATCCCTAATTCTGTCACCAGAGCTACCGTAAATATTGTGGTACGTTTCTCACCGTTAAAAAAAAAGCCTTTATATATTTATTTTCACAGATGAGATCAAAATTTCCATGTGATTCTGCAACCGGAGTTTTCCATTAAAGGATATAACGAGCTTTCCCCATATCATGAAATAATCTTCCTAAACCTACTTTTAAGTTTGTAAAACTTGTATCTCCAACTTGCATCATCTCAGTGAAGAGTCGTTCATCACGTGCAATCGAGTCAACACATCCAGGGCTCCCAAAGCTCTGAGAGACGTCCAAACCTTTAAGCTAAAGTCTCGGAAGGAGCACGGGAAGCCGGCAGGCGCGGCGGGGGCTCTTCCTCGGATATCGCGTCACCCACGCGGACCCTTCCGCAGAGACCCGGCCGCGCGCAAGTTGCCAGGCGGCCCCGCAGCGCGGGGAGTCCTGAACTTTCCGGCAGGGTCAACGCGCTCCTACGCCGTAGGTTGCCGGAGATGCCCCGCGCGCGCTCTGCAGCTCTCGGGCGTCGAGGGGCCGCGCCTCCCCCCGGGCCCCGCAGGCTCGCTTGGACCCCCGGCGCCCCGCGCACCCGCCGCAGGAGCGGCCGTCAGCCCCGGCTGCGCCCTCCGCGGCGCGCCGCCCCCAGTCCCCAGCGGGTCGCCGGGCTGAACTGCTGAGGGGCGCGCCCCAGGTTCCCGCCCAGCCCCGACCGCCCCATCCCATCCCCCCCGCCTCCACCGCCCCATCCCATCCCCCCCGCCTCCACCCCCCCCCAACCCGGGAGCGCGCAGGCGCAGCCGCCCGGGAGTCCGGCCAACGGTCCCGGAGACTGCGGTGGCGCCCGAGCCGCTGCCGCCACTGCCACCGCTCGCCATGGGCCCGGGTCCCCGGCTGCTGCTACCTCTCGCGCTCTGCGTGGGGCTCGGCGCGCTCGTGCCTTCTGCGGGGGCCTCGCGCGTCGGCAGGCGAGGCCCCTCGGTGACGGCCAAGGTGACCGAGCGGCGGGCAGCAACTTGCCTTCGTGCGCGCCAGGGGGATGGGGGAACTTCGGGGACTGGGTCCTCAGCGCCCGCGGCGGCGAGGAGGGGGCTTCCCGGGCGCAGGCGAAACGAGGCGGCCGCGGGGCTGGGGGGGGGGGGGGAGGGGGCTGCCGGCGCGCGGGGGCGGCGCTGTCCCGGGAGACTTGGGGGCGCTGGGCCGAGCTGTTTGAACTAACTGAGTCCCCCGGGCGGGTGGTCGGGTCCGACGTGACCTGCCGGGGTGCTAGAGGAAGCTTCCGGAACTATTGGGCCCTTTCTCCAGGAAGGAGCCGGCGCGAGTACTTCCTTCGGCGTGGCGGGGACTCGGGAACATAAGGAGGAAAAGAATGCTGATTGGGGCGGGCGTAAGAGGCGCTCTCTGAGCCGCGGGGGCGCAGTGGGCAGCCGCCGCCGCTGTCACCCGGGCCTGGGGGGGGGGGGGGGGGGGGGGTCCCGGGGCCAGCTTCTGCGCGGGGGTGTGCGGGTCTGCTTTACGTGCACTGCTCTAGAGACCGACTGGCCTCCTCCTGTATTTAGGAACCGTGGTCCTCCCGCTGGGGGTGGGGAGGGAGAGGTGTGCTTTTAGACTTAGACTTTTTTCGACTTTGGACCCTGAGCTTGGGATGGGACTGGCTCTGCCAGCCTTTTAAAATCTCTATCGGGAATGGAGGGGCGGGGGTAGGGCAGTGATTATCTACCATGAACTGTTTCTCTCCACTTTAAGCTCTTTTTTTTTCAGCATATTTACCCAGGCTAGAAGATAATGGGAGGGTGCAGAGAGCGAGGGAGGAAGGGAGGGAATGGTTTGGTGCCCTTGATCACCACTTCTGGAAAAACCCACTGGCAGCAGTGTCTTGGAATCTGGAAGGAGGGGCAGCTGCTAGTTGTTTTAACGATAAAGCTGGTGTTTGCCAGTGGAAATGATACTGTGGAGCTAGTGGCAGAGTGCCTAAATCCTCCACCACAGACCCCACGCGAGGTGGTGGGGTGGGGAGAGGGAGATCACTCCAACATCTGATGTAGCCCAAGAGTGAACAGAAAGGCCATACCGCGCTGCGGGTGCGTGTGTGAAAGAGAGAAACTTAGCCGATTGTTTTGAGCACCGATTTCACTTCCAGTCTCTCCGTGTTCTGGGCTGATCTGATTTTTTTTTTTTTTTTTTTTTTTTGAAGTAACACTGACAAGATTTGCCCACGGTTTAGAAGGGAGTGGGGGATACGAAGTAAACTGCCAGCTGAGATAGAAGTTTGTCAGTTAGGGGTGAATTTCAGATAAACCGTGAACAATTTCTTAGTGTGAGCATATCACTGGCAGCACTGGGGAACAGACTTGGCCAGGGAAGCTTTAAAACCTAACGGTGCGGTCACCCACCGCAGAGCAAGTGAATCAGGACGTCTGGAGATGTGTAGCCTGGGTTGGGAACTTCTAGAAGGGATGCCAAGAGGGGAGGAAGCTGGTGGCTGCAGGAGGGGAAGATTTGGAGCCTCTTAGCCCCTAGGCTAGGGTGCTGTCACTGAGGAAGTTTGCGTGCAGTCTACTCTCAGAATTATTTTTTTTATGTTTATTTTTGAGAGAGAGAGCACAAGCGAGTGAGGAGCAGAAAGAGACAGAGACACAGAATCCAAAGCAGGCTCCAGGCTACGAGCTGTCAGCACAGAGCTGTGACGCGGGGCTGGAACTCACGAGCTGTGAGATCATGACCTGAGCCAAAGTCGGATGCTTAACGGACTGAGCCACCCAGGTGCCCCCACTCTCAGAATTTTTAATATATGTCCTTTTCTTTCCTACCAAATTTATCATTAAATTCTAAAAGCTAATTGTGTAGGTGAGTCTTCTGCAGATTTGACCCTGTCGAATGACTTTTTCAGTGGACTTTTTAAAACAACTGAACCTAGTGGAAAATAGAGACCTTAAAAACTCTCTGAGTCAGGAGAAGTAGATTAATTGGGACTAGTGTTTCCCCCATCAGTCTTTTTCCTTTCCGTCTTGATTTCGTTTAAAAGTAGGAATCTGTTATAAGAGAGGTGGGAGGCGCTGTCACCCACAAGGCCTAAAGTGGCACTCACCAGCCACCGCCTCAGCCACCTGCTCAGCCCAGCCCGAGAGCCTCAGGTCCAGGCTCTGGCTCACTGGTCTCAAAATCCGCTGGATTGGCATGTGCAGCCCTGACTGTTTCAGCAGATGCCCTGGGGTGTGTGCAAGGTCAGGCACCTAGAGTAGGGAGAATAATGCTGCCATCTTCCTAACTGTCCCAACGGCACAGCATGCTGGCACTTTCTACAGCATGGAGGGGCCAAGTGGCTATGGCCTGGTGACCCTGGGCAGGTGATTTCCTGTGTGAGGCTCTGTTTCCTCCTCTGTAAGTGGAGACAGAGATAATATCTACCCTCCGGGCTTTTGTGTATTAGATGTGATAAAGCAGGTAAAGTGCTTAGCGGTGATTAAAAAGGCCAGTT
The DNA here is from genome assembly GCF_018350215.1 of Panthera leo. Taxonomy (NCBI): domain Eukaryota; kingdom Metazoa; phylum Chordata; class Mammalia; order Carnivora; family Felidae; genus Panthera; species Panthera leo. The sequence continues at coordinate 101,186,364 of NC_056679.1, read as the reverse complement.
GTTACTGTTATTCATGTTACCTTATTAATCTTCCTGTGAACTTGCAGCCCTGAAAGGAATGGTCGTCTCTGGAACAGATCCTCCCTGCATCCCCCCTGGTTGCTCTGGAAAGGGAAGCAGGATTAACCCAACAGGGGTTTGGATCGGGCTCTGAGTGCCTCTTCCCTCTAACCTCTTTGCCCACCTCCAGTGGCCCATCATTTTCAAATGACTTTCAAAAGTAGCCCTCAGGGGATAAAAGAAATGACTGAGGTGCTTACTCTTGAAGGGCAGTGTGGAATTCAGATGCCACCTCAGCCAGGAAGCCCACCCTGATCTGCACAGATAATCATCACCTCCAACCATAACATTTCATCTGTACTTGTCTTGTTATAAACCTGATTTCCCATTATGTTACACCTACTTATATATACATTTTTTCTTTTCTGTGGGACTGTAGCCTCACCGCTTGTCCAAAACATGGCCTGTTCTCAAGGGCACGCAGCAGTCGGAGATGATCTTAGGGTGATAGGGTCTGCCTTGGGTCCCCTGCACCCTCTGTCTACATGTGTGCCCTGGTCCTCCTGTAACATCACCTGGCATTGAACTAGTCAGCACGTTTTGAGGACCCGCTCGAGCTGACGCTGTGCTAAGCACTGGGGACCTAAAAACACCATTTCTGCCCTTTAGGGGTCCCCTGCCTGGCCTGAGAGAGCCAGGATTAACCGCAGTCCAGTTAGGTGTTACCTGGGACTGCAGAGCTGGCTTTCCTGCTCCCGGCTGGGTAACCTTGGTCAATCACTGAGCCTCTCTCATCCTTACTTTTCTCGTGTGTTAATCGGTGATGACAGCACGTGCCCCTCGCCGAAGGATGTGGGAGGATCAATTATACGAGACATGTAGGCACAGTGCCGAGACACCACTGACTAGGTCCTGTTTGTTTCCTTCCCTCTCTCTCCTCCTCCTCTCCCTCCTCCCTCTCCTCCTCTCCCCTCCCTCCCCCTCTACTCCTCCCCCTCTCCCCTCCCTCCCCCTCCTTCTCTTCTTGTTCTTCCCTCTCCTCCCCCTCTACTCCTCCTCCTCCTTCCTCTCCTCCCCCTCCCTCTCCTCTCCCCTCCCTCCTCCTCCTTCTCTTCTTGTTCTTCCCTCTCCTCCCTCTCTACTCCTCCCTCTCCCCCCCTCTACTCCTCCCTCTTCTCCCCCTCCTCCCCTTCTCCCTCCCCCCTCCCCCTCCTCTTCCCCCCCTTCTCCTCCTCCCTGGTCTAAGAGCTCCCAGATTCTCCTCCCCGCAGCTTGAGTAATATCCCCCATCTTCCCTGGATCCTGTTACTTCCCTTTCTACTGCCTAACAAAACCCAGATCTCATAGCCGCAGCCTTCCTTCTGGAACTGGTGAGATTCTCTCCCTGTTGCTTCTGTGCACAGAGACCACATTTCAGGAGCTCTGCCAGGTGGGGCTCATGATCGTTCTAGTCCCCCCACTCCAGGCCTGCTCCCCATCACGCCTTTTCCAGGATGCCTGCCCTCAGCCCTCAGCCCCCCTCTGGGCCCCCTCTGGCCCCTCATGCGCTTGTTGCCCAAGTAAGATTTGACTTTATCATTTCCACTGGAGTCAGGAAAACTCTGCTGCGTTTTCGTGCTGTCAGTCATGAAGTTGAAAGCTCAGTTTGGGGGGAAAAAGCTGTTAGTATGTGTGCTGGGCCGCACGTAAGAAAGTCAAATTTTTTTATTGACGCGTTTTGCTGGGTGACAAGCCCTCTTCTTCATCTTCTGCTGCCCTCCCACATTTTCTTCTTCGTGCTGTCTCAACACTCAAAGGCGATATTTTCTTTTCTTTATTTTACAAGTCTGGCAGGCTTTTCTAGCGTCTTGTATGGTGTCCCTAGAAGACTGTGTCCCTGAGTCTTTTCCGGATGCTGGTTCGTTACTGCCCGTCATTGAATTCTCTTGCTGGCTTGTAAATCACTTTGGAGAAACGGCTTCTCTGCGACGTGGGCTCTGCACGACCGGGCTTGTGGCACATTCATGCAGCTTCCTGTCCCTGAGCCCCATTGACTTGTTCTCCTCAAGTGCATCGCCGTATCTCAAGGGCCCGGTCTCTTATACATTCCATAAAGTTGTGCCGTATAAATAATAATACGGTTTTGGCTGCTGTGGCCACGTAAAAACTCTCAAATGCCACACGGAACACTAAATATCACATCACCCCGTGACAGACGTGCTGATGTATTGGCAGAAGCTCTTGTCTTGGACTAACGCTTCACAGTCTTTACTTTATGATTTTTCTAAACTGTAAGACATCTTTTTCCTCTGACAACCCTTCTTACATTTTTTTAAAGCCATCTCTTGAATGTCTTTTTTTACCCATTCAAACCGTAAATTGGTTCATATAATCTAAACTTGCTAATAGAATGCCCTTCGACTCGGTAGCCTTTTCAACCATTCCAGCCTGGAATCCTCGAAACACGGTGATCTGCGAGGCAAAAACGTGGGTGATTTCATTTCGGATGGAACAGGGGTTTTTTTTGTTTTGTTTTGTTTTAATTTTTTTAATGTTTACTCGTTTTAGAGAGAGAGAGAGAGAGAGAGGCAGAGTGTGAGTGGGGGAGGGGCAGAGAGAGGGAGGCCCAGAATCCGAAGCAGGCTCCAGGCTCCAGGCACTGAGCTGTCAGCACAGAGCTGGACGCAGAGCTCGAACTCATGAACTGTGAGATCATGACCCGAGCCAAAGTCAGACGCCTAACCAACTGAGCCACCCAGGCACCCCTCGGATGGAACAGGTTTTTACAACATAGTTTAAGAGAACTTTCTAAGGTTTATCCACACAAGTGACTCACTCACTGTGGGTCCATGTTTCCTTTTATCTGCTCTAAAATGTGGTGACAGAAAGAGACAACGCAGTCCCCCCCCCCCCCCCCCCCGTTTCGGGAGCATGACCCCTGAGTTCAGCGGTGGAGTCCCCAGGGTGAACGGTTTTGGTGGGGGTGGGGGTGGGGGGAGCTCTGGATGAGGCTGGGGAGCTGGAGCCTCACAGGGCTCGCAGGGGAGTGGCAGGCCTTTCGGAGAACTTGCCGTGCGCTCTGATGTCTTACAGTTCCCTTGACAGCAGATGTCTATGAGAACTCACTGGGAATTGGGCCGTGTTTGAAGTCACACAAAAATAAATCTGGATGGTTAGACGATTTCTCTCTCCACCAGTTTTTCTCTCCTGCCAAGATTTGGAGCGTCACCCTTCTGGAAGAGCACAAAGCTGGGAAATGGGAGGTGGCAGCTGTGCGGTCTGGGGTGTGCGGGGGGCCGGTGGGGGGGCATGGAGTTTTCTCGGAGACCTCACTGGCTGACCAACTTCAGACCCAGGACCTAGCACAGGGCCCGGCCTGCGGGGGCTCACTGAGTGCTTGTGGAATGAATGTTTACAGGTGCCTTGCACCCACACGAGGGTTTTAGGGCTCCCTTATAAGCTGCTGTGGGGGCAGGGAGGCCTTTCGCATAGCGATGCGTTCTCAGATTTTAACCTTCTCTTACCTTGTACCTGTGCTCTGCCGGTTCAACCACACGCAGGTCTTCTTTGATGTGAGGATCGGAGACAAAGATGTTGGCAGAATTGTGATTGGCCTCTTTGGAAAGGTTGTGCCCAAGACTGTGGAAAATTTTGTCGCTCTGGCCACAGGCGAGGTAGGTCTCAGCTGTGGGTCCCTTAACTGTGCACAAAATGGGATCTCCCTTCTTTTAAGCCCGGCGTAAATACAGATGTTTTCTGGGAAAATAAGTGTGGAATTAGCAGGTCCAATGAACCCGGGACGTCTTAACAGTATTTTACTTTATTTTTGTACAAAATCTTACTCTTTGGGCACCCTGTGTCCTTGGGGTTCTAGAAATTGAGGGGAACTGCATCATGTGAAAACGCAGATTGCTCTGTTTTCACTTATTCACATTAATCCTTGACTTCCACAGTTGGTTTCTTTATTTTGGGTCTGCTAATGAGAACATTTCTATTAGTACCTTGTTGCAGGGACCTCATCAGGTTCTGCCGATAGCTCGTGTCATTTTCTCATTGTGTCCTTTCCAGATAAACGCTGGGGTTTATCTTTTGGTGTGGGTTATACCTACTCATATATTCAATTGACATAATCTCTTTAGAAAGGCTACGGATATAAAGGAAGCACATTTCATCGCGTCATCAAAGATTTCATGATTCAAGGAGGAGACATCACCAGTGGGGACGGCACTGGCGGTAACACTGTCTTTTGCATTTTTCCTTTTCTGTCTACCAAACTGACACCTCAGATCAAGTCAGTGTATCCACCCCATGAAGTGAATTCCCAGGTTCAGGAAACCAATTCATCAAGACCACCAGACTAATTCTTCAGAAGCACAGGGTTTGGGCCGCGGGGGGGGGGGACGGCAGGGGGAGGACCTCATCTACCAAAATCTAGTCCTAGGTGTGAATGAGTGAGGCTTCCTAGTTTTGTTGTTTTTTTTTTTTTTTTTTATCTTTTTTTAAATTTATTTTGAGAGAGAGAGAACACATGGGGAAGAGGGAGAGAGAATCCCAAGCAGGCTCCACACCACCAGCACCGAGCCTGACGCAGAGCTTGAACTCACAAACCGCGAGATCGTGACCTGGAGGCTTCCTAATTTTAAACAGTATTGCTTTGGTGTTCCTTATCTTTTCGTGGTGGAGATATATTCATCCAGTAGACCACTGTGCAGTTTTTAAAATGCTAGATTCCCAGTTTGCAACAGTAGAGAAGGCTATCTGACACAGGAAGGAAAGGTTGAGTATAACACTGTGTGCACGCTGGGGTGGCAGCCAGCCTCAGACGGGGATGCGGGAGAGGAGAACTTGCAGGGGAGGCCACCACTCTGGGAGGGCGAGGCTGGAATTTAGGAGGCAGGATTACAGGTGGCTTTACCCCTTTCTTTCAAAATTCTTTCATTTTGTTGTCAGCTTTTCCTGTAACACTAATAATAAAAAGTAACAGAGGAGTTGTCAAAATTATAATATACACGTTTGTAAACAAAGGCAGAGCCCTGTGAAGCACAAATAATTAAACTTACGCAACGTCGGATATCCCCGAGGCTGTGGTTCCTCACTGCGGATTGCAGGTGCCCAGCTCCCTGGAACGTCTTCCCTCAGGATCGCCGGGAGTTTGTGACCTGGACACACACCATACCTACAGCCACATTAGGATTTCAGTTTCATTCAGGTTTAAGATTTCCAGTTCAGCAAATAACTTGCTGTGATGGGTATTAGATTGCTAACTTTTTAAAGAAACACTCGGGCTGTGTGCAAGCTCTATTGCTAAGTGTATGCTTACCGCCATGGCTTATCTATAACAAAATGGCTACCATTCAGCCCTCGGATTGGCCGGGTCCTTCGGGAGAGTTACTTTCACTCCCTGCCAAAATGCCACAGGGGTATGGGGATGTAGAGTGGAGTAGAGAAGTGGTTCGGGTGACTCGGGTCAGTGGGGCCAGGGTGAATGCCTGGGGAAGCAAGCCCCCGCTGCTGCAGAGCTGGGCCTCTCTGGAAAAGCCTGCAGGTCCGGTGGCAGTGTCCTTTGAGACCCGCATCATCTCAGGGTCCCGCCCTGGGGCCAGGCAGGAACAGTGACTGAGCTTTCCTGTGGCCACTTTCCTGCTTTTTTCTCTCCCTCTCTTTGCCTTCCCTGCCGTGTGTGTGCACGCACATCTTGAGTTAAAATTCTCTGAGTTTTGGAGGGAGGACCTTTTGGATCCCTTCACTTCAGTCTCGATCTCTCTGTGAGCAGAGCTTTCTCCAGGCCACCTCATCTGTCCCTGACCAGTCAGCTGTGAATCGCTTGCCTTGGACACCCACTCCTGGTCCGTCTAACTGAGCCAGGATGTTAAGGTTGGCAAGTGAGGGATAAGGAGCCCGGCAGAAGGGGAGGCGGAGGAAGTGGGTGTGGCAGGCGTTCCAGGTGGGAGAGGACAGAGCAGACACTTCTCATGGTCTCTCTGGCTGTCGTGTGGGGAAACCGTGTTCCGCTCCACTTGGGGCTTTGCCAGAACTCCAGTCAACACGCCCACGTCAGGGGTTGGATCGCTGGGTGCTCCGGTTGCTACCACCCTCTGTCTCCTGATGAGACCGGAGGTCATCGTGCCTGATGACCTCCTGGCGGGCTGCCCTTGCTCAGAGCGCTGACTCAGGAGGGAGCAGCAGCTTTAGTGACAGAAAGTCCTCTGACTTTCCAGTTCTGCTGTGCAGTTTTCAAACTTTGGAACCCCTGTTGCCTCACTCACAATGGGATTGAGAATACCTGTTCTGTAGGGCTGTGAGAATTAGCTGAGGGTGGCAAGTGCTAATTGCATCACGGTTGGGTGCTGAGGTAGGAGTGACACAGGACAAGTGACTTGAAGCTCCGGACAGAGATTGAGCCAGGAGGATGGCTCACCCGCCTTTCCATGTGGCTCTATGATGTCATCCTGCCCTTCACTTCCTTAGTTCAGAGTGAATTGTTGGCTTAGCCAACGTCGGGGTCTTGCTTGGAGGCCAGAAGGTGCTGCCACGTCTTTTGTGTTTATCTGAGTGTCTGGAGCCAAATCGTATCACCTCCTTTATTTTCCTTTGTTTTACCATCTTTTCCCCCTTCCCCACCTCCAGAGGTTAACCAATTCTATTAAAACCTTATGTCTCCCTTTGAAGAATTTACTTTCATATAACATCTGGTGATTCTCCAGATTCTCTTTTTTTTTTTTCCACTTTGTCTCACCCAGGTATAAGCATTTATGGTGAGACATTTCCAGATGAGAACTTCAAACTGAAGCATTATGGCATCGGGTGGGTCAGCATGGCCAACGCTGGGCCTGATACCAATGGCTCTCAGTTCTTCATCACCTTGACCAAGCCCACCTGGTTGGACGGCAAACATGTGGTATTTGGAAAAGTCCTTGATGGAATGGTAACTTGATATGTTATTATTTCTCATTCAAAGCCTTCTATTTATAATGAAGGACTTTCAGTGATTTATTTTCATCTTAAAATGTGTCTGTTAGAGGTTCATCATTATATGATGACTGGCTTCTTCAGAGGTGAATAAACTGGTATTTTATTTTTTAAATTTTTTTAATGTTTATTTTTGAGAGAGAGAGAGAGAGACAGAGCGTGAGTAGGGGGAGGGGCAGAGAGAGAGGGAGACACAGAATCCAAAGCAGGCTCCAGGCTCTGAGCTGTCAGTACGCGGAGCCCAATGCGGGGCTCGAACCCATGAACCGCGAGAACATGACCTGAGCCAAAGTCACACGCTTAACCGACTGAGCCACCCAGGCGCCCCATATTGTGGTGTTCTGACTGTTAGGAGCACCGGGGCAAAAGCTGGAGACTTGACGTGGAAACACTGAGTACTTAATTTATCTTACTACTTGATACAAATGAAAACTTTTTTAATGTAACCAAATAAGACTCGGGTCCCATATGTGTGCACAGTAGAATAATATTCTGCCTTAAAACGGAAGGAAATCCTGTAACGTGCTACGACGTGGATGAACCTTGAGTATGTTAAGTAAAATAAGCCAGTCACAAAAAGACCAGATGATTCTACTTTGGTATCTAAAGTAGTCAAATGCACGGAAACATGAAGGAGAATGGTGGTTGCCAGGGGCTGGCGAGGAGGAAGAAATGGGAGTTGGTGTTCAGTGGGTGCAGAGTTTCAGTTTTGCAAGATGAGAAAGTTCTGCCCATGAGCCGTGCACTGTGAATATACGTAAGACTGCTGCATTGTCCATGTAGGAATAGGTAAGATGGTACATTTTATGTTATGTGTTTCTTACCGCAATTAAATATAAACTGTTAAAAAAAAAAGACACTGAGCCCCAGGTGCTTCAGGACACAAACAGGTCACTTTCGAAGTCACAGTACAGCAACCAAAACTGCTAGAGAGAACTCAGATTTCTGCTGGTCTGTCTGAAAGAATAGCGGAGGGGTCCGACTCCTAATCCATGGGAACACGTCTTAAAATCCTTACTCTCTTCAGTTCCCAACACTTCTCCTTAGCAGCTAGCTGCCCACAGAAGCTCCCAGCTCCTAAACTAGCACCTGTAAGGTCCGCTCACCCCAACCCTGGACCATTCTTGACTCCCCTGCCCTCTTCCATATTTGATTTTGTTTCATTCTCAGGTCCGAGTTCTGCCTCTTCCCTCCAAACGTTAGCTCCGTTATGGCGATTCTTCCCCACCTTCTCCCCGCTATCCTGATTCTGCCCATCGAAAAGCCAGGAACCGAGCTGACCCCCCTCAGAACCTAACCCACAGGGCAAGCAAGTATTCAGCCTGCACTGCTGAAGATAGGGTTCTCACGGGCGAGTGAGATGAAATATGGCCAACACGGATGACTTCGCAGCTCACTTTATATCCTGTCACAATAAAGAACAGGCCTGTGTTCTCACGAGACGTCACTGTCCTCACAGGACTGTATTCTTACCCGGTCACAAGTGCACCACTCCGCCAGCGTCTTAGGGAACGCTGTTCTTGGCGTGAGCCGAATGGGGGTGTGCGTGTGTTCAACCAGTCTGGGTTTTTGACCAGTGGGCCAAACCAGGTTTTGAACGGTTTAAAAGTAAACTGGTTCAGACGTTCCCGCAATGAGTGTTGTGGAATACATCATGCTAACCCGTGAGAGAATGAAGAGTGCACGTGTTGTGTTTTCTTCTTCTGGTCACGGTTTTTCTAGATCTTCTGACCTCTCGATCTTCTTATGGCTGTAACTGACTGCACTGAATTCCTTCCACCCACTGGGGTGCATCCTAGGAGACCTGCCTGGCCTCAGAGGAACAGTCCTTAACATTCTGAGTCATAGACTTCTTTGAGAGATTAATGACAACTATATTCTCTCCAGAAAAAAAAAAAAATCACCAGACGTTTCTCTCCAGAAGGAAACAATCGTGTGTATGTGTGTGTGTGTGTGTGTGTGTGTGTGTGTGTGTGTGTTTTGTACTGTTGCCCTCTTTGTCTCAACCCTGTGTGGGAAGCAGGTCAGAAGCCAGTATTCCTAGTCCTGGACAAATCCTCCCTCCTTCAGTGTGAAGCGTCAGGTGTGTGCAGCCTTCCCGGGTAGAGATAGGGCTTTCACGCCACTGTGGGGCTGGGGCCTCTAACTCAACCTGGAGGTTAATGGCTGGGGTCGGCTTGAAAATGGACAAACCCAGACTCAGCTCCGCTTCTAAAGGCTGCCTTCTGACCTGGTTTCTTAACGCCTAGACCGTTTACAGGGCAGAGCAGCAACTGATCCATGCTCCACGTTAACTCTTACGTCGGGTGTGAAGCAGGAAGAAATGTATTTCATGAGAGCCATGTGTGTACAAAAATATCTAATTATGTTTAGAATATAAAATGCTAATTAACAGAGGGAAATTCACAAATACGTTCTTTCACTAGCAAGGGAGTGGATACATTTTATTCTGTTATATGTAAATTTCCTGAATATGGTAAGTTTACCATGGTTGGCTTGTGTGGTTCTTGAAATCATACGAAGGTCGGGGGGGGGGGGGGGGGGGGGGCGGGGGGGGAGAGGGGTGGAGAAAACCAATAAAAAGCAAAAAACGAAAAAAACAAAAAAACCCCTAAAAACAACAAAAAACCCTAAAAACAACAAAAAAAAACCCCTGGTTTCCCACTTGGGCTTTCAGACTGGGCAGCGATTTCACCTTCTGACCGCCACGGTTGCCAGTCAGAAGCGAGCCATGGGTCTGCTTGTCTTTCCTAGACAGTGGTCCACTCCATAGAACTGCAGCCAACTGATGGGCACGACCGTCCGCTCACCGACTGCACCATCGTCAGCAGTGGCAAGGTAGACGTGAAGACACCCTTCGTGGTCGAGGTCCCTGACTGGTGATACAACGGGCAGAAAACAAAGAACACGCTCTGGCAGGGATGCGTGCGCGTGTGTGTGTGTGTGTGTGTCTTTTGATTCTCCAAAGTTATTGTTTGCCTTTCTGTTTTGTTTTGGTTGGTTTTTACTTCTGTTTTCTACCCCCGATCACAGGGAAGTTCAGAACATCAGCCACTCAGTGTTTACTTTGCATGAACTGCAGTAAATCACTTGCCTTGGGACTTTGCACTTAGAAGACTTATCCTCTTCTCCAATGGTGCTATTTTTAAACTAGAAGACTTTGGATGATCTCTTTTCTTTCTATGAGCACAATCATTATTCTGCTGAATTAAATGTGATCCTCAGGTTGAGGGATGCTGAAGATTTGTCTGAAGAAGATGGGGACATGAAGTTTGTTATTTTATATTCAAACAAATTCTCTGCAGATAAAGAGAGATGTGACTAGTGCAATCAGATATATGTCATCGGGACTTTTACCTGGTGGAAGGTGCTTCTGTGTTCTCTATATTAAATGCTTTTTATATAGGTCAATTCTTTTTGCAAGAGTTTTTTTCTTTTTTTTTTTTTTAGTTTAAAGTTCTTTAAAAAAAAATCCATGTACAAAAATATACGTACTCTGATGTTAACAGTGAACAGACTAGAGGGGGTTCTGCCCATCAAAATACCAACACGATTGGCTAATTTGGGATGGGAATGCACACAAATGACGCCTGACCACATCCCAAACACTTGAGCGGATTAACTCACTAATTTTTAGTCACTGTAACAGTTTGAGAAAGTTCCCTTGAGTCCCACTGCAACAAAAGGGCACCTTTTTTTCCTAGTTACACAGTGGGCACGAAGATTCGGGCTGTGCTCAAACCGGATGAGAAAGTGGAACACTCCTGGGGCCTTGCTGGAACATACCTGGCTGGAACAGAGTGCCTGGCCTCAAATGGGGGCAGGCTCTGCTCAAAAACGGCCCCGGTGCTTCTCCTCTAGGACCCATGCAGTCAGGACCCCCCCAGGATTCCAGCTCTTCAATAAAAAAAGAAAAAGAACAGTAAATAAATTTTGAGAATTACCTTTGAAAAAAATTCCATCTCTTGGGCTGTATTCTAAGCAAATTGTTTCATCTCAACAGGATGGGAGATGAAATGAGCATTCTCACTGCCGACGGGGGTGTTAGCTGCTGTAACCTTCTTGGTGAGCAACCTGCTCATTTTTTTTTTTTTTTTCTAAGAAAAATTCACTGAAGGCCTTCAACATGCCCGGTACCAGTTTGGAGTTCCAGAACAGCAAGAAAAGGACCCCACGGAACTTACATTCTAGAGCTGGAGACAGAATAAATAAGGTGACAGGGTGCTGATGGGGTGAGGAAGAGACACCCATGTGTGTGAAGCAGGTGAAAGAGGAGCCCTGTTTGGTCAAGGAAGCGTCTCCTGAGGGGACGTTGGAGCTGAGGCCTGAGGCTGACAGGGTAGTTGGGGGTCAGGCAGAGAGGCCAGCAGAGGCCGGAGGGTCCCCAGGTGAGAAGGTGTGGGTTCCGGGGCTGCAGAGGAGTCAGGCTGAGACTGGATTGTGCGGGCCTGGGTGCCACAGCCAGGTTCTTCCATTATACACCGTACAATGGGGAGCTATCCGTGTTAAGTTGGGGAAGGGTGTGACGCGGTCTGCATTGAAGAAAGATTATTTTGTCTGCTATGAGGAGAGTCTTTTTTTTTTTTTTTAATAGGGGAGCTAGTTTACACATCAAGAAACTCAAATGGCACCAGGATGGTTCAGTCGGTTAAGTGTCGGTCTTTGGCTCAGGTCATGATCTCACGGTTCGTGGGTTTGAGCATGGGAACCTGGGGCCTGCTTCGGATTCTGTGTCTCCCTCTCCCTCTCTGCCCCTCCCCTGCTTGTGCTCTCTCAAAATACACATTTTTACAAATCAGAAGAAAAAAAAGAAACTCAAAGCATTCACATCCGTATTTTAAGTCCTATTCCTGGCACTTTGCTTTTGAAAGAGATGTGAAATGGTCATGGGCCCCAGTGTTTGGTTGGTCCAGCACCCAGTTCTTCCTGCCATCTGGGCATGGCTGCCCATTTTCTTTGGGGAATCACACCACTGCTGCAAGTATTTCGTATCAGTAGGGGAGGCTGACCCTACGGACGGGTACATCCATGGCCTGCCAAACTCATTTATTCGCTCACTTGACAGATATTTATTGAGGGCTGGGTAGAGCTGCTCACAGTGACAGCCTAGTGGTCCCCATGAAGACAAATAATTCAAACATTTACCACATGAGTATATAGCAGGACATCAGGTAGGTGTAAGTCTCTGGAGAGAAATAGCACAGAGGACAGAGTGAAGAGGTGAGGTGGTCCGGGAAGTCCTGAGTGTAGGCTGAAGGAAGTGAGGGGGCAGCAAGCCCGGGGGACACAGAGGGAAGAGTGTGTGAGGCAGTGGGCCTGGCTGATGGTCAGGCTGGTGGCTTCAAGAAACATCAGGGTCCGGGTGTGCAGAATGAGGGTGGCAGGGGGTGAGGTGGAAGAGGGAGCAGGGATGTCCTGAAGGCTAACCAGACATTCCTTCACCCTGGGCCCCGTGACTGGCTCAGGGAAAGGTGTTTGACCCAAGTCATGGTAATGAGTCTCAATCGTGGGACTCCCAGTGGAAATATTGGGAAAGAGTGGCAGTCTTTCCTCTCAGAGACTGTACAGGAGCAAGGCTGAGAATGAAACTGACACAGAGGGAAGCGGATCCAGGAAACGGAAAGATGTATTACGGAAAACACCATAGAGCCCCTGAGTCCCGCCATGCCTGAAGCCCATCTCCACCCCTAGCTTTTTAGCTATGTGAGCTCATACATTTCCTCTTTTGCTTAAGCCAGGGCAAATTGATTGTGACTTGGAAGCTAACATCTTTGTCTAACACAGCAATATCGAATAGTTTTAAGTACAAAGGTGTGAATTGCGGGGGTGCATGGCTGGCTCGTTGGGTAGAGCATGCGACTCGACCTCAAGGTTTTGAGTTTGAGCCCCAAACTCATAGAGTTTATGGAAAAAAAAAAAAAAAAGGATGTGAACTGCAGGCTTATTTATGATACCAAAATCCTGGAAGCAACTTGACTGTCCCAGAATGGTTATAAAATATATGTCCTGTAACAGAAGAACATGTGTTCATTAAGACGATGATACAAAACTTAGAGTAACATGAGAACATGGTTGTTTTTGAGAAAAAAGTAGAAATTTTGGATGCAGCTTGATCTCAAGTATGTAAATGCATTCTCATAAAGCAAATGCAACAACATATAAATTGACATGAAGAAAATAAATTGGGATTTTTTAACTCTTTCATGTTTATGGTTTGTTTGTTTTTTTTTTTACCTTTTTGGTCTCCCAATTTTTCTCTAAGATATATTTCTAATAATTAGAAATAATCTATTTTTTCATTTTTTTTAAATTATTTTATTTTAGACAGTACAAGCTGGGGAGAGGGGCAGAGGGAGAGGGAGAGGGAGGTAGAGAATCCCAAGCAAGCTCTGCACTCAGCATGGAGCCCGATGTGGGGCTCGATCCCACAACCCTGGGACCATGACCTGAGCTGAAATCTGGAGCTCGCCTATCCAACTGAGCCACCCAGGTACCCCCAAAAAAGGCTATTTAAAAAAGTTTTTTAAGGTAACATGTCAGGAAATTGGCAACAAATACCTGTTAGATATATGAAGTGCCTTAAGTTTCATGTCAGAGGGCACATGAGCCACTGATGGCTCCATGCACAGGAGCACAAAGTTTGCCCTGTAGTGCTTTTATTAGCATGAGCATAATCATAGACATCTCTCTAGTGACAAAGCAAAAAGGGGTTCATTTTCAAAGGGCTGAAATTCTGAGACCACTTATCGCCCATGTAGTAAATTGTCAGGCAAGGTGTTATGTGCCAGGCGGCTGATAAGCTCACAACACACACACCCTGTTCAAAGCTGTTTCTTTCTTGTAGGCTCAGAGTTGCGCCTTATACCAAAACCATCGGCAGACTCACAACTCTAAACTACTGCTTTACAAAAAGCCTCTACTTTCTGCAAAAGCTTTTGAAACTAACAGTTCACTCTTTTGGCGACTGTGAGGTGAAAAGGAAACATAGTAGCCAAGGGCGTATACAGACTCAGAGGAAAATTATACTGGCCATCACCACCACCGTGCCCAAATTATTAAAATTTTGATCCCGAATCACTTTAACAAACAGTTTAAAACATTGCGGTATCCTTAGCCATACGTTGTTTTATTCTAAGTGCTATTTTGCAATTTCGAGGATCATCAAATAAGATAAATTCTAGTCAAATCTATTCTTGGGACAGACTTGATTAGAATGACACTTTCAAAACTTTTAACTACTCCATTTCGGATGAGTTTTTAGGTTTTGAACAGAACTCACCAGCCTCATATTTTAGTTCAGCCGTTTTGAGTTACATAAAGACAAAAACATGGCAAGGATTTTATAGCAGGAAAAGGATTTGTTTTTGTTTTTAACATTCCTATAATTCAGAGGGCTGAAGAAATCTTTGATCTGGAAGGCTTGGAAATCCAAAGCCCCCTCAAGGCATTTTTTTTTTTAATTAAGAAAGAGGAAAAACAGTATTTGTAATGGAAAATTTTTGTGCTGTTAAGTACCTAACGGCTTTCACTTAAGTCTGTAATTCATCTTGTGGACTTCAGATTTCGGCCAAGCCTAAGTTTTAGGTGTGATATAACATCACCTGCTTGGAGATTCGCTAGTGTTGCTGACATTCTCGAATGATGGAAAGAAAACCAGCACTAAAGCAGAATTACGGTGGCTAGTCACAGGAATCCTGTCTGGAAGAGGGGGGAAGAAAAGTCCATCTCACAAATATTAAAGTCACAACAGTATGCAACCCCAAATCCACACGTGGAATTTTCACCCTATGACTACTTCTATGAGAACGCTCGAGGCTCTCAGATTTGGAGGATCTGGAGAGAACTCAACATGCCAATATGCCCCCACCGCCCACTTCTGAACTTTTATTAGGAGTCATCTGTTGCCACATCCACTAATTTTTGAGAGGGTGGGAAGGATTTTTCTTCCCAGTGTGCTATTTAAAGTGCTATTCAATTGGCTGTTCAAACTCTGGTCTCTTTCTGTCCTAGGTGGCAAATAGTATGTCCTGTAATTTGGATAGATATCTCCATTTGAAATTGTTCTTTTTTTTTTTTTTTTTTTTTAATGTTTATTTTTGACAGAGAGAGCAGGCAAGTAGGGTAGGGGCAGAGAGAGAGGGAGACACAGAATCCGAAGCAGGCTCCAGACTCCGGGGTGTCAGCACAGAGCCCGACACAGGGCTCGAACTCATGAACCATGAGATCATGACCTGAGCTGAAGTTCGCCGCTTAACCGACTGAGCCACCCAGGCGCCCCTAGATACCTCCATTTGGAAACCTGAATCTTTTCTTCCAACCTGGATACAAAAAGAGGTCTGTTTCCTGTGCCTCTTCTGGGCAGCAGGACCCACACTGTGACGAGACGTCAGGAGGAGAGGAAGAAGAAGTGGTCAGCCTGGAGCAGAGAAAATTCAAGACTTCATTTGTCCCTGTCACAGCAGACCTCAGAACTCCTGAACTGCTTCCCAGCCGTGTACAAGCTGTTCACTCTGCCTCGCCAGCCTCCTACATGCATTTCTGCTCCCCGTGGCTTTAGGACTCAGTACAGGGCTCCCTCAGGGAGCCCTCCCTGGAAACTTCCTCCCCGGGGGGATCTAACTGCTTGCTTACTTACTGACCTGCTTGCTGTCTCCCATCTCCTCTTGGACTGGAGGCTTCTCTAAGGCAAGGATTAGATCTTCATTGTAATCCTCCCCCTCCCCGGTATTTTACACATAACTGATGCCCAGCAAGTACATTCAGAACTGGTAACCAAAAACAATAGGTCTGCATTTATACCATGAGGTACTTAAAATCTCGCAGGACCATAAATGTTGTTAAACGCGGGCATGCATCTTCCCACTGTTTCTGCTTTCCTCAAAGACTGTAATCTTCTAACAACTTACGCTTTTCCTCTTTACCTTCTGAGTGGAGGTGTGAAGGGCTTGGTAGAAGTAGATGGTCCAAAATGAGGTGGGCGTCAGACATTAAAGAGGAAGAAACCCAGGGGATGGTGAGGTTAAGGGGCGGTGTCTGCGGCGGATGCTAGCTGGCTTCAGTGTCAAACCGTGGTCATGAGCGTGGCTGGCTGTGGGCAGCTGGTGGAGAACCAGGCCCCAGGGGAGTACTTTGGATTTGACCTGAGAGGTGATGAGAAATCACTCTCTCCAGCCTTCAGTACTGTGGAAGTCATGGCATCCGCTCTGGAGACCACGGTCGAATCTTCATTTGTTGGGGGCTTCACGTGGCCTGCCTGGGGGAGGGGGTCAACGACAGAAGTGTGTACATTCACCCCACACAACACCTGGAGACTCAGGTAGGCAGCAGTATGGAGCTCTCTGTGCTTTGCTTTGTTCCCGACCCTCGTGCAAGAAGCGAAAGAGGCTTCGGCACAAACCGATCACCACAGTGGGAAAGATCTAGGCGAGCTTCCTTCAGCTGGGCGGCGGGGGGGGGGGGGGGGTGGGGGGGAGAGTGTTGCATCTAGTTTTGCTTTCATGCTGCTGCAGATGAAACTCATAAAGGAGAAGTCACAGTATATCCACTGGAGAAAGAGACCAAGAAGGAAAGGATTTATCCCCAAACCTGGAGCTCCCTGGGTGACAAGGGTCCTGTTTGCATTCAGGCTGCTACAACAAAGTACCATCGACTGGGTGGCTTACAAACAGCAGAAATCTATTTCTCGCCATTTTGGAGGCTGGTGGCAAACTTGGGGACTGGTGACGAACCTCTTCCTGGTTTAGGACTCACGTGTTTTTGCGACAGCCTTGCATGGTGGAAGCAACAAGGGAGTTCTCTGCCCTCCTGCCCTAATCACCTCCTAAAAGCCCCGCCTCCAGAGACCATCACACAGGGGAGTGGGTTTCAATGTATGAATTTGAGGGGGACACAAACATTCAGCCTATAGCAGGTCCCGACCTCCCACCCCCAGCCCTCATCAATGAACGGCACCACCATCGGCCTAACTGTGCCGGCCAAAAACCCATCCTTGACTTCTTTCTCCCTTCCTTTTACCCTCCACATTCAAGTCCACCAGCAAGTTCACCAGTAGCTGTGCAATAGATCTCACATATCCGTGTCTCATCCTCGTCCCTGCTACCACCCTAAAACAGAAGGTCATCTCTCACCCAGATTATTCAAGGGGCCTCCTAACAGTCTCTCTGCTTTGGATCATGCACGTGGCCAGTCGATTCTCCACGAGCAGCCAGAGTGATCTTGTTAAGTTGGCTCAAGAGGGACAAACCATGTGCATGACCCCAAACTGACGATCGCCTGCTGCTATTTGCCAGCTGTCTGGAGGGTTTTTAAAAATTCATGTTTTAAAATGTCTCATGCCTAATTAATAAATGAATATGAAAGATAAAAATAAAATTTGTCAATAAACCTGAATAAAATAAAATAGATCACATCCCTCCTATGTACAACCCATCAATGGCTTTCCATTGCACTCAGGCTAGGAGTCAAACTCTTGAAGGCCACCTCCCGAGGGGAGCCCTGTGGGATCTGGCCCCAGCCCCTCACTATGCTCCACATTCTCTGGCTTTCCATGGGGAGCTTGGCTACAGCTCTCTCCTGATTCAGGGCTTTAGAACCTGCTGATGTCTCTGTAACACATTCTCCCTACTCGCATTCTTTGCCCAGCTAATTCCTCCAGCATTCTTCAGGTCTCAGATTCAATGTCACTCACTCAGGGAAGGTTCCTGCCCTGCCCCAATCTAAATTAGGTATCTTCTCTATGCATAAGTAAACCTTCTTCATAGTCCTTCAGAGCCCTTGACACACTTCAAAATGGCAAATTTTGGGGGCTTTTAGGCATCCAATATCACATTATTCTGTAAGTTCCATGAAGTCAAAGATTCTAGTTTACTCGGTTTCAAATTTAGAAAGATATCATAGATTTAGAAAGACATTTTGCTGCCTTCTGTGCTGAGGAAAAATTACCATGATAACCAGATATAACAGTTCTTGTGAAGGAAGACAATTTCTAAGTGTGATGGTTCTTATCTTTTACTACATTTAAAATACCTTGTTAGTTTTGTTGAGATGCTGACGGGTTGGACTGTTGTCCTAAAGGTATCACCAGCCTTCTATTGTACCATCCTGACTTGATTTAACTTTGTGTCCGGTTCCCCTAGAAGTATTGAGGGTTTTTTTTTTTTAATCAAAAAATAATTGAAACATATAAAAAAATACACAACATGAAAATACTTTGAAATGTCCTAGGGTTACAGTTCTCACAATTTCTGTGCACAAGAATCATCTCAAGGGCTTATCAGATCTCCAGGCCCCAGGTTCAGAGCATCTAAGACTACAGGGGCAGGACCTGAGAAATTATATTTCTAACAAGTTCTTGGATGATGCTGGTCCTGGGTCTAAACTTCGAAAACCACACCCTATGGTGTCACACAACCATGGTTTGTAATCACTGAATTAGCTTAATCATTTGTTAACAGGAGAGTTTAAGAAATCATCCAAGTGTGTAGTTACCCAACCTATTACCACTCTGTATGTGAAGTTCATGAGCAAACTGTAGAAAACGGTTGTTTTCAGAACAATCGGGATGTAATGAAACATTATGGGAACTTGGGAAGATGTTAGCAAATCCTAACTCAAGGTTATTGACTCCACATGCATCTACGAAGCTTCTGCTGTGGAGCACGTAGCCGGCATTGAGCTGTGGCTGGGAAGACAGGGTGCTGGCTACCTACTCCTTCCACAGTGGCTCCTGAGATCTACTCCTGGCCCCATAATGGAGTGTAAACAAGTCAGAAAACGGCCCTGCTCTCACGGAGTTCATGTTCTTTGGTTAAATGCTAAGAAGGAACACTTTGCTACGATACACAGTAAGCCAGAGAAAGACAAGTATCATATGATTTCACTCGTATGTGGAATCTAAAACACAAATGAACAAACACACAAGCAGACTCAGATACAACCTGGTGGTTGCCAGAGGGGAGGGGAGTGGGGAGATGAGCAAAATAGGGTGAAGGGCATTACGAGGCGTGAGCTTCCAGTTATAAAATAAGTCACCGCGATGAATACTATAGCACAAGGAATATAATCAGCAATAATGTAATAACATCGTATGGTGGCAGGTGGGGACTACACTTACCGCGCTGAGCACTGTGTGAGGTACAGAATTGTTGACTCATTAATGTTGTACACCTGAAACTAATATATGTCAACAATACTTCGACAATAAAAATTCTAAAAACTCATGGTGCAGAGTGGCGGGACCAACGAGGGGCTCTTTGTGGAAGGAATATTTAAGCTGAGACCTAACAGGTGAGTGTGAGCATCTTCTCAAGGGAGACAGAAAGGGTGTTTCAAGCAGAGACCAGAAGGAGTTGGGTCTTTAGGGGGTAATTAGGGTTTGGTACCCTTGTAAGAGGCTCCAGAGAGATTCCTTGCCCCTTTTCCACCACGTGAGGACACGGCAGAGAACGCTCATCAGACACTGAATGTGCCAGTGCCCTATCTTGGACTTTCCAGCTTCCAGAACTTTGAGAAATAAATTTGGATGTTCATAAGACACCGTGTCTGTGGCATTTCTGTTACACAGCCAGAACCACTAAGACAAGTACCTCCCTGTGGCCACCTGCCACCCCAGGGCTAAATTGATGTTCTCCTGAGACTGGGTCCTGCACGAAGTATACAAGTCAGTAACCATTAAAGAAAGGTAGTTCGAGGCGCCTGGGTGGCTCAGTCGGTGAAGTAGCGACTCTTGATTTTGGCTCAGGTCATGATCTCACAGTTCATGAGTTCAAGCCCTGTGTCTGGCACCATGCTGATGGTGTGGACCCTGCTTGGGATTCTTGTTCTCTCCCTCTCTCGCTGCCTCTCCCCTGCTCATGTGCACTCTCTCTCAAGATAAATAAGTAAACTTAAAAAAAAAAACGGTTGTTCGTAAACCATCTGTCATCTTCACATCCCTCAAACAGTGGTTCCCAACATAGGTGAGTATCAGAATCACCTAGGCAGTTTTTCTCAGTAACCAAAGACAGGATGCACCCAGCCAGATTTAATGATTGAGTCCTAGGAGATTCTGATATATATATATCTGACTTACAGCTATTGTTTTAGGGGCGTCTGAGTGGCTCAGTTGGTTAAGCATCCGGCTTTGGCTCAGGTCACGGTCTCACGGTTTGGGAGTTCAAGCCCCGCATTTTGCTCTGTGCTGACAGCTCAGAGCCTGGAGACTGTTTGGGATTCTGTGTCTCCCTTTCTCTCTGCCACTCTTGTGCTCAGGCTCTGTCTCTCAAAAATAAACATTAAAAAATTAAAAAAAATATATCATTTTAGAATCTGAGGTTGTCAGGGATATGAGACTAATACCAAGTATGTGTGCCAAAATCTGTTCCGCACCCTGGCAAATATCATTAACTGGTTGTTACATCCTTACTCAAAAATCCTTTAAAAACAACTTAAAAAATTTTTCGGTAAAATAGGCATAACACTTACCATTTTAACCATTTTTAAGCGTACAGTTCAGTGGTATTAAACACATTCACACTGTTGTGCAGCTCTCACCACCACCCATCTCCAGAACTTTCTCCTCTTCCCCAACTGAAATCCAGTGAACATTAATGCCCCATTTCTCCCTCCCCCCAGACACTGACAACCACCATTCCACCTTCTGTTTCCATGAGCTGGACTATTCTAGGTACCTCACGTAAGGAGAACCACACAGTGGTCATCCCTGGTGACCGATTTCACTTAGCATATCTTCAAGGTTCATCCGTGTTGTAGCACATGTCAGAATTTCCTTCCTTTTTCAAGACTGAATAATATTCCGTTGCACGTATCTACCACATTTTGTTTCTCCACTCATCGATTCATGGACGCTTGGGTTGCTTCCGCCTCTTGGCAAGAACTGGGTGTTTAAACAATCTGCTCAAGTCCCTGCTTTCGCTTCTTTCTAGTCTATACCCAGAAGTGGAATGGTTAGCTCACATGGTCACTTTGTATACTTCTCTGAAAAAATGCCATGCCATTCTCCACTGAGGCTGTGCCTTTTTACATTCTTGCCAGCCACGTACAAGAGTTTCAAGGTCTCCGCATCCTTGCCAAGTTGTTATTTGCTTTTTTTTTTATAGTAGTCACTCTGAAGGGTGTGCCAGAATCCTTATTAAGTAGCCCTTATCATTTGATCACAGGTGACAGATGATATAAGAGCCATGTGTTATTTCTAAACTGTGATCATGAGATTTTGACACTTCTTTAAAATCAAAAAATATTTTTATTGGGGAGGCTAGAATTTTAAAGTAAAAAATCTGTTTCAAATGGTTGGCAATTCACATATGTTGTTTTCTACTGACGTTTTTATTTTTTGTAAACCGAGTGGATTACATTTCTACACTTTACAAAGCGAACTGAGGATTTACCAGGTAGGGACGGTTGGTGTATTCAGGGTTGCAGAGATAGACAGCTGTTTGAAAAAGTGGGGTGGGTCAAAGAAGACAGAAGGGGTGCTGGTTGGGAAATGGCCAGATGATGGAGGTGAGGCCCGAGAAGCTGCACAGGAAGCACCGGGAGACCGTCTGAGACCCAGCCCAGACAGACCACCAGATTCATGAACTAGGAGCACAGCAGATGACAGCTGTCCTGGGCTCCTGCTTTAAGAGACAGTGTGGTTACCCTTCCTTTTATTTTTTCTTCCCTTTACTCTTTTACTGCTGTATTGTCTATGAATCCATGTCTTGGAAAATCCTTGTTTTGTAAAAAAGGGAGAAATGGAATATGTATACTAAACATGATTTTGCATGTATGTGGCTGAAATCTCTGCAGGTACACATATAAACTAAGCACAGTGGTTGTTTGGGGGGCGGGGACGGGATGTAGGAGACGGGGTGGGAGATTTTTCTTTTTTTATATATCCTTTTTTAGGTTGTTATTAAATTTTCAACCATGGAAATATATTCCAGCCTCTTTCCAATGTCCATTCCTGCAGTGCAGGGATCAGGCAGTTCCACGCCCTCCCAGACTCCCTTGAGGCTGGGGATTGATCATAAGGTTCTGCCAATTGGATATGCTTTCATGAGATGGAAAATGGAGGTGGGTGAACACCATCTTCCGGCTGTAGCTGTGGGCAAGCAAAGTCAAGGGTGTTGAGAGGGGATGTTAGTGCAGCTGGTAAAGGTGGACACTCTGTTCCAGGGCCCAGTCCCCAGATTCCTGCTATGAGGCAGTTATAGTGGGAACAATTACCTCCTGATCTTGCTTGCTGATACCCGGATCACAGCTACAGTGGAGTTTTTTTGTTTTGTTTTGACCTCAATAGCTCCAGGAGCAGCCTCCTGACTCCCTGAATTCCTGCTTAAGGCAGAGGTTGTAGCTCCCCTGGCAGGTGGGTATTAGATGTTGCTGGAGGATTCTGGAAGTCATTCCTGGATTATCCACTGAAGTTCACTCTCCTCATCCTTCCAAAAGATTCTACGAGCATCCAATTTCTCACTATTCCATCCTGCTTAAAATACCTACCGTGGTTTCTATTTCCTATAACAGAATTGAAATGAAACACAAAATTACACATTAAAAATTAAATAAAAAATAAAAGTCATCACTAAATAAAAATCCTCAAAAAACGTTTCCTGAGGTGTGTGCCACCAACAGGGCTTGGTTTACATATTAAAAAAAATTCTTACTATCTTGGTAAATCATCAACTATTTAATGGGTACCTACTGGCTTAACAGATGTGGTAATTTAACACTTCAATTAGAGATAAATGTGAGTATGTATGTGAGAAGTTGTGTGTGTGTGTGTGTGTGTGTGTGTGTGTGTATAAAGAGATAAGACACAACTGGTGTTTCCAATAAAATCCTAGGAGGAGACAAATTGAAATATTTCTTCATCTCTGTTTTTATTTAACTCAAAATAGCTAACAATGAAACATTTAAAAAATATCTCCCAACACTTGAGCATTCAGTTATTTTCGGTTCATGACACTTGATTATTTAGTCCTTGCGTGTTTCCAGCATGAAGTCACATAGCTATCATAAATGTATCTCTAAAAGTCTGCAGCAGGCTTGAAACATATATATATATATATATGTGTGTGTGTGTGTGTGTGTGTATATATGTTATATATATAACATATATATATGTATATATGTGTGTATACACACACACACACACACACACACACACACACACACATATATATATCCTAACCAAAAACCATGATTCAGTTATTGGTCTTGAATCCAAATATTTTTCTCCCACAAAGCAGCTTAGTAAAATTAATAACCATAAATAGGCTAGCTAGGAGTTTTCCATGAAATGCCTGAATAGAGCACATACATTGTTTGCATATATGTTTTTATCCTCGTACTCCTCAAAATACGAACTTGTGTGAGATGTAGAGTGGCGTTAGATGATACACACATTTAACTTACATAAATTCCATAGAGGAGGTAACAAGGAAACGATAAGGAAAATAACAATTAATCCGGCGGCAATTCTACTTATGTAATGAACGAGTAAACCTCGATGAGTGCTGAAGAACCGTGAGGAAATCAAAATGAGGCTTGTCACTCTGGTGTCTCCTCAGGCAAGTCAGTTCACATCTGTCTCTCGGAAAGCAAGCATCTTGCAGGGCTAAGTACGATTCTAGTGTGGAAAGGTATGTGGTTTTATACAACAGTGTCTTAAACAAACACCAACTCCCATTGGTCTTCAACAGAAGAAACGGTCATTTCTTCCAACATTGGCAGAAAACCTGGATGTGTTGGATGTACAGGGTTCATTGATGGTGCCTTTCTGAAGGGCAGTCGAGGATGATCTCGATGTTCCATTTTATTTTAGGTACTGACCCCAGAAGCGAATTCCTAGGTAAGATGCAACCCTACTGCAATATAAATAGAAATGACATGGTTTTTTAAAAATGCCCTAACATTGACAGCGAAATATAATTTCCAGTTTAGTTCCATTCTCACATTTAGCACAGCATGTTTCTGTGATACTCTCCCGGTGCGGGCACTTCAGAATACACGTATCGCTGACGGAGAAAATCTCATGATGAAAAGATTAGTCTGTCACGAAATCTGAACAACAACGACAAAAAGTTACCGAAGTAGATGAATCTCTGTATGTTTCAGGATAAGATGTTCAATTAGCAAGTGGTGCAACGAAAGCAGAGAGCACCTTCGTTTTGTTATGCTCGGTGCTCACAGGGACATTCTACAACCTTCTCACCAGGTTCGAAATTGGCAGCTACCTTCTCCTTCTCAAATGCTCGGCCCTAACCTCAGCACCGCCCGGGGTTCAGTTTCTATTTTTAAAAGCACCATTCTAATGGAAATGTCCCTGCCCTGAATTAAGCTGGGACTGTGAATTTTACCACTAGCTAGAGCTGTTATGTCATAGAGTTTAGGTTAATTTGGTAGGTATCGATTTCCGTGAGACCTGCTTCAGCTCCTTCCAGCCATGTAGGATTTCTACCTGGGCTGCAGATGAGGGTAAAATATCCCATGGAGAACTCCTTCAATAACCACATTTGGAAAATCTGAAAAACAAAAGGAACACAGCTTTTCTTAAGCACATCAGTGAAATACGAAATACAATTGCGTTTGGTAGAATTTAAAGAGGTGAGGCCCACGGTAACTTAGGGATCCGCATCACCTTGTTTAGGATGCGTTATCTGTCATGGTGCCTTGGCCTAAAGCCACTTTAGTGCAGGGCCAGGCGCTGCAGGAATGCACGGCCAGATTTGTAGCTTATTGATTTAAGGGATGTTCTAATGGTTAATGCTGCTAGGCCCCAGCTCTTTATCTGAATGTTTTCTCACAAGGAAGATGGATTACACTGGCAATTCAATTTCTAACAAAATCTCAATATACTTGAAGGAATTCCAAGATTTCTACAGGGAATACTCGGCTGCAGTTTTTCCATTGTGGTTTACAGGAGCGTTTAGTCCAAGTTGTCTCGAGGATGATCGTGCTGTTACGTGAGCTTCCAAGGAGCAGTAACATTGGGGGGCCGTTTTCGTAGCTTAAAAGGGCACATTTCCGACAAAAACCAT
The DNA here is from genome assembly GCF_018350215.1 of Panthera leo. NCBI lineage: Eukaryota > Metazoa > Chordata > Mammalia > Carnivora > Felidae > Panthera > Panthera leo. The sequence goes on along the minus strand of NC_056679.1, from coordinate 101,161,396 downwards.
CTTGTCAAACTTGAAAAACCAGCCACGTTTTTAGAGGAGATACAAAGGAAACCCAGAGGTGTATGGATGTGGAGCCACGAGCCAGTGATCGGAGCAGGGAGAATACGAATGGTAAGCTGCACAGGGGGACCTATCCATCACACGGCTCAGAGGTTCAATTTCTAAACTTCAAGCTGCACATGATTATACCCAGGATCTATGCTAAGCCACCCACTTTAAATAATACAGTTATTATGTGAGGAAATTAGCTGGTCCAATACTTTAAGACAAAAACTTTACGACAAGCACTGTTCACGTAGTAATCCAACCTCTAGAGAGTTCCTACTCTGTAAAAGCACTCGCAAGGCAGGGCAGAGATGTTCTCGGAGGAGTGGACTAGGCAGAGGAGCTAGCCATGTGGCACGTCTGTGGCAGGAGGGACCCTGGAAGGATCAAAGACTGAAATGGGGGCCAGGGTGGAAAAGGGAATGAGGGATGCCTGGGTGGCTCAGTCGGTTAAGCAGGTTAAGCGTCTGACTCCTGATTTCTGCTCAGGTCATGATCTCATGGTCTGTGGGTTCGAGCCTCACATTGTGCTGCTCATTGCTGTCAACACAGAGCCTGCTTCGGATCCTCTGTCCCCCTCCCTCCCTCACGCCGTCTCTCTCTTTCCCTCTCTCTCTCAAAAATAAATAATCCTTAAAAAAGAAACAAAAAAGAAGAAAAGGGAATGAGGGAGAGGCCTGGGGGCAGGAAGGCCAACTCAAGCACAGGAACTGTGGCTTCATCTGAAAAGCAACAGGAAGCTCCTGAAGGAATTTAAGCAGAGGGAGAAGGAAATGAATTGTGTTTTGCAAAGATGACCCTGGCTGCCATTCAGAGTAGACAGGAACACGGTCAAAGAGGTGACGAGTTCCACATGACAAGCGAGGGACTTCATAATAGTACCTACCTGATAGGCTGTTGTAGAAACTGGTGGGAGAAACAAAGCACTTGAACCCGACCTGGGCACACGGTGAAGTACCAGCTACCATCAGTACCAAGCGCTGTCTAATTATCGGGGATCTAAGTAAATAGCAGTCCCTGCCCATGCCACAGAACTTTTACGCTAGTCAGGGAGGCAAGCAAATGAATACACAGACAAAATAGGTTTTAAGAATATCTCCAAGGGGTGCCTGGGTGGCTCAGTCGGTTAAGCATTCGGCTCTTGATCTTGGCTCAGGTCATGATCTCATGGTTTGTGAGATCTAGCCCTGCGTCTGGCTCTGTGCTGACAGAGAACAGCCTGCTTGGGATTCTCGCTCTCTCTTTCTGTTCCTCCCCTGCTTGTGCTCTCTTTCTCTCAAAATAAATAAACTAAGTTAAAAAAAATGTCTCCAGTACATGAGCATTCATTCAATCACCTTTAGGCGATGACACTTGATGTCTTATTGTTTGCTCTTATCCAACATGAAGTTAACATAATTTTCCATAAAACATATCTTTCATAATCTGCAACAGAACTTAAGCCTATATATGTTGATCTCAATCAGAAACCATGATTTTGCTAAGTGCATTTTAGTTCTAAAAGTTTTTCTCCCTCACAGAGGTATACTGAAACCAAGAGCCATAAATGGAAATATTGATCAATTTTCTTAAAAATTTTTTTAAAAATTCTTTATTTTTGAGAGAGACAGAGAAACAGAATAGAAGTGGGGAAGAAACAGAGAGAGGAAGACCCAGAATCTGAAGCAGGCTCCAGGTTCTGAGCTGTCAGCACAGAGCCTGATGCAGGGCTCGAACTCATGGACCGTGAGATCATGACCTGAGCCAAAGTAAGATGCTTAACAGACTGAGCCACGTAGGCGCCCCATAATGATCAATTTTTAATTAGATGCCCAAACAGCATATATGAACATGCATTGTTAGCATATAGGCATTTATCCTTTACCACCCAAAATATAAAAGTCTATTTGAAGGTTAGTGATTTACATCATCAGCATATTTAGTATGGATTTAATAAGCTCGGCAAAAAGGACAATACCATGAATTACTCAGAGAAATTCTGCACCACCTGGACAGGTCCAGCAGTGGCTTAAAGGCAAAGGGGGGAAAATGAAACAGGGCACGGGGCTTGAGGGCAACAGGATGGGAAGGTGAGGAAAGACCTCTGTGAGTAGGTGCCGTGTGAACGAGGGTGCAGCAGCCAGCTGTCCTCACAGGTGCCAGGGTGCACACCTTGTCTGGGTGAAGGGCATTCCCAGCAGAGGGAACAGCACAGGTCAAGGTGCTGTATTTACTGTCCAGCGAGTGCTGAGCATTTGCTAGATGCTGGAGATTAGCAGGTAAACACGACAGAGAAAAAGAAGGGAACAAAGTATGCGATCACTACTATAAAGGAAGCAAACGGGCAGGACGCTAATCAAAGCAAATGGAATACTGGGGTTTTTTTTATTCAAAAAATTTTAGTATTTATTTTGAGAGAGAGAGAGAGAGAGAGAGAGAGAGAGAGCGCATGAGCATGAGCAGGGGAAGGGCAGAGAGAGAGGGAGACACAGATCTGAAGCAGGCTCCAGGCTCCGAGCTGTCAGCACAGAGCCCGATGCAAGGCTCGAACTCACAAACCGTGAGATCATGAGTTGAGCCAAAGTCGGACGCTTAACTGACTGAGTCACCCAGGGGCCCCTAATGTGTATTTTTTAAACACAGAAGCAAATGCTAGAGAAAGGTGATTAAGTATTCCTCACTGAAAAGGATTTTATAGGAAAAATACTATGAGACTATACTCTTATATAGCAAAGGAAGCTCCCTCTGATCAGGGTGTTAAGAATGGACCCTCGCCAGAGCCGGGCTGTGTCCTGCCAGCCTTCTTTGAACTGACAGCTAAGTCAGGGATCTCAGTGCATGGACTGCGGCTACACAACGGTCCTTTCTCTCTTGCTGGTGATAAGGTTTTATTGTCAGAATGTAGGAATGGTTTCAACAGATAATTTATCTACTGCTGTTTAGCTGCCATGCTATTTAGTTACTCTCAGAAACAAAGGCTGAAAATTCACTCTGTGCACAGAGCACACAAGAAGAAATCAGGCACCAGGGGTCTGCCCATCAACTATGGAGACTGGGCAAGTCAGGGACCTCCTTGAGCCCCGATTCTCTCATTAACCAGTGATGATACCTGCCCTGCCTAGTTCATAAGGCTGTTAAAAAAATGCAATGAGATAATGTCTGAGAATGTACTCACAAAGAGCTGGACAAGGGAACATTTTGAGAGGGACTCTGAATAATTTAAATTTCTTGGCACAAAGAAAGGACCCAACTAAAATATTGATTATATTTATGCTTAAATTAATTCATTATATTTAAGTATATATCTTCTAAAAATATACATTCCATCACCTAAGATGCCATAACTGAAATGGAAGTAGAAATACACATGTGATATATGCAGACAGCTTTTGGGAAAAAGCATTTAAATACAAAAAAACCAGAGCCTTGGAATCAAACCTCAGCATCTGGATAAAAACATGCAGAGACCCAAATAACATCATCAAAAAAAAAAAAAAAAAAAAAAATGAAAAGACGGTAAATACCTTTCCTCCTTATTACTCTAATTCAAAATCGCCTGGTAAAGTAGAAAGAAAAATTACATTTCTTGCCGAAAGCCCTGCCCCAATTAAAATTCTGAATGTCTCTTACACCAAGAGCACTGTTTTATTGGCAGATTATTAAGCCCTGGACCAATGTCACTCTGTTAGACCTGTATTAAAAACGTGGTTTATGTGGTGCAGGGTCAGATCAGTAAAGAGCTGTTAGCAGATGACAGGTTTGATTACCGCTGGCTGCAGGCAAGACGTATGGATCCCTGAGGAATAGTAGCACCGGCTGGTGGGACAGTTTGCTGGAAAGGTCAAGAACAGGCATGTCAGCATCAGGGGACGACGGTAAACAGAAAACACTACAAACTAGCTTTGAGGGGATCAAACTGCTGTGTGGGGACATCTCAAGGTTTATGTATCTAACCGTGTGGGTGAAGGATAGCAAGCCGAGTTACAGGGAATAAACAAGCCGGGCGCTCACCTTCTAAACATTTCTTTGTGGAATCTGAAGCAGATCTACAATCTATACGATAAATCACTGCTGAAAAGCGTCGCTGTCGTCTTTTTTAATCTCATAGCACAATTATTGATAAAAGAGTATTCTTATTACTTGCACAAAACAATGCAGGGCTCCTATGGCTTCTCTCCTGGATATAACTGTTTACTTCTCTAACTTTCTATCAAATATTTATAATCTGAAAATCAATTTGCTAACAAACGTTTTCAAGAAGATCATGACTTGATACCCTTACACCATGGTTAACTAAACATTTCACAAAACCACAGTCCTATTCCTGGTTTTATGTAAGTCTTGACTGGCCAGTATTAGTTCTTACCTTGATTCTTCAGATTCTGTCTCATCAAACGATCTAAAAAATTTTTTAAAAGAGGAGAAAAAAGACCATATAAATTGGGTGACTGTTTACACCAACCAAAGAAAAAAAAACCAGCCAGCAATCCTAGAGCTCCGAAATGGGAAACATTTTGAAAAGAAAGGGGTTTTCCCAGAGTCACAGCATGACTGACGCCTCCTTCTAAGGAATCTTATGAGCTAAGGAATCTTATGAGCACGATATTCTCGAATGTCAATTTTCCCGACGATCACTTAAAAACCTGATGGTTTTACTTTCAGACTTGTATAAGGGAGAAACGATTTCACTCTGTCATTTCCCACATTTCTTCTTAAAAACATCCCTCTATAAACCCCCACCTCATAGCAAGTACACGCAAGTCAGAACAGGGCACACTGACAACGCCTGCTATTTGGTGAGCAGTGTGTGTGTAATTCTCGCTCTGGGGTGAGTGGAAGGTGGCCCTGAGCAAACACTGCCAGTGAGGGGTCTAGTGTCTGCAGCGTCTCGCCCCGCGGACGGCTGGGGTTTAACACGACTTTGGGTGTGGTCAGCTGGAATCTTGTAGTTCGAATGAATACAACCCTTTCCTCCGCTTGGGCTCCCAGAGACTTTGTGATGATGTGTTTCTCCGTAATGGATTTAATTGGTCAGGGGTGTTGCTAACTGCTTTCGGCAACAAGCTTCACGCACGTCAGGGGCCCGGAGCTGGGTGAGGAGCTTGTCTCAGAGTTAATTCTGCAGAAGAACACCTTCCCAAGTGCTGAGGGTATCCAATGTTTGGTTCCTTGGAAGACAAAGACGGGGGTCTGCAGCCCCTCAGGAAAAGGTTCTGCGAGAGAGGCAGCAGGGCAGCAGAGAGAGTTCACACAGGAAGGCCTGGGCTCTACCAACTACAAGGTGAGAGATTGTGGGAAAGATGCTTAATTCTGTGCCTTGGTTTACTCCACTCTACAATAAGGCAGTTGGGTAAAATCATCTTAAGGTCCTTCTCAGCTTTATGATTATGTGACTGTATGTGTATGGGGATATAGACCTAGCTGAAGTATCCACAAATAAATATATGAGTCTCTCAACAGGCTATCTAGATTCATAACTCCTGTCTTGTAACATCACTCCATGAAGCAGCAGAACTTAAAAAGTCAATTCCTTAAGTCTAAAGCTGAGTTACTAAGCCTTGGTCATTTGGCCACAATATAGTGATGAGGGCTGATGAGGAATTCCTTTGACTACAGGCAGGGGGCGTGTGAGTGCTGTCCCAGCAGAGAGAAGGGGTGTGGCCAGGCTGGCCCTTTCCAGTACCAGTGGGGTTATTGGTTAGGCCAACAAGTGACTGCAGAGTAGTTTCAAATACATGTCCAATGGGTGAACAACAATCCTTACCCACAACTCTCTGCCTTTGGTAGAGAGGGCAAGTGTCGCACATTTAGGAAATCAAGGAACAGCTTGGGGAGCTCTTCATTTTCTAAAATGACAGCCTGCAAAAGTAGAAAACAGAACGGAGAAAGTAAAATTTGCTAGGCGATCTATCCAACGAACTACTTCCAAACATCATGAGCACCCATCTAAGTTCTTAGCAGTATCATTCTTCACACTCTGTATGGGGAGTGGTCCCCATCTTACCCACTAAGAATTCAGGAGCCATGCATGCTCTTCAGTGCCAGCAAATAGTCCATTTCATCTATTCTCTCACCCAGTCGGCATTTACCGAACATCTACTGCATGTTAGGTGCTGACAAGGGCGCAAGTCAGTGGGCGACCAGGCAGATGTAGTTCTTGCCTTCATGGAGGTTCCAATCAGAGTATTTTAAAAACCTGGGTACGTCAATAATATTGCTAAGATATGTACATCAAATTTTCCTTACTGAGTGATAAGGTGGTCTGGGCTGTGTGTGTGTCTACAAGAGATCGCTATTGTTTAGGAAATATTACACATGGCTTTGCTAACTGGAAGATTGAGACAAGATCCCTCAGCTCTCACCTCTTTGGGCATTAGGATTAAGTGACATTAATTGCTCTGTGGACAGCTCCACTTAAAGGGTAACAACTTTACCACTAAGTGTAAATCAGCATATATACTAAAAAAAAAAAAAAAAATCTATACCGTTCTTCCATTTAGGGAACGCTGCTAAAGACGTGGCGTAATGGCAGAACCATGTCAGTTCTCGGCTATCTGAATTATGCAAGTGCAAGGAGAAATCTAATGGAGAACTAGAGAGTGCATTTTCATGGGTACCTATTTTTTACAAAGAGAACCATGGTGTGTGAACCGATTGCACATCTGCCCCTCCCTCCCGCACCTTTGTTTTTGTTTTTGTTTTCAAAGACCATGGAGAAAGCATCAAAGACTGTACAATAATCTCTGAAAGTAACAGAACTCTCTTCAAGGGTTCATATTTTATCACGGTTCTCCTCCCCACACCCCAATAAGCATGTGTGGTTTACAGGACAGTGAGAAGTGATGGTCAAGTATCACTCACACGGCTGATCAGGTACAGCTGTGCAGCGTGATGCATAAGGCTCCAATGACAAAAAGGGCAAATGATGTATATTTAAAATACCTAGCTCAACATAATCTGTTGCTTTTAGTCATACTTTACGCACCGAGTGGTTGTATTTCTAGCACAGTTTGCAGATAGTTGCCCAGTTCAGGACATAGAAATGGAATGAACAATATAGGCTGACCCCTGCACTATGCTAGTGGCTCAACCTTCCTGCTGTTCAGTTGCTGGAGAAGACTCATCTGGAAAGCCAGCTCTGTTTTGGTCTCTTCCTATTCCTTACATAGCCGGCTATACCCACTGAGGCTTAAGGACAGTAAGCAAAGAAGCAGGAAAACAAAGCAATACACAAAATAGAAAAAAAAAAATCCCTTTTCCAGGGGCATGCTTTCATTACTATTTCCACTGACCTTCACCTAAATTTTTATCTACTCGAGGAAATTTTGGGAGTGCCTCTAAGGTCATTATTTCAGTGCCTGGAACTCAAAGGCTGTAAAAATCATCATATATATGAAGCTCCCAGGAATGTTTGCCGTCAAGTTGCAGTGATTATTTCCTCGTTTCTAGATATCTGTTTAACAGGATGATACAATACCTATCTGAATAATAAAGCTTAATGTTGTAACAAATACAGAGCTGGTAACCCAGGCAATAGTTTTAATTATGTGTACAAGTGGTAGCTTTCAGATTAAAAAAAAATGGGGGGGGGGTAACACTCTTATCTCCACCCCCACCTTTTAAAATAAATTAAATCAATAACAAGTGTGGGACACTTTTAATGACCTGAACTACTTAATTTCCAGGATCTTTAGACATGCCATCCATCACCGCAGTATGGAGGAAGACATCTCTTGAGTGTTCAGGGGGTTAGTTTGGTTTTATTAATGCAAGATTTAGGGAATTTTAACAAGGTGAATTGTTTATTTGCCTTGACAGATTGGCTTACAATGCACTGGGTACATCTACAGCATGATCATTAATGACAAAAGACAGGCAAAAAGCTGTTTACACTGCAACACCAGGACAGGAATTAATCCTGCTCAGCCTCCCCAAACAGAGTAACTACAAAGAGATGATCACATTTTTTTTTAGGTAAGCTATATTTGCAAAAAAAGGAACATCGAAAACTCCAGAAATTTGTGAGCATTTTTGTTAACTGTTCACTGAAAATTCTCAAATAATATTTTTCATAAAAGTCACCAATATGGATTTCAGGGTTTACAGTTATAAAGAAAGTAGCATTGGGGGAAGAGGGTGGATCAGTTAAGCATTCAGTTACATGGTGGCAATACCTCCTAAACTCTGCTAAGGCTTGTAAGAAAATGATTAATACTTAAATCCAAACAGAGGTAGAGTGTAAAATGGTAGAGTTTACCTAATGTAATATAATAAGTACAAGTGAAATGACTGTCATTAATTAGCGCGAAGATGCACAAGAGACATTACATGAGTTTCAACTAGATTGTTCAGTTCATAAACACACGATCTCACTCTCTGAGAACCCCAGCAGTGATGTGGGGCCTCATGACTGTTCATTTACAACTTTTTCTATGAGAAGCTTTCACTGAAGATCACTCCTTAAAACTGCACCCTGGAGCATTCCACCTTCTTGGGACCTCTGTCAGGTCTAAATACCCAATTTTATTCAATAGGTAAATAAATACATATAAACCTATAATAAATAAAAAATATTCTATATAAATATAAATAAATATAAAATCACTATATAGAAGTTACATTTTAGATATCAAATTAAATTTCCCCATTGCTATAGCTTGCTTCGTATGATTTTTTATTAATTTTCAATGTTTAGTCATTTCCATTTCTTAGAGAGGCAGGATGGTGTGGTAGGATGTATGGAGCTTTAGGACAAGAACTGGGTTCCAACACCCCTTATTTTTCTACCTTATCAGCTTTATAAAATCCTGTGGCTACCTCAGAGGATTAGTGTGAGGATAAGATGATGTGATGTCCCCAAGAGTCTTTGGCACACCATGAGTCTTCGACAAAGGTTCATTGTTTCCTCAGAATGTCTTGTTATATCAATTCCCAACAACCTCTTTTATTGGTTTTAGAAGTTTGGATCACTGTCCATCTAGTGAGCCGGGGCTTCTTAACCCTCCATGATTCATGGATCCCTTTCAAAATTGGATCAAACCTGAGAATCTCGTTTGCTGAAAAACATGCATACATACATAACTGTGCTGACAGTGGCAGGGAGGGTCACAGGCCCCTGACAGTCCAGCCAAGGACACCCGCTTTCAGTTCCCGAATGACAGTAACGCTGCTGGGCACACTCTTCATTTGGCTGGGAGCCTGCAGCACTCACTGTTGGGCCCGTGCTGTAGGCCAGCTCCCCAAAGGACACGCTGGCCCTCTTGTTCTAGTTTTCTGCCTCTTTGTCAATTGCAACCCCCACTGGGCTGTGTGCAGCCTTGCTATTAGAATTCATTAGTGCTTTCGGCTCTGGGCTGTGGTTGAAAATATTTATCTGGCAGTGGGGCTAACTTTCGGAAGGATTCTTTCTGGTGGTTCAAAATCTACAAGTGCATTGAATTTAGAAAGGAGTTCAGGGGCGCCTGGGTGGCTCAGTCGGTTAAGCGTCTGACTTCAGCTCAGGTCATGATCTCACAGTTCGTGGGTTCGAGCCCCGCGTCGGGCTCTGTGCTGACACCTCAGAGCCTGGAGCCTGCTTCGGATTCTGTGTCTCCCTCTCTCTCTGCTTCTCCCCCTGCTCATGCTCTGTCTGTCTCTGTCTCTCAAAAATAAATAAACGTTAAAAATTAAAAAAAAAAAATTAGAAACGAGTTCATACTCATGGCTTCTGTGTCTTTCATACGAAATTCTAGAATTTAGCAATCTGTAGTATTGGGGGTTCACAAGGTTAGCAAAACGTGGAGGAAAATATTGTTTAAACGCCATCACTGCTGGGTTAGGGTACAACCGAGGAGACATGAGTCCCCTACATGTGTTACGAGAGGAGCATTTTGAACTGGAGTGCAGTGATGGCCCCAGACCCAGTGCTACTTAATCGATTAACTGATCACTGTGATGGTAGAGGTCTGACACTGGATCCGAGTTTGGACAGATGGCTGGACAACTCATTTATGCAGCAGGACAACACAATTCAAAAATGAATATGGCAAGTTAGAGAAGAACTTGGAAATAAATCCCATTAAATTCCATTTTACAGGTGTAAGTAATGAGTCAAATACCCCAAGGGGCAGAATTCACACCACAGATGTAAGACAAAAAGTAGGTGCTTGTATACAAGTGCTGTTGTCTCGAGTGGTAGGTCAGCAAAAAGAGTTGCTTCCAGAACTTTTATAAAACGAGCTAAGCAACCAATCCTCTTGCTCCCCTTAATGCAATATTATCTAGCACCCCAAAATGAGAAATAAGAATAAATTTAGAAAGGCCTAGAGGTGAGCAATGAACATGAAGAAAAGGCTCAAAATCATTTCCAAAAGAGGTCACCCAATAGCAGGTACCAAGCACAGAATGATGTGTCGCTGGGCCAAGGAGCGTGGTCCTTTGATGAACTGTTTTTGTTTTTTTAAAGGAAGGTGGAGATGTTCAAAGCTGCTGGAATGAGAAGAAAGCACTGTGCAAACCAGCTGAGAAGGTACCTGTCTACATCTAATTGAAACCTGTGCAATAAAACAAGCAAAAGTGGCCCATGTGGGGGAAGAGCCTGCTATGTTAAGAGCTTCCAAACAGCCTGGGCTCTGAATGTTTTTTAGTTGTGCTTTGATACACATGCAGATTGTAGAAGCTGTAGGATTAACAGAAGAACGCATTGAAGAAATGTGCACGTAATTCATCACGTAGGAGCCATGCAGACTAAAAACCAGGTTATTATTAAGAGGTACATGGGAAACGGGGTAAAATCAAGAAATGGAACAAGTGTGTGCTATACTATGTATGTAATGGAGGGCTGTTGCTGTATCCAACTCGGATACACATTAAAACTGGGAAATTGAGTGCAACTTGTAAGCAAAAAACAATAATTTTTATTCTTTATACAGTGTTACTCGCTTTCAGGATAATAAATAAATGACTTTGCTTACAACAGGTTTCCTGCAGAAACCTCACTCTAAACGAATGGGTGCCAAAAACAAAAAACAAAACAAAAAAAACCCCAAACCAAAAACCTCATAGTCTACAAAAACATTTACAAAAAAAATTGCCTGAATAGGGCAAAAAAACAACAGCATTGCTACCAGCATCCCCCACAAGCTCAATGTTTACTCCAGGAGAAATGTCTTTTTTATTGAAAAGGTGCAATTATCATCATGTAACACAAATCACAAAATCCCGATTTTTCTACCTTATCAGCTTTATAAAATCATGTTCCCAAAGGATACCATTGATTAGTTGCACATGTTCTTTCTGTGACATCCCAAATACTTAATTGTCAGTTATCTTTTCTTCTTCAGTAAGTAAAATGCAGTCACAAAATTACAGAGGGACCTGTTCTGCCTTAACCTTTGCTAGATGCCATCATGCAGTGGAAAACACTGGTAAAATATCGCAGGATAACGCCATCCGACAAGGGAGACATATAAACACTGTAATGATTTCCCACGAGTTTCCATTTTAGAAAATTGTCACTAAGGCGAGCATAAACGGTGACACATCTCCACCGAGGACACGGCGAAATCGAACGCTGGCATTCTAGTTAGGTCCAAACCTACCCAGCAGCCAATTATAACAGGAACGGAACATCTTGTTGAAAACTTGGACAAGACCACTTTGCTAACCTTCCGAGATCGCTGCACAAAGCTGCACTGTTTTCACTGATTTGATCCTTTTATTCTCTCCTCAAAACATTAAAAAAAAAAAAAAAAAATTTCTTCCCTATCGTCGGTCAAGGTTTGTTACAAACTGCAGGGAACCTCTCTTGTCACAACAGCCAGGATGCTGAACTAAGTGGGGAGGTTTTCAGGAGTCTTTAAAGCCCTGTTCCTCCTCCATCTGGTTTGGCTTGAAATGTCCGTTTGTTGGGGTGACAAAGTTCATGACAGGTTTTCCTCTCCTTGCCAGGAAAGATGCTTCATACCAGACCTGCCTCAGAGGTGCAGCTAAGAACAGAGAGGGAGAAAAATCAATGCCTCCTCACTGCAGTAAGCGGGCTGCAGTGTCACTGTCCTCTGGGACCGAAGCTAGCAGTGCACAGAGCCTCTGCAGTCCTCAGGCTTCTGCTCACCTGCACCCCAGCAACTGCTCAGAATTTCAAAATTGAGTCCTAGTAAACTTATCAAAGGAATAAATACTTACTATTGTTTATATGTTTATGTATTTTTTTGAGAGACAGCGAGCAGAGGAGGGGCAGAGAGAGAGGAGGACAGGGGATCCCAAGCAGGTTCTGAGCTGACATCAGAGAGCCTAGGCCGATGCGGGGCTCGAGCCCACGAACTGCGAGATCATGACCTGAGCCGAAGTTGGATGCTCAACCGACTGAGCCACCCAGGCGCCCCTCAAAGGAACACTTTTAAAAAGTCAGATGACCACATAAAAAAAAAACAACAACACAGATCTGTGTCTGAAGAGCCCAGTGTTGCCACGTATCCTTCATTTTGTGTGTGACACCATTCCCAACATGCACCTAACTCTGTGTCTGGAAAAAACTGCACTGTTCACAGAATTCAAAGAGACAAGTGCTATGGTTTCACAGGGCTTTACAGACTATCTTGGAAGAAATCTGAGGACCTTGAAAGCTGAATGCCACAAGAACCTATTTAAAATGGTAAAGAAAAAAAAAATATGTGAAAAGAAATAATGTAATTTGGCTTACGAAAGATCTTAGAGAAGAAATACCATTTTATAGCTAAAAAGACCAAACTCATCGTGGAACAACAGAAACTGAAACACCAAGCATCTTCAGAGCTATTTTAATATAAAAATTTATGTGCTGTGTACTTCTGGAATATTCATCAAACACCTACTGGGTACAACCACTGACACAATGGTTGGCCAAACACACAGGGCGTACAGTCTAGTGGGGAAAATGAATGGTGTTCAAACAATCCCAGTAATAAGTGTAGGATTACAAACGGAAACAAGTACTTTGAAGGAAGTGGCTAGCTGTTTTAAGTGTTAGTAACAAAGCATCCTTGTTAACCTATGGAGCAAAGGAACACTTCCCTGGGAAGGTGATCCAGGAACTGGGAGAATGAGCTGATAGGGCAAAGGAGCGGGATATTTCAGGCACATAGCATAGCATGCTCAAAGGGGGAAGCGTGGTCATATTAGAAAAACAGACGCCAGTGTGGCTGTGTCTGAGAAAACAATGAAGCTGAGCTGGAGAGGCTGGGGGGGGGTGGTGCTTCTGGGTCATGTCAAGGATTGTACTCTTTTTCTGTGGATTTTGGGGCCAGTGAGCAGTGTTACCTGTGTGAGTGGTAGGTGGGGTATCCGGGTACACATGATATGATCTGAATGGTATGGTGACTATAAATGGTGACAGCAATAGTGCCCCTCAGATCCAGCATTAAATCCTTTCTCTGGCTGTCTCTAAATTCCTTATTTTATTTTATTTTACTTTACTTTATTTTCTTTTATTTTGAGTGAGAGAGCATGCACGCATGAGCAGGGGAGGGGCAGAGAGAGGGGGAGAGAGAATCTCAAGAGGCTCCACACCCAGCTGGGAGCCCAACTCGGGGCTTGATCCCACGACCCTGAGATCATGACCTGCACCAAAATCAAGAGTCAGATGCTTATCCAATGGAGCAACCCAGGTGCCCCTCTAAACCACTTCTTACGCCACTGAGTTAATGGTAACAACTATATTTTCATTTCTACTGGTTCTTTTCTAAATCTACCTGGTCTATTTTTCTTTGATGCTTGATCTTTTCCTATGCCTTCAATCATTTTAACACATCTTCATTTTTGGTTTTCATTACATTTCCTTTACTTAAAATTCTTGGGGTTTAATCCTGTTGTTTTGTGTCTGTTGACTCTCACTCATAGCTATTTATTTTCTTCTGTGTTTTGTAGTTTTGATTCATAAGCTCATCATCAACAGGGCATATCTGTGGGACAGTTCAGGTCAGGTTCAGGTATGACCTTTCTGTGTGATTTTGTTTCTGTACCTAGGAAGCATAACCCTGACAGGGATCCCTAGGATACAATCAGCTTTCAGCCAATGATTATGTTAACTTTTCAGATTGGAACTTATGAGACCCTGCGGAAACTGAAAAATATAAACCTTAAACTCTCATAAAACCTGGTTGGGAAGCATTAGGAAAACTGTCCATGTTCATTATGTTTTTCCTAGGTCAGTGGTCTCTAAAGTAGGCTAGAGGCATGTGGGAAATTCAGCAAGATCACCACGATTCAGGAAAACAGATATTAGGATTCCTTTTTATTTTGGGGCCTGGGTGCCTCAGTCAGTTAAGCATCTGATTCTTGATTTTGGCTCAGGTCATGATCTTATGGTTCATGAGTTCGATCCCCGGGTTGGACTTTGCACTGGTGGTACAGAGCATGCTTGGGATTCTCTGCCTCTCCCTCTCTCTGCCCCTCCCCTGCTTGCATTCTCTCTCTCTCAAATAATAGACTTTTTAAATTTTTAAATTAAAAAAATAAATCTATTCTTTCTAATAAAAAAAATGTTTATTTATTTATTTTGAGAGAGAGAGAGAGAGAAAGTATGAGCAGGGGAGGGGCAGAGAGAGGGAGACAGATAATCTAGAGCAGGCTCCACACCAACAGTACAGAGCTTGATGTGGGGCTCGAACCCACGAACTGCGGGCCAAAACCAAGAGTTGGATGCTTAACCAATTGAGCCCCCAGGCGCCCCTATCCTTCCTAATTGTTAATGTATGGATTTATACAGGAGCACAGTTATATAAGTTATTATTAAGTGTGCATATATTCGAATGTTTTGCTCAAACATTTTTCATGATAAGGATCTTGGGCCAGTAGACTCTGCCGTTGACAACAGAGCATAATAGAGCTGGTAAGATCTGGTGAGACTCAATCTATCCAGACAACACTTGTGAAACAGTCTACTTAGCTTAGTTTATCCTTTTACTAAGAGAGTAGCTCCATTACCGGAAACGCCCTTCCTGCCTCTTTTCAAATGGCCAACCCCTACCTCCAAGTCTCCGCTCAAGCATTATTTCCCTTAAGAAACTTTCCCCAAACCTTCAGTATGGGCTAAATTCTTTGTGAAAGAAACAAAAACAAACAAACAAACCAGAATCATTTCATGTGCTGTGAGGATTAAGAGTGGACTGAGTCATATTAACTTTCCAGAATTTTGACCTACCAAATATGGACATTTTCACAGTGGTTTAAAACTACAATAATATTTACTTAATGCCTACTTTTTGCCAAGCCCCTCATCTTAGTTAATTTTCACAATACTGTGAGACACCATCATCATGCAAATTCTACACAGGAAAGATGTGGGGCTTGGAAAGGCTAAATCACCTGTGCGAGGTTTCTCAGAGGGTAGGGGGCAGTCAGGATCAGAAGCCAGGTCCCTCCAGCTTGAAAATTACTGGACCAAGTGATGTCTCCATTCGGTCATTCACTCATTCCATAAGTATTTACTGACATGTACTGTGCTACAAGTTTAGCTCTTTTCTTAGTGAAATTAATTGGAATCCTGATTTTTCCCAAAATATATTTCCCGCTGTATTTATAAATTTAATTGAGCCCATTGACAAATGTAAAGGAGACACTGAAACTGACTCTCTTAAAATACATTCCTGATTTTCCTTGGATTTTAAATTTATCTTAACATCTCGACTAATTCTTACATCTTACTATTCTTCTTACAGAAGAAGAAAGGCAATAAATTCCATTAATCTCTGCCCTATATTAAAAAAAAACAACAACAAAAACAAAACCACAAACACCTGAAAAAACAAAAGCATAATCCAAAAAAAATCTGGCCTCATAACACTTCAAAACGTATTTGACAATCTCTGACCAACTCAATTCCTTTTTGACTGGGAAGAATACTTTAAAGCCACATTTTATACACTTTTGATCTGTTCCAATGACCTAATTATATGTTGAATAACAATGTGACTCAATTACAGATTATAGATAACACCAGCATTTGTGAGGCATTTCCCTGATGATCCAATAAAAACAAATCAAACAACCAAATGAAACAAATTCTAAAAGCAATCATAAATTGACTGCTTACCTGTAAGGCAAAAGTAAGACCATGGGATGAACACATTTGAATAAAACTTATTACAAAGCACACCAAACCTGATTTGGTAATTCAAATAATGGGGGTTGGGGGGGTAAGACACTAATTTAAATACAAATTATAGGATATGCTTATGGAAAGGCTGTCTTAATACTTTAAAGAAGAAATAGTAATCAGAACTGGGCTTGTGCGGGGTTGCCTGGAGACAGCCTCAGGAGACTGGTTTTTAATGAAAGATTTACAATTAGAATAGCCTAGGCATGTGGATGAGCTGATGTTTTTAAAGTATTTAAAGTGCTTGAAAACAATCTGCTCTCTCAAGTCCCTTAAACCTTCCTCCAACTACCTAATTTATGCCTCTGATTCACTTAAGCAGTCTCCTTCTTCATGAACTGTACACTTGGAGCCAGCTCCGGCACTGGTGGGGTTCATGTGGTGGGGTCAGATCAGTTAGGACTTCCTAGGCCTCCACATCCTTATGGCACAGCAGTTAAGACATAGGACACCAGGCAAGTATCTTTTCTTTTTTTTTTTAATGAAGACCCCCTAATGCCATTTTATATTTGTCAAATTATGAGTACCGCATTGAGTCTCCTGTTTAAATGCTATAGTTGTTATTTTGCAGGAATTTAAGACCCTTGGATGCGCAGAACTCATGGTGTTTGGTACTCAGTGGGAAGACTTAGTGGAAGAGGCCAGATGGTGAGTGGAGACTGTGTCAAGATGCGGGAACAGGTCCTCAGAGAAATGACACAAAGGATGGAAAGTGGCCCTTGCAGAGACGGTTCAGAGGTTTAAAGTTAAAAACACACCTAGGAGGGAGTAACAAAGAAAAGGGGAAAGAAGCCCTTGACCTCTTGGCTGCAACCAAAAATGTAGTCAATAAAATCGCTTACATAAAACACACTGGTGGGTTAAGAGCAGTCCAGCGGGACCACACCAAGGAGGATGCAACACAATAGCAAGAAGAGAAGAAAGTAGGCCTATATGTACATGGCTGTTAATCATTCACAGGAAGTCTAAGTGGGACCCCATTCTTTGCATCCATGGAAAGAGCCTATCTATTCTAGCCCTTCTCCCAAATCTAACGCTGAGATAAATACTCCCATACTTGGAACTAAATTATAGATGTTTATTCAGGGATCATACTTTCCTGGAGGTTTTCAGATTATACCAGCCTTTTTCAGATAAACTCCCAGGTATCCCGGGAAGGAGGAACAGAATGAACGCAAGGGAAGCTACCCTACATCTAAGCAGAAACATGAAATTTCTGCCTTGCCTTCTGCCACTGGAGGCTGTGGTTCTGACCGTCAGGTGCTACCCAAGACCCATGCTTCCCTTCATCCTTATAAATGGAACATCAATTTTGTTGGCGGGTGTGACCATTAGCCAAGGTTAAAAAAGCAAACAACAACAAAACCATCACAACATCTGTTCCCCCAACATTTTCCAAATGCCTGTGCCATGGGACACAGAAACGGCCACTAAAATGTCAGTGGAAGTCACTGGATGGCAAAGATCCAAAACATTCCCGAAAAGGAACGGTCAGGTTCTGCTGGCCCTCCTTCATCTTCCGCTCATCTCTCTACCTGCTTCCTCCCTCTTCTTGCCTGGAACATGAAGTGTGATCTCTAAGCTCAGCTGCCACCTTATGATCAGGAGGGAAAGGCCACAAGAAACAGAGAGATCCAACCCCCGATAATCCTGAGCCACTGAACCAAAACCCACAATTATCTACCATTGGTAGCACGTGAGAAAATACTATGCCTGAGAAAGATAAACCCCAATTTTAGTTCAGTCCTTTTATTTGGGCTGATATCTGTGGTCAAACACACATGCTACTGATGGGAACCTCTTGCTTCCACAGATCATAAAGTCCTATTCTTGGCCCACAGAACAGAGTACTGGGGAGAATACTTTAAAAGACAGAGAAAATGAAAGGGAAAAACCCAACTCTGCAATTCCACCTTTATTACTTCAAAGTGAGTAGAATAAAAAGGAAAGAAGGAAAGAAGGGAAGAGAAACAACCAACAGACCGTGATATTCTACTTTTAACTTACTAAAGATGTCCATACCATAAGGAACAGACTATGAAAAATGAAAAAGCAATTAGGCTCACATATATATTGCACAATCTATAAAAAGCAAGAAAAGGACCATTGTATGAAAAAACATGTCCATCACACACAGCAGGTACCGAGAACATGTATTATGGAACAGGAAAGAAATCAAGCATATAGCTAATGAGATGAAACTAAACAAAGAAAAATGTAAGCTGATTATCCAGAAAAAATAGTCTACCAAATTGGGTCTATTAAACAAATCATAGACAGTATCCCTGTGGAAATAGAAAGGGTTTCATTAAACTTATTTTACAAAGGATCGTCCAAATCACTGTAGAATGAGCCATAGGGAATAATTTAGCATTGGCTGGTGGAAGAAAATACAATTCTCCTTACCCGGGTCCTTTTAATCACAAATTTTATGATCTTTTAACAGCTTTCTATTAAGAGCAATTAAAGGAAGATAGTAAAGGTTTACACTAATACTCTAGCAAGTTAAAATGATTATATACATCTTCAAGCAGTTTATAGCTTCAAGATCGTAGCTAAGTTTGAGGGAGAAACACAAATTTATTTTTTAAAAAAGAAGAAGAGGAAGAAGAACCTGAAAGACATTCAGAGATAACACTTTTGGATTCCTTTCTGCTCCCTGTCCATGGCCTGTCCCTAGTACAGAGGCTGTTGTGGAGCCAGACATCAGTGGGGTAGGTAGAGGTACCTACAAAAGTATGGCCGAACACAACACAGGACCCACTGCATGACAACCTAGACACCTTCTCAGTCCTATCCACTACCCACATTAGTCAACCAGAGCAATCATCCCAGGCTCTGGTCGATTCAACCGCCCTCGCCTCCAGCCAGCCCCATAGGTGCCCTGTAAAAGGAGCCGGGGAGGTACCTGGGAGCAGTGGACAGGCACACTCCTATTTTTCGGTCAACAAATCTTTTTTGTGTGTTTCCACAAGATTCAGTAGAGGTGATCACCTGGGGCAGCCAATGATCAAGTGAAAATGACACCTGTTATTTCATACTTAGTACCAAGAAGTGATAGGGAGGTAGTTTCAGTTTACAAGAACTGTATGCACTTCCCAGCATTTATCTACCTCAATTATTTAAAATTAATGTTAGGCAAGTTTCTTAGTTTCTCTGTGCTTTAAGAGGGTCAAGTAATAGTAGTCCTCTCAGATGCTGTAGTCATGATGAAATAAGACCCATGGCCATGAAGACACCACTGTGGTACCTGATAGACCATAAGGACCTAAAAAATATCATTATTTCTTCTTCTTCTCCTTCCCCTTCTCCTTCTTCGTAGCAGCAGCAGCAGCAGCAGTATAAGATGAACAAAAAACCCAATCTGACTGTGATATAATGATTTGGTCATTCAGATGATCAAATAATGTATTTCTTAGATATATGTGGTCACCATCCATACCATAGTTCCTGAAAATGCTTCCGAGCCATAAAGTTGAAATTGGTGTCTTGTTATTAACGAAGGTGAATTTTGGATCCACCCAAGGTCAGGGGCTAGTTGCCAGTCAGATCAACCACATGATCAGAGGATTGGAACTTTCAGTACCAGTCCCCACTTCCCCTAACCTCTGGAGAGGGAACAGAGGCTGGAGGTTGAATCAGCCAATGGCCAATGACTTAGTCAACCATGACTATGCAATGGAGTCCCCATAGAAACCTAAGAGAATGGCTTTTGTAGTCCTTTTGGGAGAGCTTCCACACTTGGGGAATCGGAACACTTCCATGCACCCCCAAGCTGGGACCTAAGCTCACGAGGACAGAAGTTCCTTTGTTTGAGATCTCACTCTACATATCTCACCATCGGATTGTTCATAAGTAGCCTTTATCCTGTAATAAGCTAGTAAACTTAAGTGATTCCCTGAGTTCTGGGAGCCCTTCTGGCGAGTTACTTGAACCCAAGGAGGAGGTCAGGGGAACCTCTACTCCATAGCCAAGCAGTCAGAAGTACAGGTAAGAGCCTGAAGCTTACCACTGGTGTGTGAAGCCGGGGGTGGGAACAGTGTTGCAGGACAGAATCCATAACCTGCGGGATCTGATGGTATCCCTGGGTAGGTACTGTCAGAATGGAGCTGAACTGGAGGACACCCTGTTAGCGTCTGAGAATTTCTTGGTATTGTGCGTGGGCAGAACCCCCTCGCCCATGATGGACCTGGATCTGGGAACTCTAAAAGATTATTACGGAAGCTAAATAATGGAAAGAGCTGATTTAAAGAAAGGAAACATTTTCTTATATGGTTTTACTTGTGTTATTATTTTAAAAAGCTTGTGCTTTGTATGCGGTCCAACTATGTTGTAACTTCCTGGCCTCTTAATGCAGGCACTAATGCACGCACACAGGCCAAGTATTTGTTCTAAGGAATTTTTATGCAGAACTCATTTAGTCAGATCTTCAAAGCATTATCTCTACGGGCCAGTAAGCTCAGACATGACCTTGCTCTGCTATTACACAGATCCCTTCCTTGCAATGGCACTGCCCTTCCACTATGTGTGAGACCTCCAATGCACCGATCTGGGGCCTTCTCATTTCCATCAGGCCCCTCTGGCTTTTCTGCCCTCCTCGTCCAGCTTAAGTTTCCATGATCTACCATCAGAATCAAACACTTCCAACCCCGTGAGTCCCTTTCCCTCTGTTGGACTCAGGACACCACAGTTCTGGTCGAACCCTAGCATCTCTTACCCATGCCTCAACCCAGATGTTAAAATACTACAAGAAAACCACACAATACGAACAAGTTGTTTTCACTTTAAATTCAAGCTCTTTACTCACAAAATATGGTCTTGCTCCCTTACTCTAAAACAGTCGTTCCCAAACTTCAGCCAGCATCAGAATCATGCTAGAAAGCTTCTAAAACACAGGCTGCTGGGTCCCATGTCCAGAGCTTCTGATCCAGTAGGTCTGGGGGGTGAGCACTCAGAATTTCCATTTCAACAAAGATTTCACGTTCCCAGGTGATGCTGCTGCTGCTGGCCAGGATCCAGACATTGAGAACCACTGCTCCACAGGAACCACTTTTCCCCATTTCATACTTTCTCTTCTCTGAATCCCCCTGACTCCCTACCTCTCAGCTGATAACCACTCTTCACAGAGGCTTTGACGAGAATGCAGAAGCCACCAGATTTGAGGTCCCTTATCTTCACCCTACCGACTCTATCCACACGTCTCCTCCATCAACCTCTCTTTCTTCCTCTGTGTGAGTGGAAGAAATGCCCCTTCTTCTGTCAGAGGCCAATTCTTCTAAGTTCATGCTCTGGTTCTCAGCCTGCTTCTCAGCCTGCTTCTTGACTTTCCCAAGTATTTCTTTCTTTAGTTACAGCCCTGGTCTCCTCAGCCTATTCCTGATCCAATTCCTTCCTTCTTTCCATCCATCCGCCCTTCTATCATGTCTGCTGAATTGTTCCTATCAGCATATAAACTTATTCTAGCATCTCATTTTATTTTTTTAATTTTTTTTTTAACGTTTTATTTATTTTTGAGACAGAGAGAGACAGAGCATGAACGGGGCAGGGGCAGAGAGAGAGGGAGACACAGAATCAGAAGCAGGCTCCAGGCTCCGAGCCATCGGCCCAGAGCCCGACGCGGGGCTCGAACTCACTGAGTGCGAGATCGTGACCTGAGCTGAAGTCGGACGCTTAACCGACTGAGCCACCCAGGCGCCCCTAGCATCTCATTTTAAAACAACGGAACAAAACAAATGAAAAAATGAGAAAAAAAAAAATATCCCCCTAGAAGATACAGCTTATTTCTCGGCTTCCTTTCACGGCAAAAGTTCTCAAGAATGTTCTGCAGATGTTGTGTCCCCTTCTTATCTCCAGTCCATCCATTACACCACTCTCTACAAAATGGCTTCGGTTTCTGCCATTCTCAGCTTGTCAAGACCACAGACCTCTTCCCTGTTGCTAAAGCCAATGGCCACTTTCGTCCAGACCTCACTCAGCTTCTGGGAAGCCAGTACTCAACCAGACAACCACTTGACCCACTTTTCTTTGCAACTCTTCTGGTGTTTTTCCTCATTCTTTTCTACCTGGCCTCAAAATATAGGGATTTTTCAAAGCTTAGCCAGCAGTCTCTTCTCTCCTCCCGGAACACTCTCCCTAACTCAGCAGTACCAACTGCCATGGATTTTAAGACCTTGATGCTGATGAGGTGCGAATTCACTTCTCCAGGCTGGCTCTCTCTTCTGAAACTAAATACCTATTTAACATCTCCACTAGGAATTTCTTAGAGACATCCTCAATTCAAAAGGTCCAAACTATAACTTGATATTTCCTTTAAAAAACAAAACCAAAACACAGGGGCGCCTGGGTAGCTCAGTTAGTTAAGCGTCCGACTTCAGCCTAGGTCAAGATCTCGCCATTCCCGAGTTCGAGCCCAGCATCGGGCTCTGTGCTGACAGCTCGGAGCCTGGAGTCTGTTTCGGATTCTGTGTCTCCCTCTCTCTCTCTGCCCCTCCCCGACTTGTGCTCTGTCTCTATCTCTCAAAAATAAAATAAACATTAATGACAAAAAACAAAAAACAAAAATAAAAACAAAAACATGAACAACCCCATCCCCCACTACCACCCATCACCTTCCTCAATTTCTCATCTCAGCAAAGGATAGCACCACCACCCACCTTTCCCTCACCTTCCACATATAGCCTTTTATTAGCCCCCATCTGGCGCTCCTCTCCCACTCGCTCAAAAAGGTGCAGCCACAGGGGTCACCAGAGCCACAAACGTGCCTTTGCTACTTCTGTCCCCAGCCCTTCCCTCTAGCTGCCTTGTACACATCTCCCTGGAGGTGTGCTCCTGGATCAGTGAAACCCAAGCACTCCCTCTTGCTCCCTGGGAACTTGTTTTCTGGCTCCCTTATTTCCTTCCTTTAGAGCACACAGCACTTGCAATTATTTCATGCAAATGTCCACCTGGCTTTTACCATTTACCTTTACCTTTTTACCTCTGCATGCAACACAGGGTTTTGAATGCATGAGGATCATTCCACAGGCACAATCGGGGCCAGCCATGGAAATGGTACCGAGAAGGCCAAGTCTGGCTTACTGTAAACAGAAAACTTTACCAGTGGAGTCTGCCATGATTGTTACACTTGCTGGAGGTAACCAGGGCCTCTGCGGCAACGATATGACCAAAAGCAGCGGGAGGTCCAGTTGCTACACGATGGTGTAGCAAGGATTTATTGGTAGGTAGGAAATGAAGCAAGGCCGTAGCTGAGAAAAAACAGTAATGTGTATTATTTGCAGAATATTTTATGGTTTGCGAAGTTGCCTCACATACACGAGGTCACTTAATCCTCACTACCACCTTTGTGGTAGACAGATCAAAAGTATTCTATGGATGAGCGATCATCCAAGCCCAGCAACACCAAGCCCAGATCCAAGTTGGAGAGTCTGCCCCTGGGGGAGGATGAGCTGAGGATCTAGGTCTTGCACTAATTCCTGGCTGTACTCTCTCTCTAAAGGGTTCTAGCAGTTCTGTTCTTTCTCTCACACCCAACTGATCCTTCAAGGGTCAGCAGCAACCCCCTTCACCCTATGGCTAGAGGTGGGCTCAGATCCCCTCCCTCAAGCTCTGGAGCACAGCCACGGTGTGGCTGAATATATAATCAAGATTCAACCAAGGAGGATGACAGAGGGAAATAAACAAAGAACATCATGAGACTAGATGAGGTGCCTTACAAACTGCCAACAAAATAAGCAAGTGCTCATCTATGAAAAAGAGCCAAACAGAACAGCGATGCCACTATTTCGTGTCTGATTCACCCTGCTACTCACATGAGACCCTTTTTGACCCCTTTATTACAGCTCATTAAAAGCTAAACATCAATAGGAATAAAAAGGGAACTGGCAAACAGCCTTGTTCAACTTACGTTTGAATGGAAGAAGGTAGGATGAAAAGGAATATGCTTAATTTGTCTTTAATTTTTTACTCGATCAGAGTAAGTGCTGAAAACTATAGTTCCAACTCCAAATGTTTTCATATATCTATCTTTCTTTCTTTCTTTCCTTCCTTCCTTCCTTCCTTCCTTCCTTTCTTCCTTTCTTCCTTTCAACGCAGCCCACCACGTCGTCATTTTTGGAGAAGGAAAACAGCTACTTGCTAGAGCAATCTTGTCTTGAGCACAGTTTTGCAACCAGAAAATCACGGAGCCAGACAGCAAATAGGAATCTTCTAAAACATGCCCCCAAATAACGAATAACGCGGTGAGAAGCAGCTTCCCGACTGTGATAACTTTTCTTGTTTTGTCTCACTGATATTTTCTTACGAGGGTTTTTGGGTCAGAGTAAACTCCTGAGGACTGAGCTGACATTCCCTCTGAAACTAATTACATTAAACAGCAGGTGCCCACTTCAAGTCTGAGCAGGAGAATGCAAGACGTTCAGGGAATGCAGTGCACTTGGGGTTAATGCTCTCATTTCTTAGGAGCCTCTTTAGGCTTAGAAATCCCCAACTCCACTAACTGTGTCATTTGCATAGAGAGAAAAGAAGGATCAATCGGATGCATTGAAATAACAACAACAACAACAAAAAAAGATACAATGCACATGTGGGGAGCGTACAGCAGCTGCTCTTAAAATACACTCTGGAATGTTGAAATGCTTAGCAACGAATTGGCTAATTATATTTTCAGGGGGGAAAGCTACCTTTCAAGGGAAGACTTTGAACAGATGGCTGTGATGAGCATACGAACAGCAGGGGGCAGGAGCTACAGCAAAGAAGGGTGGACTTACCCCTGTGTTTAAACTCTCCACAAGTAAACCCAGCGTTCAAAGAACGGGCATTTCTTTACGAGTTAATGCAAACAGGGATGACTCTGGAAAAAACAGTGGCCTCAATAATTTTTTAGTGGCCTTCTGTCACTGATATGATGAATGACTAGCACAATTAATGGGACTACTTGGCCAACCCAAAAGGACACCTTTTCAAATACACCAGCTTCATTATAAATAAAAACAGGAGCAATACACATAGCTTTGAAAGAATGGCTCATTACTCTGCTGGCTCTATATGAAGGATCTTGATGAAATTTGAGCAGCCAGTCACATTAACACTACAAGCTAATTCCTGGTCTTGTCTTCAAAGTCTCCCCTGGTCAGTGACTTAAATGGATTTGACTGAGGTCAACAGAATCTAAGGAAAATAATCTATATTTTACGTAGGTGGTATATGGTAAAGCCAAACACTGCAACAATGCTTAAAAAATCACGGGTTCTAGTTGCCCTAAGGGAGTCAAAGAAGAAAAGAAGACAAACCAGAAGATGCCTTTCATTATGCCAAAGTCAATAGGATATGCAAAATTTAAATACTATTCCATTTAAGGAGCGCCTGGGTGGCTCAGTCGGTTGAGCGTCCAACTTCAGCTCGGGTCATGACCTCGCGGTCCTTGAGTTCGAGTTCGAGTTCCGCGTCAGGTTCTGTGCTGGCAGCTCAGAGCCCGGAGCCTGCTTCAGATTCTGTGTCTCCCTCTATCTCTGCCCCTCCCCTGCTCATGCTCTGACTCTCTCTGTCTCAAAAATAAAAATAAACATTAAAAAAAATACTATTCCATTTAAGAGGGAAAAAAAGGGATGGAAGTGAAAGAATGATCAAAATACAACCTAAATTGCTGCACTTGCAAAAAAAAGTATCAGGAGAGTTCACTTGAGCTGTTTATTAACAACAGATATGAATTTCCTTTACTTTTGTCTTTGGGACTCTTTTAAGTATTGAGAAGAAAATATTACTTATTGAAAATATAACTTCCCTTTAGTCTGATTTCATCAATTTCTTTCTTTAAAAAAATTTGAAGTTTATTTATTTATTTTGAGAGAGAGAGGCGGGGAGAGGCGGAGAGAGAGGGAGACAGAGAATCCCAAGCAGGCTTCGCGCTGTCAGCACAGAGCCCGACATGGGGCTGGAACCCATGAACCGTGAGATCATGACCTGAGCCAAAATCAAGAGTTGGAGGCTTCACCAACTGAGGCACCCAGGTGCCCTGTGTTATCAGTTAAGATTTTAGATGACTGAGACGTCTCCTTTTTTCAGAAGCATAAATAATTAAGTTGTGCTATAATTCTAAAGTTTTGTAATAGATACACCAGTTTACCATGACACAGAGCACTGCATCTTACAGGGTAAGTGGGAGAGGATCAAATGGGTGCTAAAAGAACAAGCTTCACCAGGTGGAGTAGGACACAAGACCTCCTTCAGTTCAATCCCTCCACACCTAGGAAGCTAGGGGAGTCCCTCAGACACAGCAGGGGCTCAGCAAATGTAAGTTCCCCTTCCCTTTCCTGCTGGATCCACTAGTAGGGGAGGCATCAGGGACAAAATGAGCATTGGAAGAGGTCTCTACTGTCTACCAGCCATTCTCTCCTGGAAAATACACGTGTGTGTCGAAGGAAATGACTAAGGCACAAATAAAAGGAAAGCTCCGTTATTTCCTTCCTGGCATTCCTTTCCCCCACTTCTTACCTCCTCTTTCTCCTAACTGCCTGGGAGTTCGAGTTCCAAAAGCCATATTTGAAGATGCGGCTACAACCTTGCAAGGTGGTCTCCACTGCAAGGACCTGAACTTGAAGCAGACCGCTGAGCAGAGAGTCAAAGACTAATGAATAAGAAAAGGGAGACACCAGGGTGTCTGGGTGTCAGTTAAGGGGTAAGCGTCTGACTCTCCATCTCAGCCCAGGTCTTGATCTCAGGGTTGTGAGTTCAAGCTCCACTGGGCTGGGTGTGAAGCCTACTTGAAGAAGGAAAAAAAAAAAAAAAAAGGAGGGACCACCAACTGATAACATGCATTTGGTATTTCAAGTTTATAATAAAAGTTGCTCAAGCTGTGCAGGGGGAAAAAGGAGATTCTGTGGGCACAAAGGAAATTTTGCGGGTGAGAAAAATGTTCTAAGGAATGGATTGTGAGGGGCGCCTGGGTGGCTCAGTCGGTTAGGCATCCGACTTCGGCTCAGGTCATGATCTCGTGGTTCGTGAGTTCGAGCCCCATGTCGGGCTCTGTGCTGATAGCTCAGAGCTGGGAGCCCGCTTTGGATTCTGTGTCTCCCTCTCTCTCTGCCCCTCCCCCGCTCATGCTCTCTCTTTCTCTCCCAAAAATAAACATTAAAAAATTTAAAAAAACACAAAAAACAAAAACCAAATGGACTGCGAAAACGGTCACACAGCTCTCTTAAGTTTACAAAGAACTGTCCACATATAACATGCGTATTCCATGGAAAGGAGTTGACACCTCAGTAAAGTTATAACAAAAAGTGCCTGTTTTCTGTCTTCCCACTTTTCTGCAGGTGACATTCAAGAGTGTGACTGTCAGTTGATAGAGCTAAATAAATACTATATGCTAACCAAGTTTTTCTTGGGTCAGCCAAAAGACTGTTCAATAGGGCTGGTACTCGGTACTGCCACAAGAATGGGGAGGGATTTTTTTTCTAACAAAAGACTAATTAAACATACCAACTTTTTGTATACATAATTGTATGTCAGGTGGAAATAGTACTTGCCTACTAAAAATATACTAAATTGGCTCCTATCACCTGTCTTACCTGAATTAGAACAAGTCCAAAAAGAGAAGCTCGAAGGAGAGTGCAATAACCTACCGTATGAACTATCTAAGAGAATCTATCAGTCCTAACCTTCATAATTTTGCTTTCATTTCTTTCCAACCAACACAGTGGCATGCAAAGAGAGTGCCGGTCGCTTGGTCCTGAACCATTCTCATCTGTCCCTTACAATCTCGTTGCACCTCCCGCCTCCTAATCACCTGCTGGCCGCATGGACCCAGCGCTTGTTTGTTTGAGACAAAGCAAGAGCACTGCCAGTATCAGAGGTCCTGCCTTGAGTCTCCTTTCTCAGACGCGTCCCACTCGCCCACCTGTAGCAAACAGGGAAGAGACGGGCTTCCTTGTCTGCAACTTTCCTTTTCATTTCACAAACCTGATGCCAACTAGTCTTGTCTATCTACCTTGGAAACAAGAGCTTATTGTTCATAGAAAAAGCACTGGGGCGCCTGGGGGGCTCAGTCAGTTGAGCGTCCAAATTCCGCTCAGGTCACCATCATGCAGTTCAGCCCCACATTGGGCTCTCTGCTGTCAGCCCGGAGAAGCCTGCTTGGGACTGACTCTCTCTCTCTCTCTCTCTCTCTCTCTCTCCCCCCCCCCCCCCCGCCCCTCCCCAGCTCAAGCTCTCTCTCTCTCAAAAATAAGCAAACATTAAAACAAAAAGAAAGAAAGAAAGAAAAGAAAAGAAAAGAAAAGAAAAGAAAAGAAAAGAAAAAGCACCAAATAGGTATTCTCTGGGTCACCCTGGTCAGGGGGAGGGATTCAGAGTAAGTAGAATGTGGTGATGGCCAATTAGAACACACAACGCCCTCAACACACAGGCACTTCACACAAGTCCCTTTCCACCTCAAACTCCTCTGGTCTCCAAGTTGGCTTTTCTCCTAGGAGGAGAAGAAGAGATGAGAAAGAAACGTGAGGAATAAATGCTCTTTGTTACAGAAGCGAATGAATAAATTTCACCTCCCCAAACCTTTATGGCCAAGGTAGGGGGGAGGCTGGGGGACATGGAGCTCACATGACTCAGGACTCCCCTGGGACCCAACCAGGTGAACTTACCCCTCTCCCCACAAACAAAACAAACTTGCCCCTCTCCCCACAAATAAACAGACTGCAGTAAAATGTTTCCATTGTAGGGCCGCCTGGGTGGCTCATAGGTTAAGCACCCGACTCTTGATTTTGGCTCGGGTCACGATCTCACAGTTTGTGGTATTGAGCCCCACTTTAGGCTTCATGCTGTCTTTCTCTCTCTCTCTCTCTCTCTCTCTCTCTCTCTCTCTCTCTCCCTCCCTCCCCTGCTCACTCTCTCTTTCTCTCAAAATAAATACATAAAACTTAAAAAAATGTTTCCATTTTAAAGAATAACAGTTATGGGAATGTTTTTAGGACTGTCATTTGTACTAACAGTTTATTTACGAGAAAAAAAAAAAAAAAAACCCAGTGGAGTAAATCTGCAAAATTTTGCTATCATTGGGCGAGCAGCTTCATGATACATTTTTGTTAGGAGTATTTTACTTATATTTAAAATTATAAATTACAAACAAAAATTAAGTCATTCAGCTAAACTTCACTTATATGTGCATCTCTGAGTAACAAATACACGCTTTATGATGTAAATAGATTTGCTATTTGTTCATATTGCTTTTGACAAGTGGTTTTCAGTATTTAATAAGTTTGGAAGGGGGGGTGAAAGTCACCACGGGTAGGTGAGTCTATCCTTAGTTTTTGAGATGTAAAGTCATTGTTGGATACAGCTTCAAGGAAAATATTTATAAATTCGACATCTGTAACTACCTATTACGGAAAGACATTTCAAAACCAAATGTGATTGCTGACAGAGGCTATGGGTGGACTGTTGTATAAATAGAGATAAAGCACAACTGGTTAAGCAGTGGACCGTCGGCACAGCTTACGCGGACATTTATGTCTAAGGCCAGAAGGCTCGGCAGTGGACATTACGTGATCTATCTGAAGATTACCTCATTCTACCCCAGAGGCAGGGGGAAAGATTTTATTTAGTTTTCTTTAGATACAACATGCTTAAAATGAGTATTCTCTGATTATTACTCAGTTGGCGATTCACTGGAGACATCTGCCTAAGTGATGACCACAAATGTTCTTTCTCTAAAAACACCAGCACACATCTGATTACATTAATTCAAGTTTCCATTTAAGTGGATATTCATGGTTTTCAAATACGATTTTTTTTTCTCTCCTTAGGATTAGAGGGAGGGCTAGTCGGTCCTTCTTGGCTTCCACCCTGGCCCCCAAACCTGCGCCCCTTTTCACCATGCAGCGGGCATGCAGGGTTGCACGCTGCTCCTTAACTATGGAAGCAAATCGATAGCAGCTGAATGCCATCTGCTTCGGGCCGCAGAACAGAACCAAAGTGTAAGCCATGCATCTTCCCTTATTGAAAGGTTATTTTATGCAAGTAAACAATTCATCGTCTTCTTGCACGCTTGATGCTCATTTACCACTGTGATCAATAAAATATGCAAAACAACAAAAAAATTGAATCCTAAGAGTAGTTCTGATGCCAGCGTGATGGTTAATCAATACCCGGCCTCTGCTCACGAGGGCAAGCGGTGGGGGTACTGCTATTGTAACCTGCGAGACCCACAGCGGTAGACGTGGCCCTTCCCGAAAAGACAGTTTCCAGAAAGGAGATACATTACGTTTACCCTAAAGATTAAACAGGAGAACACATTCTCGTTGAATTAAATCAAAACACTAACATCAACAGGCTTGAATGTTACTGATTCAAAGACAGCACTTCTCAAAGCTCAAGAAAAAAGTAATTTGGGTTTATACGCCTTTTAGAATCTCAAAGACAAATATCGGATGAGATCGCTGACGTGGACCTTTGGACAGCAAGCCCTTCCGCTCTTCCTTACGGTCTGTCTTATTAAGTCTTGCTTCTCAATGTATTCATGTTTCCGGGGAACTCAGTTTTTCTTCTAAAAACAAACTGCTGTGGGAATTTCATGTGCACGGTGTTTCTTTTAGTCATACCACAAGCTGCCTTATTATATTAAACCTCTTGACAATTGATTCAGGCAGAACACTTTTCTCCCAACAAAGAAAACTATATCATCTCACAGATGCTACCGTATAAAATCCCTCAATTCGAGACTGTTTTCTAGCAAAATACAAAGCACTAAAAAAAAAAAAAAAAAGAAAGAAAGAAAGAAAAGACAAAAAAACCAAAACACATAAAAACCAAAAAACTGGAATTTTTTCCATTTTAACCAGGTCTCTCGAGCTGAATTATGAATTTCAGCCTAGCACGGAAATAAGAAAAAAATTAAGATAAATTAGACAGCTTTTCAGAAAGTCTAAAAAAGGAGTTTAAGAGAAAGAAAAACAGTGTCAAGTGAAATAAGGATTGCCCCGAGAAGGTAGCTTTGCTTTTTGCGTGTTTTCAGATTTTCTGTATATTTTACCACAAGAATGACAAGTTTCCTACCACTCAAATACTCTTTAGTTTTCCAGAATACTATCGCAACAGTTAAAAGACCTAACCTTTTTCTTACTTACCCAGATCTACTGAATCTATCACACTTACACGTACCTCTCTGATCACTAGATAGAATGTGTACTGTCCAATAAACCTATCGTGTCCTCTGTTTTACATACATACCTAAGATCACTGTTAAAAATCTAAGTGATATAGGAGGAAAATGAGTAATGCTATTTAATCTGTAGGAGGAAGGAAAAAAAACCAAATATTACAAGTGTTAATGGGGATCGTTAGCATGAAGGAAAAAAAAAAAAAACAAAGAAATATCCCACCAGATTTCTATCAGTATGCGTTTGTAGTCATTTCATGTCAAAGAGTTATCTTACAAATACTTTTCTTTACAAAGTAGTTAGAGTAGGCTAAAATCTCCCCGAAGTTCTCCATTATGACACAAGCTACATTAGAGACCATTGATTGTGGGAAGTAGTTTTCCTTGTCATATTCCTAGTTTCACACACTAAAACTCTCTATTTCTAGTTGCTATTTCAAAATCATCATTCTAGAACTGTATCTAATTCATCTTCGTGTTTTAAAAACACCACATAGACAGTGCAATTTAAATATTTATTTAAGTCAAATAACAGTGATGCAATTAATAACAAGAGCTCGACTAGGGAAGTGGAGTAGCTTTGAGTCAATGACCCAACCAGTGGCAAGGGTATAATTTAAAGGCAGAAATTTCCAGTGCACGCACCGTTAGCCACAGTGAACCTGTTACAGCTCTAAAGGGAATTGTTTGCCTCTTATTAGATTTTCTACAGCACAGCCATAAGTGATAAATGTACTGCTGTACTCACTGTCAAGTTAATCAATGCTGCCAAAGTTTTGTTGACCTAACAGTAATCCATAAAGTAAGCAGCATTTTCTCCATGCCTATGACATCTCAGTCCACAGAAGGGCTACGAATCCAAAAGTAGCCACACATGATAAAGACTTGGGGTGGGGGGAAGCCGGAGTCAGAGAGGGTTGATAAGACACACCGGGTGATTTTCCAAATTAGCAGTTATTATGGGTCCCCTGCCTTGATAAAAAAGCATTTAAGATCACGACTACAAAAACAATTTTTTTTTTCAATTTTGATGTTCAAAGTCCTAATAAATGACTACCTCTCCCAATGAAAGGCGATTTCTTCCACAAGGCTCCCCGCCCTGACCTCAGAGCAAAATGAATAAACAAATAATGAAAACACCCAGAGCTTCCAGAATCTCAAATCAAAACAGCCATTTCTAGCACACGGTCTATGCCTGTCTACAGTTCAATGCACTGATCAAATCCAGTCCAGGGCACCAGTAATAAGAATGGTAATATGGACAAGAAAAAAAGGCCCCAAATTTTGCTTCACTGTAAATCAGGGCATGTGAAAGACATGTCCATTAGAAATGAGGAAAGAAACAACGGGAGAGGCAAAGCCGCCCTGCAAACAAACCAGTGCCATGCTTTCACAAGCAATTATAGACATATGAAATATGAATTGCAATTGATTTTTCTTCCTGGGGTCACTCTGCTCCATGTTTTACGGACTCTAGGCATTTATTTGGGCAGCAAACTGACAAGTTTTGTAGAATGACCTGTGCAGGGTAATCTTTGCTCAGTCACGAGCACTTCATTGTGGCTTCTCATCCTTGACACTTGTCCCTCCCAAAAACTTACTGGCAAGGGATTCCTTGATAAAGACATGGAACAATGCAATTACCGCCGTAAAGGGCTGGCAGAACCTGACCAGGGGATGCTTAGCAACCTTTTCTGTGCCAATGGAAAATAAATAGCATCAATCTGGAAGAGTGACTGTCATCCTTGTATTTCCACAGCAAATTTTCTTATTCAGCTGGCGGTGATACAGCAGGATACTAAGCTCGTGTGATTTGTCTTGCCAGTAAGAAGAATAGCAAGACAAGGTTGTGGTTATAAGGATAAATAAATACCACGGATTTCTTCTACTTAAATAAGGCTTTTAAAAACTTCAACCATAAAAAGATAGGATATTCCCCATTTGTCTGTTTTCTATGACTCCGATTACAAGATTTCCCTGTGTTTTGGTCTTCACAGAGCTCTGAATTGTGAATGTTACTAATCATAAGACAAAGCATTAAAAGGGTCTCTGGAAAACCTCCCTTATTTCTTCTGGCATCAGTCCATAATGCTTAGACATCTTTCCCTGTCCCTACATATAGACAGTTAAAGCATTCTTTGGAACCGCTGTGGAGTATTTTGGAGAGCTTTCCACCGTAGTAGAAAGGAGTAGTGTATTCCACTCCATTTTCCACTAATGTGCACCTTATTGGGCAATTTTTAGTATAATTACATTGCAATGAAATAAATGCCTTACATACAGCATAGCCCAACTATGCAAGAATAATTGTAGGATAAATCCTAGAGAGGGAAATGCCAAATTGCTTCTCCAGAAGGTTGCCACAACGGGCAGTCACCTTAAAGGTATAGTACAAATGTTTTGTTTGAATCTTTGCAATTCCATAAGTAAATATCTCATTTTAATTTACTACCCTCCGATTAATAATGAAGTATCTTTTTCTCTTGTTTCCTGAGCATTTATAATTTTTTTAAATAAGTGAATTCTGTCCATTTTCCTACCAGGTTATCTATCTCTTAGTGATTTGTAACAGCTCTTTGCATACCACAGCAATCAGACTTCTGTCCTATGTATTATGAATATTTTTCAGTCTTTTTGTCCCATGATTCGAATTCGTGGTGACTTTTTTGCTGTATACAATTTAAAATTTCTATGCAGCCCCATTTTAAATGTTATACATACCAAATAATACAGAAATACCACTATCAACTCAGAGAATACAATGCACTGAAAAACTGCATGATGAATGTGGGCACTACTGTTATTTCAATCTCAGATTATGTCCCCAACTACCAGAGAGGAACAAAAAATAACAAAAGAAAGGGTCAGAATGATACCAGATATCATTAAAACCAAACTATCCATCTTGCAGGCTTGGACGGCCATCAGGGTGGGCTGAACTGAAGTTGGAAGATGTTTAGGGGAGCCCAGGTGGGTGGCAGGCAGGACTGAAAGCTTGGTGTGGAGATGTTAGCCCTAGGAGCTATAACAGAAGGTAAGATGTGCTGGTGTATGCACAGCTAAGGTGCATTCGGGCTCCACAGTATCACATCTGGGTGTGGAGAATCAAGAAAGGTCTCACGAAGGAGGGGCAACTGCAAATAAGCCTTTCAGGATGCTGTGGTGAACAGAGATGCGAGAAAGGGACATACAGGGCATGGGGTACCCGGACATACAGGGTACAGAGTAGGATAAACACAAGGGTCAAGACAAGGGGGCAGGTAGTCAGCTAGTGTGGTTGGCACAGAAGAGATAGGAAGAGTAAGGCTGGAATTCTGGACACGTGGCCTAGGAATATGACAGTTTGGTACCTGACAAAGAGCCATGAGACAATTTTTTGGCAGCTCAGAGATGACGGTGAGTAGGAATATCCACCTCAGGGTGAACTAGAGTACCCCAAGCGAATGAGGAAAACTGCCATGAGGATCTAGAAACACTGAATAATGATAATGGCAGGGTGATGACAACCAAGGAAAGTACTTCTCCGACTGATCATGAATAGCTTGCAGGGCACAGTCATGGGACTATTTTTAGTGAAAAGAATGATTTTATAAAGGAACCTATGAATGGCCCAAAATGGCCCAGAGTTTTCCAAAATAGTACCCGAGAGGCTCTGTGGAGAATGTGTCCACCAGAGAGGTGCCAACGCGATGATGAATAATGTTGGAAATAAGCCCAAGGCGCATCCTGGGTACAGCGGTGCCGAATTCCGTTGTGTATCTGGAAGATGAAGACGGTCTCAGTAGGGCATGAGGCATCATTGTGAAGGGTTTGAAACAATAACAGAGACAGACAATCAGAGTTCCAACAACATATCCTCTGTTCAGATGTCGCTGCTCTACCTTCCTGCCCAGGTGGATGAGGGAGAAAAAGCGAAAAATCAATTTATGTATCTGCTACATGAAAGGCATGCTGAGGCAAGAGACAATGACTCAAATGTCATCTCAAATCACTAGGAGGGTCAGGGAGCACAGAAAACAGGGTAAAAGCCACAATCCTCACTGAGGAGGCAAACAGCATCTGCGGAAAAAGTAAAATTAAAATAAAATAACACCCATTCTGTAAATGAGAAGAAAAAGTAGAGAAGGCAAAGCCGGGGAATGCTTTAGTATTAGACATTCTGGGGCACCTGTGAGGCTCAGTCAGGTAAGCAACTGACTTCGGCTCAGGTCATGATCTTATGGTTTGTCAATTTGAGTCCCACATTGGGTGAGCTCAAACCCCACTTAAGGTGAGCCTGCTTCTCTCTTTTTCACTCTTTCCCTCATGGGATTCTCTCTCTCTGCCCTTGCTCAGTTGCCTGCTCGCTCACTTGTTCTCTCTCTCTCTCTCAAAAAAAAAAAAAAAGTACTAGACATTCTTTAGACTCTAAGTGTATTGCCACAACTAGAATTTACTCTGGCTTCAGGGATATGGAGGTAAGACTCTTCGTCGAGCCTGAAAATAACCCGCCATTTTTAGTCCAAAAGCAAGATGGGAGTTTGCCAAGTTCTGAACTGGGAAAGGCCCTTCAAAAAATTTTTTGGGAAACTGAGCACTTTGTTTAATAAATTACAAATAAGCCCTACAGGAAAAAAAATTTTTTTTTCACAAGTTCTAAACACACTGTAACTACATTATTTTACTTACTTAAAACACCTTGGCACGAATGGAACAGGGGGTTCTGCCGAAGAGGGAGTAGTGTATCCCAAACACTTTTCATCATAGGCCTCTCAAAGGAAAAGGAGTTCAGCCCCCATCCTAAAATATGCATATTTACTTAATTATACACCATTAAGGTATCACTGTCTTAATTATGTGCTATGTAAGACATACACAAAAGGAAATTTTAAGAAATATAAAGATGAAATAAGACATTTGTTTGTTTGTTTGTTTGTTTGTTTATTTATTTATTTTAACATTTATTTATTATTGAGAGACAGAGAGAGACAGAGCATGAGCATGGGAGGGACAAAGAGAGGAGGATACACAGAATCCGAAGCAGGCTCCAGGCTCTGAGCCATCAGCACAGAGCCTGATGCGGGGCTCAAACTCACGAACTACGAGACCATGACCTGAGCCAGTTGGATGCTCAACGGACTGAGGTGCCCAGGTGTCCCAAGATGAAACAAGATTTAAAACAAATTTTATTTTATTGTGCTTATCAATGATACAAAGAATGTTTATTTTTATTAAAAATTACAAATAACGATACTTTTAACATGAGAATGTAACTGAGTATGCTGCCTTAAGGTGATCTCTTTTTTGTTAAGTTTATTTATTTTGAGAGAAAGAGAGGGCAGGGGAGGGGCAGAGAGAGAGGGAGAGAGAGAATCCCAAGCAGGCTCCACGCTGTCAGCCCAGAGCCAGATGTGGGGCTCGAACTCACCAAGTGTAAGATCATGACCAGAGCCGAAATCAAGTGTCAGTGGCTTAACTGTCTAAGCTGCCCAGGAGCCCCTCTTAAGGTGGTCTTAAGTGACTATTCTGCACTATGTTCGAGAATGACTGAGAATTTTGTTCATTTCAGAAATATTTGATGTTAAGAACTGCCTTTGTTGGAAACACTATCTCACAAAGACCAGTAGGTCCAACAGCTGCACTTACTAAGTCAGAGTACCAATTTTTCCAATTCCAACCTCCAATAAGACAAAGACATTTTAATGAGGTTTGGCCAAGAAATTCCCTGCTTTCCTGACGTCACACGGTTGTTCTTGGAGAGCAAGTGGAAAAATGTTGCATTTAGAAAAATCTGGATCCAAGACCCAACTGAATCACACTTCTTGTGAAAGGTTTTTGAACAGGCTTGAAAATTCTGTTTCCAAGTTTTAAGGGAGATAGAGAGAATTTTAGGTTACACACATTCATCCTGGCAGCCAAATCCCATAATGATAGAAACTTTGTCAGACATCCATTTTCAAAACGTTCTCTCCCAGGCTTGTGTTCTTTCAAAAGCCAGTTACTTTCCCACTTGGGGTTCCCGGAGCCTTCGGAGGCGGGGGTGGGGTGGGGGGGGTGGGTTACGCTGAGGCCGCAGCCAGTTGGCAGGAGTTGGGGGACAGCGCCCGCACCAATGTTGCCTCCTTCCTGCTGTTCACCGGGCAAGCAATCTTTAGTTTTGTCTTCAGTCTGCCCTTCCTTTGCTAGGCTCGCTTTTAAGCAACTTGCGCCTTCCGTGAGGTTCAGTTGGTAATACAGCCTCATGAGGCACCTGACAGGCAATAAGCTATAACGAACATGCAATCAAGGGCACCAGGGCGAGGCCCCTGGTTGTGGACCCCAGGCTGCCTGACATCTGGACTTGTGAAAGGGTCGGAGTCAGTCTGAGCAGCAATATTCATAAAGCTGGCTTCACTTGTTTGTCAGATAAAAAAGAAATATAATTGCAAGTTTCCTGACTGCTTTCTACATTCGAACGGGGGGACTGTGCACAGTTGGCCTTGTATACGCCGGTAAGAGGGCTGCAAGTGCTACCCCCCCAGGGATGAGATGCCTACACGGGCTCTCTTCAAATCGTCTCCCCTGACCAGCAGGTTGTTCAAAAGGTTTAAGCTGATTTACCTGATTTACTTCCTACTATTTTGTCTACTGAGGAAAACAGAGGGGCTTTTCAGATAGCCTCAGTGCACGTCGTCCTAGACGAAATGGTCCATATTTAAACAGACTCACTTCAACCTCAAATACCAGATGACGCTGTTGAGCTGGGACTGGGAAGGACTAAGTGTAAAGCA
The DNA here is from genome assembly GCF_018350215.1 of Panthera leo. Taxonomy (NCBI): domain Eukaryota; kingdom Metazoa; phylum Chordata; class Mammalia; order Carnivora; family Felidae; genus Panthera; species Panthera leo. Next base: position 101,123,367 of record NC_056679.1, on the reverse strand, counting down.
CCATGCAGACTCTGCGGCCCAGCACAGCTCCTCCAAGGGTGTTTATTTTATGAATCAATGAGTGAATGAATGGATAAAGCATTTCCATTGGAACTTCCTAGTGACAACATCTTGCAGCATCTTGGACATTTCTGCCCAGGATGGCCCCCAACAATATTTTAAATTAGTCATGGTTTGAGCTGACTTGATGAGATGGTTCCTGAAGGAATATCCTCTAATTTAATTTCCACGGCTAAATAATTAAGATTAGGCATTAATCCTTGTGGCTCTCCGGAGTCCTGAGGATATTCTGGGACTGGGGGAAAACAGATCTAAGGAAGAAGGGAGAGCTGCTCTTCAACGTAGGCCTATTCTATTTTAGGAACTAGATGGTACTTCATATACATTAGCTCACGTGGTCCTCTTTACCAACTCTATGAGGTATGCCTTTTAAACTCCCTTTATAGAAAAGGTGACTAGGGCACAGACAGGTTAAGTTACAACCCCAGGTGAGACAGCAGTGAGTGGAGGTTCAGGACTCTGAACCCATGTCCCTCCACCCCAGTGCCAGGCCACACTCTTCCATTCCAGCCCTCTGCTGTTCCCCATCTGCCTCATTCTAGACCGGCTTTTAAATTCAAGGGTCAACTATAGCCCGAGGCCCAAATCTGGCCTGATGCATCCCCTTGTAAATAAAGTTTTATTAGAACACAGGCCCTCTCCCTTGCTACGTACCGTCTTTTAACATCTTACGGCAGCTTTCACACGACAGTGGCAGAGACCTGTGGTTGTGACAGAGACTGTATGGCCTGCAGAGCCTAAAATATTTACCAGCTGGTCTTTTACAGAAAAATCATGCTGATTCCTGACTAGTGTAGACACTCTGGTGTTTACAACCTTATTCCTTCCTGTCAGAGGGACATTATACTTTTCTCTTTTAATTCATTCGCTGAAGTCATGGGTCAATTTTGATTTAGAACACGTCAAAAGTCTTTCTCACATAACTTGAGATTCGAGAAAGCAAAGAGTTTTCAATACTAAAAACCATAAGCAATATGGTAACATTTCATCAATTTCCTTTTTTGATTGGCCAGAAGGTGTGACACTGTTCCCATGCCAAAAATTGCCCCAAATCATTACTAATATTCGTTCACGTGGCTTATTTTCAGGAATCTGGAACTAATTGGTCTCAATTCATCTCCTCTACTCTTTGATTGCTTATTTATCAGACTGGGAAAGATAGATTTAATAGCACTTGCTTGAAACAGGTTCCTTAATTGGAAACATCACAGCATTTAGCTCACTTTGTACTCCAGCAATTAAGAACAATTTGGAAAAGTGTTGTTGATTTTTTTTTTTTTACACTATTGTCTCCCTGATTAGTTTTCCAAAGATCCAGACAAAACAAATGACAATTGCAGCTAGCACTATTGGTCCCAATGAAAGCCCAACAGCCAGATTACTTACTATGAGAAATGTGAGGCATCCTCATCCATTTCGTCAGTGTCTTACATTTATTTCCCCGTGCCCTTGTCTCTTGTGGAGGTAAGTGGCAATACCTCTTAGAAAAGGCACCACTTTGCACGTACCTTTACACAATTATCTTTTCTCCAAATAAGCCAAATCAACAGAAGAAATTATTTTTCTTGATTAAGGACCCACATTTCTCTTGGGAGGGCCCAAAACAAACAATTAATCTTTCCTTATTTGTTCTCAGAAGTCCCTGCCTCCTTAAACGCAGGCTATCCAGGTACCTGTGGCAGCCAGTCGGCAGCAATTAGGCCTGAGCAGAAAATGAATGGACTCTGGGCTGAGGGCCTAATCTGCTGAGAGTCTGTGTGAGAGGGCAAGGTTAGACCAGGAAAATTCCCTTGTTGTCGGAACAGTGTTCAAAATTACTACCTGACTTCAGCATAATTAACCAGGCTTGGGAATTTATATGAACTAAGTAATTGGAAAGAATTAGCAAGAGATATGGACATTAATCTTTACCAGTTACACAGTGTTTAATGAAATTAAGGGTCTTGTGCTCATTCTCGCCTTGCTTAGTTTGCACACTTTCCCCTTTACCTGTGGAACCAGGAGAATATGCCATATGAAGATCTACAAAAAACAAAAAAACACCGAAAACAAAGACAAACCCCAAAAAACCCCAAAACACTCTAGGTTGAAAATTAAAAAGAATCCCAAAACTTAAGAGCAGGCTCTGAAATAAATGATAATGCATCCATAGCATAGAATATAATGGAGCATTTATTAAAATAGTTTTTTTTAAAAAAACTTTATCTACTAGAGATACATCCTGAAATATTTATAGATAAAAGATATCTGTGAGTTTTTTCAAAATAATATGGGAAGGTGGGATATGTCTGGGAATAGGGACAAAATTGTCTCTGAGTTGATAATTACTGAAGATGGATGATGGATATCTGCAATTTTATTACATTATTTTATATATCTTGAAAATTTCCATAATAAAAAAATAAAGGATTTTTAAAAACCTTATCTTAGAGGAATACCTAATATAGTTACGGTAAATGTTTGAGATAAGTTTTTATTTAAAAAAATTTTTTTTAATATTTTTATTTATTTTTGAGAGAGAGAGAGAGAGAGGAGCGTGCGCACAAGCATGAGTGGCAGGGGGGCAGAGAGAGAGGGAGATACAGAACCCAAAGCAGGCTCCAGACTCTGAGCTGTCAGCAGAGTCTGATGCGGGGCTCGAACTCATGAACTGTGATATCATGACCTGAGCCAAACTCAGACGCTTAACTGACTGAGCCACCCAGGGACCCTGAGATATGTTTTTAAATTAAGAAAAGAGTTTATAAAACATTAGAGACGACATATCAAATATGTTAAAATATACGATTAAAAACATGCACAGAAAAAAGACAAATGAAGCACACCATAATTCAAAGATGTTTAAATCAGGGTTTCTCAGTCTTGCCACTAGTAACATTTTGGAGCAACTGACTATTTGTTGGGGGCTGTCCTGTGCACTGTAAGATATTGAGCAGGATCCCTGACCACACCCTCTATTAAATGCTGGTAGCACCCCATCCTCAAACTGTGACAACCAAAAATGTCTGTATGTGTCATCTAATGTCCCCTGTGAGGAAAAACTGCCCCTGGTTCAGAAACAGTGGTCTAAGTGGAAGAATTACAGAAAATTATTTTTATCCTTTATGTTTTTCAAAGTTGCTGAATATGAACACCTGTATAAATAAGAACAGTAACAAAAATACTGATATACTAAAAATACATTAATCTGCAAGGAGAGAATTCTTTAACATTTTTTTATTTTAATGTTTATTTAGTTTTGAGAGAGAGAAAGAGAGAGAGAGACAGACAGAGCGGGAGCAGGGGAGGGGCAGAGAGAGAGGGAGACACAGAATCTGAAGCAGGTTCCAGGCTATGGGCTGTCAGCACAGAGCCCGACATGGGGCTCAAACCCTCACGGTGTGAGAACATGACCTGAGCATAAGTTGCATGCTTAACTGACTGAGCCACCCAGGTGCCCCTGCAAGGAGAGAATGCTTGATGTCTGTGAAGAAATAAGACTGTTTATATCAGAAAATAAAAGACCACGGAACAGATTCTTTGATTAAACTGAAGTCATCAACCTAAAACTAAACCTGATGAAAAAAGCCAGTTCTTTCAAAACTCATGAGTCTATCACATACAAATCTGATAAAATACAAATCAAAAGTATCTCAGGAATGTCAGGCTTGGGACACCTGTGTGGCTCAGTCGGTTAAGTGTCTGAGTCTTGATTTCGGCTCAGGTCATGATCTCACGGTTTGTGAGATTGAGCCCTGTGTCGGGCTCTACTCTATGCTGAGCATGGAGCCTGCTTGGGATTCTCTGCCTCCCTCTCTCTGCCCCTCTCCCCACTCACACACGCACGAGCGTGCGCGCGCTCTCTCTCAAAATAAACGTTAAAAAAAAATGTCAGGCTTCATAAAATCTTCTCTGAATGGAAAGTGGTAGCACTGAAGACAGGGTCAAGCCCACTATAGCCATCTTTTTAAAAGAACGAAGTCACAGAAACGTAATGCTGGCTCAGGGTGTTAAGTTTTCATCAGACAAAGGCATCCACATTGTAAGTTGAGTTTGCATGCGAAGAAAAAGAAGTATGTGGCTACCTTTGCGTCCATATAGGTGAAATGACACGAGGGGGACTACTTGTTTCTAGAAGGGGCTTGGAGCTGGCGTTCCGCAATGAGTCCAAGTCTGTGTGTTAACACCCCACATCTCACCCACCCCTTTTCTAGAAACAGCACGCAGCCCTGAGCTGGCCAACAAGCAGAGACAGCTGTCCAGGACGATTTAGCCCAGACATTCATCTTATCAACCCAAGGATCCTGTTTAGGGCACTAAAGCTAACTTTATGACTACTAAGAGGGTTTTGGTTTTTAAATCAGTACATACCGCCAAATCAGGTGGTCAATATTTGGTAATTCATAGTCTTAAAAGTCCCCAAGTTTTAAGTTGTAAGCCTCATTAAAGGCACTTTGGAGCATACGGCTTGTTTGCCTTCCCTTCCCTTCTTCCACACAGGTTCCTCCCCATCACGTGTGAGGTTCCTAGAGCTTTTCACATTGCCTTTACTGCCCTTACCTCCACTGACCTACATTACCTCTGAAGGCTCAATATCCATAGCTCTGCAGGTCAGGCTTCCTTTGCCAGGCTTACTCACCCAAAGTAAGCAAGAATGCACCATGTGGATTTTCTAAATACCAGCAGGGGCTCCTGGGTGGCCCAATCACTTAAGCGTCTGACTTTAGCACGGGGTTTGTGAGATCGAGCCCCACTTCGGGCTCTCTGCTGTCAGCACAGAGCCCGCTTCAGATCCTCTGTCTTTCTCTCTCTCTGCCCCTCCCCACTCATGCTCACACTCTCTCTCTGTCTCTCTCAAAACTAAATAAGCATTTAAAAAAATACTGGTTTCATGTATTTCCTCGAAAGAAAAAGGTATTGTTTTCTTCAAAGGAGTAATACATATGGCTAGTACCGGAAATTTAAAAAAATTGTTCTGTACTAAAAATTATTTTATTTTATTTTAAAAGTTTTAAAAATGTTTTTATTTATTTTTGAGAGAGAGAGAGCAAGCAGGGGAGGAGGAGAGAGACAGGGAGACCGAGGGTCCAAAGTAGGCTCCGTTCTGAGAGCAGAGAGCCCCATGTGGGGCTCAAACTCACAAACCACAAGATCATGACCTGAGCCGACGTCGGATGCTTAAGTGACAGAGCCACCCAGGCTCCCCAAGTACTAAAAATTATTTTAAATGAAGTTCATTTCGAGATGAATGGGAAGCAAGCAAATCACTGAGAAAACAAAAAACACATTTGATATTAAGTAGCACAATTCTCTATAATTAAAATTAAAAACATTTATACGAGAAGAAATATCATATACTGTGCTAAGTATTTATAGCTTTCGTAGTGTTTTCAGCTCAGCACAAAAAAGTCTTCAAGAACTATCACAAAACCTAAGAATCTAGAGGGCAGTGCCTACAAAAATGAAACTTAGGAAACACAGTTTTTCTTCTTCACGTTTTGACAATTATTTCACCAAGTATGACAACTAACCTGCCTTCTAAATTCTGGATAAGTGGTTAGGGTTTTCCTATATGAACAACCAACCAGTGAAACAAGGTTCCAGGATTTCTAACCAGGCACAAGAGAAACGTATGCGCAACAGAATCTGAAAACACTTGCTAGCAATGATGGATTTAAGTTATTAACAGATCAAAAAGAGATGGATGGTGGTTTGCTTTTCTTAATCTACATCATCATCTAGATCTATTTAAAGATACGTGGCACACTAACAAACTTGGTTAAGGTTTCGATGAAATCACTAAAAATAATCTGCCCCGTTACATGGAGTCTGTATCGATCAATAAAATCACTTGTACAAGGAAAGTACTGTTAAGTACTGACAATCCCAGCCATTAATATTATTTAACACCCTGTTCACCATCTTTAACGAGAACAAAGAACAGTTTGTCTGGTGTGATAAGCAGGACCTTTATACTTAACTGTGACTTCTCCAGGCTTTTAGGGTGATTTGGTGAAGTCCAAATTGTACATCCCTCTTTTCCCGGTACGCCCCCCACCCCCAATACACAAGATCTTGGTCTTTACTTCAGGTGCATTTTAGAGGAAGTCCTTTGTAAGAAGCGAAACCGCCATTATATGACTTCTTAATTTGTGAGAGAAACTCAAAATTCTAAGGACCTGAGCTGTAAGGCATAGATAGGGTGGCCATCGGAACAACATGGGGCTTCCCGGGTATGCACTCCAAGTTCACTCAGCTTCATCAATGACATTACCCTGCCAGGGGTGGAGGAAGAGAGAAAATTTCAATAATAATTGAAATTCTGGCTAAATACCTCAGCCAGAACTGGATGGCCAGGAAGAGACACACGCATATATCTTAAAAATACCAAAATGGAAGGTAGAGAAAAAGGATGAAAATATTACACAGAAGAAAATTTTCACCTTTGGAAATATCTATGATTATATGAGAATAAAGAGGTGGAAACTCCTTTACGAAGTAAAACTAACTCAATGATAATTCTAAGATCTTAAATAGAAACTGTTCCAAACTGAACCTTTCTGGTTCTGACCACTCACAATCTGGAAGCTTATGACACATAGTGCTTTGCAATTTTGCTGGGATAAAGCAAGAGGGAGCCCCTCTCTGGTAAGTGAACCTTGAAAACATTAAAGACTTGAATCTCAGCTCAGTTTCATTTACTTTGTCCTTGTCAGCTCACTTGTGCCTGCCTTACAATGCTCATGGAGTGATTAATACAAAAAAAAAATACATTTTGGGGGGTCTGCACAGTATATGGAGAAAAGGTCCCCCCAAAAGAATATTAATTCCTGGTGCACTTCAAAGAAGTGAACCCAAATTGAAAAAACAGATCTAAAAAATGGCTGTTGGCCACAAAATTGACGTTTTATGTAATGTACGAGTAAAATATCTGGTTTATAAGTAGTTTATGGTCATTAAAAGATAAATCTAGAAGGAAAGGTACAGCATAAGGAATATACTCAGTAACATCTGTACGGTGACAGATGGTAACTGAGCTTATGGTCCACTCACTATGCTGTATGCCTGAAACCAATATAACATTGTATGTCAAGTATACTTCAATTAAAAAAAAGAAAAGGGAAGTGTGGAAGAAAATGTGATTCACAAAATGGTTTATGGGTGTGCTCCAACTAGTATAGAAGTTGCTTATTAAGCAAAAGAGGACAGTTCTGAGACAATGCCGTGGTGGTATCAAACACTTAATGACCATGCGATTCTGGAGGTACGTGGGCTCTTATTCCAGCATTTTCATGTAGCAACAGGTGATAGGCATCCCAACGGCTGTTCACCCAACAATTACCAAAATAAAATGCCACTCCAGTGTGTCAGCCGTAGTTTCTTACTGCAAAATGGGGAACGGGATCAAGTTGCCACAGACTCTTTAGAAGGGTAAAGAAGCTCATGAAAAAAGAAAGATAAAGACAGGTAAAAAATAAAGAAAGGCTGGCATGTCTGGGTGGCTCAGTCAGTTAAGCGTCTGACTCTTGATTTGGGCTCAGGTCATGATCTCAGGGTTCATGGGTTTGAGCCTTGCATCCGACTCTGCTGACAGCAGAGAACCTGCTTGGGTCTCTGTCTCCTTCTCTCTCTGGCCCTCCCTGACTTGCTCTCCATCTCTCTCTCAAAATAAATAAGAATTAAAAAAAAAAAAAAAAAAGATACGGGAGGCTGGGTGGCTCAGTTGGTTAAGTGCCAGACTTTGGCTCAGCTCATGATCTCACGGTTCATGGGTTTGAGCCATACGTTGGGCTCTATGCTGATAGCTCAGAGCCTGGAGCCTGCTTCAGATTCTGTGTCCCCTTCTCTCCTGCCTTTCCCTCACTTGTGTTGTGTCTATCTCTCTCAATAATAAAAAATAAACATAAAAAAAAGATAAAGAAAGGCTGGAAAATATGCACAGTGGAATCAGGAAGCCAGCCTACTTTGGAAGAAAGTGTCTTCTTAAGTACACTGGGGTGGGGAGGGTGGTGGCTGAATAATAGTCAAAGGCAGATAAAAGAAAAAAAAATTATTCTATGTACCCCATGGCATTAAGCCTACATACTAGCTATGTAATTTAAAAACAACAACAACAACAACAAAAACCAAAAAAACATGTTTAGGTCACGACGCAACCTCTTTGGGAACTAACTTGTGGGAATGTTTAAGGTCTATTTTACAGCACATGTATATGACAGGTGGCATTTTATAAAGGCTTCTGCTCCGGTATGGAACATGACAAGTCGCTTGCTGTGGCAGGTGGACCCTCCCAGAGATTCCTGCATAATCACATTCCCGCCCCTGAATGAACAGGATATCAAATCCATTTTGATTTGGGAAGCAAACACTGCCAAACAGAATCTTATAATCAGTCAAATAATTAAACTTATTTTCCAAACTTTTCTGTGTTTGAAGAACGTATTGTAGCAAATTATGTATGTAACTGCAGAGGGAAGTCCATATGGTAAATCCTGGTAGTAGTATCTGGCTAACCATGAGGAGTGATTTAGCACTTGAACATTTCACTAAGCCATATTTTCTTGGAAATGAATACTGAGGATCCTAAAAATGTTATATATGTAAACACACTCACAATATATACATTTAAATATATTTCACATATCTTGTATTTATAAATATAAATATATATTATTTTAAAATATAATTACATATTACATATAATTACACACACACATACACACACACACATATATAAATATATATAAGAAATTTTTTAAAAATGCATCACTGAGGTAATAAAAAAGTAAGGAATCACGAGCATCCTTACATCAAATGTAAACTGAAATCCTGATAGATGAGCAAGCACCAAAGCTGGTCCTTTCCCACAGGCAAGTCGAACCCTAGAACTCTGAGCATCTACTATGAAAGCTGCATGGACAGAAGAAATGAAGATAAAGCCTAAGCTTTGCTCAAGACAGGTGGGCATCAGGGATCTAAGAGGCGAACTCCAAGTGAAGCTGCTGAAGGATACATACCCAGAGGAAGGGAAAGAGAGAAATAAACCCACTCACAGGTTTGGAACCTAATCTAATGCCTTTTGTGTGGTCCAAAAAAACTTTCAAGCTAAGAAGTCCCACCCAGTTGGTAGTGCTCCTAGCAAAAGCAAACAAAAATTCTATCTTGTGTAAAAAGTAAATTGAATCCTGGACATGAAAAAAAATCCCCAAGGATGAAGGTACAAGGAAATGCATTACCCAAGCTAAAAATTGAAACAAACAAAAACCACACATAAATACACTAAGAGGAAACAAAGTACCATGTGCACAAACTAGCAGAAACAAATGAGACCTATGAAGACATCACTTTTATCAGAATGAGAATTAAAAAAATAAAAAAAAGGGGGGGGGACGGAAGAGGCAACAATCAAAGATAGGATACCTGGGCATTTTCCAGAGACACTGAAAGGTACCTATATTCAGATTGAGAGAGCGTGTACACACCCACACAAATGCACACACAATACACAAAAATATAAATGAAAAAAAAATGTACACCTAGATACAGAATAACTACAGTAACAAAGTTCTACGGTAAAACAGAACATCAAAGATGAAAAGAAGAATCAGAAGAATGACAGATTACATTTAAAAGGCAGAAAATTAAGGGCGCCTGGGTGGCTTAGTCCACTGAGTGCCTGACTCTCGATCTCTGCTCAGGTCATGATCTCAGGGTTCATGAGTTTAAGCCCCGCATCGGACTCTGCAATGATGTCTGTATCCCCTTCTCTCTGCCCCTCACCGACTTGTGCTCTCTCTCTCTCTCTCTCTCAAGGTAAAGAAATAAACTTTTTTTTTTAAAAGACAGAAAATTAAGTGTTTCTATTGATAAAAATTGGTATTTTATGACGTTTATTCTTTCTTACATGTCTTCCAAAAAAAAAGAAAATTCGTGTATCTTTAAAAAAAGAGAACCAAATTCCTTCACTCTTAGGATTACCATATGAATCAATTGGATTCTTTCCTAATACACATTACTGAATTTTAGTAATCTTATTTTTCCTATACCTTGCAACACTTTGCTACTATGTGATTCTAAGTATCATTCCATCATTGCTCATCAGTTATTCTCAACTGTGCTAAGAAAATATGAAAATAATAAGAACATCTATAGAACAACGGAATCATTTGGAAAGACAATGAAATAAATAATAATCATTACAATATGCTTTAGCTTTTCTTACTGTGTTGCCCAAAGTACTCATTATCTTTCAAGGTTTGGAGACATCATCTTTGAAGTTACTTAAAAAGTTTTCATTGAACACAGTTAAATATTTAGCAATTTTCATTGTCTACCCAAAAGAATAAAGAGAAAAAAATCAAGGGAGTAAAGTGTTTCCTGATTATTAGATGACTCAGATAATGACAACTGAGAGAGACAGGAATACTCTAGACCACCACGATCCAACAGAAGTAAAATGGAAGCCACAGATATACTGCATAATAATTAAAAATGTAAAATTTGGGGCACTGGGGGGCTCAGTTGGTTAAGCTTCTGACTCTTGATTTCGGCTCAGGTCATGATGCCGCATTTCATAAATTCAACCCCCAACATCTGGCTCTGCGTTGATGGTGTGGAGCCTGCTTGGGATTCTCTCTCCCTGTCTCTTTGCCCTTCCCCCTCTCTCCCTCTCTCCAAATAAATAAATAAACTTAAAAAAAAAGTAAATTTCACATTTAAATTATTTGGTAGCCACATGAAAAAAGTAAAAAGGAACAATATATTTTGTTTGACCCTATACAAAATATTACTTCAAGTGTAATCATTATAAAAGCTATTGAGATATTTTACATTCTTTCTTGTACTAAGGTTTTGAAATCTGTGTATATTTTACAGAACATCTTGATTCAGACTAGCCGCATTTCAAATGTTTATTAGCCACATCTGACTACTGGCTTCCATAATATATACCAAAATTGGGTGCATAGGTAAAGTCATAGATCGTGAAACTTCAGATGCTATCACAGATGAATTTTCTCACACTTACAGATCAATGACAAAAAAGGAAATACAGTATTCTCTTGGAGATGTTCATTTGATAGTAAGAACTTTTCCATACATTACTTCACATCCAGAACTTGGATCATTTCATTTTGCTAAAAGAATGTGGAACACTATTCTTTCACTTTTTATGATGTTTGTGTACCAAGATTTATTTAACACATGCTTTATTTTACTTGACAAAAGCATATACAAAGGTGTCTGGAAGGAAATAGTAGAGTAGAAGTTTAAAAAAAGTTTATTAATTTAGTCATTCTAGTTGTGTTAAGGAAAATATTTTGCAATTAGGCAGTAAAGATATAAGCCACTGTCTCTTCAACACATCTATTAACCATCAAGGTTTCCAAAGATTTGGACTGTGAAAATGCATGTCTAAGAAAAAGAACCATTAACAATGGTAAGCTAGAACCTACTAGAGATATACTTAAAATCTGGAAGCTTTTACAAGGCTTACAAGATGATTTATGTTTCAGGTTCATGCAGAGTAGTTCAAGATCAAGGAGGTATACTGTTCAAAAGATGCTGCCCATTTAAAAACTAGGAAAATAAGGACTAAAACTTTTGAGTTTGTGATGCTGAAATTCCGATCAAAATTCTAGTGAAGTTGTATTTCACTTTTCTCATTTGAATTTCTGTAAATTATTCATTAAAAAAACTACAAAAACAGTAGTGATTACTACAAAAAAATGGTGATAACCATTTTTCCTGGGAAACCAAGAGTTAAAGTATTTGAAAAAGATAAAAACAGACCTCCCAAGAAACATCCAGGCAGATTAGGGGGGAAAAAATCAGACAAAATTTCTAAAACAAAAAAGTATAATATTAAATCCTAAAAAATCAAAGGACAGACTTCCAGTTCTGTTACGATGGAACAGCTATACTTTTTCCCTTTCTCCTGCTGAATGCAACTAAAACATTTTATTGGACATTGTACCTAAGGCTGAGGGAAGAAATGAAACCTGCCAGCACCTAAGGAATGCCACAGAGGTACATTTTATCTTTCCTGGGATTTCATTTTGCCTGACGTATCTTGACACACAGCAGAAAAAGCTGGCAGCCAGGAAATACCAAGAGTTGCAGACAAATAAAGCCTCAATAAAAGCCCATTTCCTTTAGTAAGAAGGCGGTGAAAACGATAGCCTAGTAAGAGAGAAAACTTTTAGACACCGATCACTCTACTCAACCCAACGACCACAGAAAGAATAGTTGCTCCACTTCCACTCAAGCCAGGGAAAGCCTAGAAGGAAGCCTAGACTTCCAACCTCATGAGACTTCAATGGGGCACTCAATGCCAGGGGGGTGTCAGAGAAGGCCAAGCAGAGAGCCAGGATTCTCACTGCCCCCAAGAGAGTAACGTGCCCCACCCAAAGCGTCAGTGGCAACCAAGGGAGAGCTGGGACTCCTTTCCTCTTAGCAGTAATGAAGAATGCCCTTTCCAGCCCAGGTGTCAACCAAGGCCAAGTGGGAAATCTGGTCTTCTACCTGCATCTGGCAGAAATGAGATAAAGTCCCCCCACCTGTCCCCCAGGCTGAGGGGTATCAGAGAAGGCCAGCCAAGATGGGAGGTTTAGATAAGATCCGGAGTCTCGTCACAAAATACAAAAATGTCTAGGAATCAACCAAAATCATTCCTCGTATCAGACCCAGGAAGCTCTCAAACTGAATAAAAAAGACAATTGATAAACGCCAACACGGAGAAGACAAAGATGTTAGATAATGACTTGTAAGGCAGCCAAGATAAAAATATTTCAATGAGTAGGGGCGCCTGGGTGGCTCAGTCGGTTGGGCGTCCGACTTCGGCTCAGGTCACGATCTCGCGGTCCGTGAGTTCGAGCCCCACGTCGGGCTCTGTGCTGACAGCTCAGAGCCTGGAGCCTGTTTCAGATTCTGTGTCTCCCTCTCTCTCTGACCTTCCCTTATTCATGCTCTGTCTCTCTCTCTCTCTCTCTCAAAAATGAATAAACGTTAAAAAAAATATATTTCAATGAGTAATTATGAGCACGTTTGAAACAAAAGAAACAATACAAAAACTCAACAAAGACACATAGGGGGTCAGCAAAGAAATAAAAGCTATATAAAGAACAATCAGTGGGAATTTTAAACCCGAAAAATACAATAATCAAACTAAAAAGCTCAGTGGACAGGTTCAACAGCAGAATGGAAAGAACAGAGGAAAAAGTCAGCAAATGGAAAGACAGAACACCAGAAATGATCTTATCTGACCCACGCAGAGAAAAAAGTCTGGAAAAAAAAAAAACCCAGAAGAAGACCCAAGTTTCCGTGGGACTACAGCACAAAACACCCCATGTATCCCTACGATCACAGTCCTAGAAGGAGAGGAGAAAGCAGGGAGGAGAGAAACAAAACTCCAAACAGGAAAAACCCAAAGCAATACACACCAAGGCACACAATGAAGCTTCTGAAAACTAACGACAAAGATAAAATCTTGAAAAAGACATCTTAAAACCTCATCTCACAAGTGGAAAACACTAATATGACAGCGGATTTTATCATTAACTACAGAAGCCAGAAGGAAGTGGTACAGTATTTTCCAAGTGGAAAAAAACAAAACAGGGACCGTCAACCCAGAATCCTAGATCTAGAGTGGTCTAGAGTGATGAGATGTGAAACATCCTAAAATCCTTGTTGTGCTCAGGAGGAGACTAAAGAGAACAGGTAACTATGACAAGAATAGATGCAAACTAACAGAGGAAGGAAAATGGAAAGAGAAAAAGGGGGGTTGGGGGCAGGGGAAATCTGCCACCAATCCAAACGTGGGCAAGAAAAGCAAAAGCTCACAAAAAAAGGGACCAAGAGAGAAAGGATGGATGTTTGAACTAAGCTCAATCATAGGAGCAATCCTTGAAACGTAAGTGGAAAATTTGAACACACCTTTTTCTTGCAGATCAAAAAGCCACGTTTGACTGAATAGCACACTTAACCAACTTCATTTGATTATATATAGCTCAGTGCATTCAAGAATTAGAGAAGACGCGTTTTCAAGCACACGATGTCAATTTTAATAAATGTTTCATGCACTAGAGGAAGAGTTAAAAATATAATACTCTGGTCCACCAGACTACTGGCCCAAGGGAACATTGTACTATATTGTACATGTTCAAAAAACAAATGAGGGGCAGGCTAGTCAGGTAATCGGGTCCTCTGACTACAGCATTCTGCAAGTGCTTTTTGACAAACCCCACACCAGCTGTAGACTGTTTTCTCCAAATGAACTTTTCTTTAAGGCATTTCTTTCTGGCTGAGATTATCCTTAGTCTCGATTTCTATGGGTCACTTGGATCTCTAGCTCCGAACACTCACTGCAGAGTTAACTGTTGTTCCCTCCTTATGAATAAGATGAAAACGTAAACTGCTGTTGTTCTTAAGTAAATGACATGAGATGTGTGTCCCTTTCTCAGAAACATAAATCTCACATTACTGCAACAAGTGACGCATGAGAAATACACATGAAAAGCCTTTGTCTAAGCCCGGCCAGCTTGCGATTTCACGCTGCTACTGAAGAACGGAGAGGGACCCGCCCATTCGACCAGTCTCAGATAAGAAAATGAGGCCAGGGCGGAACCTCAACCTTGCCCACTGTTTGTTTTTCTTTTCTGGAAGAGTATGGATCTTTATTTCTGACATACTGAAATTTTGCCAGCTGTGTCCAAGCCCTGGAGGGCTTCTATGGTTCTCTGGGTTCTGCCCTCGGGGCACCTGGTCTATGTAAAGGCTCACAGCCTCCAGCCGGGGAAAATGTTCAACTATTTTTCCTTTGATTATTTCCTCCCCTACTTTTGTATTTTCCCCTCTTCCTTCTTTCTGGGACTCTGCGACGTTAGACCTGGTTAGGCCCTCTATGTGTCTTGTCTTTCGTTGCAGAGTAGGTGTACCTGTACTTTATGGAACAATTTCACAACCAGAGAGAAGCTATGGAACTTTTCCAGTTGGAAGACACAACGAATCCTAAGAATTCTTTTTTTCTTTTTTACTTTTTTTAATGTGTATTCATTTTTGAGAGAGAGAGAGGGAGAGACAGAGCATGAACAGTGAGGGGCAGAGAGAGAGGGAGACAGAATCTGAAGCAGGTTCCAGGCTCTTGACACAGGGCTCCAACTCACAAACCACGAGATCATGACCTGAGAGGAAGTTGGATGCTTAACCGACTGAGCCAGCCAGCTGCCCCTGTAGGATTCTAAATAATCAAGTTATAGATTTTAAAAATTCCCAATCTATCAATCTATCAAGGGAAATGGGGGTAGGTAGTTAAGTAAATTGCGAAAGTTTATGATTATAAGGACATTTCTTTTACAATTATTAATACAGCCTTAAGTAAAACTATGTCAAGGCTGAAAAATTAGAAACTCTACAATGCAGCTTGAAAAGAGCCTCCTGAGAGTTAAGAAACTAACATTTCAGGCCATCTCATTAACTAATAAATTCCAGGAAGTGAGGCAGGTTTTGTAACCATACTACACCTCAGTTTCTCCATCTCTAAAATAAAAGAGCAGTGTGGGCCACCTTAGGGAATGGTGTTGCACTCACCCATGGTCCAGAATGTACTAGCTGATCTCTGGACAAGTGTTTTCTGGGGCCCTCTCAAAGGCTAATCTGCCTGTTCTACGGGTGGGAAGGTGAGGCCAGACAGAAAATCATGAACGTAAATGAAGGGCAGGAGGCAGGTTGGACTAGGTAACGTCTAAGGTCACAGTGAGCTTTAGATGCTCTGACTTGGGCTATAATACTCTCTCAGGTTTATGGGCCAGAGAAGGGCCAGTTCATGAAAAGACTGGCCTACTCCTTTTTTTTTTATAAGTTTATTTATTTATTCTGAAAAAAAGAGAGAGCGAACAAGTGAGCACAAGCCGGGGACGGGCAGACAGAGAAGGAAAGAGAGGATCCCAAGCAGGCTCTGCACAGTCAACACAGAGCCTGACATGGGCCTCAAACTCATGAACCGTAAGATCATGGAGGCTGTCTTACTCCTCAAGAGGCTTACATACCACAAGTTATCCCAAAATGATGCATAACCCAGGGTTTTCATTTCACTTGGGACAGATAAAGCATTCCCACTCATCTTTCCAACTTCCACCTAGCTCCCACTGCCAACAAAGAGAATCAGGTAGAAAAGGGAGAAGAGAAAGCTCCCTGCAACTCCTTGGAGACTGAAGTGACAAGAAAACGAATATTAAACTCACAACAGGAACCAAGCCCTTTTGGTCCCTCAACCACATCTTTCAAGCCCCATTTCTGAGAATAGAAAATTCCAAGCCCAATTTGAGAGTCACTGTAAACTCCTCTCGGTGCCAGATGATTTTATCTGCATATTTATATTCAAAGTACAAACAACTTAAAATGTTTACACTAAGTAGTAATGGAAGTCATGTGTCAAAGACAATGGGAGGAAAAAGAGGAAAGCGTTCTTTACAACGAAAGCTTGAAGATATACAATATCCGTGGAAAATCTGGCTTATGAGTAAGAATGCACTGTTTACCTATTCCATTTAATTACAGAGAACATGACTTTCTACCCTTTGCATACACAATGTCTAAAGTCTCGTGTTTTGGTTTTTTGCTTTGGTTTTGCTCTGCAATGCTGCCAGAAGCTTGGGAACGCTCACAGCTCCATGTACAGAGTCCCAGGGAACACAGCCACACACGTTCCTGTCCTTTGTGGTCCCCCTTTCCTTTAATCTCCCACTTTCAGGGAGAGGCAGTGAAAACCGCCATGCCCAAAGGAAGAGAACAAAAACAGTCAAGACAGCCCTCCTCAGATGATCGCAAGGTCTCCAGCATGTCAACTCTCCTTGGAGAACACCATCAAGACCAAGAAAACTATGCGAGGCCACCAAGAGGCTCTTGGCATCTCTTTAGTGGGAGAGAGTCATCTGAAGCATGCAGTGACAGCGTATCCTCCCCTTGTAACCAAGAGCGATTCAGGCACGACCACCCAGAAAAACTCTGTCGTGGAAACTGGGTCCTGGCTTCCCAGAGCCTCCAGCTACCTGCCTGCACAGAACCCACCCTAAGATTAAAGCTTACAGGGGTTACAAGGTATTATTCATAAAAAGGACAGTAACAGCCGCTGTTTCTGTGATGTAACATGTCTCAGACGGAGAGCTCCTCACGGCGAATCCATAACCCTCAGGTGAGGTCCAGCTCTGCTCTTCCTTATCTTCCCAGCTATGTTCACCTGGGTCATTCCCATGCATCTGCCTGTCAATTGTTCAGTGTCCTGGCTGAACACCTGACCTGTGCCATCCCTGCACCTGCCCTGTGTGGTTCTCTTCGGATTAATGACTACATGAAATATTCATCTGAGGCCTTTAGCCTTTTATATTTAAAAACAGAGAGAAGTTGACACTGCTCTATCTTTTCTTTTGCTTTTCCTGTCACTTAGGACAAGTGTTGTTCTTTCTTCCCTCAATAGTTCCACTTGCTCCTCTCAGCTGCAGAAAAGAGCCTATCGCATTTTCACAAGCACACATTCTAATTTTCAAAGAAGCCGACACTTCATCAGAGGCAATTAATTTTTATGCACTTATTCTCAACTTGATTCCATATATGGACTGGCCAGGCCCAACAAAAATTCAGTTTCTCTATGTCCTCAAAACCCAAAACTAAAGGCTAGGAATGCCATGAGAAAGCAATAAATCTTGGAAAGAAAACAAAAAGCAAAAAGTATCACAGAGCTGAATTAAAACATGGACAGATTTGCTTTACATCAGTTTTTACCTTTATACTAAATTTTCAATTCCTCGATCCAGAGAACCAATTACAAATACAACTTCATTAAAGCTAAAAGGACCAACCGACAACATATTTTTAATTTTAAACTTTGTTTATTTTAATCTAGAGTGTTTGACTGTTGATATATTTTGCATCTCACCCAGAAGTTCTGACAAAAAAAATATCGAGACATAAATTTATTTAAATTGCATTTTATTGACTGAGGATCTAAACACATCTTACCTGTAAATATGTTTCCAAACCTTGTCGTCGTTGCTCCAAGACTTTTGGGACCCAGTTCCTAACATGTTTAGAAGGGATTTCTGGAGTTTTTATACATTTCTTAAGCTATAAAGATAGAAACAAACAAAAATACAGAAAAATGTCTCAATTATAAAGACATTATTTGAAGGGGAAAGGCAGTAAAAGAAAATGAGCCACAACTATCTCCAATAAAAAAGATACAAGAAAATATAATTACAGTGAAATTTCGTTAACAAATTCTTTACTTGGCTTTCCTAAGTGTTTAGGTTTCGGGATAAGCATTTTATGGTTTTGGTAGATTTTGCTATGCTTGTATATCACTGAGTATTTCAGACTGGATTACTTTTTTCCAAAAAATTAAAAGCTCACTAAATGCATTATAATGGAGGTAAAGACATTTATAATCTTTTTAAATTTACTTTTTAATGTTTATTAATTTTTGAGAAACAGAGAGCACAAGCAGGGGAATGGCAGAGAGAGAGGGAGACACAGAATCTGAAGCAGGCTTCAGGGTCTCAGCTGTCAGCACAGAACCCGACGCGCGGCTTGAACTCACAACGCGAGATGGTGACCTGTGCTGAAGTCGGACACCCAACAGTCTGAGCCACCCAGGCACCCCTATAATTTTCAAAATCAATTAATATAATGAAATTTTGCTCAGAAGAAGTAAAGTCTTTCTACATATTATTTCACATAAAAAAGCAAAATAAAATGCAATGTTTCTAACCATCTCGCTGGAAATGACACGTAAACTAGACCAAACTACTTGGAGAGTTTCCCAAAAGGTCTTCAATAGAATGAACTTAAGTTTTTTAAAACTGAGAGACTGATCCTTCCAATGCTCCTAAGATTTAGGTCCAAATTCTGTTCATGAAAAACCACGGTTCTCAGCTAAGTCTTTCTGGGCAGCAGTTTTAAGGGACAACATATATAAAGAAAAATTCTACTGGAACCTGACTTAGCACTGCCTGTGGGAGACTCATCCTATGACATTAACATCCTAACCTGTGAAGGTCACCTTACATGGCCAGGTACTTTGCACAGGGGTCTTAAAATGGAACAATTCTCCTCAACTATCCAGGTGGGCTCAGTGTAATAATAAGATGCCCGATGAGAAGGAAGCAGGAGGCTCCGATTCAGAGAGAGCCTGGAGGATGCTACGTGGCTGGGTTCATTGACAGAGGGAGGGTCGAGAGCCCAGGGGACCTCGAGAAGCTAGAAGGAAAGGGAATGGATGCACCCCTCCAGCCTGGGGATGCCTTGATTTTAGCCCAGGGAAACTCGTAGTGGACTTCTGACCACAAGAAGAATAAGAAAATAAATTTCTGTTGTCTTAAGCCCTCAGTTTGTGCTAACATGTTAGAGCAGCAATATGAAACCAACACACGGACTCAAATGGAATGAAGTTTAATGTTCTAATTAAAAACTTGGAAACCCTGCTGAGACTGTGTAGCGGGAAGCCAGACCTGGTGTTGGAAGTAAGAATATACAGATTAAAGGGGCACCTGGGTGACTCACTTGGTTAGGCGTCTGACTCTTGATTTTGACTCAGGTCATGATCTCACACTCTGTGAGAGCGAACCTCGCATCGGGCTCTGAGCTGACAGCGCGGAGGCTGCTTGGGATTCTCCGGCTCCCTCTCTCTCTCTGCTCCTTTCCAATTCTCATACACACTCTTGCCCTTGCTCTTTTGCTTTCTCTTGCTCACTAAGATATAAATGAGTAAATAAACAATAAAAAAAGAAAAGAATGTGCAGATTACGACCTGCTGAGTAAGGGGCATACGTCCTGAACACCTGAGCTCCCACTTTGGGGAAATGGACCCTATGGGCTTGCTGTGAATGAAGGCAAGGTTTCACTATATCCGAGGAGAGGAAAGAGAGTACAGAAGCGGGGGAGGGGTGGCAGGTCAGGAACAAGCAGGAGATAAGACAGCAGGGTGACAAGCACCTATCACTGATCACTTTCAGCTGGTCAGGACTGAGGTCACCAAATTTCTGAGGGCTTGACTCCAAATGGTTATTTTAAAAGGTGCCAGGAGGGTCGCCTGGGTGGCTCAGTCGGTTAAGCGTCCGACTTCGGCTCAGGTCATGATCTCACGGTCCGTGAGTTCGAGCCCCGCGTCGGGCTCTGTGCTGACAGCTCAGAGCCTAGAGCCCGTTTCAGATTCTGTGCCTCCCTCTCTCTCTGACCCTCCCCCATTCATGCTCTGTCTCTCTCTGTCTCAAAAATAAATAAACGTTAAAAAAAAAAAAAAAAATTTAAAAGGTGCCAGGAAAGTCAAGTGGGAATGTATGGAGGGAATCCTGAACTCAGGTCCTTGCCTAAATGTCCGGACTCTGGGTGTGAGCAGGGTTATCATACTGTAAAATGCCTAGACAGCAGCCTAGAAAATCACAATTGTCTTTCAAAGTTTCAAAAACTCAGATAAACAAGTTTTTCTCCTCACACATTGCTCCTTTTTAAAAAAAAAAAAATTTTAATGTTTATTCGTTTTTGAGAGAGAGAAAGAGAAAGAAAGAGAGAGAGAAAGTGGGGGAGGGGCAGAGAGAGAGGAAGACACAGCATCCAAAGCAGGCTCCAGGTTCCGAGCTATCAGCACAGAGCCTGTCATGGGGCTCGAACCCACCATCATCGAACTGTGAGATCATGACCTGAGCCAAAACTGACTGACTCACCCAGGCGCCCCCATATCATTTTAAATGGGAAGCTTAGTGAATGTCTTGAGCAAGGGCATGACTTAATATAAATTCACTTTAAGGAGGTCATGAGAGATTCCATAATCAGGCAGCACTATAATGGGGCTCTTTTTCCTGACAGAAACGCCAAGCACTCCTGGAGCAACAGCCGCTGTACTGTAACCAGATGAGTGAAAGGCGCGTGCTAACATAAAGGTGGTAAAGCAGAAAGACCAGAAGGAACTTGGAATATGGATACTGTGGAATTGCAACATCAACTTGGAGCGTCTGCTTTTAGTTTTGTTGCAATGTGAGAATCTTCTTGCACCTGTTTAAGAAACCTAATCAAGTTCCTAGTATATCCAATGAAAAATACTCCTGGCACAAAGGAACCCATTGTTTAGTTTTGGTGATTCTAAGTCTCAGATGCCCCCGAGGCACTCACACAGAGATAAAATGTAGGCAGGTGGAAAGGAGTCTAGATCTAGGCATCAGAATACGTTCAGTGGTACTGAGAACCATGAAACTAGATGACGTGACAGTGGGGTGTTTCTCTGTTGGCACAGATGGGAAAAAAGTGCTGTGATGGCAGAATCTGAAGACAGCTCCGAAGATCCCTGCCCCTTAGTGCATGTGTGCCTACATAATCCCCTCCCATGGGGTCATATGGGATCAGTGAATGTGGGCAGGACAGCCGTTCCTTTGATGAGGTTACCTTTTATAAGACCTGGTCCTAGCACACAGACTCATGGCTTTGCCATGTTCCAACCACATGGCATAGATGCTGAGAGCTACCCTTGGCCAAAAAATCAGCAAAAAAAAAAAAAGGGGGGGGGGGCCTCAGCCCCATGACAGCAATAAACCTACTTTCACCTAAACAAGCTTGGAAGAGGACCCTGAGCCCCAGATGGGACCATAGCCTTGGCCACACCTGGATGCCCACCTGGTGAGACCCTAAGCGGAGAACCCAGTACACCTGTGCCTGGACTCCTGCTCCAGAGAAACTCCCAAATGATACAGTTGTCTTGTTTTAAGCTGCTGAGTGAGTGGCAGTTCCTTACACTGCAATGGGACATGGTTACAATGGCAGAGATCTCTGATTCTGAGAGGCAGGGCAGAGAAGCAGGCAGGCACTGAGCAGGGGGTGAAACCGCACCTTCAGACAAGAAAGGGTTCCAAAAAGCGGGCACAGTCCGACTGCCCAGCCAGGCTGGGGAAGTCAAACAGTGGGTAAGGAGGGAATAGGAAGGGATAGAGCAGAGCCTCCATTTTCAAGAAATTCTACCAAGAAAGGAGAGTAATGCGGGCAACATGGGAGGGAAGCAGAGAGGCAAAGGTGAGTTTTATTACGTTAAATGGGAAACACTAGCACATGTTCATTTATTTATGAGACTGATCCAATACTGAGGAACAAGGGAGAGAGAGAGAAACCATTTATGATTATCTGTATGGGAATAAATATATATCTCATCTCTACACCATTTGAGGTATTTCTCAAACAGAGACAAAGCCAAAAATGCTCAAGTATTCTGTGGTAATAAATTTATTCGGTTACAACTTAAACCTCAGGAAACTTCCTTTAAAACTGTTGAATCGTGGGGCGCCTGGGTGGCTCAGTTGGTGAAGCACCCAACTTCAACTCAGGTCATGATGTCACAGCTTGTGAGTTCAAGCCCCATGTCAGGCTTGGAACCTGCTTCGGATTCTGTGTCTCCCTCTCTCTCTGCCCTTTCCCTGCTCACTCTCTCCCTCTCTCTCTCTCAAGAATAAATAAACATTAAAAAAAAAAACTGTTGAATCGTGACATTTCTTACATTGTAAAATAGAAATCAACTCCATTATCTGTCTCTCCTTTTTTTTTTTTTTTAATCTTGAAGATAGAGTACTGAAAACACTTTTCCTTTTTATTTATGTCAGGAGTGTGGAGGAGGCCGATCATCATAGCTGCGGGGATCTGTGACAGCATTTGTAGGTGAGTAATGAATTGCTTTAGATGAGGAGAGACAAACCCAAGACAATATGTTTCCAGCAGGGCTCAGCTGCTCACAAGATAAATACTCCTCTGCCACTCCATGGGATGATTAACTGTTCTGGCCATGCTGCGTCCGGCCACATGGCCTTTCTGATCCACACGGATAGCCACCAGATTCCGTGATACTGAAGGCACAATCCCCTCTGCCTGGAGTCATCTTTTTATTTTTATTATTTTTTTTAATTTTTAAAAGGTTTTTGTAAGTAATCTCTATGCCCAACGTGGGGCTCGAACTCACGACCCCAAGATCAAGAGTCGCACGCTCCAGCAAGTGAGCCAGCCAGGCACCCCTCCCTTTCCTCTTTATACCATTCAAAGAGTTTACTCAGACTTTCCTCCACACAGATGTCCCACGTACACACTGGTGAGAGCGCCAATCTTCCAGAGAAAGGAACACAGATACTTTCCCAAGCACCTAAACAAAGAGCTGGAAATGTGACAAAAAGGTTAAGGAAAGAAGTGAGGAGCCTTTGGGGTAAAATTCAACCTTTCCCTCCACCTCGGTACCCGTCCGTCCTCAGGGTTCCCTCTAGAAGCACTACATGGGGCGCTTTATTCCTGGTGTGACCCCATATGGCAGCTTCGGGTTCTTTTGAAATGTGTACTTCATTAATTTAAATATAAGAATGTACTGTTTTATTCAAGCCAAAAGTAGGCAATAACAAGAATGAGGACAGTTAATTTCGTAACAAACCAGCACCGTATTTCCCTGAAACCTCTGGGCCGGAACAGAAAGTGAACAGCTGAGAAGGCATGTAAAATATGCTCCCCAGTTGGCCATGCAGGGCAGGACTTTCTCCGCACGCCCGTGACTGAGGGCCTGGGGAGGCAGAGCTGTTCTCAAGGACCACCATTTAAAGTGGTAACTTGCTTGTCTACAGGAGATGCGGGCAGGTGCCACTGGGGCACAGGGGAAACTCATACAAGCCTAAGGCTCTTCCCATCACCGCCGGCCCTCAACAGTAGGGAGGAATCCCCATAACTTTTTTTTTTTAAAGATACGAGGCTAAGAGTGAACAGAGAGGAACAAAGTGGGGGCCCGCTTGGGTTGCAGTGTGGTGTGCGTGCTGGTCCCATCTGGGACTACACAGCTACAAAGGAATTACTCGTGTAACCTGGGATGGAAATTACAGGGAACTCAACTCCCACGGTCGAAATGAGTTTTTTTAGCCAAAACATTCCTCCAGTTAATTCATAAATATGCAGGATGTCCTCCAAACATCCCATTTGCCGACTACTTATTTAATGCCTAATACGTGCCCAACACTAACAGGCAGGGAGGAAGATATGAAAGATAAGATACGGTCCCGACGTGTATAAAACCCCCAAAAAAGTGTCTTCTAGTTAGACAAGACTTAGAGACAAGTAAATTTTAATGATCTCTTACATGCTTTAAATTTAAGCAGAAACGTCTACTCTAAAGGAAGACGAGGAGGTGCCTGGCTGGCTCAGTCAGTACAGTATGTGACTCTTGATCTTGGGGTCATGAGTTTGAGCCCCACGTTGGGCATAGAGATTACTTTTTAAAAAAATAAAATAAAATAAAGGAACAGCAATTCCAAGAACAAAGACCTGAGGGAATAAAAGAAACTCCCAGGAAAGAAGGAGAACGTGAAGTATTTCAGTTTGGTTTGAACAGATCAGAACACAGAGGGAAGGCCATTCAGCACGGCAAAGACAGACAGCGATCTTCTTACACGAGGGTGAGTGGGGAGACTAATTGGCTGCCACCGCTGTTTTCTCATGAGAAAGTGAGAAATAAGGTCAACTAGAAAAGGAGTTTGTGGTTGACAGACTAACGGTTCCCTCCTGCAAAAGATGTCCATGTCCTGACCCTTAGAACTTAAGACTGTGTCACCTTACCTGGCCAAAGAATGGGCTTAAGTCAAGCATCTTGAGCTGGAGACATTATCCGGGGGTATGCAGGTACAGCCAATGGAATCTCAAAGGAGAGGCGGAAGTGTCATCATCAGAGAGGGTAGAGGCAGAGACAGCAGAGGTGATGATAGAAACAGAACCTGCAGTGACCGACCATACTGCTGGCTTTGGAGATGGGAGAGGCCACAAGCCACAGACTCTGAGCAGCTTCTGTAAGTGAGAAAAGGCAGGGAAACGATTCTCTCCCAGAGCCTCCCAGGGGGAACTGGGCCCTGTCGATGCATAATAAATGCGTGTTGCTTTAAGCCACTATGTTTGTGATGACTAATCCTACCAGTAATTGGAAACTAATAGAGAGTTTAAGATAAGTGGTCGTGAGGGTCAATGTCCATGATACGGTTGACAACACCGACCCATTTCAATGCGTTTGCGCCACAGAATGATGAAAATGGTGCTTTAGGGAAACTGATCTGTAGCACAGAAAGAATCAGAAGACAAGGATCAGAAATTGCTAAAGCAATACTTAGAGACAACTAGTAAGACTCTGGCTTGGGAGGGAAAAAGAGAAGAGGAAAATTAAATGGTGCACATTATAGAAATTTGGAAGAATGAATCAACGGGACTTGGTGACGCTCTGAACACAGGAGGTAAGAGAAACACAGGTAAGACCCCTGAGGTTTCAAACCTTGTGGCTTCGGTGCACCTGATAGACAGAGGGTGGGTGAGGAGGGTTGTCTAAGATATGCCTCTAAAAATATAACCACACAATAGGAACTGTCAAACTTCAAGAGGCACTGAGATCACCAGGGATCCTGATTTAAAGGGCAGATAACTGGGGTGCCTGGGTGGCTCAGTCAGTTGAGCATCTGACTCTTGATTTTGGCTAGAGCCATGATCTCACGGTTCGTGAGCCCCACATGGGGCTCTGCACTGACAGCGGGGAGTCTGCTTGGGATTCTTTCTCTGCCTCTCTCTCTGCCCCTCCCTGACTCATGCTCTGTCAAAATAAACAAACATTTTTAATAAATAAATAAATAAAAATAAAGGATGCATTACGGGGCTCCATCACAGAGATTCTAACTCAGCACGTCCCGGGAGTACACAGAATCTTCACGTCATTCAATACTGTTCTGTTACAGATGGTCCAAGGTGCACATTATGAAAAATACCAATCTAGAAAAGCTAAGAGAAAATGGAAGCAGATACTCATCACCACTCTGGAAGAAATGACTACTATTCAGAATCTGAGAGAGTGAAAATTGACATAACAGATAACATACACATTTAAAGCTTTTGTAAATTAAAATAAATATCAGAGCCAAAAGGTCCTGTGTGAAAAGTACTTTCAGCAAATGGCTAAAATTTTATTAGCAGGCCACACAAACTAACGGGTAAAAATAAATCAGACTCTAGTAGATAGACCAGTCCAAAAAAAGGGAATACAACTTCTTTTTTTATTTTTATGTTTCTTTTTTTTTTGAGAGAGAGAGACAGAGCACAAGCAGGAGAGGGGCAAAGAGAGGGAGGCACAGAATCTGAAGCAGGTTCCAGGCTCTGAGCTGTCACCACAGAGCCCGATGCGGGGCTCGAACCTAAGAATGGTGAGATCGTGATCTGAGCTGAAGTCGGATGTTTAACCCCATTGAGCCACCCAGGCACCCAGGGAATACACCTTCTAAACAAACTTAAGACACACCAATGACAACAGCAACAAGGCAACATACATTGTTTGCTAAAGTAAATAAATATAATTTTGGGGGGTAATATTCAAACACAATGAGATTTTGTGGTACTTTCCAATGTGCTGGCTGCATTTTAAATCTGCTATAACCATTCTGGAAAGAAATGTGGTAGGATATATGCAAATCCTTTGACAGAGAAAGCTTCTTTTTGCAATCTAGCATAAGGAAACCACCCTGAATATGGAAAATATTATATCTAATGAAAGCCATCAATAATTGGAAGTTTACCATATGATGCACACACAATGTCATTTAGTTTGTAAAATAATCCTATGACGTTAGTACTGTAATTATTCCCATTCTCCAAATGGGGAACGTGAGACACAGAAAGATCTTGTAACTTGCTCCATGAACTTGACAGCCAGGAAGAGGTAAAGGCAGACTCAGGAAAATTCTGCTTCCAGAGCCTACACACTTAACTTCGACACCATAATTACCACCATGCAGGAACATGGTTAGTCCAGCAGCATTTGCTTTACTAAAAAATTCAAGAAGAGAGGGGCACGTGGCTGGCTCAGTCGGTGGAGTAATTGACTTGATCTTAGGGTTGTGATTTCGAGCCACACGTTGGGTAGGGAGAATGCTTAAAAATAAAATCTTAAAAACAAAAACAAAAACAAAACTTCAAGAAAAGAAGGAAAACAGCCATTATGGTAGCAGAGTAGAAATATGTGTGGGTAACAATGGGTTATTTACCCTGTCCCCAAACCTCCTGCAAGGTTTAGCTTTATAGTGTGAAAAAAATGAAAAAAACAAAAAAACACCTCTTGAATGTTCCCCCAAAATAGAAAGAAATCCTGAGAAAAGTGTCAACGAATGGGATAATGTTTTTGTATAGGGGCGCCTGGGTAGCTCAGGTGGTTAAGTGTCTGACTCTTGATTTCAGCCCATGCTTCAGGTCACGATCTCCATGGTTCATAACTTCGAGCCCTGCACTGGGCTATGTGCTGACAGTAACGGAGCCTGCTTCAGATTCTGGGTCTCCCTCTCTCTCTCTGCCCCTTCCCTGCTCTCTCTCTCTCTCTCTCAAAATAAATAAACATTAAAAAATTAAAAAAAAATAAAATTATAAAAAAAACAATTATTAAAGTTTGGGAGAAGTGATAATCATTAAGAACTTTCTTTAGACAACCAGATGAACTGTGAAATGGGTAACAGTCTCACCTTCTGCCTCAAAATTAGCCTGACAATAAGCCAGGAAGCATTTTTGTCTGAGGCACAGAGAAGAGCTATGCCCCTGTTATTCTAAAGATGCAAAGCACCTGTTAATAGCACATTTATCATTTTAGAATTAACTTGGGGACACTGGCCAAACACTTTTAACAAGTGAGAAGTAAAAGTAAAATTTCGGAAAAACCAGGACACTAGCAGCACAGCAAATTGCACACGGCGCAGAAATAGTTGAGGATTGCAGGAAAACTACATAATAGACTTGACTGAATTTAAAAGGGAAATATTTTCGATAAAAATGTAACACCCAAGGTGCGCTGGGCTGGCTCAGTCACTGGGGCGTGTGACTCACGATCTCAGGGCTGTGAGTTCGAGCTCCGTGCAGGGTGTACAGATCGCTTAAAAATAAAATCTTAAAAAGACATAGCACTCGGAACACATCACAGAATTCAAATACGGAAACTGGGGTATCAAAATGTAATACAAAGGTCAAGTTGTACCACATGCAGCAGCGATCAGTAGAGCTTGTGGATTCTGAGTAAATTTTTGGCTGATTTCAATCCTTAACACAGTTGTAGACTCAAGAAGACAGATTTCTGTTTTTTGCACACACTACTACCATGATTTGTGCTTAACTAGCTTCTATGGTAACCTTTTAGCCAAATCTAATACGATCGCAATGGGGCAAGTAAATCCGTAACTAAAACTCTGCCTCACAAAGCCATTTTTATCTCTATGTACCAGCCAGGATGTTTTAAACACACAAAATTGAGACGTTTGAGAATTTTTACTCTCTCAACTCTGGTAGGCCTGATTATATGATTGTAAGAATAGCTAACCTTCTTAACCGAAATGCAGAAATTGAGACAAGATTCCCAGAAAACCCAGGAATTTTTTTCTGACTCTGAGTATCTAAGAACTGCCTATAATCGCTGGGGAGAAAATAAAATCCTGTTCGAGAAGAGCACAGGGGGAACGACCCTGCACTGGTTAGAAGCACGGCAGGCTCTCGCTCGGGGCGGGCCTAATTGGCAGTCACCCAGCTGTGCCTGGTGTGGAGCTGCTCCTGGAATATCTGCTGGGGACAGCTGGGTTGTGTCGAGGTCATGGTGAGCTAGGAGGTTAGGAAGGCAGCCTGCATGTGACAGGCGCCCTAGTCCGTACCCTGGGCATCAGAGGCTGAGCAGGGGGCTGAGATCTGGTTTTAATCTTAGCGTCAGAATTTATTGCAGGAGGTGCCCAGCAGAAATCTCCCTGGGATCTGCTTCCGTGAAAAACAAGCAAACAAAAACAGAAGCCCTCGCGAAGGCATGGAGACCCAGACTCCAGGTTTGTTCCTCTCTCAGACTCCTAGGTTGGAGCTTTCCTAAAAGCTAACAGCAACGTCTGGTTTAAATCTGTACACACCTGCGTTCTTTCTTTTGGAAGTGAATCTGGATTTAACAAAATTTTAATTGAGGAATGACTTTTATGTTATCCCCTGCCATCCTAAGAGAAAAGTGTACAGAGGGAAACAGTTTCACTGATTTTTCAATAATATCCTGTTAAAGTTTATACTGAATACTCCATTCTCTTGACTTTAAAAAAAAGAAAAGTGGGGAAATTCACTTAAAAAAAAAATAACTAAAGAACTTTTAATATAGAGTAAGCACACTGTCACATGATTTATGTACTGATAATTTCCAGAACATTTAAGAGGTCTTTAATAAAATTAAAAGAATAGACTCTCTTTCTTAACATATTCACTTAGTATCTTCCCATCTAACTTCTTAGCTAATAAAGTAACAGAAGTGAAGAAAATGAATTATGGCATACATTTACGTGTGTGTGCATATTCATGCATGTGTTTATATACTCATATATACATATATATACATGTATACATATATAGACACACACACTATATATATATACACACACATATATATTAAGGTAATGTCAGCACCCCAAAAATAATTTCTAGCCTGCAAAACATTAAATTTTGTCAGAAAATAAAAAGTATTCACTCTTCTATTCTTTACCATTTCTCCCCAAACTCAGCCATTCCTTTTGAATTCTTGTTTCTTTTATCTCAGACTTTTAATGAAATGAATCCAAGAACTCGAACGCCAATCTTACAAAGTGGCCTTTACAATTCAAAAGGATTGGGCATGTTCTCCTTTTACATTTTCCCCAAATGCTCCTGGATACATGTGACATGCATAATACTTTTCCAGATACCTGTAAGTTGATTTTAATAAATTTCTCCCTGTAAAGTCATCATTTGCTTCTTTCTTTCCTTTTTGTAAAGCACATTAAGTGTATTTCATGGATGAAATAAGGCCTCAGTCTTATTCTTTGTGAACCCATAACACCCAAAGAGCTTACACCCTCACATCCATTTATGTAAAAGACCTTAACAGAAAACCCACTTACTCAAAAAAGCACACCTTTAAGGGACTGAATAATTTATTTTAAAAGAAAACCTCAGTCATGATAAAAGAAACTGTATTGTTCCAGGAACTGTTAATGCTCTCAGAAAACACAGAGAACAGTCTTAACCTTACAGCATCTAACATACAAGGAAAAAGGGAAAAAAAGTTACCTTTTTGTGCAAGGCATGAAATTCGCTGTACCTTTTTTCAACAAAATGTTTTCTTCCATTCATTAGTACTTCTATCTTAAACACCTAAAGAAAAGAAATTTAAAAAAAGATTAATTCCACCAGTTCAAACCCCTCAGTTGTCTGATGTGGTAAGTTTGTGACCATGATATATTTCATCCCTTTAATTACAGTAGCTGAGCCCCCAAAACCCAGAAGGCTCAGGAGACCCTGGTCCAACAGCACTGATTAATGAGCATTCCAGCCAAATGCTTTAGTTAGTACCAAGTGAGGTCTCCCTGTAACGTGTCTAAAAACAACAGAAACTTAAATGCATTCGGATGCTCCTTAAACTTTTTAAATCAGAGCACATTCCTCCCTTAAAATTATTTCACCAATGAGTATGATGGTATTGAAACAAATTGTGTGACAACAGCGAGAGTCTGGCAGACACAGCAGGCTGGAGCATTCCATTACGGGTGGGTATTTCGACGCCCGGCCATGCTGTGTCACCTAGAAGACAATCAGGCAAACAGCAGTGCATTTTAGGTTAATTTCTTCCTAACCTGCATATTCATCTCTAGCCTCAGCTGGGCTTATTCCGCTGTTTGCAAAACAGGGAAAACGTAGTAAAGGCTCATTTTCCCTGCATGATGCCAGTGACAGCTTGCGTTCCTACCTCCAGAAGGTTGAAAGGCCAGAAGAAAAGGCTCTCTGGGTGCGCTAATTAGTAGGCACTAACATGACATTTTCTTGATTCTTAGGTCATTGGGGTCAAGACTGGGAACAAGGGATGAGAGATATTGTGAAATCCTCATGAAAACACAATGTTAAGGTGGGGTGGGGGAAGGATGCTTGGCAAGAATGGAAGAGAAGGTGATCTGTTATTTTCAAGAGTTTGTCTTGAACTCCTGTTCTGCTGAGCGAGATGTGGTCAACACCAAGATGAAGGAACACTGCTCAATTACTTAGTAAGCCTATTTCCTCTTTCAGTCACCCTTCTGGAAAAAGCTAAACTTGAGGTCACAAGACACGAAAGAGTGTTAAAACATGCTTACTTTAACCCTAAAGAAAACTACTTAACGGTAGCACATGAAATATGAGGTCACAATGCCGTGATTATGAAATCAGATCCCCTCTGGCTCTGTATTTCTACCTTATATGTATTACTTATTTGAAAAGACAAAATTAAATCACCAAACACAAAATATTTGTATATTTGTACTTCTTCGAATCAGAAACAAAGTCGTCTGTTCTTTGACTCCGTTTAAGAAACGTGCTTTTATCAAGCAAATGGTAAATATTTATGAATTTAATCAATATTTTATACTAACATTTGGTTTTTCAGGAAACCTCCCCAAATATACTTTTCTTTGGTCAATTAGTGAAAACAGAAACTATTTTCTTCTCAAAACATATCCATATGCTTCAAAGTCTCATATATATGTATATTATTTTTTTAGAAAAAAAATTGGTCACTAATTCAATAAAGAAAATTCTTTTCCTTCAAAGATGCTGCCGGGAATCCGATGAGGAATACACCCTGAGAAACACAAACAAAAGAAGCACAGCTCCCATGTCCGGGCTTGGTTAATAGGATGCAGAATCCCTTTCTAGTGTCAGGTCCCAGAGTTAAAGCAGGACAGTGTGGAGGCAATGAAAGTAGTTTCCATCTGCTGAACTGCATGAGACAATTGAAGTTATATTCTGAGTCCAGTTACATGAGGCTTCATCGCAAAACCTACCATGGTAGATAAAGAACTGAGGGGTTGGTGGAGGGAGGTGGGTGGGGGATGGGCACTAAGGAGGGCACTTGTGATGAGCACTGGGTGTTGTATGGAAGTGATGAATCACTGTATTTTACTCCTGAAACCAATATTGCACTGTAGGTTAACTAATCAGCATGGAAACAAAAATTTGAACACCCAAACCAAAAAAGACCACTTTAATTGGCATGTTTGCTGCTGGATACACAGAAGGAGAGTGTTGAAGACTCAGAAAGGCTCAACCTACTGGGTCAGCCCTCAGGGTCACCCCTCTTGAAGGCCAGGGATAAGACACATCACACAGTGGCTGCCTCATGGAATGTCATCCCTTCTATCGACCAGACGGCTCCATTACTAAGTTCCACAGTTACTTTTCAGTCAGTCAGTCCAGGGGGGCGCGACGGTGTGGGTGGGTGGCGGGGCGGGTGGACACACACACACACACACACACACACACACACACACAGACACCGTGTGTGGTACATTTTCACGCCACTATTTGTACCGTGTTGCCATTAAAAAAAATGTACAATATACCTAATATTGTTAGGGGTTTTTCTTTTAAATTCTGGGAAAATATTTTGGAAAGGAAGTTGGTTAATCAGAATTTCCAGAACGATGTGAAGAAATGGCATCAATGTCATAAATCTTATTTTTCTGCGGGCGCCTGGGTAGCTAAGTCAGTTGAGCATCCGACTTGGGCTCAGGTCATGGTGTTGTGGTTTGTGAGTTCGAGTCCTGGGTCGGGCACTGTGCTGACAGCTGGGAGCCTGGAGCCTGTGTGGGATTCTGTGTCTCCCTCTCTCTCTGCCCCTCCCCCACTTGCAGGTGTGTGTGTGTGTGTGTGCATGCGCTATCTCTGAAAAATTAACATTAAAAAAATTTTATTTAATCTTATTTTCTTGAAATCCATGGCAGCACCCTCCACCCCACTCCTTTTTTTTTTAAGAGTTTCTGATACATGTTGTCCCTGCTGCCTGGAAAATCTTTTTCCCTGCTTTGTTTTCCTGGCAAACTCCTCAAGGCTGTTACCTGCCTCTAAGGTTGGGACAGCACAGGCAGAGGCTGGGAAAGCAAAAGCACAGGATTTGTTTGATTCACTCATGTCTTTAGCAGATATTTACTGAGGGGCTTGAGGGACTACAATGTACCCAGGGGTTGCTCTAGGCTCTGAGGATTCAGCAGTGAACAAAAGGGACAGGAGCTCAGGCTTCATGGCACACACAGTCTATCTGGTGAGGAAGGCTGACTATAAACACATGAATGAATATGGTGAGGTCAGGAAATAAGCACGTGAAGAACAAGGCATCAGGGTAATGAGACACAACTGAACAGGGTGCTGTTTCAGACAGCATGCTCTGAGAAAGGTGAGAGCTACAACATCTGGAGAGAAATACCAGGAAAAAGGTAAATGTGGCTGCCTCTGGAATTTCAGACTAGGAGTAGGTGGACAAGGACTTTTTTTTTTTAATTTCTGCTTAAAAATTTAAAAAAAAATTGTTTTTAATGTTTATTTTTGAGAGAGCCGAAGCGAGTGAGGGGTGGAGAGAGAGAGAGACCCAGAATCCAAAGCAAGCTCCAGGCTCTCAGCTGTCAGCACAGAGCCCGACACAGGGCTCGAAGTCACAAACCATGAGATCATGACCTGAGCCAAAGTCAGACGCTTAACTGACTGAGCCACCCGGGCGCCTCTCCCGCAATTTTTTAAAGTTAAAATCTAGGGCGGGGTGATTTCCACTTCTGTTCAAGAAGGCGTAACAGGGAGTAGATTGACCCTCCCACGTGGAACAACTCAAAACTGGGCAAAATATGTGGAAAAGATGGCTCTCAAGACATTAGACACGAGGAAATGAAGAAAAGTGAGACACAAAAGAAACAAAAAGGAGCCCTATGGTTACCCCAAACAGAGCCCTGAGGTCCCCTGAGTTAGGGTGCAGTTGGTGGGTGTGAGGGGAAGCAAGTTCTGAGGACAGGATGCTGGACAAGAGTGAGGTGCACAGAGAGGACTCCGGTGACCTGCCAGTGGTCTCTCCCTCCAACATTCAGCTGAATCCCCCCCAACACAAGGGACTGGACACGTTTACCAAAGGACGGGAAGACACAGTGCTCAGAGCTGACAGACAACTGGGCATACAGCCTGTTCCCAAACGTCAGGGTAGAAAACCTCATAATTCATGAGGCACTAGTTAGAGTTCTCAAAAAGGTCTTGCCTCAGCAGTGGGACAAAATTAACTGTAGACTAAAGGCTCTTTTAGTGCAGCATAAATAAACAAACAAATAAAACAAACAAACACAAATCCCAAAAAACAACATTAAAGGCAATGCCTAGAGAGTACGAACTGTTTCCAAGTAACTTAACCACATGCCAAGACAAAGCTCAAGAATATTTTTAGGAATATAAAAATACTAGTACCCAACAAGATAGAATTTACAGTGCCTGGCATCCAATCAAAAAGAAGCAGGAAGATACAATCATAATAAGAAAAACCAATCAAGAGAAATTGATGTAGAAATGACAAAGGTGATAAAATTAGTAGACAAACGGATTAAAATCATTATTAGAAGGTAATTTCTTACACTTAAGTATCCAAAGGAAAGGTTGACCATATCCATGGAAGATAATAAAAACACACACAGCAAGTCTGGGTCCCACTGATGAAATCAACAATGTCTGTGATTATCACAAAAATACAATGGATGGGATTTACAGCAGATTAGATATAGCAAAAGAAAAGGTAAGTGATCTTAAAGATCCACCAACAGCAACTATGCCAAATGAAAAAGAGAAGGGGAAAAAAACTAAAAAACAAACAAAGCTTCAGGAAACCATGGAACATCCTGAAACAGCAGAATGTATGTATACTAGGAGTCCCCACAGGAGAGGAGAGAGAGGAGACAGGGCTGATGGAAAAGACAAATGAATTTAAAGAAATCATGACCCAAAATTTTCCAAATTGGATGGAAACTATAGCCCCAAAGACCCAACAAGATCAATGGATCCAACTACAAGAAACATGTGAAAAATAAAAAATCTAAGGCAAATCATAACCAAATTCTTTAAACCCAGTAAGAAACAGAAAATCTGAAAAGCAGCCAGAGGAAAAAAAAAGAGACATTAAGTAGAAAAGAAAGGTCAGTCTGATACCAAATTTCTCAAGTATTTCTATAAATAACCAAATAAGAGTGATTCAATGCACATATACTCATGTTTTTAAACATCATAGAAATATGTGCTACGTGAAGACACCTGGCAGGGACAGGAATGGTGGTGTCCTGAGGTCTTTACCCTCAACTGTTTGGAGGCTGTGCCCCTGTCAATGGAATCAGACCAATGATCTATATAAAAAGCATACAACTCTGCAGAGTACAAGGTGCTTTTTTTATATTACCTCCTCCTACCAGGCTCTGTGCTCACACTACCCCCTCGATCTCTTTATACTGTGGTTCCAAATGTTAGCGTGTATGGTTTTTTCTAAAAAAAAAAACAAAAAAAAACAAAAAAAAAATGTACTGATGGGGGAAAACTTTCAAAAAGTTCATACTGTAAACTTAAAAGTAGAAGTTTCTTACAGAAGAGACTTTATAAGTCCTTGCCAATTCAAGAGGGATCGCAAATATCCTTTCAGAAGTTGTCCGCATACATATAAGCTCTGTAGGTACCCATGTATATAGAAGTTGTTTTATTCTCTTACACACTGGAGCCCCATCACACAGTTGTACTACTTCCACTATTCTTATTTTTTACCTTATTTATTTAATACATGTTGAACATCTTATCAGCACATTTTGAAATACCTAATTCTCTAATGGCTACATAGTACTCCTACGTACAACTGTTACCATACTTTAATTAGGACCCTGAGGTAGATACTAAGTTACCTAAAAGTATAAGGTACTAAGTTACAGTACAAGTTACTGTACTATTCTGTCCCATATTTATTGTGTTTATATATGTCTATGTTTATATATGTGTGTCTCTATGCATGTTTATGCAGTTGACCCTTGAACAGTGCAGGGGCTAGAGGAACCAGCCCTCTCCCCCCCACGCAGAGAAAAACCTTATATAACTTCTGATTCCCCCAAAACTTAACTATGAATGGCCTACTGTTGACTGGAAGCCTTCCTGATAACACAGTTGATTAACATATATTTTGTATGTTATGTGTACATTATACACTGTATTCTTATAATAAAGTAAGCTAGAGAAAAGAATATGTTGTTAAGAAAATCATAAAGAAGAACAAATATGTTTAAAGTACTATACTATATTTATTAAAAAAAAATCCAGATATAAGTGGACCCACAGTTCAGACCCATGTTGCTCAAGGGCCAGCAGTATATGTTTAGGTATATTTGTACATATATGTATACATATATAAAATAACGTATATATTATATATGTACCTATACATGTACATATATATTATACATATTATATATAACACAATACATAATATACAATGAATGCATTATATGTGTATCTATACTATAAAATATATGTGTTATATAACATTATATAATCCACATTATATGTATATGCGTATATTATATATGTACACATATATGTACATATGGAATATACGTATACATTTTATAACATATGTACATATATTTTATATGTATTAATATATTCCTTATTTCGGTAAACAGACTTACACACAGAGACGAACACAAGATAAATTACCAAAAATTTTGCCAAATTTACCCCCACTTATATTTACTAAGTTACAAACCTGCTAAAAAGATATGGAATATATGGAATACATATAATACATATATATATTATATGTACATATATAGAGAATATGGAATATGTAGATACAACTTTAAAGACACTATTTCCATTCCTAAGTATGGTATGATTACATGTTAGAGGCAATTTTCTTCCTTTGTGATAGTATCTCTGAAATTAAACTAAAGTCAAGGATAAAATATTTCAAAATTTGGGTGTACACCCGATTTTCCAGGAACTTATTTTAAGAAATAAAATAAACTTAAGCTAAAGAAAGACTTAACCTATATTCCAGGTTGAACAGTCTCTTGCCTTCAGAAATTTGTACTCTACAAAGTTATTCACTTCCAATGAAAGCAAAAATAAAGCTTTTCCTTTAACATGCTAAAAGTATCTAATAAATAACTTAAAACCTTCCAAATACAGATGGGGACTGTATACACAAATAAAGCTTACAGTCCAGTGTTCCACATTGTCTGGGTTACAAAACGGTTATGCTGATGGGCTCCTGGGTGGCTCAGTCAGTTAAGCGTCAAACTTGGGCTCAGGTCATGATCTTACAGTTTGTGAGTTCAAGCCCCACGTCGGGTTCTGTGCTGACAGCTCAGAGCATGGAGCGTGCTTCGGATTCTGTGTCTCCTCCTCTCTCTGCCCTCCCCCACTTGTGCTCTGTCTCTCAAAAATATATAAATGTAAAAAATAATAATAAAAATTGTTATGCTGAGAACATGAGATACACACAAATGACAAGTACCTGCTTAAAATATGACTTTTCTTTTATATGTTTTAATACTTGCTCAGTTAGAAAAACATGGCCCAAATATTAACTCAGGGTTGAAGTCAACTCTGGGTTTGAAATATTTTAATGTTTCATTATTTATTTTTAGAGAGAGATTGTATGTGTGAACAGGGCAGGAACAGAGAGGGAGAGAGAGAATCCCAAACAAGCTCCACACTGTCAGGGCAGAGCCCGATGAGGGGCTTGATCTCATGAACCACGAGATTATGACTTGAACCAAAATCAATAGTCTGACACTTAACCAACTGTACCACCCAGATGCTCTGAAATATTCTCTTTCTTGACTTGAATGAGCAAGAAAGAAAAAATAAATTTAAGCTTTCTTTTTTTAATGTTTATTTTTGAGAGAGACAGAGACAGAGTATGAGTTGGGGAGGAGCAGAAAGGGAGGGAGCCACAGAATCCAAAGCAGGCTCCAGGCTCTGAGCTGTCAGCACAGAGCCCAACACAGGGCTTGAACTCATGCACAGCAAAGTCATGACCTAAGATGAAGTCGGACACAACTGGCACCCCAAGAAAGATAAAATTTAAAAGGTTGTTATTAACTTTAAAAAATTACATCTCTAAAAAAGCCATTAATTGTGTGCCTGTTGGGGGCCTGGCTTATAACAGGTATGAATTCACCCGACAGTTTTTTATGAGTGGAAGATGGTACTAAACCCTCTAATTATAAATGACTATGACATTCAATGACTAAGTATACAATTCAATAATGCTTGTATAAAAATTTAATTTGTTCTTATTCTGAACCTTCAATCATATTTCCTCTAAGATGCCACAGTAATGAAGTGACAGACATTATTAATTTAATTGTACTA
The DNA here is from genome assembly GCF_018350215.1 of Panthera leo. Taxonomy (NCBI): domain Eukaryota; kingdom Metazoa; phylum Chordata; class Mammalia; order Carnivora; family Felidae; genus Panthera; species Panthera leo. The sequence goes on along the minus strand of NC_056679.1, from coordinate 101,085,099 downwards.
TATGTGGCTGCAGAAAACTGCTAATAACTGTTCTCATGCCTTTGAAAATATGTACATTTCATACATTTTAAAGTATTTTGAGAAAAAGATGCAGTTTCAGATAAACTACTGCTTAAGGAATAAGAAGAATTCTCTAAATAATTGCCACTATCAAACAGTGCTGTAAGAGTTGGGCATAAGTAAATGTGTGTGTGTAGTTTTTAAATACAATGCTTCTTGGGGCCCCTGGGTGGCTCGGTAGGTTGAGCAACCAACTTCGGCTCAGGTCATGATCTCGCGGTCTGTGCATTCAAGCCCCTCATCTGGCTCTGTGCTGACAGCTCAGAGCCTGGAGCCTGCTTCAGATTCTGTCTCCCCCTCTCTCTCTGCCCCTCCCCCACTCATGATCTGTCTCTGTCTCAGAAATAAATAAGCAGACATTAAAAAAATGTTTTTAAACATGATGCTTCTTTGCAAAGAAAACTCATGATACCAAAAAGACCCCCCCCCAAAAATAAGAAAAATCTCCAAAGAAAGAAGAAAAAAAAACACAAGCAAAATTACAGCAAAAGCAAATATCAAATCAAAGGAAGTCTAAGTTTCCTAAGTTGGGAAGATCAAAAGAAATGACCATATCCCAGGGAAAAATAAGACAGTTACCTACTCTGGATTATTATTATTTTTTAACGTTTTATTTTAATTTTTTTTTGAGAGAGAGACAGAGAGAGAGCGAGACAGAGCATGAGCTGGGAAAGGTCAGAGAGAGAGGGAGACACAGAATCCAAAGCAGGCTCCAGGCTGTGAGCTGTCAGCACAGAGCCCACACAGAGCTTGAACCCAGAGACCCAAGATCTTGACCTGAGCCAAAGTCAGACGCATTATTATTCACATGAAAAGGCACAAAAAGGCCATCTTAGCTGTGAGCAAACTCAGAAAACAAACGGCCCACCCATACTTTTTGAAAAAATTAATGAAGATGTAGAATTGTCAGGGCGCCTGGGTGGCTCAGTCGGTTAAGCGTCTGACTTTGGCTCAGGTCATGATCTCATGGTTTGTGGGTTCGGGCCCCGTGTCGTGCTCTGTGCTGACAGCTCGGAGCCTGGAGCCTGCTTTGGATTCTGTGTCTCCCTCTCTCTCTCTGCCCCTCCCCTACTCGTGCTCTGTCTCTCTCTCTCTCTCTCTCAAAAATAAAAAAAATATTTAAAAAAAAGCTGTAGAATTGTCAAGGGATAGATGAATCAAAACTAAGAACTCAAAAATATATGAAAGTAATATATTTTTACATATTTTATATAATTATTTTTATGCATTTATAGTTAATATAGTTTTAAATATATGTAACATATTTAAAATTTTTAAAATATAATTTATATTTGATATATAAAATAGATAATATATAATAAAATAACAAATACACATCAAAGTATATATCAAAAAATATGTCAAAAGTAATATACAAGGCCAGCCATTGTTTTTGTCATCATCAGAGCCTATGATCCATGGACACAGTAAATGAATGTAGAGAAAGGCAACATTATAAAGTGGCCACTATCCAGAGGAGGCTGAGGACTTCTCCAGCAGGAAGCATCATGGCAGCTTCATGGCCACATGGAGACTGCTTTCTCACAAGTTACTTTGTTGCTTGTTTCTACAAAGAAAGCATTTGGGGTTGAAGTACTTGGTACACAGAGAAACAAAAGAGCCTCCAGAAATCCACAGAAAACCCAGTGCAAATGTTTAGCGGCATATACCTTCAAAGTTTGATGGCGAATGATCTTTACCACAGAATTCCACATCCAGGCAAATTCTCCACCAAGAAGAAAGTAAAGTGCTCTTTTCAGACACACAGGAGCACTTTATGGATTATGTAGATTCTGATGGGATTTTCTTTGATGTTATTGCTTAAAAATGGAATTTTTTTCAGGCCACCTGGGTGGCTTAGTCAGTTAAGTGTCCGACTCTTGGTTTGAGTTCAGGTCATGATCTCATGGCTCATGAGTTCAAGCCCTACATCGGGCAATGCACTGACAGTGTGGGGCCTGCTTAGAATTCTCTCTCTCTGCCCCTCTTGCTCTCTCTCTCTCTCAAAATAAATGAATAAACCTGGGGTACCTGGGTGGCTCAGTCGGTTGAGCATCCGACTCTGGTTCAGGTCCTGATTTCGTGGTCTGTGAGTTCAAGCCCCGTGTCAGGCTTTATGCTGACAGTTCAGAGCCTGGAGCCTGCTTCGGATTCAGTGTCTCCCTCTCTCTCTACCCGTCCCCCACTTGCACTCTGTGTGTGTGTGTGTGTGTGCCTCTCTCTCTCAAAAGTAACATTAAAAATTTTTTTACTAAAAATAAATAAACTTAAAAAAATGGAGTTTTTTTCAAGAAAAGCCAAAAAACTTGTGGCCCTAACCTAGAATAAAATGGTGGAGGGGCACCTGGGTGGCTGAGTCAATTAAGTGTCCAACTTCGGCTCAGGTCATGATCTCACAGTTCATGAGTTCAAGTCCTACACTGGGCTTTCTGCGGTCAGCACAGAGCCCACTTCAGATCCTCTGTCCTCTTCTCTCTCTGCCCCTCCCCCACTTTCTCTCTCTCTCTCTCTCTCTCTCTTTCTCTTTCTCAAAAATAAATAAACATTGAAAACATTTTTTTAATGGTGGAAAAATCCTAAAATGGCAGCTCTGTATCCCCCAAAATATTTAAATTAGAATAAGAAGCCAGAGGGCTCCAAGAAACATGCCTTCAAGAAGAAAACAGGTATGATGAATATCAATCATAGTTAAGAAGGTTTCAGGATGGTGTAAAGTATTTGCCTTTCTCTGCCAAGAAAAAAAAAAAAGGCTGCCTAAAAATTCCAAGAAAACCAACCAGATAAAATGGTATACAATGTAAAGTTCCAAACATAAAGCAAAATAAATATAAAGCAAAATAAATGTAATACGCATGAGATAAAGACAAGAGTGGCTATTTGAAATAATGTTTAGAACACTCTCCAGTGAGCAGTACAGATTTCATAATTTATAAGACAACATTTCATCCTCCACAGTTCCAAACACTTGATTACAAAGTGAAAATATAAACAAATATATGTACACACACATATATAATTATAATATCAGGAACATCAACTCTTGTGCTCAGTTTTTAAAATCAATCTATACAACACAATTCTTTTTACAGAACGGACTATAAATACTTTTTTCAGTATAAAAAGTAATGGCATAACCAGCAGAAAATAAGAGGTGAATGGGGAAGGAAACCAAATAGGGTCGAAATTATTTTCATCTTATATCATTGGTAATCAAAGGCTATTGCTAAAAATTGGTGGATGAAGAAAATGGTTCAAGTTACGTTTATTATGTTTAATAAATATAAGTCATGATACTGATTTTTTTAATAATGAGATTAAAATCATACACATAGTAGAAACTGAGTGTGGAGGGGAGGTATGACAGGGGTGGGTGAACTCAGTTCCTATTTCAAAGTGGAGGGACACTAGAGATTTTCTAAGATTCAGACATCAAGAAATAGAATATATTATTCTAGAGAATATATTATATTATATATAGTATATTATATATATAATATGTATATTATATATAAAATATACTATATATAATATATATTATACTATATAGTATATAATATAGTATATTAATATACTATATTATACTATATATACTATATAATATAGTATATTAATATACTATATTATATACTATATATACACTATATACACTATATATACTATATATACTATATATACTATATATACACTATATATACTATATATACTATATATATATACTATATATAGTATATATAGTATATATATACTATATATACTATATATACTATATATATACTATATATATACTATATATTATACTATATATATACTATATATTATACTATATATATACACTATATAATATAGTATATTAATATACTATATATAATATATATTATACATATTTTTATATATTATCTAATTATATATTATATATAAATATATATATAAATATATACAAATATATAAAAATATATAAATATATTTATATAAATATATGTAAATATAATATATATTATATATTATATAATATCTATATTATATATAATATATAGTATAATATCTATATATATAATAGAATATATTATTCAGAGTCTGGGTGCTTAAAACAAATCAGCAACCTTCCAACTAACTTATGGTTCTGGAAGGTATTAGACACATTTCGTTTTTCCTTTTACACGTTCCTATAGTATTGAAAGTTTTTCTGTGTATAAACATTACTTTCAGATATCCTAATAATGACAAAGTCTCTGCTAAATGTTTTAGTTTTAAATCTCTCTGGTTGTAAAGGAAAGGTTTTTCTTCAGTTTTCCAGTGTTTATAGAATTACAGGTTTTCAAAGAATTTATTTTTAAGCAATCTCTACACCCAACGTGGGGCTTGAACTCACAACCCTGAGATCAAGAGTTGCACGTTCCACAGACTTTGATTATGAAGTCTTCATTTTTCTTTTCCTCTTAAGCTGTATCTATATGCCGTAAATCCAATCAGTCAATTCAGGGTGAGGGGAAAAGTGCACTCAAATACATCACGTCATTACATGTTGATTGGCTAACATAGTTTTTCATTAGTTTCAACAGCATATAATTTTGACTTAGACTGTGTAAAAAGGAAATAGTGCTGGTCCTTTGCCTACCTGATTGTTGTGGCAATGCATCAAATATGGTGGTAAACAATGAAGCATTCTGAAAGACAGATGCTTTATGAGCTTTATTTGTTCTCTTTTGTAACCTGCTTTGCAGGAATGAAAACAGATACCTTTTATCTGCACTACTTTCTAACTTGTGCCAAACTCTAAATACCCTGGAGCCATAGTATCTCCGTTAATAAAACAGGAATGACAAAATGATGTCGAATTATATTCGTTTGTTGGCTAATAAATGTCTTGGTGCTCTGTAAGATGCTCTGAAATGGAACAGGTAATTGCTAATTATGAAGTGGGCAACAAAGTGTCCAGCAGGAAGCACACGATGGTTTCCAGGAGCATGTAGGCCAGCCTTCCTCACAGGCTGCTTGGGGAAGAGATCTGTGCCTGAAAGAGCTTGTCATAGAGCAGAACAAAAAGAATCTATCATTCTTCTCCCAAATTACTCATCTGTAAACTGCCTCGCCTCATCACAAGCTCATGGCTTCTGCAAAAAGCAACTCTTCGATCTGCCTCCAACCCATCAACCCATCCTGTTTTCCACAGCTTTCCCAAGCCAATGACAGCCAACGCCTTCCTAAATCCTCCCTCACCCAGGCACCAACTACACAGAGCAGGATCACCTACCCTAGGGCTTATGCTTCCAAAGGAGGCCCTCCAGGCCAAGGAGTCCCATCCTAGCCTCCATCCAGCCTCCATTCCAGTGCCTTCCAGAATTTTAGGCATTGCTGTCTTCCATACCTTCCCCTTAAACAGACTATCTACGTGGTACAATATTATTACTTTTTTTAAATGTTTATTTACTTTTGAGAGAGACAGACAGACAGAGTGTGAGTAGGGAAAGAGCAGAGAGAGAGGGAGATACAGAATCCGAAGCAGGCTCCAGGATCTGAGCTGTCAGCACAGAGCCCGACGCAGGGCTTGAACTCACGGACTGCGAGATCATGACCTGTGCTGAAGTCGGACACTTAAACGACTGAGCCACCCAGGCACCCCAGCATAATCATGTTACTTAAAGTACAGTCACACTCTCTAAGTTTTGCCACATGTATTCCTATTGACGTCATATAATATGTATTATATGCCCCAAACAAACTGGACTTTTTCTAAGGAGAAAATCATCACCAAAAAGAACCTACCACAATGTTGTAAGAAAGCATTTGCAATATATACTAGTTAGAAAAGCAGGAGAAAATATTTTATCTATACAAAGCTGCTGACTCTCAAATCTGCAGAACAAATGACAAAGGAAATCAAAATGATGCCAGAGTGGTTGAATTACAAATTATCATGATTTTCCCTGCAATCTGCATTTTTCTTGATAGCATGCATATATTATTTTTACAATGAGAAGACAAATTTAATCTACTTTCTGCCTTCTTAAGTCCTACTGGGGTAAATGTAATAAATGATTATTATTCAATTTTTTAACACGAACATCAAGCTCTTACAAAATTCATTTAATGAATTTCCCCAGATATTTATTGTGCATCTCTACGTGCCAAGCCCTTCGCTATGCTCTATATTAAGAACAAAGGCAGCAGCAGCTAACCTTTTTTAAATTGTCGCTATTTATTTATTTATAAATAGGCTCCACTCCCCTTCCGGGGCTTGAACGCATGACCCTGAGATTAAGAGTTGCATGCTCTACAGACTGAGTCAGCCAGGCAACCCTACCATTTTTTGAGTGCTTCCTATGTATTATGCAGTGTTCCAGGCACTTTCATTTATTAACTGGTTTAATCCACACAAAACCCTATGAGGTAAGTAGGTACCAGTATTATTCCCACTCCATATGTGAGGAAACCAAGCCACAAAGAGGCTCAGAGCTTAAAGACACAGAACTAGGAATGGATTTATAAACTCAGACAGTCTGAGTTCCAAAGCCCACAATCCATTAACTACAGAAACAGTGGTGAGCCAAACCCATCATTCTAGCCTTTGTGGTGCCTACATAGAAGAAAGAGTGAAATTAAGAAAGTAGTCAAAACAATATATAATTATGAGGTATGATACAAACTATAAAGGAAAAGTATAAAAAACTATGTGAGCTATACTCAATATAAAAATGCTTATTTTTATTTTATTTTTAATTTTTTAATGTTAAATTTTTAAAAATGTTTATTCATTTTTGAGAGAGACAGAGAGAGAGAGAGAGAGCAAGAGAGAGCAGGGGAGGGGAAGAGAGAGAAGATGACACAGAATCTGACACAGGCTCAGGCTCTGAGCTGAGAGCAGAAAGCTCAGTGTGGGACTCGAACTCATGAGCCGTGAATCATGACCTGAGCCGAAGTTGGACACTTAACCAATTGTGCTACCCAGACATCTCTAAAATGCTTATTAAAAAAAAAAACAACAACTATGTACATAAGGGAAGACAAAATTTGCTCTCTGGAATCAGGGAAGGTTTCTTTCAAGAGCTGATGTTTCTGAAAAGACCTACGGTAAAGGTAGGCAAAGAAGAAGGGCAAGCAGTAGGCAGATCATGTGCAAAGGTCCCAAGGCAGCAGGTGAGAGGAGGCAGAAGGTGAGTGTAGGGCCCTCATCCCGGAAGCCTAGCACCTCTTTAAGAGGCTGGAAAGCAGACAAACAGTAAACTCAAAGGCTCAACAACAACAATTACCTAGTGCATAGGGCTTAGTTCTACTCTCTGGAAAAGAAACTGTGAACAAGAGGAAGATCAAAAGCTTATTTACATTTGAATGGAAGGGAGACAAAGACAATCACACAAGTAAATGCATATTAGCTGATAAGTGTTACAGAGGCCAAAGAAATCAGGATAATGAGGACAGAGAGGGCCTGGATGGGGGCGGGTATGGCTGTGATATAGGGTGGTCAGGAATGGTCTAACCAAGAAAGTCATATCTGAGCAGAGACCTTGTATTAGTTTTCTACTCGTACTGCACAAACACAAAGTGCCATTTCTTCTCTCACAGCTCTGTGGGCGAGGAGGGCAGTGTGGCTGGCGGCCTTCTCTGCCTCACGTTCATGGGGCTAAAATCAAGGTACTGGTGGGGCGGTGTTCCCTTCGGTGGTTCACTGGGAGAAAAGGTTTCCGTCTCCTTGTGGGTCTAAGACTGTGGTCCCTGTTTCCAGGCAGCTGTAGCACTGGGGTCCCCGTTTCCTTGCACTTGTAGAATGGTGGTCCCCTTTTCCTCACTGGCTGTCAGCCTAGTACACGGCTCCCACCTTCTAGAGGCTGCCTGTGATCTTTGGCTTATGGACCGCTTTCTCCATCTTCAAAACCAGCCAAGCAGTCCTTCTCATGTGACACTTCTCTTACCTGCTTTCCTGCATTCTCTTCCACTTTTAAGGACTCAGGTGATTATACTGGGCTCACTGAGAAAATACAAAATAGCCTCGATGACTCAAGGTCCTTAACCTTAATCACAAGTATGAAGTCCTTTCTACACATAAGGTGACATATTCGTGGGTCTAGGGATTAGGGTATAGACATTCTTGGCCCATTAGTCCCTTTACCATAGGCCTGAAGGAAGTGAGAATACTGGGGGTGGGCAGAGGGGTCCATGGAGATATTTGACATGTTATGTGCCTGCAGTGATCAGGAGGGAGAAGAGTTGGTAAAAGAGGTCTGAATGGTGGCACCAAGACGTGAATGGAAGCAGAAAGAAAAGCACAGACTGACAACGAAAAGTGGAGTCTGTTTAAAAAAAGAGGAACCAGGGTGCCTGAGTGGCTCAGTTGAGCAACAGACTCTTGATTTCAGTCCAGGTCATTACCTCGCGCAGTTCATGAGTTTGAGCCCCACATCGGGCTCTGCACTAACAGTGTGGAGCCTGCTTGGGAGGCTCTCTTGCTCTCGTGCTCGCTCTCTCTCTCTCTCTCTCGCTCCTCCCTCTTCCCCTTCTCTGCCCCTCCCCCTCAAAATTAAATAAACATTTTTTTTTTTAATTTTCTCAAAGGAAGAAGAAAGAGGAACCAAATATAATGGGGAGGTTTGGGGCCTGAACAACACGAAGGATGGTGGAGCCATCCTGAGCTGGGAAGACCATACGTCCACCAGTCTGTGTCCAGCAAACAGGAGCTCTACAAGCGCAAGGAAACGGGGACCCCAGTGCTACAGCTGCCAGGAAACAGGCACCCCATGTTAAGTTTGAGATGCATGGGAGAACACCATGTGACCATGTTGAGCAGCAGTGAACTGACAGCCTGGGTCTTAGTCAGTCATCTAAATCTGGGAGTCATCAAGAGTGTGTGAATGTCATTTAAAACCAGAAGACCGGATCGGACCGTGTAGGAAGAGATGTTCACATTGGGGTGTATGGTTTTACCATGGAGGCAGTCGGAAGCCTTTGCTGTGTTTTAAAAGCCTTCCCCTTCCAAATTAAACTTCTCTCAAACACCAGATGACTTGGTGTTCAGGTCTTGCAGTACTGACCACCTTTTGGATAAAATACAGATTGTCATTGTTTCTTCTACAATGTTGAATTCAGGACTCAGGAAAGAGGCATTTCCCCACTTAGTGAATGGAACTGACCTCCAGAATTCATAGTTGAAGTACTCTAAAACTCAGCACGGATTTTCTCATAGAATAAGTATAAAGTATTCCAACTCATAAAAAAAACCTATTTATCCCATAATATGCATAAATTACAAGTGTGAAATTATTTCACCCATCAGATTTGCAGTACAACACAGCGGGTCAGAGTTCTAGCTCTTCAATCAAACTACCTGGGTTTGAATCCTGTGTTTCCTGCTGATCTCCTCTGAGCTGTCCTAATACTCCATGATTTGGGCCAACAGTACCTTTCAAACAGATCTATTGCTGGGATTAAATGTGATTATCAATGTGAATAATTTGCCCCCTTGTCTGGTATTTAGCAAGAACCCAAACAAGAGTCTTACCTACTAATGTCATTATCAACATTGAGTCACGGCTACAACTGTTTTTATCAGCATAAAGGAGGGTAGAGGTCTTGGTGGACTAAGAGGGGAAAAGATGACCCCGCATGAGAGTAACTTACTGACCATATCCGTTCATCTCTACGAGTGAGAAGTACTTTTCTCTCCATCACCAGAACTTCTTCACCCTGCAGTGCATACACATGGTGGGTCTCTGCAGCCACCTCTGTCAATACCCAATGGGAATCATGTGCTCCTGAAGAGACTTGACTGGCATCTAAGTCCCAGAGGAATCCTGACTTCGCTCAGTCTGCGTTAAAGATTCCAGAGCTGCGATCTGTATCTACCTGTATGGTTTTGGAAGCCCTGTCTCACTGCTGATTCATGATACTGTTGAGGTCAAACAAAATTTCCAGGTCTTCCCCAAGAGCTCTTGAACAAGTGGTTTTCAGAATGGAGGTCATGCTTTAGAAATGACCTGTTCAGGGCAGCCTGGGTGGTGGCTCCGTTGGTTAAGCCTTCAACTTTGGCTCAGGTCATGATCTCATGGTTCGTGAGTTCAAGCCCCGCATCAGGCTCTGTGCTGATGGCTCAGAGCCTAGAGCTTGCTTTGGATTCTGTCTCCCTCTCTCTTTGCCCCTTCCTTGCTCACACTCTGTCTTTCTCTCTCAAAAATAAACATTAAAAAAAATTTTTTTTAAAGAAATGACCTGTTCAATAAAACAGTGTCCACTTGAACCCAGTATACGAGGATATTGTGACTTTTGTGAAAAATGTCACAAGTCATCCAAGTCATGAGCCAGCGTCTTTGCCAACCTTTGGGTCCTGGGCAAATCTAAAGTGTCTTTCTCCTTCCAGGCCTGAGATCTCACCTGCCGACCTCCCAACTGGTCTCTCTGCTCTACTCTTGCCCTGAAACAATGTGTGTTTCAGAGCAGCCAAAGTGGCCCTTGGCAACCCTCTATCAGATCATACCGCTGCCCTGCTTAAATCTTTCCAGTGGATTTCCATCACTCCCAGAACAGAATTCAAGTCCTTAACCTGCACTACCGGCCCCTACACCCTCCAGCTCCAGAACCCATCCCTCCCCTCCTCCATTTCTCTAGCACACCTGTCTTCCTCACCCCGGTCCAGCTACGCCAGTGTCCTTGTTGACTATCAAATGGATGGAGCACATTCCCAACTCTAGGGTTTGACATGCTTCTTCTACTTAAAAGCATTTCCCTCATTTTGTTCAAATGCTGTACATGGTCACCTTCTCTGAGAGGTGTTATCTAACTACTCCATCTAAATCAGAGACTCTCGCTGCCACCATTCTCTGTCCCCAGACACACACACACACACACACACACACACACACACACACACAATGCTGGTTGTTTTACTGTCTGTTTCCCCACTAAATTACAAATTCTCTAAGGGCAGGCACGTCATCTATTTTGTTCACTGTTATTGGTCCGCTGCCTTAAATGGCATCTGGCAATAGAACAGGTTGAATCCACAAAATAAACGAGGAAGGAAAGAGGGACAGAAAGAGTGAGCAAGTAATTAATGGCGGGACAACATGCTGCAGAGAACATGACTACACCCTAGGCCAGCACAGCAGTCTTACAGCAAAAGGGTAAGAGGAGTTATTTTTGTTAGGAAAACAATCAGTAAGTTAGACATGATGGAGGTAGATTGTGCAAGATAAGATGGCTTCTTATAGAAACTGTGTTGCTGTTGGTCAAAAGAACACTGTTCATGAGAACCCGGAAGCTATGAAAATAGTTTTGAAATGCAGCCCCTTTAGTAAAAACAAATTAGGAGGCAGGGCACGTGGTTGCTCAGTCAGTTGAACGTCTGACTCTTGATTTTGGCTCAGGTCACGATCTCAAGGTTCATGAGCCCGAGCCCCACAGTGGGCTCTGCACCAGGAGTACACAGCCGGCTTGGGATTCTCTCTCCCCCTCTTTCTCTGCCCCTCCCCCACTCACACTTTCTCTCTCAAAATAAATAAATAAACTTAAAAAATAGAAACTAGTAGTCCTTTTTTCTAGTTTGTAGTTTACTTTTTAAAGAAACTACGAGTCTTCTTAATAATCAGTACTATTCTGTATATGAATCAGTACTATTCATATACACAATATGGTAGATAGAGCACCAGTCTGGAGTCAGATACAAATGACATCCAGATCTGCCATTTGCTAGTGGTGTTTCGTTGTAGACATTGCTTATCCACTCGAAGCCTTAATTTCCTCAAATGTAAAATAGGGAAGATAATACCTACTGCTTGGGGCTGGTGATGGAGTAAATAAATAAGACAAGGTATATGAAACACTTAGCACCCAGCCTGGCATACGGTTGGTACTCCATACGTTCTAGTATCTTCCTGAATACCACTGTGTTTCTTACAAGCCTAAATGAAATCTGAGGCTATAAATTGTCTTGATTTCTCTAACACACTGAAGCACCATAATGCACTACACTCATTTCTTAAAAAACATATTCTCACTACAAAAATCTACACAATTCAGAAGATCAAAAACTTTAAAGCATTCTCTATGTAGATATACATACACCTATATACATATACATACATGTGTAGAGAGACAGATTTTTTTTTTTTAACCAAAAAAGGTGTAAAGAGTAAGTTTGAATGGCTGAGAATTACTGGTCTCATTCCTAATGACCTGGGCTCCATATTTCTACAGGCACCAAGAAGGTGAGATCCAAGATTGTCCTGTGTTCTCTCAATGTTGAACTTGGAGTCTTTACTGGACCCCAGAAAGTAAAGGCTGTTTGACTATAGGCAATCTGCAATATACATGTCAGCTTCAAAGCTCTACTGCTCAGCTTTGAAACATGGGCAGAGAGCAGGTGGGGAGGTACAAGCTCTATACCCATGAAAGGCTGCAGACCATTGTGTCAACTCTACAATTGAGAATCCTAAAGAGGTATTCTGTTATTCCTGTTGAGGAGAAAGAAGCTTCTGTTCTACAGAAAGGGGTTAGAGGGGATCTGTCCATACAGAATGGACCTATAAGACCTACAAGACGTAAGCTCTTTAAGATTGTGGAATTCTCAGCCTTCTTTCTAAACTCAGAATTTCAATTCTTCCCAAGAAAAAAATGTTTATCACGTTTTTTACTGTCCCAATAGAAGCCTGGTTTAAAACTATCACACTGTAGGAGCGTCTGAGTGGCTCAGTCGGTTAAGTGTGAGACTTTGGCTCAGGTCATAATCTCACAGTTCGTGAGTTCGAGCGCCGCATCAGGCTCTGTGCTGGTAGCTCAGAGCCTAGGGCCTGTTTGAGATTTTGTCTCCATCTCTCTCTGCCCCTCCCCTGCTTGTGCGCTCTCTCTCGCTCTCGCTCTCTCTCTCTCTCTCTCTCTCCCTCATATATATAAAGATTTAAAAAAATTTAAACTGTCACACTGTAGGGGTGCCTGGGTGGCTCAATCACTTAAGTATCTGACTCTTGACTGGCTCAGGTCATCTTGGGATTCTGTCTCCTTCTCTTTTTGCCCCTCCTCCCCTCACAATCTCCCTCCCTCTACCTCTCTCTCTCTCTCTCAAAAATAAATAAATATTTTAAAAATAAATAGGGGCACCTACATGGCTCAGTTGATTAAGCATCCAACTCTTGGTTTCAGCTCAGGTCATGGTCTCGCAGCTTCGTGGGTTTGAGCCCTGCATTGGGCTCTGGGCTGGCAGCATGCAGCCTGCTTGGGATCCTCTCCCTCCCTTTCTCTCGGCCCCTCCCCCACTGGTGCTGTGTCCATCTCTCTCAAAAAATAAACTTAAATAAATAAATAAATAAATAAATAAATAAAACTGCCCCACTGTAAAGACAATGATGATGAGGACATCAATCACTTTATCCAAGTATTTATTAAGGACTTAGTATGTTAAGCCCTGTTCAAGGGGTCTGAACTCAAGGTATCAGTGAAGTGAAGTGACAAGGAGTTCTGCCCTCATGAAACATACATTCTAGCAGGGAAGATGGGTAACCACAGATTTACAAAACAATAACTAAATCATACAGGGTGTTTTAGAAAGTGATTATCTGGTATGGGTGAGGCCAGCAGAATTAGGTAAAAGGCATTGGGAGTGCTGCAGGAAAGTTGCAATTTTATTTCTAGGTTTACTTATTTTGAGACAGAGAGTGAGAGCATGTGTTCAAGTGCTCGAGTGGGGGAGGAGCAGAGGGAGAACGAGAACGAGAGAGAGAGAGAGAGAGAGAGAGAGAATCCCAAGCAGACTCCACTGCCACCACAGAGAGAGAGAGAGAGAGAGAGAGAGAATCCCAAGTAGACTCCACTGCCACCACAGAGCCCGACGTGGAGCTCAAACTCACAAACCATAAGATCATGACCTGAGCCAAAATCAAGAGTTGGACACTTAACCAAATGAGCTGCCAGGCTCCCCAGGAAGTTGCCGTGTTAAATAGAATGGTCAGAGTGGGCCCCACTGGGAAGACAGAATTCCAGACTTGGAAACTGTATCACAGCACTTAATTTAGTAATAGCATCTATTTTTGTTTACCTTTTCCTTTAAATTTCTTGTTTATCTTAAATTTCAGTTAACCTACTTTTTAAAACGCATGGATACACGAGTGTTTAAAAACGAAGTCCATCTAATGTCTAATGAAAAATGCACAACTGAATTGCTGTATTTAACCAATTGCCATCCTTCCTAAGCCCCTATAGGACACATGCTAGTGGCAGACAAGCGGGCAGAAGTTTGGAGCCTAACGAGGCCGGCCTCAGCATGTATCACTGTCATTCTTCTGTAGAATCAGCATTTCTAAGCCCATATATAAGGAGGTGCTAAGGAGGAGGTGGGGGCGGGGGGAGGCTATTCCAAGAGCTTCTCATATTGATTTCTTTACCCTAAACAAAGAGATTCTCCTAGTTACATGATATATCATAATCACTTAATTTGTTTCACTCCTTTAAAGCAGGAACAATGAGTTGAGGAAAAGGTGTTGGGTTGCAAAAATGTAATCATTTTGCAGGTGTTTTGTTGTCGGTATGGGTCATTTTCCCTTAGTAATATGACATATGTGGTCTCTATAGAGAAAGTGAAAATGCAGAACCCAAATCCCCCCTGTTCCCTAGAGCCTGGACTAACCTAACGAAGCCTACATCTCAAGACTCTCACACTGTTCCCAAGGGTAACAAGGATAAAGCTTTTCCACAAGCCTCTCTAAGGCTTCATGTATTAGGCATTCATAATTAAACCACCCCCATTGCCTGGACATGAACAGATTTTTTCTCTCTCCATAGTGTTTTTGTACGCACGGAGCCAGTGCAACCATGAACCTCATGCCATGCATTCCCCACAGGGCACAACACACAGATTTAAAGGCAACTTTCTAACAAAGTCTCTTCCTGGATCGAAAAAAAAAAAAAAAAAAAAAAAAAAAGGTGCACAAGTAGGGAAACTCCAACCAAAACTAGTACATGAGTTTCATTTGGGAAGCAAATATTCACTCCCTATATGTCCATTACTCCTCGCCATGGCTCTCCCAAAGTTACCCCTTTACAAAGGGGGGTGCTAATCTCATAAACCGTGAGATCATGACCCGAGCTGAAACCCAGACTCAGAGGCTCAACCAACTGAGCCACCCAGGTGCCCCTAAAATTTTTAAACATAAGCAGAGGCTACAGAAAGAGTACACTGTTTTGCATTTAAGTAAATACATGATCAGGGCACCTGGCTGGTTCAGTCAGAAGAGCATGTGACTCTTGAACTGGGGGTCGTAAGTTTGAGCCCCACACTGGGTGTACAGATTATTTAAGTAAATAAATACTTTAAAAATTAAGTAAATAATACCATAACAGTGTATATTTGTAGGTACTAAGTACAAAGAAAGATGGGACAAAAAAAAATACCAAAATGTTCTAAAGGAACAGATAAGATTTTTCTCTTCTTCACTTTTCAAGATTTTTTCCTCCAATTTTTCCTCATTGAAGATGTGTATCTCATAGCATTTTCTAAAATTTTGAGTGAAAATGTTCGAAATGAAAAAAAAAAGTTGTGACTCAGGCATCTTTGGTTCCAAGTCCCTCTTTGACATCTAGCAGCCATATAGACAGGAAAATCATTTCTCGTCTCTATTGCCTGTTCATCAGCCAGGACAGCTCATGTTTGACTTGTGCATGACAACTGCGTACTTCTTGATCGCAAGTGGTTTTCTCGAAGTCTGCTCTCAGGTACAGACTGTGCAGTATGCAC
Organism: Panthera leo; assembly: GCF_018350215.1. Taxonomy (NCBI): domain Eukaryota; kingdom Metazoa; phylum Chordata; class Mammalia; order Carnivora; family Felidae; genus Panthera; species Panthera leo. Next base: position 101,069,330 of record NC_056679.1, on the reverse strand, counting down.
ATTTCTGGGCTATGCTTCACACAATGACGAGGGAAAACAAACATTAACTCATTCTCAACTGATCATGCACGCTTACCTTACTGTTCAAAATCACTGTCTTCTGGATCAGATTCTGTTCAGGGGATTGCCTTCTGCTACCTCTCTTTTACCAAACAGCAAATTCAGTTCTCGAAACAGGCGACCCTGCTCCTCTCCTATTCCTCCTCTACCTCGTGTGTGGTTTCTGGCTGTGAAATCAGAGGGCTCTATATAAGCTCCAGGTTGGTCTGTGGTTTTCAAGAAGACTAGACCACATGCCATCTCATCCCACCAGCTTCCTTTGTCAAAATGCTCACCCCTCTCTCTTCCTTGGCCTGAGAGCAGGTGCTATCGTCTGAATGTGACTATTCACCTGAGTTCTCTAGTCTCTGGACATTTCCTCTTACCTTATAGGGACACATCCCAGTGCCACAGGTTGTGAGCAAGCAGAGGCTCTCAGAAAGGATGTGGCCGACCGTTTGCTGTTAAAGGGACTCACCCAGGAAGTCCACGATAATGTGGCCCATCACATCAAGCCCTTTTAAAGGCATTGTTCTAAAGCTATAATAAACTTGTGCCTCCATAGTGTGAGCCCGGCTCACTGACTTGATGCCTGTGCACTATGAAGCGGGTCTGGTGCCAGGAGGGGAGACAGCATGAGAGCCTCCTTGGCCGTGGTCCTGGAGAGTGTGCAAAAACATACTGTCCACCTGACAGGGGGAGAGGAGGTAGTATTTCTGTTCTGCACTTTTACTTAACGTCATTGGAGGTCAGTTTTTATTATTTTCCCAGGACCTAAGCAACTCTGAGTTGATACACTGTTGGCGTTTCTTTCATATGCTTTCTCAAAATGCAATCAAACTAAAATGACTACTTTTTCCGGCCACACAGTCAAAACCTGACACCAAATGCCACAGAAGTAAGCCACGTGAAGCCCGTCCACCATCTTCCTGGTTGGGTTTCTTTCTGACTGCAAGACAGGACCCCCAAGTGAGTACAGTTTTTAATTTGAAGGTATTCTCACTTCATTAACGCAATTGTTCATTTTTTACTTCTTTGTTAGTACCAAGGAGAAATTCCAGGCTTTAAAAGATTCAAATGACTTGTTCCTAAATCAGGCCTGGACTGTCTCCTTGTAACATGCCGATTTACATGAGATCTCTTGGAGTTTCTCTGCTTCCATAAAATGCGGATGCCACTGGCCATCAGGCCTGGGTTTGCCTCTCTGCACAAACAGTCCAAAACAGTTTTCCTGATCTGTTTCAACTTGAAGTGTTGTCAATATATGGATTGTCTTGCTTTCTAATTCAGTGAAAAATCTAGTTTTCCATTAGTCTCTGCCTTTCTAATTTTCGATACAGCTTTACTAAATGTAATTATTAAAGGCAGATTCAAGAAAGCAATTACTGAGCTACTGGTTTGTATCTCTGAAGTCTTAATAAGTGGCAAAAAGTTGGAACTGCACCCAGAGTATAAAATAAATTTTTTCTACAGATTAGACACACACACACACTTGAATTTGTATGGGGAGAGACCTATTTAAAATAGTACATAAAGTGTGCTTTCGTAAAACACAAGTTTTAATCTTCATTTAAACTTTGTTCAAAGGCAATGCTGTACGTTCTAAAGAGGAGGAAACGACATTTCAGAAATGTCTTTCTGCTCTGTGTCCAGGACTCTGTGACTCTGGTAAACCACTTAACTTCCCGGATTTCCTCTTTCCCTCCATCTGTAACTATGTGAGAACGTTAAACTAGATGGCCAACAAGTACCCTTTCGGCTCTAAAGGCTACAAAATATTTATTAAATTCCTAATGTCTGCTAAGCTCAGTAATACACACAGGACAGAACTTCCAAGGCTTAAAATTTAGTCAAGAAGAAAGAATTACTATCAAGCAGCACACAAAAGTGCTAGCCCAATGAGATAAACCAAATTAGATTTCCAAAATGTCCTAGGAAATAGCTGTAAATGGGGTCTACAACTTCTCTGGTAGTCACCCAAGGACACAGTTTGGCTTTCCATCTCTTGGCAAATGGTGGTACATGCATTACGTGGTCACTTAACGCTGGTCTTGGGCAAACAACAGACTCTGTGAATGGAACCACTATACCCAAGCCAAAATGCCTATGAAACACTCACGGTCATGGATCAATCAGGTAATCATCCTCATCTCAGTAGGGTGATATTATTTACTAACCAATGAGCAGCACAAGGTACAGGTGGATGTTATCATTTTACAGCTAAAAAGACTAAGGATAAGAAAAATAAATGCCTTTTCAAAAGCGTCATAACCACACAACAGTTATGGTCATGAGCAGCCTTTTTTGCAAAATGAATTATCAAATAGTGCCATAGGTGCCCTTGTACCTATGCTGTCTACACGCTCCAGAAAAATCATCATTGCTCTTAATGATTTGGTCTGTCAGCACCACTCAAAATTGTGCTAACTTATTTACCTTGAACTCCATAAAACTAGAGTAACCATTCTAACTAACTCTTAGATTAATTTAGATGATATGCAAAGAACTCACCTTCATGATTTCTAGAATCTGTGCTAATGGATTTTGGATAGGGTCCTTACCCCAAGGCCTAGAAAGGGATGATGAGCATTATTACTACCACCATTAGCTGCAAATGTAAAACCACCCTAGCGTGGTTTCTTCAAATCCTCCTTCACAAAGGTCGGACAAGCAAGTATGAAGCCAAGGGGAAAAAATTAAAAACAGACACAAGCAAGCAAGCAAAGAGCACGCTTCTTCCTTTAATTCCATAATGAAGTTGAAGACCTGCATACCAGGGCCATATTGAATCACTCTTCTACAGGATTACCAGGCTCGGTCTGGAGGCCACATTTTTCATCATGTCATTGTCACATGAGATCGTCTTTTCCATGGAGAAGCCAGAGCAAGACCAGAGGTCTATCCCTATGGCATGTGTAGAGCAAGGAGAGATGTTTACCCCAGGGGAGCAGTCTTTAAGTATTTGTAGAGCAAATGAAAAGGGACTGTGGTGAAGTTTTGTCGATCCCAATAACAAAATTAAGGCCAGCCAGTAAATTTTCTGTACAGTCTAGAGCGGAGAAAAAGAATCATGACTTAGAGTTTGCCATGCAAGCATAACGAGCCCACATCCCAAATCACCCACCAGAGAAGACTGAACTGACAGTTTCCAGGCAGTCCAGGCAGCTTATGTAAGGAGGGATTACAATTCAACCTAGTTTCGGGTCAGAGATTGTACTATGGGAAAACAGACGACACGCCACTGTTAAATAAACAGGCTCTTTCTTTAAAGTGAGTCAATAAGGGCAAAGAAATAGCTACCACAGAATTTGAGATGGATAAAGCCAAAGGCCCCAGATCTACCATTTGAAGGAAAAGCATTTTACAAGGAAACACCAAGATTGGGACTCAGAGTCAAAGCTTCTAAAATATAAAAGCACCAAGAATTACTAACACAAAACCTGAAAAAGTCACTTGACAGAATTAAGAAAAGTAGGTAAACATTCAACTTCTGACCTTAAAACACCAAAACCACAAAGCAGGGCTCCAGTGATGAAACACTACAAGGGGGCACAAGGAATGTACCAGAAGGAACCAACCCCACAGAGGAGCTAGAAAGAAAACACAGATATCGAGGTGCCCCTGGAAACAATGGCAGCTGCACATCTTCCTCAGGCAATCAGAATGAACAAGTCACGTACATGGACAGAGACTACTAGTAAAGAAACAAAAACCAGGCCGTGCCAAGGGCTGTGAGTTTTATCTCAATTCTGGTAGTAAGTAGTCATGCCATCTTAGATAAATTATTTACTCTCACTTACGACTCCAGTTGATTTGTTTATTCAGTAAAAATGTATGGATAGCTTCTTTTTTTTTTTTTAAATTATTTTTCATGTTTTATTTATTTTTGAGAGACGGAGAGACAGCATGAGCGGGGAGGGGCAGAAAGGGAGACAGAATCCGAAGCAGGCTCCAGGCTCTGAGCTGTCAGCACAGAGCCCAACATGGGGCTTGAACTCAAGAGCTATGAGATCATGACCTGAGCCAAAGTTGGAAGCTTAACCGACTGAGCCACCCAGGTGCCCTGTATGGTCACGTCTATGTGGCCACATACACTGGATGGTGAGGTTACAGTGAACTAACAACACAATGCACAGTATGACAAGTGCTCTGAGGGACAGACGGCCAAGAGAGTGTGAAACAGGACAGCCAGTTAGGGCTCAGTCTCTAAGGAAGTGATAAAGACTTGAGAGCAAGGTGGGGGTGGTTTGAGGCTGAGAGGAAGGCTACTTTAACAAAAGTAGCAGATGCACTTGAGGAAATGGGAAGACTGCAGCTCTTGGGGAGGAAGGATGGAGAGTAGGTAGGCAGGGGCCAGGTCACGCTGGGCCTGAGGACCCTTGGGCCTTTCGCAAGGGAGCAGGGAGAAGCCACTCAATGACTGTAAGCAGGAGCTGCCTTGATGAGATGTGCACAACAATCCTTCTGACTGGGAAATAATGGATTCTGCCAAGTTCTGAGAGGATGGGGAAAACCAAGTAGGAATGTGCTGAAGTCTTCCCCAAAGTTCTGTCCCACATCAAAAATTTTACGTTTCTTAACGTTTTCATGTAAGCATTTTATAATTACACCACGTCAGTTTAAAAATGGACTCAGTTGGAGCGCCTGGGTGGCTCAGTTGGTTAAGTGTCTGACTCTTGGTATCGGCCCAAGTCATGATCTCATGATTCGTGGGATCGAGCCCTGTGTGGGGCTCCATGTTGACAGCAGAGAGCCTGCTTGAGATTTTCTCTCTCCCTCTCTCTGCCCCTCCCCCATGCGTGCGTTCTCTCTCTCTCTCAAAATAAATAAACTTTTAAAAATAATAATAAAAATGGACTCAGTCATACAACAAGTTTAAAATGGGACTCTAAAAGTTTGCAAACAAAGTGGATACTTGACATTTTAAAAATGAAGTCACTAAGACCTTTTCTCCCTTCCTCACGCATGTAAGACCAAGAGAAGGTTGCTGGTTACCAGGAGAGAGCAAACCACCATAGGTCTGTGGGCCCCAGTCTAAAGAGGGAAAGCGAGGGGTGGAGCCCCCTCCAGGGTAATGAAGGCAGTGCAACTGAGCAGTGTGCAGGTGTTTGCAGAGGAAACAAATCAAGAAAAAGTAGTGGTGGGGGAGTGGGGAGAAAAGAGTGTAAGAAGGAAGGTCCTATAAAGGCTAGTCTCAGAAGAAAGGCAAAGGCAGAAGGCACCCACAGGGCTCTATCCGTGCTGGACCAAGGGTGAAGTCAGCAGCCCACTTAGAGTGGCAAAGAGAACACCAAAACCACCAGTGAGAGATAATACCACTGAGAGGGGAGAATTGTGAATGTGAGACTGAATTGAGTTGTCCTATAAAGGACACTGTGGGGGAGAACAGCGAAGTCCTCAGATTAACCCTCCATGCTGGGAGTATCTGATAACAGGGATCTCCATAAAGATGGGCCATAATCTACAATCCCCATGTTAGGGTTAATGAGTATAAAACAATGCATTCTATCAGTGACAGGGATTACATGTTACAATGGCCCACTGTGGGTTCCAGTCAAAACTGCGTAACGATGAGGTTGACACAGGACTCTGATGCGTAAAAAGGAAGGGCCTGGCTCTTCCCAGAGCATCACTGGGAGAAGGTGTCGTGGGTGTGCAGATTTAGCAAATGTATCTGTAGCCTATTCATGCAGTGTGGGAAGTACCTGGAGTACCGAGAAGGTTCTTCAAGTGAGTGCTAGGAAAGGGATGGGGAAAGAACAGAATGGATTGTATACAAAGCAGTTCCCCCATGTATCTGTTAGCAGCCTTTCCTCCTACTTACACCAAAAACTGATTGAAGAGGGAGAGGGTCAGGATCCCACACTCTGTCTCCATCATCACCAAAGCCACCCGCTACCTACAGCCCTTCCTCCTTCCTCTCCCTCTCCCACTTACTCCTCAAAGCCTGTCTGCCTGCAGGCTGAGCCTTTGAGGAGCCGTGGGGATGGCCCTAATTTTGAACCTCTCCCCACATCTTATAATGTGATCCTGAAATTAAAAGGAAAAGAATTTCAAAAGTGAAAATGAAAATAAATAAGACTAGAAATGGGGTGGACACAAATGGAGCAGCCAGAAGACAGTCTCAAGGCGCTCAGATATAAGGCAGAATACCTCAAATCCTGAACATCACAATGGCAGGATTAATGTTCTACAGCAACTTTGTTCTACTGGATTTTTTCATTTAGGTTTCCCATTGTCAAGGTGAACCTTTTCTCTGGTGATTTTCTCAAGTTCCTAATCTTCTGCCTTTATAGCTGTGACTCCTATGGTAGGAAAGTGATGGTTCACTATTTATAGACTCAATTGTTATCTTTCAGCCCTGAACCTACAAGCTCTCAATCCACTCTGGCCTCAAGGCTGCATTCCTCATTAGGCAAAGCCATGCCCTAGAAAGAATTATTCCATTATGTAGCTCCCAAAAGATAACCACACCAATGTCATCTTGTCATTACTACAGGGTCCGCCTCTGAAAATAAGTCATTCCTCTAGCAAGTACGGTTGACCTTGGAACCACACAGGTTTGGTCTACATGTGGATTTTTTTTTGAATAAAGTACAATAAGTGAATCTTCTCTTCCTTAGGATTTTAAAATCTTCTTTTCTCATGCTTACTTTATTGTAATTTTGTGGTATATAATATATATATAACAAACAAAATATGTGTTAATCAACTGTTTATGGTATTGGTAAGGCTTCCAGTCAACAGAAGGCTATTAGTAGTTAAGTTCTGGGGAGTGAAAAGGTATACATGGGTTTTCAGCTGTGTGGGGGATGTCAGCACCCCTCACGCTTGTGTTGTTCAAGCGTCAATATTTATTAAATATTTTTGTGGGTCAGATTCTGAGCTGGAACATAGCGGGCAGCAAAAGAGACATGGTGTTTCCCCCATGTAGCTCTGAGAAGAGAAAGAGGTTAACCAATTTTAAGCACAAGATTATGACTGAAATACCAGCAGGAAAGAAGTCATCCTACAGGGAAAGCTGGCTGAGTGGGGACACTGAGGGACACACTGCACTCTACTCATGGTGTGGGCATGGGCTAAGGCAACTGTTCTTACAGGATGCACACGTCCACGTGGTTTACAGTCCTCTCCAGTCTGATACTCACTCGCCTCGCTTATGTTTGGAGACCAAAGACCTGGGTTCAAATCCCAGCTTTACCACTTATTGGCCATGTGTCCTACAGTTATTTAAACTCACTGGGCATCAGTCTTTTTTCATCTCTTAAGTAGAGATAATAATACTTTCTCTGTAAGGATTTGAAATAATAAATATAAATTACATAGTATGGTGTCTAACATACAGTAAGGGCCTTATTTCCGTGACCTAACTGTCCTTGAATTTTAGCCCGTGGTTCTAAAGTCATTTAAACTAGTATTTAATGACCCCTCAATTCTAATATATTTGAATGCCTTTGTCTAGCTTTGATAGTGAAGAATCTAACCAGAGGGTTCTTGGAGTGTCCTTTGTTAATACGGTAATGACGGTATTTCTTTTAGAGTATTTAAGACAATTTTCAACATGAAATAAATAAATGTATTTTAATAATTCAGTATTTTGAATAGGTAATACATGCGTTTGATTTTAAAAGTGTAAGGGGGGGCCTGCATGGCTCAGTCAGTTAAGCGTCCAACTTCAGTTCAGGTCATGACCTTGCGGTTCATGGGTTCGAGCCCCGCATCGGGCTCTGTGCTGACAGCTTGGAGCCTGGACCCTGCTTCAGATTCTGTGTCTCCCTTTGTCTCTGCCCTTCCCCCGCTTGTGCTCTGTCTCTCTCTCTCTCAAAAATAAATTAAAACATTAAAAAAAATTTTTTTTAAGTTTAAGAAAAAAGATATGAATAAACAGTGAAGACTCCCTTGAAACCCAAATCGCTCTGTGAGCAAGTCACACAAGTTGCTTTGGGCGCCCAGGCTAACATACCTTTCAGCCTGGCGATGTACAAGTTCAAACCGCATCAGTCTTACGTGCCTCCCTTCTACACAAAAGGCGCACATTACACACCCAACCATCGCTTGCTTTTTAACTTAGCAATGGTCCTTGGCAGTCTCCCCACGCGAGAGGACACAAACTGTCCTTTTCCTCCATTTACTGCTACGTAACATCCTATCTCAGGGATACTGTTATAATAAATGCTTTGCTCCGTGTCTTTCTGGGCTGACACAAACTTTCCTAATTATAGTTTTGGCAGTAGGTGATGGAGAAAATGGATAGAAATGTCAGTATTTTCATTTGACTTCATTGTTCTTAGTCAAAAACTAACAGCAACTAATTGTTTTTGTGATACTTCACGTAAACAATCTACATGAGCACTACCCTACCGTCTACAGTAATAATTTCTCCTTCAATTACTCTAGAACATCTGTTCTGTATTTTACACGTAGCGGGATCATTTTCCTTGATGTTTATACGGGAAAAGTGCCGGCTGCTAGTGTCCAATCGGTTACCCCGAGATGTCAGCTGTCAACCATGTCTCCTGCAGCAATTTCCCTCTCCTCCCCTCCCTTCCCACTCTGGGTGAGCTGTCAAGTTTCTAGTTTCTGACGTGCATTTACATCACTCAATGACATCTGACAGCAGTGAAAGGCCACAGAAAACTGCTTATTGATCAGAGCAAAACTAGTTGACGGAACAGATGAGGTTGTATCACAGAAATGCAGCCACATTCAGGTGATGACATTTTGCCCCCCGTACACGAGAGCTTAATGGAATACAACTTCATTATATCCTGCCACTAGTACTTACGGCCCCAAACCCATCTCCTGACTGTTTTGTCTATGTGGTGATGAGGACAATCTATTTGTGCTGGTATCAATGGATTACTAACCTGATTTGTTCATGAACACTTGCAAACTACTTGTGAATCTGTCCTGACAAATACACCAAGAGACACTGAAATCTCAATCTTACTAAAATCTAATTGGGCTGTCCTTTAAAAAAGAAAAATGGAATGACCACGTAGTGAGCTGTAACTGCTCAGTTTAAAACTTTTATGCCACTGGGTAAAGAAGTTTAAATGGGCATTTCTTTGATTCTTGTTACACTAGGGAAAAAAAAGGAAGGAAATAGGAAAAATAAAAGGAACGGGGGGGTAACTTGAGAAACATTCAAAATTTACTTATTAATGGAAGAATTTGGGTATTTCTAGGAAGTAAAATACCAGATGAAGGCTCTCTGCATAAAAACTGCTCCTTTTACTTTTAAATTTTTTATTTAATTTTGAAAGAGAGAGAGACAGACAGACAGAGAGACAGAGCATGAATGAGGGAGGGGCAGAGACCGAGGGAAACATGGAATCGGAAGCAGGCTCCAGGCTCTGAGCTGTCAGCACGGAGCCGGACGCGGGGCTCAAACCCATGAACCGCGAGATCATGACCTCAGCTGATGTTGGATGCTTAACCGACTGAGCCACCAAGGTGTCCCTGTTCCTTTTACATGTAAAGATAACAGTTTTAACCACCTGCTATTTCCATTGCCAATAAAGACACATGATTGTAAAGTTGAAATCAGTACGTGTCTGGAATAGGGATCAGCAAGCCACACACCTAATACTTTGCCACAAACGTAAGAAAAGGAAAACATAGTGCAAGGGACAAAATTACCAGCCTCCCATCCAAGAAGGAAAAAAGAGCTAACACTTTACCCTGAGGGTTGTCTGGCCTTGATCTTTCCTTTTTAATTTCTCCTTTGAGGTGGGAGAGGTCTCCCAAATTACAAATTCCCAGACAGCCACTGCCTCCGCCCCTCCAACACACACACACACACACACACACACACACACACACACACACACACACACAACCTGGCCACATTTGCATCTTTTCTGGACTTAATTCTTTTTTTTTCTAACCAAGTAGACTTTTTACTTCAGTAAAAAATAAAGATAACTTTAAAGTGAGTATGAAGGGGCGCCTGGGTGGCGCAGTCGGTTAAGCGTCCGACTTCAGCCAGGTCACGATCTCGCGGTCCGTGAGTTCGAGCCCCGCGTCAGGCTCTGGGCTGATGGCTCGGAGCCTGGAGCCTGTTTCCGATTCTGTGTCTCCCTCTCTCTCTGCCCCTCCCCCGTTCATGCTCTGTCTCTCTCTGTCCCAAAAATAAATAAAAAACGTTGAAAAAAAAATTAAAAAAAAAAAAAAAAAAAAAAAGAATATATGTAGGGGGCGCCTGGGTGGCTCAGTCGGTTAAGCGTCCGACTTCAGCCAGGTCACGATCTCGCGGTCCGTGAGTTCGAGCCCCGCGTCAGGCTCTGGGCTGATGGCTCGGAGCCTGGAGCCTGCTTCCGATTCTGTGTCTCCCTCTCTCTCTGCCCCTCCCCCGTTCATGCTCTGTCTCTCTCTGTCCCAAAAATAAATAAAAAACGTTGAAAAAAAAAAAATAAAGTGAGTATGAAAAGAAATACTCATTTTTAAGATATATTTCTTGCTGAAGGTTCTGAGGCCACAGACTGCTCTCTTCCTTAGAGAGACTGGTGAAACATGAAGCCAAGTGAAAGCTTCCGGAGAATTTTTTAGAGGACTGGGGAAAATGAGATAGGATTAAAAGTTACATGAGAAGCAAAAACTTTCTCGCTTGTGAACGAATATTAGTTAAGGTGGAGGCATTACTGAAATTATCTCCTGCAGCACCAATGGCCTGTATCCAAATGTTGGCAATGCAGCCAAAGGACAATGAATGGACAGGTAGTCACGGCCTGCTGCTGGTTCGAATCCTGTCCCTCCCACTTACTGTCTGACCACCTCCACCAAGCTGTTTAACCTCTATGCAGCATCTCACTTTCCTCTCATTTATAAAAGATTTATAAAAACAAATGCTCTCATTTACTGAGAGCAGATGAACTTGAAGAACTGCTCTTAGAAGTAACTGAGATCATACGTTACAGTGCTCCACATATTACCTGACACTAAGAAAGTAGTTAATAAATGTTAAGTCATGGGGCACCTGGGTGGCTCAGTCGGTTAAGCATCCAACTTCAGCTCTGTTCATGATCTTGCGGTTTGTGGTTCGAGCCCCACGTTGGGCTCTGTGCTGACAGCTCAGAGCCTGGGGCCTGCTTCAGATTCTGTGTCTCCTTCTCTTTCTGCCCCTCCCCACCTCTCAAAAATAAATAAACCCTCCAAAAAATTAAAAAAATAAATGTTCAGTCATTACTGTTTATTTTTTCCAATCTTCTTATAGATATAGTTAAAAAATTTTAAGGGGAGGGGTGCCTGGGTGGCTCAGTCCGTTAAGCATCTGACTTTTGATTTTGGCTCAGGGCGTGATCTCACAGTTCATGGGATTGAGCCCCAAGTCAGGCTCCATGCTGAGTATAGAGCATGCTTAAGATTCATTCTCTCTCCCTCCCTCTCTCTCTGCCCCTGCCCTCCTCATGCACATACTCAAAATTTGTACTCAAAAACAAATTTTTTTAAGAGTACAGGACAGAAGAAACACAGGTATAGGGCACACAAAGAAAATAAAGAAATGGAGAGGAAAGGAAAGAATATCCATACACTAACAAGGAAAAAATGGAATCTGAGCCAAAGGAGGGTGTTCAGACCCACTGCCGTGGCCTCCTTGCTTGGCAAAGCTTCCTGTTCCCACCTTACCGTGTTCTGTTTCTTTCAGGCAATGACCACTGCTCTCCTCCGGGCTTCAGTAACACTCCGGTGAAGCCGTTACAAGCTTTGCGTGGCGGCCTGCCCCTGCGACCTGAGACCTTTTGGAGACAGAAGCCACATCTCCTGTGGAGTCCCCAGAGCCCAGCACAGTGCTCTGTCGACACACACAGAGCAGAGCAGGCTTGCTGACCGCACACCTTCCAGTCCGCCTGCCCAAACGCCATTGGTGGCCAGGCCTCAGCGGGGAAGTTACACAGGTCTGAATAAGGGACTTTCTGGTGTAGCTGACTTTTTACTTACAGCCCCGGCTTCCGTAATGAAAAACAGTACACAGTAAAGCAGAAAAGTGTTACGCGTGTTCATTTCAAACACGTTTGATTTTTCAAGAAATAGTCTAAGGATTGCCATGTCACACATCACATTATAAAAATGCTTCAGCTTCCCCAGACCAACACGTATGCCTTAGGACACTTGTCAACTCAGTGCTTCTGAACCACAGGCTACGTGTTGTTTTCCAAATACTTTCGCTTCACACACTGTGTCCTCTGCCTAAAAGGAAGCAAAAAATGGACTCAAATCAAACCCACTCTGCTGTACTCACAGTGAAGAAGATACAAAAAACTGGTGAATATAATCGTGTTAGGGACATGATGACAGACTACAGACATAGCAAGCAGGGTGGGAAGCCAAGTGTGGGGTGATAAGCGGAGAGAGGGACCATGTACCCCAATGACCCTCAGACGTAAGTCCCAGCACAATGATCAGCGTTGCCACGTTTTACTTCCCAAAGTACATCAGTTTAGATGATAAGTTTTGTGGTCACCCTAAGACTGGAGAAAAACCGACCCCATGCAGGCTCTCTGGTCTTAGAGTTCTTTGTGGACACATATTGCATTTGTGGTTCCCTGGCCTCTATGCCTTCGTTTTTATACACATATCCTGCACCTCTTAGCCATTATTCCAATTCAGTCTCCTTTTTTTTTTTTTTTAAGTTTATTTATTTTGAGAGATACAGAGTGCAAGTAGGGGAGGGGCAGAGAGAAAGGGAAAGAGACAGAATCCCAAGCAGGCTCTGCACTGTCAGCGTGGGGCCTGACTTGGGGTTCAAAGTTACAAAACAATGAGATCCTGACCTGAGCCAATACAAAGAGTCAGAAGCTCAACTAACTGAGCCACCCAGGTGCCCCTCCAATTCTGTCTCCTAATTGAGGCCCTGCCACATAGTAGGTACTTAAATGGGGTTGAACTATTAATCCTGAGACATCCACGATTCATTGGAACAGAATATAACTGGTAGGTCTGAGTTTGACAAGGAAAACCGCATGGTCTGGGCAAATGCATTTAAACTTGAATTCTTAAGCAATGTCCCAGAACCTGAAAACCATAATTACAAACATAATCTCAGAGACAAGAGTAACATGAGTTGGAAAGTAAGACTGTTAAACTGCTGCTCAGAAAATCTGGTCATATACTCCAAACAGGTGTTTCCAGGGCCACACAGTGATGCTTTACTATGAAGACTTTTGGAGGTAGTTGACCAGCGCCACCTGTATTTACCAAATCTCCTGAAGGAGTGGCCGATTCAGGCAAGCCCTAACCAACACAGTGAACATCTAGACTCACAGGCTTCTCAAGGGCACCAACGGAATGAACCCACACATCAGGAACTAACGCTCTGGGACACCCACCTACCCGTCTCCCACCAGCCTCTGCTTTTCACTCCTTGCTGATAAGCTCAAGATGACGTCAGGATCCTTACTTACAAAAAAGCAAAAACCACAAACAGAAACCTGAAATCAGACATGCCTACTGTAGTCCTGTGTTATATCCATACAGCCAGAACGAGGCCGTAAGTACACCATGCGTCTTAACGTTTACTTCCACCAATGACTTTAAGGATTTGGAAGAACCTTTCTGAAGTGAAATACGTATATTCTTCCACACGTACTTAAAACGCCTCCTGGGAGATAACGCCTTCAGCATGCCCCAAAGAGCCACCTGTGAGACACTCAGGAGGGGTAGATGCCCCATGGCTGCTCCGAGCCTGTCTGCAGCAACAGACCATGGTCTACATGCACTCAAGGCCTAAGGGAGAGGCATTTTTTCCCATGAGACTCCATGCAGTTTGAGTCAAAGGCAAAAGAAAAACCAATCTCAGATTCATTATCAATGAAAAAGCATTTCGCATTCTTAATTGTGCTCCCTTGGTCACAGAGTTCATTTTATTTTTATTTATTTATTTATTTATTTATTTATTTATTTATTTATTTATGGTTTTAATATAATTTATTGTCAAATTGGCTTACATACAACACCCAGGGTTCATTCCAACAAGTGCCCTCCTGAATGCCCATCACCTATTTCCCCCTCTCCCCCACCCCTCCAGCAACCCTCAGTTTGTTCTCTGTATTTAAGACTCTCTTACGGTTTGCCTCCTTCTCTCTCTGTAACTATTTTTTTCCCCATTCCTTTCCCCCATGGTCTTCTGTTAAGTTTTTCAAGACTCACATATGAATGACAACATGTGATATCTGTCTTTCTCTGACTTCAAAACATTAAAAACAGATCTATCCTATGACCCAGCAATAGCACTGCTAGGAATTTGCTCAAGGGATACAGGAGTGCTGATGCACAGGAGCACATGTACCCCAATGTTTATAGCAGCACTTCCAACAATAGCCAAATTATAGAAAGAACCTAAATGTCCATCAACTGATGAATGGATAAAGAAGATGTGGTTTATATATACAATGGAATACTACTTGGCAACGAAAAAGAATGAAATCTGGCCATTTGTAGCAACGTGGATGGAACTGGAGGGTATTATGCTAAGAGAAATATTTATTTTGTAAAGTGAGCTTTATGCCCAACATGGGGCTTCATTGAACCCACAACCCTGAGATCAAGACCCGAGCTGAGACCAAAGGTCGGACATGCAACGACTGAGCCACCCAGACATCATCCCCCCAGAGTTCATTTTAAACAGCATGTTGAATAAAATTAACACATTCTGGATTATCTGATGACTTTGTACATTACTAATACTTTAAGGGTCTATAAAACAGACAAAAGTATAACTTTGAGATCATTTTTTTCAAAGTATGTAATTTGAGATTTGTAAAAAGGCATGTAAACATTTCATAACCTTGGGGCACCTGGGTGGCTCAAGTGGTCAAGTGTCCAACTCTTGATTTTGGCTCAGGTCATGATCTCACAGTTCAAAATAAAATTCATGACCTTAAGTAAGAAATGGACATATTTTTAAAATACTGGGGCATTCCCTTTGATGACTGTGTAATTTCAACAACCTGTCATTCTCAAGTTTTTATTTTTATGTTTCCTTATTTACTTTGAGAGAGAGACAGAGACAGAGTGCTCGAGCAGGGGAGGGGCAGAGAGGGAGAGGGAGACAGAATCCCAAGCAGGCTCTGTACTGTCAGTGCAGAGCATAATGTGGAGCTCAAATCCATGAACCGTGAGATCATGACCTGAGCTGACGTCAAGAGCCAGACGCTTAACTAGAGTGAGCCACCCTGGCGCCCCTTCTTGCCCTTGTTTTTAAAACTATGTTAGACTCAAGGCACCTGGCTGGCTCTGGTGGAGCCCTTGACTTTTAATCTCAGAGCTGTGAGTTCAATTAATTAAAAAATAAAAATAAAACTATGTTAGACTTAACCCATATAACTCAATGATTTAGAAGGGGTGCAAAAACAAAACAAAACAAAACAAAAAAAACCCAAACATAAGATCCCCTGTCCCTACTATGCCAACTAACCCTAGGACCAACTAGATACAAAATTCATAAATTTATGTTTTTAATTTTAATATACATTATATTTATACATCTTTTAATGTAGTTTCTGGAAGGTATTGTGTACCCTGGAAAAGAAGAAAACCAGAACATATCTGAAGAATAAATGGGGTATTTTAATTAACATTTTCTTTTTTTTTTTAATTTTTTAAATGTTTATTTACTTCTGAGAGAGAGACAGAGTGTGAGCAAGGGCAATACTGTTCCTAAAGTATTTTAATTAGAAACAATAATCCACCAAATGGAATGATATCACAAATGCAGAAAGCAGGAGGTTATTAAAAGTATAAAAATTCAGGGGCTCCTGGGTGGCTCAGTTGGTTAAGCATCCAACTTTGGCCTCGGTCATGATCTCGCCATTCTGGAGCTCAAAACCTGGAGCCTGTTTCTGATTCTGTGTCTCCCTCTCTCTCACACTCTGTCTCTGTCTCTCTCAAAAATAAACATTAAAAGAATTTTTTTTAAAGCATAAAAATGTATAAATTTTTAAAAAACATTTATTCACCTCTGAGAGAGCACGAGTGGGGTAGGGGCAGAGAGAGAGGGAGACACAGAATCCGAAGCAGGCTCCAGGGTCGAAGCTGTCAGCACAGAGCCCGACGTGGGGCTCAAACCCATGAGCCGTGAGATCACGACCTGAGCTGAAGTCTGTGGCTCTTAAATGAGTGAAGCACCCAGGTGCCCCCAAAAGTATAAAAATTTAGAAATACAGTCTTCTCAAATGGATTCGCAGAATAATTATGTTTTAAATTACAGGAGCATGGGGCAGATATACTATGATATACCAAAATTTAAGGATCATTAAGAAATAAAAGTCAGGCACCTGGGTGGCTCAAAAAATGAAACGTCTGACTTCAGCTCAGGTCATGATCTCATGGTTCATGGGTTCCGGCCCTGCATCAGGCTCTGTGCTGACAGCTCAGAGCCTGGAGCCTGCCTGGGATTCTGTGTCTCCCTCTCTCTCTGCCCCTTCCCCTGCTCACGCTCTGTCTCTCTGTGTCTCTCAAAAATAAATAGCAAAAAAAACTGTTTTCAGAAAAGAAAGAAAGAGACAGAGAGAGAGAGAGAGAGAGAGAGAAAGAAAGAAAAGAAAAGAAAAGAGAAAAGAAAAGAAAAGAAAAGAAAAGAAAAGAAAAGAAAAGAAAAGAAAAAAGAAAAAGAAAACTCAACATTAAACACACGGCCCAAACTTTCCAGGTTTTGAAATTCCATTCAGTGGGGCCCTTGTTTTATCCCACAAAGAAGGACCGTGTAGGTGCCCAGGGCAATGGAGATCAATGAATCCATAAAGCATAAATTGCAAGGTCACAGTTGATACACCAGTGGAGGACAGACTTGTTCAGTGATCATTACAAGAGCGCAAGAGTTGGTATAAGAGACATAGGCAGGGTACAAGAAAATCACAGAGGAGGGGCGCCTGGGTGGCTTAGTCGGTTAAGCGTCCGACTCTTGGTTTCGGCTCAGGTCATGATCTCACAGTTCATGAGTTCAAGCCCTGCATCGGGCTCTGTGCTGCCAGCATGGAGCCTGCTTAGGATTCTCACTCTTCCTCTCTCCATGCTCTTCACCTGCTTGCTCATGCTCACTCTCTCTCAAAATAAATTAATTAATTAATTAAAAGAAAAAAAAACGCACAGAGGAGAGTGCAACCAAGTCCATCCGGGGCAGGGAGGCAGTAGATTCAGAGGACCAAGTCCTGAGCTGGGTAGTGGGTTCTCCATGTAGAGGACTGACATGGGCCCAGAGGGGTTGAGGATACTCCAGGACTAAGCGCAAAAATGGAGATCCAGAACTGACATGATACATGTGTGCAAGAGAAACAAACTGGTATGCGGTGAATCTCAGCAGATTCTTGAGGGTCAGAGGGAGGGAGGAGACTGGAGGAGACAAGGTTAGGGAGGCAGACTGGGGCAAGACTGGGAAGGGGCTTTTGTCGACCATACCTACAAGTCTGACTTTGCACTGGAGACGGCCAAGAGGCAGCAGAAATATTCAGAAAGGCATATTCAAACTACACGTCAGCGGAGGGCAAAGCGAAGGGAGCCTCCTATGGAAGAGTGAGGCGGCACAGCCTCCAGTAGTCCACAGGGAAGGTGGAGGAGGCTGGGGCAGGGACCAGGGCCATGGACATTTCTGGTAAACAGCTCAACGTCCAGATGAGGGAGAGACGATGGTTGCCCATATATTTTATGTTGGGAAGCTGAGCAGATGGTAATGTCTGGACTCGAAGATACAGAAGGCAAAATAATTTTTTTTAACTGTTTATTTTTGAGAGAGTGCAAGCGGGGAAGGGGCAGAGAGAGGGGACAGAGGATGTGTGTTGACACAGCGAGCCCAATGTGAGGCTTGAACTCACGAACTGTGAGATCATGACCTGAGGAGAAGTCGACCGCTCAACCGACTGAGCCACCCAGGTGCCCCAAGAATATTTTTTGATTCTAGAAGAGGCAGAGAGAGAATGGAGATAATGAAGTCCGTTGTGCACATCTTGAACTGGGAGACTTGCAGGATTTCCAGATGCAGGTGGTGAGTCAGAAGCAGGACAGGATGGAGCGATTCCATACGAGCCACTCTAGAAGAGGGTCCTGGGATCTAGAGGAAGGATCCCTGCAATCAGGCACCAGCTGGGCACTGTCTTTACCTCCAGAGGCCAAGGTCAGACAGAACAGGAACGAGTGTTCAAGACACTCCAAGCAGAGGATAGAGGGTCAGGATCTTGGAAAATAAATTTGTCAAGTCCAAGGAGCAATGACAAGAGACAAAGTCAAAAGAGTCACAGGCCAGGCAAATCTTGAATTGGAGCAGTACAATGGGACAGAGACAACAGAGGAATGACGAGGCCCAGAACTTGGGCAGTAATGGGGCTAGAATGCCCAAAATATCTACTGCATGCCAGCCTCTCTGGACCAGGCTGATCGTCCCTAAATTCCAAGACCACTTATTATCTCTTTTTATTTGTTCCTAACCATACACTGGTTTTCATTGTTGTAACTGCAATCTCTTCAAACAGACTATAAGTTCCTAAAAGAAAGAAACTGCTTTTTATGTACCTTTGACATCCTCCTTAGCATCACCCACAGTACAAGGCATAAAGGGGAAACGTAACGGAAACTTGCTAAATGAAAAGAAAACAAGCTATATTTCAAGAAACCCCAAAGTAAGATAGTATGGAATAGTTCCTCATAGTAAACACTAGCAATATTTTCTTTTAAAAATATCTAGATCAGGGGCACCTGGGTAGCTCAGCTAGTTGGGTGTCCAGACTTTGGTTCAGGTCCTGATCTTGTGCTTTGTGAGTTCGAGCCCCGTGTCGGGCTCTGTGCTGACAGCTCAGAGCCTGGAGCCTGCTTTGGACTCTGTGTCTCCCTCTCTCTCTGCCCCTCCCCCACTCACGCTTTGTCTTCTCTCTCTCTCTCAAAAATCAATAAATGTTGAAAAATTCTTTTTAAATATGTAGATCATTTCCCCAATACAGGAGCAATACTCTTATTAGTAAAGGAATAAAATCATGCCTCTCAGGACTTTGACAGATAAGATTTTACCTTTCTCCAATTCTACTTTCTAATACCACACAATACCCATTTTTCCATAAGGCCATACAGAACTGAAATTTGAACATACTTTCTAATGCAAACACCTATGTCTTCCCTGCTCTTAATTTTTTTAAAGGTCTTCTATTTCACATTTTAAAAATTACTTCTACTAAGCCCATTGTTTTTTCTACCTGTAAGTTAATCATCAATGTTAAGACACCCCCACCGCTACCATGAGAATTATCCTCATAAGATCATATGCTGTCCTTAAAAACTAAGATCTCATTGAATTCCTTCATCACTGTAGGAAGCATGGAGCTGAGTCAATGCTCAAGTAACTGTTCGGGGAAGTTTCTACTATTCAACAGAAGCGTCACTGACAGACTATATGCTGCCAATTTTTCTTCTTGTGCAAATGGTACACTTCCATTGGCTTTATGATAACTATAAAAATAAGTCCACTCAAGCTACTGTTGCTACAGCTAGCGCCTCTGCTTAGAAGCTCTGTTGCCAGAATCCTACCAGTGGCAAGGGATTGACTACACTAGCTCCAAAGTCACGTGACTCAAGCCAGGTGGAAACAAAGGGCAGAGAAGACTGTGCTCTTCCAGGTGGAGCAGCGATCTCAGAGGGAGGGCTGGCAGTAGGTGGTGAAAACTATTCCAACGGGAATGGCAAAGACCAAAGCTTTCAAATTAAGAGAAAGACCATCAAAAAAAAAAGCAGCTCTCAGCAATGGCCAGCACCACCAACACATATACACTGTAAGGCTCTAGCCAACAAGGAATACATAATACCCGCCAAAGGATGGGAAGCACGAGGTTCTCTGACTCCCAATTCTTGGACCCTGAGCTGGGAACTGCCCCCCCAACCACATCTAGTCCATCTGCTTAGTAGTAAGAAGCCCTGGAGGCCAACCACTCCCACTCCTGGCTGCACGGGGGTTACTTGCAGAATGGTTTGAAAGTATCAGTGCATAGGTCTCCAACCAGGCCAATTAGATCAGTCTCTGGGTGGAAAGCAGTATCTTTATACTGGTAGATACCTCTACCCATTATCAGGATTTAACAGATGCTTAGGGGCACCCGGGTGGTTCAGTTGGTTCAGTTGGATCACAGTCACAGATGATGACAGCTCAGGTCATCATCTCATGGTTCATGGGATTGAGCCTTGCGCTGGGCTCTGGACTGACACCACAGAGCCTCCTTGGGATTCTCTCTCTCTCCCTCTCTTTCTGCCCCCCTCCCGCTCGAGCACACGTGCACTCTCACTCTATCTCTCAAAATAAAGAAACTTTAAAAAAAAGATTTAACAGATATTTATATTTTTCTGTGTTTACTTAGATTTTGCTGTCTTTTAAGAAACAACGTATCACTGATTGAGCTAAAGCCCATATTTAACCTTCACAACACTTGTTTCCCCATAAATAGAGAACGGGGACGTGGTGGCGGACTGGCCAGAGCCCCAATTCCCTGGTCCCCTGCACACACACAGCTCCCTGCCTGACATCACACTGCCTACAGGGACTCAGATTTTAATTATTAATTTAGAAGGTTACAAATGGAAAGGAATTTTGAGTAAGCCCCACCGTGTTTTAATTGTGTACATATCACGTCTAGGAGTCCATTTGCTGCTTGCCATCAGGCGGAACACTCCTCCATTTGTATTACCTACGTGAGGGAAAGTAAGATTGAAGATAACTGAACGCTAACATTACAGGAGCACAGTGAGGCCCTGAAGTTTCACTCAGGTACACTCAGTCACCATGAACCTTCTCTAAGTCACTCTGTGTGAAAGTAACATCGGCTTTCTTGGGAACGCAAAAATCAACTCAAGTATTTCAAACAACAGATCGTAACACGCACACGTGCACACGCAAACATGCACACGCACGGACAAGCGTGTGCGCGCACGCACACACATGCACACAGCTTTCCAGAACATTTGTACAGTCTCCATGTGTATGACTAAACTGAAGAATGTAGTCTATCACGGTGCTTATCTTCACATGAAAGACCTGTACATGAATAACGCACATCTTTCATTATTCCCCCAAAGCAACAGAAGACAAAAAGTCA
Organism: Panthera leo; assembly: GCF_018350215.1. Classification (NCBI taxonomy): domain Eukaryota; kingdom Metazoa; phylum Chordata; class Mammalia; order Carnivora; family Felidae; genus Panthera; species Panthera leo. Next base: position 101,048,229 of record NC_056679.1, on the reverse strand, counting down.
AATACTCGCCCTTTTTTTAAAGGGACAAGCAGAAGAGTGAGGAGAGTGAGAGAGCCTCAGATATCTAAACAATTAAGCTCTACCAAAATGATAGGAACCACGATCAGGGAACAGTTTTTTCCATTAAGGAAAAATTTAGAAATCAGAAGAGAAGCCTAATAAATCTGTAGAGTACTGAAAAATACTTGATCAGAAAATCTTCGGTGGCAAACATGGATGCACCTGCACATACAAAGATTTATTTATTCACTATGTCTACTTATGGCATACTCTTGTATTGTTGTGACTAAATATAAGTTATACGTGAAGAAATCCTGCCTGCCCCTCCCCTGCCAGATAAGTTTCTAGCAATAAAGCTCTATGAGTGACCTACACACGTGCAAAAGAATTCACTCTTTCAATTACTATGTCGGGCTACTTACCGTCTTCTGAGCCTTAGGCATTCACCCAATATATATGTATTTAAGAGCTCATGTAAGGTAATAAGGTAGCAGGATGGGGTAAAGAAAGAATGCTGTCACGTTTTCTTAAACGTGTTGGGAGCTTAGTGTTGGGAGCTCTCTTTTTGAAAGACGGGTAATGATACTTAATTTTGGAAAGGCGCTTAATGACATCTTGGATTTCCATTTAATGTACACAGTGACACCTACTGGCATACTGATGAGGCAAATAAAGACAGGATCTGAAAATTCACACACAGGCAAAGGCCCCTGAGTTACAGATGTTCATGCGTTTCCTGTTTAATGACACTTGAGTTAAGTACAATATTCTGAAACGCCATATCCATCTAATAGTGGGGAAAAGCTACAGGAAAGCCCACATTTCTGGTGTCCAATTTCATGTTTCTGAGCACCATGAGAACGACATACACAGGGCTTGGGAGGCTTTACTTAAGCATTCAGCTCACATTTTCCAAAAGCCATAAGCATTTATTTTTTGGTGGTTGGAGTTAAACCTCAGACCTCACTAAAGTCAATATGTTTGGTTGAGAGCAGTCACATAACATGGTAATTTTTAAAAATCATATAAACCAAGAAAATCCTAGCTGGGAGGCATTAGCTGCTGTATAAACAAGGTGTGGCTTCTTATAAATAAGCTGTGGTCTATCACAGAAACAAGGCCAGACTTATAAGACTTTTTTTCTTGACTGTACATGCAATTGTTGGGTCACAGGGAAAGAAAGAAGCTCAAGATGAAGCAGGTGGAAAAAATAAGGGCAAGCGAGTAGAGCGCTCACGGGGAATGTCTTAAACTACAAGTGGTCTAACTTTAAAATAGAAATAGAGGGTTTGGAACAGGACGGGGGCCACCAAGGTATGAGTTGACCCAGTGGAACCAAATAGAATGCCGTGAATTTGCGTGATCAGTTCTGTCTGTGAAATTAACTTGTTGACAGAATGTAACAATCTTAATAGGATATGCATCCCGCACACCAAATCTTAGTGACTAGGACGGCTTCACAGCGCTGCTAAGGTTTCCAAGGCTGAGTCGACAGAAATGAGTGCTGGGATCAATTAGCAATGTCTGCCATGGGTACGGAGGAGGAAGTAACATGCGTGTCAAAGATCTAGTAACCTCATTATCGTAAGATTAAAAACAAAGAACCGTTCTTCGTAAGCTCACTCATTACTATCCTGCTGCATTTTTTGCTTGTGCATTTGGTCTTTCCTTTTGTTTCTCAGTGAAATTTACTTTGAAAACAGCCCTGCCTTGGCTGAAGTAGGGAAAAGGGGAGATTTTCTGGGGCTGGCTGGATAGGCATGGGGAGGGTGGCAGGGATGAAGCAGGGCACACTAACCTGGAAAGGGAGTGGCTGGTGGTGCTCATGGAACACAATTTGCCTAAGTCTCCTTCAACTTATGACAGGTGATCCCCTGAGGGCATACAACGCAACACAGGCCAGGGGTGGCTTTGTGCCAAGTCACCAGGACCCAAAGGTGCCACACTCTTCCCCAAGAGGTTGGTGATGAGATGGTGAGAACTACCTCAGCGTGCTGCCTCTTAAATCTCACTGGCAATGAGCTCTCCACCAGTGCATCGCTTGGACTTTATTATTTTTATTAATGTTTATTTTTGAGAGAGAGAGAGGCAGAGAGAGAGGGAGACACAGAATCCAACGCAGGCTCCAGGCTCTGAGCTGTCAACACAGAGCCCGACATGGGGCTCAAATTCACGAACTGTGAGATCATGACCTGAGCTAAAGTGGGGCACTTACGCCACTGAGCCACCCAGGTGCCCCGGTTCAATGGTCAATTCTTGCAAAGTGGAACAAAATCTTAAATAGGAAAGAATCATACAGTTCTCTAAGGCAGAGTCATCTTATCCATATTTACTTACCTTTGGAGAGATAAGTGGATTCCAAATATATTAGGAAAGGGAAGTGCACACTAGATTTAAAGACCTTTAGATAAGACGTGTACCTCCTTAGCTAACCTGCTTATTTCACTGCCAGCTAACCCCCCAGGGCTGAATCTGTATTTTCAAGAATCCACAAGAACTTGGTTTCCAGAGGCACTGGCGTTACAAGTGGAACAGAAGGGAAGGTGAGTAGGGCATCGCACACACAACTGAGGGCTGACACAGGGCAGAGGTATTCGAGAAGCAGAAAGGGAAGGAGTTCCTCCTCACAAAAGGATGTCAATTAATAGATGTGGGGAAAAAATGATCAAATTAGAAAATCACCATTTTTCCACTATCAATGTAGTACCTTATTTAGGCAAAGGACCATTACTCTGGTTGGTTAACCAATGAATCGAAGTAGTGAAATGTTTTACTTTAGTGGGGAGAGTAAGTGTGCAACTTTCTTTCAATGGGTTCATCCAAAAAAATTAATGTGTGTGTGTGTGTGTGTGTGTGTAAAGAGAGACAAAGACAGAGGCACAGAGAAAATATAAAGGAGAAGTGACAAAATGTTACAACGGGTAAATCTGAGGAAATATGCATACCCCTGTACTATGTTTTCAGTATTCCTGTAGGTTTAAATTTCTTCAAAGGTAATCATTGGGGGGAAGAACAAAAAGAAGTAGGTCTACTGCTGTAACGACCTCACTGTTTGTGGATCCTGTGTTACAGTGACTCAGGTCTCTGACCTGACAACACACTCGGGTCCCCACATTGACCATTCATATTTCACTGGCAGAAGGACACTTTTGGTCCCTAGACCGCCTCCAGCTTACACACATGCTTTCTTCTTATACGTTTGTTCAGAGGTCAGTATCTAATGTTCATAACACACTTCTTCACAGAAGCCATTTTCCTGGCTGGTCCAAAAAGGCGACTTGAATAACCTAACTGAACAAAACAATGAGAGTTTGGGGAAAAAAAATCAGTTCATACATAAGTAACGTAGACCACATTTAATTCTTAATAAAACTTAAAGATGCAGTAATACCTTCCCTAAAATAATGAGAGGTCTTTTTTGGAGATTCATTATTGCTGGAATACCAATAAGAATGGGAGGAGACAAGGGAAAATTTCAGGTAACAATTCAAAAATAATCCAAATAACCCAGAAGTTATACTTTGAACGGTGTATTTTTTAATATGGATGAATTATCACTGTAAAAACTGCAAACAAAATAGGGACATCTGGGTGGCTCAGTCGATTAAGCGTCTGACTCGGGCTCAGGTCACGATCTCGCGGTTCACACGTTCAAGTCCCACATCTGACTCTCTGCAGTCAGCATGGAGCCCGCTTGCAGTCCTCTGTTCCCCACACTATGCCCTTACCCTGCCTGTGCTCTCTCAAAAATAAATAAAAAACTAAAAACAAAACAAAATAAATAAAACCTTAAGAGAATGTTTAAAAATAACGGCAGACAAAACAAAGTTAAAATTACCACATTTTCCTCTCACCTAAAATAGTATCTTCCCTAGAGGTAACCATGACTGTCAACTTGGCGTGTGCACTGACAGAAATAAAACTGATTCGGCATTCTTTCCCACAAATAGTCTTAAATGGCACCTAGTATTTAGTAGCTTGCTTTTTTTATTTAACATTTTACTTTAGAGAGTTTTTAAAGTTTCCTACCCATCAGTATTTTTATGTTAATATTAGGATATTAGATTATAGTTAGCATGTTAATATTAGAATAAAATAAAATAAGCATTTTAAAGTCAACACCCCAACAATTTCAACCAGAAAAAAAATATCCTTAGGTAAAAAGTATCGGGTAAAGTTCCAACAAAGTCAAAACATATGATACACAAATTCTTTATTGAAAAAAAAAATGAATTGCAGGGGCACCTGGCTGGCTCAATCAGTAGACCATGCAATTCCTGATCTTGGGGTTGTTAGTTCAAGCCCCACACTGGGCATAGAGATTATGTAAAAATAAAATCCTTAAAAAAAATTATGTCTGATTCCATTTTTGTCTGGAAGGGCATATAACAAACGATTACCCCTGAGAAGTAAGATAAAGGGAAGAAAAAAGACTTTTAGATTTTATTTCACAAACTTCTGTAATTTTTAAGTTTATAATTTTTGCAGAAAGTTACTGAAGGGATAAAAGTTTCAACTAATAATTGATGTCTGTGAATAGGTACAAAATGGATTAGGATTAAACTCACTGCTCATCTAAGGCTCACTTCCTTAAAAATAAGCAATTACAGTCAAAGAAAGGATAACAATGGGGACTCAAGGGTCAAGACAAGGCTGCAAACGCACGCTTTTACAATGCTCTCTGAAGTGAAATCTCTGTCTTATGGAGAAGGAGTGATGGAGTCTGAAAATGTCCATTTTGCCAACATCACAGTCAAAACTTATTCAGGCAAGAATTGCCCAAGGATGTTGACTCAGGGAGGAAACATTTGATCAGGAACAGAGTATTTATATAATCTCAAAGTGTCTCTCCAAATGTGACTTTACTAATTACAAAAGGAAAAACTAGTAAATATTCAACAATGAAAACCACCAATACCTAACCAAGCGGTCAAAATTAGCATCACCAAGAGGCCCCTGGATGGCTCAGTCAGTTAAGCATCAGACTTTGGCTCAGGTCATGATGTCATGGTTTGTGGGTTCGAGCCCCACATCAGGTTCTGTGCTGACAGCTCAGAGCCTGGAGCCCGCTTCGGATTCTGTGTCTCCCTCTCTCTCTGCCCCTACTCTGCTCATGTTCGTTCTCTCTCTCTCTCTCTCTCTCTCAAAAATGAATAAACATTACATTTTTTTAAGATAAAAAAGCATAAAACAAAAGCACATCGGAATTAAAATAAAATAACATACAAAAGCACATCAAATGAAACATACATAGGTAGGCATGAAAACGGACCAAGTATGAAACCTGGGTATGAAAAACACCATCAATGAAGTTAAGAACTAGGTGTGTCAGTTTAGCAAGAGATTAGGCAACAATGAAAAGATCACTGTTGGTGTGGAAGAGAAATCCAAACAGGACATGAAAGCATGAAAGAGTAACAGAAGGGTGTGAAGGAGAGACTGAGAAGCCCCTGTATACATCTAAAAGTCATTCTGAGGGCAAAAAATCACCCAAAAGTCAATAAAGACATGAGTCTCAGAATGAAATGTAAATTGTCAAGTGTACAAAGAATAAGGATATATAAATTCTCGGGGCAGCTGGATGGCTCAGTCGTCAGTTGAGCATCCTTTTTTTTTTTTTTTAAAACGTTTATTTATTTGAGAGAGAGAGAGAGAGAGAGACAGAGCATGAGTGGGGGAGGGGCAGAGAGAGGGAGACACAGAACCCGAAGCAGGCTCCCGGCTCCAAGATGTCAGCACAGACCTGAGCTGAAGTTGGACATGTAACCGACTGAGCCTCCCAGGCGCCCCATGAGCATCCGACTTTTGATTGTGGCTCAGGTCAAAATCTCACCGTTCACGGGTCTGAGCCCTGCGGCAGACTCTGGGCTGACAGTGCAGAGCCTGCTTGGGAATTCTCCCTCTCTCCCTGCCCTTCCCCCACTCTCTCTCTCAAAAGAAATAAACTTAGAAATAAATAAATAACCTCCTACACATACTGTATTGAAAATGCTGAACAGCAAAGATGAGGAGAAAAATTTCAAAAGCCATTAGAGAGAAAATCTGATTATTTACAGCTAAATGACACTTAGGCTGACTACAGACTTTATCAGCAACAAAACATGCATAAGATAACTAAGAAATATATTCAAAGTCCTGATAAAATAATACTGTCACCTTAGGCTTCTGAATGGAGCTAAACCACCAAACAAGAGAGTATGAGCAAAATTAAGACCTTTTTTTCCTTTTTTATTCTATTAATGTTTATCATCAGAGATCCTTGTTTAAAATTAAAGGAACTGTATTTCACAGCAAATAAAATGTGAACTCAGAGGGAAAAACTGGGATGTAAGAAAAAAGTACAGATACTGACAAAATGCTTGTTAAAATAATTCCATTTAAAAATTTGAACAAGAATTCTAGATTTTCACCTCCCCTCCCACCAACTAATATAAATAGAAATGGAACCGGGGGTATAATTTTTAAGGTGTGCTAAGGTTCTTGCTCTGCTCAGGAGAAAGATAAAAAATAATGAAGAATTTTAAAGGTTATTGGAAATATATACAACAAAGGATAAATGTTAAATTTTTAATGCTAAATATTCTAAAATTTATAGCTTGCAAAATGTCTGGGGAGGTACATGGAAAGGAGAGATATAAAAAACAATCCATCCAATAGAACACAGGAAAGGAGAAAGAGGCAGGAATGAAGCCGAACCTAATGATCAGAAAACACAAATTGAAATGGAAAGGCACATGGGTGGCTCAGTCAGTTAAATAGGGACTCGATTTCAGCTCAGGTTATGACCTCACGGTTTGTGGGTTCCAGCCTCAAATCGGGCAGAGCCTGCTTGGCATTCTCTCTCACCCTCTCTCTGCCCCTCCCCAGCTCACACTCTTACTCACTCTCACTCTCTCAAAATAAACTTCAAAAAAATAAATGAAATGAAATGAAATGAAATGAAATGAAATGAAATGAAATGAAATGAAATGGTGGAAATGTGTTAGTAATCAAAGTGAAGGAACCACTGTACTAAACCATTGATTTTCTTCTACAAAGGCCTATGTAAATTACTATAATGCTTTCCCAATGTCACTCATCAACTAAATATCTGTAGTCTACTTGAAGTCAAGTCTAAGCTGTCAACCATGACGTTCTAGCATTTCCTTACACTCTTCCTCACCTGCGACCATGCTCCTGAAACTTTTGAGACTTGCTCAGAACCTCACCCTCCCATCCTCTCGCACACACTATGTCTAGTTCTATTTCAGCACCTTTACTCTTATTTTTCCAAAACCCAGAATCCTCCAAACCTCTGCCCTTAAAACCCATTGATTTCTTAACTGTCCACTCATCCATTTAGGTCAGGACACAGGGTTAAGGAAGACCTGCTTGGTACAGGGTAAAGTTGGTAGGCTGAGTATAGGCTCAGGCTTCTCCTCTGTCCTGAATTCCCCAAAATTACATTATATATATTTGTTTTGTTTTTTGTTCTTTTTCCCCCCAGAACAAGAAATACCATGGTTTTATTAAATTTGTATTTTACAGAATTTATGTCGTTAAATGTCACGTATTAAATAAGCTAATTCTTTTTATTTATATTTATTTTTAAAAATTTTTTAACGTTTTATTTTATTTTTTGAGAGACAGAGGGAGACAGAGCACAAGATGGGGAGGGACAGAGAGAGAGGAGGCACAGAATCCGAAGCAGGCTCCAGGCCCCGAGCTGTCAGCACACAGCCCGAAGCGAGGCTTCAACTCACGGACTGCGAGATCATGGCCTGAGTTGAAGTCAGACGCTCAACCAACTGAGCCACCCAGGTGCCCTAAACTCATTATTTTTAAAACATTCATTTTTAAAGTATTTTTCTCTAAGATTGAGTAAAATTCTCAATCTTACAATGTGTAAAATATCCCCCAACACACACACATACACACAGAGACAACACCCTTACAATCTCTACAAGAAATAAACAATTATTGATTATTTGTGCCGACAGGGTGGGACAGAGGACTAACTTAAATCAAATAATCTTTGCAAATTTCCTTTCAAGTTCATGGGAATGAATTATTTAACTGTCCACAACACCTGGTGTGGTGTTTTGGCATGAATAGATTGAATAGATGTTCATATTTTATTTTATTTTTAAAAGATTTGTTAATGTCTTATTTATTTTTAAGACAGAGAGAGACAGAGCATGAGTGGGGATGGGGCAGAGAGAGAGGGAGACACAGAATCCGAAGCAGGCTCCAGGCTCTGAGCTGTCAGCACAGAGCCCGACACGGGGCTCGAACTCACGAACTGCGAGATCATGACCTGAGCCGACGTCGGACGCTTAGCCGACTGAGCCACCCGGGCGCCTCTAATAGAAGTTCATATTTAAAAATAACAAATCCATGTCCACATTCGAAAATGAGAACGGGTACTCTCAACTAGCCTAGAACTGTCACAGATAGGAAGGCATCATAGAGAAATGAAGGAGAAAAGCATGATTCTCAGGGCATGCACAAAACAGGATGATATAAAATGAGCAAGAGGTTGCAAGGGACTCCGAGTCCAGAAGTGGAAGGACCGTGGAACAGGAGGGGCCTGGAGGCCCTGGGCACCTGGGGCCAGCCTGTGAGCGACAGGAGTCTAGTCCAGCCGGAACATAGACACTAAGCTTGAGAAAAGGAGGCAGGGCACAAGTAGGAAGGCAGTGACACCCAATACGGTGGGCTGGTTACTGATGTACCGTCATCCAGCCCCACAAATCCAGCCTCTTTTCCTTTTACTCTCACAAAGTGAGACCCTCCCTCTATTCAAGGCCAACCCTTCACTTGGGCTTTCTAAAAATTGAAATCTTGGGGCACCTGGGTGGTTCGGTCTGTAAGCGTCAGGATCTTGATTTCGGCTCAGGTCACGATCTCACAGTTTGTGAGTTTGAGCCCCCACGTCGGGCTCTGTGCTGACAATGTGGAGCCAGCTTGGGATTCTGTCTACTCTCTCTCTGCTCCTCTTGTACTCTCTCTCTCAAAATAAATACATAAGCTTCAAAAAAAAATACAAACTGAACTCTTTGACCTGTTCACTTCTAAAGAGTTTAAACGACTGCCATTTCAAATATGTCCTTTTCCACAAAAAAGCAAAAATGCTTCTGACACGGCCAGTGGAGGTGTGAGAATATGTGAGCCTAGAGGGTACAACTGCCAGAATGAGAAGTGCTGGTACAAAAGTATTCGGTTTTCTGCAGAGGATGGGTGTAAATCTGTAGCTACCCATTCAGAGGGGCTCCAAACCTTCCACGTGAACACGGATCCCACAGCAGGGAGATGCTCTTTGCTCCAGGTAACCACCTGGGTATCCCACTCCTTGACGCCTGCTCTCTCATCTCACACCCCTTCTCCACCCTTCAGTCAGAATCTTCCCCTTAATCCCGACCTGACATGCTTGGCAGTCTCAACTGCTTATGCTCTTTAATTTTTTTAATGCTTATTATTTTTGAGACAGAGAGAGAGACAGAGAGCAAGCAGGGAAGGGGCAGAGAGGGAAGGAGACACAGAATCAGAAACAGGCTCCAGGCTCTGAGCTGTCAGCATGGAGCCCGACGCGGGGCTTGAACTCACGGACTCTGAGATCATGACCTGAGCTGTAGTCAGCCGCCCAACCGACTGAGCCACCCAGGCGCCCCTAATTTTATTTTTTAAGTAGGCTCCCTGCCCAAGGTGGGGCTCGAACTCACAACCCTGAGATCAAGAGTCGCATGCTCTACCAAATGAGCCAGCCAGGCACCCCTCTATAGCTTATTCCCTATTATTTAGGTTTAAGGTGAGTTAACTGCTGTTGAGGCTGTAATTACTGAATAGAGACTTGACTGAGAGAAATGAATTGTCTAACATACGTTTTGTCAGATAAAGAAACAACTGAGGCTAATTCAATACAGCAATAATAAGTAGACAAACGGTCCATAATTCATTCGACACCAACTTATTCCTACAGAAGCCCAAGGAAAAGTTAGAAAATGTGTTTCCTACCTAACACTTCCAAATTCTAATTTCACAAGTTAAAATGGACATTTATACATTCAACTGAATAAATCAAGTAGTGTTCATTAGCACTCTGACACTAAATCTGCTTTTTCTACAGAACCGATGACGCTGCCACAGAAAATATTTATCAATCCATCCAAGCAAAGTTCCAACCTGAGAATCAATGATGTGACCATCTTGAGTAATACATTTCTGACAGTTCTGAAAGCTTCCTGGATGCATTAACACTTTAATGCAATGGCCAGACATTAATAGAAGTTCACGGAGTTATGGCAGGAGCCATGGAAGCAACCAATTAATCAAGTCAGCTTGAAATGTGAAAAGAAAAAAAAAAAAAGGAATACTCAGGAAAACATGCCGTTTATTCATTTTAAGACACATCAGGAGACTTAACCAGATACTAACCCATGAGCAAATACAGAAAGGTACTACTACGTTAATAACGGGGCTTAACAAAAAAGGAAACACAAATATAACTCAGTGAACAGCTTCCTCTTCGACAGGAAGGTGGTTTGGACCTGGGATCTGGACTGATTCTCAACTCTTCTTGGGGTCACGGATATGAAAATCTGGGGACCTCTGTGGAAACATACATACATGCAAGTTTTCCCATGTTACTTCAGGATGAAGAACGTGAGTTGACTAAGAGTTCTCTCCTACCTACTGAAACACGCTGAGCACGCTGACAATGACCGACCTAACTGCAGTACCCGAGATGCTTCTGCCATTCAGCCTGTACACTCCCTGCTCTGTAATCCATTTCCCCTTGCCCTTGATCTACAATACCCACTCCTACTCGCCATGCCTCTCTCAGCCCAGCATTCCCCAGTTCCTGGCCCACCCGTTTCTCCATAGATATCCTCCCACCCCCAATTCCTTAACTACTTCAGATATGGAAATAAATTCTATGTTTCAGTGGCTCAACTAAATCTGTATGCTGTTATTCCTCATTTTAAAAGCCTGTGAGCTGAAAATTTTACATTTACAGAGACGAAGAGATTTATCACAAGAGAAAAAAAAAACAGGAAAAAAAGAGGAAAATAGAGTTTTTCAAGAAAAAAAAAAGTTGTGTTATATGTCTGTTAATTTTTGTGTCTGTATTCCTCCTCCCCGCCCTGCCCCCCGCCTGCCACAGGTCCATACTAGGAAAAAATGCCTGTGACAATCAGGAGGTATTGGGAACAGAGAGAGGCCTGAGCACCCAGAGTGGGACCAGTACACAGCACACAGGGACAAGGGCAAGAGTTTCTTCCACACTAGGCCAGGACCAGAAGGCCAGGAGGCCAGGAGAGGGCTCTGGAAACAGAACCTGCAGATGCTGAGATGGTACTGAGCCCCAACTCCAGGAGTCAGCAGGTGCATTTTATACACCTCTTCAGGCAGCAGGCATTGTCCATGGCTCTACTATATATTCCAGATCATGATAGGACAATGCCATGGGACAAAGGTCAACAAGATAAGTGACTGGGGTGCCTAGGTGGGTCAGTCGGTTGAGCGTCAGACTCTTGATTTTGGCTCAGGTCATTATCTTGTGGTTCGTGAGTCTGATCCCTGTGTCGGGCTCTGTGCTGACAGCGTAGAGCCTGCTTGGGATCCTCTCTCTCCCTCTCTCTGCCCCTTCCCTGCTCATGAGCTCTCTCTCTCCCAAAATAAATAAAACAAGATAAGTGATTATGTATGGAGGGCCACTAAATGCAGCCACACTCAGCTACAGTTCATCTACAACGTTGATAATCCCTGTAGGGTGGAAATTACTTGCAAGTGAATTATTTCCCAATTAGATCAAATGTCACGCTCTCAAGGTAAAGTCCCTGGAGGCACCACTATACCTCTTTCCTTTATGGCACACTTTCCCCATGCCAAGCACTGATTGAGGTACAGGAAGAGACCTTTCTGTCTCTGCGTATTCATTGTTGAACTGAATCATCAAAAGACCCATATGATGCAGTTATGCAATCCCTGCTCAGATGGGAATGGGCAACTGACAGAACTGACCCAGAGCCAAACATACAGTCACAAAGATGGACTTTAAACACACCTCTCCCAGATTCCAAAGCCTGTGCTCTAAGCCTGAGTTTCTTCTCAGCTTCTCAAACTGTATCTAATGCGCATGCACACCCCTTGGCCATCTTGTGAGAATGTCGATTCCGGTAGGTGTGGGCTGGGACCCGAGACTCTGTGTTCTCACAAGCTCCCAACCCTGGTGGTGATCGTTGGGCCATGTTTTGAGGAGGAAGGGGCTCAATAAAGTATTGTGTGTGACAGATTCCATACTTACAGCTGTGATTTCTAAACGTCGAGATGGATGCCAATACATTCCCAAGGAGGTAACCGCTTTAACGACAAAAACACGCAGTATGCGTTATAGCTATTAAACTGTGCAGGGAGGTTTCTTTCTTTTTTTTTTTTTTTTAATTCAGAAAACACAACCTTATAACCTAAAACCAACTTTTAATGAGGTAAAATGAATATCCAGTTTCTCTGCACACGCTCCTGTTGTCTTTAGCCAGCAGAGTCTCTCCCACGTCCTATGCCCAAACCAGATGCATCCTGTGTTTCTACGAGGAAACCATCAGAACCTATTAAAATTACTGAGCACTGATAGCAGCCGGGACATGACAAATCACAGGCCAAGAGTCAGATACCACAGACTTTCAGGGCTTTGGGGGCAGGCCCATTTGCAACCAAATGATATTGTGTGAGGCTGGCATGCTGAGTACATGACAAACTGATGCAATTTCAGTGCTGTCTGTGGGCCGGGAGAGATTTCTCTGATGCTGGCTGTGGTTATTTTGCCCAATTGTGCAGAGTTCCCAGATTTGAATCACTTGGGGCTTGAAAGGGCTTCACTTGACAAGCTACAAATAATTACACTCTACTCCTTCCACTGTACTCTATTATTTTGCCCCCCTTATCTCCAGGAGTTGAGCTTTTGTGAACAAGCAAGGTCGGCTTCTATTTTGACCACGACACCACACAACATTGTTCTTTTCTGATATGATAAATAAAACGAGGCCCTGCAGACTAAACATTTTTATCAGGCCCATTTTCCACTTTTATAGGCGAAAGTCAACTTTGGGCCCAGTGGGAAGGGTTGAGCTGGACACAAGCCGGCAGGTAGGTGGCCGGGCCCTCCCTCAGGGATGCGCTCCAGGGCTGCGGTGACTGTCAACGCTCATTTGAACAATGGGACACCGACTGACAGATAAAGGGCACGTGAGCGGTAACTGTTACAGGTTTCCACAGCAAATCCCTTGCTCCCATTCCCCTCGTCGCTGACTCTGTTCCACCAGCCTCTTCGTTCAGATATTCTTAATGAAAAAGTTTTTCCAACTTGGGATACAATCGGAACCAAGCTGCCTTGTGTCCACGGCGCACTTCTGAGAAACCCCAGGGTCTCAGATTCTAGTGTGCTGTTCCACATGTGAAAGACACTCACCGAAGGCATATCCTAAGAACACTATGTTGATCACTGCTCCAGATACTTTGACTAGATGTACAACTTTGTATTTTCATATTTTTCCAATGTAAAGTCCAAGATTAAAGGAGGCAGGTTTGTGTTTAAAATACAAGCTCAAATAACATTTCATAAAGTTCTAGTCCCGAGAAAAGTTTCTTTTTTTGATCTGTAACAATGATGAACGTGGACTCAAACAAAGTCATCTAAATACCTTCTTTTAAAATTTATTTGTGAAGCAGGGACGCCTGGGTGGCTCAGTCGGTTAAGTGTCTGACCTTGGCCTCAGGTCATGATCTCATGGCTTGCGGGTTCAAACCCTGCATCGGGCTCTGTGCTGACAGCTCAGAGCCTGGAGCCTGTTCAGATTCTGTGTGTCCATCTCTCTCTCTCCCTGCCCTTACCCTGCTAGTGTTCTGTCTCTCAAAAATGAATAAAAATGGTAAAAAAACTTTTTTTAATTTGTTAAGCAGTAAGTGGGTCAGCCATCCACGTGTAATTCTTACAACAACTCTGATGGTAAATACAGAATTTCCTAGAATAAAATTTGTGATTGCTATCCCCGTTTTATTTATTTTTAAATATATATATTTTTAATGTTTATTCACTTTTTGAGAGGCAGAGACAGAGTGTGAGCAGGGCAGGAGCAGAGAGTGAGGGAGACACAGAATCCGAAGCAGGCTCCAGGCCCCGAGCTGTCAGCACAGAGCCCAACACGGGGCTCCAACTCACAAACCGTGAGATCATGACCTGAGCCGAAGTCGTACGCTTAACCCACTAAGCCACCCAGGTGCTCCTGTTATCCCCATTTTAGAGATCAGGAAACTGAGGCACAGAAAGGTACCTGATGCACTCAATGACTCACAGCTGGTAAACGATGGTGCTGGGAACTGAGCCCAAAGAGGGACTGGAGCCCTCTTCAATACTGCTTCCTATTGGGGCGCCTGGGTGGCTCAGTCGGTTGAGCGTCCGACTTCGGCTCAGGTCACGATCTCGCGGTCCGTGAGTTCGAGCCCCGCGTCAGGCTCTGGGCTGATGGCTCGGAGCCTGGAGCCTGTTTCCGATTCTGTGTCTCCCTCTCTCTCTGCCCCTCCCCCGTTCATGCTCTGTCTCTCTCTGTCCCAAAAATAAATAAAAAACGTGGGGGAAAAAAAAAATTAAAAAAAAAAAATTACTGCTTCCTATTTCCACAGCCCCACCTACATGAGCACAAGTCAAGCACAGGCTCATCTGTGTGGAAACCAAGAGCCTGGAGGGTACTCAGGTTGACCACACATACAAAACACAGTGAGATTAAATTCTCACCAGTAGCAGGACACTCTCCTGGCTCAGTTGATAGAGCATCCAAATCCTGATCTCAAGGTTTTGAGTTCGAGCCCCACACTGGATGCAGAGATTACTTCAAAACGAAATCTTAAAAAAAAAGAGATTCTCACCAGTAGCTGAAGAAGCTAAAACTTGAGATTTCAGCTCCCCAGAGTGGAGCGCTTTACCCCTGCCTCGCTAGAGGTTTTGCTGTGAACTGGACCCCTCCTTGTCCCTAAATCTGTCTTGTCCAATATGGTGGCACGCACCATGTGTTGCCATTGGGCATCTGAAATGTGCCTGGTCCCGAGAGAGAGGTGTCCTGTAAGTGTAAAACACATGCCAGGTCTAAGGAATTACTACAAAAAAATAATGTAAAATGTCTCATCAGTAACTTTTATATTGCTGACATGTTGAAATAATACTTTGATTTACTTGGCTAAATGAAATATGTTAGTACAGTTCATTTCACCTTTTTTTAAAGGTGATTAACAAATGTAAAGTCCTTTTTACCTTTTTTAAAATATGGCTACCAGAAAATTTAAAATCCTTGGGTGGCTCACATTCTATTTCTCCTAGACAGCGCTGCTCTAAACCTATCCCTGAAGCCCCAACTTTATATGGGCTGAATCCTCAACACACATCTGTAACCTGACAGGAAGAGTAACTCTAAGAACTGCCGTTTGCCCCCTCTTCTCCCCAAGTCTCATTCCCACTCATTCCCTCTCCTTTCTCACACCCTTGCCTCTTCTTGACCTTGAAACACTCACTGTCTGTGTTCCCAGTGAGAGAAACCCTTTACCTGACCCTGAGTTCCCTTCCTGCTGCTCCCCCAAGGTCCTGCCTCACCTCCGTGGTTGTTCTCCCCCTCGTTCCAATGCTCTGCCATCTCTAGAATCTCCCGACCGCTCAGTGGCCTCGCCTACCCTGGGCTTCCGTGCACTGGACATCAACCAGGCACTTGGAAGAGGCACCCGTCTCCCCGCCCATTCTCCCAACCCTGGTCCAAAGGAGGATGTTCTCTCATTATCTAGAAATTCTTGCTCGAGGCAGATGTGGCTGAAGGCGAGGCTGTTCATGGACCCTCCCTGAGTGGCCATCCTTCTGCTGTGTGCTCTCTCTCCCCTCTGCCCTTCCTGTCTAGGAAGAGCTGGACTCAGGGTGAGCCTCAAACATCCCCTGACGGAGGGGACGTCCATGTGGCTGCCATGCCTCACGCATGGCCAGGGTGGGGTCCCATGGGGAATCCCCACTCATTGGTTTACAGCCTTGAAGACAAGGGAGTAAGAAGAAAGGTGTTGGCTGCCGGGAGGAAGTAAATGAAACTAGAAAACACAGCTGATCAAGTACAGCTGGGGCAGCAGGAGAGGCTTTAGGACGGCAGGAGAGGCAGGAATATGTGAGACTCAGAGGCATGAGCACCGGGGACGTCCAGGCGCTGAGGGAGGCGGGGAGCAGTTCAGGGGTGTCAGGTACCAGGTGCCACGTGGAGAGGTAAGTAGAATGAGCCAAAGGCCACTCAATTATTTTTTTTATTCATCCTTTTCTGTTAGCTGCCAATTGCAGACAGTTTCTGAAGCCCACTGACATTCTCTTCAGAATCCCTCACGTCCATCCTGTGCCACTGTCCCGGTCCACACTGCCATCCTGATCATCTGCCCGTCCCTCCAGCCTAGACGAGGCCACAGCGACAGCCCAATACGGGGCTCCAGCCAAACCCCTATGGAAACATCCCTTACACCGAGCTAAGCTTCACCGGCATGACTTCTCACTTCCACATCGCTCGGCAGCTCGGAAACATGCTATGCCGCCCTGTTGACTTCTGCACAAAGTTAAAAGATTTCAGAGCTTCGGATCCCACCCTTAC
This sequence comes from Panthera leo, assembly GCF_018350215.1. Classification (NCBI taxonomy): domain Eukaryota; kingdom Metazoa; phylum Chordata; class Mammalia; order Carnivora; family Felidae; genus Panthera; species Panthera leo. Next base: position 101,031,592 of record NC_056679.1, on the reverse strand, counting down.
CTGATGCCAGTGATGGGTGTTCTCTCCTCCGCACCCCTCCCTCCAAGGCAACACAGATGTTCCACCCACTTGAACGTGCCCTGCTCTCCCCACTCCTCATCAAAAGTGGAAAGGCCTCTGACACCTTCCACGCTGGTGGCTGCCTGCCCTCCAGGAGCACAGAGAACAAAGCAATCGCCACGGGGCCCCTCTGTAAGCAGCTCTGCCCCAAGTATCCAGAAGACTTCCTTTCTCTCCCTACAACCGCCTCCGGCACACGGGGTACTGCTCCCTTCCCATCCCCTGTCATACAGTGTTCACTTACGTGGTCCCACCTATACTAGAGAGGGGCTCCTTCATACAAGCCCTATCCTTTCCACTTGCTTACCTAAATCATACGAAACCTTCAAAATGCACCTGAAGCATGATTCCCTGAGGGCACTTTACTCTTCTGATCTCCTTCTCAGAATCTCCATCCAGTGCAATTTACCATTTTGTATTTGTTACCAAAAAGCATTCATTACTGCCTCATAAGCACTGTCATTTCGTGCAGGCACTAGACTGCAAAATCTTTGAGGGCTGGAATCAGGCCTTACAGCTGTCAATATATATATCTGAATGTGAAGCAGGTATTCAGATACTTGATTTACTAAGTTACATTGTTAAGTATACTTAAAAAATTTTTTTTAACATTTATTTATTTTTGAGAGACAGTGTGAGGCAGAGCATGAATGGGGGAGGGGCAAAGAAAGAGGGGGGACACAGAATCCGAAGCAGGCTCCAGGCTCTGAGCTGTCAGCACAGAGCCTGATGCAGGGCTCAAACCCATGGACTGTGAAATCATGACCTGAGCCAAAGTCAGATGCTCAACCGACCGTGCCACCCAGGCACCCCAATTATATATATTTTTTTGAGAGAGAGAGAGAGAGAGAGAGAGAGAGAGAGAGAATGAATGAGAGCAGGAGCAGAGGAGAGGGGCAGAGGAAGAGGGAGAGAGAGAATCTTAAGGAGTCTGCGTGCTCAGCCCAAAGCCCAATGCAGGGCTCAATAACGCAACCTTGAGATCATGACCTGAGCCAAATCAAGAATTGGATGCTTAACTGACTGAGCCACCCAGGCACCCCTAATTGTGCTTCTTTATAACAGGTAAAGGCTTTGCTTCCACTGTATACTGAGACTAAAAGCACAGCGGGTCCATGCCAGGGATCATTCATAATCCCTATCCATCTCTTATGGAACTGTTCCTTAAAATTCACTCTCACAATGTCACAAATATATACATATAAATATAGATATAGATGCATTTTATTTTTAAATTAATTTATTTAAAATCAAGTTAGTTAACATACCATGTATATGTCACAAATATATTAATTAAGGAGTTGACTGGTTCAAACTGTGTTATGGTGCTTTCAAAGTATAATATTTCTTCATTTTTATAACCTAATGCTATTATAAATGGCCAAAAAAAATGAATATATCTGTAACATAAAGCAAATGTTGCCTTAAAAAAAAAACTCTCCAAATCTAAAAAACTGTAAAACAAATAATATATTTTCAAAATGACAGTACTGTAGCCAACTTAAGAACCCAGGGCCTATCCACATCCATTTAAGAACAGTCTGTACAGCACCTGAAGGAAACCAGTGGGCATGTTTATAAAGGCTTCAGTACAAAATAGTACACCAGAGATTCAGGAGGAAAGGGCATAGTTCCACAGTGTTCCATCATACAGTGAGGTGGTCTTGCACAGACCTAGGGCAGCCAAAGGAAGCAAAAAGTGGGCAAATCAGAGAAGTGTTGAAGTCCATTTCAGCATACAATCATTTTTGGCCACTGTTATTTAATAAGCCAGTTCTTGGCACTTCTGGTTCTATAACCATTTTTTATGTGAAAATGTTTCCTATAGTTTAACTCTACACATGACTGAACACTTCAGGTTGCAGGGTACTTCTTCAAATTACCAAAACTCACTGTACCACAGATCATCCTTAGTAGAGTTTCTGTTTTCAGTTCCTCTCTAGTGCTTAATGATATTACTGGAAAACTCTCTTTGGTTGCTTAAGTTAACCCCCAATGAACTGGGAGCATGTTTCAAATCTGCCCCCTAAACCTGCTCCTTATGTGCCCAAGAACACCCCCCCCCCCCCAGTCAGGCACTTGGGCACCAGCAAGGGCAGAGCTCTCAGGACCCAGATGGTTCGGGTAGGATCCTGGTCTTTGGGGCTTCTGGCTCTTTGGCCAAGAATAACCGTGCACGGCACCAGAACTGCAGCAGGCTTCACTGCAATTTCCAGAGCACAAAGTCTACCACACGCAATCCACCTGGCAGGTTAAATGACTCCCCACTACGCAGTGTGAACCCAAGAGACTGAGGGCCTCAGGGCCGGTGGCAATGAGCAAGAGAGCAGAGATGCCCAGGCCAGAGACAGAGGTGACACCACCAGAAGTAAAACGAGAACATACCATTCTCTGCCAGCTTGACGGATGCCCAATGATAAGAGCAGCTGCCTTTCAGTCCATGCCTTGCACTGTGCTAGGTGCCTGTTACTTATTATCTGCATTACTTTTCTCTCTTCGTGGCTCTCAATGCTAGTTCTCATCTTACAAACGAGGCGGCGCACTCCTAGAGTGTAAGCCTCAAGCAAAGGATGGCAGAATACTAAGAGAAGACTTCTTGACAAGTGCATCTTTGGATGGGCAATCCATAAGACTTATATACTTTTTCTCCATAAAAAAGAGGTCTTAATATGTGAGCTCTAGTGTTCTCAGTAATCTCTTCCCACAGCATCGATTTCTCATTTGTTAAAACTCTATCATTAATTGGTTTTGATGTTTATTTTTGAGAGAGAGAGAGAGAGAGAGTGAGAGAGAGCAAGCAAGCATGAGCAGGGGAGAGGCCAAGAGAGAGGGAGACACAGAATCTGAAGCAGGCTCCAGGCTCCGAGCTGTCAGCACAGAGCCCGACACAGGGCTTGAACCCACAAACTGTGAGATCATGACCTGAGCTGAAGTTGGACTAAGCCACCACCCAGGCACCCCTATCATTAATTGGTTTTGAAAGGGTGTGTCTACTGCTCAAAAGACACAGTTCTGGATAGTTCATGGATAAAATCAACAGGGGTTAAACTCTAACTCAACTTCATGAGCCCCCACATACTCAAATGTCTCTCAAATTTTTACTTGACAGGCATTCTTCTTGTCGTTTTAGTTTTCCTTTGGTGGTAAAGCAGAGGAACAGGAGATGAATTTATGGTTGCAATGGTACTCATGTCAGAAATCCCACACAACCCTCACTCAGGCAACCCTCTCTAGAAATCCAACATAAAGATGTAAGCTTTTAGAAACAAATGCCAACGCTAACTACTACAGAACTAACTACATACGTTAAGGGCTTTACACCCATTATTTCATTTGCTTAAACAATCCCTATTAGTTACGAAGCAGGAACTATCATTCCCACTTAGGGAGCCACAGCTCAGAGCATTTAGGCAACCAGTGGTCATCAAACACATAGTTAGGAAGTGGTTCCATGTCACCAACAGCAAAGTGCACTCTTCAACCGCACTGCTACTTCCCCTCTCATAGAACATCTTCCCAAAGAGGTCAAGTTTGCAAAATAACCATAACCTCAGCTTCTGCCTGACTCACAAGAGCTGGCTGTGATGCTGTGCTGTTCAATATCAGATCAAGTACAACACGCTGACCACGCTCCTCTCCACTTGACCAATCTCGTCTACTTACTGTCCCGTCCCTGCTTCCCCAGCATCTGAGACAACCTGTCGAGAGTCCCCTCTCCCAGACATCCTCCTGACTTTCACAAAGGTTTCCTGACTAAACGTTAGTGCCTGGCCTTCTGGGAAAAGGCTAAGCTGAGACTGTGAAGGCAGAGAGAGGCCTAATAACAGGAGTGATACTTACTGAGCCAACTATAGTATGGGGCAAACACCTTGCCAGGCATATCACATGCACTATTTCTTTTTTCTTTTTTTTCTTTTTTTTGAGAGAGAGAATGAGAGAGAGAAGGAGAGACAGAGCACAGCTGGGGAAGGGCACAGAAAGAGGGAGACACAGAATCTGAAGCAGGCTCCAGGCTCTGAGCTGTCTGCACAGAGCCCGACGTGGGGCTGAAACTCACGAACCATGAGATCATGACCTGAGCCAAAGATGGACGCTTAACCGACTGAGCCACCCAGGCGCCCCTCACATGCACTATTTCATTTAAAGGTGGCAAGGACACTGCAGGTTGGGTACTTGGCAGTGGCTGTATGGGTTAGGTACTAATGTTAACCCATTTTAAAGACAAGGAAACTCAAGTTCCCAATGTGTTCAAATTTAAGCTTATTAACATAACACAACCATACGTATACGTTCAGCAATCCGCGGGGCAACACACGATTAGTTTACTACAGCTCCAGTGTACCTTGTGTTCACAAACAGGGAGAATCCCTTTGCGAGAGAGAGTTTTGGAATGTCATGAGGGTCTTGGAGAGAAAATAAGGAAATGATGGCATCCCCAGGGCCCGGTACAGTGCCTGGTATACTGCAGGCCTTCCAGCACCATTGGCTGAATAAATGAATACAAGTAAATATTGGGGCTGATAAAATTGTGTCCCACACTCCACTTCTCTGCCTCTTTGCCAACCCTCATCCGCTGCTACCTCTTACAGCTCCCACCTGGCATTTCTTCCTGGCTCTCCCGGCCAGTCCCCTCTTCAGACCACGTAGAGTACCCAGGTTGCAAATGTGCTGCTGTGGAGCAGATCACATAAACTCTGAACTAAACTTCCAATTCAACAGATCGCCAGCCTCCCCTGACACCCATTTAGAATCCTCTGGGCCACAGAAAGATGAGGCCACAGAAGGGCTCCCGGGTGCCTCAGTGGGTTGAGCATCTGACTCTTGATTTCGGCTCAGGTCATGATCCCAGGGGCATGGCATCAAGCCATGTGGTCAGACTCTGTGCAGACCATGGAGCCTGCTTAAGATTCCCTCTCTCTCTCTCTCTCTCTCTCTCTCTCTCTCGGGTGCCTGGGGGGCTCAGTCAGTTAAGCATCAACTTTGGCTTCGGTCAAGATCTCACGGTCCATGACTTCAAGCCCCACATTGGGGTCTGTGCTGACAGCTCGAAGCCTGGAGCCTGCTTTGGATTCTGTCTCTCCCTCTCTCTCTCTCTCTGCTCCTCCCCTGCTCATGCTCTGTCTCTCTTTCTCTAAAAATAAATAAACGTCAAAAAAATTTTTTTTAAATATTCTCTCTCTCTCCCCCTCTGCCACTCTCCCCCACTCTTGCATGCTTTCTCACTAAAATAAAATACAATTTTAAAAAAAGATGAGTTCCACGGTACTTTTTTAGACCCAAGAGTCAGTAAAGGAGCAAACCCTGACTGTAGAAAACAGCTTCAAAACAAAACTCTAGGTTAAAACATCATGTGTTAAAACTGAACCTAGCAAAGCTGAACAATGATGAGTCAGAAGTCAAAAGTTCTACTTCTGGGGGCACCTGAGCAGCTCAGTCAGTTAAGTGTCCAACTCTTGATTTTGGCTCAGGTCATGGTCTCACAATTTGTGAGTTTGAGCCCCGTGTTGGCCTACAACTTGTGACTTTGAGCCCCACGCGCTGACAGTGTGGAGCTGGCTTAGGATTCTCTCTTCTTCTCTCCCTCTCTCTACCCCTCCCCTGCACTCGCTCTCTCTCTCTCTCTCTCTCTCCCTCTCTCTCAGTTCAGAGCAAAACACCAAGAATGGGTCTGGATAGGGGATGGCCTCACTCCCACTGCCAAGCCAGTGCCATATAATTAAACACTTATAAATGGAGGCAGGATTGTCTGGCCTCTTCTAAAAAGACTTTATGTTTGCAGAATGTAGAAAACCAATTCAAAGTTTTACCTGAGAACACTGTTAAGCATCTAAAGCAAAGAACAGTCGCTGAACATCACCTAGGGGTTCTGTGATTGACAAATAGTTGTCAATAACTCGATGTTTAAACATACCATCGGCACTCTTCACGTGTTCTTACAGATGAAATGACTAGGACACTGTAGATGTCATTCTCTAATACGAAAGCACTGCAAGGTTTTTTTGATACTACTTTTTTAAAAGAATTCGTTTAAAGCAGTGCATTAAATATAGAGTTATTCAAAAGTAAGGAAAAAGGAAAAACTTTCATAGTAGATGACAGGAAGGTAAAATATATCATGACATTTTACCCATTCTGTCAAAGATTTAATTAGGAGTACCAGAAATGGGGCACCTGGCTGGCTCAGTCCACTACCCATGTGACTCTTGATCTTGGGGTTGTAAGCTCAAGCCCCACATTGGATGTAGAGATTACGTAAGATAACAAACAAAAAAAAAGTACTAGAAATAACAAGAGCCACCCACATGGCGAGTTCCTACTCTGTGCCCAGAACTTACAAGGATGCTTTCAGAGAAAAGGAGGTAAGCATTTTAGGGAAATGAGGCCCAGGAAGGTTTATGACTTGTACAGCACAAGCACACTCACTAGTATCACACCTAGAATGTGGAACCAAGTCTGTCTGGCTCCAAAGTTTAGAAATGACCCTCCTTAGAAGTTCCTCAAACCGGCTGAGGTCAGAAAAGCTTAAGTTCATTTGGTTGATGGCTCCAAAGAATCAAGAGTGGTTCAGGCCCTCAGTCCTAGATGCACTCCTGCTGAATCACAATGTGAACCGGTCCTTCAAAGCTTTAAACAAATCTAACGTTTCTCCTCCTCCGTGCTAACTCTGCACTCTATAGGGCGTCTTTTTCAGAACAGCGTAAGTCACTTCATAATTTGCAGGCTTGGCTACAAATTAAAATCAACTGGAGAGCTTTTAAACCATACCAAAGCTAGAGCCCCAGTTACATGAGAATCTCTGGGCAGAAAGTCTGAAAAGTCTATGTGTTTAATCTCTCCCAAGAACCATAGACTTACCCTATTAAGATGTATGGGGACAAGTAACCTGCCTTAATGATCTCCACAAGAATCTTGGGGACATTTCTATGGCAGTGCTCTATTTCTACTGCTCATTAGAATCACCCAGGGAGCTTTATAAAAACTCTCATGCTCAACCCATATTCCAGAAGCACCAGACTCCCTGAGGGTGGGACCCAGGCACTGGCAGTTGGTAAAGGTCTCCAGGTGATCACAGGGTGCAGCGTGGGCTGGGCGCCACGGCCTTAGCAGCTCATTATTTGCACCAGAATCCAAGCCCCGATTTGGACAGAGATCCAAAGTGCTACCTACCAGCGGCACCATCACATCGACTATGAGCCTATTTTCTCCTCCTCCCTGCCTCCTCCCTTAGCATCGGCTGCCACCCAGAAGTCTTTCCATTCATCAATCACTTCTTACGGGCAGGCCCACTTAAGAGAAATGCTACATGACTGTCTCTCTGTCCTTCAGAAGCCTTCCCACTACTGAATGATTCATCTCCTGGGCACATGCAACATTTGTCATTCTCTTGCCACTTTCAATTTCAGTATCCCCACTTCCTTTTCTCTCTTACTACTATTTTCAATACTGTCCCTTCTTTTGCCCTTCTGGGCAATCTGGGTTAATGCTGCTCTGGGTACACTGAAGCCTAGTTACAAAGCTACTAGCTAAGGACCCGCACTGTGGCTGAAATTGAACTGATATCCCAGCACCAATGCCATTCACTGCAGGCAGGCTGAGCAGACGTCCTTTTTGGCTTTGGAGGGGAGTGGAAAAGTTCCTGTGGATGCAATGTTTTCATGTAGAGGAGGTTTGTCCTGCAGCTTCTGGAGATGCCACGCAGCTTCTGGAGAAGCAAAGCTCAGAAGGTTCTCCTGAATTCCCAAAGCACACTCTTGACTGCCTACAAAGATCTTCATGGTTTAAAACAAAACAAAACGACCTTTGTGCATTTCAGTTCTAAACTTCTGAAGTATGTGAACCTTCTGGCATGGGTCATAAATGAAATAAATTCTACACTGATAGCAAAATGCTTTTTATCCAACAATATTTCTATGCAAAAGCAGCAGCATTCATTGTGAGGACAGCGTCTCAAAGGGCAAATGAGCTGTTGATTAAAGCTTCCCTAGAACGTACACTACTTTGGACTACTAATGGCTGGCGGACAAAATCCACTCACATCTGCACCCTGCAAACCATCCTCCTTCCACATACACATGACAACATCAATGAAAAAGTTCAGAGCACTAAGAACATGCTTTTGCCTGGTAATGTACTTCCTGCACTACGTAAGACTGTTCATTCCTTTGCAAAATTTATTTTCAACACTATTTCAGGTTATTTCTGCAAAATTACCCGTGTAAAACCCACCATGAATTCAGAGTCTGCGATGCAAAAAAAAAGCGCATCTGATTTCTTTACAAATTATAAGGTAAAAATGTAGCAATAATTTACTCCAGTAATTTTTATGGGAAAGATCAGGGTTATTGACTTTTAAAATAAGGTTTCTCTTGACTAAGTTAATTTCACTCCTGTTCCTAATAATTGGTATTTGAGAAGGAATTTTAGGATAATATTTAAAAGTTAATTAAAAACAGTGTAAGCATTCGTGTCAGTCAAGCATGACCTCTGCTCTACAATGCATTTAAATGCATGCCACCTTGACCTGTAACACAGCAGTGTAAAAAATTTTGGTCAATATAAATCAAATGTACACTAATTTATTCAGCAGGTTCCCTAGTATCTGAATCAACATTAGAAATCTAACCAGTATTTGTTATTCTGTTATTGACAAAAGGAAGCATATTTAAATGATAACTAGTACTCATGGGTGTCATTTGGAAGTTAAATTGTTCCCCAAGGACAGCCTGCGTAAACATCTACATTTAAAGGTCATTTGCCACCAAATTATGAACAACTGTTGCATTTATTAGCACAGGCTCGATAATTTGGAAGCTGCCGCCATCAATTTTTACTGACAATGAGATCTAATTGTCCACTAATAATAAACAAGGAAAGCAGGCCTTTTCTACAAAATTTTATTCCCTGCACTACGATCACGTTTGGGAAATGGAGGTGCAAACCTTCCACGGGTATGCATCTGAAGGAAAGAACCTTCCAAGAGCAAGAAAGCACTAAACATAGTTTACCGTAAATATCAGATCCTAAAATATTAAAGTGTGTTTTCTCGTGTCACACACATCTGAACTAAAACAAAAGAAAGAAAAACACTACCATGTTTATTGATGAAGTGGTTCTTTCAATTTTAAAAGGAAGTGTGATGGTGAATTCTACCGTGGGGTGCCCAGATATTTGGTCAAACATTGTTGTCTGTGTTTCTGTGAAGTGGTTTTGGGTGAGATTAATATTTCAACCTACAGACTGAGCAAAGCAGATTGACCCCTATGATGGTTGGCCTAGGAGTGCCTGAGTGGCTCAGTCGGTTAAGCGTCCAACTTCGGCTCACGTCAGGATCTCACAGTCTGTGAATTCGAGCCCCACGTTGGGCTCTGTGCTGACAGCTCAGAGCCTGAAGCCCAATTTGGATTCTCAATCTCTCTCTCTCTCTCTCTCAAAAATAAATAAACATTTAAAAAAATTATAATGTGGTGGGCCTCCTTTGATTCTGGAGGCAACTTACTCTGAGTGTGTTATTCCAACCCCTTTACCAAATGACCCGAAGAGCTAATGCTTTCGACTAGGGTCCAGAACAAGAGAAGGATCTGCAAGAGGTCCACAGTGCTGTGCAAAGTGCTTTGCCACATGGGTCAATATGATCCACCAGATCCCATAGTGCATGAAGTGGCAGAAGCCGATAGGGATGTTGTTTTGAGCCTCTGGCAGGCCTCCACAAGTGAACGACAGCACAGGTCCTTAGGAAGTTAGAGCAAAACCCTGGCCATCCTCCATGAATAGCTACTTTCCTTTTGAGACAGAGTTCTTGGCTTGCTATTGCACCTTAGGAGGGACTGGAGGCTTGACAAGAGACTACCAAGTTACCAGGCGATCTGAGCTGCCCTTCACGAAGTGGGTGTTATCTGACCCACCAAGCTATAAAGCTGGGCACAGCAACACTCGGTTACCAAATTAAAATGGCATATGCATGATCAAGCCCAAGCCGGTCCTGAAGGCACAAGTTATGTGAAGAAGTGCCCCTGGCCCCCACTCCTGCCGCACTAGCTTCCCTCTCCAGCCTGCACCTGTGGCCTCATGAGGAGTTCCCCAGAATTAGTTGACAGAGGAAGGACCTGGTCGATGGAGGAGTCTGTACCATATGCAAGCACCTCCTGTGAATGTACACCTGGGCCATCTAGTCCCTCTCTGGGACAGCTAGGAAGGACAAGAGTCAAGGGAAACCCTCCCTGGGGGCAGATTTCAAGCAATGCACCTAGCAGTTCACTTGGCTGAAAAGGAGAAGCAGTCAGATGTGTGATTAGATACTGATGCATGGGCTATGGTCAATAGTTTGGCTGGATGGTCAGGGAAGTGCAAAGAACATGACTAGAAAACTGGCTCTGAGGAAAGGGGAAGATGAGGTTACCTTGACAGACCTCTCTGAATAGGCAGAAGAAGAAGAAGGAGGAGGCAACAAAGGAGTAGGAAGAGGAAGAGGAGGAGGAGGAAGAGAAAGGGAAGGGGAAGGGGAAGGGAGGAGGAACATGTGAAACTTTTTTGTGTCTCATGGGAACGCTCATCACTAGTGACTGCAGCAAAGGAGGATTTTAGCAATCAAGTAGATAGGATCACTTGTTCTGCAGATGCCAGTCAGGCTCTCTCCCCAGTCACTTCTGTCATTGCCCAATGGGCTCACAAAATGGCCACGGGGACAGGAATGTAGGTTATGCACGGGTTCAGCAACATGGACTTCCACTTTGTGAGTCCAGTCTGGGTATGACCACCACTGAGTGCCCAATCTGCCAACAGTAGAGGCCAGTTCTGCACCTCCAATCTGGCACCACAGGAGGAGGCTGATTACATTGGTTACACTTCCATTGTAGAAGGGACAGTGTCTGGTTCTCGCTGAAATAGACATTTATTCTGGATAAGGATTTGCCTTCCCCGTGTGCAATGCTTTTGCTACAACTACCATTCTTGGACTTACGGAATTCCTTATCCATGACCGTGGTATTCCACAGCACTGCTCTGATCAAGTGGCTCATTTCACAGTAAACAAAATGATGCAGTGGGTCCATAAACATGGAATTCACTGGTATGATCATGTTCCCCACTGTCTTCAAGCAGGTGGCTGGAAAGAATGGTGGCATGGCCTTTTACACACTCGGTTACAGTGCCAGCTGGGCGGCCACACCTTGCAGGTTTGGGACAAAGTTCTCTAAGTGGCCGTATATGGCCTGAATCAGTGTCCAGTACCTGATGCTGTGTCCCCATAACCAGAATTCGCAGTTCTAGGAATCAAGGCATAGAAATGGGAGTGACATCACTCATTATTACCCCTAGGTGCCCAAAATTATTGCTTCCAGTCTCTGTGACTTTATGCTTTGTTGGCCTGGAGGTCTTAGTTCCACAAAGATGAATGCTTCCACAAGGAGACACAGCAATTCTACTGAACTGGAAGCTAAGACTGCCACATGGCCACTTTGAGCTCCTTGTGTCTCCGAATCAACAAGCAAGGGAGGGGATGACTGTGCTGGCTGGGGTGACTGATCCTGACTAGCAAGGGGAAAGGGGACCACAGTGGAGACAAGGAAGATCAAATGTAGGATAGGAGGAGATCCTTAATGGTGTCTCTTAGTAGTAAGATGCCCTGTGATTAAAGTCCATGGAAAGCTACAATGACTCAATTCAAAAAGGACTACTAATGGTCAAACCCCTCAGGAATAAAGATCTGAGTCACCCTACATGGTAAAGAACCACAACCAGCTGAGGTGTTCACTGAAGACAAAGGGAATACAGAGTGAGCAGCCAAAGAAAGTAGTTATAAATACCAGCCATGACCATGTGATAGGTCACAGAAATGAGGACTGGAATTGTCAAAATATTCCCTCCTTATTTTGTCTTCAGTACGTTTATGTGCTCACCTATTAACATATGTAAAGCAGGTATCTTTTTCTTCCCTCTCATCACTTTATCATGGAACATAAGAGGTAATGACTTCATATTGCAGAATTTAAGGAGTGCTAACTTAACATCATAGTATTTAACTTAGGGGATATCAAGGAGAAGAGTACACATGACTCAGGATTCATCACCTCTTCGGGGTAAGGGGTTCACGTGTTTTCAGTTGCACACTAGAGAGTTGTATCTTGCTGGGCAGAACTACGACCTTGTCAGTGTTTTTATTTGTAGCTTAGGTATGGTGTGAGGAGATGTGCAGGCGTGTCCACGTGACAAAGGGTAGGTTTGTGATGGTTACTGTTATGTGTCAAGCTGACTGGGGCACAGGGCACCCAGATATTTGGTCACACATTTCAAATTGAGCATGTCCAAAATAGGATTTCTGATCTTTCCTCCAAAATCTGCTCAACCCAAATTCTTCATTTCAGTAGTCCTCCTATTGGGTCTTTTTTTCTCACACTCCAAATCCAATCCATCAGTGAATCCCACCGGCTCCATGAGCAGAAATCTACCCACAATGCAACCTTCTTCCACTATGTCTACTTATAGAACTGTTCTCAGCCATCATCATCTTTTACCCAGGAAAGTACAATAGCTTGTTAATTGAGCTTTGTGGCTACACCCAATACTCCTAGAGTCTGTACTCACCAAAATGAGAATGATCTTTTTTTTTTTTTTAATGTTTATTTATTTTTGACAGAGAGACAGAGCTTGAGGAGGGGAGGGACAGAGAGCGGGGGCGGGGTGGATGGGAGGGAAACACAGAATCCAAAGCTCCAGGCTCTGAGCTGTCAGCATAAATCCCGAGGCAGAGCTCAAACTCACAAACCATGAGATCATGACCTGAGCCAACTAAGCCACCTAGGTGCCACGATACTGATCCTTTTAAAACAACTCCTGTCACCACCACATAAGGGCAGGGATTTCCATGTGTTTTCTTCACCGTGTCCTCAGCGTCTCAAAGAGGGCCCGGCACATGGCTGGTGGCCAATACTTACTAAACCTCATTACTCCTGCTTCCCATCTCTGAAAGTAGAAGTCTTCTCAGTGCCTACCGGGCCTACCAGCTCAGTCCTCGCCACCCGCCAGTCTACCTCACATTGTCCCTCTACCATATTACCTGTGGCCTCATCTCGGACCACCCTCTATTCTCTGATTCAGTCCAACTGCCCTGGACTCATTTCTATTCCTAAAACACAGGGGGCACATTCCTATCTCATGCCCTTGGTGCACATGCTGTTCCCTCTGCCCGAAACACTCTTCCCCTAGATTACCTCATGACTCACCCCTCATCAACCTCCGGGCTCAGTTCTACTGTTATTCTCCCAGGGAGGGCTTCTCAGTACTCTTTACTCCCCTTCCCATGTATATTTGGATCAGTGGCACTTATCACTATCTGAGATATTATGTATAATGTACTTGTCAGGTCTATGTCTGACCCTCTCCACCCATCCAACTAGAATGTAAGCTCCTTGAGGGGACACTTCACTGCTCTGTTCACTGCTCTATCTCCAACAGGCAGATTAGTGGCCTAATCAATTAGTGGCCAATCAAGCCACACGGCTGGCTGTCAATAAACATTTGTTAAACAAACGATTAGTTGCCATATTTTCTTGACATTATAAACAATGTTACAAGGAATAGCTTCATGTGTCTACCTTTGTGCATTTGTGGGTAGAGACCAAAGAATGGGAAAGGTTAAGACTAAGAGTATACATTTTCTTTAATAAATATTGCCAAGGGGCGCCTGGGTGGCTCAGTCGGTTAAGCAGCCGACTTCAGCTCAGGTCATGATCTCGTGGTCCATGAGTTCGAGCCCACGTCGGGCTCTGTGCTGACAGCTCAGAGCCCGGAGCCTGTTTCAGGTTCTGTATCTCCCTCTCTCTGACCCTCCCCCGTTCATGCTCTGTCTCTCCCTGTCTCAAAAATAAAATAAACGTTAAAAAAAAAAAATTTAATAAATATTGCCAAATTGGCTTCCAAAATACATCTTCCCAGTTACAGTCTCACCAACAGGGTGTTAGAGAACCTGTCCCCCCTCAGCCCCATTCCCATCAGTACTGGTTTTTATCATTTTCATTTTACCTATTCATTTTTTTTTTTTTTTCAGTATGCTCTATGCCCAACATGGGACCTGAACTCACAACCCTGAGATCAAGAGTCACATGCTCTATCCACTGAGCCAGCCAGGAGTCCCTTGCCTATTCACTTTTTAAAAGTCTGTTTTACTTTGCTTTTCTTTAATTACTGGTGAGAGTGACTATCTTTGCATATGTTTCGGTCATTTTGTACCTCTGATGTCTTTATTCTCTTACAAACCAACCAAGCAACCAACCAACATGTTCATTATTTACAGCTGCTTCCAGGATAAAATTCTAAGTATCCACAGTCCCACTAACCACTCAACCCAAACTCCAAACTCGTGTTCTACCCCCACTACCTACCCCTCCTTACTGACTCCCAGTACTTCCTACCCTTCACCACGTGCTGCCTGGAACCAGAACCGGAAATGATCTTCCCTTGCCCAAACTGGCAAACTTCCACTCATCCTTCCTGAGCAAGCATTCAGATCAGTTGCCCCTGAGCCCACAACACTAGTACAATGCCTGGGAGACCTAAGCACATAATACATAATCACGTGAATGAGTGTTTTCTCTACCTGCCTTGTGTAATCCTGACAGTAAGAACAATATCCATCCACTAGCAAGGTAGACAGAAGGGTGAGGGTGAAGAGGAGAGAGAAGCTTCTAGTTTCTCAAACAACTTCTAAATGCCTAAATGCAAAGAACTAAGGAAAGGCGTCTGGTAGGACTCAACTTACACACTGATTCTTCCCTCGAGTGAGAATTATAGGGTGAAAACCTAAGTCATTTGCCTTTTTAATAAAAATCAACAAGGGGACAATAGTTTATTTCAAATACCCACCCACCCAATACCTACTTCAAAAAGAAAGAAAGAAAGAAAGAAAGAAAGAAAGAAAGAAAGAAAGAAAGAAAGAAAGAAGAGAAAAGCAACCACAAGGAACACTAGCATGTTTCAAACATGCCCAAACTAGTCATCAGCCATTGAGCCAGCAAATTACAAAGAGTGTATACTGAAATACCACTGCTTACCTATCAGATTGGCAAACACCCAAGGGCCTGACAACACATTCAGCTGGCAAGCTTGTGAGGAAACACATAATTTCATAAACTGCTATAGGAATGCAAAATAACACAATCCTTAAGGAAGGGGATTTGACAATGTCTAGCAAAATTAAATAGGCATGTACCTTTTGATCCAGTAACCCACTGCTAGGAATCTATCCTAAAGATGCCCTGACAAAAATACAAAAACTCATATGCACAAGGCTAATGACTGCGGCCAAAAATGGAAAACAACTGAGCTATTGAAAAGGAGGTGGCATCTTTAATTTTTTTTTTTTAATGTTTAATTATTTTTTAGACAGAGAGAGACAGAGCATGAATGGGGGAGGGGCAGAGAGAGAGGGAGACACAGAATCGGAAGCAGGCTCCAGGCTCTGAGCCATCAGCCCAGAGCCCGACGCGGGGCTCGAACTAACGGACCGTGAGATCGTGACCTGAGCTGAAGTCGGACGCTCAACCGACTAAGCCACCCAGGCGCCCCGAGGAGGTGGCATCTTTAAATATGCCCGTGGGGGGGTGAACTACAGGTATATTGTTAGGTTAAAAGAAAAAAAAAAGCAGGTGGAAAAAAATGTTTTAATACACTACTGTTTAATTTTAGACCACAGTTTCATCTAAGGGTACAAAAATGTACCTGTATTTGTTTATATTTTTTTAATGGAAAGATAAACAACTTTTTTTTTTTTTAATGGTCATCAAAGGGAGAGGAAGAGAGCAGAATGAAGGGAACATAAAAAGAAGCCAGTTTCAGCAGATAAACCTAAGGCAGTACATACTTTACACAGGTATAAAACAAAATCAGTTTCTAAAAAAAAAAGCCCTAAGGTGGAGGCTGGGTGACACAGTCTGTTAAGCACCCGACTCTTGATCTCACAATGTATGTGTCTGAGCCCAGCATCCGGCTCTGTGCTGATGTGTATAATGTGAGACAAACTAAACTGCTAATCATGATATTCCAATTCCATCAAGCTCAGCATTTAAAGTACTGAGATTTTCGATGTGAGACAAAAGACACCACTGAAGATAAAAGATCAAGATAAAAATTCCTGTTGGCCTCAACTTAAAAAAATTCCTCTGCTGTGACCACCGAAGTGATCTCGAAACCTTCACAAACCCTGTGCCCAGCTCATGGTCTCTAAATAGCATTTCTCAATACAAGCAACCAGAGGTCTTTAGGGAAAACCCTAATTCCAGACCTGGAGCAGGAAAGGTAAAAGATGTACCCTGAATACCTTGTTAGGAAGCAAGGAAGTGATCAAACACCACTAAGATTGTGTCAGTGACACAGCACCCAATTTGAAAATGCCAAACTTTTGAGGGGGGCCTGGGTGGCTTAGTCAGTTAAGCGTCTGACCTTGGCTCACTTGGGTCATGATCTCGCAGTTCGTGGGTTTGAGCCCTGCATGGGGCTTGCTTCTGTCAGCACAAAGGCTGCTTTAGATTTTCTGGCCTGCTCTCCCTGTTCCACCCCCTCTCCAGCTCGTGCTCTCTCTCTCTCTCTCAAAATAAATAAAACGTTACAAAGAAACCAAACTTGAAAGATGGCCAAAGAGGGGCAAAAAGTATATCAGAATCATAAATGCAAGGGACTACATTGTATCGAATATGCGAATATCCACAAATTCATAACAATACTAATTTTTTTAAAGACAGCCTCTCTGAAAACCTTTAATTTGTGATCTTTGAGGCAGCCAACTTATGGTTTTGAAAAATAAATAATAAAAGAAAGAAGCAGGCATTTATCCTGCTTTTCCTGGAAAAACTACACCTCAGGGTAACCAAGTTACGAGGCAAAGTTTCTTTGTACACATGTATTCAAGTCAATAAATGAAGGAAGAACGATAAAATTAAACTATCAATACTTAGCAACCACTAAGGGATTAAGAGATCTAGGCAATGCTCTTCAAGGGCTGCTAGCATCACAAATCAAAGCTGAAAATGACCCAGCCTCTGCCTTTTCATGACGTAAGCAAATGAAAAAGGTATCATAGGGATGTAATCAGCAAAATTCAGTGGGGAAAACTCTATGGGACAAATGTCACAGCTTATACAACAAAATAATTGTAAAAGAAAAAAGAGAAAGAGAACGAGATGGTAAAAGAACTTAGAGATTAAGGGGCACCTGAGGGGCTCAGTCAGTTGAGTTTCCGACTCTTGGTTTCTGCTCAGGTCATGGTCTTAAGGCTTCGTGGGGTTCAAGCCCTGGTTGGGGCCTCCGTACTGACAGTAAGGAGACTGCTTGGGATTCTCTTTCTCTGCCCCTCCCCAACTTGCTCTGGGTATCCCTCAAAACAAACAAATTAAAAAAAAAACAAACCCAGAACTGTTTAAAAGAGCCTACAGATTAAAAAAGATTAAGGACACATACTAAGCAATCACATGATATGGACCTAGTTTCAATCAAATTCAAACAAACTACATTTAAAAAAAGAACATGCTTGGGAAAATAAAGAAAATGTAAAAATGAATTGATACTTATGATAATAGAAGAATTGCTGCTTTTTTTTTACTGTTCATTTTTAAAGTGTCTGATAATTATATTAGGATTATATTTTTAAAGGGGAATCTTCGTTTTTTAGACATACATGCTGGAAATACTCAGAGACAGGTCTGAGATTTGATTCACAATGAAAGAGGGGAGAATGTGAGGGGAAACGAAGCTGGCTGTAAGCTCATTATTTTAAAAGCTTAGTAAAGGCATCATTTTCTTCACTGCTCTATATGTTGGAATTTTTCATAACAAAAAAGGGAGGGGGGCAAGACAACAGGAAATTAAAACAGAAAAAGCATATTCAAAGCAAAATAACAGAAAATTGCATTGAAAATCTGAATAAGAACCTGGAAAACCAGCATAAGAATGCAAGGTGTGAGCCTGATGGCCCCAGTGTTTTGCAGGGGTGCTGGGAGTGGGGTAGAAAAGAGGAGGTGAGAAGCATGTATCTCTAGGCCCTCTAAAATATATCCTAATCACTTATGTAGCATCTTGGAAAAAAAAAAAACAAAACAAAACATAGGCAGTAAATAAGGCTAGAAAACAAAACCTGAATTGATCACACAGTTTGAAAGTTGTACTAAGAATATGAAATGAATCCATGGTGTTACTTCTGAAGTACTTCAGAGTATTTGCAAAGATTTTATTTTATATAGCAGATGACTATTTCTCCTGGACTTTTGTTTACATTATTCATTGATATTAAAGAGCTTAAAAAAAAAAAAAAAGTTAACTTCAAGGCAGTCCCTACTATTAAGAATAAATTATAAACATAGCTTGATACGTTATTCCTTGCACTTTGCAAGAATTATGTCATTTGAGCCTCAAACCACTCTACAAGGTATTCTCTTTTACAGATGAGGAAAATAAAGCACAGGGGATGAAGTGACTTGTCCAAAGTCAGACTTCAAGCTAAATGTTAGAGGGAAAATTTGAATGCAGACAGCATGAGTCTCTAGCCTGAGCCTTTCACCGTTAGGCTGTGACAGCCTCTGTCACAAACTGTTGGAACAGAACAAGTAGGCTTTTTGCCAAATGGTAAAAGTTACACATAAAGCAACTAAAACAGCTAAAATTTGATTTGATCCATACAGGTTCGTTTCTAATGACACACACGCCTCATTTTTGAGACAGTGTGCTGTAATGTGGACTACTAACTTACTTTCACATCACATCAGACAAAACTAAATGCAACATGATATCCTGGATTGGACATTAGTGGAAAAACTGGTGAAATGCAAATAAAGTCTGGAGCTTAGTTAATAGTAATATACCAATGCTAGTTTCCTTGTTTTGACATTACCATGGTGATACAGGATGCCAACGAGGGAAACTGGGTGAGGGGTATACAGGTACTTGCATTTTTTAACTTTGTAACTTTGCTGTAAATCTAAAATTATTTTACAATTAGAAGTTTATTTTAAAAAACACATATGGAGCGCCTGGATGACTCAGTCGGATGAGCGTCCGACTTCAGCTCAGGTCATGATCTATCTCACAGCTTGTGGGTTCAAGCCTCGCGTCTGGCTCTGTGCTGACAGCTCAGAGCCTGGAACCTGCTTCAGATTCTGTGTCTCCCTCTCTCTCTGCCCCTCCCCCCATCTCAAAAATAAATAAATGTGTTTTTTTATTTTAATAAAAAAAAACATATAAATTACGGGGCACCTAGGTAGCTCAGTCAGTTGACAGACTCTCGATTTTGCTCAGGTCATGATTTCAGGGTGGTGGGATCGAGCCCCGAGTTGGGCAGAGCATGGAGCCCATTTGAGGTTCTCTCTCTCTGCTTGCACACTCTCTAAAATATTAGTATACTAAAATAAAATTAAAAAATATATAAATTACAAAATGAAAACTATTCAAAACAAAAAAAAGATTAAAATGTATTTCTAGCCCAAGGAAAATAAACTTCTGTCCCCAAATTTCTAAGCACCATACTTGCAGAATTCAATCCTCTTGTGCCCTATTTTGATTCTTAAGGTAGTATTGTGTTGGCTAACGTTCAAGAATATTTTCACAATTGTATATCCTGTCTTTAAGGGTAAGGAACATACCCTACCCGTGCCTGGTTTAATTATGCAGCACATATTTAATGTTTGCTGATGCTGTGAATTTATGGGCATGAGGCACTGTGGCGGCTATGTCCTTGTTACACTGAAGCCTCCTTCATCATAGATGCTTATAATGAGTGACTTTGAGATACTGTGGTGGACGTCGCGGTCTCACTGTCCTTCTGACCTTCTCCCACTGCCGTGCCTACTGGGTTAGGTGGCAGGAAGGGGACTGACCTCATTCCCAGCTCCAGAAAGGCCTATTATTTTAACTCCATCTACTTAATGTAGCCTTGCCACGGTGATTGGTCCAGGTGGCTGTGGTCTCAGCCAATCAGCTCACAGAGCTCCCCCGGCAACAGGATTGGTTGAAAACCAACTGGGACTAATAGGATATGAAAGGAGAGGTATTTGTTCCGAGATTCTGGGGGGAAAGTGCCCATATCCTGAAGAAACGCCCTGGCTTCCTCTGGAAGTCAAGCACACACAATTTTTTTTTTTTTTTTTTTAAATCTGCAACTTGTTCCTTTCCGTCACCAGGTGAAAGCAGAGAGGAGGGCCACTCCTGAATAGCCAGATGCCCTCATTCAACTTCTTCTCATTTTCACAAACACAAAATGGCAATAAAAATATTTCCTGCAGATCACTGTTAATTCCAAGGCAATACCTGCTTTGGGGTTACGCTAAACAACAACAAAAAGAATTGAGAACTGGAATGATATTAAGGTGTCGATAATTGTGTGACAATACTGACATTTTGGTTATAGGTTTGTTTTTTTTTTTAAGTCTTTACTTGTTGGATATCCTAAGTGAAATGGTTACAGGTGAAATTATAGCTTAGATTTGTTTTAAAATATTCCAGAATTTTAAAAAAATGAAAAATAAGGGGCGACAAATGAAGTAATAATTTAAAATACTGAAAGTGAGTAATGAGTAAAGGATTCCTCATGTTGTTCTATTTTTTGTATTTTAATCCATAAAGTATTCTAAAATTTTTTAACGTTTATTTTTGAGAGAGTGTACACGCGCAAGCGGGGGAGGGACAGAGAGAGGGAGAACCAGAAACAGAAGCAGGCTCCAGGATCCTAGCTGTCAGCCCAGAGCCCTACATGGGGCTTGAACCCACAAGCCGTGAGATCGTGACCTGAGCCGAAGTTGGGCATTTAACCGACTGAGCCACCCAGGCGTCCATCTAACAATTTTTTAATGTTTATTCATCTTTGAGATGAATTTGAGAGAGAGAGAAAGAGAGAGAGAGAGAGAAAGAGAGAGAGATAGCACAAGTGGCAGAGGAGCAGTGAGGGAGGGAGACATAGAATCTGAACCAGGCTCCAGGCTCTGAGCTGTCAGCACAGACCCTGATGTGGGGCTTGAACCTACAAACCGCGAGATCATGAGCTGAGCTGAAGTCTGACGCTTAACTGAGTACCCGGATGCCCCTATTCCATAAAGTATTAAAACAGTAATGTTCCGTACACATATCTCAACATTATGATCATGTATGTATGAAGCTGCCTTATGTAGTAAAAAAAAAAAAACAAAAAAACAAAAAAAACATGATACATCAGGTACATCAGTGAGAGTCCAGAATCCAAGAAAAAGATTTGTATAACCACAACACAGACACACATAACACAGTCACATATAGTTAAAGCAAACTCGAAAAACCATCTAATTCAATGCCTTTTTTCACAGCTATAAACAATGAAATCTAATACATTCAACTTTTGTGTTGCTACCTAGGTAGCAATTCTGGTGTTGCTACTTTTACCGACAACATATCTGAAACCTGAAAACAGCAGCCTACACGGTCCCCCACCCCGCCCCCGGGGACCTGCTTACCACCACATCCAACGAACTGTCCTCCATCCTTACAAGACCACTCAGCCACCGCCAGCACCCTCCTTGCGGTAAAGCACCTACCGTTCTCTCTCTTCCCACCCCTTTGCTTCCTTCCCCCTCCTCCCTCAGGATGCAGTGCTGAGACGTCTTTGCTCGGGCAGACTCTAGGAGTTTACTTTCAGTCCACCATCTTTCTTCCTTCCACATGCTCTTCCTGGGAAGAGCATCAACTTTGATACTTTTTCATCTTTTGGGCTGAACGACCACCTAGAGCGGTATTTCTAGCCCAGACCTCTATCCTGAGCTCCAAAACTAAGCAGCCTCATCAATCACAAAAACCTCAATACGTCCGGCCCCAAATGAAATTTCCTCCTTGCTTCTGCTCTGATTTGGTCAACAGCAACGGCATCCATGGGAGTCACCACTGTTGCCTCACGTCCAGTCGCCAGGCCCTGGAGATTGGCGTTTTCCCCTTTCCCTTCCCAGATGCCTTTAGTTCAGGCTCTCACCCTCTCTCCTTTCTGGTCCTTCTGCTAGCATTCCTTAAATGATTAAGGCTCCAGGGTCCTCTTTCTAAATGCAAAGCTCATCATCCTGTATTTACTTCCTTCCTAAAAATCCTCCAATGACTTCCCAAAGTCTGGAGCTGAAGTCCACAGTTCTTTACAGCTCTCAAGGCTACCGAGCTGGTCTCTCCCCACCTCTCTCGAGGGTCAGGAGTCACCCTGCAGAATCCCTGCTGCTACTAGAAACTCCAGTCTGCACCCAGACCCCCACCCACCCAGTGAGCTGCTTCACACCTCATAATCACTGTTCTTCTGGTGTTCCTCTCCTATTAGAAGACTCAATCACTCGTTATTTACTCAGCGCACATGTACTGAATTCTGACTATGTGATAGGCCCTGTACTGGAATACAGCTGTGGAGACGGACACTGACTCTTAAAAAGTGTAGAGACTTGCAGGGGAACAGCCAGCCAACAAATAAGCTATGATGAAGTACTACTTGAGTGCATGTGAATTTTGTTAGAATATCCTCTCGGGCTTCTTTATAAACTTAAATGATTTACAAGCGCCCCTCCTCCCAGCTTGTTTGTTTAAATCGGGGAGCTTAAAATGCCTTGCCCTTAAGATGAGATTTCTGCCCTGCAATTCCTCCTTCTAGACTTCACAATGTCAGCAAAAACCTCACCTGATTTCTAAAGTCAGCGTTCCTAAGCAGCAACCCCCCCACCCCCCGCCGGCCCCATCCCCGCACACCACCCTAAGGCAGAGCACAAGTACCCTCTCCCTCTGCCCCGCGAACACCAGGGTACCCTAGCCCTTTCCTACCTTGTCCCTCCCGGCTGAGAGTCCCTAAGGAACAACACCCCTGCACCTTTCAATTCCCCTCTCGACATCATGCAAGCCCACAGTAAATGTTTAAGTGCTCAAAGGGCAAAATTTCACTCTTTAAAGGTAAATTACCTTGTACATGGAGCATAAGTTTGTATACTTTTTTTTTTTAACGTTTTCTTTTCTTTTTTTTATTTTTGGGACAGAGAGAGACAGAGCATGAACGGGGGAGGGGCAGAGAGAGAGGGAGACACAGAATCGGAAGCAGGCTCCAGGCTCTGAGCCATCAGCCCAGAGCCTGACCCAGAGCCTGACGCGGGGCTAGAACTCACGGACCGCGAGATCGCGACCTGAGCCGAAGTCGGTCGCTTAACCAACTGAGCCACCCAGGCGCCCCTACTTTTTTTTTTTTTTAAATAACAATGGAGCAATATGTATAAAAACTTTAAACAGCCCAGAAGTACCACTTCTAGTTAAGGTTCTAGGTAGATTCTAGTAGTAGGCATAAAAAAAGCATGTATGGGGATTTCTCAGGCCAACATTTGACACAGGTGCTAAAAATTAGAAGCAAATGTCCAAGCACCTGGGTGGCTCAGGTGGTTAAGTGTCCCACTCTTGTTATCAGCTCAGGTCATGACCTCATGGTTCATGAGTTCGAGCCCCTGTATGGCATCAGGCTCCATGCTGACAGTGTGAAGCGTGCTTGGGATTCTCTCTCTCTCTCTGTCTCTCTCTCTCTCTGCCCCACCCCACTTGCTCTTTCTCAAAATAAACATTTAAAAAAATGTTTTAAAAATTAGAAGCAAATGCCAGTCGCCATGAACAAGAGATCTGGGTAAACAAATGATGGAGTATTCCTTAAGAGGAAGATCCTTTGCTAGTAGCTAGGAGGAGACAGACCTATCCATATCGGCACAGAAAGATATCCATGTTGTAGGATGAATCTTACAACTTATTCTAAGGGGAAAAAAGCAACATGTTTTCAGGGCAAACAGAAAAGTCTCTAAGACAGCACCCCCACGTTTTATGTCTTTAGGGCAAGGGATTAGAAGCAAGGAGATAGAACCACACTTCGCTACAATGAACCTCGTATCACTGAATTTGTTTGAGCACACTATTTCTTAAATTTAAAACAGACATAATCACTAGAGTAAAAAGATGTGCTTTACTCCGAAGTATCCATTATTTCACAAGTTTCTTGTTGAGCAACCTGCGATCGTATTTTTAAATTCTGAGGGTTTGTTAAAGGCGAAATATTATCCGCTGCTAAATTCCCAGGACCTAGAATACAGACAGGGAGCAGGCATTCAGTTAATATTTGCTAAATGAGTTACTGCTGAGCAGTTACAAAATAGCTGCTCAGAGGGAACAAAGTATCCAATAGCTGCTTCCTAGACTCATAGAGGGAGAAAAAAAAATCACTTGCAGTGGTATCTTAACAATATGGTTACCAGTCTAAATGAGATGGGATTTTTGTAAAAAGTTAACTTTTAAAAAGCACGCCAACTGTCATCACATAGGCAACCTTCACACTGCCAAGTTGACCAAGAAACGGGCTCCTTCCAAATCGATTTAATTCACAACCTGGCACATGCCTGGTAGTAATACAAGTCAGGAAAAGGTATTTGAAAACAGTGTGGGAAAACACAGATGCAGTAAGAGAAGAGAATCGCTAATGGCCAAAAAGCCTTAATGTTGATTTGAAAGTGCTTCTTTGGGGAAGTAACTAACTTTAGTTTGGATTACTGAGACCGCCTTCATCTAAAAATGACCAAACAACCAGGCTATGATCTTCAGATCCTAAAGAATGTCCCCAAGATGGTAAGCCCTCCATGACTGTTGATGCTGACGGGGGAAGTGACCTATCTGGAAGAATTAAAGACAACCCAGGTTTCAAGGCTTTAAGGAAAAGGGTTTGCATACGTTCAAGCTTAAATTCAATCTCCCACCCACCCCCGCCCTTTTTAAGTAAAATAGACAATATTTAACCAAATGTCAATTCATTGTAAAGACTTATTTATATAAATAATGGCCAAACAGATCTCAGCTCTGCCCTCCCCCACCCTCCCCAGTTGTAGTTTCCTCCCCAAAAGAAGGCACTCTGAGTACTTCTTTTGGGACACCTGAACTCAGAGGTCTACTTAATCCTAAAAGCCCACATACTCCCTGCTTTTTTTTTTTTTAATCACTGCTCTTAATTCTCAAAATTCCCTTGAGAGGTAGATTTAATCCTCCCTATGAAAACACACAAGGTTCCAAATAGGCTGTCACCAAAACCCAGGAATGTTTAGAGGAGAGAAAGGTTCAAACCCTTGCCTGCCGAATGAAAGTCACTGGTGTTTAGCAAGTGAGTGAGTTATAGCTGAATAATGTGATCACTCCTTTCAGGCTGCCCTCTGCAATCTTCTCTGCCTACCTTCTCTTTAACAACTGGAAATAAAATTCTTTTCAAGGTCCAACCAGCATGAGGAATTTCTCCCTTTAGCAATGATGGTCTAGATAAAGGTGCCTACGTTCACTGGGAAATCAACCACCCACAGTTTACTTACTGAACTCGTTACCCAAAGGTCCCAGGCCCTCCCTCACCCTCCCGACACACTCTTCCACGCCTGAGATGAGGGGGCCTGTTTCTCAGTTCTCAGGGATCAGTCTCAGGTACGGAACAGGTGCTCAGAAAGTACCTGATGATGCCATCTCAAGGCACTGCAGAACGAGGAGGGGGGGGGGAAACTTTGGAAGCCATCTAAAAGCAACACACGTGCTCACTCGGGCTTTAATAAATCTCTACAAATGATTTTTTTTTTAATTAGCATGTTCTCCATCTGAATGGACCCACGGAACTTGGAAACGGACATCAACCCGCCGCGAAGCCACTCCTGTCTGGGCGGAGAGGGGGCAGCCGTGCCAGACACGAACGCAGCCCACCCCGGGCTGCAGAGGGCGAGCGGCGGGGAGAATGGCGAGCGCGGCGCACGAGGGCTGGACTCCCCGCGCTCCTGCCCCGAGGCCCGGAGCGGGGCCGGGAGGGGGAAGGGAGCGAATCGGGGCCGCCGCGCCGCGGAGGGGGCCCCGTCTCCCTGACAACCGCGCCGGGGCGCAGCCCAGCCTCAGGCCCGAGGGAAGGGAGGGCAGCCCGGGGACCCCCCGCGCAGGGCGGGCGGCGGCCGGGGGCACCACCGCGCGCAGCAGCCGCGGGCCCCGCTCGGGGGCCCTGTCCGGCCGCGGCCCGCGCCTACCGTGTATCCCCGCTCCAGGTCGCTCTCCTCGTAGCGAAAGGACGGGATGTAGACCTCCATGGCCGCGCCAGCCGGCCGGCGGAGGGCGAGCGGGGGGCGGGCTCGCGGCCGCAGCTCCGCCCCCGGCCGAGCGCCCCGCCTCCCTGCCCTGCACCCCCAGGACCCACAGGCTGCGCGGCCCGGCCGGGAGCCGCCGCCGTAGCCGCCGCCGCCCCCGGCGCACCACTGGCGCGCCGCGCTCCTGGGGGCACGGGGCGGGGAGCTGGGGGCCCCCCGCGGCGGAGGGCGCGGGGCTCTGGGCTCCCGGGTCCGGGCCCGCAGGGCGGCGGAGCGGAGCTGGGCCCGGAGGAGGCGGGGCCTGCAAACCTGTGAGTCTGCAGAAAAGGGGTGTGCGCGCCTCCGCGCCAGGCGCCGGGACCGGGCCGCACCCGGGCGCTCCCTGTCCTTCGGGCGCCCGCCCGCGCTGTGTCTGCAGTTCCCGAGACGCCACCCGAGCGGATGGCGGGACCGCGGGCGACAGAAAAGCATGGAGCTCCTGGGTTTGGTTTCGGATGCTTGGGTTTTCGTTTTTAACTCTCGGCTGGCAGGAACAGCAGCGAACCCTCCCAACTTTTTACCCAGACTTTTCTATTTGCCTTAGAGTCCAAGGTCAGCGTCTCGTTCTGAGTTCGCCCGCGAAGCTGGGGATGGTATTGTAATACTGAACCTGAAAGTCAGCGGGCCACAGACACCCACGTTCTGGCTTCTAGGTCCAATTCTAAAATACTGCCTTTGAGTATCTGTGGCTTTTTAACTAGAAGACAGACACACACACACGAGGAAGAAAAGAGAAGAAGGAAGAAAAGAAAAGAGAGGGCCCGAATGTGCTCTTCAGGCCAGGACCAGATAAGCTGAAAGTGCCTAACAGATGAAATGTTAGCAGATTACCTTTGCAAACTCTGCCTTAGATTAAAGCATGGAGGGGCGCCTGGGTGGCCCAGTCGGTTAGGCGTCTGCCTTTGGCTCAGGTCATGATCTCTTAATTTGTGGGTTCCAGCCCCACGCCCGGCTCTGTGCTCACAGCTCAGAGCCTGGAGCCTGCTTCGGATTCTGTGTCCCCCTCTCTCCCTGCCTTTGCCCTGCTCATGCTGTCTTAAAAATAAATAAACGGTAAAAAAAGAAAGAAAGAAAGAAAGAAAGAAAGAAAGAAAGCAAGCAAGCAAGCATGGAGCAGAATAGAAACTTGGAAGTGACTTGTGGGTCACATTATGAAGTGACCAGCCAGTGAGCTTTGGGGCTGCAGGCAATCAGCTTCTCAACCTCACAACCCAGAGATCAAAAAGTCCCACACTCTATTGTCAACCCACAGATCAAAGAGTCCCACACTCTATTGTCAACCCACAGATCAAAGAGTCCCACACTCTATATCCTCAGAGCCAGCCAAGTGCCCCTAAACACCTGCTTCTAACTCTGTTTGCTCTGGAGGCCAGGGGCATTACAACTTGGTAAGCTCTGAAGTTTATCCTGAGCCCCTAAATCGTGGGAAAAGAGAAAGCATCAGGCCCTTTCCTTTAAGAACTTGGCTGATGTGCGGGTTGCCTGGGTGGCTCAGTAGGTTAAGCGTCAGACTTTGGCTCAGGTCATGATCTCGGCTGACAGCTCAGAGCCTGGAGCCTGCTTCAAATTCTGTGTCTCCCCTCTTTCTGCCCCTCCCATGCTCATGCTGTCTCTCTCTCTCAATAATAAACGTTAAAAAAAAAAAGAAAGAAAGAAAGAAAGATGTCCTGATGTGGACCTACAAAACCTCATTAGCCTCATCTGAAGACCTGTGTGCTGACCCACACACTTGTGACTCCAGCATCCCCCCCCTCAGAACTCCATGCCTCAGCAGAAATCTGTGCCCCGTGACCAGACTCGTCTTCCTCTTTTCTTCTGCTGGCCAGCACCATCTCATGTTGGGAAACAGCTCTATGGACACCATGCTGTCTGAGTTCAGAGCCTGGCTTATAGGTTCTCTTAAGCCTCTGGTGACTATCACTGGGTGTTCTGTGATTCACTTCTCTGCCTCACTCAGTAGGTTTTAGGGCATATACCTTTAAAAATATTTTCTTTATCCCCTGCTTGGCACTTTGCCTGGCACATTTTTCTTGAAAGCCTTGCATAAGCATTTAAATAATCTCTACAAAAGCAGCAGAATGCAGCAGGTACTATGGCAGATGCTATTAACTACCCTGTCTCAGTATTAAGCTTTCTGATAACCCCATGAGGAGGTGTGATCTGCTGTAGGACTTTAAAGAACTAAGAAGTAGTGTTTCTTTTGTTGTTGTTGTTGTTAAGTTTGTTTTTATTTATTTTGAGAGAGAGAAGGGGGTAGGGCAGAGAGAGAGAGACGGAGACAGAATCCCAAGCAGGCTGTGTGCGGTCAGCATAGAGCCCGACACTGGGCTCGAACTCGTGAACCATGACTTCATGACCTGAGCCGAAATCAAGAGTTGGATGCGTAACTGACTGAGCCACCCAAGGCACCCCCTGTCTTGTTTTTTTTTTTCTTTTTGAATAATAATGGTGAGGTGCCAGGTTGGCTCAGTCAGAAAAGCATAGGACTCTTGATCTCGGGGTTTTGAGTTTGAGCCCCATGTTGGGCTCAACATGGAAAAAAAATCATGAGTTTTAAAGTTTAAAAAAAATGAATAAAATAGGGGCACTTGGGTGGCTGGGTCGGTTAAGCATCCGACGTCAGCTCAGGTCACGATCTCATGGCTTGGGGGTTTGAGCCCCACGTGGGGCTCTGTGCTGACAGGTCACAGCCTAGAACCTACTTTGGATTCTGTGTCTCCCCCTCTCTCTGCCCCTCCCCCACTCATGCTCTGTCTCTCTGTCTCTGAAAAATGAATAAACCCTAAATAAATGAATAAATAAATAGAATCTTTAAAAAAAAAAAGTCTCAGTGGTTAATGTAACCCAGGATTATGCAATCATAAAACCCTTGTGCTAGAGATTGCTGAGCAAACTTTTAGCATGCTTTCTACACTCTCCTACCCCAAAGCCTGCTAGTAACCTGGCATATACATTTTTGTCTGGCATCACTCACCTGTTTACCTGTTGAACTGAACAGGCAGAAATGTGTGGATCTATGAAGATCTGACAGAATGGCCCAAGTGAAACCTATTTGCTGTATTCTAATAGCTGTGTATAATTTAATTTTGCCTTGCTGAAAATCCAATATGTGGGTGTGTTCTTGGGGTCTATCGGCTCAGCCATAAGTGGTATTGCTATTATTTCAGTTATTATAGATGGCGTAATTGAGGCTTAGACAAAATAAGTAACTATGAAATTCCTAGCTAATAGAAGACCTTAATTTTTTTAAAGAGCTAAATTTCTTTTCTTTTTCTTTCTTTCTTTTTTTGGGGGGTGTGAGGGGGAGAGGGAGAGACAGAGTATGATTGGGACCAGAAGAGGGACAGAGGGAGAGGAAAAGAGAGAATCTTAATGGAGTCAGATGTGAGGCTTGATCTCAGGACTATGAGATCATGACCTGAGCCTAAATCAAGTCGATGATTAACTGACTGAGCCACCCAGGCTAAATTTCTAACCAAATTCTGTGAGTAACCACTAAGAAGGGGAGAAAAGAATAACACTACAGAGAACATGGCAACTATTTTATCCTGTTGTTCCTACATAATTTTTAGACTTACTCTACGATCAGAGACAAGCCAGCTAAATTTTTTCTCAGAACCTTAATAAAAATACATGGCAAATACATATGTAAGACATTGAACAGTTAGTATCTGTTAATAAAAGTAAAAAATATGAGGCACCTGGCTGGCTCAGTCGGTTAAGCTCTGACTTCAGCTCAGGTCATGATCTCACCGTTCTGGAGTTTGAGC
Organism: Panthera leo; assembly: GCF_018350215.1. Taxonomy (NCBI): domain Eukaryota; kingdom Metazoa; phylum Chordata; class Mammalia; order Carnivora; family Felidae; genus Panthera; species Panthera leo. The sequence goes on along the minus strand of NC_056679.1, from coordinate 101,001,639 downwards.
CCCACGTCGGGCTCTGTGCTGACAGCTCAGAGCCTGGCGCCTGCTTTGGATTCTGTGTCTCTCTCTCTTTCTGCCCCTCCCCTGCTCACACTCTGTCTCTGTGTCTCAAAATTAAATGTTCAAAAAAATTTTTTTAAACAAAAGCAAAAAATTTGCATAACCAAAATAATAAAATTCTGTTAGAATCCAGGTATAAAACTCTTACAGTAAAAATACCATATTTACATAATACTGGGTAGAAATATATTTTAGCAATATAAACTAGTTAAAACACCAACTTATGTTAGTTTTTGACCTGAGTTCAAGAGTTGAATGCTCTAACGACTGAACCAGCCAGGCACCACTATATTAGAAGTTTTGACCAAAATCTATCAGGAATGTATTACATATTCAACACTCAATTATAAGACTAATACATCATGACCAAATAAGATTTATCCCAGCAACATAAAGGTGGTTATGTTGGTGGATTTCCTAAACATTAGGAAATCCGTTGACGCATTTCTTAGCATCATATTAGCAAAGAAAAAAAACCAAATGAATATTTCAGCGAATCCTAAAAAATCATTAATAAATCAGTGTACCACTTCCTAATAATTCTTAGACTAGGAAGAGCTAGAAACATCTTTTTTTTTCTTTTAAAGCTTATGCATTTATTTTGAGAGAGAGAGAGAGAGAGAGAGAGAATCATGTGCATGAGTTGGCAAGGGGCAGAGAGAGAGGGAGAGAGAGAATCCCAAGCAGGCTCCACACTGTCAGCACAGAGCCCGACACAGGGCCTGATCTCATGAACCATGAGATCATGACCTGAGCTGAGATCAAGTGTTGCATGCTTAACAGACCGAACCACCCTGGCGCCCCACCTTTAGCTTAATAAAGGTTAACTACCATAATCCCACAGCAAATCTATTCAGCATTATATGAGGAGACATCATAACAGTACCAATAAGTGTATCACAACTGTTCTTTCACATTTTGCTGGAAGCCAGTGAAATAAGACACATAAAAGACCTAAGAGGTACAGATATTGGATAGGAAGAAAGAAAACCAAGGTTATGTGTAGATGAACTCTACATAGAACACAGTCAACTAAAAAATTATTAGAATTAATAAAAGTTTCATAAGGCACCATATATTAAATCAATGTATACTAATCAGTAGATTTCTTATACAATAGCTTTCTTACACACTAACATTAATCAGTTAGAAAACAACATTGGGAAAAACAAAAGATATCACCAGTAACAACCTTTAAAACTTATAATGTCTGACGATAAACTTTACAATAAATGTTCAAGACCTTTTGAAGAAACATAAAAAACTTTATTAAAGGACATAAAGAAAGGTCTGCAAATAGTTACAGCATGTTCCCAGATGGAAAGAATCAATTATTTTAAAGATAGGAGATTTCACCAATATGATTTATAAAGTCAATGCAATTAAAACCCCAATAAGCTAAGAAAAGTGACAAGCTGGTTCTAAAATTCACATGAAAAATGAATAGGGCAAGTTTGAACAAGAAGAAAAATGAATGAAGGCATAAGTTAATTTACAGGACATCAAACATTATAAAGCCATAACCCAGACCTTCTTTGACTTACAATGGGGTTATGTCCTGAGAAACCCATTATCAGCTGAAAATAGCATTAAGCCAAAAATTCATTTAATACTTGCTTAACCTAGTGAACATCGAGTCTTAGCCCACGATGTCCAGAACATGTCCAGAATGTTTCTGTTAATCTACATTTGGGCAAAATCATCAAACACAAAGACTATTTTATAACCAAGTATTGACTATCTCCTGGAATTTATTGAATACTGTATGGAACATTAAAAAAAAAAAAAAAAAAAAAAAGAATGCTGTAGGTGTGTTAGTTGTTCACCTGTGTGATCTCCTGGTCAATTGGGAGCTATGGCCGCCCAGCATCACAAGAGAGTATCATACTGCACATCATCAACCTGAGAGAAGGTGCAAATTCAAAATGTGAAGAATGGGTATTGCTTTGGCACCAGGATAAAGGCAAAAACTCTTAAGCTAAACCAGCATAGGTCAGGGAGAGTCTGTAATGAAGCCAGGATCATCCTGGAACAGAATGAGACAATGCTCCAGGGAACCAAGTAGTCCGGAAACAGATCCCTGAATATATGGCAATGTAGCATGAACCACACAGTGTTATTTCAAACTCATGGGGGGGGGGGGGGGAGTAGTCAACAAATGGTATTTACTTAGCTTTCATAAATGTTTACATTGTAAAATTTCAACATATGTTAAAAATAAATGGTGTTTAGATAAATGGTATAGAGACGAGTTTATAGACAACTGGCTATCCATTTGAAAGAAAAATAAAATAGGTTTTAAAAATGAATTCCATATAGAGTAAAAATCTCTATGAAAAAGCAAAGCTATAAAAACCTTCATGTGGACGAAATCTTCTTATTACAATATACAAAATGTCAAAGACATTAATGGAAAGCTATTTTAGACTAGATAAGGATTTAAAATTACACTTGACCCCTGAATAAAATAGGGGTTAGGAGCACTGACTCCCCCTGCAGTTAAAAATCCATGTATAACTTGGGGTGCCTGGGTGGCTCAATAAGTTAAGTGTCCGACTTCAGCTCAGGTCATGATCTTGCGGTTCGTGGATTTGAGCCCCGCGTGGGGCTCTGTGCTGACAGCTTGGAGCCTGGACCCTGCTTCGGATTCTGTATCTCACTCTCTCTCTGCCTCTCCCCTGCTCACACTCTGTCTGTCTGTCTCTCTCAAAAATAAACATTAAAAAAAAATTTTTAATCCACGTATTACTTTTGACTCCCAAAAAACTAAAGTACGTATAGCTTACTCTTGACTAGAAGCCTTACCCAGAACATAAACCTTCAATTACACATTTTGTATGTTAGATGTATTATATACAGTATTCTTTCAATAAAGAAAGCTTAGAGAAAAGAAAATGTTAAAATCATAAGAAAGAAAATACAGGTACCATAATATACTGTATTTATAAAAAATTCCACATGTAAGTGGACCCGCACAGTTCAAACCCATGTTGCTCAAAGGTCAATTGCAATGTAAGCCAAAGAGCATAAAGTTTAAAAAAACATTCAACAAGCAGAGAAAAATATTTTCAACCTGTATAACAGAGGACTAATGTACATTATACATGTAAAGAATACACAATTTTTTTAACAGCATAATAGGAAATGTTCACAGTTCGAACAGGCATTTCCCAGAAGAATTCAATTGGGCCCAAAAATCTGCGTTAAATGTTTATTAGCACATAACAAATTACCCCCCGCAACAATTTAGCAATTAATACTTATCATCTCTCACGGTTTCTATGGGTCAGGAATCTGGGAGCAGCTTTGGCTGCCGTCAAAATATCCACCAAGGCTCAGTCATCTCCAGAGTCTACTTACTGCACTACGGGACCCACCAACGAGGTGGGTCACTCACATGCCTGGCAAGTTCATGTTGGTCACTGGCAGGAGGCCTCCGCTCCTGGCCTCTTGGATCTTTCTATCTGTCCCTCTGCATATCCTGAAAACATGGAGGCTGGCTTCCCCCAAGGCAAGAAATATAAGAGCTAAGGACAGAGGCCACAGTGAAACCACACAATGAATACTACGTTGCTGTTAAAAAAAAGAAACAAAGAAAACCTATCTAGAGAGCTCTAGGTTACGATAGCAAATTGAACATCCATAACCGATTTCACGTTTTCCTCCAGCCCCAGTAAAACTACAAGGAACTTTCCCTTTTTTTCCCTTACACCCATAAAAATAGGGAAAACAGGAGAAGAGAGAACAGCAACAAGATATTTGTGAGCTACAAAGCAGATGGATGAGAAGTAACTGTTGTAGCAAACAAGAAAAAGCTGAATTTCAATGGGAAAGCTGAAAACCAGCCTGATTTACACAGCACAACAGTCAAAGGCACAGCAACAGGGAACAGCAGGTGCCTCCCAGAATGGGAGGGGGTTGGCTACAACTCGGAAGATGGAGTGACACCTAGCTGAGAATCGGGAAGACCCCTTCCTTCATCACCTCCTCACCTCCATGCTATTCTAGACGTGCTGGAGGTTATGTCCTCAAGAGAGGGGAGAAGACAGAGGCCTTGCATTGTAAGTTGACACCCTGTCTGAGGGTCTGGGGGGTGGTGGCAATATACATGCCGAACGATGAACGTTGAAAACTTTCCTACCTTCCAGGCAGGAAACAGGAAAAGCATTCTCTGGAAAATCTGACCAGCCCAAGAGGAGAAATCTGGAGACACCCACATTGGAAATTTCCTACAAACAGCTCAGTGAGATCACTCTTCAGTGATGCTTAAATCTCACGGGTCCCATGACTATGCTCAGAGCACCCAACTAGCTTTCGCTGCTAAACATGTTTCACTGCTAAACGTGAAGAGGCATTCAGTGATTAATAGGTATCTGAGGAGAGCATCTAACGTGAAAGAGAGGCCAAAATAGAGAAAGTAATTTTGAGGATACAGAAACGGGGAGGAAAAGAACTTTAAAAAGTACCATAAAAAGTAACATTCTCAGAGAAATACAGGCCTTAAAGATAGGACTGATCAGGGGCACCTGAATTCCTGGTTAGTTCCGTGTCTGACTCCAGCTCAGGTCATGATCTCATGGTTCACGAGTTTGCACCCCGCATGGGGCTCTCTCCTGTCAGCACAGAGCCTGCTTCAGATTCTCTGTCTCCCTCTCTTACCGCCCCTCCCCCACTTGCTCTCTCAAAAATAAACATAAAATAATTTTTTAATGTTTATTTCTGAGAGAGAGAGAGAGAGCTTGAGCAGGGAAGGGGCAGATAGAGAGGGAGACACAGAATCTGAAGGAGGTTCCAGGCTCTAAGCTGTCACCACGGAGCCTGAAGCGGGGCTCGAACTCGTGAACTGTGAGATCATGACCTGAGCCAAAGTCAGATGCTTAAACAACTGAGCCACCCAGGCGCCCCCAAAATAAATAAACATTAAAAAAAAAAAAAAAGGAATGATCACAAAACAAAGAAGTGTAATCAGAGAGTAGAAAAAAAAGACAGAAATGGAAAATAAGAAAGAAAAATATTGGCCCAAGTCCAGGATATCCAATATCCAAATGATGGGTCTTCCAGAAAGACAAGACAGAGAATACAGAAGGGAAGACATCATGAGTGAAACAATTCAAGAGAATTTCCAGAACTGTATGTCAGGTTTCCAGATTGAAAGCACCCATACCGGATTAAAACAGACATACACAACAGCAAATCTCTGTAAGATTCCAGAACACTAGGGACAAAAGACCTTGTAGAGTCCAGAGGGGCGGCAGGGTTGGAGTGGCAAACAGCTCATACACAACGGATCAGAAAACAGAATGGCTTTGGAATTCTCAACAGCAACACTGGAAGCTGAAAGACAATGAGGCACTGTGTTCAAAGTTCTAGAGAAAATCATTCTCAACATATACTTGGTTAAATTATCTATTAAGAAGAAAACTAAAATAAAGTCTCAAAAGTATGGTTTCTATGTATCTGTTTTCAGGAAACTACTCCGTATATCCACCAAAATGAGGGCTAAATCGAGAAACAGGAAGACAGGTGCCTGAGTGGCTCAGTAGGTAAAGTGTCCTACTCTTGGTTTCGGCTCAGGTCGTGATCTCACGGTTCGTGAGTTCGGGCCCCACATCAGGTTCTGTACTGACAGCTGTGGGGCCTGCTTGGGATTCTCTCTCTGTCCCTCTCTTTCTACCTGTCCCCTGATGGTGCTCTGTCTCTCTCTCTCTCTCAAAAATAATAAACATTAAAAAATAATATTGCTTTCTAAAATATATATGTGTATATATATATATATATATATATATAATGAGGGAAATGAGATATTGAGGGGAACTCTTCCCAAGATTCTGTAAGTCTAATACTGTTCTAGAAAATAAAGTTTGTTTTTTAAAAAGAAAATCGTGATTAAATATACTACAACTTTCCATGGTGAACAATATTTGTATAGGCACACTACTGCGAGCATTAAATACGGATTTAACCAGAAATTGTAACCTAACTACACTTGAACGGGGGCGGGGGAGGAGGGGCATGAGGGCATGAGGCAGACGGACAAAAAGCTAGCCGGACACCCACTTTATTTAGAAATGTGAAGGTGATGTAAATGGTAGAACAGCTAAACGTAGAGAGGTTATCTTTCAGGAAAAGTACTGGGAAACTGAGGTACATGTGGGGCATAGAAGCCCTCTATTTTGTCATTTAGCCTTTCCGATGTTAGTTTATTTTCCTCTTACTCAAGGATATTTATATGTATTTTTTGATATATATATCCTTGAATATATATATATATATATATATATATATATATATCCTTGAAAAAAAAAATATATATGATTTTGTTTCGAAGTAATCTCTACACCCAGCATGGGGCTCGAACTCACAACCCTGAGATCAAGAGGTGCCTGCACCAGCAACTGAGGCAGCTGGGTGCTCCCTGAAACTAGTTTAGTCTCCAAACTGTATGCAAGTAATAACTGGATGAGATAAACATTACTTTAAAAATCATAAGACTGGAGTTGATTTTTATCTACTGACAAGCAAAAGCTTTCAATAGGTTGGCAAGCTGAAAGGTAAATTTGAGGAAATGACATGAATCGCACCACTAAAGAGCCCTGAGCAGTTGTTTGGCATATTGATGGTATTTTTTTTTTTTTAAATGGCAACATACTAACAACTAATGTCAGGAAACTTAGGTTTCCTCCTCTGACCTCATCACTTCATCTGCCTCTCTCAGTTTGTGCCTCTGTAGTCTTTTATTCTTTTATATTAAAAAAATTTTTTTTAATGTTTATTTTTGAGAGACAGAACGCAAGCAGGGGAGGGGCAGAGAGGGAGACACAGAATCCGAAACAGGCTCCAGGCTCTGAGCTGTCAGCACCGAGCCCGACGCGGGGCTCAAACCCGTGAACCGTGAGATTGTGACCTGAGCCGGAGTGGGACGCTTAACCGATGGAGCCACCCAGGCGCCTCTGTAGTCTTACAAACTTATTTCAAAATCCCCTTCCCCTTGACTTTCCCTCACACCCACCACCAATCACTAGTTCTGAATGAATCCAACAATCTGTGTTAGATCCTGCTTTCTCATGGCTGAAGAAATGGATATTCTCTCTGCTTGGCTTCACTGCAAATTCACGATTTCCAAGCTCATTTGTAATTCCTGTTCCTACCCATCTGTAGGCCAGTTGTCTAAACACATACCATTCTTCCTTGCCCTGCAATCTTCTTTGGCTTTCCTGTTGACATCACTCCCTGATGGCTTAACTTCCTGTTACATCAAGAAAAAAATTTCAGTCTTTATTTCCAAATTCACACCACCTTCCTTTCCTTTTTGTTCAGAAGAAGCCTCTCTACTTCGTTCTGAGGCTCTTTTCCATCTACCTGACTTCTGAACTTCCATTTCCACTTTAGACATTAGCTTTACCCTGGATGTGTCCCCGGCAAACTCATCTCCTCCTGTTTGTTCTCCGAGGCTACTTGCATGAACAATCATGGTTTTAAGGAACAGAGCATGGTCACGTTTCTAAAGTGATGATGCAATATCTAGTCCTGACTCGTTTTCATCCTTCCCCAAACCTCCACTCCTTTTAATATCACGGTTAAGCAGAGCAGCAGTATTCGTAAGTGGTTAAAGCTGGAAACCTGGTCATCATCCTGGGCAACCTTCTTGTATCTCCCTGATCTTAATCCATTGCTTCAGTGCCTGAAGCACGTGGTGGAGACTGAACAGGTATTTATGGAATGGAACCTACCCACTTTTATTTCCACTTCTGTAAACTATCTCCTTTTGTACTTCCACCGAGTGGTCAGACCCTCCCTGTCACTTGGCTGGCCAATTGCTGCGGCCCCATCAACCGCTATCACCATCTTTTTATTCTCCTTTATTTTTTCTTCATTGCTTACTACTTCCTTTAGTCTATGGCATCTTCAAAGTTCTTGTGGGTGGAAATAAACTTTTCTCCCTGGGCAACTGCCACATTTCTATCTCACCCTTTTCCCCTTTGTCCTAGGCTTAAGAGTCTCCAGTACATTTCCTGACAAGACCCATTTTGAGGGGGGACAGTGTTGCACTTTTGTTGGCTGGATATAAGCTGATCTCAACCAGAAGCATTCCCCTCCTCCAGCTCCGACCCTCAGCCCCAGGGCTCCAAGAGCGTATCTCAGAGGCACTGTTCTGAGAGGAAACCCTTCTGACAAGGCCAGTTAGACTCTGGTCAAGCATACACCAATTATTATTTTTTTTTTTCAAGAAGGCTCAAATACTGGTGAAATAACCCAAAGGCAGGTATTCTTTGCTCAGATGGAGGTATTAATTGTTCAGTCAACACTTAGTGGATACATAATAGCCAACATTTATTAAGCACTTGCTATGGCTGAGAAATTCACATCAATTATCTTAAGCCCCTTAAAGATGACCTGAACAAGCACAATTATTACTTTCCATTTTACAGATGTGGAAACTAAGTTTTATTGAAAAATACCATTCTTAAAGTCAGTGATATAGATTCTTGAGTCAGGGTTCAAACTGGTGGGCTGGATGCATAACTATACACACCCTGTGGCTGAACCGTACTAGGCTCTACAAGAACTAACAAGGGCACAGTCATTCCTCAAGGGGGCACAGCGACTGGTCGGAGCACTAAGACCAGACAACTATCAACCGCCACGCAATGTAGACATCAATAAGCACAATTTGGAAGGCACAAGGTGTTTAATACTAGAGTCCTACTGAAGGATCAAGAGAGGCTCCTTACTTACGTCTGGTTAAGAGTCTAAAAAGGATCTATGGAAGATGTGGACTTTTAAATTTGACCTTAGAGTTTAAAGAAAGGATAGGATATAAACAATTGCGGGTAAAGGGGACAAGGTAACTCAGACAAGGTAACAACAACAGCAGACTCAGGAAGGTTCAGAACATGCTCACAAGACAGGGGCTGCACTTGATTACAGCAAAGGGAAGGGGTAAGATCGAGACAGGAAGTAGCGTGAGGCCAGATTTTGGATAATTTGGAATTTTATCTGTAGTCTGTAGGGAGTCTATTGAGGATTTCTGTGCATGGTACTGTGGTAAGAATTGTTCTCTAGGAGGATAATTTTAGCAGGTTGGAGGGCTGACATCGGGGGACTGAAATAACGCGCATTTCAGAGGAGACTTAAGATAGCTCTGGTACATGGTCACAAGATCCTGACCCTGGGAGAGAAAAACAGGAGAAATGAGAAGGGAATACAATTCAGAAACAGATTCAACTCAAGTTGTTTTGGCAAAACAACGGCACCTAAAGCAATGGAACTGAAAGTATAAATCATTCGCTTTACGTCTCAACTACAAGAGGCTGGATAACATTTTTAGCTGAAATTTAGAAAACGAAGTTTGAAACGTCACTGTGATGCATGGACACATGTATTTACGTACACATACAAATCTGCACACACATATACATAGTGGAAATGTTTGAAATAAAGATCTAGAAAATGTAAGTTAAAATCAAAATCAAGAGATAACTTGAGACTTGACTATGGAAGCAACAAGGCAATTTATTGTTTAGTTCTGTTAAATTTTGTCTGATTTTAGTTTATCAAACAGATACATATATATATATACATATATATAAATTTAAAATAGAGCCTTCTTTCTCCAAGTGCTCCCTTAGAGCAGTTTATCCCATTAATTGGCCTTAATAAAAAAAAAATAATAATTTTCTGTGTACTAACAAGTGGGCAGCTTCACCTTAATTGGCTTTAATTACAAAGTTTCCATCTCATCCAGCTAATTAAAAAAAAAAATACTCTGAATTAATCCGTAAATAATTTTTTAAAATGTGACAGAAGAAAGGAAGAGGACCATTTTTAATTTCTTCACGTACGTTAAAAGATTAGACCGCAAGCTGCAACTTTCCTGTTTTGTACAGTCTTCTATTCATAGCCACTTCTGAATTAACAGTTGGAAGAAATAAATTCTCTGGATCCCAAAGGACTTCCTAGAATTATATTCGTTAACGATTAGAAGCGGAATCTTGAAAAGCTCATCACGTGTTTTCAAGGAAGAATGTTCACAGATGGTTAACAGGAAAAACAGGAAAAATCAGTTCAATCGTAATGATTTAAACTCTGGATCTGCTCATCAGGAAGAGGAAGAAGTTGTCCCAGAGTCTTGAAGTCGGCTTGTGGCAATACAGTGCTACAATTAATTCACAGTGGATACAGAGTATCCACTACTTGCAAAGCACCATGCTACAAAGTCTTGTACCTAGATTGGCCTGCCACAGGCGTTGTTCAAACCTGCAATGTCCAGTATCATAGCCACGAGCCACCTGTGACAACCAATCGCTTGCAGTGTGGCTAGTGTGAATGGAGAGGTGGTAAGAATGGAAAATACACAATGGATAGCAAAGGTTTAGAATGAAAAACAGAATGTAAAAGATTGCAATAATCCTTGATATACTGGATTACACGTTAAAATAACATTTTGACATGAACTACTGGGTATACATTTAAATTAATTTTATCTGTTTCTTTTGTTCATCAAAATTTGGCTATAAAAAGCTTCAAATTATTTAGGAGGCTCACATTACATTTTTATTGGTCTAAACCCTTAAGGACCTCATCCACAGATAACCATGAACTCCCTCCACAGGAATGAGAGTAAAAAGCAGAGTAATCAGCCATTGTTCACACCACTCTTGTAATTCTTCTCTTCTTGCTTATTCTGCACCTGGCCAACCACCTATCTTCACTATTACTTGAAACCATAGCCTTCACTGTGAGGGTTAGCATTGATACTTACTAGACTCTGGATTCTGGATAAGGAAGGATATGGTGATTCTACTCAAAGTCTTTTTCTCAATACTTTGAGACAGTGACTGTGTCACATGGAGAAATATATACATTTCCGGACTAGCGAACAGAATATGAAAATGCCTCCAAAGTTCCCCAGCCAGTGACTGGACTTCCTTTCCCCAGATGTTATCTTTCCTTGGGAAAAGGATCCTTGAGCAAGCTCCCATCCTTTAAGACATGAGAACTTTTGCTCAGCCTATCTCTAGTAACTGTTACTGAAATTCTGCTGTCCCCTCGACTTTTGTTAATTGCGACTGCTCAAAAAGGGAGCCACAAGAAAAGTGAAGTCACCGAGCTTTATTTCAGACAGAAAAATGTCTTAATTCCCCTTAGACCTCAAGATATGAAGCATTTTGTCTTACTTTTCTATTCATCTGATTTCATTCCTTTAGAGAAATAGGACTTTGTTAAGAGGTTCATTTATATTTAAAAACCACATATGAAACAACTTGCACGAGGAACTTGTAAAACTTTACTAGATGTGGATAATAAAATTAAAAAGTTTAAAGAACAATGAAACAAGGGTGTTATGAGGCTAGTATAAATATATATGTATGTATAAATCAAGCCAAATAGTTGAAAAGAGCTTGTCAAAAAATACAACCAGGAAAACATCTTTTTGTTTTAGAAATCCTATTTTTACATACATTTCTAGCTTTATTTTATTATACAAGGTGATTCTGATTACAATTTAATTTTCTAACAGAATATTTATATTGAAGTTTGGTATTTTAAGCAAACATTTTATTCTTGAAAGCTTATTTTTGAGAGAGAGAGAGAGAGAGAGAGAGAGAGAGAGAGAGAGAGAATGAATGAGCGAGCAGGGGAAGGGCAGACAGAGGCAGAGACAGAGGATCCGAAGTGAGCTCTGCATTGACAGCAGACAGCCCGACGCGGGGCTCGAACTCACGAACCATGAGATCATGACCTGAGCTGAAGTCGGACACTTAACCGACTGAACCATCCAGGCGCCCCTAAGCAAACTATTTTAAAGTGGAAAGGCACTTCAGGAATCAGTCTTACACCCTTGTTTTATAGATGAATTTTATGTGGTAAGGCCAAAGTCACATAGTTACAAAGTGATAGAAGAATGAACACACGTATGCTGACTCCAGGTTCAGCTTGATCCACTGTATTATACTTAGTCCTTATTTGTCTGGTTTAAGGAAAAAAATTAAGTTCAGTTGTATAAAAGGCTAACGTTGTTAGCACTATTAATGTTCCTATTCTATTTCTTTGGAGTGAAATTATTTCAGTAGTATGAATAGGAGGCGCAAAGATTATAGGTGGAGGTGGGCTCAGCGGTGAAGATACTAAAAAGGCTGGTAGCTACCAGAGGCTCATATAATTTACTTGAAATTTCCAAAAGACTCTTTCTCTTCTAGTAAAGACTACTGAGGGGAATGAAATCTGGAACGGGAACTGGGTCTGTTACTCTCTTCAGCTTGAATAAGACTGAGAATAATTATTACTTTTGAGAGGTGCTGAATACTCTAATGAGCGTACCCCAGTGGAATGGGTGATCTCACCGAGTTATTATCCTGAATGTCAACTGTGTCTCTGCAAGTAATGTGACTATGGACATAGTAACAAGACATGACTGTAGCCAAACTATTCCCGGTAAGGCGAGATTTTGCTCAGGGTTAATGGGACCAGAAGACGGCATCTCATACACTCTACTACGAACTGCTCATTTGGCACAAGTTTCTAAGTTATCTCCAACAGAAGCAACAGTAGAAGTCCTATTTCTGCCTTAGTTTCTCCTTCTTAAGAGAGTGTCTTATTTTTGCATCTTCCAGGACTTCTTTTTCCTGTTCGATTGATCAAGTCTTTCCTATTAACCTATTAAGAATCAGGTACTCCTCTGAGTTCTAGGAGTATAAAAATCAGTAATGCCGACACAGTAGGCTTAAAACTTCAGCTAAAACAAGTGGAAGCAAACACATCCTGAGAACACTCTGAGCTATTAACTGTATCCAGTAAACTGCCAGAAAGGACTCAGTTACACGTACCACATCTGTCTCCTCTGGGAGACGCACGTGGTAAGCTTAAGAAGAGGGGTATCTTTAAGAACACGTTAAAAAATGAAAACAACTCTGATGCCAGTCATAACTTGAACTTTCGACAGCTTCAAGGAGCATGTAACAGCCGTCTCAAGAGGATACAGAATAGGTAAGAAGGTTGACAAAGACAAATTTCATTTTACTTCAAATTTGCTTTATGTTATTCACGGTTATTCACCAAATCATAGGGGATTTTAGCGTGGTACCTTTCTTTGTCCGTTACGAGCACAGATGACCTTACCATTAGTTTCAAACGAAAAACAAAGAAAAGGCAAGGAGTAAGTTAACTAAGACACAAAGTTTAGGGCTTTGAAGATGAGCGAAATCATAGGACTTGTAATAGAAGCACATAAATACATTTTTTTCCTAATTCCTAAATTGGACATTGGTAATAGGGATGGAGTAAAACAAGAAAGCAATCATTCATTCTCTGCTTTACTAAAGACAAGAACATTCTCCAGAATAGAATCAAAAGATAAATGTTCTTTGGTTTATGATGATTTCAGAAGAAAACTTAACCTTCATTTAGTCATTTATAACAAGAGTTCAGCCTTTTCTGTCAACTAAAAAAAAATTAATGGATCATATCACCTAGGCATATCTAGAAGCAAAAATTTCTTCCCATTAAAAATGCTTTCAAAAGATCTCTAATATGTTTATATACCCAAATAATTTGTTACTAATACTTCACAAGGAATAGCATTTTATTACTGTAATCACAAAATCATAATTTCTGTACAGGAATGTATAAGTGAACATTAATCAACATGTTGATAATTCACTTCATAACGAGGGCAAACACGCTACAGAATGTATTGTAAAGAAAAAAATATGTAAAATTGTCTGGCCTTGCAGTGCACTGTTTAGTGCAAGTATTTAAGACACAACAGTGTTCAATTCAGCAAAGTACTGCAGAATGTCATGCCACAGTCCACTTAAGTCAAGGAGGGTCGGGACATGCAGCTTGTAATAAAATGGCAGAGTATATATATGTGTATATATATATATGTATATATATATATATATATATGTATATATATATAAAAAACCACATGTAATTCATAAAATATAGAGTGGTTTATTTAGATGGTTTTAAATGGTTTCACTGTGGAATTCAGCGTAACTGGAACAAACATCCAAGATCTTCATAACAGCAATCTTCTCACTAGGCAATGGCTTTGGCTTCAGGCAGGAATGCCTCCCAGTATTTTATCAGCTGTGGATCATAACCAAAGATATTCTAATTACCTTTTTGTCATTTACATGCACATATTCCGTACTGCATTTAAAAATGTATATGTAAGTAGCTAACAATGACTAACATTTATTAAAGTCTGGTTCTAACTTTTTTTTTAACGTTTATTTTTTGAGAGACAGCACAAGTCGGGGAGAAATAGAGAGAGAGAGGGAGACACAGAATCCAAAGCAGGCTCCAGGCTCTGAGCTGTTAGCACAGAGCCCGACGCGGGGCTCGAACTCACAAACTGTGAGCTGAAGGTGGATGCTTAACCAGCTGAGCCACCCAGGAGCCCCTACTATAGCCTGTTTCCAAATGGGATCATTTAAATGTCCTTAACTGAAGTCTGTCAACATATTTCGTGCGTAAATTATTTTAAATGTTAATTCCCACTGGCTAATTTCAGTTTTTGATGTAAACAATATAGTTTTTAAAATACCTTAAAACTTCAGATTTTTTTGGCTTATGTGGAATTGTATATAGAAACAGATTGTTACTGTAAATTAAATGAGACTACCTTAAATAATAAAACTGCAATGAACTGTTCCAATATGAAGGGATAACATCCTAATCAGAGGGTATTCACATTTTATGTTATTGGTAGCCAAAAACAATGAAAAAAAGAGCAAGAAAAGAAAACACTAGGCAGGAAAGAAAGGGACACATGCAGTCTCTCTTGAAACTGGAAGGAATCAGCTGCCAGTGTTTCTTCAATAGTCCACAGAATTAATGAAAGTATAAACTGAAGTTATGTTTAAAACAACTCCTTTAAAAACAAGTTCATGTAAATTGTTCTTTTAAAAAATCTAACTTGGTGAACTAAGTATTTAAAGACTAAATGTAATCTGAACATATAATGTCATTGCTTAATCAAAAACTAATCTATTTTATATTACATAATCAAGTTTCTATCCACATATTTTAAAACTGGAGAAAGAAGACATCCTTTTATTCAAAACATTACATGTAATTTGATTACTCAAACTTGTAATAGAGCAAACAGAAAAAAAAAAAAACCTGTACTATTTTCTTATTAGAGACTTTAATTAAAAGCCACGGTCTTCTCTGTTCTCTCGTTAAGGAGACAAATTTTGTGGCATACAATCATCACAAACCACACACAAAATAAAACAAAGACCAAAACAGCACAACCCCCACCCCTGCCTGCTAACCTTAAATAGGCTAGTTTTTCATTTAAGTTCTGTTATGGAAGAGAACTCACTGTAAGAATTTACTCAAACCACTGTGATCACTAGGGAACTAAAACTAGGAAGACAAGAAAAGGGAAAAGACTGTCTAGCAAGTTTCTCATCACCTAACGGTGGGAAAAAAGCATCTTGCCTGGTGTTCAAGAGCAGAGGCAAAAAGGACCTGAGACTTTCCAGTTTAACTACCAGTAATTATTTCCTCTGTGGTCATCAGTTTTCTCTACCCCATTTCTTATTTTCCATAAGTATAAAAGCTCCTTTCACTGACGTGTTTAAAATGAAGACGTATACCAAAGTAAGTCCTAGGAGAATTTATAAGTTATAACATAAGTCATAAAGAAAACAAGCTTACCTGTTGTTGTGTTTGTACTAATGATTCTAAGTACTTGATAATAACAGTTTTAAAATCTTTCACTCGTTCTTTCTGTAGTACATGAAGAAAAACTCCATTAGTACAAAACTAAATTTGATTTTACTACAAAATCACAGCAAAAAAAAAAAAAAAAAGACCACGTTGTTGGGACAAGTGTAAAATTATTATACTTGCCTCAAATCTTCCCACTTCTTTTCGAATTGTTTTAGAAATCTGTTCAAAATCTCTTTCTCCTTGTTGTACCTTTGCCTCCCACTAATAAAAACAAACAAAAAAGCACAAATTTATAACTCTTGTCAGGAAAATATTATAGAACTAGCTCATTTAATGTAAGGTCTGTAGACCCTGAGGAAGCTCACTAATGGCAAAGCCCAATTCAGGATCATTCAAACTTTCATCTAACTTCTAAGTAGCAGAAACACCTAGGAGGTTAATTTTCATTAATATTTCACTATCACATTTACTCAAGATGACAATATTAAAAAAATTTTTTTTAATGTTTATATTTATTTTTGAGACAGAGACAGAGCATGAGCAGGGGAGAGGCAGAGAGAGAGGGAGACACAGAACCTGAAGCAGGCTCCAGGCTCCGAGCTGTCAACACAGAGCCCGACGCGGGGCTCGAACTCATCAATCACGAGATCGTGACCTGAGCCGAAGTTGGACGCTCAACCGCCTGAGCCACCCAGGCACCCCATGATGAGGATATTTCAGTACTTAATCAATTACAATCTCCACAGCTTAATTATACGACTAAGAAAGATGAAAACATTGAGTATAAAATTCACTATGAAATAATTTAGCAGTGTTCTTTTTGATATCATTAATAATTCCATATTATATCAAAAATATTCTGCCAAGTTCAAGAATACACGTTCATCACAATTTATATGCCCATGGAAATACTTCAAATTAAGAAAAGTGTACGACAAACATTTAAAAAACATTTTTTAATAGTAAAATGTTCGGCTTAAAAAAAATGTGTGGAATTATGGTCTACTGAAGACCTTGCTCGTCAACATTAAATTCAGTACAGAAACAACAAAACATGTGACCAGTGACCAATGGAACAGCTAAAATAAAATAACTGAAGACTTAAGCAATGAAATGGTATTTTCCCACTATGTAACCAAAACAGTGGTACATACTCTTCAAAGAGCAGGTACATTTACTTTTAGTAATATAAAGGTTGTCCTACCTCTTCAATTTCCTTATTGAAGCATGGCAAAAGAAGTGTATAAATTATAATAAACTTATACAAATTTACTAAAATACCATATATAGTACATATATATGGGGGATAATGTTGCTTGGAAAGCTAAATATGGGGCAAGTCTATGCTCTACAACATAAAATAAGTAATTATCTGAAATTAAATGAACCATCTCAAAAGAAATGTGTAATTACTAATTAGAGGTTAATTTAAATCTTTTCCTTGTGCGCTTCTTTATCCATTCCATAATAATCGTGTGGCAGTAAGAAAGGGCTCTGGAGATTTTTGACGATGATCAAAACATTAAAGTAATTCTAACACAGTTCATAAAATTATGGAGAAATGGCTAGTGTTGAATGGCTCAGAAAAAAATTTATGAAAAATTATGCATATACGAATGACTCACGGAAAATTTGAGTAAAGTGATAAATAAAGCATTTTATATTAATCACCTCTCTTATTTCATTTTTAGCTTGCTGTATTTTATCTGGTTTGTTGGCCACCATCATTTTTGCCTCAGTTTCACGTTTTTTGAGCAAAGTAATTTGGGCATCTTCCCATTTCTGCCAGCACTTCATCCGATGGTCAAACACACCCTATAAGTGAACGACATAATGCTATTAAGCGAGAGTTACCACTGAAATACTTTCATTATACTTGGAGTGCTGTAATACTGAAAACAATAAAAGTATTTTAAACGCGATTCTCATATGCTAAGATAATGCAAATAAAGATGCCAATATAAAAGAAATTTCTGTGTTCACTTCCTTGAAAACAAAAACAAGTCCCTGTGACTAGAAGAGCTCTGAATAAATAAACAGAAACTACATACAAGATGCATTTATTTCACCAGCCATTTGGGTTTTAAATTTAGCTTGTAATAAGTTTCTAACAGAGTTTTATGAAGACAGATTTAATAGGAAAAGGCTGGTATCATATTTACATTGTAAGTTTTCCTACTTAAAAAAAAAAAAAAAATCAAAAGCAGATTTAAGTGTTGGAAATAGTCCAGAAATTGAAAAGAATAAAATGAGAAAACCCCGTGAGACTACAGGAAGTAAAAATGTGGAAGACATGACCCACAGCAAATAAAAGCAAAGCAATGAAAAAGTAAAGGTGTAACAACAACAAAAGAGATAGTCCTACACAAGATGAACAGGGAAAATGTGTGTGTGTGAAACGCACATGCACACACACATCTAGTAGGCAGGACCAAATGAAAAACTAGACCAAAAGATGGTAAAAGACCAAGTCAACCAAATCCACTACTTCTTTCAAGGAGTTTGGCAAAATAGGAACAAGAGGATGGAAATAAGAATTGAAATATGAACGTAAGAGAGTAATTAGAATCTCCTGAAAAACGGTGACAGATAGGATGGGAGAATGTCATAATAAATCCTCTATTTTGATATTGGAGATATATTCATATTATTTTAGTATTTACTATTTGAACCGATGAAGCCGGTGTTAATACACTGGGTGAACCAGAAAGCAGTAAACCAGAGTTATTTTCATTATCCCAAATAAAGAACTTCTTGGATCAAGAAATAAATAAATCCATGTTCTTATGGGGACTTGCTGAAGAGAAGAGTACACAGATAATCTATCTTAAAAATATACGCTTGGGAACAAACCAAATTTGGATCCAAATACTAGCTCTGTCACTGTATGATCCTGGGTAAATTAATTTCTGTAAGCCACAGATTCCCCAAATATAGAAGGAAGAAAAGGAGATCTATATTAGTGGATTGGAAATAAAATGAAAAATAGCACAGTGACTTAACCTAGCAGATGTTTAATAATTAGCAGGTACTGTTATGGATTATTCCTAAAACCACACACAAATAAATTAGAGTTGATTAACTCCTGGATTTATACTAAAAGTACAAATAATAATAACACAATAACAGGAAAAAACCATTAACTGGACCACATTTATATTACTGCATATTTCAAAAATGTGCGCAACAGCATTAAAAAAAAAAAAACAAAAAAACCTCTAAATCAACCACAAACCGAAGTGTTTTCTTTCCAAAGACCCTGCATATTTCAAATTAACCAGGACAAAAGACATCGTGGGCAAACTGATAAGTCAAAGCATCTTATTTCAGGTATTTAAATCTACCTTGTTAGTTTTAATTTGTCATCTCATATAATTTCTCTTCTCACATTACTGAGTAAATGTTACTGTCCCCTTTGCTTTAAAAAAAATTTTTTTTAATGTTTAATTTTTGAGAGAGAGAGCACATAAGTGGGGCAGGGGCAGACAGAGGCTCTGGGTGTGTGGCTCAAACCTGCGAAATGAGAGATCACGACCTGGGCCGAAGTTGGATACTCAACTGACTAAGCCACCCAGGTGCTCTGCCTGCTTTTCTTATAGTTAAAAGACATTTTCCTCATGACATTCTTTTATTTTAAATGTTTATTTGAGAGAGAGCAGGTGTGTGCACAAGCAAGAGAGGGGAGGGGCAGAGAGAGAGAGAGAGACTCCCAAGCAGGCCCTGTGCTATCAGCACGGAAGCTGTCCCAGGGCTCTGATACCAGGAACTGCAAGATAATGACCTGAACCAAAATCAAGCGACCCAGGTGTCTGTCCCAAGGTATTTATTAGAACTTAATTTTGCTTCAGCCAAATTAATTGCGTGAAAAATAAGAAAAATAATACATTTACCATAAGTAGATGCAGAAAGTCACTACCATTTAAACAACACTTGCCCCTCATTAACCCCCTACACATACACAACACCAAAATTTAAGATTTTATTTCTCATCTTTAAAAGAGGGCCACAACATCAGTTCTTCATTTATAAACTCCTCTGTTTTAGTAACAATTTGATTACTTAAAATATGTATGAATACAGGGCAAAAGCTAACCAAAATGCCCTTCAATTTCAATATTTGCTTAAGTTCTCAATATATATAAAATGGCGTTTTTGGTGATACAGTAATTTAAACTAATTTTATCCCTGCCCAATTTATTATCTAATCAGATTCCAGAACCATTACATGTTTATTGTGGCACATATATAGGAGCTCTAAAATAAAGACAGAACTATGAAAGTCAGGTTATAATAAAAAAAAATTAATCTCAGCTCTAAAGAGAAATAATTTTTCTTCGTTTGTTTTCCTTATAATCCCCCCCCCCCCCTAAAAAAAAGGATCAAAACCACACTTGATATTCTAGAAATGCTACCTTAAAAATCAGTTAGGGGCGCCTAGGTAGCTTGGACAGTTGAGTATCTGACTTCAGCTCAGGTCATGATCTCACAGCTCGAAAGTTTGAGACCTGCATTGGGTTCTGTGCTGACTGCTTGGAGCCTGGAACCCGCTTCAAATTCTGTCTCTGTCTGTCTGTCTGTCTGTCTGTCTCTCTCTCTCTTCCTCCCCTGCTCATGCACTATGAACTGTCTCTCTCTCTCAAATATAAATAAACATTAAAAAAAATTTTTTTTAAATGAGTTAAATCACAACTTAATGTTTGTCTTGTATGTCAAGAACCAAATCTGCTCTAGTAGAACCAGCCTCTCCTGTAAGAGAGACAGATTTACACTGATGAACTACTTTGGACCTCCATCCCTCTGCCAATTTATGTTATACATTTGTATGCAAACAGGCCTAGGTTAGACAAGGCTGCAGTTGTGGAACATTTTCCCTGGTCCACCAAAACACTACAATTTTAATTTTAATTTTTTAAATTTAATTTTTTTTTAGTTTTGCACTTCATGCCCAGCACAGGGCTTGAACTCCCAACCCTGAGGTCAAGACCTGAGTTGACATCAAGAGTCAGATGCTCAACTGACTAAGCAATCCACACATCCACTCCTAGTTTTAATTTTAATTAGTATCACCTTCCAATTCAGTGATTCTGAAAATATGCCACTCAGCTTCCTGGAGTCGTCAAAGGATGTTGATTACTTATAGCCAAACAAAGAAGATTTTCAACTCTTTGGGGAAACCATCTAGCGGGCTTACAAGGTATTTTACATGTTTTATAAATTTACATTCTCTGTAAGAATTCTTCATGAAAAGTTCTAGTGCAAAACATACTGAAAACCGTATTTTCAATCCCTGACCCTACTGTAGGGGTTCACAGGCAGCCAATACATGAGAATGCATACAATGAGTTCAATGCTTAATATATGTTAGGTAACATTACTAGCCAAAATGTGGAGTCCTACATGTGAGAGGCCATGCCCTGTACAAAGAGAAAAGCAGGAGTTTCCTGGATACACGGCCAGGCTTAAGTAATACGTAAGTGGCTGGTCTTAGCTCCTTCCCCACTTTGGGTCTAAAGCACTTTTAGTTTCAAACTTATCATCAGAAAAGTATTTTCAATATGGATAAAAACAAAGGGCTAGGTAGTATTAAGTAGCTATTAGAAATACAGAAGACCAAACACAAAAGAAAACTGGGCACAGGACATGAAGAGTTCACACACACAAAAAGAAATGGAAATGGCTTAACATTTGTAAATAGGCTTAAATTCACAATAACTAAAGAAATGAAAACTTACACCAAAAAGCACCTTTGTTATTTGGGTGGGAGAAGAAGGACCACATATGATGATGGGAGTACAAAGGAGTATAATCTCTTCAGACAGTAACAAAAGAGTATTTACTGAAATTTAAAATTCATATACCCTTTGGCCAAGCAACTCTATCTACTTCTAGGAAGTTTATGCCCAAAGAGTGATTTTCAAAAAACTTACTATTCACAAGTAGACTGAGGCTATCCAATCAAACCTTAAAAAGAATGTAATGTATCTACAGAGGCTAATGTGAACACTTGCCCAAAACAGAGTGGGTGAAAAAGCTGGCAAGGAATGGTACATATAGTATGCTCCTTCTTCAAGAAGGAAGAGATGCAGAGAGGGAAGAAAAAAGAGAAAGGGAAAGAAAGGTGGCAAGAAAAAGAAAATTAGTGTCATACACACGCATAGCTAAGGCTGTAAAGACATACAAGAATGTAACAGCATTTGACTGAGGAAAGAGACCCATGGTATTGGGTAGAGAAGGACTTGGCTTTTTTTTTTTTTTTTTTTTTTTTAATTTTCTTAATGTTTATTTATTTTTGAGAGAGAGACAGACAGAGAGACAGAGTGCAAGCAGTGGAGGAGCACAGAGAGAAGAAGACACAGAATCTGAAGCAGGCTTCAGGCTCTGAGCTGTCAGCACAGAGCCTGATGCGGGGCTTGAACCCACAGACCACGAGATCATGACCTGAGCCAAAGTCGGCCACTTAACTGACTGAGCAACCCAGGAGCCCCTGAACTTGACCTTTTTGGGTTTGAGATTTAATATGTCCATGGATCACATTTTCAAATACAAATAAATCGGTTTAAAAAAAAACCCAAACCAAACCAAAGACCACAAAAATTCCCTCTCAATCTATCCCATAATTTCTCAACTCCTTTGTGCAGCTGACCTGGGCAAGATTTCAGCAGAAAACAAAAAGTCGATGTGAAAGAGCTTAATTTACTTCAAGATATAACTTAAGCATGGCTCTTTAACTTTCTTTCAGTCAAGGAATCACTAATTCAGTTCTTCTCAAAGTCTGTTCCATTTATGTAAAAAGATATTAAGTAGAAAAGAACTCCTGTTCATATGACCTTGTAAATCTCTGGATTACATAAGGTTAAATGTTTTATTTTATTTTTTACTCCTAGACAGTTATGAGCATTTTAATGCTCTCTCAATCTGTAAGACAGGGATACTGTATACATTATCTCCCAAACTCAGTTGATCATGGTACATCTTCTGGTGTCAGTGTTGTTCTGCAAAACATGAACTTAAGTGAATTTCAGAGAAAGTAAAAATACAGCAGGAAGACTGAGGCAGCACAGGGCCAGCCCAGGTGAGGGCTCATCACCCAAGACACAAGCAGGCCATTCCCACCAGGGAGTAATCTCCCGGGTTAGTGCTCCTCAGCAGGTACTCCTTCTTACAGACACTGCCTGGCTTCCCTTTTTGGATCCATAGGTATTCTGAAAGGTGCTCTACTTTTTTACAGCAGCCCTCATGCTAGTGGGAGTTCTGGAATGAGGTGAGATTGGGTGGGAGAGGAACAAGAACCATTATGTGTGAAATGGATTTCTGCATATCACAAGTTGCCCATGTACAATGAAGTACACTCTAATAACTGCTGTCTATATTACCTTAAGTAACTGAAAAGTACAATTAACCACCAGAAATATAGAGTAACACCTAAGAGTAAATACGACCAAGACTGGTAATTTTACCAATCCCAAGATAGCGCCATTCTTTAGAGCTAAGAACCCTCTAGCAATAACTGTCACGGTTAGCTTGAGAAGAGGATTGTAAATGATATACAGTGTATCAATGTTCTACGTATTAATACTAAATTGGACACAGACTTTAACTGAAAAAAAGGAACAAGGTCTCAGTAACTGTCTGAATTCAAAGTAAAAGGTAAATTCCCAGTTCCTCCACCCTATGATGATTAATGCTCATAAAAATAATCGAAAGACACCATAGGGTCTTAAAGTACCTTTTGAAACATAGGACAGATAAAATAACACGCACTTTAACTATATGAACACTGGAGACATCTGTAGAAAACCAATTTTCATTAGTTAACTAGATTACTTTCCCAACTATTCAGAAACTTAACTGTTCATCCTTAAACATTACTACAAGATAACACAATTCATTATCTAATCTAGTCCCGAGTCAGCTCTAAATATACAGTGACTACATATTTCAGTGTGTGCAAAGAATGTTTGCTTCTAGTTCAGATGAATGCTACAAGCCACCATTCAACATTTATGCAACAATCAGTTCTGGTTTTGTTCTGCTTCCTATCATACCTTTACTAACGATAACAGAGTCCATGGCTACTTTTAGTTCAAGCTAGAGTGACCAAATAAATACTACCGGTTAGGTGCAAGCTTGTATAGGTAAGTATGTAGGTACACGTGTATCGTTTTCACTGTATTTGGCATTGTTTACACCTCTTAAAAACATCAGTTGTATCTATCATTGTCCAAGTCACAGTGGAAGAAAGTATTCGGCTATGAATCATCCATCTTGAAGCCATCTATATGGACTGAGAGAATACAGAACTTATACACTTAAATACATGCCTAATGGGTAACCAAATTCTTCTTAAAAGCAAACCACTGAAGTGAGAAAAACTCAAGGAAGATTGCAAAATGAGGCTTACTTTCACTGCGGCAATAAGACGAATGTAGTCACTAAGTAGTTCTGAAAACATATAAAAGTCAGCAAAAGCCTGTTCTTGATGTAACTGGTCTATCTTCTCCTCCACTTCCGCAAGCTGAGACAGAGCTCTAGATAAAGCAGTGTGGTCCTCAGAATTACCTAACATGGCAGCACTTTTAGCAAAGGCAGCTGTGTTGGCTGAAAGTTCTGAAATAAAAAAGTATTCACTTTTACTGTTCACTAGTAAAGTTTTTAAATACTGCATTGATTTCTCTACTTTCTCTCTAAATTTTACCTGTTCATGTATTGGTCAAATAATTATCTTAAAATAATTAACATAAAACAACCAGTCATTAAGACGCCTTCGGCATACATGCCAACTGCTCAGAGCTCTACGGAAAATTAGAAGAACATTAAAGAAAAATCAAGAAGAACCACTGCCTATATTCCCAAGGGATGAACTATGTTTAATTATATATAATCTGCCTCCGCCTTCTTCCTGAAGCGCTGTTTTTGTCTGTTCCTAGAAAAGACAAAACATATTTTCTTGTCTCTGGAAAGCACTGGGAGGACTTGTAATTGACTTATACTACATTTTTTGGCCTTTACACATTTATTTGAAATTGAAAATGTCTCTTATTTTTAACGAAAACATTAGTTAGCTAATAGGAAAAAAATCAAGGTAAAACTGTAGAGAATTGTATAATTCATAAAAATCTTATTTTTTTGTGTACAATGCTTGAACAGTGCTTGGTGGAAATACTAAGAATTTCTAAACAGATTTCTGAACATAATCATTTCAGACACAGATGTTTATAAGCTAAATAATGCCAAGAACTAATAATACATTGCCTAGAAATTGCTCTACGTTACATAATATTCTCTAAAAGAACCATAAAGTCATTCTCTACAAGATACAGTATAAATGGCAAAAGCTGTTATAAACTACTTTCAATAAAAGCATACTGATGTATTTCTGTAGTTGTTTTACTGAAATGGTTACTGGTAATGGTACATACTAAATTACTTAGTAAGTACTTTAGAAAGCTAACATGAAAATCCTCATATTCTTAGAAAACCACAAAAACTTCATCACAGAATTAAAAAAATACAACTCAAATTGCCAATCAATTTTTAACGGCCCCTCCCCTAGACTTTTTAATTTGGCTGTTCAAAAAATGAAGAAAATAATTCAAAATTTTCTAGGAAATGCAGGCACACAGAAAGTTTTCAAAGACAAATTTCAAAAATCAATTTTTAAGCTGATATTTTTAACTGTATCAGTTACTAATAAGACATCTTCATTCATTAAACTATACGAATGTTAACAAAGTGTTAATCAAATGAACAACAGTTTTAAACCAAACTTACACTTTTATAAGCTCAGGATTTTTATACTTCTCAACTAAGTTAGGTTACAACAGAACAAAAAAATATTAACAAGGTTGAAATGGAAAACATTCTCTTAAACTATTGTTCTCTCTCTTCTATAGTAGCTCCAGAATGTGCATTTTAATAAAATTTAAATAAAATCTGTAATTAACTTATGGTGTTAAACACATAAATAACGAGGCAAACAAACCTTTTCTATGACAGACCAAGGCTTCAACACTAGCATGAAGTTTCCTAAGTTGCTGATCCAGATTTTCAAATTGCTGCTGCTTTTCTTCAAACCACTAAGAAAAAAAAAATGAAAAATGGAGCTAATTTAGCAAGAACAAACCGCTGTAAATTAGGTTACCAATAGCAAGCCACATTCCTTGTTTTAAAGCAACAAATTAACCGTGTATATAAAACCATGGTAGTCAACTGATGTGGCTGAGGACTAAACTCAATAAGCAAATTAATATCCTATTTTCTACTTGTACAGCTTTAAAATGCAATTGTTGGGCTCATTAATTCATCTCATTATTCAAGTCGAAAAATCAGCTCTTACTGCATCCGATTCATTCATCTTGATTGTCATTTTGTTGACAGCATCGGCAGCCTTGTTCACCATCCTCAATATTCCTGCTCCACTCAGAGCCTGTGTGTTAACTGCTCTAGGCAGCTGGAATTGAATGACAAATAAGGGCAAACAAACCGGTTAAAAGGCTGGAGGTTTAAGTGGGCGCAAAAGGAACTGCACACCCCCCTCCAAAAAAAGAAAAAAAGAAAAAAAAGGAGGTTGTATTTTCTTCACTCTCATACATTTCAATAGTGAGATCTAATTTCTCAAATACACTACTTGTACACTCTCAAAGGAAAACTTAAAAAATAGACTTTCCATTTGCTTTTCTTCAGCACGTTTACATTTAGATGGAACAACACTCTGTTTGTCAAAATATATTAAGAGATTGTCAAGTACCTTAACATTGGCCACCTGTTTGCTTGCAGAAATAAACTTGTTTATAAGGAAAGAAGAAAGTCTTGAGAAAAATCTCCTTATGTTCAGCTAGGAGGGTGTGATTCTAAATTTTTAAAAAATTCTAGTATTCCAGTAAATTAGAAAAAACATCTCAAATAGTAATAATTAGAACTGTAAACTGTTACAAGCCCCAAATGTACTAAGCATCTCAAATAAAAGGAGCAGCATGGTTATAATTTAAGCTCTTTTAAGTCACAAATTTGCTTTCAGAACCTTGGTAAGAATATTAGAATGTAGACATATAAACACATTTAGCTGTCTCTAAAAGGAGGCCTGAATAAACTTATTTCAACACAATGCCTAAACAACCACTTAGGGCATTGAGAATTAGACTATTTAGAGATCATTCTTCTAAATCTGGTTTAAAATTTTTGAAAAAGAAAGTGGTCATCCTACTGTTACCAAAGCAGAAAAGGTCTTTTACTAATAATTTAAATTATTAAAACACTAACCTCAAGGGGCACCTGGGTAGCTGAAATCAACTCCTGATTTCAGCTCAGGTTATGATCTCACAGTCATGAGATT
Source organism: Panthera leo (assembly GCF_018350215.1). Taxonomy (NCBI): domain Eukaryota; kingdom Metazoa; phylum Chordata; class Mammalia; order Carnivora; family Felidae; genus Panthera; species Panthera leo. The sequence continues at coordinate 100,974,560 of NC_056679.1, read as the reverse complement.
GAGCCCCATGTCAGGCTCAGAGCTGGGTGTGGAGCATACTTAAGATTCTCTCCCTCCCTCTCCCTCTCCCCCATGAATGCACTCTCTCTCACAATAAACACTAAGAACCACCCCCCAAAAAAAAAGAAAAAAGAAAATCAATTTGTTCCATTCACTAATCCCATCATTTACCGAATATCTATTTTTACAAAAATTATCAAAATGACAAACACAGGGGTGCCTGCGTGGCTCAGTCGGTTAAGCATCGACTTCGGCTCAGGTCATGATCTCACAGTTCGTTGAGTTTGAACCCTGCGTCGGGCTCTGTGCTGTCAGCTCAGAGTCTGGAGGCTGCTTCAGATTCTGTGTGTGTGTCTCTCTCTCTCTCTCTCTCTGCCCTTCCCCCACTCACACTCTGTCTGTCTCCCTCAAAAATAAATAAAACATTAAAAAAACCCTTATTTTTAAAAAATAAAATAAAATGACAAACACAAATAATATGAAAATTCGTATCATACAAAAATTTAAGGTAGAAATAATACCTCTGAACTTTCCAGGAACTGCCTTAAATCAGGATCCTGTAGTAAAGTTGGATGCTTTACTGTTCTTTGAAGATACCTAGATATAAGAATAAAATTTCTCCTTTATTTATGAGTAGCACTTTATTTTAAATATTATTTGAACAAAACCACACAAACCAAAAAAATAGGTAAAATTATATCCTCAGTCTGCCTCCTAGAATATCAGTCTGCTTTCACTCTAATTGTTTAGACTCTTCTAGCAATTTAATGACTAAAAAGCTTTTTATTCCTCTTTTGAAAGTTCATCATATATAAAAAGAGCCATGGTTGGGGCGCCTGGGTGGCTCAGTCGGTTGAGTGTCCGACTTCGGCTCAGGTCACGATCTCACGGTCCATGAGTTCGAGCCCCGCGTCGGGCTCTGGGCTGATGGCTCAGAGCCTGGAGCCTGCTTCCGATTCTGTGTCTCCCTCTCTCTCCGCCCCTCCCCTGTTCATGCTCTGTCTCTCTCTGTCTCAAAAATAAATAAACGTAAAAAAAAAAAGTATTTAAAAAATAAATAAATAAATAAATAAATAAATAAATAAATAAATAAAAAGAGCCATGGCAGGTTGTGGAAATGGGGATATAGGAGAGATTAAATAATTTACTAAACATCTCACTGCGAAGTATAGAGTTGTAAAAAGGTATATGAGTTTGTTGAATAATATTTTCTTTGGGTGGAGTCACCATGTTCTGAGCTAATATTTCAGAGTCCTAACACATATCACTATATATATTCCAATCAACTATTTTTTTTTTATTACTGCTGTTATCACCAAAACAGAGAAACACCTACCAGATTTTTTTGCTTGTCAGCAAATTATCAAATCAGCTTTGATCTTTATTGGACAAGGACTGATTTTCTTCAAAATTCCATTTTTAATAAAGTTTTGCTAAAAGTTTGATTCATGTTTTTCTTATAGAACACAACATAAAATAAAAATGAAAAGTAAAGAGAAACACCCTTGCTAAATCACTATTAGCCCAACTTTAGATATTTTCCTTTACTAGAAAATAGAAAAGCCCAAGTTTCTGCCATCCATAATTAACATTCTTTCCTAAAAAGAAAAAAGGTCCACTATTTAATTATTCTTGATTACTTATCTAATCTCATGTTCTGCAAAATTATTCTTCCCTTAATGATTACATATACTAGTATTTCAATTATAATATTTTACCTCACAGTTAACATGTTTATTATACATCTACAGAATAAATGTAATCATTAATTTTCTTTGATCTCATTATAAGATTATAAAACATGCCTAAAGCTTCTGAAAAGCAATGGTAGCCTTCTATAAAGTCACAATGGTATAAAGTCACAATTCTACCCAGTGGTTAAAACGACTATTTTATCAGGGCCGAAATGTTAACTTCTGTTTTTATATATTTAAATACATTAAACTTCAAGTCATTAGCCCACATAAGAAAACACTGTAACAGAAATAGAGCATTTAGCAGGTATGTGCAATACATTCTACACTGTGGCTTAAAAAAATTTACTGCCAATATTATCAAGCTAAAAACGAGATGCAACAGGAATGTTAATTTTGTGTCAAAGAAATGGTGGTATAATCCCACTGGAATTTTACTTACAGTTTTAATACTCAAGTTTTCCAATAGTATTGGGTTATTTGGTTGTTTAGGGCATGTACCGCTTAAAGCAGTTTGCATAAGTTGTTCACGGGAGTGCACACAACAACTGGCAAACAGCAAGTACTCAGACATTTGTAAAATGAACCAGCAGGAAGGAAGACGAAACATGTCGTACCCAAACTTCGTACATCCTAATAGTTCAAACCTAAATATCATTACCTACTACTACTTACATTCTAAAATGGCTTTCCAAAGTGAGCTCTGTAGAATACTAGTCTCCTTCAGTATTCCGGGAAAAAGACTGGTTCTACAATCAGGCAAGTCTGAAACTTATCACATACACATCACTCTCTTTGAGTCCTAAATAGCAGCGTGTTAAGTGCTGCACAAAGTCTTACAGGAAAAAAACCTGGTTTAACTTTGTTAAACCCTACATTAACAAAACTCAATTGTCTAGATTTTCCTTTGTCAGCCTACCACATACTAGCATTCTGAGGCATCAACATCTTGGAAAAGGGCATTCTAGAAAAAAGACAGAAAAACTTTACTTCTTAAGGGTTACACAGAAGTAAAGAGCAGTTAACTGTTTCTTAAAAAGCATTAAGCTTAATGTTAAAATTAGGAACAGGAATATAAAACAGATTTTCTGTTCCAGAGATAATTACCTTTTAATGTTTTTTTCTAAAGGTGTATGTATACACACAAACTCAGATACTTTGGTTTTCACAAAAGTATTACACCATTATACCTATAGGTGTGTATCCTTTCCCGCAAAACAGTCAGTTGTAGATACCTTTCTATGTCATGATATATTACTCTCTAATGTCATTTTTATTTATTTACTACACGGAATTCTATCCTACAGATAAACTATAATGTATTTTTTAATACTACAATCACTACTCGCTTTCTTATAATTTGCCAAGTACTATCACATACAATGGAATTTTATTCTTCAAATTGTATATAATCTACTTTGCTTATCTTAATACGCACATTTTATGTTTTTAAGATTTTTTTTCTAATGTTTATTTTTGAGAGAGCCAGAATGCAAGCGGGGGAGGAGCAGAAAGAGAGGGAGACAAAATCCAAAGCAGACTCCAGGCTCTGAGCTGTCAGCATAGAGCCTGACGTGGGTCCCGAACCCATGAGCCGAACCCATGAGCCGTGAGATCATGACCTGAGCCAAACTCAGAAGCTTAACCGACTGAGCCACACTGGTGCCCCTCAATAGGCACATTTTAAATGACAATTCCTATTTTACTAAGTGGTTTGTGTTTTTAAATTAGACAATAAAGGAACAGATTTGCATTTTGCTCTCCCTTCACATCAATCTTTCTACCATTATCACTTTCATCATTTCTTACAAGCCATGAAACTATCCTTCATCTTCATAATCCTTATGTTCATAGGGATGTATATTTTTTCATTTTTAAAAAAAAATTTAAAATTTTAGTTCCACTGCAGTTAACATACAGTGTTGGTATTACTTTCAGGCATACTACGCAGTGATTCAACAGTTCTATACAGTACTCAGTGCTCATCAGGGTAAGTGCACTCTTAATCCCCATCACCTACTGCACTCCCTCCCCTCTCCTCCCCTCTGGTAACCATCAGTTTGTCCTCTATATTTAAGGGTCTGTTTCTTGGTTTTCCTCTCTTTTTTTCCTTTGCTCATTTGTTGTTTCTTAAATTCTACGGATAAACGAAACCATATTGTATTTCTTACCCTGAATGACTTACTTCATTTAGTAATATACTCTTTAGCTCCACCCATGTTGTTGCAAATGGCAAGATTTCATTTCCTTTTATGGCTAATATTCCATTTTATCCATACACAAACACATCTTGATCCATTCATCTATCCATGGATACTTGGGCTACTTCCATATTGTAAATAATGCTGCAATTAACATAGGGGAGCATGCATTCCCCTGAATAAATGTTTTTGTATTTTCTGGGCAAATACACAATAGTGAGATTCCTGGATTGTAGTAGCTCTCTTTTTAACTTTTTGAGGAACTTCCATACTGTTTTCCATAGTGGCTGCACCAGTTTGCATTCCCACCAACCATGCAAAATGGTTCCTTTTTCTCTATATTCTTGCCAACACTTGTTTCTTAACTATGTGATTTTAGCTATTCTCACATATGTGAGGTGATATTTCACTGTAGTTTTAATCTGCATTTCCCTGATGATGAGTGCTGTTGAGCATCTTAGGACATATTTTAAATTAATGACTATTTGTAAATATTCACCAATTCAGAATTAAGGTCCGCAGGGTTGTAGATCTATAAAGGATGGATACAGAACAAAAACAGGAAAATACAGGGAGAAGAGGGAGAAGAGGGAGCACAGGGAAAGAGGCCTGAAAAGAGGCGTGGGGAGGAAGAGACGCATTTGGAAGAAGAAAGAAATGAAGACACAATGGAAAAGCTGACAAGTAAGTATCACACTCAACATGAGACAGTAGTTCTGCAGATTTGCTCCAAGGAAGGGTTACTAAAAAATTTAGAAGAATCGCTTAGGGTTTTAAGTTCTGACTTACTGAAAACAAAACAAAATAAAGCAGGTTACACAAAATTGAGAGGAATAAAGTTAAAAACATTTCTCTTACTCTTAAAAACTGAGAACAAACTGAGGGTTGATGGGGGGGGTGGGAGGGTGGGGAGGGTGGGTGACGGGTATTGAGGAGGGCACCTTTTGGGATGAGCATTGGGTGTTGTATGGAAACCAATTTGACAATAAATTTCATATTTAAAAAAATAAAAATAAAAAATAAAAAAATTTTTTTTGACAAAAAAAAAATTTCTCTTGCTTGAAACTCAAACACAGGTGCTAATGATAATGAACAAAAGAACAGAAAGGCACAAAGAGCCTGGGCTTTGATGACATTCATTTGTGGATTCAGCAAATATTTGTGAAGCATTTACTAACTGCATGTCATTTTCTGTTCTGAACACTCAGAATATATGAGAGAAAACTGTATTTTAGTAAGAGAAGACTGATCATGAATAAACACACAGATCATATATACAGTATGTGACCGACCAGCTGGCAGATGCTATGGAAAAAGGAGGGTAGAACGGTAGAGCAAATGAGATCAAGTGTGCAAGGTATCGTTGGGGGCAATTCAAAGAGAATAGGTTAGAATGAAGCCAATGATCAGAATAGACTTCACTGGAAAGATGATACTTGAACATCTAAAGTTAAAAGAGGTAAGGGAATTACCATGCGGACCTTTGAGAACAAAAGCTTTCTAGACAACGGGAGAGGCCAGTGAGAAAACTCTAAGGTGGGAAAATGCCAGGGATCTTTGAGAAGCAGCAAAATGACGAGTGTGGCCTGGAGCAGTGTGATCAAGGGGTACAGGAGATAGAACAGATAAGAGTGAGTGGTGCAGGTCATATAAGGTTCTGCAGGCCATCATAAGGACTGTGGCTTTTACGGAGTGACATGGGGAGCAAGAAACATGATGTGATTTATATTTTAAGAGGATGGTTCTGACTGCTGTATTAAGAAAGAGCAGAGATTCAAGGATGGAAACAGAAACCAATTAAGAACCTACTGGAGTTAATTCCAGCATTTGGACTACTATGGTAGTAGTGAGAAATGGCTGTATTCCACATTATCAGAAACTGGCAACAAGATTTTCAGAAAGCTGGATAATCCTAAATACTTCCTGATAGGAAAGCGTAGATTAATTAATCTGTACTAACTGTTAAGGCCAAGCCAGTTGAGTTTTTAGGTGCCTGGACTGAACACAATCCTGATAACATTTAAGATAAGGAAAAATGCTTTTAATGCTTTCAGTAAGTCGCCCAAGGCCACACAAATACTTTATAGTGTGTAGTGAAATACAGGCTTCAACAGAGAAAGGATTCTAACTCCCTACACACTGTATCACGCTACTCTATACTTCTCTGTTTATATCTGCAGAAGTGTATCCTTACCTATGAAATAAAGTCAATGTGCTCTTAACATAAAACGTGAAGCACTCTCAAGAAAACCAAGAGAGTGATCTTAGAGAAACTCTTATTAAAAGTACTTTCTGCTTACTTTAGTGAGTGTGGGTGGCCCAGGAGAGTCCCTTTCTTAACGACTCCCTCTCTCTTCCTGTATTTTAACACCAGATGTTCATCCTTTCATTCAAGACCAAAATCTAAATTTTCTGAGTTGAACAAACAAATAAATATACAAATTTATTACCATAGTATATACAAAGAAAACTACTTCCATGATCCACTAGATTAAAACTAGGTTAGGCATCCCATAGATAAGCCTGTTCTAATTTTTAAATTTTATGAAATGCCACAGAAAACTCCCTTTAGAAAAAGCATCCCAATTCCTCTGCTTCTTTATACCTATATTTTCTTTAGTCATATTTTTTAATGCAAAATGAACTTTTCCCTCATAGTATATGGTTTCTTTTGTTTATTATTATTATTACTGCAATAGCCACTAAGGTAGCACTTAACAAGTAACAGTTTTCACTAAAGAAACTGTTTTCAAATATCCACTAGATCAAATCCCAGTATTTCCTTACAACTCTCCTCAATGTTTCATACCACATGATGTTATGGTAAGTACTAAGCAATGCATTCAAGTTGCAAGAAAGGTGAATGTAGAATCAAATTATATGTCCTTGGTACAATAAATCTTCATTAAGTTCCTTATCAAGCATGCCATCTGAAACATTTCAAATTTACTCATAGAAAAATAGGACTTGAAAGGTTTCTCAAAGGGTCATGGTTACACTTTCAGGAAGAACTAAGCGAAATCGAAGCAGAACATTATCTACCTTTACTCTTAAAAACATTTGGTCTGTGACCTCTTTCACAACAGAAACAATTCTAAAGCCTAACCTAAACTTCTCTGGACACAATTCAATCCTTTCCTGAGTAAATGCTTTTCTCACAGGCACAATCTCATCCTTTAAGACTTCTGTAATAATAAGTTGCATAGTCAGCTTTCTTACTGTAAATTGTTCAAACCTGACTGTACTGCAGCATTTTGTTAAAATGGAAACAATTTATTAATAAGACCCAAAAATAAAGTGACTTAAAAATAGTTTAAATAATAATGTGCACCCTGGAGATAGACATACTATTTCTTAAAATCTGTCCTATCCACCTCATCTATTGATTTTAAGTCAAAAGAGAAAATAAAGAATAAGCACATTCAATTAAAATAACAAGGAAAAAAACCCTATGAAATTAGAAAATTTCTATGTCTAGGTGATTACCAACTTACGTTCTAAAAGTTGGGCTTTAAGATAATTTCAAATTTTTTTTTCTTAATTTTCAGCATAGCAAGGAAAGAATAAATGTTAAGATCCTGGGAGTGGGTTCCTCCTATCCGTAACTCATTTGGTCTGTAACATTGAAGACAACCCTTCAAAACTAAAGGAAACATGTCAAGTACTATGCAGTAAGGTACGGCAAATGTATCAGACTTGAAGCATGCAGTCAACTCAATAAATGACTCATACAATTGTGCACTCAAGTCAAAATCAATTATACAAAATTAAAGGAGGGAGCACAAACTTAATTTTTTATTGTGTTTAATAAAATTCCTAGCCAAGTAATAATTCAATGGAACTATAGTGAGCCAAATTATCCAACAAAGAATGTGAATATGGGTAAAACTTCCTAGAACCTAAATAATACTAAATATTAAAAATCCGAATATTTTTTATCATTTCTTTCTTCCCATTTACAAGTTTCATGGTATCTTTTTACAAGCTTAGCCATTCCTTACTCCTAATGCAAAATACAGCTATGTTTTTAAAAATAGATCTTATTTTATTACAAGAATTGTTTTTAAATGTTTATTCATTTTTGAGCAAGAGATACGTACACAGAGTGTAAGCAGGGGAGGGGCAAAGAGACAGGGAGACACAGAATCTGAAGCAGGTTCCAGGGTCTGAGCTGTCAGCACAGAGCCCGACACGGGGCTTGAAGTCACGAACCGCGAGATCATGACCTGAGCTGTAGTCAGACGCTTAACCAACTGAGCCACCCAGGTGCCACAAAAATCTCTACACCTAACGTGGGGCTGGAACTACAACCCCACGATCAAGAGTTACATGCTCAACCAACTGAAGCAGCCAGATGCCCCTATGATACATTAATTCTATCCCCAACTAACTAATGCCTTTATATTCCTGCTTACAACACAGGATACAAAAATAGGTGTTATTTTATTAGACACACTATTTGCTAAATACTAATCCACTATGATGATTAATGAAAACAGAACACAGTATTACACAGTATTGTGTTGTTGAAAGAAGTAATTTTCTTAATAAAAGTTTAAAGCACTCTTAGTAGAACCATGAAATGGTACTGTGAAAAAAAACATTAAAATATAGTTGTGCCATATAATGGAATTAGACTTATTATTACTGAAATAAAAACACGACAGTAATAAAGCATAGCTGTCTACAATTACCTTTCAAGAGCTGCTCTCCGTTTTTCTACAAATTCAGTGGATGACGAGTCTTCTTTACCCACTTTGACCTTGGTCATGCCTTTGAAAAAACACTCAATGAGACTCATGATAATTTTGTTATTTGAAACAGTTTTTTTATAGTCATTCCTTCATAATTTAAAACACACTTTAAATTTGAATGTGATTAAAAAAAAGAGCTCCTAAACTTATAACCAGTATCATACTTTAGAGAAATTATAACTCATCATATATTAACATCTCATCTTGCTAAGTACGCAAAACATGAAACCAGATAAAGCAGAGGGTGAGCTGTGTCTGTAGTTTTCTAAACTCTATTTGCGTTCCTTATCTGTTACATACTACACTCATGGTAAATTAAAATGTGTTTGCATTTCAATATGCATAAAGACATTCAAATTAGCAAATTTAAGCTCAATTACTATTTCCATTTCTTATGAGTAATAATTAAGGTTCTTTAGTTTGGGAACTAGAAAAATGGAGTATAATCCATGAGTGTGCTAAGTATTTTCCTTGTTGTAGAGTCTAAAAACATCTTGTTTATTTATTATAGCTAGTTTTGTAATAGCTGAAACAACAAACACTTTCATAAAAAATCATGTTAATCATTTCTGTACTGGCAATTTAAATTTTAACAATAATGTATCAAACTGCATATTTTTCTTTTTTCCTTGTGCTTTTTTCTTTCAGAATCAATTCTGTAGCAACGAAGTAATGACATATGCTACAACATGGATGAACTTTAAAGATACGCTATGAAAGGGGCGCCTGGGTGGCTCAGTCAGCTGAGTGTCTGACTCTCGGGTCACGATCCCAGGGTTGAGTCCCGCGTCAGGCTTGGTGGTCATGCTTTGTGCTGAGTGTGGAGCCTGCTTCAGGCTCATATGCATGTGTGCACACGCCCTCTCTCTCTCCTTCTCTCTCATCTCCCTTGCTTGCTACCTCTCTTAAAAGAAAAATACTGGGGCGCCTGGGTGGCGCAGTCGGTTAAGCGTCCGACTTCAGCCAGGTCACGATCTCGCGGTCCGTGAGTTCGAGCCCCGCGTCAGGCTCTGGGCTGATGGCTCGGAGCCTGGAGCCTGCTTCCAATTCTGTGTCTCCCTCTCTCTCTGCCCCTCCCCCGTTCATGCTCTGTCTCTCTCTGTCCCAAAAAAAAAAAAAAAAAAAAAAAAACAAAACAAAAAAAACACGTTGAAAAAAAAAAAAAAAAGAAAAATACTATGTGAAGGAAACCTGTCACAAAGGCCCACTTATTTTCCTTTACATGAAACGTTCAGAATAGGCACATCTAGAGAGAAAGAAAATAAATTAAAGACTGCCCAGGCCTAGGGAGTTGGGGGAGTTAGAGGATGACGGGAAGTGCTAATAAAGAGGGGGCGCCTGGTGGCTCAGTCGGTTAAGCATTTGACTTCAGATCAGGTCATGGTCTCGTAGTCTGTGGGTTCAAGCCACGTGGTGGGCTCTCTGCTGTCAGCACAGAAGCCACTCTGGATCCTCTCTCTCTCTGTCCCTCCCCTGCTCATGTGCACTTTTTCTCTCTAAAATAAATAAACATGAGGGGCATCTGGGTGGCTCAATCGGTTGGACATCCGACTTCTACTCAGGTCATGATCTCGCAGTTCATGAGTTTGAGCCCCACGTCGGGCTGTGTGCTGACAGCTCAGAGCCTGGAGGCTGCTTTGGATTCTGCGTCTCCGTCTCTCTCTGCCCTTCCCTCGATCATGCTCTCTCTCTCTCAAAAATGAATAAACATTAAAAAAAATTTTTTAATAAAAAATAAAATAAATATTTAAAAAATTTATTTAAAAGGAAGATATTCTAAAATTGACTGTGGTGGTGTATGCACAACTCTGAATATACTAAAAGCCTTATATACCACATTGAATTATACACACTTTATTTTTTTTAAGTAAGCTCTACACCCAATGGGGTGCTTGAACTCACAACCCTAAGGTCAAGAGTCGCATGCTCTACCAACTAAGCCAGCCAGACACCCCAAATTACACACTTTAAATGGATAAATCATATGGCATTTAAATTATATCTCAACAAAGCTATTAAAAATAGATTATGTAAAACCATGTAATTCTTATTCAGGCTGGTACATCTGGTAAATAAACATATCATCTATGAATGTTTTGCCTAACATAATTAGTTCTTCTGAAATACAAGTTTGAAAAAGAAAACTCAAACACCTAAAATTATCCGCCATGAATGGACCACTATAAGTGGGGTGTTACTGATATAACATATTGTTTCCCTCAAAAAAAATCTTACTGCTATGAAGTTCTTTACATTTTCCCTTTAAGGATTTTCTGTTCATGCTACTTCATGCTACTGTTCATGCCAGACGTAATTATTAGGGGCCATCAGAGCAAATAAACACTTACTCTAACCAATTAACTCTTAAAACTTTTCAACTTTGTTGTTCTTTTCTAAAAGCTTAGTGAAACAGTGGTTTTCAGTTAACTAATCTTACAAACAGGTTAACTGTGGGCTAATGAAAAGACTCCTGTTCTTTCAGGGGCAGCTCTAACTTTTCAGCAAAGATGACAAATTACAATTCCTTTTCTCCTGCCCCCACTTTAAGTGTTTGTTAGCTGAAAACCACTGGCTGTATACTTAAGAGGGCCTCCCATATATCAACAGTTTTGTGGACAACCTATTCACTTTTTAAATTTTTATTTTATTAAGTTTATTTATTTTGAGACAGAGACAGAGCGCGCTTGCGAGCCAGTTGGGGAGGGGAAGAGAGGAGGGGGCAGAATCCCAAGCAAGCTCCGTGCTGCCAGCACAGAGCCTGACACAGGGCTCGAACCCAGACAAACTGTGAAACCAGGACCTAAACTGAAACCAAGAGTCAGACACTTAACCAACTGAGTTTTGTTTTTTAAAAAACTGGTAAGACAATCTGAAAACATGACTGCTTCTGTATTTGCTTGGCTGCCAGGAAGTTCACAACAAATTTGTTACCCACCTTTAGTAATTACCTTTAGTAATTGTTCAGACTTTACATGTTTCATCTTACTGTTTGACTATGGTTATTTTTCCTGCTAATTTCTTTCTTTAGATATATATATATACACATATCTATATACGTATAGATATGTATATGTGTATATGTATACACACATGCAAGCATACACATACACATATGCGCACACGTGTGCACGCACATATGTGCATACATGTGCGCACGCGTATATGCACGTACACATATGTGCATGTGCGTGCACATACATGTGTGCATGTGTGTGTACATATATATTTTTTAAACTGCATTATATATGTAGTTGCCTTAAGTCGTTCCTGGAATAAAGTAGTATATAAATAAATATAGCACACGACAGGTTATGTAACCTCGATGAACCTTACCTTCCTTACCTATTACATAAGGACAACACTAAGTTAACTTCATAAAGTTGTTGTGAAGGTTAAATGAATCTCCTGGAAATTATTTAGCACAGTGCCATAGCACAGTAACTTTCAATAAATGTTAATTACGCCTATAATTTAACTGATAACCTTACAATGGAATGGGCAATCTTGGCCACGTGTATGCATAATACAAACATAACCGTGTGACTGTCCCCTAAAAGCCTTTTGAAGCCTGTGAGAATCAACATCAGAAAAGGATGCTCTTAAGATTTAGTTTCTAACTTCTATTTTAAATTTACACATACTATTTATTATGCTGTAACAATTTGTGGAAGGTTGAAGATCATTAAGGCAAAATATTAGCTTAAAACAATTAACCTGGACATTAAAATTTACTTTTTCAAAAAAATTCTTTTTGCTCTTTGTTTATAGACTGGATTAGCATGTTAGCCAGCAAAATGAGAAAAATAATTTATTTTTCCTCTTTTGATATATAAAAATAGTTGCACAACCTAATCAAAGAAAAAAAGGTAATAAATAATTTGTGATACAGGAAACTTAAGATCCATATAAATAGTAGGATGCCAGAAGATACCACTGCCAAAGTTTTAAAGATAAGAGAAATAAGATTATGAAGTAGGTCAGCAGTTCCCAAAATACAGTCAGAATACAAGAAAGGTTTCTGAGACCCTTTTTCAGACAGGTGTCGGGGAAGGGTGTACCAAAAAGCCTATTTTCATAATAATACCAGACTATTGTCTTTTTTACTCTCATTCTTTTAGGAAAGCTCAGCAGAATTTTACAAAGGTTATATGGTGTGTTATATCACAACAGATTGAATGCAGAAGCAGATATAAGAACATAGCTATTTTCTATTAGGCCAGATATCAGAGATTTGGAAAACTAAAACAAACAAAAAGCAAGCCACTCTTGTCACTTAAACTTACACTGCCTTACAAAAATTTAATTTATTGATATTCTTAATTTTTTAAAGTTTTTTAAAGTAGACTCTACCCACAACGTGGGGCTTGAACTCACAACCCCGAGAACAAGAGTCACATGCTCTACCAACTGAACTAGCCAGGTGCCCCTACAAAGTTTTTTATAATAAAAAAACTCAGAGAATATAATAAATGCATTTAAATATGTCAGGTTTTAAAGTCATAAAAGATACCAACAGAAGTGCTCTTCAAACAAAATGTTTTTAAAAAGTAAAAACAAAAATTTAAAGATCAGCAAAATTCAATTTGAATATTTTCACAATAAATTGAAAACACTGAGAAAAGAAGCACAAAATTTTAAGAGATGACATGTCTTTTAATGGGACAATGTAAGTTGTCCTCTTTTGAAATTTTCTACATATTCTTTTTTTTTTTTTTTTTAAAGCTCTACACCCAAAATGGGGCTTGAACTCCCGACCCTGTGGTCAAGAGTTGCATGCTCTGCCAAGAGAACCAACAGGTGCTTGCTCCCTTCTACAGGTTTTTAACTAAGCCTTTATTACTTGTATAGGTAGAAATGTTTTTAAGCATTAAATTGAGGTATGGAATATACTAACATGATACCTCTTATAAGATCTGGACTGGATCAAATCTTCTTTTTGGACAATGAATAGCTGAAACCCAAATACTTTCATTCCTTAGAAAAATGCTAACAAGCTACCAATATTAAGTATCTTCTGAATGTTACTTAGTAAAATGTTAGGGTTTGATTGTCTTCAACTTGGCAAATTCAGACCCAATATTTAACATCGTTATATAAATCAAATCCTAAATTGATCCTATATAAATAAAAATCCTAAGAGGTTAGAAAATAAAAGTATGAGCTTATACATTCTTAATTGATGAATGATTATCATAAATGGAATGTTTATTAAATTCAGTATTGCCAGACACTATAATTTATCCTGATAATAAATGATCACGGTAGCCTAATAATCTATGTAGTTTAAAACTGAACTAGTAGCAGTAACTTTTTTTTTTTTTTTTAATTCATACTTACCTACTATACTCTTTTCTGGAGCTGGTGGCACAATATAACCAACATGTAAATACTTGCTTGCTAATTTGCTATGCAAACCGAGAAAGTCACTGAATCTTCTTTTAACTGAAAATTCACTCTTACTGAACATGGAAAGAGAAGTCTACAAGTGAAGAAGAGGCATTTTAAATTTTGAATACTAAGCAATTCTTCAGAAGTTAGCATCACATAAACCTGTGAACATACGTATACCTACACACACGTTTTACTATGCAAAAGACCACAGGGTAGCTAACTAATATGGAATACACATTTCTAACCAAAAAAAACCCCAAAAAACTCCTACGTTATTATACGTTGTGTTTTGTTTTGTTTTGTTTTTACAGAGACTTAAAAGGACAAAATGTTTGCTTTATTCTATCCTTGACTCATCTCATCAACTCTAATTACATTTATGTCAATGACTCTTAAATCTTTACCTCTGGCCCAGATCTCCTCTGAGCTTCAGTCCAATATATCAAAATGCCCAAGGGACACTTCCACTTAAATCTTACTGCCACCTCAAGTTCACCACATCTCCTGCTGGAACATAATCTCCATGTGGGAAGGGCACGTGTCTGTACTGTTTCCTATTATAAACTCTTGTGCTTGGAAACGAGCCAGACCCCACAATTAAGTGTTTAATAAATATCTGTTCAATGAATTAACAAATTATTTACCCCCATCCAAAAACTGTGTTGCTCCCTCTGTGTTGCCTGTTCTCTGAGATCACTCTGACACAACCACAGAGATCCTCTAGTCGGTAACTTAGGCATCTTTCACTCTGCACATCCAAGCTCTACTGATTCTACTGCCTACACAACTCAGGAAGCCATTATTTTGTTCATCCCCAGAATCTACTCTTTAGTATAAAATATTACTTCTCACAGCTAGGAATGCTGCAGATCCTCTTTGTCTCTTTTAAGATCCGAAGGTCTACAATCCTTTAGAAATGACAATGGAATTAACTGGAAATCTTGACCTATACTTTGCCCTCCCAAATTAGGAATCGGAGAGATCTTTCTAAAAGAAAAATCTAATTGTGCCACACTCTTGCTTGAATCTCTTCAGTTGCTCTCCATTATACTCAGGATGGACCCAAGTTCCTTCATGTGGCTGCTGGTAACATAGGGAGGCTACTGCCGAACAAGTCAATCAGGTACCATGTCTTGCAGATCCCAGAAAGCACACTGTTTTCTGGAGGTCTGGCCTTTACAAAAGCAAATCGCTTTGCCTGGAGCAAGCATTCTTCTCCTTTCTCCAAGAACCTCTCTCGCCCATCATGTTCCCCTATCTTTGTCTAGATTAGGTTCCTCCCTACATACAAAATGCAAAATACTTTACTTTGCAGAATACTGTACTTAACAAACCATAACTCATGTAACTACTTATGTGAAATCTTCACTGGATGGTAACCTGTGTGAAGACAGGATGTTGTAATCTCATACTACACATGGTGAGGGCTTACTACTTCTCTGAAGGAGCAAAGGCTTACCTTTGTTGTTACTCTATATGCCATGTAAGCATTCATGCCATCACCTACAAGAAAAGTCAAACAATACTATTAAAAATAATAAGCTTAACACACACACAAAGGTAACTATGTGAAGTAATACGTTGACTGACTTGATTGTGGTAATGTATTATTGTATACATATATTAAATGTGTACATATATTAAATCAGCATCCTGTATACCTTAAATATATACAATCATTTGTTAGTTATAATTTAATAAAGCTGAAAAAAGTAAAATGAGTAAAAAAGTAAAATTTAGAGTAAAAAGCCCCAGAAGCTTAAAAAGAAAGTACCATTTTAATACTGTTAACATTGCACTTAAGAAAAACAGCATACTAACAACCAAGGTACTTATCAAAAAGAACGAAATTAAAGTGTACTAAATATTGACTCACCGACTTTCTCTGGATCTGATACACCAATTTCTATGTCAAAAACATCTCCATTTGCTTCTTCTTCAATCTAGAAAAGATAACTTTTTTGATGTTAAAGATTCCAATTTAGATTACTGTTTTAACACTAATAACTTTAATTGTCACGATCTTTTATTAGGGTCAGTGTCAAAACAATTTAAAAAGCCACTCAGCATTCCATTTCTGAAAAACAAAAGCTTTCATATTTCCTGACAATATTAAAAAAAAAAAACATACACACATGTGCACACATTCACAACACACACACGTACAGAAACTAGGAAAAGGATCATCTGGAGAAGGTACAGAAAGCCTGTGTTCTCACACCTCCGCAGATTTAGTCTTCTGGAAGAGTACTGTTGATTTTTCTTTGTTCTATATACAGAATCTTGAGATTCAGATTATTAAACTAACACCTTAATGATTTTTAATACTAGCACTTTCTGAAGTTGTCTCTAGTCTTTAATGACCAGGAGGAAGTAGCCATTACTTTTGCCCGTAGCACACTACCTATCAGTAGAAATAATTACACTAGAATCTTCAGCACCATGATTTGTCTAATAACCCAGTAAACACACATTCTTCCTGAAGACAACGAAAGGACTATAAAGCAGTAAGTGGGAAAAATGGTAACCGTATGAGACTGCAGGGAAGCACTTTTTAATGCCGTTGTAAATAAGCAATCTAGGAGCAGTTCTGCAGGCAAGTCTGGTTATTCTCAAGAAGAAAGCACAGAAATTTGTTAAATCTTGCAAATATTTTAAAGTAATATTAATAGCCTAAAATTACCTAAAAGTTAGTTTTTCTCACCATAACCCTTTTTTCCCCCAAAGTTGTCTTCTTGTACAGATTTTTAAAAAACTAAACCTTATTTGAATTGTAAGGTCAAGTATATAAATCAGAAACCCTAAAAATATAGCTCAGAAACTTCCACAAACACCACCCTTACACGCCTGCAGGCCCTCTTGTGCTTCCTCTCCACTCACAACCCACTCTGCACCCTGCCAACATAACCACTAACATTTACTGCAGGATTCATCAAATAAAATTACTCAAAATATCACTTTATTAAAGTTTTCAAAGCACTTTCAAACATCTTCTCATTTGACCAACAAAGAAACCCTGAGTCATACATTACCATCGTGAGATCACAAATGACAAAATCCTTAAGAAGGAAAGTAATGTGCCCAAGTCATTGGGTTAAAAAGTGATGAGGATAAGATTAGAAGCCACATCAGTTGACTTCTTTAGTCCAATACGTTTTTCCCCAAATGTTGAAATGGCTTTGATTAGAGATGCCTCACAAGAGTGTGATGCTGGGCAGGGAACAAAAAGCTTACTATTTACATTTCAATCTAGAATAGAAACATTTTCCCATACCTCCTCCCTGGATCTATCAAAGATCACAGGAGCAGATATACTCTTTGATTCCATTCTGGGAGCAATGAGTGTAGTAGGGGTCACAGGTGTAACTGCAGGAGAAGGCTCTGAGGAGAGGATAGGTTCCCTTTCTGGACTATCCAGAGAAACTTCTTCTGTGGCTTCTAGATACAAATGAAACAAGTTACTTAAGGACAGTGATAACAAACCCCTGCAGTCTACATTGCAGTTAATGAGTCATGAAAAATAGTTTTATACTACACACAAATATCAAAATAATGGCATTTAAAAATGGTTGTTATAATTTAATGAATCATTCCTTAAATGTTTATCAAAACTTTAAAACCAATAGTGACTGTGTTGATTTCAGGAAGAATTAAAGTATGTCAGCTTAATTATCTAAACTAGTGGTAAGAATAAAGCTAGAAGGAAAGCAATGATGTGGATAATTCCACATTCATTTATGTTTGGGTTTATCATACATCTTATACTTGGGGTAACTTACCTTTCAAAATCTTCTATTCAAAGTAACATTATGATTACTTTACAAACAAAAATTTTATGGTAACAGACTGCCCAGAAATATCCCAAATGGGATTAAAAATCCGTTATGGAAAATCCACAAAGTTAGTGATCTAAAGCAATTAACTGCTAAAGATTACTGAATATTACTGGATATTAGTTGAATACACAGATATGACACAAAGCAAACAGCTGTTTAGGTTTTAATTTAAAATGCTCATTCACTTGAAAAAATCTAAAATTAAACATAATTAAAACCAAATCAAATCAATAAACTGACTGTCTACAAACTAGGTTAACACTGTGCTAAATGCAATGGATAAACACAAAGAAATGTAAAGTATCATACCTGCCCTCAGGGAGTTTATAATCTAGTTGGGAAAACAAGACACAAGCATGTGGAATGTTAAATAATAATAAAAGACAAATAATAGGCAAGAGAACAATAAAAAAGAATGTTACAAGAAAGACATTTAACTGGTATATGAACTACAGAACAAACACTACCATTTGAGATAAGACAACACGTTAGGGTGGGGAAAATCAGCAGCACTTTATGAAACTGATCTGGATGCATAGAGAAAAAAATGGGCGAAGAATTCTAGGAAAATGAAACAATAGCATAAAGAAAAAGCAAAACCAGAAAAATGAAAATTACATTCAGTGGCCATAATGAAAACCACAGTTCGGATGGATTATAGAGAATTGATAACAGGAGAAGGCAGGGCTGTAAGGGGAACAGAATCAGACCAGCAGTTTCTAACCTGAGGTTCTTAGATTCCCAGAAGTTTGGGAAGGTAGAAATGGCAGTCAGTGATCCTGAAATATGGTAAATAATGTTAAGATTTACATTTAAATGTGAACAGGGTAAACAGGTCAACATTTTATCAATCTACTCTTACTGGTTTTCTCATGTTGATGAGACCCTCACTGACTCAGCTCTCTTGATATTTTTAAATTAAAAATAAAAAGAATAACCAAAATCATACTAACCAGAGGAAGGAAGATAGACTGTAGATGTAAAATACACAGACAATAAATGACCCTGATAGAACGACTAAAAGCTTACACGCGGCTTCAGGCTGTTAACACTGCTAGTATTTATTCATTTTCTAAGAAATGAAACCAATGAGCAATAAAAGAAAGTAAGAAAGCAGTGTAGCATAGCTAGGCAGTGTGAGATCCATAATCTACAGACAAGCCAAACAGCAAGCAGCAAACAAAAGATAAATAAAAAGAAATCTAAAATTCTCTGAAAGAGGTACTGCTACGCACAACAAATCCAGAGACAAAAAAAGGGAAAGGCATATAAACTTTATTGATGTATCAGGACAGATACAGTAACTTTAATTTTTCAATCACAGTTTACTTCACTGATACCAGATTCTGTGTTCTTTGCAAGGACTCTGAGTAGCTGTTTCATAAATAGTAGGTAACCTCAAAATAAGAAAAGCTAACTATGATCTACTTAAGTAGCTGATACGGAGAAGGAAAATGGATACAGAAAGAAAGAGATTAGACTTAGCACATTAACTACCATATAGTCAGTCTGCTTTAGTCTTCTCATGACTTTACTACAACAAATTCACATAACTTAATTTAAACCAGAACTTAATTTAAACCTGTGGAGATGCCCCACAGGTTTTAAGCATAAAGATTAACTTCTCCTTGGAAGAGATACTTTGTCAGAGAAGTAATTTCATGCGTATCATAGATACCAGAGAATTTTTTAAACAAAGGAATACTCATTAAACTTACAATTGGTGTCATAAATGAAATAAGCTAATGACCCTGGCAAAAACAAGACAAAAGTATAACAATTTCAACACAGGTAATTTGCTCACCCTCAGTTATTCCTCTACGACAATGTCTTGAAGTATGTGCAGTGAAGCTTAGTCTGAAGGATGTAACAAATGGTGGAGGGGCTTATAGTCAACCATATTTGGTGAATGCTCTCCAAGTAAACTAGCAACAGTAACATGTCACACTTACAACCTTTTTCTGGTACCACCCCTGACGTAATAGTACCTGAAATGCTCCCCAAAACATCTTAGCAGAGTACCAATAGTATCTAATCTTTTCGTGGTTTTAAAATCAAAATGGCTAGATCACTAGAGCAATATTTATATTCTCTCCCTGATGTAGGGGAAATAAACTAAGTACATGTTCTTTTAGTAATGAACAATAGTTTTCATCACCCTGATAACACAGGCTCCTCTCTGTTATGGTTCCAAGAACCACACCTGCTTAAAGGCATTAAGATGGAAGTGTATAGATAGTATTAATCCTTTCACATAAAAATGATCAGATTAGGAGCGTCTGGATGGCTCAGTAGGTTAAGCACCGGACTCTTGATTCCAGCTCTGGTCATTATCTCAGGGTTTGAGAGATGGAGCCCCACAATGGGCTCTGCGCTGACGGTGTGGAGACTGCTTGGGATTCTCTCCCTCTCTCTCTCTCTCTCTCTCTCTCTCTCTCTCTCTCTCTCTGCCTCTCCCCTCCTCGAGCTGTCTTTCTCTCTCTCAAAATAAATAAATAAACTTTTAAAAAAAGAACAGATTATTAGAACATCTAATGATGTCATTTTGAAATACAGCTGAGTTTAAGACAAAAGATTAAGTATAAAAAGTATTTTTGTTCGGGGGCACCTGGGTGGTTCAGATGGTTAAGCGTCCAACTTTGGCTCAGATCATGATCTCACGGTTTGTGAGTTCGAGCCCCGCGTCAGGCTCTGGGCTGACACCTCAGAGCCTAGAGCCTGCTTTGGATTCTATGTCTCCCTCTCTCTCTCTCTCTCTGCCCCTCCCTTACTCACACACTGTCTCTAAAAAAAAATAAACATTTTTAAACATTTAAAAAAACATTTAAAAAATTCTTAACAAAGTGTTTATATTCTGAGAGAGAGAGAGAGAGAGAGAGAGAGAGAGAGAGATAGAGAGATAGAGAGAGTGAGTCAGTCAGTCAGGGAGGGGCAGCGATACAGGGAGACAGGCTCTGTGTTGTCAGAGCAGAGGTGGAAACAGGGCTCAAAACCATGAATTGTGAGATCAGGATCTGAGCCAAAGTTGAACATTCAACTGACTGAGCCCCCCAGACGCCTCTCTTTTTTTAAAACAAACACTAACACTGACCATCACTAAATCACAATATTTAGTATAGATTGCTAGGTAGAGCAGAGCACAAAAAAGATTTTTCTAATTAAGCTAAGTGGGCAAATATCAACGTATACTCCTCATTTGGAAACTGATCAGTTGTGGATACTGGTAAAAAAAAAAAAGGCAAAAAAACCCTCACATAGTTCTGGCGTTAGAACTTTCAGCATATTCTTTACGTATGAGTTTTGAGACTTCAAGGTGAAAGGGACCTTTATAAAACAGATAATCCAAAACTTCCATGTAAAACCCTCTATTGGGGGAATACACACTTTATTTTTTTATTTTTAAAAAATATTTGGGATGTGCCAGGTTTTTTTTTTAATCTTTATTAAATGTTTTTTAATGTTTCTTTATTTTTAAGACAGAGAGAGAGACAGCGTGTGAGCAGGGGAGGGGCAGAGAGAGGGAGTGAGACATAGAACTCTAAGCAGGTTCCAGGCTCTGAGCTGTCAGCACAGAGCCCGACACAGGGCTTGAACTTACAGACCTCAAGATCATGACCTGAGGCAAAGGTGGGAGCTTAACCGACTGAGCCACCCAGGCGCCCTAGGAATACATACTTTAAATTAGTACCCACTTAGAAGAGAAAGGACTCATGTCTTTTATTTTAAAACATAAATGCCATGAAAAAACTTTAAAGGATGCCTGGGAAAAAGTCCATAAAACAAAAAGAAATATTATGACTTTGGTTAACTGTCATTTTACTGTAAGTTGTTAGGTAGCTACTAAATAAGTGAATAAATAAATGGGAAATATTATTGGTATTTGGTATGGTATTTTAAATTTTCTGACATGTTAAAATACACGAATTCATCTGTAGTAAAAATTTTTCATAAAACTAATCAAGAAGGAATGTATACGGACCTTTGAGATGGAGAAGTGGTTTTTTTTATGTTTATTATTATTTTTTTTGATAGAGAGAGAGAACACGCATGCACTTGCAAGGAGGGGAGGGTCAAAGAGAGGGAGACATAGAACCCACAGCAGGCTCCAGTTGGCTCAAACTCACAAACCACGAGATCACAGCCTGAGCTGAATGTGGACAGTTAACCAACTGAGCCATCCAGGTGTCCCAAGACGTAAAATTTTATCTTCAAAGACATTGATGTAAAAAATACAGAATGGCTCAAATATGCAACTACTGTTAAAGCTGAGGACATGTTAAATTTTAACTCAATGAAAACCAGTTCAGGTAAATCAAGCTGTTAAAGATCTACTACTTTAATTTTTTTGTCATTAATCTTAAACAGATTCTGCCTTTTAATATCCAAGCATTAACTTCTGCCTAAGTTTTAATGTTAAAGCAGGTAACTGTTTTGAAGAGAATCCAATTTTTTAAGATTTTATTTTTAAGTCATTTCTACACCCAACCCCAAGATAAAGAGTCATATGGCTCCAACTGAGCCAGCCAGGTGCCCCAAGAATCCAATTATTTTAAAGGCAGGACCATACCAAATCCTGCCCCCGTATCAAAAATAAATACCACAACCAACAATTTACTCATCCACAAGTGAATCAAAACAGAACTATTGTAAATACTAAAGTATTTTATTGAAACAAACATATTTGAAATAATTTTAAAATCGAGTTTAATTTTACTTGTGTTAACCTCTAAGTAATAAAGACGACAATTACCGCTATTTGTCAAAGTATGAATGCCACAATCATTAGTTTTTTGAGTCAAAACATAAAATTATAATATGTGATTTACTTTCAAATGCTTCAAACAAGAAAGGATCACATATTTGCTTCTCTCAACAGTCTGTATTTTTCACAAATACACTCTAACTGGATCTAACTGGAAATTTCCTATCTTTCCAAGGTGTTAACAAGAAGAGCTACCACTAATACCTTACATGAAATCTCAGTTTTGCGTTACAAGAGTATCATGTAACAGGATATATGCTACAATTGACTGTTACTAAAAAAATAATTTATAATTACCTGCAAAAAGATCTTCCCTGTCATCATCTAGGACAACCTCTGCAGGCTTCCGACCATTGGAGTTTGTACTAACATCTTCTGCAGGAAGACTAGCTGGTTCTGGAGATGATGGACTTGACTGTTAAAAAAATAACAATAGATAATGAATTAGCATGTTTAGCTGTTATAATTATGACTCTATACATTATAGAAATAGAACATTCTCTTGATAAAAAGTGAAGAACAAGAACAGCTATTTATACTACCTCCTCTGAGAGTAAGAATGAACCAAAAACACATTTTTATTCATTTTCCTTAACAAAAACTCATTTAAGATTTTTAAAAAAATCTTTTTTGATCATCCTTTTAGAGATACTAATTTATCATGTTGACTTATAATTAACAAAAAACACTTTACAGTCACATATAATATTATTACATAAGAGCAAAAATCAGATCTTGAAAACATGTTGCATGAATAAAAAGTTCAAAGCATTCCTTTAACGCAAGAGAAAGGTTTAGTATTAGTTGAATTAAGAGTAAAATTATTCTAAAATTCTATGGTTTCAAACGAAAAATAAGCTCTCTTCCCAAACATTTACATCTCAAATGAGCACAGGGACTGTTTTTGAATTTCTTAACCTTAAAGTACAAGGACCACCAAAATAGAATCTAGACTGTGAAGGTTTTAGCTTTATTGTAGCTTTTTCCTAACAGTTAAAACCAATACTCCTTTTTAAAATCATCACATAAAAAGTGTGTATGTCAAAAGTGCACTAGATATTTTCACAAACCGAACACACTTGTGTAACCAGCACAGGATCAAGAAAGAGAACCCCAGAAGCTCTACTCCCATTCTTTACTCTCCACCCCCCAAGCTTCAACCAGCATGGATTAGTTTCCACCGTTGCTGTTCTTCATAAAACTGGAACCATAGAGAATATATTCTTTAGCGTTTTGTTTTCTTTTAATGTTATGTATTCAAGATAGTTCCATAGTAACAGATTACTCATTCTTGCTGCTGCAAAATATTCCATTGTGTAAATATACCTCGATTGATCCATTCTATTACCGATGGGACATGTGGATAGTCTTCACTTTCGTACTACCATCAATAATCCTGTATAAACCTCCAGTGTATGTATGTTTTAACAAACACGGGATCGAATTTCTGCTTTGTATGTATGAGTAGAATAGTTAGACCACATGGTAGGTGAATGTCCTGATTTAGAAGATATCATTAAATAATCTTCCAAAGTGGTTACACAATTTACACTCCCACCAGCAGCACATGAAAATATCAATTGCTCCACATCCTTTTCAACATTTTGATATATTCCATCATTTTCCATGTTAACTATTATGGCAACATAAAGAGTATCTTATTGTGGTTTGAATTTGCATTTTCCTGAGGAATAATGACATTCAGCAATTTTTCACATGTTAAATGGCCATTTGAATATCCTCTTTTGTGAAGTCTCCAAGTATTTTGCCCATTTTGCTGTTTTTCTTAGTGACTTGTAGTTCTTTTTAAAAAATGTTTATTTTTTTATTTTGAGACAAAGAGCAAGCAGGAGGGATACAGAGAGAGAGAGAGAGAGAGAGAGAGAGAGAGAGAAAGAGAGAGAGAGAGAGAGAGGATCCCAAGGAGGCTACACCCTGTCAGCAGAGCCTGATGTGGACCTTGATCCCTTGAAAGGTGAGATCATGACCTGAGCCAAAATCAAGAGTTGGACACTCAGTCACATGAGCCACTCAGGTGCCCCTCTCATTAGATTTTTAAGTAAACTATCCCCTATGGCATAAGGACATTTCTTTACAGCTTTCAAAATCAGTTTCAATTATTTACTGAATTTAAAGGAGAGGCTCTCTTTTCGAACTCATTCTTACAGCCCCAACCTCTCACATAGGTGGGCCTCCGTTTACCTTACCAATTTTACTTGAAGGAATTTAAAAACAACTAAGCTTATACATTTTTCTTGTGGAAGATGTTCCTGGCAATCTCAACCTCATCTCTAGCTAAGTCTGATTAGGTTAATGGCCTGTATGCTCCTACAGAATATCTACTTCTCCTATCATAATTTCTCTTACCACATTATAATTATTAACTGTTTATAGATTATGACTATCTTCTTTTGTTTACTACTTTTTCACTCAATTCCTGGCTGTGCTCAATGACTGTCTGTTAACTGAGTTCTTTTTTGTTGTTGTTGTTGTTAAATGAATTCTAAGAAAACAATTATAAATATGCCTCAGAAGTGGCCACAAGTTTGTCAATGAGATTACCTACAATACTGAACATTTTGAAATAGCTTAAATCACACCTACATAAAAATGTAGCAAAGTAGTTCCAACAACCATTCATGATAAAAACTCACAACAAACTAAAACTACAGGGAACTTATTCACGTTGAGAAAGAACAGCTACTAAAAACATACATCAAAATTTTTTGAAGTAACATCCACACCCATCGTGGGGCTTGAACTCACAATCCCAAGAACAAGAGTCACATGCTCTACTCACTGAGCCAGCCAGGCAGCCCCTACATCAAACTTAATGGTGGGAAACTAAAAGCTTTCCCACAAAGATCAGTATTAAGACAAGGATGTCACCTTTTACCACTGCTTTTCAACACTGTACTTTAAGTCCCTGCTAATGCAATAAAACAAGAAAAGGAAATGAAAGGTATACAAATTGATAAGGAAAAAATAAAATTGTCTTTGTTCACAGATGACATAAACATCTAAATAGGAAATCCAAAAGACAAAACTTTCCAGAACTAATAAGCAATTACAGCAAACTTGCAGCATACAAGGTTAGTACAAAAAATTTAATCACTTTCCTAAATAGCATCAATGAACAAACTGAATTTGAAGTTAAGAACAATACTACTGAGGGGTGCCTGGGTGGCTCAGTCGGTTAAGCGTCTTTTGATTTCGGCTCAGGTCATGATCTCACGGTTCTCACGAGTTTAAGCCCCATGTCAGGCTCTGCGCTGATAGTGCAGAGCCCACTTAGGATTCTCTCTCCTCTCTCTGCTCCTATTGGGCTCATATGCTCTCTTTCTCTCTCAAAATAAATAAGTAAAACATAAAAAAAGAAAAGGAAAGAAAGGAAAGGAAAGGAAAGGAAAGGAAGGGAAAGGAAGGGAAAGGAAGGGAAAGGAAGGGAAAGGAAGGGAAAGGAAAGGAAGGGAAGGGAAGGGAAAGGAAGGGAAGGGAAGGGAAAGGAAGGGAAGGGAAGGGAAGGGAAGGGAAGGGAAAGGAAAGGGAAAAGGAAAAGGAAAAGGAAAAGGAAAAGGAAAAGGAAAAGGAAAAGGAAAAGGAAAAGGAAAAGAACAATACTACTAAGCCTGGGTGGCTCAGTTAGTTAAGTGTCTGACTCTTGGTTTCAGCTCAGGTCATGATCTCATGGTATGTGAGATCAAGCCCCACACTGGATTCTGCCCTGACGGTACACAGCCCACTTGGGATTCTCTCTCTCCCCCCTCCTCCACTCACACACATGCTTTCTCTCAAAATAAATATTAAAAAAATAAAATAAAAACAATACTATTTACATCAGCACCCACCCAAAACTTATGTATAAATCTAATAAAATATGTACAAGACCTATATGAGGAAAACTCCAAAACTATTATGAATGAAATCAAAGAAG
This sequence comes from Panthera leo, assembly GCF_018350215.1. NCBI lineage: Eukaryota > Metazoa > Chordata > Mammalia > Carnivora > Felidae > Panthera > Panthera leo. The sequence continues at coordinate 100,947,988 of NC_056679.1, read as the reverse complement.
AGTTATATAAATGGAGACATTCCATATTCATGAATAGGAACACTAAATAATTTCAAGATGTCAGTTCTTCCCAACTTGACATATAAATCTGATGCAATCCCAGTCAAATTTCCAGCAGGTTACTTTGTGGATTATCAGTAAAATGATACTAAAGTTTATATAGAGAGGCAAAAGACCCAGAATAGCTAAAAAAATACTGAAGAAGAACAAAATTGGAGGACTGAAGCTACCTACCTGACTTTGAGCTTATTGTACTCAACACAATGAGATATTGATGAAAGAAGAGATGAATGAAACAGAAAAGTCCCCAAATAGATCCACATATATACAGCCAACTGATCTTTGACAAAGGAACAAAGGTAATGCAAGAGAGAAAAAAAAATAGTTTCTTCAACATATAGCGTTGGCATAACTAAACATTCATATGTAAAAATATGAATCTACACATAGGCCTTACACCCTACACAAAAGTCAACTCAAAATGAGTCATATACCTAATTGTAAAGCACAAAAGTATAAAATTCCTAGAAGGTAACAGGAGAAAATCTAGACGATCTTGGATTTGGCAGTGAGTTTTTAGATATAATAACAAAAGGCATAAGCCTTTAAAGGCATATGCCATTAAAGAAAGAATTGATAAGACAGGCGGCTCAGTTGGTTGAGTGATCTCAACTCAGGCTTTGATCTCAGGGTCCTGAGTTCAAGCCCTGCATTAGGCTCTGCAATGGGTATAAAGCCTATATAAATAAATACATACATAGATAAAATTTACAGAAGAAAAAATGGATAAGACAAACTTCATTAAAGTTAAAACTTCCTTTAGGGCACCTGGGTGGCTCAGTCAGTTAAGCATCTGATACTTCATTTCCACTGAGAGGTCATGATCTCACTGTCCTGTGAGATTGAGCCCCCCCCCCACCCCCCACCCCGTCAGGCTCTGTGCTAACAGCACGAAGCCTGCTTGGGATTCTGTCTCCCCTCCCCTGCTCATGCTCTCTCTCAAAATAAATAAACTTTAAAAAATTAAACTAGGGGCACCTGGGTGGCTCAGTCGGTTAAGCAACCAACTTTGGCTCAGGTCACGACCTCACGGTTCATGAGTTCATGAGGCTCTGTTCAAGTTCATGAGTTCAAGTCAGGCTCTGTGCTGAAAGCTAGGAGCCTGGAGCCTGATTTGGATTCTGTGTCTCCCTCTCTCTCTGTCCTTCCCCTGTTCATGTGCGCCCATGCTCTGTCTCTCTCACTCTCTCTCTCTCCAAAAATAAACACTAAAAAATCTTAAATTAAAACTTCCTTTGCAAGATACTGTCAAGAGGATAAAAAAACAAGCCACAGACTGGGAGAAAAATTTGCAAAAGACATATCTGATAAAGTACTGCTATCCAAAAATACACAAAGGAGTATGAAAACTTAACAATAAGACAATGGTCAACCCAATTTAAAAATGGGACAAAACCTTAACAGACACCTTACCAAATAAGCATCTAACAAACAGGCATATGAAAAGATGTCCCAAATCACATATCATCAGGAAAATGCAAATTAAAACAACAATGAGAGACCACTATGCCTCATGCTGGTATATGTAAACACTTACTAGAGTGGTCAAAAATCTGTAACTCTGACAACACCAAATACTGGCAATGGTGTGGAGCAACAGGAACTCTCACGCTCACTGCTGGTGGGACTGTAAAATGGTCCAGCCACTTTGGAAGACAGTTTGGCAGTTTCTCACAAAACTAAACATATTATCATACAGTCCAGCAATTGCTTTCTTTAGTATTTATCCAGAGGACCTGGAAACTTATGTCCACAAAAAACACAGCACATGATGTTTAGAGTAGCTTTCATTCATAACTGTCAAAATTTGGAAGCAATCAAGATGTCCTTCAGGAGGTTAAAGGGTTAAGTAAACTGGTGCTTCCTTCCAGTCAATGGAATGTTATTCAGCACTAAAAGGAAATGAGCTATCTAGCCATGAAAAGACACAGAGAAAACTTAAATGCATATTACTAAGTGAAAGAATCCAGTCTAAAAAGATTATATATCCTATCATCCCAACTATGGAATACTCTGGAAAATGCAAAACTATAAAGACAGGAGGTTAGGAGGGAAGGCAGGATGAAGAGGCAGAGTACACAGGATTTGTGGACAGTTAAACTACACGACACTATTAGGGTGGATACATATCGTGTCATTACACACTTGTCTAAACCCACAACATGCAAAACACCATCAACTATAAACTTTAGGTGATTACCATGCCACAATGCAGACTCCGCTATTCTAACAAACATACCATGCCTCACCACTGTGGTTGGGGATGCAGACAATGAGGGATAATGCATGTGTAGGGGCAGTATATGGGGAACCTCTGTACCTTCCACTCCATTTTGCTGTGAACTTAAAACTGTTTTAGCAAATAAAGTCTATTTAAAAAAATGAAGCACACTGGCACTAAAGATGTTTATAGTATACCATTATATGAGAAAAGTAGGCACCTATACATGATTCAGCTTCCAGACAATATTCATTAAAACTAAGATATTCTTGTATTGAGCAAGATATGAGCACTAAGGTCCTACATATAACTTGTACACTAAACTGGAGCCGTCACTCACTAAAGGCTGAGAGAGGACTTATTTTTGCCCCTGCCTCTCCATGGGATGAACAGGAGTATGGAGACAGCGGCCAGTGAATGAGAACCTGATGGAACTTTGATGATTTCTTTCCCTGGACCACATGTTCTGGGTGATGAGAACTAGTTCTCCAAGATACGCAATTGTACAGACCTCAGTATTTTTCATAAATGTTTATTTTTTTCTCCCTACATCATCACCTAGTAGTGTGCTGAACATTTCTATAATAAGTTCCAAGGTTGTTGCTAGTATCTCTTCAATTAAAAAGTAGTGTTTAAGATCCCAAGTAACATTAAAGAAGCCCCCTAGACCCCTTTCCCACTGATTAACACTAAAATCTCTGGATAGAGTACAATGCACAAAGACTTAAAGTAACTAATGGCAGGTAGACTGGGGAAAGAGACAAAAATGTGAGGGTGAATTTTATGGGTTCCCCCCGCTTCCTTTCTCTTTTAACTTTTCCTGAGAATGGCTCCAACTGCAGAACCATACTAGCAGTGTGAACAGCAATGATGCCAAGAAAACTCTTATTTTCTGACTATAACACCAGGGCCCCTGCTATCAAGAGAATGTAGGTGCAAAATTCTTTTCCTTTTCTTCGGATCCCTACCCCGTTGTCTCTCTTGGCCCTGACCTGAGGCCAGACCCAGTTGCTTAAGTGCATTAAAGCAGCAGTGCTGAGAGCACTGGCATCTAAAACCCCCAAGAAAAAAGTTTACTTGTGTAACCAGCTGAACGGGGAAAAGGGGACCCAGAAATCTTCATCAGTATTTTCTCTCTTTTCTTTCACTGCTTTTCTGCAAAGGTGGCCCAAGTTGAGCAAAAGAGTGTGACAATGCAGGCAGCTACAACTCTAATAGATGGCAATGTTTCTGGGAAACAGCCTTGGAAAAAAAAAGGTAATCAGTGTCTTTTCCAAAGACTAGATTTGTTTACTGTCTGGTATAATACAATGTCCCCTCTAGAGCAAAGAACAGGCACACTTACTGCCTATTATAAATGATTTGGGTTCTCTAATCTCAAGTTCTTCAGCTGTGACACAGATCAAAGGCAGGTGCAGTATCAACCTCCACCCCGCCCCCACACCCCCCCCACCCCACCCCCCCACACCCCATCACGCCACCCTGTCAAGAGAAAGGCAAGGGAAATTGTCACAAACATGATACTCATGCTGCTTGCTATGCTTGGAGTAAAAGTGCTTAATCAAGGGGGTGGCGCCTGGGTGGCTCAGTCGGATTGAGCCTCCGACTTGCTTCTGACTTTGGCTCAGGTCATGATTTTGCAGTTCACAGGTTCCAGCCAGGAATCAGGCTCTGCTGACAGCTCAGAGCCTGGAACCTGCTTTGGATTCTGTGTCTCCCTCTCTCTCTGTCCCTCCCCTGCTCACACTCTGTACCACTCTCTCTCTCTCTCAAAAATAAATTTTAAAAACACTAAAAAAAAAAAAAAAAAAAGGTACTTCATCAAGTCTTCTTCCAGCAACCATAAAACAAGTTAATGTGTTAGCTTACAAGGATGATAAAATTTCAGACTTTATACAGTTCTTGACAGGAAAAAAATCAGTAAACATGAAGACAGATCATTAGAAAATAACCAATCTGAATAAAAGACAAGAGAAAAAATGGGGAAAAAAAGAAAGCAGAACCTCAGGGACCTGTGAAACAATATTAAAAAGTCAAACACTTGGGGCGCCTGGGTGGTGCAGTCGGTTAAGCGTCCGACTTCAGCCAGGTCACGATCTCGCGGTGAGTTCGAGCCCCGCGTCAGGCTCTGGGCTGATGGCTCGGAGCCTGGAGCCTGTTTCTGATTCTGTGTCTCCCTCTCTCTCTGCCCCTCCCCCGTTCATGCTCTGTCTCTCTCTGTCCCAAAAATAAATAAAAAACGTTGAAAAAATAAATTAAAAAAAAGTCAAACACTCATGTCACTGAAATCCTAAAAAGAAGTGCACAAAAATATTTCAAGAAATGATGGCTGAAAGCTTCACAAATTTGTTCAAAGACATAAATTTACAGATTTGAGAACAAGCTAACTCTAAGAGGACAGCTTCAGAGAAAACCATACCCAGCCACATCATAAAAAGTGGCTGAAAACCAAAGATTAAAAATAAAAAAACTTGAAGGGTGCCTGGGTAGCTCAGCTGGTTAGGTTAGGTGTCCAACTCTTGATCTGAGCTCAGGTCTTCATTTCAGGTCATGAGTTCAAGCCCCGCACTGGGCTCTGTGCTGAGTGTAAAGTCTACTTAAAACAAACAAAAAAACACAAAAAAAACAACTTGAAACAGCTAAAGAAAAAATTTCCATTTAGGGATACAAAGACTTCATATTTCTCATCAAGAAAACCATGACAGTGGCACAGTGTCTTCACAGCGCTGGCGGGGGGGCGGGTGGGGGGGGGAACAGGGGTGCCTGGGTGGCTCAGTCGGTGAAGCGTCCGACTTCAGCTCAGGTCATGATCTCTGGGTTTGTGAGTTCGAGCCCCGCATTGAGCTCTATGCTGACAGCTCAGAGCCTGGAGCCTACTTCGGATCCTAGGTCTCCCCATCTCTCAGCCCCTCCCATGCTCATGCTCTGCTTCTGTCTCTCAATAATAAATAAACGTTAAAAAAAATTAAAAAAAAAAAAAGAATTGTAAACGTAATTCCATATCCAGCAAAAATATTCTTCAGGAACAAAGTTGGAATAAAGATATTGTCAAATGAAAGAAAACTATAGGGATCTACCATCACCAGGCCAGTTCTTAAAAAAGAAATAAATAGATCTAAAAAATGGGGAGGGCCTTAAAGACAATCTTCAGCCAGAAGATACCAGATATGAATAACAAAGATTTGGAACTTCAAGAATACAGTAAGAATTACAGAAGCAGTAACTAACTAGAGAAATATAATAGACCATTTTCCTTCTCTTCAGTTATTTAAAATGTGTATGACTATGAAAGCAAAACTTAAAACATTGGTAAGGTTTTTAATGTATAGAGACATAATACATGTGAAAACTAATATAAAGGGAGGTAAATGGTCATAAGAATCTGCATTTTATTTTTATAAGTATAACATTAACTCTAATTGGACTATAAATCATTAGGTATGTATTTTGTAATCCCTACAGCAACCACCTTCTTTATAAATATATGTAGATACACATATATGTATATATATATTCTATATACATATGTATATAAGTATATTTATATACTTAGAGGAAGGGGAGATAAAGCAAAAAATCCAGTAAATTAAAATTAAATACTTACAAGCATCAAGATAATACAAAAGAAGGGAGAAAGGGAGAAACAGAGGTAGAAACAGAGGGAAAAACAGAAAACAAACAGATCTAATCCAATCACACCAATAATTACATTAAATACACCAATTAGAGGACAGAGGTAGCTAGACTGGATATAAAAATAGCAATACACAACAATATACTCCCTACAAAAAAAAGTAACTTAAAGACAATAGGTAAGTTAACAGTAAAAGAATGGAAAAAATATATCATGCAAACAATCAAAACAGAGACAGAGTGCCACATTAACGTCAGATAAAGTAAACTTTGAATAAGAAGTATTATCAGCAATCGATTCTCAGCCTTTTGGCTAAGATCAAGTGTAGTATTATCAGCAATAAAGTATTATCAGCAATAAAGAGGGGATGATACGATAAAATGATCATCAATTTACCAAAAAGTCGTAACAATACTAAATGTCTATGTGTCTAACAATAAAGCTTCAATATGAAGAAAAAACTGAACTGAAAATATAAATTAAAAATTTTAAGTCTACAATTATATTGGGAGACTACAGCACTCTTCTCTCAGCAATGGATAGAACAGGTATGTAATAAGGCAACATAGAGGAGAGCTGGAAAATACTTTAGCCAACTTGACTTAACATTTAAAGAACACTCCAACAGTAACATTAGATTATATACATTCTTTTCAAGCGCACACAAAATATTCACCATAACAGACCATATTCTAGGCCATAAGACAAACCTTAACAAATTTAAAAGAACTAAAATCATAAAACATTCTCTGACCATAATCAAATTAAACTAGAAATAATAGAAAGCTACTGAGAAAATTCCCTAATTTGGGAAATTAACACATGTCTAAATAATCCATAGGTCAAAGAGTAAGTCACCAGGGTAAGTAGAGAAGAGTTTAAATTGAATAAAAACAAAACACAGTAACAAAACTTGTGGGATGCAACTAAAGCAGTGCTTACAAAGAAACATACAGCTAACTACTAATACTCAAAAAAAAAAAAAAAAAAAAAAACCAAAAAACCAACCAAATTTCAAATCAATGATCGAAGCCTCTACCAACAATAGAAAAAAAAAATCAAGAAAGCAAAAAAAATATGATTCTTTGAAAAGATCCCAAGATATGCTCTAGAGAGATTAAAATAAATGAACAAAAAAATACATGAGTAAACAGAAGACATAAATTACGAATATTAGGAATGAAAAGGCAAAGGCATCACCAAGAGACCCCACAGACATTGTCACAGGAAAATAAGAGTATTATGAAAAACCTTATGCCTATTTCACAACCTAGACTGAATGAACAAACTCCTTGAAAGACACATACTACAGAAGCTCAACAAGAAGAAACAGTCCTGCATCTACTAAAGATAATGAATTTGAAGTTAAAAGTCTTCCAAAAACAAAACTACATGCTCAGGTGACTTCACTAGTGAGTTCTAGCAACCTTTAAAGAAGATAGAAGATTAATCCATACAACCTCTTCAAGAATATAGAAGAGAAATAAACATTCTCCAATTCCTTTAATGAGACCAGCATTTCTGGTACGAAAATCAAACAAAGTCATTGTAACTAAAAGAAAATACTATACAAATATCTAGCATGACAGATACAATAGCCAAAACAAATGCTATCAAACTGAATGCAGCAACATATAACAAGGGTTAGCACATTTATGACTTCGGGGCTTACCCCAGGAATGCAAGGTTTATTCAATGTTTTAAAAAAATCAATCAACATAATCCATGTCATCATTAACCTAAGAAGAAAACTACATGATTAACTTATTAAATGCAAAAAAAGAATTTGCCAAAACCAGCATCCATTCATGAGTACAAAATTTCAGAAAATAAATAGAATTTCTTCAACCTGATGAAGGACACCTACAAGAAAAACTTAACAGATAACATATTTGAGAGAAAGAATATTTTTCTTCTAAGTTCACAAAAAGGAAAATGATATCCACTTTACCACTTCTATTCAAAATTATGCCGATAATCTTAGTTATTACATTAAGGTATAAACATTGGAAAGAAAGAAATAAAACTCTAATCATAGCATGATTATGTACATGAAAATCCCAAGGACTCTAGAAAAAAGCTACTAAAACTAATGAGTGTTTAGCACATTTGCTGGATAGAGGGTCAACATGCCACCAATGAGCAAATGTAAAAGAAACCACAAAGCAGGTATAAAACTCACACAACATGTACTAGATTGGTATGCTGAAAACTACAAACACTGATGGAAAAAATCAAATAAACCTAAATAAACAGAAATAGTACATTTATGCTTAAATGTTCAATACTGTTAATATGTTAACTCCCCCCAAACTAATCTATGGATTCATCACAATCCCAATTAAAATCTCAGGTGACCTATTTGGTAGAAGTCAAAAGTTGCTTTTAAAATTATATGGAAAGGCAAAAAAAGGCGAAGAACCAAAACAATTTTGAAAAAAGTCAGTGGATTCACATTCGCTAATTTCAAGACTTAGTTACAGTAAGACAGCACACAATTGGCAAAAGGAGAGTCAATAAACAGTGACAAAGAATGGAGTCCAGAAATAGACATACACATATATGTACATATATATGCTCAACTGATCTTTGACAAAGATGCAAAGACAACTCATCAAGAAACTTTTTAAGTCTAGCTTCTTTAACTTAGCCTAAAGCATGTGGGATTCATTGGTGATGTTGTATATTTTGAAAAATAAAACGAACCAACGTGACCAACAATTATAGAACACTCCACCCATCAACATCTGACTACATACATCCTTTTGAAGTGCAAACATAATATTTACCACAAAAGACCATATTTTCAGCCACAAAACAAACCTTAACACTATGATTATCTTCCAATAAATGGTGCTGGAACAACTAGATATCTATATGCAAAAAACTAGACACTTCAACTCACATGAAAATTAATTCATAATGAATCCTGTTACACCAAAATGTAAAAGAAAAATTCCAAAACTTCTAGAAGGAAACATAAGTAAAACCTTTGTCGCCTTGGGTTAGCGTTAGGAAAGGATATCTTATGTGACATACCAAGTACTATCAACAACAACAAAAGAACTAACCTGAACTTCACCAAAGTAATAAACTTTTGCTCTGTGAAAGCTCATGTTAATAGCATAAAAAGACAAGCCAGAGTAGGAAAAAATATTTGCAAAACATTTATCTGGCAAAGGATGCATAATTAGAATACATGAAGAATTCTCAAAACTCAATAAGGAAATCCAAATTTTTAAATGGGCAAAAGATGTGAAAGGAAGGACATCACTAAAGATAATTTTCAGACAGTGAATAGGCACATAAAAAGACACTCAAAAGCACTATTAGAGACTGTATATTAAAATTACAACGGGGGGCACCTGGGTGGCTTGGTCGGTTAAGCGTCCGACTTCGGCTCAGGTCACGATCTTGCGGTCGGTGGGTTCGAGCCCCGCGTCGGGCTCTGTGCTGACAGCTCAGAGCCTGGAGCCTGTTTCAGATTCTGTGTCTCCCTCTCTCTGTGACCCTCCCCCGTTCATGCTCTGTCTCTCTCTGTCTCAAAAATAAATAAACGTTAAAAAAAAAAAAAATTAAAAAAAAAATTACAACGGGGTAACAGTAGAAACCTGTAAGAATGGCTAAAAATCTCTAGTGTGCTGATTAATGCTTAGCAACCAGGTCTTTGGGGGAGAAGACTCTGATTTACAGCTTTTGCTGATGTGTGGTATAAATGTGCCTGCTGTGGCTGCTTACCCCTCCCTGAAAGTGGACTTGAGAAGATACGTACTTTGCACCATAAAATACAATAGATATATGACCTCAAGAGCATAAAAATAATAAATAGTAGTAATGAAATTAGGAAGTGACAAGTTTTGAATACTTATTACCGTCATTTTTAATATAATTCATTTAAATATGTTTGTATAACTTAATTTTAACAATGGCTGTGTTTAATAACCAGCTTACAAATCCCTGAAAATTTAACAATCACTTCTTTCAAGCCAACAGAAGCCAGTCTCAAGCTCACCACTACCTAAAAGAAAAACTGATACTAATAAATGCAGACAGGATGTGGAACAACTCATATTCTCATTCACTGCTATGGGAATGTAATTAATGATAGATCTACTTTGGAAAGAGCTTGACAGTTTCTTTCTTTGCTTTCTTTCCCTTCCCTTCCCTCCTTGCCTTCCCTCCTTTGACTCTTCTATAATTTTATAAGATTTCAAAGATGAAATGAATAGAAACTTGACCAGAGATGAAAACAGACAAATCTAGCTGCACAAAAGTTTCCCTGGGGCTAGCTGTCAAGATTCCAACACTCAGTAATACATATAAAACGTGACTCTCGGAATAAGGATAAAATTTCTATATTAAAATAACTTTTATGACACCAGAAAATACACTGACATGCTTTTATATTGAAACATCATGCTTCTGTTTTAATGAAACCATAGATTAACAATTTTCAGACTCAGAGAACACTGCCCTAACGGATATGTCTTGAATTACATTATTACTACGGTCATTAACTCATGGGACTAAAAGCAAGTGACTTCACCTCCCTCAAACCGTTGTGGCAGAAAGTACAGCAGTTTCTTACAAAGTCAAAACATAATTACCATACAACCCGGCAATCTTTAAGTATTACCCAAAAGAAATGAACACTATGTTCATACAAAAACTTGCACATCAATGTTTATATTGGCTTTACTCATTAATGCCAGAAGTTGGAAACACAACTGTCTTTCAACAACAATCAACTGTGAGACAATTAAATTCAGAAATAAAAATGACTGAACTACTGATCTATGCAACATCTCTGAGTCTCACACTTGATACTAAATTAAAGAAGCTAGACTCCAAATTTCATACTGTATGATTCAATCTATATGACATTCTGAAAAAAAGACAAAACTAGACAGAAGACATCACTGGTTGCCAGAGACTGGGAGTGGGAAGGGGTTAACTATGTGAGAGAATTTTTTTAGGTGATGGAAGTGGTCTCTATCCTGAGTGAGATGGAAATGCACTTTACTAAATTGAGGTAAATTTTGCCTCTAGTAAAAACTATCATCACAGGAAAAACAACAGTTCAACTTATCATAGGAAAGTGGGTATTTGTAAAATTAACAGTAAAGGCAAATTTCATTCTTTTTAAGAAAAAAGCACAACAAAGTGAGCAACTCTGCCTCAAGCAACTTCGTATAATAACATTTTTTAACAGACACTAAAAACCATTCATTCTAAAATCTCTCACTTTAGTAGCTTTAAGGGAAAGTGGTCAACTAGAGTCAGGCTGCTCATAAATCTTTCTAATAATTTCCAGTGCTCACCCCTTAACATACCTGATTGCAAAATGTTTTTGCTCTGACACACACGTAATTCATAAAGAAATTTTCAGAAAAATTAGTACATTTAAAATTGGAGGCCTACCTAGAGATCAGAAAACAGAAGAAAACATATACTGCTACTACCTGTTGCATAGGTACAAGACATACCAATTGAGCAGGTCTTTGTCAACAGTCCCTTGTCATACTCTTATTTTCTTTTGATAATTCCAACCATTTTCAAGATCTCAAAGATCATTTCTATGTAATTAAGTCACTCTAGTCTTCTATACTATTTTGTAGCACATACATATTTCAATTACATATGTAACATCTGGTATTGCAGGCATTTGTTCACAGAGCTGGGTTTATTACATTGACTTTTGATGGTTTATACACTCACTCTTTAGGGCAGGGACTAGATGTCCAGCCTGGTTTAATGTAATCATTCAGTAAGTTTATGACACATTCCCAAAACAACATTTCTAGCCCATGGGCATCTCTAGCTGCTTGATGTTCTCTTAATTGCTGTAATGTAGCCCCAAATAAAACTTGTAATTCCTTTGTCTAAGAATCGCCTGAAGAGAGGGAGACATTGTAAGTCTTTAGATGTCTAACTTTTCATCTATTGTTGCATCAATTTCCTTTTCTCCTTTATTATTTGCACTTGCTTTCCTTTTTCAGGTCTTCAACCTCAAACTTAAAATAGCTTCCAACTCATCGACTTATCAAAAATACCTCCCACTCAAATTTATCCCTCAGACTGCTAGTACATTAATCCTCCTAGATAATCAAGTTACTGCCGTAACAATTTTTCATAGCTCTCACCCACCTACTCCAAAGTCCTTCACAATTTCACCACATAGTAAACTTGTAACATCCTCTACTCAGCCACTCTAAATTTTTTATGGTTCCCTAGAATATGGACCGACCCTCAAGTGACCCTTGCTATTCTCCCACTTTGAAATTTCATTACCCCTTCGAGGTATCTCTTAAATATTACCTCTTCAATGAGCTTTCCTCAGCCAAGAGAAGCACTTAGTGTTCATCTACTATGTGTCAGGAACATTGATAGGAATAAAAATCTCCCCATGTTTCAGTGGTACTTCCAGTGAAAACTGGTTGTGTTTTCAGACCATAAAATCACAATCTGTATCGGAGTTTTCTGTACACCTCCTTCTTCTCCACTGGAGATTTTCTGTCCTCAAAGATTTGCAGTAGTTGTTGATATTTGCACTCTGATGATGATCCATATAGTACGGGAGAGGGTAAATACCCAAGTATTTGCTGAAGTCAACCAAGTAGGATGTCTTCCAAACACTTAGTGCAGCGTGGGGTTAGAGAAAAGGAATTTTAAGACCTGTGAGCCTCCCATCTGGAAATTTCATTTGAAATGCTCTATAATCCCTATCATGGGCAAACTATCGTCCTCTTCTTAACTTCAACTTAGTCTGAGAACCAGGTGTGAGCACCTATGGTCAAGTCATTTTCAACGAGGGTGCCAATTATCATTCATAGGGGGAAAGAATAATCTTTTCAACAAATGGTGCTGGGACAACTGAATTGCCAAATGGAAAAGAACAAAGGTGGACCCTACCTCATTACATATACAAAAATTAACTCAAAACGGATCAAGGACTTAAAGGCGCCAAAACCATAAAATTCTTAGAAGAAAACACACATGTAAATCTTCATGACCTTAGCTTTGGCAGGGGATTCTTAGATGCGACAGTGAAAAGCATGAGAAACAAAATTTTTAAAATAAATTTTACTTCATCAAATTTTTTAAAAATGTGTTTAGAAGGACACCATCAAGAACATGACAAGACAACAAAGAAAGTGGGAGAAAACATCTGCAAATTATGTATCTAATAAGGAACTTCTATCTAGAATATATAAATAATTGTTATAACTCAGTAAAAGTCAACTCAATTAAAAAATGAGCAAAGGATCTGAAGAGACATTCCTCCAAAGATATACAAATGGCCAACAAACACATGAAAAGATCTGCAACATCTTTAGTCACCAAAAACAATTCAATCAAACCACATAAAAATAGCATTTAACAACCATTAAGATAAACAGAATGGAAAAAAAAAGTCATAATAACGGGTGTTGGTGAGGCTGTGGAGAAACTGGTACCCTCACACATGGCTGGTGGAAATGTAAGATGGCGCAGCCACTTTGGGAAACCAGTCTGGCAATTATTCAAACGATTAAATGTAAAGTTAATCTAAGACCCAGTAATTCTACTTGTACAATATCTACTGCAGCATTATTAACAACCTGAACGTGGAAACAACCCCTATGTCCATCAACTGATGAATGGATAAACAAAATGTAGTATACCCACACAATGGATTATTCCATTTCATTCAATTCCATAAAGGAATGAAGTACAGACTGTGAAAACATTATGTTAAGTGAAATAAGCCAGTCATGAAAAAATACATATGATTTCATTCATAGAAGTCCAGAACAGTTTATAGAGACAAAAATTTAATTAGTGGTTGTTTAAGAGATTTGGGAAATGGGGGCAAGGAGTGATAGCTGAAAACCATAGAGTTTCTTTTTGAGGTGATGAACATGTTCTAAAACTAACTGTAGTGATGGATGCACATATCTGTGAATATAGTAAAAACTATTAAATTGTACACATTAAATGAGTGAAATGTATGGTATATGAGTTATACTTCAATACAGCTGTATAAAATAGAGAAAAGGTATATATTTCCTGACTTTTTTTTTTTTAAAGGTGTTGTCTTATTTCTCCATGATTCTTTATGGGAAGCATCTTTTAAGCTTACGGTTGTATCATTTAAGGAAAAAGCAATATTCGTAAACAATTTAAAGCCTTGCTCTCTGGTACCAAAAAGCTTTCACTAGATGTTTTCCCCTTCTCATTCTATTTTCTGCCCCCATGCCAGCTTCCACCAATTTCTTGTTTCACAGTCACAACACAACAGAAACACTGTAATTTTTAAATATGCTTCATTTACTGAATTTGGCTTTCTGGGACTGTTCTTAATTGTGAAAGGAAAGGAATCCAATACTGTGTTAAAAATAGACTAATATCATACACCAAATTGTACGGTCATTACAAGCTTACTGTCATCGAAAATGTCTATAATTTGATTTCCACTTCTATGAATTTCAATCAATTTAACAAGTTTCTACAGAAATAAATTTTTAAATGCTTACTTTTTCTTTAATTAAAATCCATTTATCTGTAAATCTGACTTTCAATTTACAGTTTAGGTTAACTATTCGAAGTAGATGATCTGCATCACAATCATCTGAGGCTTTGCAACTTATTATTGTCTATGGACCAGAAGCAATGCCAGGAGGAATGTGTTAAAAATGCATAATAATGGCCTTATCCCAGCCCTACAGAACCATAATTTGCACTATAACAAGATCCCTAGGTGGGTGATGGGCATTGAGGAGGGCACCTGTTGGGATGAGCACTGGGTGTTGTATGGAAACCAATTTGACAATAAATTTTATATATGTATATATATATATATCCCTAGGTAAGTTATGCATAAAGTTTGAAGATCTTGAGCATTCAACACGCAGATTCCAGTGAGGAGAAGGCATCTGCATTTCAAACAAGAGCCCTATGGTCTCCCCTACACTCTCAGGTTTGAGAAGCACTTTTGAAAACAAAAGTGGAGGGCTGAGAAAGAACATTCCTTCAGAGTAGTTTAGGTATACTAAAAAACACTGCTATAGATCCATCCCCCCCAGAACAGTTTGGAAAGCAAGGAAGATTATGATTTTACAAATCTGTTATATTACCTTAAAACTAATAACCTGAATGAGTCTATATAACATAAGGGGTTTAGATTAACAATCAAACCCAAGTTTACAACTTTCACATTGCACCAACCAAGATAAATTTATTCATACTCAAACTTCTGTAGACTTTTATTGAAAAAGTCAAATACCTTATGTAAAAGTCCCATCCAAATGGGAAATAGAAATTTACAGCTCCTGCTACTCAACTCTGAAAAGCCTCAATTAAACAGAATGCTTAGCGTTCACAGAATTCTAGTTCACAGTAGGTCAGTAGTTTGTTTTGATCCTAGCTGGTGGAAAACCTTCATAGTCCTCAAAGGAAATACAGGTCTTAGAATTCAGCATAGACACTAACTCTCAATACATTTTAAGCCAGCTACATGGTACGTATAAAGGGTTAAAAAGATAAACTCAAAGGTTCATCTGTTTTGCTAGGCAATTTTTACTAATTCTTAGGAGATGCTGGTTTTGACAATAAATCCAGCAAACATTTACTAAATGCAAATGTTCAAGATTTTGTGAGGAACACAAAGATGATCAAGGCACTATCCCCAGCCTCAAGAAGCATATAATCTAAGAGGAGGCGGGATTTGGCTGGGAACCTATATATACAACTTGCAGAGTATGGTCAATGATGAAAACGGTTCCCGGAAGTTCCAAGTTTCAGCTAACCGAGTTTTAGATAATGGACATTTTACAGTAATTTCCAATTGATTTGGTGTAGAGTTGCACGAGCCAAGAAAGCTTACAAAAGCACTTTATAAAGAAGTACAGCCTAAGGTAAACAAACCTGGGCAATTTGCTTACATTTTAATACACACACACACACACACTTAAAACTGGGCTATGAAGTGTGGGTGACTTCATTTAAATGCAAAGCAATTCAAACCTGAAATGGATCTAGGAGGCCAATTAGAGTTAACAGTGTTTCCTCTGACAAAAACAGGAACACTCAACTTCAGAGACCGCTGACCATGCGAGAAAAGAGGAAAAAGGGAGTGAGGACCGGTTATTTCTTCCTGGCAACTTAAAAAAATAAAACAAACAAACAAAAACAACAGAAAACCCAAACCAGCACTTTCCTGGACTACTCCCTCTCTTCAACTTTGCATTTTATAAACGCTCGTATTCTTAAAAAGTCTAAGAACTAAAGAAGACAAAACCGGTCAAGTGCATTCAACAATACAAAACAGAGGCACCTCCCTCAAGGGGAACTAGCAGTCCATGAAGGGCCATGACTGGGAAAAGTGCATCCACAAGCTCCCTGGAGAGCCACGGCCACTCAACGCTCCGTTCACTGGTCTCCCCTCCCAGGGGCACACCCTCCCTTGGTAAAGGAAAAGCGAGCCCCTCTCCAAAGGGGGCTGCGGAGGTCGCCCGGGAGGGTGGTAAGGTTTACCAGGACTCAGGGCAAGACCCTCGGCTTTGGAGAAGAGGTGCAAATGACACCGAGGAAGGCCGGCTGAACCGGGAAAGGGCGCTGCAACGTTCGGGCCGGTCCCGGCCCCTCAAAGGATCAGGTCGACCCCCAGCCCGCCAGCTGGTCTCGTGAGGGAGGCTGGCCGCCCAGGCCACGCTCCAGCCCACTGACAGGTACCAGAGGCGGGCCCGCGTCACAGGTGTCGCCCCGACCAGGTCCCCGCAAACCCGGGGGGTGGGGAGGGAAAAGTCCCGGCAGGGGAAAGGCACCTAAAGGTGAGACGCGCGGCAGGAGCGGAGCGCAGCACCCATGGCGACGCGGTCTCACCTCTAGGGTGGACACAGTACTGGTAAACAGGTCTTCTCCGTCTTCCAGCTCCTCAAAGTCGGTGGGCTTCCCGTCCCCCAGCGGAGGAGGCTCCCTCTCCGCCGCCATCTTCGCTCGTCCAGACGACTGCGCGAGCGGGGCCTCGCGGACCTGTCACGTGAGCACGCACGGCAAAGCTGGCGCGCTCGCCGCCTCGCTCCCCCGCCCCCCCGGCCCCGCCCCTCGCGGCCCCGCCCCGGCCTCGTGATGCCGCCCGCCCCTGAGCGCGGCGCTGAGCCCCGCCCCTCCGCCTCTCCATCCACCTCCGCGTCTGGGTCGCCGTCCCCTCTCACCGCCCGCTTGCTGTGCTGTCGGTGGAAGACTCGTGCACTTTTATTACCATCACCTTCGTAGCAAGTCTGGGCCACTTTTAAAACCGGCATTACCGCTTTTTCAAGTGTCCTTCAGGAAGGTGGAAGAGTTTGGGGACCAGTCTTTAGGCTTGGATTATACACAGATTAAGGGCAAGATTGAGGCTTGGTGGAAAAGAGACACCTCTTTAGGCTGTCCCACAGATCTCTTTGATATGATTGAAATGTTCTCTGTCAGCGCTGTCCTGTAGAATAACTGCTGGCCAGGCATGACCACTGAGCCCTTCTTGTAACTACTGTGACGAAGGAGCTGAGTTTTAAATTTTATTTCACTTTAGTTAACTCCAGATACATGAGCCACACATTAGTTTTGCTTCATAAAGTAAGAGAAAGCCTGGACAAATAACAGGAAAAGCAGTGAATGATTGGTGAGAGCCTAATAATTCCCTCCGCCAATTACTAGCGCCTCATCCTGGGATGGTCTTTTGGAGACTTTTCAGCTTCAATTTCCTTAGCAGCAAAATGGAAATGTTACTAATCCTCCAGTCACTTGATTGCACAGGATTATTCTCAGGATAATATGAGAAAATATGTGAAAATATTCTAAAGGCTAAAAAGTGCTTTGCTAATGCAAAGTATGCTCATGGAAAATTAAAAGAGGGCATTGCCAACAGCAACCTGGGGTTATAATTTTGCTGGAGGAATAAAAAGCTTTGATGGGATTCTTTACAAATTAAGTACAAACTCTCAACACTCAAAGGCATGGGAATTAGGCCTGGGTGCTACTGACTATGTGCAAAACTTACTTAGCATCTCTGGAACTTATTTTTTAAACTGCATTAGAGCAGGTTTTTCTATTTGCAAGGATTTTTTTTCCATCCCTAAGTTTTTTTTTAATGTTTATTTATTTATTTTGAGAGACAGAGAGAGAGATCGCGAGGGGGAAGGGGCAGACAGAGAGAGAGGGAGAAAGAGAATCCCAAGCAGGCTCCACACTGTCAGTGCAGAGCCCAACACAAGGCTGGAACAGTGAGATCATGACCTGAGCTGAAATCAAGAGTCAGGCCTTCAACCAACTGAGCTACCCAGGCGCCCCCACTCCTAAATTTCTACATTTCTGTGATGATTATCAAGATGCATTAGCCCAAACCATGATTAATTTAAATAAGTATATCAAACTTCAAATGTTGCTTGGGTTAATTTCATGCAGAGACCGATTGCCACCATTGTGCTACCGCTTTCTGGAGCCACTGCTGTGTCCCTGTCTGGAAGAATCAGCTGCTGAGGTGCATTCCCCGGCCTGCACCCCACCAACCTACAGTCTGGACCTGTCACTGATCAAACACTTTAACCTCTTCTGAAAGCTCACAGCCTGGGTAGACAGGATTCTTCTCTGCATCCCTAATGTTTACCTCTGTCTCTGTTTATTGCTTACTACTTTCTGTCTTCTGCTACGGCCATTTGTATTCCCAGATTATTTTTTGTACTACACATCTGATTTGGTTGAAATAAGTCCAGCCACCTTTGACTGAAATTAAAAGTGGCTGGTCTGTAAAAGGGAGGTACATGCAGAATGACCTTCAGAGGCCGAAGAGGCCGTAAGACCAAGAAATGGTTTATTAAGGAGACTTACAGACAGAAGCGTTCCTTCGGTGGCAGCAAGCAGAATAGATCTCCACAACCCTACCTCCCATAAGATCTGCTTTTATAGACGTAGAGGCTGGGGAGTACTTGCTTGGGGACCACACAGGAGGAGAGTTTTTAAAGTAGGTGTGTGCCATAGTCATATCTCCAAAGCAGATCAGGGACGTTATGCCCTGAGGGTGTACTTAAGGGTGTGGTTAACAAAAAGAAAGAATGTGTTGGGGGTGTTGGTGGGGCTGTGCTCAGGTAGGCTTCAGGTCACAGAGGGGTCATCATGGTGGATTTGTCCAAGATGGCATTCGTCTGGTTCACATAGTGGCTTAAAAAAATGTAGTTTGTCATGTAGGACCATGGAGGCTCTATGAGATCATTTAGGATTTATGGGCTCCTTCTGTTGTTTTACCCTCCCTAGGATGTAATCTCTTCCTCATGGTCAAGTAAGCTCTCCACCACAACTACTTTCCAGCTGGCAGAAAAGGAGTAAAAGGGAAATAGAATGCCATCCCCTTCCCTTCAAGGCCGAATCCAGAAGTTGTACACACCACTTCTGTCCACATCCCTTTGAACAGCTCATTAGTTACATGGCTATCTCTAGCTATGGGAAATGAGGAAATGCAGTTGTTATTCTACTCCCTAAAAATTAGAGGTTCTCATACTCTGGAGGAAATGGAAACTATCATAGGGAACCACTAGGCTCTGTTATAAAGCATTCATTACTTTTTTCATGATAGCATAACTGGCCCTCCTTCTGGGTAACCATTCCTTTCTAAAAGTCTCCTCCAACTCAGGAATGGAGGGCTGACCTAGGCTCTAAGCCAAATACTATTGACTCCTTTAGTCCTAGTGATTGATGGGAGGTCAGAATCAGCTGTATTTCCCACAAATTCTTAGGAGCTTTGGTTGTCCTTCTTTCCCTATTCAACCTGAATTCCATGAGCCAGGACTATAAAAATTGTCTTACTATTTTTCTCAGGTGCTTTTATGCCTTGGTTTTTGCTTTTCTGTTTAATCTTCTCTGAAATCCCAAATTCAACCACCAGCCTCTCTCATCTTGTATCCGTATTGCTAAGACCATTTGATAAGTAACCCCCAACCTTAATCAAAAGTCATATAAGTCCATGATCTCGAACCTCCAACTCTGTTATTTATTTCTTTTCCAAATCCTTCATTATTCTTTCTGGTAAAAGTTCTAAAAATTAATTTTCTCCTCAAGCATCCTATCACCTTTTCTGCTCATTTTCTTCAGATGACTTACCATCCTTCTTCAATGACAAAATAAAATCTGCTGAGTGAATCCACTAGCCTTCAAGCACAATTGAAAAATTCTCTTCTCTGTGTTCTCCCATCACTTCTCTGTATGTTTCTAAAACACCTATCATATTGTACTGTGATCATGGCCTCTTTTCAATCACCCCTAATAGTCTGGAGGATCACTGCATTTAGGGGCTATTGCTTAAGTGACTTTGGGTCCTGGGTCACCCTGTATTAGTTATCTATTGCTGTAAAACAAATTACACCAAACTTAAATGGCTGAAAAACACAAAATATATTTTCTCATGCTACCTGTGGCTCAAAAATCCAAGTGCACCTTAGCTGAGTGCCTCTGACTCAGGGGTGTCCCACAAGTCTGAAATAAAGATATCTACCGGAGCTATAGCCAATTCAAGACTCAACTGGGAGAGGATCTCCTTCCAAGCTCACTCTCATGGCTGGTGGCATGCCTCAAGTTCCCACTGGCTGTTGACTGGACATGTGAGTTCACTGCCACACAAGCCTCCCTGCAATGCCCCTCACACCATATATGTCAGCCTGCTTCCCCCAGAGTGAGGACTCTAGGAAAGAGAGAGTGAGACAGCACCAATAACAAGAGATGGTGAGCAAGACAGAAACCAGCGTCTTTTTATAACCTAATCTGAGAAATAGCATCTCATTTACAAGTTAACACCCAAAGGGAGGGGCAGAACAAGGGTGTGAATAACAGGAGGCAGGGATCTTGGGGGCCATTTTAGAGGTTGCCACAAACCTCTAGTGTTTAGTACTCAATAAAATATAAACCCTATTAATACCTTCAATGGAAAAATGAATGAATACACAAAACTCAGAAAAGAGGGCTAAGTGGAAAATATAGTAGTTAAAGCAACTAGCACAAAAAAGGATCCAGACAGTCTGGGCAGCACAACCCTAAGGGTCATTTAAGAAGCAGGCAAAGGGGGGAACCTGAGTGGCTTAGTTGGGTATCCAAGTCTCAATTTCAGTTCAGGTCATGATCCCAGGGTCGTGGGATCAAGCCCCACATCTGGCTCCGCACTGAATGGGGAGCCTGCTTGGGATTCTCTCTCTCTCTCCCTCTGTTCCTCTCTCCTGGTCACATACACTTTCTTTCTAAAAACAGAAAAAAAAAGAGAGAGAGAGAGAGAGAGAGGAAGCAGTCTAGGAGAGAGGGCTATAAAGGAAGTAAAAGGACAAAGAAGAGTGTTTATTCATATTAAATGTGTTGGGCATATTAGTAAGATGATGACTGAAAAGGGTTAATAATTAATGAGCACAAAAAATGGATACAGCAAGTTGTGATGGTTAATTTCTTGTGTTAACCTGCCCAGACTATGGTGCCCAGATATTTGGTCAAACATTTTTCTTGATTTCTCCATGAAGATGTATTTGGGATGAGATTAACATGTAAATCAGCAGACTTTGAGTAAAGTAGATTGCCCTGTATGATATGGGTGGGCCTCATCCAATCAGTTGAGGGCCTTCATAGAACAAAGACTGACCTCCCCTAAGCAAGAAGGAATTTTGCCAACAGACTGTCTTTGGACTTGAACTGCAACATTCCCCTGAGTCTCCAGCCTAGTTCTTTTTCTCTGGAGAACCCAAACAAATATACAAGTATAGACTTTTCTTTCAGGACATATAAATGGAAAGAATGACAGAATAGGTTAGTAACTTGCTGAACACACAGGTTTATTTTTTTTGTGTATGTTTGTTTTATTTTAGAGAGATTTACACATGTTCATGTATTAGGGAAAGAGGTGAAAGCTGATCAAGAGATTGAAAATATAATACAGAGAGATATGATCAGAAGGGAAGAGATCTGAAAGGATACAGGCAAGAATGGGATAAAGGGCAAGAAGTAGGAATTTGCCTTAAAAAAAGAAGGCACACTTCTTCCTCTGAGAACAGAGAGAGGGAAGTCAGAGTCTTGTATTAGCTATTGTGCATAACAAACCATCCGAAACGTAGTCGTTGAAAACAAAACCATTTATTATTTCTAACAAGCCTGCAGGTCAGTGAGGTGGTTCCACTGGATTTGGCAAATCTTGTTTTAGGGCTTGTTCAGATTATATCTGTGGTTGACTGAGGGATTGACTAAGGGCTGGCAGGACAAGGCTGGTCTTGGCTAAGACAATTCAATGCTGCTACTGTATTTTCATCCTTCTAGACTGGGCTTCTTCTGAAGACTAAGACAGGGTTCCAAAAAAGAAGGTGGAGACACACAAGAACTTTTTCAAGCCTTCAGAGAAGTCGCAGAGCCAACCCCAGGGTGAGAATGGGAGGGGACTACAAAGTTGCAGGGCAAAGGGTGTGGAAAAGAGAGGCCATTAATTTGGGCCACTGATGCAACCAGTTTACCACAGGGTGGATGCATTCATAGACTTATTGTATTATTATTGTATGTAGACTTATTGTATGTATTACATAGACTTGTAAATACTACAGGGACAGGAAATGGAAAAAGTCCACACCTAAGAGCACTTTTTTCCCTATGGGGTAAGAGAGACTAATTTCTAAGAGAAAAGAGGTCAGTATCAGCACAGGTGGCATGAGGAAATTGGAGAGCATTTTCAACAGATCTTGTGAAGTTTTGGAGAGAATATTCACCCGGGACATATAAAGAACTGGCAAATAGTACTGGAAGCCTAAACTGAGGTGGAGACCATATGTTTCTGGTGGCAATAATCCCAACATTTGTGTTATTTTCTCCTGTAGTCTAGCATTGGAGGTGTAGGAGTGGAGGTGGATGGTTGGATTGATTTAAGGTTAGATATTTTTAGAATGAGCTTGGTGGAAAGATAAGGCAGCTAAATATTTTGAGACCCCTGAAAAGGGAGGGGGTGACCAGAAATAGGTGCTTTCCAATGACAAGGAGTGATAGCAGGTGGTATGCACCTAAAGAAGAAGGAACTCTTTTCAAGGATATTAAAAAGTGGTAGTGCAAAAGTGATATTTAGAACCCAGCATGAGCTATCTTTTTGGTGAAAAGTGACCTACTACTCGAGGCATGGAGGTCAAAGGAGTTTTCTGGGAAGAAATCAATGATATAAGAATATTTGATTGCATAGGAACTGGGGCTATAGGAGCCACAGTGAAAAGAGAAAAATGGAAGTCAGATATGGATGGAAGGTTGTATAGGAGTGAGGCCAACAGATGCAGAAGACTCTGGAGAGACCTTTTCCTTGAACATAACTTCTACTGAGTGAGGTGACATATAGGGTAGCAGCTATGAACAAATAAGATTCGTTATGATCTTTGCAATTGTAGTGGGAGAAATAATCCTTTGGTTGCTTAACCAAATAATCCTTTGGCTGCTTAACTTTTAACAATTGTTCAGTGAAAATATTGAAGCTCCTTATTCAAAGATAATGAAGGACTTCACATTTGTTGGAGGAAGGAAGAAAGGAAGTCAAGCATGGTGTTCTCTTTCTCACAGATCATAAATATGCAGACTACCAGTACTCTAAAAGTATCAGTGATCCCTTAACCAGTGACTTCGCTAGTAGCTATGAAATGGGTCTATAGTTGTGACCCCAGTGTCTCAGTCCCTGAATGACACCAGACTCCTAGAGACTAAACCGTTCTTTCAAAATAACTGATCACTCACTCATATTTCTTGAACACCATGAAGGGAGACACGCAGATCGTGACACTTAAATGAACAAAAACCCGTTATCCCTTCCCCTCCATGTTTCCCCTCAGACGGCCAACTGCCCTTGCACCTCTCTCACTCCAAAATGCCCCTGCCAAATCCTTCACCGAATGTTTCTGGGCTTTGTTTTCCTGCTACCCACCCGCTGCCCACTTCCCTGGCAACTACCGCAGTCACAGTTGGCTTCACGGCCATGAGATGTGTGCAGCCACACTGTAGCCTGCACTCAGAAGTGCCTCATGCTGAGTTTAATGCTTTAATGCTTTGCTCTCACTGTCTGCAAATTCTTAACAATTATGAACAAGGGGTCCTGCATTTTCATTTTGCATTGGGTCCTGCAAATGTTATAGCCAGCTGTGACTCCAGCCTGCCAGTTATGACAGCACCAGAGGACGCAGCAGAATTAGATGTCTCCTGTCCCCCAGGGCAAGGGGAAGAATAGCTTATGCTCCACTCTCCATGCTGTTCTTAAGAGAATTGACTCAGTGGCTTTGGTGGCTTCACCCTTGGCTCTCACCTCTCTCTCCTTCTGGGAGGAATAATACTGAATGTTGTAGACCCTTACGTATTGACAATTCTTGTCCCATCAATGCGTTCTTTGGAGGACAATAAGACAAGTTCAGAGATGTATGTTTATAAGGTTAGGTTTCCAGGGACTGGCGCATGTGAAGAAATGCTTAAAGGAATTTTTCAGAAAAATAAAATGTTGGCAAACAAAATTAGAGACTATTCGATATTTCCAAGACATGTATTTATGAATACAGAACTCAGGGGGCATAGTTCTTGACCTGGGTGAGCGGAAAATGGAGACGGAAACTATGAAACATGGAGGAAAGACCTAGGGAAAGAAGACCGTGCTGGAGGTCAGGGAAAGAAACTGGACCACGGTGAAAAGAACATAAAACTAAAATCCAGTTATCGCAGAGAACAAACTAAGGGTTGCTGCAGCGGAGGTGGGTGCAGGGACGGGCTATATGGGTGATGGGCATTAAGGAGGACACCTGTTGGGACGAGCACCGGGTGTTCTCAGGTAAGTGATGAATCACTAAATTCTACTCCTGAAACCAATACCGCACTGTATGTTAACTAACTTGAATTTAAATAAAATCATCATCATCATCATCGTGAAAAAAATGAAGTCTGTACACAGAAAAGTAAGTAAATAAATACCAGGTATTGCAGGGTCTTTTTTTCCATTCTTGTCATCAAGCCCATCTCCTACATCAGAGACTTTCTTGTCCCAAAGAAAGATAGTATCTTTTTGTCCTTCATTGCCCTTGACATGGCACCTTACACATTGTACTCTATCAATATTTGTTGTTTAACCGAAAATACATCTAAAAAAGATACAAAGCCAATTCTTTTAGATCAAAGGAAGGAAACTGTCAGCCTGTGGGCTTGACACAGATGGGATTTATTTGGCACACAGTGGGTTTTTTTTTTTTTTTTTTACGTTTTAATGAACTGGCAATATTTAAAAATCAGGAATTTTACATAAAAAAACACATTTCTGGCTTCTCTTTAAAATATGAAAAGATCTGGCTATGTATGCTCTCCAGATCTCTCAAATCCCCAGTTCACCCTGTTGTTCTCCCAACAGGAATGCATTCTCACCTGCCGCTCCCCACCCCCAGGTAGCTTGATCCCCCAAATCCAGCCCTACCCCATTGCTCCTTAAGAGTAAGCATTAGGTTTCAGGAGGCATCATGGCAATCCAGAATAAAGAGAACTTTTCCTCCTTCCTTATAGCCAGGGATGGCCATGTAACTAAGTTCTGGTCATCTTATTTAATGTCAACAAAGTTTTACTCACAACTTTTAGGAAATGTCTCTTTCTTCCTGAGAGAGAGAGAGAGATCACAGGTTGGGGAGAGGGGCAAAGGGAGAAAGAGAATCTTAAGCAGGCTTCACGCTCAGCATGGAGTCTGACTCAGGGCTCGATTCCACAACCCTGGGATCAAGACCTGAGTGCAAATCAAGAGTTGGACACTCAACCGACTGAGCCACCAGATGAGCCACCAGATGCCCCCTGGGAAATCTCTTTAAAAGGACGAGACTTGCCCTTCACCCTCTTTCTCATTCTGCAGGCTGGAATTCAAATGTAATTGCTGGCACCGTGACAGACGTCTTGGGCCATCAAGGAAACCAGGGACTGGTATAGGAATGCAGCAGAGGGGACATGACTCCCTGGCTCTGAGAATCTGCTGTTCCAGCCCAAAGATGCTTCCCTCCAGGCTTTTACATCAGAGAGAAACAAACTTCTTTGTGTTTCAGTCACCATTCTTTGGGAATTTTTGTCACACATAGCCAAACCTAATTCTAAATGATACAACCACAAATCATCTCTGATAAGCATGGGTTTTCTTTATAATGACTACTGTTATCAGAAGTCAAATGCCTTGAAAAATCCTAGTCTTTGGGAGGAAGGATGTATGCAGTAAGACCCCATAGTTTCAGAGCAGTAGGTATACATCCCATGAACACACATTGATTGAGGCTCCTTCATCGCTAAAACTACCGCGCGGTGGTAAAACACGCAGGCTTTGCAGTTTCTGATTATCCTTATGCTTCAATTTCCTCATCTACAAGATGAGGGTAATAAAAATAGTAACTTCCTTAACGGTGTCTTCAAAAGATTAGAGGAGATAATGCACAGAGCCAAACAGAGAAATCTCATTCCTTAAATTCTAGGCAGATGAGGCAGAATGGTGGCCTGGAGGCGGTGACGCATATGGCATTAAAGAGAGACACATTTTATTTTCTGCTTACGCCGCTCTTCCCACAGCAAGAAGCATTACCAAGGGTGGCAGGAATACCGAAAAAGTTTGCAGCCGACCATGAAAGAGCTATGTGGTGACTTCAAGCCAGCATATATATGATCTATTTAAAGTTCAGACTAATGGGGGAGTCTCGAATCTTACCATTTTTATATCACACTTAAATCAGCCCCCAAAGCAGTACATCTGATGACATTTGAACGGGAATTATGTTTTCTTTCAAAGCACCATTATGAGACAAGTGAATTCTCAAAAGAGCCCTGAGGTTTACTGAGAAACTTAATTCCTTAATGGGAATGAGCTCCTGGCCAGCATAGTGCCCGTGAAAAAGAAACACTGTATGTACAAACGGGAATCAGAAGAAATTCCAAGCATTTGGTAGTGTTTTGTCAAATTAAAAAAATGTTTCCCTGTGCCAATATCTAACCCCTTCCTGAAACAATTTCTAGTGAAGCCAAAACTTTAACCATAGCTTTAGTTGAAAGTAAAGATAGAGCTTAGAAAAAATAAAGAAGTTGGTGTCATTTTAAGGAAGTAATTTAAAAATGGTTTTATCTTGTCAAACAGAGCGTAAATGGAAAATATTTGCATAGATGGAAAAAGAATATTATATGCAGAGTCAATATGTTACTTACAGAGTTATAGTGTGATGTTGTTCATCACTCAGTGTCTTTAATGAGAACATCCTATTCCTCAGTGTGTTTTTATATTAAAGTTGTCACGTTGCAATGAAGAAGCAGGCTTCACATATCATTCCCTGTTGCCCTCCCCGTTTGAAAGAATGTTCTAATTAAATAAGAACCCTGAGTCTTCTTTATATTTCATAATGATATGATGTTTCATGAATAAATTATATAAAATGACCCTAAATATCTGCGAAATCATATTTGTAATTGGTGGAGACTGTACAATTAATTTTTTCTCACAAATTTTAAACTCTATGAAGGTGTGATTGTGGGGACATTTAAAAAAATTGTTTTTTAACGTTTATTTATTATTGTGAGACAGAGAGACAGAGCATGAGCAGGGGGGAGGGGGGGCAGAGAGAGAGGAGGAGACACAGAATCTGAAACAGGCTCCAGGCTCTGAGCTGTCAGTACAGAGCCCGATGCAGGGCTCAAACCCACAAACCGCGAGATCATGAGCTGAGCCGAAGTCGGATGCTTAACCGACTGAGTCACCCAAGCACCCCGACATTTTTTTCTTTTATTACAGTTGTCTATCTATTTTTGTGGGGCTAAGGCGGTCCAGGTAAATAGCAATTATAGTGAGCCTTTCTGTCTTTGGTGCCAGATTCTCAAAGTACTTGAAGGCTTTAGTTATAAAACAGTCTGATAAAACTAGATTAAATATAGCCCATTTAAGTTTGGGTACCAATGGTGTTTTTAAAATGTTAGTGGGTGATTGACTTTTAGTCCCCTTTTTTCTGTGATTTTGCTTTCTGCAGAATCAGGTACTTGAAGACAAACGTGGGTTCGGAAGCAGATGATTTCTCCTTCTGACATACCGTTAGAAGGCCAGTAGGGGTGCCTGGGTGGCTTAGTTGGGTGGGCTTCTGACTCTTGGTTTCAGATTAGGTCATGATCTCAGGATCATGAGATTGAGCCCTGCATCCGGCTTCATGATGTGCTTGGAGTCTGCTGAAGATTTCTCTGTATCAGGGGGTGCCTGGGTGGCTCAGCTGGTGAAACATCTGACTCTTGATTTTGGCTCAGGTCATGATCTGGCGGTTCATGAATTCAAGCCCCCATGGGCTCCTCGGCCTGCTTGAGATACTCTCTTTCCCTCTCTCTGCCCCTCCCCTTCTCATGCTCTGTCTTTCTCTCAAAATAAATAACAAGTAAACTTAAAAAAAAAAGATTCTCTCTCTCTCTCTCCTTCTCCCTCAACCCCTTCACTGCTCGTGCACTCTCTCTCAAAAGGAGGAGGAGAAGGAGGAGGGGAGGAGGAGAACGTAATGTATGCATGTATGAATGTTCCCTCACCCATCTCCTCCACTCACCTATGGTGGCTGGAGAAACCGACCCTTGGATATATTTTGGCTAACCATCCTTTCCTTTCTCCCTCACTTGGTCATGAGAGCGTGAAAGATGCCAGTCAATTTGTTAAGGCTTTTTTCACTCTCTGTGGGACTAGGTCTTTGTGTAAAAGTCAACTCATGGAGAATAGTTATTCTCAAACTTGAGTGTGCACCAGAGTCCCCTGGAGGGCTTGACCAAACACAGATTGCTGGGCTCCACCCTCCCTCCCCCCCACCTCCCCAGTATTTCTGATTCAAATGCTCTGAGGTGGGGCCAAATTGGAATACCACATTTTGAGAAACACTGATCTTGAAAGAAAAAGCCCCTATTTTGGCTCTGCTTTTGGAACTAGAAAGTTTTGTTTTTTTTTTTTTTTTTAATTAACAAAAAGCTTTAAATGTTTATTTATTTTTGAGAGAGACAGAGTGTGAGTGGGGAAGGGGCAGAGAGAGGGAGACACAATCTGAAGCAGGCTCCAGGCTGTGAGCTATCAGCACAGAGCCTGACAAGGGGCTCCAACTCACAAACTATGAGATCATGACCTGAGCTGAAGTCAGATGCTGAACCGACTGAGCCACCCAGGCACCCCTGGCAAGTTAGGTTTTTAATCAGCTGATATGTAGTAATAGGTCTTCCAGATATCATTTGGTTTATTATCATCATATGTATCCAATGGATTCCTTTGTGTTATTCAAATAAGTGCTCTTTGATAGCATTCAAAGACTATGGCTCTGGATATAGACCTGAGTTTACGTATAGTGGGAGCAAACAGCTACTCTCAGTGATTTGCCTCTCTCTTCATTGGCTTCTTGTTTTGTTGCCAGCCTGCAGAGTGTAGACTGAAATTTCGACAGCTACTTTCTCCTTTAAATAATGAAGGCCAGAGCATTGCCTCCAGGAGGATAAGTAAGAAAGAAGGAAAGAAAGAAAGAAAGAAAGAAAGAAAGAAAGAAAGAAAAGAAGAAAATTAAGGAGGGGGAAGGAAGGAAGGAGGGGAGGAAGGAAGAAAGGAAGAAGGAAGGAGGAAGAAAGAAACCTTTACTGGTTATTAAAAATGTGTTCTTAAAACAATGTGTTTAGATAACACCTTGAAGGAACTATATTGACTTAATAATAATTAAAATAATAATAGCAACTAATGTGTACTGAGTGCTTACTTGTGTCCCCTAACCGCTAATTATTTTACATGTTACATTGGTTCATTTTCACAAAAATCCTATGAAGTAGGTACTGCTAACTATTATTATCACCAATGAAAATGTTTTTTTTTGTGAATATTTAGAACCAGTTTTTAATTTTAATTAAATACATTAAATTTAATTAAATACATTAAATTTAATTAAATACATTAAATTTAATTAAATACATTAAATTTAATTAAATACATTAAAATTTTAATGTATTAAATCTATGGGTAAAGAGTGTTTACATTTCACATAAGCTGGGCACCCAGAACCATAACACTCAACAAACAGCTTATTTTCCCCGATTTACTTTTCTGCTGCTGCATTTGTGCTCCTGCTTTGAATGCCTTTTCTTTCTTTTGTTTTTTTTTTTTTAACGTTTATTGATTTTGACAGACAGCATGCACGAGTGGGGGAGGGGCAGAAAGACTGGGAGACAGAGAATCTCAAGCAGGCTTGCACTGTCAGCAAGGAGCCTGATGTGGGGCTTGAACCCATGAAACGGTGAGATCATGACGAGCCGAAACCCAGAGTCCAACGGCCAACCAATTGAGCCACCCAGGCGCCCCTTGAATGCCTTTTCTATTTCTTTCCCACATTGCTAAAATAGTGCCCTCTCTTCTGGTCATACTCAAATGACACCCCCTGCATGTTTTCTGTTCTCACCTCATCTTCTTTTGAACAACCACTTTGTAATGAAGAGAGGAATGTGTTGGGATGCTGAATAGCAGGGGATCATTCTCATTTCTTCCATACATTAGCCATGGAACTTGGGGCAATTAATGCTTCTGCTTCTCTGATTGAAAAATGGGACTGGGGCACCTGGGTAGCTCAGGCAGTTAAGTGTCTGACTCCAGATTTCAGCCCAGGTCATGATCTCATGGTTCATGGGATAGAGCCCTGCATTGGACTCTGCACTGACAGCACGGAGCCCTGCTTGGGATTCTCTCTCTCCCTCTCTGTGCCCCTCCCCAGCTCATGCTTTCTCTTTCTCTCTGGCTCTCAAAAATAAATAAATAAACATTAAAAAAATGGGACTAAAATACACTGGCAAACTGAGCTGTTTCTATCTTATGGATATTAGGAATCAGTAATTATATGAGTTTTCTTTGAAACTCTTCTAGAAAGCTCACAGATGAATTGGCAGACCC
This sequence comes from Panthera leo, assembly GCF_018350215.1. Taxonomy (NCBI): domain Eukaryota; kingdom Metazoa; phylum Chordata; class Mammalia; order Carnivora; family Felidae; genus Panthera; species Panthera leo. Next base: position 100,917,160 of record NC_056679.1, on the reverse strand, counting down.
TGTCTAGAAAATGTGCTGGATCTTATGACGTATCTTCTCTGTACTACTCATTTTCTCCTTGTACCATTTTCTTCTAGATTTACATGAAAATAATAACTTAAAAAATTTAATCTACAAGGGAGCCTGGGTGGCTCAGTCAATTAAGCACTGGAGTCTTG